>NC_142591.1:8570000-10013666 GCF_965207765.1 Zootoca vivipara | reverse complement strand
TTAGTCGTTTAGTCGTGTCCGACTCTTCGTGACCCCATGGACCATAGCACGCCAGGCACTCCTGTCTTGCACTGTCTCCCGCAGTTTGGTCAAACTCATGTTCGTAGCTTCGAGAACACTGTCCAACCATCTTGTCCTCTGTCGTCCCCTTCTCCTAGTGCCCTCAATCTTTCCCAACATCAGGGTCTTTCCCAAGGATTCTTCTCTTCTCATGAGGTGGCCAAAGTATTGGAGCCTCAGCTTCACGATCTGTCCTTCCAGGGAGCACTCAGGGCTGATTTCCTTCAGGATGGATAGGTTTGATCTTCTTGCAGTCCATGGGACTCTCAAGAGTCTCCTCCAGCACCATAGGAGACCAAGAGTCTCCTCCAGCACCATGTAGTGATAGGTGGTAGCAATTTATTTTTTTAAACACCTTTTCCTTCTTCTTTTGAATGTCCCATAGCCGATAGATGAAAGACCAAGTTGAAATCAGGGCCCAGAAAACAGAGACACTTGGGGCTGCAGCCACCTTACTGAGCACTTCTACCATTGCTGGACTGGGGGGGGGCCTTAAAGTTTACGCACTGCCCACAGACTTGCCGGAGTGCTGGTAAAGTAGGAACCACAAGGACACTTTGCCCAGTTCATCCAAAACCTGGTGCCATCCCCAATGTTGAAGACCGTTGTGACTTCCTAACATGTGCCTTCTGCATTGCCCCTCAATGTTCAGAGAGGTGTGTTTTCACACATTACAGTAGTACCTCCGGTTACGTAACCCTCAGGATGCGAAAGCGGCAAACCTGGAAGTATTTGACCGGGTTTCGCCACGCACGCATGCGCAGAAGCGGCCCTCAGGTTGCGGAAACCCCGTCCACAACCGTAGGTACCACTGTACTTGCCCCCCGGAGAGGACACCGGTGTGAGTGCAGCAGAAAGACTTGCTCCTGTAATCTGTGAACCAGCCTTCCCTCTCTCTGAGGCAGACATCTCATTTCTGACTTAACCCATATACCTGTCAACTAATATAGTTATCTCTCCTTGGGTGCAGAAACAGTTTTTAGGCATGATAAAGGCAGGGTGTGTAGATAAGGGTCTCTTCACATATTATTTTTAAAAGGCATATGTAAGATTTTTTCCCCAAGTGCACATCTAGAAAAAGGAACGCGACATAACACATATCATATAGGTATGCTTCTCAGAGACTAACCCAGGTACGTTGCTGCATAGTGTGTGAAATGGCCTTGGGTATTATGGGAAGAGTTTATGCTTGACCTAACACGGCCTGCACTTCCTGCAACTGAACAGCAAGCTACTGTGCTTTAAGCATTCAGAGTGAATTTTTTTGGAACACTTTGCCAAGATTTGCATGAAAGAATGATCAGCTACTGTTTGTATCCTGCCAAGAAACAGTTTAAGGCTCCATCTGAGGCTGCACCGCTCTGGGCAATTAGGGAGCAACCCTCCTGAGGACACTTGTGACTTTAGGGTAATTGCCGGCAGACACAGTGGGCTTTAAACAGGCGGTGGAGATATAAAGACAACGGGAAGAAGACTAAAGCGGTGCTAAGAATCAGGATAAAGTCTGGGCAAAAATATCTTTCATCTGACACCTAGTTTCTGTGTGCATAAAATTATTGGGGAGGGGGCATTCCATAATGTGCTTCCACTAGCCACAATCTGCAGTGGAACTGACCAAACACGGAGTTACTTCCTGAGTTAGAACATCATCTTTAACCCACCCGAAAGCATTGTGGACCATGGTAGCCTTTTGATCCTGACTGTGGACAGTTCATTCTCTTTTAAGACAAGGCTTACAGAGACTTCTATACAGTATATGGAAAATGCTTAATTGGATTGTGCAGACACCTTCCCTTCTGCTGTACCCCACACTGGCTTTCTATGTTGTTCTTCTATATACGTGATAATTTTATATTTACTAATGCTTTTCAGCACAGACCTTAAGCTAACAGGCCTGTAGTTTCTTAGATCTTCCATAAATCCAAGACTCTCTAAGTACCCTATTTTCCAGGGGTGTCCCTGATTTTGAGAAGCCATCCCAGCTTCTGATTTGATCCTGGAACGTCCCACTTTTCCTTAGGATGTCCCCGTTTTCACTGGAGAAATGTTGAAGTCAATCTTGTATAGGGGAGGTTTTTAAAAAATGTTTAATGTTTTATTATGTTATTACATATGTTGGAAGCTGCCCAGAGTGGGTCGGGCACCCCAGTAAGATGTGTGGGGTATAAATAGTAAAATAATAATTATGGAATGAGACATCACTATTTTCATCGTAGAAACGTTGGTGGGTATGAAATTCCTTTCAGCATTTAGCTTTGGGGAGGAGAAGGCGGACGCAGCTCGCAGCACGGCTTTGCCGCGCAGCGCCCTCCTGCCAGCCCAGCGCCCTGGCGCCCCGCGCCACCGAGACTACCCGTAGAGCCGGGCCTGAGTACGTCTCTTAACGCTTGAGCACTTAACCTGTGGAAATGATGAGCCTCAAGCAGTCCCAAAGGTAGCACAATGTAAGGTACCAAAGGCTGAAAAAGACAAGCATAAAAACCGCTTTCTAGTCTCCCCATTACTATTTGATACAACAAGCCTGGTACAAACAAAAGGGGCAGGGGACCCACAGTTTGTTTCCCTGTACTTTACTCACTTTTCAAAATGAAATTGAGAAGAATTTAACCTTAAGTAAATCACAAACTGAAGTCCACCCCCACCCCCAATTTTCATTGACTCCCCAAAGAAAAGTTGGAATTGACTCATGTTTGCGTTTGTGGCACTTTGGGTTAATACATACCAGCATTTTCCATTGCGCATCTGCCCCGGAGGCATGTTCTGTATTCTGCAATCAATAGTTCTCATTCAAGGTCCTGAGTCTGTTCCCCTCTCACCAGCAATGCTGTTTTATTTTCATTGTTTTAGAATGAGAAAGAATAGGAGAGGAGGACAGAGGGAAATTACACAGTTTCCAGAAGATTTAGTGCCTTAATACTTACTCACACCATCATAAGATGACTAAGGTTAAAACCAATTCACCAGACATGTCTAAATCTTGTAATTCTGAAAGGCAAGGCAACGTAGGAAGTGCTTTGTTGTCGTTGTGTGGGGCCAGTTAAGTTGCTTGATGTGAACTGCTCTTCAAATGTAGAGCTTTTTCTTTTCATGCTGTGTTTTTTGACTGTAATGGATTGGCCATGATGTCTCTATTATTCTTTGCAAGAAACTGCCTCATTTTAAAGTCACTGCAAGCAACTCCTTCTTGGCACACTCTGCCCTGCATTCTGAGGAGGGGAAATTTGCAGGGGATGAGTGAGGGAGGATCAGGACTGAGAATTTGCGGAAAGGAATATGTGGGAGGAAGGCAGGAAGAAATTCAGCAGGGGAGCTAAGTGACTTGCCATCTCTTCATTGGGTTACATCCATCAAGTCATGGCTGTGGCTCTAAAAGGAGTAAGAAGATTGATGGCCACCATTTTATGGTCCAGTTGGGATTCTCCCACTTATCCCATTATGAGTTAATGCATCCTTCACCACTGATTGGACCACCTTGAAGGCTATATATGTCCTTCTGGGCCATATGTAAGGGCAACCTTCTTCAACCAGATGTTGTTTTCTGTCTTCAGATTTGTCCTTCACCATAAGTTACGGTATAGAATTACTATATTAAAACCAGTTAAAACAATTTACAGTCTGAAGAACAGGGTGAGTCCTAAAAATGTTAGTAGTAAAATGTTTAGTAAATGTTTAGTTTAAAAAATAATAATGTTGGGAATCTCAACTCCATCACCCATAGCCAGCATAGAGAGTGACCAAGAATGATGGGAGTTGTACTGCAACAACATCTAAAGGACACCCGACTGGGGAAGGTTGGGTTAGGGAACTGAACTCAGACATACACACATGAAATGAAGTTTCTTATCTGATGGCATTAAATGTACCATGGCCGCATAGAAATACCTACCGGTACATGCCGTCTCCTTTAGTCTTGTTCACCTCTTGACCCACTTTGGACATCATTTGCCGTACTAGGATTTTATAACTCTAATTTTCCTTGCTCCTTTATCATATTGGAATTTCTGAAGGACAGTTCACCCGCTTCATACTCCTAAGCCTCTTTTTCCTGGGCTGAGACCTAGGGAAAAATAGTAGTTTAGGTGCTGTCAGACTCCTTCCTATATGCATTTTGGTTGCTGTCTTCTGTGAGGTGGGTAGATGCAGGGAAATGGGAATGAGCAGCTAGGGTAAGTAAAGGGAGAGACTCTGCCAAAGCAGATAGGAAGAGATAGAAGAACCCCTTGCGTCTTGCTTCATGTGGGTAAAGCCAGTGCTGGTTGACCCCTCTTTGCACTTGGCTGATTCAGACAGCATCCCTGTTAAATAATTTGCTGGCCAGGGCTCTAGATCCCTGTAGCTGTTTACATGAGGCTTCAGTTGGCAGTCTAAGCAGGCAGTAGTAGTACAGAGTCCGGGGGGGGGGGCGGAATTGACGATGGATACTATGGGCCTCGTAGAATCCAGCACTCAACAACCTGGAGCATCTTATGATAATGCTCCTGGCCTTTGTGGATCAGGCTGCTGATGGGATTTTTCTCACCAAGAAAAGACATTATCATATAGGAGTGGGAACAAAGTAAGAACTGTGAACCTTAGTCACACCGGTTTATCTTCCCTGCCTCCCAGTGCTGCTTGCTATTCCTCTTCATTCAGTTGGTCTTGCCCATTCAACACAATCAGGCTGTTTATAAAAGGCTTTTAAATAAAGAAAATTAAAATTAAAAAATGCAGTCCCAGATAATTCTATTTTTTTTCTTTTCAGATAATGGTTCTGGATCAGGAGAAGGGGGTGAGTATTCCTGATATTTTTGTTCTTTTGTGTGAATGCAGGATCCTAGCTGGAAATGTTTACACGTACTGCAGAAAAACACAACTACCAGTACATAGATTGCTTTTCCCCTTGGCAAAAGGTGATTTCTAAAAAGTTTGTGAACAATTCAACTTTTTCCTTGAAAAAGACAAGTCAGAAGCCTTAACTTTTTTTAAAAAAAGTTGTGTCATTCAATAGCCAAAACTAAGCATTGTTCAATGGGAGACTAAGCACCTGCTTAAATTATTCCCATTAAAATAAAAGTTTGATAACTTTTATTGGATTCCTGTCAGTGATGCACCAATATGTGTACTAAAAAGCCCCCCCCCCCCCGATTAGGTAGGGTGAGGCAACTGCCTCAGGTGGTACCCACCCAAGGGGCAGCACCCCTGTTCCACTGCCCAGTTCACAGCTGGTCCCCCCAGCCTTTAGGGGTAGAGGAGCCAGTGGCAAAGCTCTACGGAATACCTCCCACCGAGTCTGCAAGAGGGGAAGCGTTCTGCCTCTCAGCTTTGCCTGGTGTTTGGGTGGGGGGCTTTGCACTGGCTTCTAATGAAGGGAGGAAAATCCACCACCCCCCCTCCCCTGCAGCCAGTGGAGATTTGCCCTTATGGAGTTTGCCCACTGTTGTGACGTGGGGTTTGTGATTTCAGCTCTCTTGATATAATATGCTGGAGACGGTTCTCTAGTAACACTTCTTTATTAAAGCAAACAAGACTGAGCTCTGAGGAGAGGAAAAGCTACATTTATAGGGAGGTGGGACTAGCTAGAAAGGGAAACACTTTGGAGGGAACAATATCAGGCAATCACAGTGCTGCCTTTTGGAGGAAACCAATAAGACAGAGGATCCAAATACAGCAGCTTAAGTGAACCAATAGTAGCTGTACCTTCTGGAACCAAAAGGCAGTTACTTTACCCTAATGCAAATACAGACAATAGTAATACAGATATAAAATCCTTTGACTCAGTACACAACACCCACCACTCCATCACAGGGACAGCAGCGGGCATTTTACCCCTGGTGCGATATATGCACAAATGAGAAAAACCTCAGTTATAAATCAGTGGTACCTCTTAACTCCATATTGTGCTAGTGGATGGAAATTCAACTTCTGTTGGATGAGAGAGCACATGAACTTCTTAGGTTGTTTTGTTTTGGGAGAGCCCACAGCTAAGTGGAATGCTGCACAGCGGGTGGCGCTGTGGGTTAAACCACAGAGCCTAGGGCTTGCCGATCAGAAGGTTGGTGGTTCGAATCCCTGCGATGGGGTGAGCTCCAGTAAACCCCCCCCCCACGGCTGACCAGGTGGACTGAGGTGTAAAAAACTCTGCTGAATGCAATCAGATTATGAGTCCATCTAACCCGGTACTGTCTGCTCTGACTGACAGGCACTAACTCTGTGGCAAGGGACTCAGGTGGCACTGTGGATTAAACCACAGAGTCTAGGACTTGCTGATCAAAAAGGTCGGCGGTTTGAATCGGTCCCAGCTCCTGCCTACCTAGCAGTTCAAAAGCACGTCAAAGTGCAGGTAGACCAGTGTTTCTCAACCTTTTTTGGGCCACGGCACACTTGTTCCGTGAAAAAAATCACGAGGCACACCACCATTAAAAAAGTTAAAAAAATTAACTCTGTGCCGCCCTATATTATAATTATGACTGTAAGAAACACTTGCCAAATATTGCTTTCCGGCGGGTCAGTGTTGAGTATTGGCAGCCGCCAGGCTCGTTTGCACTGAGCTTTGGGAAAGAGGAGGAGAAATATTGCTTTCCGGCGGGTCAGCGCTGTCTATTGGCGGCCACCAGGCACGTGACAATGCAAATCGTCCTTCTCGTCTCCGCACGTCGCGGCACACCAGCCAGCGTCTCGCGGCACACTAGTGTGCCGCAGAACAGCGGTTGAGAAACGCTGAGGTAGATAAATAGGTACTGCTCCGGCAGGAAGGTAAACGGCGTTTCCGTGTGCTGCTCTTGTTCGCCAGAAGTGGCTTTGTCGTGCTGGCCACATGACTTGGAAGCTATACGCTGGCTCCCTCAGCCAATAAAGCGAGATGAGCGCCACAACCCCAGAGTCATCTGCGACTGGACCTAATGGTCAGGGGTCCCTTTACCTTTACCTTACATTTAAAATGGATCTTGGCTTGCACAGCTGGGAAAGCTGAGTCCTCAGAGAGCCCCTGCCAGCTATAGAAGACAATAGGCTAGAATGGACTGATACTTTAACTCAGTTTAAGCTGTCAGTTCATATATTTCTAAGGAAGGTATGAATGATTAGGGTGTGTGTCTGGGTTTTCTTACATGGATATGTCTTCTTGTTCCTTAAAAACCACAATTACACAATTTGTGGTCTTTTAAACTGCGTGCCTGTAGTATAGGGTAATGTTTTGCTTGTTACAATTTTATGTGTTTGGTGTTTTTATATTGTAAACTGCCCTATGATCCTTGGATGAAAGTTTTAGTAGTTTAATAAATGAAACAGCTGAAGTTTTACCTGGGCTTCAGTTCTCTACCCGCTTCCTGGGAGTCAGCCCCTACTAAGCTCAGTGGGGCTTACATCTGACATGTAAACTTGTGCTGTTGGCGATACAAATGGCTTGCAAAATTGCTAATGTTTGTTGATGGGTTCACTCTGTAACAGCTGACTAGCCAGGTGTCATTCTAGTGAACCACATTCTTGCTGTTGGTTGTGATCAGGTGAGTGAGTGCCTTGAGCACTGCCTGAGCAGTCACACTGCTGTGGGGTGGGTTGCTCCTTTAATTCTTTGTTTGCCACAGTTGATGGCGTGACCAGGCCATGCTGTGGTTTATAGCTAGTGCCTCTGAAATGTTCGTGGAGATAGAAGGCGTACTACTCTGCTGTCATGCTTTTTGTCACCTTGGGAGTGACGAGAGTCCAAAAAATGCCCAGACTCATCAATTAGGCGCTGGCAGGTTCCTTACCACTACCACATGGGAAGGAAGGTCAAAAATCCTCCTCAGTATCAGGACAGTTACGTAGAACATGGCTGGAGTACTTCACATCACTGTGACAAGAGACCGTCTCCTGTTGAGTTAGATCATCAAGATCAGGCCAGCTGATTGCCCAGGAACTCTAAAATGCTCCAAAAATTATGGGGCAGGAGACAGCTTCAAAGCCATATGTTGCAATCCTGAGGAAGGATCAGCCACAAGTAATATCTAGATTGATCAGACTTAACCAAGACTGCTCACCGCTACTGTAACATATATTGATCAGACTTAGCCCAAGACTGATCACAGCTAAACTATATTGATCAGACTTCTCCAGAACACAGAACAACAAGGAACACAGTGCATTAAATGTTACAGATGACCTCAGAGAATCATCCTAGCTCAATTGCACCTCTCTCCTCCCAGCAGGCTGAAGGAGTGTGCATGATGGGACAGAAGCCTCTTTCACAGCTGCAGGGCTGTTAAGAGAGGATGAATCTCCAGGATGCAACCTGTTTTCAGTGCTTCCTCAATGGAGTAATGGCTAATTGCCATGCAGTTTCATTTCTTATTCTTTTTGTTTAACACTAACCACAGTGAGTGCTTGTTTACCTAAACAAAGTTTAAATTAGGCACTTTAAAAAAACACACACCCATATTTAATTGTGGACAGATGGCAATTGATTAGTCTAGGCTTTCAAGCTAGGGAAATGGCATGCTTGCAATACAGATCGTCATGTTAATTATTATTGAAATAATTTGTTTCAGAGTCCCTCTTTCCAAAATTTGGTTGTTAAAGTATGGTGGTGATTAAAGTCCCTGGCAGATTGCTTTTAGTAATTAATAAATTGATAATCAGTATGCACTATTCAGCTAACTGCCATCTGTCTGTTACGCACAACAGTTGATTGTGGCAGTTACAGGTTGGGATTGGTATAATTCTAAGCATATATACAAATTTGAAATTGTACCTTATTCACTGTGTCCTCCACATCAGTTGTATAATTCTATTATTAAATATTTTGAATCTGAACCAGTGATACAAGTGGCCAGATTTGTACATCCCACTAATTTAGTGCAATGTACATGAGCAGGAATGAGCCACAGTGCATCTTGGGCTCAGGTGCTTGCTTTTCGCTTTCACACTGTTTTGTTGTCTTATGTGACAAAAAAATGTGACTAATAATAACTGCTTTTAGTTTCAAGCAAGCTGACTTCCAGTTGTGGATTCTGAAGCTGACTGGCTGAAACTAACCATAGGGTTAACCGCAATTCTGGATCCAGACAAAACAGCAAACTGTGGTTAACTAAATGTGGAAGCTGTACCTTGTACTGAATCAGAGCATTGGTCCATATAGCTCAGTATTGTCTATATTGACCTGCAGTGCCACATTTCCAAGGCAGGGGTCTGGAGATTTATCCTGGGACATTCTGCATGCAAAGCAGATGCTCTACCAGTGAACTGTAGTCTTTCCTCTGTGGCTGTACCAATGAGCTACTGCAAAAGCTTCTGAATTCTTCCTTTTATATACTTGAGAGGAGAGAGGACACACACAAGTCTGAGGCTCGCTGCAGCCCATGCACATTCCAGTACAATTTAAACCATGGTTTAGTGTGACATGTGATCACTGCCTCAGAGTAATGTATAGGGGAGCTGGTGTAGTATAGTGGCCAAAAGTGGCAAATGTGGAAGCTGCCAATTCAAAAACGTGCCATTGCCACAAACTCACTTAAGTTGCTTCAGACAAGCTGCAGTTTCAGGCTCCCACCCAGTTTGCCAACTCGAGCTCATTGCAGAAAAGGCAAAATATAAATGTTACAAATACAGTGGTACCTTGGTTTAAGAACAGCCCTGTTTACAAACTATTCAGTTTACGAACTCCGCAAAACCAGACGTAGTGTCCCGGTTTGTGAACTTTACCTTGGTCTAAGAATGGAATCCGAATGGTAGAAGGTCACCAGGGGCAGGAGGCCTCATTAGGGAAAGCGCACCTCAGTTTAAGAATGGTTTCAGTTTAAGAACAGACTACCAGAACGGATTAAGATCATAAACTGAGGTACCACTGTAAATAACATTTGTGTTTTGTTTTTGTTTTTTTAAAAAATGTAACATGGGAATAATGACACTTGCCTACTTTACAAAATTGCTGTAAGTATTGTAAGATAATTTATGCGAAACATTTTGAGCACTCTAAAATGTTTAACAATGGCAGTGATAAATATTTCAAACACTGAAATACCAGTTTTTATCAGTCATGCTTGTGCTGGTGTAAATCTGGCATTTGCAAGGTGATTTCTGCATAAAGACCTTCTCAGGTGTTTGTGGTTTCGTTCTGCTCACCCAAGCTTAGTTCTGTCCCCAACCCCTGCTTTATAAAGCAAAAGCACTTGCTGCTTTTGGATAATAATAACCTGGCGTCCATTGTATTCTTGGATATTTGACTGCAGAGGAAAACTGCAGTATAATGATCAATTTGCAGTAATATATGCATGTGAAACATTTCCATTTTGTCATTCAGAACAACAGCAAATTCAGGTATTTAAATTAGGTAGCTACCGTAGAGTAAATTGCATCTGCTGCGTACCAGCATGCAGGTTTTTTTTATCTCCAATGGCAAAAAGTTTGAGTATACAAATCTTTTAGCTAATGGTGTGAGCTGGTGTAGTACAGTGGAAAGAGCAATGGGGTAGAGAGGTGGGGGGTCAGCCTCCCCAGTTGGGTCATGAGGCTCACCGGGCTGGCTGTGGGTTAGTTGCCATGTCTCAGTCTCATAGCATACCTTGTGAGGACAAAACAGGATGACTCCATGCAAGCCGCTTTCAAGGGAAAGTGTCAATAATATGAAAATGTGTTCTCTGTTGCTGTTGTTTTATTTTTATTTAATTAAACAATACTTTGTGTTGGCTTGATCTTGTTCTAGAATATGAAGGATCTGGAACTGAAGTTCAGAGAAAACATTCCAAGTGTGGAGTTTGCAAGTATAGGGCTGAGTGTGATGAAGATGCAGAAAATGTTGGGTAAGTGAGGAGGAGGAGGAGGAAGAAGAAGAAGAGGAGGATGTAGATGGTGTATTTGTTGTATCTCATCCATCTGACTGGGTTGTCTGAGCCACTCTGGGCAGCTTCCAACATAAAACACAGAAACACAACAACACAACAGAACAGCACACATAAGGGGGACAAGTGACTCTTAGCTGTCAGTGTGTTGGGGGAGCCATACGCCCTTGAGGCAACTTTTTTGGGGGTGGGTGGGTGGGCCATAGGCCAAAGTGGATGCGGGAAATGGCTGCATTACTTACCTTTGAACAGTACGCTTTATTCCAGCAATGAAAAAGTCGAATGTTCACCTATATTTAGAGAACATATGCTTTCCCACAGTCTATTGAAGCGTGCAGCCATTATGGTGGAGCAGCCTCAGCTCTGCATTCTGGGTTTAAAAACATCCTTAGAAAAGGTTGCAAACTTGCATTTTTCATCCTAAGCAGTATTCTGTAATTAGACTGTCAGAGGTACCACAGCACATTACATTCAGCACAGAAATATACACAACTTTATCACTTCTATTATCTCGGCATATTTTTTTCTTTTCTTTTGGCCCTTTCTTTTAATGTTTATTGGGCTGGTTAAGAGAAAGATGTGAATTTTGAGCAGGTGGTTGTCATGAGTTGCACAGCACGGCTGGAAAATTAACATTTGGATAGATTCAAATTAGTACAGTATGTGACATTCCTGCATATAAATATGTGAATGATTCCCGCTGAGAAAATATCTCTAAATTATAATTCATCCCTGTTTTCCCCCCCATAAATAAATATATAAATAAATGATAATGTGGGAGAAAGGAAATAACTTGCATCAAGATCCTCAAATACACAGAAGAAGCATCTGGATAATGTGTACTTCTTTTAAAAATCTTCCTTATTATTGTTGGCATCCATCTGTCTTGAGAGACAATGGAGTATGCCTCCAGGGTTGAAGTCAAACCTCTCTATTATTAGCAACAAAGTCACCTCCCTGGGGCAGAAGCCTGGGCAGTGTATATGGAGGTCCTGGGCTGCCCAGAAGACAAGAACCCCTTTCTCGATCTCATTAATGTGGTCCAAAATAAAGCAGAGTAATACATTTGGCACCAGCTTGGCTGCAGGAGTTGCCAGAAAGAGTTATGCGAGGGGCCATCTGACAGTCTTAGAGATTCCACTCTGGATTTGTGTAGGGTTTACTCCCCAGCTTTTTTTTTTTTGCAAGGCAGCAGAGCCTTAGGATCAGAGCTGTCCTTCTAGATGAGCTACCTTCCCAGGTGGACGAGCCCCATCTGCCCCTCACTTCCCTCTACAGCACATGCAGAAACCGCCTTCTTGATTGCTGGACCCACTATTGGTCTCAATCCGCCAGAGCCTGTCTTTGCATGCAGGAGAAGTCCCTAACTCACCAAGTATTTGAGAGCCATCGGCTACCCTCACCTGGTTTAGCCTACCGTTCCTGAGGTGTGGCTTCTGTTACATGCTGACGGCTTCTAGGAGCCACAGGTGAGAGCAGGGTAGGGGACCAAAGGTGGACAATCTACCCCAGAAGAAGCATGATATTGTCCCCTATTGTTGGACCCACTGTTGCATTCTTTTCAGTTTTATGAGAGTGATGGTCTGGTTTTCCTAACATGTATTTTAAGTGCAGTCCAACAGAACCCTTCCCCTCCAGCTGCATACCCACATCAACCTACATAACAATTCCAACCATAGCATGTACCACAACCAGACACACTATGAATATGGATTTAGGGATAGCAGAGGTGTGAGTTTTTCCAAGTGGAGTTTGATAATGAAAACAGGAAAGGGAAATCGGGAGAGAAGTATTGCCAGCAAGTAAAGTAATGTAGCTTTGTCTGCTACTCATGGCGTGGCTAGTCATTTCAGATCAATAAATTCAGCCTTCCCGACCATAATTCAACCATAACATGTGCCCAGAGGTCAGCTTCTGCTTGTCCTGTTCAAATTGGGGTGGAGAGGGTGCAGTTTGCAATAGAGAAGCTTTCCTCATTAATTGGTATTTATCTGCAACTGTCTCCTGCCAGCTTTGTTTTTCCATGTTTCAGACATGGGTGTGGAGCTGCAGGGAAGTACTAGTAATTTGTGTGGTTACGCACACATAACTAGGTGCCCTTAAATCCAACTTCTCCTGATCTAGAGATCTTCAAGCATAGTTAACAGAAACTTTATTCAAACATGACCAGCAGTGGTGTAGCTGCTGCTACACAACTCTAATTACATTTGAAGGAACATGTGGATGAGGCTGGTGGTTATGTGGTTATTTTGGCAGTATAACAACAGCATAGGATGCAAGCATGCCATTGACTCCAATCCTTTTAGTCCTTCCAGTGTTCTGCAGAGCAGCATAGGAAGAGAAACTTCCTATACAAATAAGGTCTGAGCATCTTGTTCTCCCTCAGTCCCCTACCTGCATTGAATTCTCCATTCTCGATGGAAGTAGAGGTTTTGGGAGGAGCTGTTTCATGACTAGAGCAACAAAATCTTCAAATGTGTGCAGAACTGTATCCTAAGAATTAGGTTTCCTAGCAAAGTATTGTGGTAAATCAGGTGCTTCCCTGTTTAGCTTAGACACATGTGATTTTCCAGGCATGCCCTAAAATTGTCCAAGATACTTGATTTGCTATTTTTCAAGTGCAAGGAGGTTTTTTCAAAATATGATTAACATTATCACAGACTGAGCAGATAATGATCTAGATTATTTTTAAATCACTGAAACAAATGCCACTTGATATAGACTTGCTAAAGCATTGCTGGATCTTAAGAGCCACTGAGATTTGGTTTGCTTTCTGCATCTATATTAAAAAAAACACCCAGCTGTGCCAAGAACAATGGCATCACATCTTCCTACCGCACTCCTGAACACCAATGTAAATATGTTAGGTTTTGTAAGGGTCTCTGGATGTCCTTATGTAGAGTGTTGGCTTAGTAACAAAAGCAAAAAGTGCAATGCCTGACATATACTGTACAAAAGCCAAACAAATGGCTCTGCTCCAATGAACTGTGCAAACAATCCCACACGTGAAAGGTCTCTTTGGGCTTTGTGTTTCTCGCACACCAACCCCCCCCCCACCCCCCATGTCAGCTAATAAGATCATTCTTGAAAATGAGGAGGCTCGCAAAAGAAGCTCGCAATGTGATATGGCATGGGAGTCTTGTTCAAAGGGTGTGTTGAAGGGGTGGAATCCAGAAATCCCACTGGATATACACAGAGGGCAGTCATCAAAGCATGCATGTCTGTATGTGAACTAGGCCATAGATTTCTCTGGTCAGTTGGGAAACGCTCACAGATTTTGGGATGCCCCAGAAACCTAAGGACTTGACTCATGCTGGCGTCTGTTTGGAAATCCTCTCGCATAGCTATTTGCTGCCGAAGGGATGGGAGGGTGCTGTGAGCTTTGATGGTGCTAATCCATTAGGTGGTGAGGGTGTCAAGTTACCAAGACTTCTACCCACAAAACAAGTTGATAAGGATTGTCAGAGCTAAACATTTCGATATTTTTTTTGGGGGGGGGGTGCACCCAGTTTGTTAGAACTAGAAGTACCATGTGTGGAATATAGCTTTCCCCTCTGCCTGACAGAGGGCTGTGGGGCCTTATCCAGAAAGGGTCAACCTGAACTCATATGTCCTTTCAGTAATGAAGCTGAGTGGGTGACCTTCAGTCACCTAATCCCCTTTCAGCTGAATTTATCTTACGATATTGTTGTGAGGATTAATTAGAAGGATTGACTCTTGTCTCAGACTCCTAGGAGGTTAAGGAAGGATGCAAATGTCACGAATAAATATGTTTCCTGAGATATTCTTCTTAAGCTACATGTTTCTCTGCCAAGGTCCATGAAGATGAGCAAGGCAGCTTTCTTCCATGCCAGAGTGACCCCCTGCAAATGGGCATTTGAACAAATGGTGCCACTTTGCTTAGTGACCTGTTGTTTTCAATTACCCTTAAATGACACTGACAGGGTTGAACGCCACAGCTGGAAGCTTGTGACTGGACGTATCCATGGCAACCCTTGGGATGGAACATCACCTCTCTCAAGGCAACTTTGGTTTCCTACTGAGAGGAAGAAGCCAATATTCTAGTCACAAGCCGCTGTGGTTTTAGGATAGCCTGCTGTGGAAATTCCACTTGACACCGTTGCAATATGTGGCTTTTGGTCTTTACAGAGGGAAAGCTACATCTGTCAAATCTAGCTCAGGTTTTTTTCTTCAGCACCTGAGTCAGGAACTAATATTTAATTGGAGGGTGGGCAGCTGTCTTTTCAACTGAGCAAGGACTGAATGGCGAGCAAAATTTGCCCCACCCATTTATTGACTCCCACAGCAACTCAGACTTTATACATATCAAACATTTAAAGCATACACACCCAAATTCTGGGAACTGTAGTTTACCCCTCACAGAGCTACAGTTCCCAGCATACTTAATGAACTATAACTTCCATGATTCTTTGGCGGGGTGCTTTAAATGTTTGGGGTATATGCAGCCAATGCTCATTAATCCCATTTCCTCAACATTGAACAGCACCAGAGGATTTGGCAAAACTTTTCCTGTAGGGGATAATAAAGGGAGGGGTTTGCCAAAGCTTCTTTGACTCTTCACAGAACTGCCCATTTATTCCTACTCTCGCTGCCCGCAACTTAACCAGTTCCTGATTCATAACTTGCAAATCCTTTGAGGGCAAATATGGATTCTGATGTTACCTTGGAGCAGTATCAGTCCAGACCAGGCATCCCCAAACTCGGCCCTCCAGATGTTTTGGAACTACAACTCCCATCATCCCTAGCTAACAGGACCAGTGGTCAGGGATGATGGGAGTTGTAGTCCCAAAACATCTGGAGGGCCGAGTTTGGGGATGCCTGGTCCAGACCAATACACTCTACTCTGATAGTTTAGACCAGGGACATTCAGCTGGCTGGCTGCTGGCTAGCTAGCTACTGTATGACCCTAGAGCATTTATCTGGCCTCTACTGACCCCACCAAAAGAATGTTTTCAAGTTAGGTAAGGAATCAATACTCCATAGCTTGATGTTGCATCTCCCTCTTCAATTATGTATATAATACGCAAACATTCATGTCATTAATGCTTCCCATCCAGGAAAATTCCACTGGAAAAGAGGTTATGCCCATGTGGAGATGGCAGTACTGTACTGAATCAGTTGTTCATGTGCTTCTGGCCTGCACTCTTTATAAAGATTTGAGGAGTGAGATTATTTCCCCTCTACTACTGTACTTCCTGTTCATACCAGGTCTCCCAACCATTGCTACTGTGTCCTTTTTTCTAGCAGATCAAGATACATAATCAGGTGACAGCAAAAACTGCAAGGTTTTTAGCGGGGGCAGTTAGAATAAGATCTATTATTTGATTATTGATGTAAACCTCCAAAATGTATTTTGTATAGTTGTTTTTACCTCTGTCTTCAGTACATGTTATTTTATGTTATTGCTAGGGTTAGTGGCTGATGCAAATAGAGATTCTTCTGATCTGATCTTCCCATCCAGGCATTCTGAAATTATGTCCCATAGAGAGCAGAAAACTATGTGCTCTGGTCCCTTCTCCCACTTGGGAGTAGATTGTACACACATGTGCTCAAGTGTGTTTATAGGAACCCTGTACAATCAGGTCTCACCATTGCAGGGAACACTGTAACTGTGCCGAACCAAATGCAGCTGCAGCCCTGTTCAGATATGAAGGTTGGTGGTGGAGGGGGGGACCATTCAGAGTACCTGAATGGAGCTCCTGTATGCTCTGCAACCGTGAACCTTCACTGCTAGCTTGTTGTTGGCATCTGTCTGTGTCGATAAATAATGGAGTGTGCCAAGTCAAACCACCTTCCAGGGGCACAAGCCTGGACAGTGTGTATGGAGGTCCTGGGCTGCCGAGACAACAAGACCCCCCTTTCGACGTCCAAAAGAAAGTAGGGCAATGCGTTTGGCACCAGCTTGGCTCAGGAATTGCTGGATGGAGGTGTACAAGACGCCATCCAACCGTCTTAGAGACTCTGGGTTTGTGCAGGGTTTACTCCTCAGCCTTTTCTTCTCCCATAGATGTCCCACAATGCTAGATAATCCCATCTTTATTATGAAGCTGGTTACTTCCATTTCCTCAACCCATTTCCTGGAAAATGGAGTAGATAGACCTTGCTGTGCCTGTCCATAGCTGTAGGCCTGCATAACAATGGTGGCTCTGCAGCATCTGACTAAACCCTGTTTTTGGTTCCCCTCTGAGATGGTTGAATGGGTCTCAGGTACCTGCCAGGATGCAATATACAATTGTCTAAGGCATTCTTGAGGAGGTGGGGAATGTCGGAAGAAGTGCAAGGCTGCACTAGAGGCACTCTTGACCCCTACATCAGGATGCTATATGCATAAACTTTCTCTTTTGCAACTTTCCGTTGCTTGTGAGATGAAACACTCTGCTGAAAAGCCTTCTAGTGGTTTAGCTGAATGCGATAGGAAATAATCCAGATTGCATAATCCTGTTTTTCAGAACAGCATAATCAAACCAATGTGACAGGGTTTTGAAAAGCATGAATGAATGCTTTTGTTACTGCAGCTTCCCACCCCACCCCACCCCCCGTCCTGCAGCAATAAATTTATTTATTTTGCTTTAAAAGAAAACAACCACCACCATAACTTTTTCCTGACTTATAGGAAAGAACAGAAGTTTAAACTGTTGTATCTTCTACGTAATAGTTTTCAGCAATGGCAAGATCCGAGGTGTCCCATAAGGAAAAGCCACTTGGGAGTCAAGAAAAAAATTCCCTCTACCCTAGATTGGGGGGGGGGGGGACACAAGAGAAAACGAAATAATTGTGAGCTTTTTAGTGGTACTTTTTGTCTGCTGCCTAGTGATAGTGCCAGCCTGACAAGAAAAATGTGATCCATTTCATTTTTTTAAAAGCTGCATTTTTTCAGTCTACATTTAATTATTATGGCTGGTATTCAGCTAAAAAAAAATGGGAGCAGAACAACTTTCACTTGCATAACGGGACACCCCCCCCCTGGTCCTACATTGTCCCCAAATCTGCTCTGAATATAACCCTATGATCCAGATGCACTTTGAAATCAATGGGGCTGCAGTTACTTGTGCATGGGCAGAGTGCTGTTGCACTTAGGATCTGCTTGCATGCTTCCCACAGACATCTGATTGGCCACTCTGGGGCTAGATGGGCTAAATGGACCATTTCTCAGACATTGAAAGATGATAGCACTGATTCTGCGTAAGACATCCATGCGTACTAAGAGGTTTTTCTGTGTAGTCCCACCCCTCTGGAGTCAGTCCTCTTTGCCTCTGAATACCAGCAGTGTTAGAAACTGAAATAGGAATGCCCATTGGCGCTTTTTTATGACAAGAATACGAAGCTGAAAGTGAATGAACTGCAACTAAAATCTTATGTTCATTTTTCACATGGTCCAGTCCTCATCTGAAGTGCTTGCACAAAATTTTGGCCTTGCACAGGGTGCCATATTATGGAAGATGACCAAAGTCTGTCCCTGGCACCCGTATCACTTTAGTTCTCAACTGATCACCAAAGTGACTGGCAAGTTGGCCTTGAAATCACAGATAGCCTGGTAGTCTAATGTCAGTGTAAACTAGTGGACATCTCTCGAAGGATGGCCACAGGAGTGAGAGTGGCTGTGAGCATTATGTGCTGCGCTGTCGGGGCCATGGGTTCAAGGGTGCATTTTAGATGGTTTGACTCACTAATATTATTATGTGAAGTATGTGTTTGTGTTAATGACTATGGTTGCCTTTTATACTCAGCGTGCAGATACAAGTGTGCCACTTGTACAAAATGCAGAGTGCTGAATTTATCAGTCCTCATCCAAGTGCATGTTTGTGTCAATAGGTGTGTCTGCAACATAGACTGCAGCGGCTACAGTTTTAATCCTGTTTGCGCATCTGACGGAAGTTCCTATAACAACCCATGCTTTGTTCGAGAAGCATCTTGCCTGAGACAAGAACAGATTGATATCAGACACCTTGGACATTGCTCAGGTACTCCAGATTTTATTTTCAGTGGAAAACTACACCCCCTACTTTTGTATCATATTACAAAGTTAGGAAGTAGAAATTGCTGGAGGAAATGTGGAGTGATGGGAACTTACAGTCACATGTGGTGGGATTGTCTCTTAGTTAATAATTTTTGGAAACAGATAGGTATAGAAATACCAAAAATTGTGGGAAGGAAAGTGGAAATGTCTAAATTAATGGTTCTTATTAGCCCGGGTAACACCGGGTTAAAAACAAAAGAAGAATGTAAATGGGTAAATTTGATGGTAATTGCAGCCAGGCAGGTTATAGCAAGTAAGTGGAAAAATGCAGAAAAATTAGAGGTGAACCAATGGAGGGAAAAATGGAATAATAATATAATTTTAGAATATTTACCGGTGAAGATATGCAGAATGAAAGGATTTAAGGTCAGTGAGAAAGAGGAGGACTGGCTAGAGAAGTTATTGAATAATTTGGGTATGTTTGAACAATTTGTGGTAATTAAAACATTAAAAGCTAAATAAACCTTGTGGAATGTGAATATATAAAGAATTGTAGATATGATAGATTTAAATACGTTTTACTGTTGATGTACATCTGATGTACCAGCAGCCTGGGGGGGTTCACTTTTGTATGTCTGGGTTGTTGGTGATCATTATAATATAAAAATAATAAATTATTTAATTAAAAAGAAGAAAAGGAAAATGATATCCACCAGCAGACTGAGAAAGGGCAAATTGTACAATCACTTTTTCACGTCAGAGTTAGAAATAGGGTTCTGAATTAGGGTTTTGCAGAAGCACAGGAAAGATATGAAGGATTGAGATGCCTAAGAGGTTCACTTTTCACCAAACGTGTGTGCATGCATTTCTGTGCTCTGTATAGTGTCTTGTCCCACCCACTGCAGAATAAATTAAAAATTGAGAATATACAATTGTCTGCAAAAGAAGGGAAATCATGTAAATCTGCTTAAAGTGCAGTTTATATAGTTCACAAACTTCAGCTTGTTTTGGCACAGAATTGTGATAACCCACCCACCCCAATTTTAAGTGCAGAGTACACACAACCCTGTTTTCAATGTTCTTTTTGCATAATGTGATTTGTTGCCCTTAGCTGGTGATTTTCAAGACAGACTGGGTTCTGTTGCAGGGATCTAACATTTTTTTAGAAAGGCAACATTGCTCTGATAGGGTAGTGTCTGTGACACCATTGAGAACGAAGCACATGCTGTTGTGTGAACTTTATTTTTTAACAAAAAGAATTTAGTGGTTCTATGCTCTCCTGCTGTGCAGTTTGAGCACTGGAGCACTCATCCAGCAAAAGCTGCAAAGAGCAGCAAGGCTCCTCCTCTTCCTTTCACATTCCCACAACATTTGTTGGTGGTTCAGGGCTTAGAGGAATATCCAAAGATAAAATGCAGTTGGGTACACTTCAGTGCCCACACATAAAAGCCCAGTGTTTCACAATGAAAACTGCATTTACTATCAAAATGGCTTAGGAGACTTGGAAAAGAATAGAGGTATGTTCTCACGGTCTAGGGTCCTCCAGCCACAAGGTTCCCTCTTCGTGAAAGGAAGATAGGTGGAAGAATTAACACACAGAGAGAGAGAGATTTCAGATGGTGGAGTTATTTTCAGAGGGTTACATTGCAGAGAAAGGCCATGCAGTTTTCTGTTTCTGGCACCAGCTTATAGCCTGCTTTTGGAGACTGAACATAATCTTGCTCTAATGGCTGTTTCTGCACCTAGGAGATTTGAAAGAACAAAGCTGTGATACTTGGAGAATGAAAGTATTATGGTAATAAGAGGAAGGAGTGTGTGTGTTGTCCAGGCATCACACTTCATACTCTGAGGGTTGATTTAGTTTGGGACTGAGAATGAAGTCTCACAACTAACCTTAAAACGTGATATCATGACCACATTTCTTCACCACACTTGACTCCCCTTATCTAAGGAGACGTACCAAATCTGTGGAATGTTTTGCTGCTTAGTTTTCCCTTTCTGCATCTCCTGGAGTTCAAACATTAACCCGCATTCAAGAAATACGTAAGGGCAACCCTGGACAATGTTGTCTTCTTAAGCTGCATGAAAAATACAGTGTTTCACCACCTACTTGCTGTTCAGTGGCCTTCTCGGGTATCAAAATAATACAACAAAGCAATAAATACCTTTGGTTCTTTTTATGGTTTTCCTCAAACAGACTCCGATGACACAAGCTTGTTGGGGAAAAAGGATGATGGAATGCAGTATCGGCCGGATGTGAAAGGTATGATTCTAACACCGGACGGCCCTTCTGTCTGCAGCGCTATCAGGGATGGTGGGCTGGATAGGTTGTCGAAGCAGGGTTTTCTCTTGCAGGATGGCAGTTCTCGCAGATCCTGATGAAGACTCTGTTCTTTAAGTACAGAGAGAAGCATTTGCTTCCCTCCAGAAAATATTTATTGGAAAGGGCATAGACATCCTTCAATAATTGAGATAAACCTGTTAAAATAACTTGCCGCCTCCAATCTGTTTCAAAGTAATGCATTTTTGCTTGAACAAATACCATTTTACAAGCACTTCTGATGGCCTTGGCAGTTTTGTACTGTGTGTGACGAGACATTTTGTATAATAAAGCCATTTTTATTTATTCTGGAAAATTTAGCATATAAATAGTCTTAAATGAACTGATGTTATGTTCCTTTTGCTCCACGAATGGAGTTATGATGTTGTTCTATTGTGCCCAAGCTCTCATGTGTTTCTTATATTAATGCTTAAACACTCCCCTGTTATTAAACACGGAAAAGGAAGCTTTCATGTATTGTTCTGAAGGATGACTTATTCCTACAAAATAGATTTCCTGTGTTCTGCACTTCAGATTTAAAGGTGACTTTTAAAGCTGGCAGAAACTAAGGAAAGAAACCATTTCTACAGAAAAGCAATTTCCTCCTCCTGACACTTTCACTCTCCCCCTTTTATTGTTTATTGGATAAATTTGTGGTAAAGGGAAAGGAAAGAAAAGAGAGAAAAGCCTCTGGACTTGTTTGAACACATCTTTGGGGCAGTGGATAGAGGGACATTTCTGTGTGGGCACATCAAAGAATGATTCCAATTTCTGATTAATTGAGTCTGGATTAACTAATTATTACACCTTGTCCATAAACTGAAAGTGTTAGCCTTTACCCAGTTTCTTTGACTCTCTGTCTTGTATCAGAACAGCTAAGGGGCAACTTACCTGTCTTAAGCAATCCAGAATGTGCGTTCAACTGTTTTGAGCAGAATGATTAGGTACAATATACAAAAATTAGTATAAATGAAAAAGAACTAACATATTGGGACCATAACAACCACTAGGAGATCCAAAACGTAGAAATACAGCAGGCACTACCAGATCCACACACCAATTATACAAGTATGCATTTATCACTGGGACAGCAACACTCTCACTTCGACTCCTATTTCCCCAAGTCCACACTAAAAGGTGGGGCAAAATCACACACACTCCCCCTGCCTGGAATTTCCTGCACGTACTAGGGAGTGCTCTTCATCTTTCCATCCCTGCTTCAAGCCAGTTGAGATTATGGCCTTTTCCACTGCACCCCCCCCATTTTTAAGGTAAAGGGTAAAGGGACCCCTGACCATTAGGTCCAGTCGTGACCGACTCTGGGTTTGCACGCTCATCTTGCATTATTGGCCGAGGGAGCCGGCGTACAGCTTCCAGGTCATGTGGCCAGCATGACAAAGCCGCTTCTGGCAAACCAGAGCAGCACACGGAAACACTGTTCACCTTCCCACTGTTGTTGTTGTTGTTTAGTCGTTTATTCGTGTCTGACTCTTCGTGACCCGCTGTAGCGATCCCTATTTATCTACTTGCACTTTGACGTGCTTTCGAGCTGCTAGGTTGGCAGGAGCTGGGACCGAGCAACGGGAGCTCACCCCGTCACAGGGATTCAAACCACTGACCTTCTGATCAGCAAGCCCTAGGCATGGTGGTTTAACCCACAGCGCCACCTGGGTCCCCTATTTAAGATAGGAGAACCTAATAGATGAAACCATAATAAAACTGACTGGAGCACCTTTCTGGTTTTGGTTCTGCAGTTCCTGGCTCTCTTTGCTTCCAGGCCGCTTTGGTTTGCCTGCCTTTGCATCTCCTGAGCTAAAAGGCCTTCCTCTTGAAGGATCAGCATTCAGATCCAGTACAAGCTGAAACATCAGCGGTTTAGCTACTCTGTAGAACCTGTCAACCTCTCTTTTATCTAGAAGTTTGACCTCCAAGGTCTATTTCGGAGCCTTGGGATGTCGGTAATTCCTGGGAACTTAACTGAAAGGATTTTTTGCTGGGTTTCTCTTCCGTTCTGCCCCAGTTAGCTTCTCCTTGCTCTTTCTGCTTGAGATAGAGACCTTGGAACTTGAGAGGCATTTGCTTGGGGGCGGGGAGCGGAGGAGGAGGAAGTTCACATTGCAGACACAGACTGTTATGCAAGGTTGGGGGGGGAGATACCTTTCTTAATGAAACCCAAAATGCAAACCAGGGTGAAATTTATTTTGCCTACCATGTAATTACAAGTACAATAAAATATAATAAAAAAACAATAACAGAGCAATAAAGACCCCCCCTCCAAAAAAACCCCCAAACCAAACCAGGCAAAACACCAACAAAATTCGTAAAGATAAGCAGCTTTTAATCTTCCTTCAATTTCTACCATTCTTCTGTTTTTCCGCAAAGATGCAAGTGATCAAAGAGAAGACATCTACATTGGAAACCATATTCCTTGCTCGGAAAGTTTTAGTGGCTACTGCATCCATGGGAAATGTGAATTCATTTATTCTACACAGAAGGCTTCCTGTCGGTAAGTCAATAGACCAAGAAGGTTTGGAAACTGGAAATTTGTGCTCAACTCCACAATTAGTGTATAATTTCTTTGTGGCATTCACGATGATCCAAGCAGAAAGAGCCAAATCTGAAGTTTCCCCTTTCCGAGTGAGCATGAAATAAATTGGGTTTATGCAAGCCCAGTCTTTGTTCTTTTTGTTGATATTAACTATTTGTCGACTTGTCACTGGATCCAAATGAGTGTAACATTCTTCTGTTAATATTGAATGAATAAATTATACCAATATTATCCAAATATAGGTTGCTATGCTCTTAAAACTCTGTTCCGATCTTGTCTGTTGCTAAGTGAACAATATAAACCCTTTGATTAAAACAAAATGAGAGGGGAAAGTTATAAAAGATGGCACAATTCATTTTTATGTTGGTGCAGCTTTCCTCTGGTAGAGCTGTTTCCCTGCTCTCCCCACCCTCCACAGCATGACAAGGCATTGCTAGGCACTAGGAATGGTTGAACATCCTGGTGCTCGCCCCGAAAATCAGTCGGGCCCTTTGAGTGTTCCTTTTGAATGCACAAGGGACCCAACTGATGTCAGCTTTCTATTGCTTACTACTCCACCCCCTTCCCTCAAGGAAGCCACTTTGGGGAAGGAAGAACAAAGCTGTAGTGGAGAGTTCTGATGAAGACAGGAGAGGATCACAGATCGGACCTCTTTCAGAGAAAGGGATGCATCAGTTCCCAGGAGGGATATTGGAGATGTGTAGATGGACCGGGTTGTACCCAGTGGCAAAAGATGCTGCCCAGCATCCCTTGCTCTGATGGAGGAAGTGCCCCCAGATCCTCTCATTGGCTACCTCTTCCCCACAGTGAGGTGTCTCTTTTCCCCATGTCCTTTTGGAAGGCTTTGAGCCCCAGCTGTCCCAACACCTGCAAGCAAAATCAATGTGTGCAACCTTCTCGAGGTGGGTGTACCTGTGTTGCTTCCGCGTTTGCGTACTGCCCACCCCTGCTTTAAATTCTCATCCCATCCCTTCCAGGAACAAGAAGTCTTTAGGCACCTTATCTGGGGCAACTTGAGAACCTTTAGCATGAGGACGAGGGTGGGGAAAGGGGACAGGAAAGGGGGTCCAGTTGAACCCCCATACAGATTTCTACAGCAGAATTGATTCTGCTTTGAAAGGAAAAGAGGAGGAAAGGAGGGAGGAGAAATCCTTGTTGTACACGCACTAGAGCACATTTCATTGTGCTCTTTGATTGATCATCTGTGTCCGGATTGGTCCTCAAAGCAGTAGTGAGACTGCATTTTATTTTGATAAACCTTAAAATACTCAAATCAAGCTGTTAAGCCATATGGAATTCAGGCTTAAATTTTTGGGTTAAATTTCAGAGCAAAATTTTAACAACATAGAAAGCAATGTTTCCCAGGATTTTTTTTTTTAGGCTGCAGGAGAAGATAATCATTATAATCACACTGGTATAAAATGGGCACAAGTAGTATAGGCACACCCTAAAAAGATTCTCTGCAGTATTTTAAATTGTTACGGTCCACAGTTACCATTTTTAACACATAGCTCTGTATCTTACAATTTATAGATGATCCTTGTGTGCTTTTTCTCATGCTTTTATGAGAATATGTGATTTGATGCCTTGAGTCTTTCACTGTTGTCTCACAGATGCAGTTCAGCACTGTCTGTGTAATGGCCTGAACTTTCAATAGACACTTCCTCCAAAAACACTCTCTCTTCTCTTCCAGGTGTGAATCTGGATACACAGGACAGCACTGTGAAAAGACGGACTTTAGCATACTTTATGTTGTCCCGAGTAGGCAAAAACTCACACATGTCCTCATTGCAGCAATAATTGGAGCTGTCCAGATTGCCATTATTGTTGCAATTGTGATGTGCATAACTCGGTAAGTTGCTTGGAGAAAAGTACAAATGGGTGCTTTTCGCCGTTTTTAGAAGTTCATGACTGCTGCTATTGGAATCTTATTGCCATATCTTTTTATGGCCCTGATTCATTCAGCTTCCAGTGGGATTTATGGGCCTACAAATTTGATTCAGCAGGATTCTGGTTTGAAAGGATAGTAGAGAAGACTTCAGGCTGGGAGCTGCTATGATGTAGTGGCTAATTTGAGTTTGGATATTTTTCCTGGTTCAAATCTCAATCACACATTCACTAAATGGTCTTAGGAAAGACACGGTTCTTTGTGCACACACACAAATCTGTCACACAGAAGCCATGATACCTTGTTTTGTAAGAATTGCTAAGATAAAGTAATGCTTTGAACACCCGAAAAACTAGGTGTGTCTAGGTAGCATCTCTCTTAAGGTATTTGCCACTATGTGTACAAGTGTTGACATCACATGTAGTGTTTTGGCACTGAATTCTGAGCCTGCCAAGTATGAAACTTACTCATTATGTCCCCTCCTTCCAACTCTGTATGTACCACAAAATCTGTCTTTCCATAGCAGGATGGAATGCTGGCTGCTTCCATCCGGCTCAGCTCCAGAGATGGATTAGGCACAGCAGAGAGGTGGAGAGGAAATCTTTTCCTCTGGGATATGATATTCGTATACATCTCTCCTTGTTCCTGTTATACATGCCATGGCCTAAAGTACTACAGGACCATTGCCTGTTCATCCACACCCATATCAAAGATA
Source organism: Zootoca vivipara (assembly GCF_965207765.1). NCBI lineage: Eukaryota > Metazoa > Chordata > Lepidosauria > Squamata > Lacertidae > Zootoca > Zootoca vivipara. The sequence goes on along the minus strand of NC_142591.1, from coordinate 9,987,364 downwards.
GCATTCTCTGCATTTATGGTCTACTGGCTTACACTGAACTAACGCCAGAATCATTCAAAGCCAAGCCATCATGTCCACCTCAGTCATTGAAATCAACATGATATCAGTCAGTGGAAGAGTTGCAGCTAGGCAGAAACGCGCACGCATACACACACACACACCCCATCATTTAAGATTTGGCTGGAACTTGTAGTTCTTAATATTGTATGAGGAGTGGACTGCATTCTGGGAGCAAAGCCAAAATGGGCTAGTATAAAGAAGTGAAATGCACAGAGTTAGGAAAACCTTCGGAAGTACATACCAGCTGCTGAGTAAAATGGGATAACATCATGCTTGCTGCTGCACTCTGCTGAAATCCTGAGTGCTCTGCTCTAATGAGGCAGCCCATGAATCCTGGAACAAGCAATGCTGAGTTGCTTTTTCAGAGGATTAGAGGGAAAAGGTTTAGATGTATTTTGCAGCCTGATCATATGGAAGTCAGTCATATGGAAGTCAGTAAGTACATGTATTTGATCTTTACATCGAGACTAAAACATGAATCCAGAAAGACTCCAGTAATAGTTCCTTTGTAGGTACATCATAGGTAGGTTTTCTCAGACCACATTTATCAGCCCACTGAAAACAAGGGAGAGAGAAGGATGTTTTGTTAACCTTCTGTGCTGATAATCATGGTTAAAATGTGTTCAGCATGATTCATAGAGGCTCGTTGGTTAAGAGATGCTTGATTTTTCATCCCTCAAAAGTTTTGTTGGCCCTCATTCTGAATGGCCCCCTCCTGTTTTCCCAGCTGTTAATTTGGGGCTTGGGCGAGTCAGAGGCAAATGGTGCTGTTAGTATTTCACACCTCCGATGCTACAAAGGGTAAGCCACCCACTAGGTATGCTCGAGAGTATGCTAACGCAGCTCCTGTAAATATAGCTGTGGCTAGTAGCTCAAAACAGGTTTTGAAACCTGAGGTCTTGCAAAGGGGTACAGGGTTTGTCCTCAAAGGATGTGAAACCATGCCCAAAGGCTGCAAGGGTCAACACTGGTTCCTCAGACCGGAACAGAGCTAGGAAGGAAGGTAACCAGAAGTGCAAGGTGGTCAGGCACAAGGCCAGTCCAGTTGCGGGTAGTCCCACAGGTGGGACACATGCTACAGGGGTATACTATGTGTATGACAACTGTATGTTTACTTCACTTACTGCTGCATTAGCCTATGCAGCATTGGTTACCTGAAATGGGGGAGGATGTTAATATTTCACGCCTTTGATGCTGCAGAGGAGATTGGTATAAATCACATGCCTGTCTGGGAAGAGTGTGGGAACGGAAGACAGTCTTATCTCTTCTGTTGTATGTACTATTGTACTGTACTTTTGCTTTTACTTCTGTCTGTTCTTCTCTCAGAGCTGGAGAGGGAGGACACCATGACTCCTTTGTCTGTACATAGTGTGTAAATAAATACGTAGATTAGCTCTATGTTATCTACGTAGATTGCTGTGTTATGCTAGAGGATTAGCGTGCATATATCATTTGATATACTGTATGTTGCTGAAGCACACTGGAGAAGGAGGGGAATGCCTTTTCCAGAGCTGCGCATACTGGAGGACGCTCTGCGTTCGGGGGCTGCAGGGGCACCCCAGGGCGTTTTCCAACAGGTGCTGCCCACATTAGTCTCTTGAGCCAGAGGGCCAAGGAACTGGTATGCCTTAGGTAGGGCAATATGTGACTTCCAAATAGCCAAGAGACCATTTTAATCTTGGTGTATCGAGTTCAGTGCCATTGGTGGCACAATGTTCTATTTGCTACCAAATAGAATTTGGTAAATTGCAGCTAAACCATGACTACGGTTTTCTTTGGCAAAATGGTAACTTCTGCTCAGCCACCCTGCCGTGGGGGTTATTGGGAGAGGAAAAGAGGAACACCCTCTCTTATGTCACCCATCCTTGAAGGGTGGACTAATAAATATATACACAACTTCTATCACAGCCAACTTAGGCCATGGACTTAAGCCTACATCAGACCACAAACGGGTTGTAGCATCTTCTGAGTTAAATTGGAACTGCCTTTTGTGATTGAGATGAAGGAATTAAGACAGGTTTTCATGTAGAGGAAAGCAGCCATTTAACTCATTTGCCCCATTTACGATTGATGTTACAACTTGCGTATTTTGCCGTATTAGCTATGGTACCTTTCATACTGGAATTTAAAATGTAGGGTGTGATTTGATGCTGAGAACCTGGGCAGCTGCTGTGGGTTATCACTGTACTAGGCCATATAGAGACTAGGTGAGAATTTTTCAGTTTCTGTATAAGATTCCTCCCATGTGACTGCATACTTGCAGTGTTACTGAGCTGGAAGGAGTAACTCTGGGCTTCCGGTTCAGCGCCAGCGCCGATCGGCGGGGTCCCGTCTCGTCTCTGAGACGGCCCGTCTCTGCTGGGAGTGGGGAGGGCAGCGAGAGCGACGCTGCGCCCCTTAGAACCTCGGGAAGAGCGTCCCGGGGGCAAATTTTGCTCGGCAGAGCCCCAATCCGGACTCCCCAACTCTCCGGCAAGCTCTAATAAGAGCTCCGGAGCGAGGAGGGTAGAAGTCGCGGGGGCCATTTTGAGCGGTAACGTTACCCTAGCGGAGAGAAGCTTCAAGCCGAAGGCGGAGAGCGCTGGATTCTTTTGAAAATAAAACGATTGGAAATAAGACTGTAAGTAATCACACGATTTGGATTATAAAATAATTTGGAACTGGGAGAGAGGGGGGAAAAGAGGAAGCCACCCCCCCCCACGGCAATTTAAGAGACAGTAAATAGAAACCCGAAGCCGTAAATAGAAGATTTCAACTTAAAAGGTTCCCTCAAAGGCATCAAAGAGAATCTCCCCTAGATGCAGGGTAAAAGGGGAGAAAGACTGCGGTCATGAATGCCCTGCAGAAAGAAGTTAAGATCAAGAAAGACCTTTCTTTTCCTCGGGAGCCGGCAGCCCAGACAACCCAGTGAGCTGATCAGGATCTATAAGTCGAATTGTATTTTTATTTTTATTTCTGGACTTTTTGGAAAAAATTTTCTGGTTTATATGCTTTTGAAATGTGAGTTTGAACTTTATTTCTAATAAGACTTGGAGAATGCAGCCAGCTTGTTAAAATGGAGTCGAGAAAATAAACTGTGACCATTTTCCACCCCATGTGACACGTTTTGACCTTGACAGGATTGAACTATGTCAACAAAAAGGTACTCGCCTGAGTTCCAGCGGACTGTTTTGACCTTAATGTGGGAAGTAAGAATAGAGCTATGTCAAGAGGAGACACAACAGCAAGAGTTACAGCAACAATTCCAGATGGTGATGGCAGAATATGACTTCTTAGAGGATGAAGCTATTGAAACTGAAGAAGACGAGTGTGAGAATGACAATGACAGTGACAGGGATTTGGAGGTTTTTGACAATGATGGGGACTGTGATTTGGAAGGAAAAGATGAAGATGAGGACTGTGATAATATAATACAAAATGAAGCTCACCACGAAAAAAATGATGATTTTACTCTACAAAAAGTCAGATGGAGTGCCCCTCCTTCGGGGGGGGGGCACGATTGGATTTACTGGAACTCCAGAATGCCCACAGGGAAGAGGGAAAAAATAAGCAGAGAAGAGAAGAAACTCAGGGGTGCTGTATGGAGGCCTGGATGGCAAAAGGCTGTAAACAGGGGGTGGGGTGAAGGGAAAGAGAAGCTGTGATTATCAGGATGGATTAACAGGATTAAAACTGGACTGCTGATTATGGAACTTGCTGGATTGGGGGGTTGGAGCTGGAAATCGGGGATGTAAGGTTAGATTGGGAATAGTTATAGTTTTAAAGTGAACTGATTTTGGAAAAAGGTGAAAACATGGAGGCTTATAGAGGGGGTAAAAATTAGGCACGGGATGAAAAAATGGGAGTTTGATTTTTCAGTGATTTGGATATTAGGTGAAAATGATAATAACTAATTTAAAAGTAGTATAAAGTATAAAGGTAATTATTTCATAGAATAAGAAACTGTTGAAGAGGATAAAAAAAGGGATGAAACCGGGGAAGGGGGGAGGTTGGGGAAGCCCACAAAATATGGTTTATTAATTATGAATGGAAAAAAAGGTTTTTTTTGTTGCGTATTGTTTTTTTCTTTTTTGCTACTTTTTACTTTTCTTTTTCTTCTTTTTTCTCTTTTTTTTATTCTTTTTTTGGTATGACAATAGATGGTTGGATGGATGACTTCCTGCGTACTGCCCTGGTTTCCTGGAACTCTCTGGTGGCAGGGGGGGGCTCTGGGGGCAGGGGAGGGGGAGGAGGACAGAAACCCAATCATAAAATGGACCATCGCTGACTGTTCACCTGCGTGGGATACTTCTGTGGCAGGGGAGGACCCATGGAGGGGGGTGGGAAGAAGGTGGAAAAGGTGTTCATGTATGTACCGTCTTTTGTAATCTGTAAAACCAATAAAAATTATGTTTTTTAAAAAAATGGAAGGAGTAACTCTGCAGCAGCTCCCACAGACCCTCCAAGAGTCCCTATTTTCCAGGGACAGAAGCTGTCCCAGTTTCTGAATTTATCGCAGAATGTCCTGCTTTTCCTCAGGATGTCCCTGCTCATCGAAGATATGTTGGAGAGTATGGCTCCCATGCAGCTAAATGTGCAGGTGGAAGCAATCTGCAGTGTACAACTTGAAGCACAAGCTCCCTCTGCTTCAGCCAGAGCAGGGGCGTGACAAACAGCGGGATTCTTAGTAGTGCCTCTGGTGTGTAAACCCCAAAGGGGCGACGTGTGGCTTTTGCAGCAGATGTCAATGATGGATGATGCAGCCTTTAATGTTCTGGAGGCTTTTGTCTGTGAATTAATCGTGAAGTGGTCTTTTAAAATACGCTCAGTTAATAAATCATTTCTCTCCCCCCCCCCATCCCATCCCCTCCCTCCTTCTTTTTCTGCTTCCGGTAACAGGAAATGCCCAAAGAACAACAGAGGACGACGGCAGAAGCAAAATCTAGGCCACTTTACTTCAGATACGTCATCCAGAATGGTTTAGAGCAATTTTTATACCTACAATGCCCATGTGATGTACAATTTTATTATCTTTTTTTTAAAAGAATGGAAATATTTATTTCAGAGGCCTTATTTTTGGACTTTTTTTTTAGTGTAGCTGTGTTTTGTTTCATTCCAAAAGCAGCTGACAGCGACGGACTGCTCTAGTAACTTCTCATTTCATGATTTGGAAGATACGGTAGTTTATTTCCTGTATTGTATCACATGGTTATAATAATAGACTTGTGCTTTACTTATGGAATGTAACATTTTTGAGAACCAAGGCATTTCACCAATGGTTGTAGAAAAAACAAAATGGATCCCACCCTGTTTCTTAGCAAACAAGGCATGACATAAGGGTAAAGATGTTTACAACGTACTTTTCTTACAAGGAATTAGAAGACACTGTGTTTAAATACCGTAGATATTTAAATGTTTTTGAAAGTTAGTAACTGATTTTTTTAGACACTGCCAATCGCATGACTTGTGAAGATGTGTACTTGTGTGTAGTTGTTACATATTTATAATGGGTTGAATTCAGACTAATTCAGTTGCACTTAATTCTCATTGAAATCAGTGGAACAAGTTAGTTATAACTATTGCAGCGCAACTAATTTAGTCTAGATCCAGCCCAATATGTATGGACTGGGTCAAAGCACCACCGTCTTCATAAATATTTGACACTTTATTTTTAAATTGTAAAATAATGATGATGATGATGATGATGATGATGATAATAATAATAATAATATACATTTCTGAATTTGAAAGCTTGCCCAGTAGAGCAAAGGGCATTTGCCCTGGAAAAACAGGTCTTGGTAGACTTGTGTATTTTTTATTTTTTTTAAGTTATGTTTAAGAAGCAAACTCACATGATTGGGATTAAGCCTGTGTTGGTCACTATTTAAACTGCTTTCATACTTATTACAGTTTTCTAAAGAGGATACCTGTTTTCACATCAACAAATAAAATTGTATAGTCTTTGTGATTAAAATGCAAAAAAGAAAAAAAAATTAAATACCATAAAAGATTTGAGCTCTTGTCTAGAATACTTTTCAAGAGCTAAGAATGTGTCTCATGCAAATAAAGTCTGCTGGTTGTAGTTATTATATTAATAGGATGTTAGTAGTTGTTTGGAAGATCCAGAGCTAAAATGTAACTAGGGTGTGTTCCAGCTGTTCAACATGTAGTTTTAGGCTTTCCAATTCTGCATGTAGGATTTAATAATTTGTTCAATAAAAAGGCTTTCAATATTTGAACTGGAAAGAAAATGTGAATACAATGTTTCCCCATAATATTTAATCTGTTCTGAGACTTTTTTTTGTATACTGGAAGTTTTGGAAGATAGCGGCAGCACTTTTTGTTTCAGTTGCCAAAAGGCCATTAGAAAACATTGAATGCCCTCCGGTCACCTGCACCCAAGAAAAGAGCTTAATTAAAACAAAAGCAACAGTGGATTTTAACCGCATGCCGGTTCATTCTTTGGCTTAATTAGTAAGTTGCTTAACTATTCCTGGATTAACTCGAGAAAGTTGATTGGTAGAGATATGTGATTCTCGGAACGTATGTTCCTTCCCCAACTTTGCTTCCTAATTTTAGAGGTTTCATGTTGCATACAGAAAGCACTTGAACAATCCTGCAAGGCTGTTTTGTGGTTATAAATATTTGACAAGTCTCCTGGGCTGAAGTTTCAGACCCTGCTTTTGAACATCCCCTAAAAACCAGCTGTCGAGCAACCTTCTTGCTCCAGTGCCAGAATTGCCCCGCTGGAGTTGGAGCTGCAGCTGCTGCGAGGCGTTTATATTTCAGCTCCTGTAGAGCGATCTGAAGAGGGGACGGTATGGATCACCACGAAGCCACCTTGGAGGCGGATAAAATCCACCAGAATCGCCTGCCCAGCGTCACGGACGACGACGACGAGGAACAAGATGCCGCCTTTACCATTGTCAGAGTCCTGGACAAAGTGGCAACCATTGTGGACAGTGTGCAGGCGAGTCAGAAACGCATCGAAGAGAGGCACAGAGAAATGGAGGATGCCATCAAGACCATTCAGATAGACATTCTGAAGCTCGCTCAGGCCCACAGCAACACCGGCTACACAGTCAACAAGCTGCTGGAGAAAACCCGCAAAGTGAGTGCCCGTGTCAAAGAAGTGCGGGCACGTGTTGAGAAGCAGAACGCAAACGTGCAGAAGGTTGAGGCCAAGCAAGAGGAAATGCTGCGGAAAAACAAGTTTCGTGTTGTCATTTACCAGGTAAACAGGGTTTGGGGTTGTTTAAATTGCAATCGCTTCTGCTGCTTTCATCACCGTTTCTGACATCCTTGTTGGTTGTTTAACAAACCAGAGGGAGGTAAAAGCAGCCTTTCCGATATCAAGTATGTGTGATATCCTTTTGATTGATTTAATTTTTAGAAAAATTGATTTCTGCCTCTGAACAAGTTGCAGTATGAATCTGCCAGTGGCAAAGCACTCAGTCTATTATTAGTGTCAAGAGGCTTCTCCAGCAGCCAGCATAAGATTAACTGTAGATCAGCAAGGACTATTTGTTGCCTCTGTGAAAGGCAATCTGAGGCAGGCGCTTGGGCATCTTGACAGGAGTATTCCATGCTTGACTGTCATCCCTGTTATTTTTTCCAGAGAATTAACTAAAGTGCTAAACCTGTTAATTCCTCTGCACAAAGTAGTCCTTCCATTAATTGTGCTTTCAAAAAAAGCTGTTTTAGATTTTGCTTACTGGTTGTTTGACCTTATTGTAAGTTGTGATCCTCCAACTCAGTGATTTACTTCTAAGCTCTTCCTGGCCCTGGGGTGACTCTTTTGCATATCATTCTCAGGATTTCTTTGGAATTGCTTATCTCAAAATGACTTACTCCAAGAATGGTTTGAAGTGGAAAGGAATGAAGTGTTATTGTGAATGAAGGTGTTAGATGCACACACAAATATTTCATGCACTGAGTGTGCCCAAGCGACTAGTTTTTGCGCTCAGATGCAGGAGTACAGAAGTGAGCTTTCCTGCATCTGCAGTGCTGTGTTTAAGAGATATTCAGGATCCTCAATAAGGGCACCCGGAATTGAGAATATTTAGCATCTAGCCATTAGAACGTCAGTTTTCTTCCTTGTAAAAACAGCCATTGATGGGAAAATCTAGATTTGCCAGGCTGTTAGGGTTCAGATTGTGAAAAGTGATTGACACTTAAATAATTTCTTTCATGTGAATGGTTTTTTAAAAGAAACTTAGTCCAATTGATTTCAGTGGCAGAGTTAAATACTGTGTTAATTCTCTTTCATTGAAATCAGCAGGGCTAAAAAGTGATTAGCTTTGACTGGACCAAGCCTGTGGTTCCATAAAAATTCAGTGAGGGCTATATCCAAGGAAATATGTTTGCAAAATGCACATATTTGGGTATGAAGGCAAAATTTCCTTTATCTCCCTGCACAACTGCTTCCCCCTATGGATTAAAGGGTAGTTCACTATTACAAAAAAAAAAATCTGTTGAAATTATCCATTCACATTACTGCTTATTGCAGACTCTAGTTATTTCTACACACACAAGCTCTGCAAAAACTACAGGTACAGTACTTGAAAATATATTTGTAGAACATTAGGCAAAAAAAGTAGTAGACTAGAATTTTCTAGTCTAATAGTAAGTTACTACTGAACTTATAAAGTTAGTAGCTCTACATCCCCATGGCATGTCTCTTCTGTGAGGTGCAGGGATCCACTGATGTTCAGAGACCAAGAGCAACCTTTACTATATTAGTACATAGCCAATGTGCAGCATGCTCACTGGACAGGATGGTCTATGAGCCTAGATATGGCACAGAGTCAAGCCTGTTGCATCCCTGCCTTCTGCTAAACTTGGCAACATAACTTTAAAGCATGGGGCACTGATGGGGAGAGCACTGCATGCTACTTATAGCACACACTGGCTGTGGGTAGCTGTCATTTGGTTCAAGCCAACTTCAGAACATGGGTCCCGAGGCTGGCTTGTTTAAACAAACCATAGTTGACATTAAACTCCATTTAGGTTTCAGAGGACACACTAGACCAGTGTTTCTCAACCTTTTTTGGGCCACGGCACACTTGTTCCGTCAAAAAAATCACGCGGCACACCACCATTAAAAGACGGGGCAAATCCTGGGGGTTGGGAATGGGTGGGGGACTGAGGAATAGGGAGGATGAGGTTGGTGTACTTGCTGAGAGAGCCCTCGAGCACCGCCTCCGTTGTCCTGCCTGCCGCCAGCCCCCCGCTCCCTCCTGGGCTGGCCGCGGCTGAGCGGGGGCTGCTGCTGCTGCCGCCACCGCTACCTCCCTCCGGCCTCCCCGCTGGTGTAGCCGCCGCCGCTGCTCCTTGGCGGCCCGAGAGCCCTCCCTGGCTGGCGGAGGAGGACGGCAAGGAACCCGCCGAGGTGGGGCGGCTGCTGCTGCGGCGGCTGCTGCTGTTACTGCCGCCGCTGGACGGGGCTGCTGCTGCTCCAGAGTCCCCGCCGCCCTGCGCCGCTGCCTTCTCCATTGAGCGCGCGGGGAGAGCGCGAGGAGGCGGCCTCGGCCATGAAGCGCTGCCTCGCTCAGGGAGCGAGTGCGAGGAGATGACGGAGGAACACCCTTCGCGCCCTCGCGCCCTCCAGACTGACCCGGCCTGCTTCCTTTCCGGCGGGTCAGCGCTGCCTCTTGGCGGCCACAAATCGCCCTTCTCGGTGCCTTACGTTGCGGCACAGCAGCCACCGTCTCGCGGCACAGTAGTGTGCCGCGGAACAGTGGTTGAGAAATGCTGCACTAGACTGTGGCAGTAGTGAACTCCTTGCAGCTACCCCAGAGGAGTGGTGGGCGTAGCTCAGCTGTTTAAAGAGTTGTGCTGCTGATGCCAAGGTTGAAGGTTCAGTCCCTATATGGGACAGCTGCAGATTTCTACATTGCAAGGGGTTGGACTAGATGATTGTTAGGGCCCCTTCGAGCTCTATGATGGGACACTATGCAAGTGTGTGGCACATTCTTGACACTAAACTATGGCTTAGTGTCCCATGCCAATGAGGCCAGTGCATAATCCTGCTGAGATCTCAGATGAGATGATCTGGATTCTACCAGCTATGATATGTTTGCAAATATTGGAAATATTCTCAAAATTAATGGCAGGCAATTCATTGGGGGCACTTCCTTCCCTATTCCAATCCCCGAGTGGTAGATTGTGCCTGTGGAGAATGAAGTGCTCTCTGTAGAAAAAAAACAGCTGCCTGGCTGGTGGCCAGAAATTTGGGATGGGCCCATAGCTCAGTTGCCAAGCACATGCTTTGCATAGGAAGAGCCCAGGTTTGGTCTCTCGGGTGGAAAAGGTCTCAAGTATCAGGGCTGACTCTGAAAAACCTCCCACCCCCAGATCATAGGGAGCTACTGCCAGTTGGAGAATAGTAGGCTGTGAACAAGGTGCCAAGTGTTTTGTTGTCGTTCATCTCCAGCAGTTTTGCCATCACTGGCCAGAACACCAGAAAGCTGCAGATTTTCTAAGCAGTTGCACATTTCCCCTTTGATCTCCTTATGTAATGTAAAGGGAACAGAGACTTACTAATATGACAACTGGACATTCAGGGAAAGGACTTCAGAGATCCTTGAGACAGATAGTCCTCCCTCCCTCAAATGTACTATACTGTGTGTGTGTGTGTGTGTGTATGTATATATGTATATATGTATATATATATATATATATATATATATATATATATATGAATGAAATTGCCCAACTTTACCACTGGCTTTTGATAGGATCAAAAGTTCCATTTATTCCAAATTTACAGGGCACTCCTACGCGTGTTTACTTGGAACTAGATTCTCCTACTCCTTAGGAAGTCTCAATAGTATTGAACTGTGCATGTTCTGAATCTATATCCCCCCCCCCTTTGTTTCTACACAGTGGCTTGACATCTTTGTTCTTTAGTATTCCATGCAATGGTTAGGACTTTGTTAATTCCATTTAGAGCATTTTTTAAATAGTGTGCACCTAACTGCCATGACGTGTTGATGTGGCAATCATGTTTGTTCAGTCACAAACACCAGCCAGAAAGCTGGAATTAGCTGTGTCAACTTGGTTGAGTAGCCCAACAGGTTTTTTGGCTATACAAGGTGTGAAATCGCCAGTTGCTATATTTATAACATAACATTTCCCCTCAGTCATGTTTAGAAGAAATCAAACTACATTGAGATATCAAATGTGATTATGTGATTATTGATCAAATGTGATCAGTAATCACAGACTATGCCGTGGGATTTTTTTTTGAGCCAAATGGTTATACAAGCAGTCAGGTTTGTGAATGACACCCTATCCGCTCCCTCACAGTCCAAAAGGAGTATCCAGCATTCTCTTCTTACCTCTTAGCTGATACTGGACCCAGTTCCTGCAATCTATTCAGATGTTTTTAATGCCATCTGCAGCAGGGCAGGGCCCTGGAATGTGCAAAAGTCAAGAGAGCGGCTTCCCTGTTTTGCACTGGAGGCCTGGAGTGACTTTAGCATTAGCCAAAAAAAGGACAGGAGCAAAATCAGTGCATGGCATTTACTAAAACTGGGACGGGCACACAGGAATTTTTAAAAATAGCTTCTTCCATTGCACACTGTGATAGCTGCCAAGGTGGTCCTTGGAGACCAAAAGGTGGAAAATCAAAATTTTAACAATAATATTCATGTCCCACCTTTCCCCCTGACAGACCCTCAAGGCAGCTTACATATAAAAATAATAGCAGCTAAAAACATTGGAGGGGGGAAGCATTCATTAAAAAATACAAATAATTACAATAAAAACAGCATGACACCAGCCCTTTCATTAAAAGCAGTCAGTTCCTGTTGGATCAAGAAAGTCCCTCCTCTACAAGGAGGGAGCTAGTCAAATTTATGGGAGCAGCCACCAAGAAGGCCCTCTCCCACTTCCCCCGCAAGCATAAATAAAATATTGGTGCTGTGTGTAATAAGGCAGAGGGCCTTCTCGGTAGTGGCACCCACCCTGTGGAACGGCCTCCCATCAGATGTCAAAGAGATAAATAACTACGGTACCTGACATTTAGAAGACATCTGAAGGCAGCCCTGTTCAGGGAAGTTTTTAATGTGTGACATTTTAATGTATTTTAAATTTTTGTTGGAAGCCGCCCAGCGTGGCTGGGGAAACCCAGCCAGATGGGCAGGGTACAAATAAATTATTATTATTATTATTATTCAGTTTACTTGATGAATAGATGGTCAGATAAAGCAGTTGCATCAAAATGCCACACCAGCCTCTGCTTACCCTTCTAAGGCTTTGCTGCTCTGCTTGCATTTTTGAGCCACTGAACCCACTAGGTGTAATTAGACATGTGTGACATAACCATGGCTTACCAAATGGATCGATTCTTTGGACCGATTCTCCTAGCCATGGTTGAGTGTGACAGTGACACTCTTAAATGTCTGTAAGAGACTAACCAGGAATTTGGGCCATGCCCAAGAGAAGGATAAGAGTTGAAGATGGCAGAAAACGTGATGCCGAGGATCCACTCCTTATTGATCATCAATGTTACACCTGCCTGCCCCAAGGGAGAAAAAAAGCAAAACAAACCTAATGCCTTTTTTTGGCTGGGGGGGGGGGCAGGGAGCTAGCATAGGAGACAGCACTGAAGATAAAAACATAGGAAGCTTATACTGAGTCTTTTGTCTACACTGGCTAGCTGTGGCTATCCAGGAATTGAATCTGGGACCTTCTGCCTGCCAAACCCTTCTGAGGTATATTTTGTTTTGGTGCAGCAATTGCTAAGGAGCTGGCCATCTAGAAGCACCTTTATTCCTTTCCTCCCTCAACAATAAGCCCTTTTTGACACACTGTGCTTTCACTTGCAGGAGGACATTCCGTGCCCATTGTCTCTGTCAGTTATCAAAGACCGGACACAAGGGGAACGCCTAGAAGATGCCTTCTGCCCACCTGACGATCTTTCTTCCGATGAGGAGTATTACATAGAAGAAAGCAAAGCAACCCGGTTTAAGAAGTCAGGCATGAGACGCATCAACAATATAAAGAAGGCCTTCTCAAGAGAGAACCTCCAGAAGACAAGGCAAAATTTTGGCAAGAGGGTGGACAGGCTCCGAACTAGAATAGTAACGCCAGAGAGGAGAGAGCGAATAAGGCAATCGGGAGAGAGGCTGAGGCAAACTGGGATAAGATTCAAGAAAAATATATCCAATGCAGCACCAACCAAGGAGACCTTCAAGAAGAAGAAGAAACCTAAGGAGCAGGCAATGGCTGAAGGTCAAGATGGAACCCAAGAGGCTACTGGCGATACAACAACAGCTGACAGTGGAGATGCTGAGCCAGTCTCTGAAGAAATTTCCTACACAGAGGTAATAACCAAAGTGAAGAAAGACAAAGGTGGTGGATCAAAAGGCCCTTCTCAGGCCAAAGAGAAGATAGTGATTACTCCTGAAAAAATAGTGCTCAAGCAGGAGGCAAAAGAGGACGAGGATGTCCTTCTGTTGGATCTGAAGCAATCTGCCTAAAAGGCAAATCCCTGTCTACTGTGGTAGGGAAGGAGCAATCCCTTTAACTTGGGTAGATGTAGAACGGTTTTCAAACTTCCTTCAGGTAGCCCTTTCGAATTGGTTTGCCAGCTGAAGAAATCTTGGGACAAACCGTGGCTCTTTGCAGAAGATTCTGGGGCATGTTCAAGAGCACACTCCATTCATTTGGGGTGCCACATGAAACGAGGGCATGTTGTAGGACACATCCAGCACTTCCCCAGCATTTTACCAGGATAAACAATGGCAGACAAGCTCTCCTTCAAGCACCTTGTCCTTGGCTGTCACCAATGTTTCTGTTGAGGAATCCCTGATAAACTCTCAAGGGACACCAGGCTGTCCAGGAACAGAGTTTGGAAACCACTACGTGAGATAGGTGTGTGTTGTTTAAATTACTGGTATGTGAGGAAAATATATCAATATGTATATACTGTTTTTTGTTTATAAGCAATGGATCATCATGTCACCCCAGTAGAAATGAGGAACTGATCTCCTTTGATGTATATACATAAATGCCGTTTATCTTAACAGGTATTACTTAATGGGAGGCAGAAGCCCCCTGCATCTTAATGGCATCAGTACCTTCAATAGTCTTCTGTATCTGTATTTTATGCACAATGACAACCAAACCGTGCAAATCTAATTAAATGACTCATTACTCAGGCAGATTCTTCAACCAAGGGGCAGGGGTGGGAGAAAATTGAGTTCAGCAGCAGGTAACTTGCTTTTCTTGAAGGCCACAGTTAACAATTAAATTATTTTTGTCCTAAGCAGAAATTCTACACAAAGGTTGTTCTAGAAAAGCTGTAGCAAAGTTGGTTGGTTGTTGGACTATAGTCAGAGAGAGCCGTCTGTGGCAATGGAAAGGCTATGAGGAATCTACTAGGGATGCAAAAGGGAATTCAGTGATATTGGTAAGACACTGGAAGAAAACAGAGGCCTGGTCAAAAACAGTGACCGCAAGGTTCTTTTTCTCAGGAGGGAATACTGTGGAGAAATAGCTAAATGGGACCTTCATGTTCGGAGCCTTGGGCACCAGAGCTGGGACAAGCAACCACAAAAGACGCGGGTTGCCCCTCTGGTCTTGCTTGTCGTCTTCCCAGAAACATCTGGCTGACCTCTGTGGGAAACAGGATGTTGGGTTAGATTGACTGTTAGTTCAGCCCACCTCTTGTGTGTGGATTTTATATGATCCAAGTTGGTACGGTAGGTGGGTAGAATGAAGGATTCAGGGAAATAATAGTGAGGTGAAGATTCCTGAAGAAGAATATTGGACTTAAATTCGTATGTGTGAATATGCCAAACCTACCCATGGCTGTCACTTGCTGTAATATGCCCTGCTGCTCCACACACCCTGCTGCTCACACTCTCAACATGTACAAAACACCTTGTCATGGTTCTTATTTTCCATTCAAATTTGAATCCCTTTGCCTATCCAGTGGGCACTGAAGCAGCATGGCTCCTTAAACATCTGCGGTTGCTGGATTCCGTACTTCTAAATAAATATATTTACAAAAGGGACTGATTATTTTTGTTTCAAAGCATGTATCCCTAAAGAGCTCCTCCCTCTCCCTCCTCTCTCTCCCTCTTCCCCTAGTTATGGGAGTTTCCTCATGATTCATTCTCCACATCCTCTATAATGTCTAACGGGGGCTAGAAACCTGTCCTTTAAAAACAAAAGCTGGGATTCTCAGGAAACAGGAGCCAATGGCCAATATGCAAAGGGTTTTTCTGTGCTTGCAAGGAACATATAGTATTGAATGTTGCATCTAGAATCTTGTGTACTGTGTTGGCACTTAGCTATAGGACCCAAGGAATAGTGGTTATGAGAGAGTAATGCTACGCTACGTATTTTGGTGGTGCAACAATTTCAAAGCGGATTAATGTTTCCAGATTGAGATGAGTGACTTCATTGCAATGGAACACACAAGAGACAGGCTGTATAAGGGAGAAAGTCTGATTCAGATGTACTGTAACTATATTTCCACACATTGTAAAAGACAAAAGTGGTACTGTTTTACATGAAACTTGTTGATCTTTCTTTACAAGCTATGCTGACATGCAGGTTTTGTTGCCAGCTTAAATTTCGTTAAAGAACCAATACGATCTTAGTTCATGATCTTATTTAGATCATGATCTTATTTAACCTGTACTTTGCTCTGCACGATTTACTGTTTATCCTCAACTTGGAACACAGGGATTAGCTCTAAAATAAAAAAAGAGGACTGAATTAAAACCTGATTCTTATGTACATATTCAGACAGAAGAAGACAACATTCCTATTCCTCTGTGCCAAATCGTCCAATGATCAATTTGCAGAGCATTAACTGGAACACAAAGATGGATAATTTTCTTACTTTAAATAAAAATCACAGCACTGTGTTTGAATTTGTCTTGGAAACATTTCATCTGAATTCTGTGGCAGATTTTTAAATTATCCCTTTAGAACAGACCTACAGAAACGTCCTTAATAGAAAAATAGGTCCTAGAACATGGGTAAAGGTAAAGGGACCCCTGACTGTTCAAGTCCAGTCGTGAACGACTCTGGGGTTGCAGCGCTCATCTCGCTTTACTGGCTGAAGGAGCCAGCATTTGTCCGCAGACAGCTTCCGGGTCATGTGGCCAGCATGACTAAGCCGCTTCTGGCGAACCGGAGCAGCACACGGAAACATGTGTATTGTTATCCAAATATGTAACATTAAAAAAAAAACACCACAATTCCACCCACCAGCCCCTCTCCACAAAAGCAAGGTGTCACTTTTTCCTAATGTTATCTAGTCCTATTGCAAGGACACAGCGGAGAGACATGGAATTATGTTTCACCTGAACGTTTGGCTCTCTTGGTCATGCTCTTCTTCAGCCCAAGCCTATAGGACTCCTCTCCTCCAATGAGTAGAATACATTTCCCTTATTCAGCTGCCAAAGAAGAACATGCTGTTTAACGTGTTTTTTCCAAACGGAACGAAAATACCCCCCTTCTCTCCCACCCACCCCAGGCTCTATGGCTTCTCTGTCACAATTAGATCAGTTTGAAACGAGGCTCAAACTCTCCATTACACTTCTGTTTATGCAGCCTTTGTAGCTGGAATGAGGACGAAAGCCACCAAAGTAGTGTCAGGGAAATTATACAGAAAATACTGCTTGCATGCAGCAGCATTCTGTTCTCGCAGCAGCAACCCAGCACTAATAGGAGCGAGGATACTGTCTTGACTGCACAACTTGGGTAGGCAGCTGGGGTGCAAGCTGCTTGCTGTTTGTGCATTTGGAGAATTCCTCCAACAGGCTTTCACTTTTGCCCAGAGATGCTGAATGTGTGAATTTGTATGTGAACTGACCTGAACTGTGTCTCCAGGACTAACGCATGGATTGGAACTTCAGTTATCCTTCAGTTATCTGTGCCTCTCCGTCATGCAATCCTTGCTCCAAAAATATCAAAATGCATTTTAAAATACATCTTTTTTTAGATAAAATACATCGAGAAATGCACATTTTCATAGAAAATATGTTTAGGACTGTGCATTTTGTGAGAAAATTTTTCAAAGTGCTAATTTAAATATGGATTTTTGTGCAGATTATTTCTTTAAAAATACAAATTAACATGGAAACAAGATGGAGCAGACTGAACACATGCAAAGCTGACATGGGCTGAAAACAGACTGATCCATCAATCTCTACTCCTGCTTGGGCAACCCAGTCAGATGGGTGGCATATAAATAAAATTATTATTTTAATTAATTCATTATTATTACAAAGCTACAGCCTGCTTGGCAATTGCCATGATCTGTCTTGGTATTCCTCCTGTTTGTTGGAATAAATGCCTGGTAGTAAGTCTGCAATTGGTAAATAAGCAACAGAATGGACCAGGTGAGAAGCTGAATCTTGCTTTTAATTCAAATTAAGCTTTATCTCTGGATTTTTGAGGCTTTAAAAATTAATTCTTTCCGCAAAGAGAATACACAGCACATAACTACAGCAGTATCTTTGCCACTCTGTTCCACTGCACTGCTTGTCAGCTACAATAACATTGAAGATTACTCATTGAACATTTGATAAACAGGGGAGTGCAGACCAGCTTGATTCTGCGGTGGGCATAATCCCATTAGATTGTTGACAGGATTGTCACACACCTGAGGGCACATTGCCCCTCAAGAAGGTTCCCTTTAGTCCGTCCATCATCCCCAAAAATCACTGTGGCCACGGAGGCAATCACTATTGCTAGCGGCCAAATTCAACTAGTTCTTTGCTGATTTGAGAAGCTCCTCTGCCTGGTTCTGCCAGCGGGGAAAAAAACCCCATGCCTATCCAGAGGTCAAGCTGTGGATTCAATTAGCAGCAGAAATTTACTGACAGGGAGCACAAAAAAAAATAAACCCAAAAGGGTTGGGGAAAACCATAGTGCTTGAGTTCTAATAAAACCACATTGGGGCCTCATAGTGTGCTTTCTGTCTTGGAATAGAACCTAAGATAGGCTGGTCAACTTTGGGGGACTCCCACTTACAACAGTGGCAGTACTACTTTTCAAATTGCTTTCATTCACTTTGGCTTTAGGATACGCACCACTGCCATTTCTCGTGAGGTCAGTACCCTAAAACTATTAGTAGATAGTACCCGGTAGTGGTTGCTTAGGAAGTAATGAGGTTTAGATGCCCCTGAGTGTGAAAGGCTGGTGTGTGAGTATTTTAAAAAAAAATCAGAAGGACATTATCGAGGATACTCAATTAGATAGCATTTTATAATTTAAAACAAACCACCTCATTCACTTCTCTGATAGCTGCCACTCAAGGCTGAAAGCTGTCCATCTTCCATGTAAGTAGATTGTAGCGGGAATGAAATGTGTATTGCGTGGAGCAAAGTGATAACATTTGGGGCTATTATTTACTTGAGTCCCCTGCATGGAGCAAACTAGCACATCAAGGAGAGAGCTACAGTGGAAGCTTTCCTACCTGATAAGCTAGTTTACTACATGCAGAGGGGTTGTTTTTTTTAAAAAAAGGGAGAAATATCACACCAGCATTTACACTCTGAAATGGTGCAACCCATAATTCTGCAACCTCCGTCCAAACAGATTCTGTGGAAGCGACATCCATAAGCTATTGAAGCGATGCACCCCCTGAACCTTTTTTCTAGGAATATCCATAAGAACTAAACGAGTCTCCTAAATCACATGGGTTTTACCCATGCCAGCATCACAACATGCCTTTTGGCTCACCCACCCATTTTTTTCTTACAGATGTTGCAAGAGTAGGGTGGGACTAGACCACAAGGTAGTGATTCCTATGTAGAATATCCAGCAAAATAATCTCAACTGAGCCACTATGCCAAAAATTCCTTGGAGGCACATGGATCCATTCTTCACTCCAACTCAACTAAATGTGCTATCCTTTAGGCACAAGGAGTTCAGTGGTTAGTATGCCAACCCTTTTCCTGTGAGATAAGGGTTTTAGCCATAAATTCACAGGGCTGAGAAGAGAAAACACAGGAAAACATTTTACATGTTAAAAGATATATAAGCAATTCTTCTTAAAATAGCCGTTCCCTTCTGAGAAACCGACCAACTAAAGTAGCTCTGAAATTCTTCTACTTTTCGAAAGCAATAGACACTTGCCAACCCTATGACCACAGTGAAGTGATGTGTTTCAAAGCACCCTATTGAGGTCACTTGAGAGGACAAATTTCAAACTGTTCATAGAGTTAATCTGGAGCACTGTATGACTTCAACTGTGAAATACGTTATGGACAATCAATAAGTAATTAGAACATCCCTAATGATTGCAACAATCACAACAAAGTTACAAAAATAAACTACAGAAACAACAAACTAATGATAGGGGATGAAGCAACTGCTAGCATAATAGCATTCACTGCATAATAAAAACTTGTGAGCCGTAATATTTATGTGAAATGCTAAAAGTAATTAGCTTTCACATATCCCCATCCCATCCGTTAACTAATATGCAGTGCAGTAAATGGATACTATTCATCTATCCAGATTTCAAAGATCAACAGCCAATAACCTTACTCCCTAACAATGGTCGTGCTGACGTCAATATAGCCTCAATACATAAATGCTCACAACCCCCAGGAATACGTTAACATACATTCAAGGTCAAGATTTTACCCAGTGAGGCCCAATATGCAGTAATTTGATAACAGGATGGAAAACCTCCGAGGACTTTTTTTATTCCAGAGCTACAAAGGTATGGTTCTAAAAACGATGCATCTAAGCATGGTGGAAAATCAACATTGCACCAGCCAGCCAGCCGCACAAATGCACACCCAGGGTTACAGCATTGTTCCTGTACCCAGTTGGTTACAAAGATATGCCCAATGCACATGGAACCTATCCATGTTCTCCATCTCATACAAACAAATTCTGAGAGTTAAGGATTGTGCTAATTGTTCTTATGTACATTACATACCTGGTAAAACACCAGATGTGTCTTGAATCTCCAGTGTGTGGGCACTGAACTATCCTGTCTGCTACCATGCACACGGCCCGTGAAACCATGTTGTGATTCAGATGTTCATTTCCAAGCTCTCTTCAGAAAAATTAGTTTCTTCTCTTTCTGCGTTACAGGTACCTCGCCGAGAGCAGAAGCTTGCAATCCCATCTCTAACAACGGTTATATTTACAGTTATTGTTTGAAAAATCTCACCAATATATCAAACAGTTCTAATTTCATGCATGGGTAACTTATGTATAATACATTTCTTAAACGATCCACAGCAGTGACCAGAGGAGGAATGACTGCTGGGAGGAGCACAGAGGGAAGAAATGGTGCACCTGCTGCGGCACAACTGGATGCCTTCATCTGCCCCAGCTGCAACAAAACATGTCTCTCCTGTATTCATCTCTACAAACACAGCAGGCACTGTAACTCTCCAATTGTTTGACATAACCCTTGAAGGCACACACTTCCATTGTCTCCCAAGATGGATGCCAACCTAACTTATGCACAATACATTTTTAAATGTGATAAAGGTTTGATCTAATAAGTAATTCTATATTTATTTGCATTTCCACCCCCTCAAAAAAAACAACAACAAAAAACCTCCACAAAAGCCATTAAAGAACACTTAAGGTTTTTCTCATGGTGAAATATCCAGAATTTCCACTTTAACTAAGTAATAACACTGCTGGTGCTGTTACCAAGTGACATATTTTGCACTCGTCACCTGCTGTATTTAACTCTCAGTTGCTTGATTCTACCTGCATCTGTACAAAATATCTTATTTATAATATTTCAGTTTCACATTTGGGTCTCCAGAAGAGCCCCCTTCCAATATTGAGTCAAAATATATAGTTATGCTTTTGGTGCAGGAAGTCAGGGAAGTGGAACAGTCATGCCCAAGAGGATGGAGGACTGATAGTAGGCATGTGTTGATCTGGTGAAGTCAGGCATTTACCAGAAATCTGAGGAAGAAGTAAAACTCCAGCCACTCCCTGCCTACTAAATGAAACGGGTACTATGCCGCTTATAGGTAGGCAAGTGTATTAGAGAATGAATTTTAGACTTTTATTTTGCCATTTATAGGGTCCAGTCAATATTGCTTAAGAGCAGAGTATTCTTAGTTGTCAAGTTTTTGCATCCTGATGTCTTCCATTTCCCTACAGCAGCTGGACATGTGTAACTTCAAAGGCTTAAATGATTTATTCTAGTGGATTTCTTCCTTTCTTCTCTCCTAAAAACTAAGAGCTGGGGTTCAAAACCTTAAAAACAAGACACTCCAAAACAACATTCTAAAAATAAGATCAGATCTTGCTCTATTTGTAAGTGAAGTATTATCTTTTTAAGGTAGACTCAGCTTTCAGCAACAATTTAAGCCTGGACTCATAAGGGCCACTTTCAGGAAGTCAAAATTGTGGTTCCTAAATCAAAGGACTTTTATTCAACCAGTGATCTTTAATTAAAATACAATGCTAAACAATTCACAGAGTTGTGGGTTAAAATGAATACAGAACCATAAAGACTTGGTAAGGAGACAGAACCTGCTTCCAGTCAGCAGGGTCAATGGTACAAAATATGTAGGCCAGACTCTTATAAAATGGTTCCTGGAAGCCCCATTTCTTCATTTTCTTTTTTAAAAACCATCATTATAAAAAGTAGTACAAACTTAGGAGTCTGTTCCTATGTCAAAGAAGCAGCTATTGTGTTTACTAGGAGCTATGTGCAAAAGGTATGCCCCTCTGTGTCCCACCCTAATCCCCAGAACAACAAAAAAAATCATCTCCCAGTTTTCTACATTAAAAAAATATACAAGCATATAATACATTTATTCAATAAAGACACATTTTAGAGATCTATGTAGGAAATAATTTTGCTTACATAATTTTATAAAAGAAAAAAAAAGAGGATTCAACTGTTTGATTCTATTTTGTATGCAATAAATAGGGCTGGGCAAAAGTCATTAGTCCCAACAAGATTTGCCAAAATCCCACATTTAATTCCAGAAACAGATGTTGTGTGTAGTAATATTGGTGTGTTCAGTAAAATTATTAGGAGTAAATGGTGATAACTTCACGACCTCCTCCTCGTACCAAGAGCACTCTGTTCAAGCCTTCTGTCAAAACTTCCAAGAACTCCATATCTGGATGTCAAAGTAGTCAAGGTTTTAAGACCCGGAATAAAATTGTACCAAAACCTTATGGTGATTATATACTTCCCCTTCTCACACCCAAAGGTGCAAACTGCATCTCTCTTAAGATATGTGTTAGCAAAACATACTCAGCTTGCTTTGCCTGACTTCATACCTCTGATCAGCGATATCTCACTGGGCAAATCACTCTCATTCCCAAGTTCAACTTCAGTTCTGCATGGGAAAGTAAAATGGGAATTTCTGTTATCTGTTATCAAATGTAAGTTTGTAGATTTATCCGGAAGCAGAAAGTGTGAGATTTTATCATGTAACTGACTTCCCACACTGTTATTAAATCACTTATCTCCCTTGCATAATAGGTCAACTGCCTTTATTTCATACAGTTCTATTCAATATTTCCTTCATCTGATTCTAATAATTCATAACAGATTTTGGGTGTTGCTGGATGGCTGCTTTTGTGCCTAAAGTGCACCAAAAAAGGATACAATTTTCATCCCCATGCCTGTTTTTTGGAGGACCAGGCATGTTCAATAACACCAGTTGGGCATGTTGCGACTTGTTTAGCACAACTCCATTGAGCTTGACGGCAGTGTGCATCCTTCGCACATTCGACTGGTTCCTACAACATAGCAACAATTAGAAATGGATCAGCCAGCACAATCTTACTGATTAAGTGAAAGGAAAAAGTTACTGTTGCAGCCAAAAAAATATTAAGCCATACAACATAGCAAATGCTTAGTAATCAGCAGGTAATGCCATGACATTTCCTAAAAATAAAATAAAATAATAAAATAAAATACTTGAGCACAGTGACTATGAAGTCTAGTAAACTGTTGGGCTTGTGGACTGGATCTAGCTTTGGAAACAAATATATCTGGCCCTTCTGTAGACCTGCAAAATTTAAATCAAGGAGTGATAAAACGTTTTGTTCCAAGTAGCATAGAATTGTTATTGTTTTTGCACTTTTTCTAAGTCAAAAGGCTACCGAAGTTAATTTACTCCTTAAAGGGTTCGTTCATCAATTACTTCTTCATTCTTACACTGACACAGAGCAAGGGCAAGAAACCCATTTTTCCCCTCAGGGAATCACATTTTCCATCAGGAATAATCTGCTGAGAACTGCATGGGAGGCTTGCTCCAGCCCAATTATTTTGGTTCCCCTTCTCCGTATTTGTTCTAATTCTGCAACATCCTTTCTAAGGTGTGGGGACCAAAACTGCACACAGCGTTCCAAGTAGGGTCACAACATAAATTTACATTTCAGTATTGGTAGTTTTATTTCTTATTCCTTTCCGTATAACCCTCAAACTGAATTTTACCTTTTTTTTTACAGCTGATACATACTGGGTCAAAAATTTAATTTAGCTATCCCATAGCAGACTCCAACATCCCTATCCTGCCCCAGGCACTGTCAGCTCAGACCCCATTAACGTGTGTGTGTGGAATTAAGTTTTTTGCCCTAATGTGCAAAAACCAAAACAAGGAAGGGAAGGCAGTGGGCTGCATCTGGCCAAGGAAGAAGCATCAGTAATATTTTTCTGCAGTGCTCCAACAAAGAGAATTGCCTCTGAAGGTGGAAAACCTTTTCCAAGATGTGTTGGGCATTAACAACATTTTCTTGCCCCAAAGTGCAACACTTAAACTGAACTATATTTGCCATTTTAATATTAATTCTCAGGGGACAGGAATGTCACTAGATAAAGATAACTAATAAATTAGATATAGATTTCTGTACAGTATGTGCCTAATTTTAGACATATTATATGCTCAGCTGCTCCCATTAATGCAACTCTTAAGTTTTAAAGTACATTGATTGTGAAAATTAAAGGACATGACTTTATAGAACAATAACAGCTGCTATGTTACCTTCGAAAAAACTCAAATGGCAGATGCCATTCTTATGAATGCAGTAATGAGCAATATATGCCCTGTAAGATTCTCCAACTGAGGAGTTCCATCACATTTTTCAAGGGTGGCAAGGATACAAAAGTTAACTGTTAGGGTCCTTTTACCCTTTATTTTTTTTTCTTATTCTTTAAATATAACATGGTTAACTGCTTTGGAACAAGCTAGGATACAAAGCCAATTTCAAGTCATGACTTAGTATCTTTGCTAGTTCTGAAGCTGTTAGCCACAGTTTCCTAGTTCAGAACAGAAAACAACCGTTAACTGGAGTCTTCCTAGTTTGCTCCTTCATGTCAAAGGAGGGGAAAAGAGATCTCATGGACAGCTGCAAGGCACATACATACCTTGCCTTATTAACCCAAGAAATGATCATCTGATTGCAGCAATTGCTCCTGACCTAGAGAATTGTGGGAGCACAAGAGCCCTGCTACATACATATGTATGGAGTCAAGTGCATAAGCCTAATCATGGATGTATATGGAACAGGTCATGGGTTTCTGTGTGTATGACTGGTGACAGTCTGTGGTCTGCCACATAGCTGGATTTTGTGCGTTCAAGAAACCAGATCCATGGCCAGAAAGCTTTCTGCAGCCTGATTACATTTGCTGGATCAAAACACTTGGGTACCATACAATGATTATGGATGATGGATATGTAAAAAGACTTTAAAAAAAAAAAGTGAGAGAAACATCAATGCTATGTGTGAAGATTTTTGGTATAAAGAATTGATGACTCACACAGAGGAAAAATCAAAGAACAAAATGTCAGGGATATTCAACAAAAAAGAAAAAAAGGCAGGAGAGAGCCATTAGTAGTGCTTCAAAGCAGGGGGATGGAAGAAGGCACAGGAGAACAAAAACTTGCATCGCTATCACTTTCGTGAGGTTGAATGATCTGCCTCAAAAATGACTCATTTATCCACATTAATTTCTTTTTATAATCTTATTATCTGCTGCTATGTCCCCCCCCCTTGTGGGTGGAGAGTCTGAATGTATGCAATATTGCACACTATTCTTACAAATTAAGCAACTGAACACAATATAGCTTAACAAACTCATGAGATTAATATCTGCATCCATCTTTCCCACTTCTTATTTTTTTATATAAAAAAACACCTTTATTGTCATTGTTATAATCTTTACAATTATGTCAATGTTGGCTTATCCAAAAACTACTGTGCATCTGGTTATTGAGATAATTAAGGGGGAAAGTTGCACCCATGGGATTTTGTTGAAGAAATGTCAAACGTTTAATACAGGCAAATGGTGACCTTCATTTTATGAGGCACATAATGTGATTTACTCTGAAGAAAAGTAATAATAATAAAAAGAGACACCTAGCTTAGAAAAAGGAGAAAAGCGTAAAAGGAAAATATGACAGGAAGGCTAAGCCATCACATTCACATGCTAAAACATAATGCACAGACCCAGTGAAGATTCAAAAACAGCTAATTTGGAAGAGACATGCAACAACACTTAAACAATAAAGCACAGAAAGCAGGAATAACAACCTAAATTAAATCAAATTCGACTTACAGATTTCCCCATTCTCTACATGGAAGAGAAACAAATGTGCAAAAATATTACTTTATGAATACATAGCTATATGGCATATTTTTCTAATATAGCACCTTAAAACACAATATAACTTTATTCATTTTTTAAATTTTTTTATCACTAAAAATTAGTACGTCTCATGCGATTTTTAAAAACAAACCATGGCACACATTCCTAAATGAATGGGAACATTTAAATTCCCCCCTGTTCATATTGTACAACTGTTCTGCACTACTCTTAAAATTGCCCCTCTAATCTTTAATTGTCTCCCTGCATTGTTAATAGTTCAGGGGCAGATACATAGATGAAACTATGCAAATAAGCAACTCCTGAGTTTGCAATCTCCCTTTCCAAAATCTTCCTTCATCTGAAAAAGGAATAAATTCTGACCCAACATAATATTGTATTCATCTATACTTGCAGCATTTAAAATTCCTACTTTTAAATTTTCTGTTTCTTTAGTTTTTATTTTCAAAGCTTTTTATTATGGTGCTTGAGTTTTTAGCTTTTACACTCTAGATAGTTTTTTTTCATGTTAGTTATTGGTTTCAACCATCTTTTTGTACTTGTTTAATGTGGTCTGCAAATTTTTTTTTTGCAGTTGGCTTTTGTGTTAATGTATTTTTCCTCCCCACAACTCCTTGATGCCAGGTAAGTATCATATTTGGAAGGGATTGGATATTTTTCACCTAGAGAGAGGAGAAGCAGGTAGTGTGGGCTAGCAGCTTCGTACCTCTCGTAGAAACAATATCTGACACCACATCAGCTCTCCTCAAAAGGCAGAAAGCAATGAAAGACAAAGCTGTATGATCGTAACTGAGCATTTAGGTATACTGTACAATAATTCTACAGCTACTTGGCCAGATTAAAACTAACCTGTTCGGTTTTTGCCATTGCCATGGCGCTCTTAAATTGCACAATCAAATGTAAATTAAAGTGCTGTTAATTTTCTTTCTGAGAGATAAGCAACCACAGCAGTAACCTTACCGAAGGCCAAAACAATAACTTCTGAAGCAGATAGGTCAGCAGGGAAGGTTAACGTGGAGACATAGGAACATATTGCAAGTGCATACACATAGGCTGCAATGCTATAAACCAGGGGTGGCCAACTCCCAAGAGACTGCGATCTACTCACAGAGTTAAAAACTGGCAGTGATCTACACCCCCCCCTTTGGGGGTTCAGGTCAAGGTTGTTGAGCTTTTTTTTTTTTAGGAAGGAAAGCCCTGTTTTGAGGGGGGTTCAGGTCAAAGTTGTTGAGATTATTAGGGAGGAAAGCCACATTTTGGAGGGTGCAGGGCAAAAGTGTTGAGCTTTTCTTTAGGGGAGCCAAAATTGTTGAGCTTCTTTGGAGGGAGCCAGTGATCTACCAGTGATCTACCACAGATGTCCAGTGATCTACCGGTAGATCACAATCTACCTATTGGACGTGCCTGCTATAAACCATAATGCATATGAGGGTCTCTAGATCAGTGCAGAAACTCACTTACTTCTTTTGGGGAACAGATTTCTATCACTCTATTATTAATCTTCCTAACAAATCACCTGTTCTTCCGCTACCGTGCATGACAATTACAGATGTGAAGTCAATCAGTTATTTATATTAAAAAGCTCAACCCATTTTCACATTTCTTTCTCTACAGAAATCTAGCAAATGCTCCAACTGTCCTAGTTTATAACAGAAATAATATTTATTGTAGTGTAAATAAGGATGGACCTAAAACTATTTCTCCAAATTACAGAAAGAATCTATATCAATTCTGCTTTAAAGGATATCAAAATCTAAATTGTACAGAAAACATATATCACATTCTTTTCAGATTTAGTACTAACTTTGTCATGCTTTACAAATTAAACTATTACTTATTTTTATGTTCTGAAAATAATGTATAAAAGAGGGCTTGGATAGCAAATTTCTAAAGAACGTAGTACTTCAAAACAACCCATGTAAAAGAGATGATAAACATAACAAGCCATGTTGTGACACATAACCATGTCATTTATTTCCATAAAAACAAAACACAACATTGTTTTTTTCCCCAATCTGTAGGTGCTGCAAGTCCTGGTAATGATTACTAGGATTACATCGCCATCTAGTGGTTACTGAAACAAAGTGGTTCACTTCCTTATAAAGGTTACAGGTAGGTAGCCGTGTTGGTCTGGGTCGAAGTAAAATAAAAAAATTCCTTCAGTAGCACCTTAAAGACCAACTAAGTTTTTATTTTGGTATGAGCTTTCGTGTGCATGCACACGCACACGAAAGCTCATACCAAAATAAAAACTTAATTGGTCTTTAAGGTGCTACTGAAGGATTTTTTTATTTTCCTTATAAAGGTAAAGGGACCGACTCGGGGGTTGCGGCGCTCATCTCGCGTTATTGGCTGAGGGAGCCGGCGTACAGCTTCCAGGTCATGTGGCCAGCATGACTAAGCCACTTCTGGCTAACCAGAGCAGTGCATGGAAAAACCCATTTACCTTCCCACCGGAGCGGTACCTATTTATCGACTTACACTTTGACGTGCTTTTGAACTGCTAGGTTGGCAGGAGCTGGGACCGAGCAATGGGAGCTCACCCCATCGCAGGGATCCGAATCGCTGACCTTCTGATCGGCAAGCCCTGGGCTCTGTGGTTTAACCCACAGCGCCACCCGCGTCCCTCACTTCCTTATAGTACCACTGAAATAATGATGTCGCTATGATACCATGCCACACGAAGCATAAAAGTTTTACAGAAGGAAACACCCCTTTTTCTAAATATATTCTGTCTTCTTTTACATTTCACAAAGTTTCCTACATTTATGGCTCCTGCTTACTCATAAGCCTTCAAACTAAAACTCAGCTCCTGCTGCACTCAAGAGAGCAGTACTGAATGTAAGATACCTAGAGAATAATTAGAAGACAATTCTGTTCATTTCAATTCAGAATTCAATTCTGTTCCCGGTAGTACCGGGAAGAGGGCTAGCAGTGTGTGTATAAAGAAAAATAAATTATTTATATCTTCAGCATTGGATTTTATGATTTTAAGGCCTTTACACCTCCAGAATCTAACTAGTCAATGTAGTCTTACTTCTTCTATGAGCTACCATTTCTAGAATGGTATAAACCCATTCTATTCAATACCATTAAATGTTAGTGCGGGTTTGATCAATGTTATCAGAATTTAATGCCTTAAGTATCTACTTACGGTTTCATACTGAAGATATCCTTGTAGCTTGACAGACAAGCTTCTTTATTTTTATGCTTCTCGGATATAAGCTTTTCTTTTGTCCAGGTCATTTGTATTTTGTCTGGCGTAGCAATAGCAGTTTGAGATTTGACCATGCCGGTTGAGCGGGATGCTGTGTTTCTATCATGGATTAACTGAGCCTGACCAAACACAAACAAGCAATTTAAAGATCATTTTGGCAAGTCGGGGAACTCAAAGCTGCAGAGGCCTGTAAATACCATGTAAATACTTTGCTTCCTTGTACATAAAAGCAGTTCATGTTCAGCTTTTGAGAGATGCAATGTATTCAAGATGTTTGTTCACCAGTTTAATGACAATAATTGTCGACATTATTAGTTCTAAATGGGGCTGGGGGATCATTCCATGGCCCATCAAGGGGTAGAAATAATGTATTTGACCCTGCAGATACATTTGTCTGTAGTAGGATGACTTACATGAAGGCAGCTGCTCATTTTGAAGAATATATTTATACACACATATGGTACAGAACACACATTTTCCTGAGAGTTGCACTTCACAGATTGATTCTGTGGCAAAGGTGAACCCCATGGAGGCACATTCCAATGTCTCTTGAGCCAAACGTATGCCAACAACCATGTTTCCAATTTCTTTCCTAATGATTTATAGCATGGAATTTGCCTTTTATTCCCATTCTTTGCTACCTCTTACATAAGCAGCTCCTGTTCCAGAAGAGGACCTCTCTTCTTATCGCATGATTGCAGAGTTTACTCAGGTTGGTGAAGTCCCTTGTCAAAAACTATGTCAACCAGATCACCTTTATCTATTTGCTTGCTGACACTCTCAAAGAAGAGTTAATAACAGTTACGTTAGTAAGACAGGACTCACCCTTGCAGAAGCCATGCTAGTTCTGCTTCAGCAAGTCTTGTTCTTCTATACGATTGGTTATTTTATCTTTAACAACACTGTCCACCAGTTTTGCTGGGACAGGCAAGCTCACCAGCATATAATATCTAGGATCCTCCCAGGATCCCTTTTCAAAAATTGGTGTTACATTGACAATTTTACAGTCCCTGGGTATGGAGGCTGATCTGAGGGACAAATTACATACTTTTGTTGGGAGAGTTACAGGTAGAGTTACAGGTAGGTAGATTACATGATAATATAGCAAGCCACATGCCATTCAATGCTGTTTCCATAGATGGCGCTACTATTCTTTGTTTGGAGCAACATGACAGTAAAGTGTGAAAGAGTTTTGGCTCATGGAACTTCTGAAACAAAATCTGGCATTTAGGATACTACAAAGCCAGTGTTTTTTTATTGCTGAGTAACAGCTCTGGTGTAAAATCTATACCTTTCTAAGCCTGCCAAAGCTTAAGTGGTGTAAGCTTTAAAATTAAAAATTGTCACAAAATAGCAAGCTCACTGGTTGTAGAAACTGCATCACTTGTCACCAGAAGTCACAGCCACCATCCAAATTGTTCATTAATATCTCACCTCCATATTCATATTACCCGCTATCACAATAGATGGGGGGGGGAGAGACATTTTAACAGCTTCAAAATATTGATATTTGAGTACAGTGGTACCTCGACTTCGTCTTCATAAGTCGAGGTCTTTGGTTGTTGAAGCGCCGCTTCTGCGCATGCGTCGAGCGTGCACGCCGCTTTGCACAGGCGCGGGGCGAAAAGACTTTCGGGGTTGTCGACTTTGGAAGTCGAAACCTTCGGAAGTTGGAGCGTTCGGTTGTTGAGGTACCACTGTACTATGAAACGTAGCAGCATAGCAGGAAACACTGCACAATAGAAAGGCTCTGTATGTCACCTTAGTATCACAGTACCTGTGAATACAAGTCTGTGACATCCCCCCCCCCAAAAAAGATGGGAAGTTCTTTCATCTCAAAAAGTCTAAAACGTTTAAACCTACTTACTAAGGAAATAAACAATAGCCCGTGTGTGTGTGTGTGTGTGTGTGTGTGTGTGTGTGTGTAGCATATGTAACCAGTTCAACCAGAGAGCATTTTCATTAAGGTTTGCATCAATGCACAAAATGCTGAAATGCTATAATTCTGCTACAAAGTCTTAATTACATTACTGAATTATCCTAAAACTAGTTTGAATTAACATGTATGCATTTTCGCTTATACTGCTATCATATTCCTTAATTTCAATAACCGAGAAACATTCTACTATTTATTGACAACCTGTTCATCAAAGAATGCAGAACAGTGAAATGAATAATGAAGTAATAAACACAACAATCTACCACACTAGTGTTAACAACAAACAATACAGACTTGTTCCAAAGAGGAGATACTATCAGAGGGATAAAGCCAAACAATATCCAATAAAGGAAATTTAGATTAATGGTTGTTTTTTTATAAAAAAAATACCTCAGGCTTTAGGACACAAATTATAATTACTGATAAACAGTTACTGCTGGATTGAAAACATTGAAGATCTGACAAATCATGGGATTTAAATACAACATTTTAAAAGAACAGAAAGGGTGACATTTACTAAATTCTAATTTTGGATTATTTTGTTATCACTTCAAACACACAACTACACCGAACCTACTAAAGGTGATCTACAAAAGGACATTCCACATTGCTAAGAACTAAAATTAGGATATCCGGGTTTGAACACAAGGAGCCACACTTGAAGTGCCATTTTAAAAATTATAACTGGGCTTAAAATGTATTATATGTATCATGGCATTCTGTAGAATGTTAAAGGCAATCATTATTTCTGTATGAACAATCAAGATTCAGAAACACAAAATTATTGCTGCTGTCTTATTAAATCTAAGGAACTTAACAAAATGAGAGAAGAGCTACAATTTTGCACACAGCCGAGTGTGATAAAGCTTGAGATTTCTCATAAATATTGGAATTGCAGTAGATTGTGATCAATGATTTAGCTTCTAATTTAAAAATAATAATAAAGAACCTTATTGTTGTAGGTTTCCTGAAGGGAGTGTCTTCAGTGTTAACCTGGATAGCCTTTAAATATTTCTGTTAAATATTGCCTAGACTTGTTTGATTGGTTCAGAGTGACAATTCTGGTGGTCTTATGATTTCTTCATGGAAGAAATCACTGCAATAAATATAACTGCAGAATGTTTATGAACAGATTTATTCCAGGAAAGTTCTGAAAACAATTTTCCTAATTTCTGTCTTTCCTGGAAACTCAGAATTTTGAACATGTGTGGAGAGCAGTACCACAAATCTTTCTTTAATGTACATAGCATTGATACCAGATTCAGGGGCCTGGGTCCCCTATGAACATAAGACTTGAATACCATGTTGTTCAACCAAGTGATTCCACTAAAGATACCAGAGGGGGGGGGGAATATTCAGAATGATCTATTCTAAAAAGCTGCACATTGAAATGTCTATTTTAAAAAACCCATCTGCTTTTATACCGTAGGGATGGTACTCCCTACATATAATAGTGTAATTAGTAAGAATTAGAACAGGTTAGTGGTAGTAATTAGTACAGCTATGGTTTACAATGGCACTGTAAGTGTTGTAATGGGAAGGGAACAGTCAGGTGGGTACAATTTCTACCTCTTCCTCCTGAATGTCATTAGGTAGCAGATTGTCTACATCTTGACCAATACATTGTGGGCTAGAGCGGCTCTTCTTTCTGATTGAGCCACGAGACTCGTCAGTGATGCTCTGAATCTGGGACAGGAAGGTCACCAGGCACAACCGGAAAAAGCATATCATTAGCTCATAAAATACAATGGCACTTATTAAACAACAGAAGGAAGCATAGTACGTCTAAACAATGGGTATTGCAGTGGGTAACTTATCATGGATCGCAGTGGCGGCCAGAGGGGAGTAGAGCCACCATGCCACCTGGCTTCCTATCAGCAGTGCCGCTGCTGCTTATGGGGTGGGGTTGAGGGTGGCAGCTTCCTTACTGCCTCCACCTCCTGTTAAGGGACAGCAACGATGCTGACCTGAGGCAAAGAGCGCAGTGGTGCTCCTCCCCACCATATGATGCTTTCTGTGCTCAAGTTAGTTTTCCAATACGAGAGTAATTCTGAAAATCCGAAGACCCTACAGACAATCTGTCTGCTAATCTGTCTGCTAATCCGTTGTTAAAAAGTTGAAGAAGCCCACTAATTCAAATGTTGATATAGGGGATTTGGAAGTTGTAGGTTGGGCCTCCACCCTAGACAGGGAAATTCTTGTTTCAAATCTGTGCTGTCCTTTAATGTTTTCAGTGGGGAAAAAAAATCTAAAGGGAAGTCTTTTATTAGAACAAAAAATGTATTTTTTTTGTATTTTATAACCATTTCTCATCTTCACCTTCGTAAGCATGTACTTGTGGATTGAACCCTCTTTGATATAAATGGCACTGCTCTTGTAGGTAATAATAATAATATTTTTATGAGTTATACCCCACCCATCTGGCTGGGTTTCCCCAGGCACTCTGGGCATATTATATATATATATATATATATATATATATATATATATATATATATATATATATATATATATATAATATGTGTGTGTGTGTGTGTGTGTGTGTGTGTGTGTGTGTATATATATATATATATATATATATATATATATATATATATATGTGTGTGTGTGTGTGTGTGTGTGTGTGTGTGTGTGTGTGTAAAAACATAAAAAGCTTCCCAATACAGGGCCGCCTTCAGGTGTCTTCTAAAAATTATGTAGTTCTTTATCTCTTTGACATCTGAAGGGAGGGTGTTCCACGAGGGCGGCGCTACCAAGAAGGCTTTCTGCCTGGTTCCCTGTAACTTTGCTTCTCACAATGAGGGAACCACCAAAAGACCCTTGAAGGATGACCTCAGTGTCCAGTACTGAATGATGTGGGTGGAGATGCTCCTTCAGGTATACTGAGCCCAGGCCATTTAGGGCTTTAAACGTCAGCACCAACACTTTGAATTGTACTCGGAAATGTATTGGGAGCCAGTGAAGATCCTTTAGGACCAGTGTTATATGGTCCCGGCAGCCACTCCCAGTCACCAGTCTAGCTGCCACATTCTGGATTAATTGTAGTTTCCGAGTCACCTTCAAAGGTAGCCCCACGTAGAGCACATTGCAGTAGTCCAAGTGGGAGAAAACCAGAGCATGCAACACTTTGGCGAGACAGTCCATGGGCAGGTAGGGTCTCAGATGGAGTACCAGATGGAGCTGGTAGACAGCTGCCCTGGACGCAGAATTGACCTGCACCTCCATGGACAGCTGTGAGTCAGGGAGAACAATGTAAATCCAAGTGACACCTTTCACCAATTACTAAATATGGGATTGGATCTTCTAGAAAGCATTCATTCAGCAAACCTAAAGGTAAAGGTAAAGGGACCCCTGACCATTAGGTCCAGTCGTAACCAACTCTGGGGTTGCGGTGCTCATCTCACATTATTGGCCGAGGGAGCCAGTGTACAGCTTCCAGGTCATGTGGCCAGCATGACAAAGCCGCTTCTGGCAAACCAACAACAACAATCTTTATTACGGTCCATAGACCCATCAATTCGTTACCAAGCGATACACAGCTGGGACACCCCGCCCTCAAACCACTCAGACATCTTACTCAAATTCGGAATAGGAAACATTAGTTCTTGTGACCACCGATAAAAACTTTGCCACTGCTAGTGTTCTGGCATTTGACCGGTCTTCCAATAGGAACCTGATATAGAAATCCTCTGATTTTCCTGGGAGCAAGGCTAGCAGGGGTGAAATCACTTCAGCCCTAGCTTGCTCAAACTTCCCACAGTGCAGCACAATGTGTTTTATAGAATCTACATCATGGGTGCACGAGCACAGTCTTTCCTAGTAGGGTACTCCTCTCATCCTGCCCTCCAGCACTGCAGAGGGGAGAACATTCAGTCTTGCTTTTGTGAACAGCCTTCGGTAGTTTGGCACTGTCAAGTTTTGAATATAGGCTGCTGGCTTAAAGACATGCCCATATTGTACTCCTACTGCCAATGGACTGCAGATCGCAAGTGATTGATGTCGTAGATCACTGTGTGAATTATCCCAAAGTCTTTGCTTTAAGGTCTTTAGGGCACCTTCATATCCCAGGCAATAGAGTTGGGTGGGTGACAGACCTAAAGCAGTGGCTTTTCTCGCCATGGTTTTCTGCCATTGGCTGATGTATTCCTCATTGTTCAGGTATTTATACAGTCCCTCCCCAAGTTCAAATACTGCAATCTTGAGCCAATGTTTAAGTGCAGCCCACCATGCCTTTGTTGAAATTGGGCATTCACCCGTTTCTAGCAGGAGTATGGAATTTCGAACACAATTGGGCACCTGAAGCAAGGATCGAATAAATTGTGCTTGGAAGCCATCTAGCTTAGGCAGGTCCCCATTCTGCCAGACGTTTGCTGCGTACAGGATTTGGGGGACAGTTTTTGCATTGAATACTTTTAGAGCTGCTGGTACATACTTGCCGCCCTTTGTATGGAAGAATCGAAGTATGGCTAGTTTTGTAATCTCCGCCTTTTGAAGGGAGGTTTGCCAGTGGTACTTCCATGATCTTGTATGGTGGAATGTTAGTCCTAAATAGCTGAAATGTTTAATCTGTTCAAGTTCATGGCCATCCAGCAACCAGTTTAACCGGGAAAAGCTTCTTTCAAATACTAGGATTTTTGATTTTTCATAATTTATTGTTAAGCCATTTCCAAGACAATATTCAGAAAATTTCATCAACAGGTGTTTCAAACCCGGTCTGGTGCGTGAAATTATGGCCGCGTCATCAGCATAAAGCAGCAAGGGGGTCCTTCTTATACCTATTTTTGGAAGGTGACCACCTGCGTCCATTAGGCACTCTTCTAGATCATTTAGGAATAAGCAAAACAATGTTGGGGCCAGGACACAACCCTGTTGAACCCCCCTACTCATTTCGATATTATTTGATAGCTGTCCCTGCTGACCGCATCGGACCTGCAGTTTGGTTCTGTTATATAGGGCTTTTATAAGAAAGAGGAGACGTTTGTCCTGTATTATCTGATCTAATTTGGTCCACAAATGGGATCTGGGGACAGAATCGAATGCTGACTTCAGATCCATAAATGCCACAAAGAGCTTGCCCTGAAGCGGCCTGGTATATTTTTCGGCTAGGAAAGACAGCATTAGGCAGTGGTCTGTGGTTGAGTGATTCTCTCGATAGGCTGCCTGGGCTTCAGATAGGATGTTATATTCATTAAGAAAAGTTGTCAGTTTATTACTTAGGAAGCAGGCATACAACTTCCCAATTACTGATAGCAGGCTAATTGGCCTGTAATTTGAAGGTTCTTTAGGGTCGCCTTTCTTGAATATTTGGACGACTATAGCATGCTTCCAGCTTTGTGGTACTTTGCCTGAGCTGTTTACCACTGTGAAAAGGGCCGCCAAAAGCGGAGCCCACCAGAGCTGGTTGGATGTTATAAGTTCCGCTGGTATAAAGTCTTTTCCCGGGGCCTTGCCATTCTTCAGTTTCTCCATTAATGTATAAATTTCCTCCACTGTAAATGGTCTCCAAAGAGGTAACACTGCCAGTTCTGCACTGTCAGCTTCCTGAGAACCGATGGTAAGGTTTGAATTTTCCATAAATATATTTCTGAAGTGATTCTCCCAGACCTGGGCTGGAATGGCGCAGCTGGGAGTTGAAAGGCTAGTTTTCATTGAGTCAGAGACCAGTTGCCTGGCAAACCAGAGCAGCACACGGAAACGCTGTTTACCTTCCCGCTGTAGCGATCCCTATTTATCTACTTGCACTTTGACATGCTTTCGAATTGCTAGGTTGGCAGGAGCTGGGACCGAGCAACGGAAGCTCACCCTGTCGCAGGGATTCGAACCGCTGACCTTCTGATCAGGAAGCCCTAGGCTCTGTGGTTTAACCCACAGCGCCACCTGTGTCCCTCAGCAAACCTAACCAACATGAATGCTCCTGCTCATTTCACAGTTGGGCTCATCCTGGTGGATGATGCTTCATAAATTAAAATTGCTGCCCCAAATAATTTGATGCCTTGGATAGCTGTTACACCTTGATTACATTTCTAATACCTTGGGGAAGGCCAATAATGACCTCATTAATTAGCACCAGAGTTCTGGTTTGCTCATACATTGTTTTCATTGTTTTTAAAAATAAGAAAATAAAATGGATTACCTCTCTTTCCCTTTCATTTTTAGAAAGCTGCATTTGCTTTAGCATCTGAGATCTCTGCTCCATCACAAGGGTCTTCTCATACGTAAATGCTGAAATATCATTTTCAAACTGGAAAAATAAATAAATGTGATTTGCAATAAAATGAAACCATATGCAAGTAACGCTGATGTTTGGGTCAATCCCCCGAGACTATCCCAAAAGCAAAGAAAGAAAGAAGAAAGAAATAAAGATGATAAAAATAAAAAAGAATGAAAATGGAAGCATTCAGTTAAAATTGCATGAGAAATTGTGCTAATTTTTATTTAGAACAGATGCAAACTGTCTATGTAGACTCTGATTATTTAACTGCCCCTCAAAATAGGGGGGGCACACATTCTTCCACTGTTCTGCTGCAACTTATGTTGCTGAAACATACAAGTTACACATTTCCTCATGAAACATATACAGCTAATATACACTATGAAGATAATGGATTCTTGGACAAGTATTATGGTTTACATATGGTTTACATATACAGTTAAGTCTGCAATTTGCGTGCATTTAACTCATGCACATTCAGCTTTATGCACCTGGTAATTTTTTTTAAAGGAAGGAAAGCGGAAGAAAAGGGGTGCAGTTCTGGGGAAATGACTTTGGCAAACCCATCCACTATTGAACCCATTGTGTTTTGTCTATATATGATTTTGGCTTCAAATGCGTTCCCCGGAATGTAACTCCCAAATAAGTTGCGGGCTTACTGTAGTCATACTCTCATCCTCTGTCCCCTTTTCAGATGGATATAAGTATAAACACACATACTCCAACCTTATTCAACTACATTCTCCAGTAAAGGGAGCTAAAATAGAGGCCAGTTTCCTCTCTGTTGGGACCACAGCCACAAATGATGAAAATATGAGAGAAGAAAGGGTCCCTCACGTCTAACTTGCACTGGTTGAAAAGACTGCCCACTCAGCCCCAAGCTGGCGATGCATTTGTGCAGCCAGATGTAAACTCTTAAAGGAGCATTCAGATTTCTACCAGGGTGGAAGAAAAAATAAATGGACATGATCAAGCCAGTTTTTACACTAGTCCCATTAACTTCAGTGAGACACTTTTACACACCTGTTTTAACTTTTCCACTGAAATCACTAGGATGTGAATATGCTTAGCCCTGAATGGATCATAACCTAATCTGGATCGGGAGTGTTTCAAAATTATATTAAGTGTCTTTGGTTTTTTTTTAAGACACTGATTTAAAATGAAATAAGTGTCATGGACAAAACAAAACAGCGCTTGGCTTTTCGTGCTGTCTGAACCCAGGCTCATGATTTGTCTCCACAAACAAGCTTGACTGGTGAGAGGAGAACAATTCTTGGTTATAGCTCGGGGTTTGTTTGCATGAAACAAACCCCAAGCCCGAGGCATACATACACACACTGTTATGTGAGTTGCTTTGGGGCTCACTAAAAGCAGGGTTTAAAAAAATAAATAAATTACACATAGGTATCTTTTTCCACAAAGGACATCTTAAATAATGTTCCTCAGCTAAGGATAAACATAAACATTTAATGAAAGCATAACTGGGTGCATCAAAAACCTTACCATTTCAACAACCTCGACCTCAGCATTAATTCGAAGATGGTATAAAAACATTTGGAGATCCTTTTTCATTTGAATACTATTGTCATCCATTTGAGCTACAGTAAAGATGCGCATTTTACATTTTCTCCACACCTGTCAGTAGGAGAGAACATTTTTTATTTTTATTTTTACAAATGTGGAAGTGATTTCTCGTAACTTTATAGCTAGCAATGTACTGCTGGTGGTTCTTTACTGTGGTTTTCTGCAGCACTGCAATCCTGCCTAATGCCCATCTCTCATAAGCTTTCCACTACCAGCAGAAGTCCAATGTAGCTGGACAAGAGAAAAGTGAGGAAGAACAGTGGCTTCATGCACATAATCTCCAGCCTTTAAAATTTCTCTGTATGCAGACAACTTCAGATATTGCATCATTCATGGCCTTATGCTTACAGAAACACTTCTTAGTGAAAGAAAACCAGGCCTTCTGTTACACTCCAAAGTTTATGGCACAAAGAGATCCTGCACTGACTATATCTCATGTCCGGGCTACTTTCACATGCAAAAGTTCCTAGCCTCAAAGAGCTTACAATTAACATTTGTTCATTTTAAAGCAAAGTTTCCCAATGGAAAGAAAGGCTAGTACCTTGTGTTGTCGCAGCAGGAAAGGAAGCAACATCAACATGCCTCCGTCATGAACAATCCACCAAACATCTATGTTGCCCTCACTAAAACGCTCTTGATTTGTAGGGAACAAGTCTATATTTTTGGCAACTAGAAGAGCTTGCTGTGCAGCTGTTGTTTCTCGAACAGTGTCTGAAAAAAAGCAACAGGACTGCTGAAACTTTTATCCTTTTATCCTTGTTAGGAACCCAAGAAGCTGCCTTATACCAAGTTTGAACACTGGTCTATTTAGCTCAGTCAGTATTGTCTACAATGACTGGCAGTAGCTTTCCAGCATTTCAAGCAGGAAGATCTCCTAACTCTGCCTGAGACTGAGCCTGGAATAGTCTGCAAGCAAAGCGGAATCTGTACCACTGAGGTTTGGCTCTTGTCATGTGGGACATATTAAAGGTTTAATAAAAGTTTGAGCTGTGTCTGTGCCACAGTGATGCACAAAATAATTAAATTTAGATAACCTGTACACTTTCACATTGCATAGTACATCATTTGACCAAAAGAAGGAAAGCATCTACAGAATACACGTAACATTTTTTTAAATAACTACTTGAGCCAGAGTTGATCGGCTTTTGTATTCTCAGAGGTCCATCCTTTACCCAAGGCACAAGATCATACAGATGTTAAATAGCACTAAGCACAAGAAGAAAACTCTGCAAGACTCCACAGTCCAATGGCCACGGAGTCAAACTGAAATCATCCAATGTTATTCTCTGGAAGTGACCCCACAGTTAGGAATGGAACACAGTAAAACAGTGTGACAGTACCACTCCAGGAGGACACTAAGGTCAATCTGTGAAATGCTCTTTTCAAAACCTCTATTTCAGGGCACTGTTTCATACTGGAAATGTTGACCATTCAGAGGTCAATTAGGTGAATTTTTAGATGAAGTGTTACTATATTGCATGTTGTGATTATGATTTGTATAACTTGTACAGCCACACATACCAACAAAGTTTTTCCAAGAGAAAGGATTATCAGTATGCTTCCAGGACTGAGGCCATGCCATCAAGACTGTGTTATGCTTCATGCCTCCAAGGCCAGCAGATTGAATCAAATGGGAAATTCCATCTCTAACAGTGGATGAAACCACAATCTGGCAAAATCCTTTGGTCCTCTCTGCTCCAATTAATGATCGAATATTCTGTAGGGATAAAATATACATAAATACTTATAAACACTCAGAATATTAAAGCATGAAGCATTTCCTAAAAGACTGTGGAAAGTTTTATTAGGGTTTTTGTATTGTTCGGCTGTAAACATACAGGAAGGAAACCTAAGCAAGCAGGATTTCTGGCAATAAAATCAGGCTTCTCTTTTGAAATAAGTATTTCCTATTAAGTTATATTTCAGACATTTAAAACATTATCAACCAAGAAAAGTCACGCAATTCTAACCAATTACAATGACTATTAAACTACTCCCAGAAATACCAGTTTGATATTTAACATTATTAAATAACAAGGTTGAATTAGAGGGAAAGTGTTAAATGAAAACACTTAAAGGCCTAAAGTGAGAAATTGAATTACTGAACTAATTATCACCTTTGTTATCTGGAAATTAGATTTACTACTTAAAAATAAGGTGCAAATATATCCATTTTCATAAATAAGAGGAGATTGGGAATAATTAGAAATGCAATCTTCTAGTGTGATGTGGACTACTAATTACATATAATATGCCACTGTATTCAACTAACTCATTTGCCCTAATAAAAACTAGTGCAAAGATTCCAGAGAATACAACAGGAATTTCCCCCTCTCCTGCCCCAGTGATCCCCAAATCTGCTTTGGAGGGTTGGGGGAACCCCTAGAACATATTTAGGGGGAGCATGGAGGGAGTGCGGGAGAATATTTCATTGCACAAGGAAAATCTGTGCTGATGGAACCTTAATAAGAAGCCTTTGCTTCTAAAGCTAGAAAATCTGTACAGGCCAGAGCTATTCCTGGTTTTAAAGCTATCCTTGGCATGATCTGCATTTATTCTTGAATAATTTTTGCAATATATGTTGTATAGATAGGAACCCTGATGCTTCCCAGACTCCCAAGAGAGGCTCACCTGGTGCCTTCTTCATGGCTGTTTTGTTATTTTTTTTTTGTTATCTTAAGACACTGGGCTTCTAAGGAGTGACTGGCCTTACCTCCTCCTCTCTGTGAGTTAAAAAGCTTTTATATTATGCTGTCTTTTCTTTTGTTCTTGTATTTAATATTTCATTTCATTTTACTTTATTTTTTTGGAGTTGCTCAGAGAACACGTTGCTGCACAACCTGTATGAATACAGAGTTTATTCAAAGCAAATAAAACTTTTATCTTTCCAGTAGCAAGGGACAACTGTAAAATTGTGTTGAGAATACAATAGAGTAACTGGTTTTTAAATAATCAAACTATTGTGATTAAAAATTCATCTCGGCAACCATTTACAAACTGCAGAGCCATCTCCTTTCTTTTCTGGGAATTACTCCAGGCAGACCTCTGAGCTTCAATACCTTGTTAAATATTAAGAGGGTGCTACATTTAAGTAAATGCTGACTTGCACAGGCCAAGAATAAAGCATTCTGCTTTAAGCACTAAGCCACAAATTATCTCATGTTCATTTTAATTGCACATTGCAGTGCGAAGTCCGATTTTAGGCTCTGTCATTGCACAGAAGGAACTATTTTGAGTCTTCCTGGATATTGTTTTGTTTAAAAACATTATGTTGACTTGGTCAGTCTGCAATCACATAGGAGGTGCATTACAGTAAATGTAAAATAATGCAAACCTTTAATTTATACTGCACTTTGAATGATAAAGCATGGGATACCCACACAAAGATTCTGTTTAAAGGTATTCTTGAAATAATTGGTAAATTAAACACGAAATTATATAAAATTATATAAGATCTGAGTCCTCTTCATCCAGTTCTTCATGCACCTGCTCTTGTCGCACTGAATACCCAATGGCACAAGGACTGGAGGTGGGGCAAGAAGTAATGAAGTTACTTAGACCCAAAGCACGCCTAAGGTACCCAAAAGAGGAATGTCAAGGAAGGAACCAATCAATATCAGGGGTGGGTCACTGAGTCACAGCAGTCCTCTGCATTGTACTATCCAACTTCAAAGCTGGCCTGCTTAAATGTCACACTGTACCCCCAGCATGCAGAAGTGTCAAAGATACAGCTGTTCCCATTGGCTTACTGCTCTAGTTTCACAGGGAGTCTGCACAGCCTCAAACCAGTCAAAAGGAGACTCAGGATACTTCTAAGAGTAGTGGGGAACCCCACAGCCAATTGTGTCAGATGTCAGAAGGGCTGAGCAAGTGAAGGTTGGAATGTGGAGGTTGTGCTTGCAAAAGAACCATAAGAGAGTGACGTAACAACACATAAGCAGGAGCTTATGCTGTAAACTGTTGAGGAATAAGGAGGGACGGAAAGATAAGAAAGTTGTTAGGCCTCGTGATTAAACCAGTGGAAGCTAGTAGAAGGAAGTATTGCCATATAGGGACATAACTACCCATTTGCTTCCTCTTTGCTTGAAAAGTGTATAAATACTGCTGTTTGAAATACTTGGTGTGTGTCACCACACCATGAGGGAATTTGGGGGCAGGGACACAATGTATTTACAATGCTTTTAATAAAAGCATCCTGTTTGACTGACAACTGGTGCCTAGATTCTGTTGTCCGTTCCAGCCAGCCCAGGGTATCAGGCTTGAACCCTGATGTTTAGACAGCATCTGCTCTTAAAGATACTAATTAATAAGCAAATGTCTTCCCTGAGCCCTACATCCCTATCCTAACCCAAGGAATTGTGGGAAGGAATCAGAGCTCCAGAGAAAGACAAAATGTGCTCAAAGTTCCTGTTGTAAGGATGTTTCCTTCTCAAAATCCCTCTGTGGGCTGGAATTCCTCATGCAGGTGGGGAGAATTAATGGAACTACTGATTTTGCTGGTGGGGTGGCACAAATGTTGCAATCTCCCCCCACCCCCAGCATTGTACAGACTACAGAGCATACACAGTTTGCTTAAGTTCTCAGTTTACATCTTCTTTTTCTTGCAGGCTTACTGGTGTGCGCCAGTACAAGGTTATAGACTGAAACTGCCATGTAAAAAAGGATCACGACACAATTGCATCAAGATTCATTTTTATGCTACCGTTTAATCAATGCACATATATGCCAGTGCATATTGGTAACCTGCAAAAAACCAAGGAAAAAAAACCTATAAATGGTACCAAAAGGCAATGTTACCAATTCTAATATTAATTTTAGAATTTCTCCAAGTTAAACCAGAAGGCAGCAGAACAGTACATTTGGCAGAGCAAACAGGCTCTTCCCTAATTTTCTCTTTTGCTTATTAAAGAAAGTCTGTCTTAGATTTACCCTCAAATATTCTATTAAAAAATAGATGGAACTGACAGCAATACAAAGGTCTGGCTACTCAATGCTTGTGTTAACATTAGATACTCCATTAGTGTATAGCTCTTCCAAAGATAATCTTAGTTCAGGCTGAAGATCTCTATGTGAGCTTTTTAGAGCCAAGCTTACTTTTTGGAAGGACTTAACATTTCAAAAAAATGAAACTAATGAAGAAAGAATTAGGACTGCCAAGCCATGTACTAATTACCCAATTCCTAGAGTCTTCATAAAATGAAGTGTAAAGCTCATTACAAAGCTTTAACTTCATTAATTGCTTTTCTTATTATTCTGTTAATTTTACAGCTCAAATCTGCAGGATTTCTGACACTTTGAGACTATATTTTGTAGCTATCTATCTCAACGAATTTATATGATGGAACCCTGACCTCAAATCTGACTGCAATCCCACCTTTCCAAATAGCAAGGCGTTGATGACCTCAGTAATGTGGGGCTCTTGTTTATCCAACACTAGTCCAGGTT
This sequence comes from Zootoca vivipara, assembly GCF_965207765.1. Lineage (NCBI taxonomy): Eukaryota > Metazoa > Chordata > Lepidosauria > Squamata > Lacertidae > Zootoca > Zootoca vivipara. The sequence continues at coordinate 9,943,338 of NC_142591.1, read as the reverse complement.
AACTGTACTGTGTTTCTCCAACTCTGTAAGTCTTTTCATATTCACCAAAGGAAACAGAAGACCAGTGCTGCTGATATGAGGGTGTTATATATTTTTTTACTACCCTGTCTCCCCCTCAAAAAAAAAAAATCAGTTATAATAAGCGGCATTTACATGATTCTCTCACACGGCATGCCAACCAATGTAAGGTCATGGCCTTGCATGAACATTATATACAAATATTTATATAAATCATAGAGAATACAATTCCAATCTATAGTAAATATCAGGTTGTTACTGATATCATCCTTGTAAAAATCCTTTTGATACATCATTAATTACTATGGATGCCGAGGCCAGAACATTTTATAATCCCTTGGCTTTGGTTAATAGTTTGAGTCCACATGTTTTTCCTCCCTCCTACTCTGCTCCATTCATTTTTCAGCACTATCCCTGACTGAGTATTGCACCTTAGTCTGTATTAATTAACTAGCTTCAATCTCTAGCCCATGGTTTTTTTAAAAAAGTTAAATCATTTTCTCTGCAGCATTTTCTAGATTTGTATCACTAAACCAATAACATAATATGATAATTAATAATCACAATTGTAGTAATTAGATCCAACAAATGTATAAATCTGTCACCATTTAAGTGCACCTAAAGATCCAAAATATTTTGACTACCCTTTCCAACATGCTTAAATATAGTCAAAATTACAGAATATATTATAGCAGAAAAACCAGTGCTTTCTAAAACAATTAAACCCAAGCTATTCATATTTGCAAATTTTATTACTGCGGCTGTGTTTTTAATACATACCTCCTCAGCCCTTTGAGCTTCTGTGAATTTATCCAAGTATATTCCTGGAAGGACAGATCCTACAATGGTCAGTCCCTTCCCAGCTTTCAATTGAGCGGTAAAGGAAAGCAGCCGTGGGTGTTTTACCATCTGCTCTGAATCCAAGTTCAGCAGAACCAAGACTTGTGGCCTGAAGTAGTACAGTAAGTAAGTAAGTAAGTAAGTAAGTAAGTAAGTAAGTAAAGTAGCTGATAGTGAAATATATAATGCAGGATTATGACAACAGTGTGTGTGTGTGTGTGTGTGTGTGTGTGTGTGTGTGTGTGTGTGTGAGAGAGAGAGAGAGAGAGAGAGAGAGAGAGAGAGAGAGAGAGGAGAAAACCAGTTCCTGACATTCCATCACACTCTACTACAGAGATAACCAAATATTGATTGACTGCAGCTGACTGGGCCAATGGCGATGCTGACTGAGGCTGATTGGTAATTGCGAGTCCAACAATAAATGGAAGTCTACCCCTGCTCTTGAGGGCCCAAGAATACAGGATGGGACTATTTACACAGCAGCAAGTTTTAATCTCAACAACTAGGGACACCAGGATCAGATTTAGCTCATGTCTGCTTAGAACAGGGGTGCCCAAACTTTTTTCAAGTGAACATGCGTGAGGGCCGACCAAAGTCGTTGAGTTTTTTTTTTACAATTTTACCCCAAAGTTGTTGAGGCTTTTTTTTTTTTAGGATTGAAGTTGCTGAGTTTTTTTTTTAGGGTTTTACCCCAGGACATATACTGCCACGGGTCCAGTGGGCCAGATTAGGCTCCCAAAACACACTTTGGACATGCCTGGTTTAGAAGCAAGTTTAAAAACTGAGTTTAATGGAGCTTACTTCCAATTATTAGGAATAGGACTGCAACTTTAATGGATCTGGATTTATTAAATATAGTGCATTTAATTTTACCTCCAGTTTTTAGTATGAGGAGGACCCTGTTCAACCCGAAGCAAAGCATAGCGAGCAGCATTCAAGGACAAACCCCGGATTCCGTCTCCCCACTCTTTTTCAGCTCTTAAAAGAAGAAATAAAAAGGAGAGTCAAAAAATTGTATGTTTATGATAATACCTCTATTGCTTTGCTAAACATAAGACAATGCACAAAAACTGACACAACTTTGCCATTACAGTAATACCTCGGGTTACGAACACGATCCGTTCCGGGTCGCAGTTCGTAACCCGAAAAGTTCGTAACCCAAAAAAGTCCCGAACCACCATTTTGCGCATGCGCAAAGCGCTATTTTTGCTATTTTTGCGCATGCGCAAAGTGCGCTCGCTGCTTCTGCGCACACGCGCACGGCGAATATACTTCCGGGTTTGCGCAGTTTGTAACCCGAGGTGTTCATAACCCGAGGTGTTTGTAACCCGAGGTACGACTGTACTGTTTATTTTAAACAATTATTCTCCCCAACTGTAAATCCATGAAATAATATATTTAAATCACTGCTTTCATGTGGAAGTGTTTGAAACACAGTAAAGGTGAATTCCTTTAAATGGAAACATATAAGTAAGAGAACTTTTACAAAACACTGGAAATTTATTTTATTTTGGTGGGTTTGGAATTACCTTAGATTATATTGGATGAAAGTGATAAATGAGAAAAATGAATTTTCTATTACTTTGCAGCCAATTTATATCCTCTCGATAAGTCCTGGCCTATGTTTTAGTCTTTAGTAGATTATGAAGCAACTGGAATGGATGAACTGGGCTTCCAGATACAAGTGACAAAGACTTACATGACATAATCTGCCAGGAACTTTCAGGCCTCACTGAAACCAGTGGGGAGTTGCACAGGCACAAAGCATCATGTTCATTTCAAAAAGCTTGAACAGGACACATTATTGATGTATTGCATCCTGAATCATCCCAATTTGATCTGACTCGAATAACTGTTTCTAGAGTTAGCACCTCTGCATATTCATATTAACTGGTTCCTTTTTCCACTGGTGCCCAGTTTGTGAAATAATTCCCTAGGTGGGCCACGTGCCATGCCAGCATGAGCCCTCCTATACATAATTCATATATTTTTAAAATACGAGTCCATGGGATGGGGTTAGGGCTAGTGAACCTAAGGATATATTTATTTATATTTATACAATGTTCAGTAGCTGGGCCATGTAACTACATTTGCTGTCTCTCTATTCTCCTTACTGTAAAATCACAGGACTCTGAAATGTACACAATAAATCTAAACACCACTGATTCATGTAAACAATATCTTTAATTAAAACTCCACATTTCTAGCCCAGAAAACCCCCAACAAGATATGGAAAACACACAGTTTTCCTATAGATGTTGATGGGAGAGGTATTCATTTTTCTGGGTGAAATTGAATAGACGTTATACAGATATGCAAGGAAGTGCAGGAAGAATGTCCCTTTTTAATTTATTGTTTGAGCAACTACATTGAAGATCAGATAAATGTGTATTCTTACCCTCTGTATTCTATGTATTTGTAAATACATCCTGCTATTAGCATGGCTACCAAAGCATAGTACCAAGAGCAAATGAACATCAAGGCAAGACACAAACTCATCCCCAAGAATGAGAGAGTCCTAAACGAAACACATAACACAAATTGTTAACATTCATGCTGTACAAGTAGGTATCTATATATACACAAATACACACACAAATATATGAGTCACCCCAGATTGGGGGGAAGAAGAAAGAGAAACAGCCAGGTGAGTGGCATATTCCTGTTTTCCCCATTTTTCTGCCCCAATCTCCCTGTACTAAATGAATTATGAAAAGAACAATACAACCCACTAGTGTTTTAACAATGCCATAATTTTACTACATAATTGTAGCCACCGCATAATAGTCACACCCGATTTTTCCACTCCAAAAATTCCTTGGATAATTGTTGTGTTGTAACTTCTGAGGCTCCGTTAGGCCTCAGGCCCCTTCCTTTCCTTCTCCAGCTGCCACTGTCCTTGGTCCCCTCCTACCTCGCCATCTCAGCCATGAGCTCCTAGGCTCCCTGGGCTTGGCTGACTCACAGCAAATGTCAAGAACAGCCACGGGGCTGCCCTGGGGCATGCAAACCAAGAAGGGGAAGCAGTGGGTGAGCAAAAACCTTCACCGCCTGTCTGTGCCCCTTTTCCTCCCCCCCAGCGGAACCTTCAGGCACCTCCAGAGGAGGAGGAGGGTCTCTGGAGGGCACATGGCCTGGGGCGGGGGCCTCAATGGGATGAGAGGCTGAGCTGCTCAACCCTGAATCCCATTTGGATATCCTGTGCTATGGCATGGGGCTCTTCTTGTAAGAGAAAATGGCATTAAAAATATGACAATTATGCTATGACAAGAGCTCAATAAATAAATCCAGTTTCTCATTTGCTTTGCTCTGAACATGAATAACTGGCAAAATGTGTGGGGGAAACCTTTTCTAATTTTCTTTACATTCTAATTTGTCCCATGAAATGTATTACTCATGCCTATACTCTGTTTAATTGCAGCTATCTTTGTGTTCTTGTTTGCATTTATCTACCCTCCTGTTCTTCTATAGACTAATAGGAAACAACTGAATAACCAACACAGAAATCCATTTTTCTTTCCATTGTTTCTTATAGGAATTTTGTGTTCTCTTACAGCTTTCTTTCTTTCTCTTTCTTTCTTTCTTTCTTTCATGCATGCATACACATACACACACCCAATACAATGTCTACTAAATCTAAAGAGACCATAGCACTAAAAACAAATGCTTGTTTTTCTCCTTCAAAAAATAAATTTGTAAAGAACATGCTGTACCAGTGATAATACTTGAAACGAGGTCTCCAATTTGGTGTACGGAGCAGAGTTTGAACTGCACATGCCAAGTTCACAAACAGATAGCACATAAGGAAAAACCTACAAAAGAAAAATATATTTACAATTGACATGAGTATCACCACCCACTTTAATCTTGGGGACAGAGATAGTTAGAATAGAGATAGTTAGGTTAAAGGAAAAGGAGGGAGAAAAGTGACACAGGCAAAGTGATAAAGTTCAGTTCTCCTAAGGATACAACGGGCTAGCCTCATAGCCTGTAATCAAGGACTGAGGCAGATGACCCACATATCTGCCTGTGCTGCATTATTTCAAAAGTGCAGGGTTGTCCAAAACGTACCACAACAATTGGGCTTGGAGGGGTGAAGGAAGTTGTAGTCCTACAACAAATTCCATCTACATCTTGGACCAGGGATGGGCAAGCTTTTCTGGGTCAGGGGCATTGCTTTTGGGAAGTGGTTGGAGGCCAGATATAGCAGTGGGCAGGCAAAAGTGGACAGATAACCTCTCTTTCTTTCTTTCTTTCTCTCTCTCTCTCTCTCTCTCTCTCTCTCTCTCTCTCTCTCTCTCTCTCTCCTCTTCTTTCCTTCCCATCCATCCATCCATCCATCCATCCATCATCATTCTCTCTCTCTCTCTCTCTCTCTCTCTCTCTCTCTCTCTCTCTCTCTCTCTCTCTCTCTCTCACACACACACACACACACACACAATTATATATGGCAAGGATAGGAATTTCTCTCTCGTTTTTTGCTTATAGGCCAGAGTCTCATCTCTCCATTCTTGGAGGGGTAAATTTGACAGGTGGGCAAGGACTTCAAAGCACAGTACATTGCTGTTTGCAAAAGGGCTTTCCAACATTCACTGGGCAGCAGGGAGCCTACAGATGCTACAAGGGTTGCCTGCATGTGTCCTATACAGTAGTAATACAATACACTTTGGTCAGGGAAGAATAGCCCATTACACTTGTCATCAGGATACTAATAAAAATGGCCTCACTGTGCCATGCAACCTAACATGAAATATCACTTACTCCACCCTAGTATTTAGCAAGTCATTTGCCAACAATGAATTGATGGAATTTCATGAAGAGAAGTGATAAAGCTCCCTTCCCCTGCTGCTTTGCCACCCAACCTTATCTGCTAACCATGGAAGAAGAAAAGGTCTTTCCTCTGCTTGATGAAAGGCTTTTTTATTATTACTTTCCTGCTAAAAGGCTAGTCGTCTATGTTTCCATGCCGGCTGCAGAGGCTTCCCATTTCTCTCTTTTGATGCAGCTACAACTTTCTTCACTTTCTCATTCCTCTCCCACTGCCCGTTGCAAAATTCTTCTACTTGGCTTTTTATCGAAACTTTTTCCGTTAACTTATAATCTTTAATTCCCTTGATCTTTTCAAATTACTTTTCCGAATGGTTGCATACTATGTTAACTTCTATTAACTTCTAACTGCCTTCACTGTTGCACCTACTTACCAGTTCTTTTCCCCATCTACGTCCCTTTGTTCTCACTTCACCCCTATAGTGCCCTCGTACTCTTGTAACTATAAGATTGCATCCTCTCTTTCCTGACTACCCAGTCTACCTCACAAGTCTCTTACAAGTCACTCAAACGCTCTGCATCAAAATTCGTGTAACTATCACAAATTAAACAGTAACTGTAATATTATTATTATTACTACTTATTATTTCAAAATAAAATTACAAAAATATAGGTAAAACCTATCACATGCTTACATGGAAAGGATTGGAGCTACACTGTCCAGGGAAGCTATGAGAATGCCTATTTCACAAATCAACGCAGTGAGAAGCAAAGCCCATGTTGGTTCTCCATTTGCTTTTCCATGACCAAACACCTTTAAAGAGAGAGAGAGAGAGAGAGAGAGAGAGAGAGAGAAAGAGAAAGAGAGAGAGAAATACAGAAAGGATTAATGCTTTAATCTATCTGAAACACATAAGTTTCAAAAATGCATTGCATGAACTTAATGTAAATGAATATTACAGGGCCCCATGTAAAGAGTCAAACTATTATTTGTTACACACAAACCTCAAGAAGCATAAATCAAGTGGAGCTTACTGTTTTCCCCTCAGTTGCATATACTAGCAGACCATAGTCACCTCTGCACCATACACCAAAAAATTATAGGAACTGTAGTTTACCCCTCACACAGCTACAATTCACAGCACACTTAACAAACCACAGCTGTGGGCATGGCACATCTTAGAAATATTACATCAAATCCCACTTATCACAACAGCAAGGGAAGTGATCACTACAGCTACAGTGAAAGGCTGGGATTGGGCTACCCAACAGATTTGGGTTTTTTAAAAAAATCAAAATTGTAAAAGCACTGAAAATTTTGAAGGCAAAAACTCACATGAAGAAATGGTACTATGCCATCTCTTGCAATTGCCTGTAGCAGCCGGGGAGCACCAGTGAGGCTCTGGAGACCAGCACCACATGTGGAAAAGAATGAGCCAATCACAATGACCCATGGAGAGGGCCATGCCAATGTACCAATCACCAGGTTTCCATTAACTGCTTGTCCAAATCTGGCGGAGAAAGATCATATGCAACATTAAACAAGGAAGAAAGTGCTTCTCTCCCCCCCCCCCCCCAAAAAAGATTTAGGGCTATGTTATTTCTAGAAAGACATGCATTGGCAACATGGACACGCATGCAGGATGAATAAAAGTGCAACTTAAAGCAGGCAACAGATATCCTTTTCAGATTATCTTGAATTACCTGTACCAGCTTCTGCAATATACACTTCCCAATCTTACATTTTCATCCACTTAAAACTGATATGGACAGGAAGCCTTTGAAATTATGTAGCATGCAAAAAACCCCACTGTTACGTACTTGTCTCTCAAGACGACTCCTTCTATACAGGCTCCAAAAAGTACGATGCAGGACAAATCTGCAATTAAGACTCAAGGAAAAGGAACATAAATTGGAAAGGGGTGTGTGGACAGGAGGTCCACAAGAACACCTGGGAAGCATGAGAAGAAGAGCACACATTACAGCACATCCCAAAGAAAGCTAAGCACTGATTTCATTGGGAAAGATTTTAACCTCCACATTGAATTTGGCAGAGTATTTAAACTTTGACTGTACCATATTCTGTTTCTATACCTAAAATGAAAAAAAATCAGAATAGAAAAAGGAGATATTCCCTCCAAAAATTCACGTTTTTGCTTTATTATTTGCTCCATTACAGCTACTTATTATTTTCATATATCTCTGGTTAAATTTAATGTTATAAAACAAACAATACTACAGTCATACCTCGGGTTGCAACCGCAATCTGTTCCAGAGAGCTGGTCGCTCCCCGAATCGGTCACTCCCCGATGCACGCTTCAGCGCGGGCGCAAAGCACCAATAGAGTGCTTCTGCACAGATCGCTTCTGTGCATCCGAGCACCGCGGAACCCGGATGTAAACACTTCCGGGTCTGCGGTGGGCGGAAACCAAAGTGGTTGCAAACGGAGGCGGTTGCAAACCGAGGTATGACTGTATAATGTTTCACATGTTTCCATCTATAACAGCATAAAGCTCTTATCTATCTACCAATATTAATGATGCAAATCCTATTGGTTTTATCAATCAGTCACAATGAGGTGTAGCTTCCAAATAAACTAAGATGAGATGTACTATTCCTGGAGAAGTGGCTTGTGCTTTCTGCTTAAAGATTCATCAAATCCCAACAACGTTACTCATATAGAAAATAAAATATTTAGGATTCCCTCATGACCACATTTTACTATCATATGTCAGTCACCTGTGCATTCTCAAAACAAAAACCTAATTAAACAAACCAAGAATATGAAATCTAGACACCTGCAAATTGCATTAAAAGGATACAGATAAATGATGTTGTTAAAATGGCCAGAATTGTTCCAGTTGGAATAGCTTTTTGAGCATCCCGAAGATCTCCTGACCTGTTTGAACCTGCCATAATGCCTAAAATACATACAGAAATAGAAAAAATGGGATGTCATCTAGCTTCTGATTATTCCAGTTATATTAAGTTGATAGATGCAACCTGTCATTAAAGCAACAACCATAACATGCTACTACCAGAACAAGCAAAGGACTATATCTGGGCCATCACACCTTTAGTAGAGAGCTGGAAAGGGAGAAGGGAATGGAATAACAGCATCAAGACTTGGTGGAGACTATTAAGAAGGTCTGCATATAATGATCCTTCAAGAGTCAAATGTTCCAAAAGTCCTTTCCAACTGTCAGCTCTACAAACAGCCACAGTGGCTGCATTTGCACATCACATTAAACCAAAACTTAGCACAAATATGCAAAAGGCTGCTTTGCCTCTCCCTGGGCTTTTTAGAGAAGCAGCTAAGCTAAGGGACTGGTTATCACATTGCCTGAACCTGGGATTGTGGTCAAGGTGTCCTCCTTAACCAAAACCACAAGACACACCTTGCCTATAGCTCATGATTACATAGGAGAGCTTAACTACGGTCTCAGCTTCGGACAACATGCTAAGCTGCTGCCCCGTGCTGACCTAAAGACTCTAGGGAGAAACAAAGCAGATGCAGCCTCCCCACTGGGAGTCAGTGTAGTCATGGCAAGCCATACTCTGACTTACAATGATGTGAGAACCAGGTCAATGTCAATACATTGGTCATAGTCACATACAATGCTAAACAAAACCATGCCTTAGCATGAACATTCTGGGGAGAAGCTCATAACTGCTTTGCTCCTTCCCAACCCTATTAGCTCAGTGCAGTGCACAGCTAAGCCCAAGTTAGTGTGCCGTTCAAACCCGGGGTTGTGGTTAAGCTCTCTCCTCTTTAAGCAAGAGCTGTAGTCAAAGTTTGTTCTTGGCCACATCTTGCAGTGAGTCAAAGGCTCCCATGCCTAATCTATGAGGCTGCTAGACAGAAAAGGGTCTTCTCTGTTTAGAAAATTATTTCAGGCTATGTACTAGGAGAAATACTGTGCCTTTCAAATTTTGCTGACCCTAGAAAGGTTCCAAAGGCTTTTGGACTATTGGGTAAAGGCTGGAAAAGCCAAGGACTACTGAAGAAAAAGATAGATAATTCTCCTTTATATGTCATTTTTATTTTCTTCATATTTTTTCTTTCCCTCACTACCTGTTTTCTTTATTGATATCTGGTCTTGGCTACAAAGTGTATAAATATAATATTAATAAAATTATTATTTAAAAAAAATATAATTAGTTGATGATTACCGGTAGTTTACTAATGCTGCAAATGTTGTATTTTTATAAATTCATTTTTAAATAAAAATGTTTTTTATGTATTGTGGTTTTCCAATAATAAAGTGTAATAATAAATAATAAATGCAAAACAAGCAGCAGAAAAGTACTGGCAGAAGCAGAAAATATATTTTAGTGCAGATATAAATTTAGAATAAAAGAACTATGTTTTGAGAACAATATTTGGTGATACTCAAGTACAGAAGCTATAATTAGCTGTAGTCAATGTCTCTTTTGTGGACACAGACTTAGGAACATAATAACGACCTTGTTTGATACATTATACAGCCCAGGCTACCTGTTGGAATCTGAACTGAGAGAAGAATACATTTTAATCATTTTATGAGGCAAAACTATACTGTAACAAACAAGTCTGCAATCTGTTCTGGCAAGGCTAACAAGCAACCCTAAAGGCTTGCCAAAACAAATGTTTCTTCACTATTTTACAAGCAAGCTTCACTCCTGAAGAAAAGACATATAAACCAAAAGGTTCAAACCAAAGTCTACCTCGAAAAGTGTTATGACCATAAAGGAAGGAGCGAAGATGTCAGTACAAAAGTTCAGCTTGTGCTGTACAAGAGACTTCTATGGATGAGTTCCAGCAATACTTTTCAGCCAATTAGCTAATATCAGGACATGGATGACCTTAGAAAATGTATTATGTCCCAATAGTATTCATTACATGAGAGAACAAGTTCGGACAGCTTCTTCCATTTCTTGCAGGAATCAAAGCAACACAAAGCAAGACAAAGCCCTTATTTTTATAGACATGAAAAGAGATGCCAACAAAATTCCAGTTCATTCCCTGTTTTGGCAGTCATACTAAAATAATATGCTCTGGCTCATCTGCAGGACTTATTCATATCGCGTACCCAAAAATACTTCTCTCACGCCAAAAAAACCCTAAATGCTGAATATACTCAGATTTTTACACACACACAAATTCTTATTTCTTTGTTCTTACTAAATTAAATGCTTCACTCTGAATTACACATCTCAATTCTGGTATCTGAACTCAAGGCACTGTGTTACAGTGGTTCCAGTCCTACCTCCAGGACTAAGTCCAGAGAACAGGATTGGGAGAGTGCCCTTCAGCCCCCTGGGGGTTGTGCTGTCAGGTGCTGCAAGAAACAATTCTTTCTGTAATACTACTTAATATCTACATGAAGACTCTGAGAGCACTCATTAGGTGGTTTGGGACCAGGTGTGGTATTTCTCCATGGCATCTGAATCACGGGATATTGTGTGGGCCCTGGACTGGTGTCTCAACAATAGATGAGTGAAAAGGAACCATTGGTTCCTACCTGAAAGGTAGTTCTTGATGCTGATAGAAGTTCTTCAATCTGAGATTGCAGTACCACCTTGTGATGAAGGCAGGAAATAACAATTTAGGGAAGTAGAATGTTCCCAGCATGCAGTTGTGTCCTCACTAAGCTCTAACAGTCGCCTAAAATGTAGGAAACCCACTTCCTTTAAAAAAATAACTAGGAAAAAATAGTACTTTAGAATTATCTAAAGCCAGGAAACTATTAATAATAAATACCCATCAGATATGAGCCCAATGGTTCTTTCTCTGCTGCTAGTGAAGCTCAACAATCCAGGACATACTAAATGCTCCAGATATAGGGTGGGAAATTGGTAGCAACCAAATTATTGGCAAAGGACCTGCTGCAGGACCTTCTGACCAAAAGGTGCTTCAGCTGCTTGTCTTGTAATGTCTACTGAATGAGTTTAGCAGCTGCTCTGCACTGACAGAAAAGGCAGTGGAAGAAGTTTCTGAGATTCATTGGCTGGAGAGATACAAGCCCTATCCATCTAGATGATGTGCAATTACCAGTAGTTACTTTCTTACCTAAGCAAGAAGGATGAAAGGAGACAAAAGAATGCCCATTAATCTAAAGCACCGGCTCCATACCCTTTAAGGTCCTGTGGACATCTGTGGAATGCCCCATCAATTCCAGATGGTGAGCAGCAGACAGACAAAAGGTGGGCAGGACTAATTACTGCTTTCTATGAAATTTAGATGCAACTTTCAAGAAAGGTCTCTTCTTGCCTCCATGAAAAATACAGAGGTGCTTTGCAGCAGAGAAGGTGAACATTCTACTTCCTAAATTGTTGTTTCCTGCCTTCAACGCGCACACACAGCTCACTGCATCCAATGGCAGCCAATCGTAGGCAAAACCCTGCTCCTCCACCTCAGGAGACCTCATTTGCAACAGTCACATCAGTTTGGGCAAAGTCATGCCAAAGTCACCTTTCTGGTTTGCCATCTTGATTCAAAACAGCATCCAGTATCAAAACAAATATGAAGACTGCTGCCTCCATCTCAGGAGTTCTCGTACCAAGTTGGGTGACAATATTTTGAAAGATCACAGTTGTGATCTGTCACACCAAATTGGGCAATAGTACCTTCAGAGTCCCTGGAGCTCTTAAGACATTGCATGGCTTCCTGGAATGGGACTAAGAGGAGAGGCACATAGCAATTTTTCCTTGGGGTCCCTAACTGAACCAAGCTATCCAGGTCAGAGTGGAAGTCACATGAAACTGGGTGATATTTTCAGCAGCATCCACATCAGCACAGTTTGGGCCCATCACACCAAACTGGGCAAAGTCATGTTTTGGTCCGCTATCTTAATTCACAATGGCACCTGGCATCCAAATGTCAGTGAAGACCACCCCCACAACCTCAGGAACCCTCATGCAGAGTTTAATGATACCAACTCGACAGGTGTCTGAACCCATAGAGAACAGGCGGGCAGGCAAATAGACAGGCCATTTTCCAAAATATACAGTAAATTTTTGTAAAGCATTTAGGTTTTTGTTGTTCTTTTAACCAATCAAGCAGTATATACATTTTGTTAAGTAATGAGGAAATTATGCGAGTAGTGGAACAGAACTGAAGGCCTTAACTGAACACATACCACTGAAGCTCTGACCTGGATAGCTCGGTTCAGTTAGGGACCCCAAGGAAAAATTGCTATGTGCCTCCCCTCTCAGTCCCATTCCAGGAAGCCATGCAATGTCTTAAGAACTCCAGGGACCCGAAGGTTCAGCTAACTCCAGCTCCACATAGCATCTGACCCCAGGAAGCCCTGACAATCTGATGCCAAAGACAATCTCTGTCTCCTTTTCTCACACTCCAAGGCACTTCTCTTTCTTATTTCATCTCTGTTCCCTCCTTCCCATTTTTTTTAGTTAACCTCACTGCTGCTAAAAGCACACACTTAACTCTCCATATACCAATAAGGCTGTACATACAGTATCTGTCTAGCATCCCTTGCCACCCATCTGCAGATAAGCTGCCAGTATTATCTGAATGCTGCTTGCTTAACCACTATTTTTTGTTCTGTAATAATCTGCACATTGCCACAATCCTTCTATTTTGCAATGAAGTAGTACATTCTTTGATTCTCAACTCTTGACTGTTCTCTAATTACCCCATGTGTTAGTAATATTACTGTGTCTAAACTAAATATCTCATTATAAGTGCTGGCAGAAAAAACATTTACATGCACTTCTTTTTTTACATGTATGTGCAACTGGGACACATAGAGCTGAGTTAGGCAAATTAAACCCAATATGCAATTCTAACCAATACACAGAGAATCACTTCAGTTATGAGAGAGAGAAAGGGGAACTATACCTGTAACAGATGGAAAATAAATTCCTACTAGCATAGTGAAATAGGTCATGATATCCGAATACACATAGTGTTTAATATTCACATCTGTCTCTTCTAAAACAGGAACTGATGGCTGATCCTGTTTCTCCACAAATGCGAATTTGTCTCCATACACACTCCACAAATTATCTGTGAGGAATAAGAACAAAAGTTTACTCACTCAGAGGCCAGCATCTGAACATATATGAACACTAGCTTTCATGCAAATTATTCACTCTTCCTCAAAATATGGTTCTCTTATCAATAAGAAAACCTTATTTGTTTTGACCACTTGAAGTTTCTGGGATATTACTTATCCCAGAATAAAGACGCTTATTAGGCATGTAACAAAAAAAGTGTGATGAATGTATTCCACATCCTTCTGAGGTCAGCAGGAAAGCACTTGCTAACTGTAAATGGAACTAGGTTTCAAGTCAAGGCAGGGCTGGGGCACACTGGGCTTTGAGTGCACTTGTCATGGGTTACGTATGAGTATGACCCCTGTTCCACAGAGTACATGCAAGTACTAGTTATAAAACTGAAGAAGCATTAACCGAAACAGATGATTCCCCTGGATCACTGTCTGATTTATGGTTAACTACAGATTAAAACAGTTACTTTTTGCCCAAGAACTGGTCGACGTGTTGCCTCCTTTTCTCAGCATTTTGACTTTAATTTGCAACACAGGGGTTGTTTTATCAGCATGGGTTATCTTCTCAGCAGTTGCAGAATGTAGTTCATTTTCACTTGTAAAACTGGCAACGCTGATCTGTATGGCCGATAATTTGTGTTCTTTTTTCTTTTCATTTTCAGGAGAAAGTGCATATTACGTGGCACAAATAAATCATACTGACAAATCTGCATAAAAGTAATGAAATGGACTGCAATGGAGAAAGGGTGCTGAGCATACTCCTTGCAAGGATCCTAGTTAGTCTATGTTTAAAATTATTTTTATTTTGACAAAGTAATACTCATAAGTAAATAAGAATAAAAAATGTGCACCCCACCACTGAGACCATTCCATTGTAACCATCCAACCTCCCAAAATTTCAACACCTCTTTGCAATGGTTTGACCTCCTTCCGTTTCAACAGTACAAATTCTACAAAAACCTTCCATATCTCCTCAAAATAATTTTTCCTGCACATTCCCCGCCTTACCTTACTGGCACATGTTAATTTATCATTAACAGCTATATCCCACACCTCTTTATACCATTCTTCCATTTTATATTCTGCTTGCCCCTTCCACTTTCTAACTATAATCATTCATGCAGCTGTCACTAAATTTGTGAGCAAGTCCTTCATAGTCTGCTATGAAGGATACCAGTTAGTCTAGGGCCGGCACTGAACTAAGGACCAGTTCATATGGGAAGTGTCATTTGCACATGCACAAGCAACCCTGGCAAACTGGGTGATCGCAACCATCTGAAGAGAATGATGCTAAAAAGAGCAGGAGTTAAAAGGCTTTCTTACTGGTACATGTGTTAAAGCATAGCTGTCAACCCCCGGATTTGAAGATGAGGAATCCTATGGGGCTGTCAACTCCCGGATATGAAAGGGTGCTGAATAAGGGAATTTCCCGCAAAAAAAGGAAAGTTGACAGCACTGGGTTTAAGGTGCAGTTTTCACCTCACAAGATGTAAACTCACCAAAGAGGACTCCGCTTGCGACTCCTGGAATCCCCTGGATTTCTGTGAGGTTGTTTAGAATGAAATATTCCTGACATGTAGCATTTAACAGTGGGCTACCACAGAAAATTTCCCACAGCTTAGTAGTCACTGTCATATTGTTTTCTTCATAATATTTGACACAAGGAATATCACCATCTCTTACTAATGTACGATTTCCAAGAAGGCAAATGCTAGAACACAAAATAAAAATCAATCAAACGCTACACATGATTTAACAATTTTTTATCATTTGATTTAACAAGTATGTTCAAGCTAGGATAACTGTAGTTATATAGAAAGCCAAGAATGCTGCCCCATTTGGGGAAAATGTATTTTTCCCCTAGCAGAGAATATGAAAAATAAAGACTTTTTAGAAACGTGCGTGTTCTCATTTCCACTTTAGTACCTGCCTGTTCATCAGTACATGTGTTCAACAATTAATGAAGTCATGGAAATCAGCAAGTTAAGTGAGTGATGTCGGGCACAAAACCTACATTTAAGTGCACATGAGTATATTTGCACAGAAGCATTTAGCCTGCCCCTCTAAGAAGAGGTATTTCCTCAGAAGGCTTACAAGTTTTTAAAAATCACAATGTCAAAAAACCACCACCATCAAGAAAAACACAGCAGAGAAAGGAGTAACATATAATAAAACACAACAGGCTGTATCCAACATAGCAGTTCCACTCACACAACGAATTTCTTTGCAGACAAAATAATTTCCTCTCCCTCTCCTATCCCTTCAAGCCCTCCAAAAACTCACTAAATCTGCTCTGGAGGATTGGGGGATCCTCTGGAGCAGATTGTGGGGGCACAGGGGAGAGGACAAGAAATGGTAGTCCCATTGTGCCGAGCAGAACTCCGCTTGTGCAGCACTGGGTATAATCCAATCCAGATAAAGGATTGGCTGGCTGGGCCTGCTGGAATAAAAAGTCTTCAACAACTGGCAGAAGACAACTGGAGAGGAAACCACCCCAACAGTCCCCACGATGGAAGCATTGAGCTCTTCCTTTCTCTCAGTCCCTGCCAAGCTCCCCAGATTTAGCTTAGAACAGGAATCCCCAAACTTCGGCCCTCCAGATGTTTTGGACTACAATTCCCATCATCGCTGACCACTGGTCCTCTTAGCTAGGGATCATGGGAGTTGTAGGCCAAAACATCTGGAGGGCCGCAGTTTGGGGATGCCTGGCTTAGAATGTCTCCCCGCTACACTAATAAAGGACATGGGAGTTTGGGAAGATTCTGATGACTCAGGGGGCTCATTGAGTTCAGGAATTCAAATTTTTGCTTCAATGTCTGAACCAAGTAGATTCCAGATATTTAAAGCATGCTGTAATAATAATCACAGATCTAAAAAAATTATCCTTTACTTACGGAAAGTTTGGTGGTTCAAAAGCAGTTTTAATAACCCCAGCATAAATGGCAAAAATTGAAAGAATTACACAAGCCAAAAAGACGAGGGCAAGCTTATTGACGTATTTGACTCCCACAAAAACAACGAGGGCCATCAGAGCAAGGATGCATGTCCCATAAACTCTCATGTTGTTTAACATGACTTCCTCCCCAGCACCTTCAAAAATAGCAGCATTGGGGGAAATGTATTTCTGTAGGGAAAACAAATATCAGACAGCTTTTAGCACATAATTCCAAGACAATTAACTTTCATATCACTTAAGTAATCAAAGAACTATTACCTCAAAAAGTTAGCATTTAAAACAAAACTGGGGGAAATTAGTACTTGACAACCGTTTCATCATTTGGTGGATTAAGATTCTTCTTTTATTTCAACATGGTTTCAGAAAATAAAACTTTGAAATATAATCTGAAAAATAACTGTGCAATTTGATCTATTTATTAAGTTTGCATAAAAGTGTTTATAGGTAAAATATCTCTGAAGCAAAAATCATGTATCAGGTGTAACATGTAGCCCTCCAGATGTTGCCGTGACTCCATTCTCCATCAGCCCCAACCAGCATGGCCAACAAGGATGATGGCCAATATCTGGAGAGCCACAAGCTCACCAAATCTGGTTTAAATTATTCACGCATCACAGTAAGCATCATTCTTTTAAAAATGATTTTCTTCTGTGTAAAAGAAGAGGATAACAGCTCTCTTTAAGGTAGTTCTTGCCACCAGCAATTTTCATAAATGCATGCATGGTACACAAGTGTGTGTGTGTGCACATGAGATAGCACATATATTGCCCAATTAACTTGGGGAAGTCTTTAAAAAAGTAAATGTCTTTATCTAATAATTAAATATTGTCATCACAATTTTAATTATTATTATTATTAATTTGATTTCTTATCAACCCTTCACCATAAGGTCCCAGAGTATGGTACAAAATAAAAATACAATATTATGGTCTGTGCCCCTTCATTTCAGACAGTATGTTATTCCATAAATAAAATTTATTGTGCTCATGTATTTCTCCAAGTCTCTCTCTGATGTTTTTAATAAAAACAGTATCGTAATTTATTTGAAAGCAGGGTGTGTGTAGTTAGTGCTACATTAACATTATCAGCTTTTTAAATGACAACTTACCAGTAGAATTTCAATTGTGCCAAGAATATACATAGCCCCTGCAAAAGTTGTGCCCAAGTAAAAACAGATTCCCACAGCTCCACCAAATTCCGGCCCTAATGCTCTTGAGATCATGTAGTATGATCCACCAGCTGTGAAATTAACATCAGTGAAACACACATTAGCATAATATTTAATGCCACAAGAATATTCAATACATATTTACACTGCTTCATTTATTCAACCACTAATTTCTGTACAGTATACAAAAATGGCAAACAAATGGCAAACAAACACAACTCGACAATAATATAGTTTTGAGAACTGCCTGATGTAGTAGAAGAGGAGATGGTGACTCCTCCATCATGTTCAGGTCCACAGCTCATTTGCAGACCACTGAGCGCAGACGTGGATTTCACCCTGTTATGTGCATGCGTTCACATGTTTATCAGGCAGTGAACAGTGGTTTGACAAAGGTAACACAACAGGAACAGTAGGTACTGCTGGAGTTACAGAAGGTTGGACAGCAGAAGTCTTTGTGGGTCGAACAGATAAAGCCACAAAGATCTAAGTAGGAACTGCAGCAGGAGCCAAAGGCATCAGCACAGGGAAGAAACTAGAAACTGTAACTAGCAGTTCTTTAGGTAAATCACCCAAAAGATTTGAAGTAATATCTGAGGAATCAGGTGAAGCTATGTTTACAAGGAGGAAGCAGCAGCAGCAGCAGCAGCTGGGCTATGTGATGAAATAGGCAACAAATGCTTGTGTGGATCCTTACTAGACACGGGCAAGGATACTACAGAAAGATTGAGAGGACCAGGCTGAAGCAAAACAGAGTGAGAAAGTGCAGGATCAGGTGGCACAGAAATGGGGAGAAGGTGGGGCAGGAATCTCAAATCCCCAAAATCCATCTTCAGAGAATTTTCCTTGTTCATCATGTTGGCGATTAGGAGATTCATGGGAGATTTGTGCGATTTGTGGTTAGGAAAGGAAAGGCAAAAAGTGTGCAACTATATCAGGTATTTGAAAAAGTGGACTAATTTGGAGACTCACAAGAGGAGCCTCACTCTCCCCGCCCTCCTTACAGAACATGCAGCATGAATGACAGAAGCCTGGTTTCTTCTAACTTCAAATGAAGATCCTTACCAAAGGAGGATGCTCATTTATAGGTTCTTTCCTTTAAAACTGATGCAGTGGCATGTGCTATTTTAGGATATCAAGCAGATGTGAAACAAAGAGCAACCATAAAAAGCTCCATACCCATTTGCCCCCAGGAATGCAGATAAGAGTGTGTGAAATGAAGGTCAGACACAGACTTTCAGGCTATTTGCAATTCTTACTATTTAACCTGTTGCATCCCTAATGCTCTGTGTCAAAAATAGATTGTTAACAAAGAGACAGAAGAGGGCAAGAATTTAAGAGTTGACTTGGTATGGCCACGTGAAGCAGACATGCAGGACATGCAGCATAAGGCTTCTGTAAGCAAGTGAGCGCTGAATTTGGGCTAGAAAAGCAAGTCAGCCATTGGTAGAAAGTGACCAGATGGAGTGAGATAGTGGGGGATTTGAGCGGTTGGGTGACGTAGAATGTGTTTCCTCAAATGTAAGGAGTTTCCTACATACCTGAGGGGGATCCCTCCCTGCATGCAAGAAGCCATACTTGCCCCCTTCCTTTTTCTGAGAGTGAGACCCTGCACCTAACAGCCAACCTTACTAATACTGGGACTGCATCTAGAAGTAAACAATATCTGGAACATTGTCTCAGAAGCTAGCAACTAAAAAAGCCTAGATAATCCACTAACAGCAAAGGGGTTCCTGCTGTGCTCTGCTCTGGCTAATTGGCTAACAGTGCTTAGATTATAAAACAGTAGGTATCAAGTAGCACTAAGGAAGAGATTGGCAAGGCTGTGGCTGGAACAATAATTGCAGCTTCACTGTTCATAAATCAAGGAGAATGAAGGAAACACTGGAGGAGAATTCAAAGGTCAGAAGCAATCCATGATCTGGGAGATTGTTTAATGTTATAAGATTTATTAATTCATTATGACAGAAAATGCAAGATCACTGGGCACAGCATAGGATTACGCTGCACATATAGCACTTTGCCAGTGTTTTAACAGAAATGGCTTGCTTTGCAGTCTCATTAAGCAACCCTACCCAGAGATATATGCAGGCAAGTGCCATTGTGCAACTACGGACAGGGCTGCATTTCTAATGTTTCCTGCCAGCATAAATGTGAATGCTATTTGGTTGCTACGTATCAATTCAAAGAAAAATAGTACCAGTATCAAATTTCTTATAGTGACAGCCAACACACTGTCTGAAAGCACTGTAGAATGCATGTCTACTCAGAAGTAAAAACAAACTTTGGCTACAGCTCATGGTCAAGGTTAAATTACATTTGTGGGCTGAAATAGGTGCCCCACTTCTGATAAAGTCTCTTGTGTACGCTGTTTCTCCATTTCCCCATGCAAATTGGGGGAGAGATACAGAAAGGCTCAGTTAGCTATAATGCTGCTGCCATTGCTGTAAGAGCAGCAAAGGTAAGGTCTTTGCAGACACACTGGCATCCCCCCCCTCCCTAACTAGTCAGGTGCAGGCAGAATTGCAGGCACCTTGATATAGTCACTCCTGTTCCATCAGAGTCAGCTATCCTCAAGAAAGTAGGCAAGAAGAGAGAGACCGGAACAAGCATCATTATATGGGAAGAATGCCGGAGCCTTTCCTTGGTACCTACCACACTGACAGATGTAGGGAATGTGTGCCTGCACCCAGAACAGCAGGAGATGCTTTGTTGTCCACTCCTCACATACCCACTTCATCATAGTGAGAGGCATTTCATCTATATTCCATTATCATTTACCATGTGCACTAAACATACTTTTAATATATAAGTAAAATTTGTAATTACCTGGAACTACACCATTTGTTGCTATTGCACTCATTGATATTGCAGTTAGCAGAGTCTGCAAAAAAGAAGAAGTGATAATTGGATTTGGATTTGATATCCCGCTTTATCACTACCCGAAGGAGTCTCAAAGCGGCTAACAATCTCCTTTCCCCTCCTCACCCACAACAGACACCCTGTGAGGTGAGTGGGGCTGAGAGACTTCAGAGAAGTGTGACTAACCCAAGGTCACCCAGCAGCTGCATGTGGAGGAGCGGTGATGCGAACCCGGTTCCCCAGATTACAAGTCTACCGCTCTTAACCACTACACCACACTGGCTCTTGGAGAATGTTACTACTGGTAGAATTGGAGAATGTTACTACTGGTAGCAAATTTAAGAAACCACAGCTGATGACAGTTAGTATAGTAAGAGCAGAAGCTCCCAGCACACTGAGGGTGCAGGACCCATGAGTTAAATCTTTATAAAAAGCAAAAGATGTATGCATTCAAGTACAAGAGAGCACTAGAAACTATTGATCCATATGTAATACCAGTGGCATCTCCTTATTCTTGCATCTTATGTCAGAAATCATGCTTTTGCAATAGTATATAAATTGGTGAAGACACTGTAGTTAAAATGGTTCAAGTGGAGACAAGAACCAAGGCATAAATTTTACTGGTGGTCACTGACTAGGCACATATTACTTCTCATTTACGTAGTGCTGGTATAAACAAAGGCTCAGACACCGGATTCTTGGTGTAGAAGTGAGAAAGACCAACCATCACCCATGTATCCTTTTCACCTGCCTACTAATACAGCAAAGAGAAGCTATTTATACATATCTATATCCCATTCTTCCTTTCAAAGTTCAGAGCTGTTTAGGCACTGATGAAGCCCCATCTGCTTGGCATTAACAACATTGCTGCCTTAGATGCCCTCAAATAATACAACAGGCAAAGTTTGAGAATGAGAATGTCTGACAGTTGGTCTCTCTAACAGTTAAGCCCCTCAGAACAGGTGAAGCACAAGGCACTTAAATAGATGTGAATTGATTGGGTTATTTATATATGTGTGTCTGTGTGCTTCCAGTAGTTTTAAAATGGCAAGTGCGAAGGTCCAGCTGCAGGAATGGGAAAGAAAACCACTGTCTGTACCATAAAACCTAAAGCAAAATATTTTGTGAGTCTACAAGAAAGAAAGGAATATTCATTGGTATTGGTCAGCTGGCTGTATGGCCTTCATCAGTGGAACAGGCAGGGAAACAATTTCATTCAGTCCCCTTCACTTTGTGCCCCATTATTACTACTACTCTGATGGTCTACAGCAGATTTAGGAAGGATGTGGGGGGGGCTGCACTGGAGGGAGGAATAATAAAAAATTGCTTCCCTTCCCATTCCACTGACCAAAACCCTACCATAAGCTGAGTGAGATTCTTGGATACAACCCAATCTTTTCAAAAATGCATTTGGATTTAAGGAACTATTAAACATATTGAATGTTATGCTAGTTTTCCATAACCTAACTAAAACACAAATATAGTATGTATGTTTAATATCATCCTAACAGAAAAAACAATAATCAAACCCATATATCCAACAGGATGACATTTCAAGGTTAGAAAGAATTGTTTTCCTTTTTCAGTCATATCCCTTGCCATGAAATCAAATCAGAAGATGGAAGAAAGCCAGGTATGGGTCAAAGCTCCAGGGCTGAAACATGTGCAGACTTAAGCCCAAATCACTACAAAGACCCATGTCTGTTGGCTCTGAACTTCGGAAACAATATCTCACTTGATGAGTTGTTAGGAAATGATGTTGCTATTTAAAGTGAGAGCAGTTGGAAACAAAAGTAAGGGAAACTGTCCAAACTGGTAACCAAGCCAATCAGCTGTTGGGTAAGAGCCTCCCATTTGTTTTCACATCCTAATTATTCTCTCATTGAATGTATTACTTCCCCTGAGAATTAAAATCTCTTCCACAGTGTCAGAATCTAAAATGAAATGAAAGAAAAGCAAAAGACTTGGGTGATCCAGAAAGAGTATCTCTTCTCTGATTTAGATTTGGGGTACGAGCAATGACACCAATTAAGCCTTTAATTTGATCAGAAGGAAGAGAAACAACTGGTTCCCATCCTCATGATGCTCAACCTGGACAATGGCTTATCTTCCTAATTCACTGGTGACTGTGTTGTGTGCCACACAGAAAACACGTTTTTATAAACATACTGTCTTTTTAAGCCCTTACTTGGCACAACCCTTTCCCACCAATCACCCACAAAAGAGTTCTATTTTTTGAACTGCAACTACACTTGGCTTGCCCTATATTTTTGAACTCAGAAAAAGATTCGTTCATGAGAAATCCTAGCCTAAACAAGGTGCTGCTCTTTTGGCACTAGAGATTGAGATATACAAATGAAGTTAAAACTGTTGGCCTTCCTGAAAGCTACTTGATGTTGCTTTAGCATATCCGTAACGCAGCCACTTAGAACATAGCAACAGAAGGATATAAACTCTGTCTATCTTGCACCCAGTCTTGCTTTACATAGCTTGCTCCCCATAACTTGCTTGAATAAAGTTACTAGAGGACAATGGAAATCACTAGAATGCAGAACAGCATTTATCTAAACAGAAAAAGTGGAAGTTGTACTTACACCAGAACAGCACATGAATACAATGATGAAAGATTCAAGAACTCCTGCTGTTCCCACAATCCATGTCAGTCTCAGGAATAGGATAACTCCTAAAATGTTCTGTAGACAGGGCAGATACACACCAATGAAAGTGCCCATACGTGGAGCCTAAAAAACCCACAGAAATAATAATAGTTCGTTAGTATACTTTTTGACCAATGTATCTAGATTAAGCAAGACAGCCTTTTCCCCAAAGAAACAAATTTTTCATAAAGGCTGAAAAATCCTCTGACACGGGATGCGACCAGTAACATCTAAACAGAGAGAATCACAGAAATATTCAGAAACTGTCTGAGGAGCTTTTAGGTTTCTCACACTACAACCTCAGAAATGTATGTCATATGCCCTAAGAAAGAAACTTCTACTGCATACAATCAGAGCCACATGGCTCTCAGTCTTTCACTCAAATGTAGGTATGACCATGATCAGACAAGAACAATAGTGCAAGGCCGTATCTTCTGAGAGTAGTTAACACAACTGTAACCACAGAAAAGAAGCTATTTTGGGAAGCAAGAAAAAATGGAACTAAAGGATAACAGTTGCCCCACCCTAACAAGGAAAGTCGCATTTGGTAAAGATCTAGATCAGGCATAGGCAACCTTGGCTCTCCAGATGTTTTGGAACTACAACTCCCATTATCCCTGACCATGGCCCTGTTAGTTAGGGATCATGGGAGTTGTAGTTCCAAAACATCTGGAGAGCCAAGGTTGCCCATGCCTGATCTAGATGCACTCCCTCAGAGTCTTCAACTTCAGCTTGTTCCTGACAGATTTGGGTGTTGTCTTGTCTCTCTTCGGTTGCCCCCATTGTGTGAAGAATGTCACAGAGTACTAGCCCCCTTGTATAGTGGTACCTCGGTTTACAAACACAATTGGTTCCGGAAGTCTGTACTTAACCTGAAGCGTACTTAACCTGAAGCGAACTTTCCCATTGAAAGTAATGGAAAGTGGATGAATCCGTTCCAGACGGGTCTGCGGAGTACTCAACCTGCAGCGTACTTAACCTGAGGTATGAGTGTAATTGGTTCCGGAAGTCCGTACTTAACTTGAAGCGTACTTAACCTGAAGCGAACTTTCCCATTGAAAGTAATGGAAAGTGGATTAATCTGTTCCAGACGGTCCGTGGAGTACTTAACCTGAAGCATACTTAACCTGAAGCGATCTTTCCCATTGAAAGTAATGGAAAGTGGATTAATCCGTTACAGACAGGTCCACGGAGTACTTAAACTGAAAATACTCAAACCGAGGCGTACTTAAACCGAGGTATGACTGTATTCCCCTTTAGTATGCTCTGTGGCTATAGGTTGAATAATTCTAGGGCTTATTGATCATGGCCCAAAATTTTAAACTGTTTGAACAAAATCTTCTATTTTGCAAGGCCCCGGAAAAAGAAATATATCAGAGGTGTTACCAGCCACTTGCCCATGGCAACATCTGTTCCTTCAGTTGCCTCTATTGGCATGTTAATATCCATGATCACTGTGTCACTCTTTCCAAACCATGGAAAAGGGGAAGAGGGAAAAAAGAGAGTGTAGTGTGTATTTTGACACTCTCCAAAAGTAAACTTGTCATCTGTATGGTTGATAACTAGCAATATTTTAATTTTTCCTGGATGGAACTGAGAGAAATAAATCACATTTCATTTTATCATTATAGGTAATATTTATTACCTATTTTGTATGACAGACAACCAACCTCTCCAATGAAGAAGCTCTGCTACCAATTGTTAATTAAAAGTTTTGGCATTTGTACCTTTATTTCCTTACGTTTGCTATCTTCATCTTCTTCATGTTCTACCACTCCTTGAGTAACATTGGTATAGTTGGCTAGCTTATTAAGAAGAGATGATACCATGGGGTTGCTATCCATTTCTTCCTGTTGGGATTTGGAAAAACTTGTTAAATATCAAGGTCTAATATATAGGAACACATTTCAGAACAAAGAGGAAAAATCACCATATATCTATGCAAATTCTGCTGCTACAACCTTTTAGTTGTGAAATAACGAGAATTTTAAGGATTCTTCGTTATTATTGCAAAATAAAAGTTGTTAACAAATAATATTTGTGTACAAAATAAAACCACGGGTCTATTTCTGCTAAGATCTTTCTTAACATATTTAAACGTTCAAATTTGAACTCTCCTAAGTAATTCTGATGATTTTTTTGTGAACAGAGTTCATGATTGCAAGCTATATTTACTCAAGTTTTACATGAGATAAATGTATTTGCCATGGCAACCTCCCAGTTTTGTTGAGTGTCACTTCCTCCCTCTCTGAACGAGGCAATGACACACAGGCAGGTTTAAAGGTTGCTTAAGGTTGTTCCAATGATACACTCAAGTTTAAAAGATGTAGAGATACAGGAAGCTACACAAGTCACTCTGAAGGATCATTTGGAAGGCAAGACAAATGGTGTTATATTTGCTAACTGGAGCTATCTGGGATTCCAGAATAAAAACAAAAAGAAGGAAGAGGTCATGCCAGGCTGAGCTGAACATACATATAGAGAGATATGATATGCAAGTCCTTCCACTTACAGTTCAGGCCACTTAGAACATTAGCAAAGTTGGGAGTATTGGACTGAATGAAAAAAGGAAATGAGGGAAGGAAAAAGCATGTAGGGCTGGGCTGAAAAGTTCTTTAAGAATGTAAGAATACTGGATCAAGCAAATGGCCCATGTGCTCCAGCAACCTGTTCTCACAGTAGCCAACCAGATGCCTTTCGAGCACAAGAGCATTCTCCCCTCCAACAGTTTCCATCAACTAGTATTCAGAAGCATTGCTGCCTTCAACTATGGCAGCAGAGCATAGCCATTGTGGTTAGAAGCCACTGGTAGCTATCTCTTCCATGAATTTGTCTAATCCTCAATGTCATCTGAGTTGATGGCCATCACAGTCTCCTATGGAAGCGAGTTCCATAGTTTAACTATGTGCTTTGTGAAGAAGTACTTAACTTGACTTAACTTGACTGCTAGCTCAGTTTCTAATTTCAAACAAGTGAAGCAAATCTTTCAAAATGGTTCTTTGTAAGGTTATTCAGCTTTTTATTCAGAATGCAAATGCTTCATTACAGCTGACTAATGAACATCAATGGAAATATTTGCTACAAGAAATAAACTTGAGGGCTGAGTTCAACACTCCCCTCTCTTCTCCCCATGTGACCTGGAGAAGGCGTTTGCATGCATTTAGTTTCATTTTCCACAAATCCTGGCTTGTCATGTCATAGAAGCCAGAAATCATAGTTTAAATCAAACTCTGCTTGGTTAAACAAGCAGCTTATTGACTTGTGGTTTAAAGTTGGCCTGTTTTGAAACAACCAAAGTTTGTTTTACACCACAATTTTGGTTTTTGCAACACAACAAGTCAAGGAAAGCGAAACTAAACTCATTTTCCCAAACACTGGACTTCCCTCAAGCTTATTCCTTGTACACTAGCAGCAAACCATGATTTAGTGTTATATATCAACATGGTAGTATTATATTTCATAGAAGTGACAATTTGTGGATCCCTAGGGTTATATATGCAGCTTAATCCTGAGTAGATTCTCTGAAATTTACAAACCAAAGTTACTCATATATAACTTAGGTTTATTAACCTCAGTGGGTCTATTCTGACCCTGGTCTTGCAGAATAGATTGCAAAAAAACAAACAAACAGAGCAAGTACTACTGCTTGAATAAAAGTACATAAATAAAGCACTTCATACTTAGAAATTAGTAACAGGGATTTTGGGAAATAAGTTATCAAAAGTACCTCAAAAAGAGCCATATTTTTCCCTTCATAAATGTTTCCTCTCTCCATGCTGTCATTATTGATAAATGGGCTGCTTTCCCTTGGAATCCCATCGCCTACCACAAGAAAATGAATACAAGCAGAGTTATTTTTTTAATGTACAAACAAACCAAACATCAACCTAAAAGTAGCAACAAAAACAACCATAAGAGCAATATGAATAAAATCACAAGATAATAAAGTAACCATCATAATGATAATAAAAAGCTTAAAAAGGAATAAGTAACATAGAATATATGTACAAGGTTCATAAAGCATTTGTATCAAAAATGCCAAATAATCATGAATGTTGGCAAATAGATAATATTTAATGGGAATACGCCAACCATGTTTGATCATATACATCACAAACAGTCCCCAAGCAGAAACAAAGGGGTCCACATCACCCCAGGGACTCATATGGGTCAGCTTTTTTCAGAAATGACAATAAATATGACTTGTTAAATCCACAGATCCATAGAATAACAAGATGCATCCTTCCACCCTGGAGAGATCACTAGACAAGTGCCAACCAGCAGATACAGAATTAATTGTTGAGAGGTTAAGTCAACACTGACACTGTCAAAAATGAATAAGAGACATTGCTTAGCATCCAAGTGACTTGTTTGCCAACAATAATATCAATCTCCATTACAACTTGCTTCCATAACTTGTGTATAGTTACATACCCACCACATATGCCTATATGTTATACTGCTGGGATGCCTATATGTTATACACAGTTATAAGTACAGTGGTACCTTGACTTACGAAGACGATCCGTTCCGTGGCCGTCTTCGTAAGTCGAGGTTTTCGGATGTTGAAGCGCTTCGCACTTCTGCACCAACGCAGAACGCACGCACAGCGAAAGGACTTCCGAGGGTTGTCAACTTCGGAAGTCGAAACCTTCGGAAGTCGAAGCGTTTGGATGTCAAGGTATGACTGTAGATATATCAAAGCATTTAACTGTACACACAAATACTCCAGTAAGACCTTTAATTCCATAACTCTATTTATGACAGATATTTGCCTCCAAGTATCTGAATGAAACTTTACAGAATCTGTGAGGATTCAGACCTTGTTTTAATAAATTAAGTCACATTAATAGTTCATATTAAACAAAAATCCACTTTTCCTGGAAGAATATCCAACTGCCAACACCACTACAATCTGCTAGAGAGGGAAAAAGTTGAGAAGCTCCCCAAGAACTGAACTTACAAGTAAAAAAATCATGGAAACCTATGCCCACTTTCACGGTTCTAGTTCCCCCCACTCAGCAATTTGTTATTCCACACTCCAGTGTCCCCCAAACACTGTACACAGTCAGATCACATGAAATGATGTCTATAAACTTCCCACAAAAAAACCAAACCTGCAAGGATCTGTACTCTGAACAACACAACTTTAAAGTGCAAAAGGTGCAGAATTCTTCATGTAAAACTTTGTATATGTTCCAAAAAAAAATTCCAAAGTTGTATGTACGGTATGTGTTATGTACTGAGCTGAATCCAATAACAATAGGATCCAGAATGCAGCAGTCTGATTGGTTCGCAGGAGCCACCCAATCCAGCTCCAGGTGGAAGTGAATGCCAAGAAGAGGGCGACATTCTTCAGAGTCTGCAGAGAGGAGACATTCGAAATTGCCTGGGCTCTCCTTGCGCCGGAAGATGTCGCTACCATTTCTTACCCAGCAATAATGGAACGGCTGAAGGGGCACTTCTCGCCGCAGCCCTTGGTGGTAGCTTGCTGAAATGCCTTCTACGCAAAGAGGCAAGCCCCCAGGGAAACCATAACTGGGTTTGTGACCTCCCTCCGCCAAGCTGCCTGGTTATGCAACTTCTCAGAGTTGGAGAACATGCTTCATGACCGCCTTGTTGGTGGCCTGAGGGACGAGAAGCTGCAACGATGCCTCTACGCCAAAAAAGACCTCACGTTCCAGGTCGCTCTGGAGGAAGCCTTGGCAACCGAAGCTGCCGAGAGGTTGACGCAAGAGGCACGACCGGGCCCGCCATCCAAACCAAGGGTCCACCATGAATATCTCGCCAACTACTCAGAATCTGACAGGGAGGAGATGCACTCAAGCAGCACACACACCACAGCAGTCTTGATGAGGAGGGAACTGTGCAAGCTGTGGGGAGAGCCACAAGAGGAGGACCTTCTGTTTCCACAACACAGAGTGCAGGCAGTGCAGAAAATCAGGACACATTGCCCGGGTGTGTCGGGCTCGGCTCACCCATCATCAAGCATCAGATGACAGACCCAAGAGCCCCAGGTCACACGGCACAGTCGACACAATGCACCAAGGCAACTCGACGGAGATCACGGACTGCCAGGTATCATTCTGCTTCATATTCAAACTCTGTTTTCCTCAAGATACAGAATTTCCCTGTGTGCATTACAAAAAAATCTTACAATCTCCAAATGTTCTTACTTCCCAGTTTGATTTGCAGTGGTTACTTACATTTTAAAAAATGTCCTTGTTAGGTTGCTATAACTTTCCAGACCAGAATTCAAAAAAACTGTTTTCAAAGCAAATTATCTTAACCATTGCCATCTAATTGTCTTCTGTGACTTTCCACCCTCCTTGTGTCCAGGGTTAACTATTTGGCACCTCAGTGTTGTTTATGAGAGTAAAGGAAATGCCAAGTATTGAAGCTGAGGCTCCAATACTCTGGCCACCTCAAGAGAAGACTCCCTGGAAAAGACCCTGATGTTGGGAAAGATTGAGGGCACAAGGAGAAGGGGACAACAGAGGATGAGATGGTTGGACAGTGTTCTCGAAGCTACGAACATGAGTTTGACCAAACTGCGGGAGGCAGTGGAAGACAGAAGTGCCTGGCGTGCTATGGTCCATGGGGTCACGAAGAGTCGGACAAGACTAAACGACTAAACAACAGCAAAAGAACTCTTTAGCAAATAGCAACTCCTCCCCCAAGTCCAGTTCTTTCATCACCATGACATTTCCCCCCCTAGAAATGGTTCTCCAAGTAAGAGATCCAGGATTAATGCTCAGATATGGATGAGATCTGAGGGAGTAGTGGGCATGAGAGTAGTAAGTGGATGAGACAAGCCACCAACATGTAAAAGGTCAGCAAGAGCCTGTGGGGTCCTGATTTTAAGCAATTTATTTTGCGCTAGCAGTTTACTTGCAAAACATTTATACTCCCCTTTCCACACAGACCCATGTGTGGTCTCTCTAGTGTAGCTGTATTAGGAAAGCTCTTCTAGACATGATAACCAGCTTCTTTCTACTTAGTTGCAACAGAAATCATGCTTGCAAACATCCATGAAAACAGGACTTTCAGTACCAGTGTAGTGCATACTTTCAACAAGAACTAGCTCCCTCACAATTCTACCTCATTGCAACCTAACAGTATATATTAAAGGGGGATCTTTTCCAGCCTGAGAGCCACATGTCAGTGGCGGGTGGATCCAGAAACAAGTGGATGGAGCAACAAATGTACATTTTACCTTTGAGTTCTGCTCATTTTGCATTCCACCAACTCAACTGCACCTCTGAGAGAATGCGTAATGTCATGTCTGATATCTCCTTTCATTACACATTTAGTGTCCAAAAAAGAAAAGAAAAGAAGCCACAGTTCCTTACTCTCCTTATCCTTCGATTCTACTTTTATCAAGCAGGTATGTGCTACTTTCAGCCACACAAGCCAAATGTGCCTACCAATTACATATGGCAAGACTTGCAGTACTCCTAAAGGAAAACAGGAGTACAGTACTTTTTAGACCACTAAAAAAAGAAAAAGAAAAAGAAAGATGAAGAATGAAGCAAAGTCCTTTCAACCAGTTTTTCTTTCTAAAAATAGAACTACTGAAGGGGAAAAAACCCAAACATGAATGTAAAAACAGCCTGATACATGTTTTACAAACTGTAAAGCAATACAGTAAACTGCAAACAAAGCTTTAATAGGTTTGCCCAGACACGTTATGAGTAGCGCTAGAAACTATCAACATCACAATGAAGATTTAACAACATAATCAAGCGATACATTTCTGTTTTGAAAAGCAGGCAAGACAAATCTTGTATCTGTTTTGCAGTAGTTATATAGCAGATAAGCCAGATGCTGACTGGCAGAACGCTTTCAAAATAATGAACTTGTTTCATGCCAAAAGGGCAGTACACTTCCACTCTTCTATCCACCAGCTATAACAGGTATCTTTAGAATTCTTTTTTCAGCCAATGTTTGGCAATTTACAGACGTTACCTGAAGTCAGAATCACAAAAATATGTTCCAACACCAATGACCACATTCAGAGCAGGTCTAGATCCAGAACCACACAGCTAATGAGTATTTGACTTATTATTGTTTTTGTTGGTGTTGTTATTAATTTTTAAATTTTATATAGCACCCTTCACTCGCAGATCTCAAGGTGGCTCACAACACAAAAATACAACATAAAAGTAGGAAATACATGATAAAAACAAGAACCACCACCACCACACAAAAACAATACCCACCACCCCTCACGCCTCCCACAACCTTTTTAAAAAAGGGTGTTAAGATGTTTATCAGCCAAAGGCCTGGTGGAAGAGGAACATTTTCACATGGTGCCTAAAGGTGAATAATGAAGGCGCCAAGCCTTCCTTCCTTGGGAGAGCATTCCACAAAGGAGGAGCCACCACAGAAAAGGCCTGTTCTCATGTTGCCACCCTCTGGACTGCTTGTAGAGGACGGAAATGAAGGAGGATCTCACATGATGATATCAGGGTTTAGGTAAGTTCATATGGAGAGAGACAGACCTTGAGGTATTGCGGTTCTGAGCGATTTAGGGCTTCATATGTCAAAATCAGCACTTTGAATTGGGTCCAGAAACTAATTGGAAGCCAGTTCAGTTGGACCAGGACCTGTGTAATATGTTCAAACCGTCTTGTTATGGTGAGCAACCTGGCCACCAAATTCTGCACTAGCTGAAGTTTCAGAACCACTTTCAGAGGTAGCGCGACCCATAACAGGGCGGCATAGGCCATTGTGGCAACCACTTTTACGTTAAATACTGTACCTTTAAAGCCAATGGAACATGCAGGGCCCCCTCAGAGAAAAGGAAACACAGCAGAGAATGGGACAAGGCTTTGGCCTTGTTGTGTAAATATTCAATTTGTGCTTTCCATCCCATATTGTATTGAAAGTAAATTCCTAAATATCGAAATTTAAGGACCTGTTCAATTGCCTTCCTGCCAAGCTTCCACTTATAAAGTTTCCGACTTCTAGAGAAGATCAGTACTTTAGATTTGTAATGATTTATAGTTAGCAAATTAGATTGACAATAAAGAACAAAAATCTTAAGCGCCCTCTTTAGACCAATTCTCAAGTAGGAAAGGATCAACGCATAGTCCGCATATAACAGCAGGGAACAGCAGTAGTCCGCGAGATGGGGAGCATGGATGGTTTCATGGGACTCAACTAGTTGGTTTCTTATATCACTGATAAACAAATTGAATAAGTAGGGTGCTAGTATGCACCCTTGGCAGACTCCTTTATTTATTGGTACTAACTTAGTGAGATCTCCTGCGGGAGTAAGTTGCACCCTGGCGGCCGATCCTTTGTGCAGTTGGATTATGAGCCACAAAAGCCTTCTATCAATACCCCACCACACAAGTTTTTACCATAGTAGGACTCTGGGGATATGGCTATGGGTATGTATGAATAGCCATGGGAAAGGCTTTAATACATGATAGAAATAGTGAAAGGTTAAGGAAATACACAAAAGAATTAAGATGAAATATATCAAACAACTGATAGTAGAATTAGTAGGTGTGGTGTCAAGTGTTAAGTAGAAATAATAAAAACAGTAAAACATCTTAAGGACTTTAACATACAGTACATTCTTCAAAAACAAAGGAGGGTTATCAAGACTTCTTAACTTGATTATTATCCACCTGGCTTGCCTTTTAAAAAAGTGATGTTTTCAGGCTCAGATGCCAAGCAAATATCTTCTGAGTTATGCATTGCTTGCCTCCCGAGTTCAATTTGGGTTTTGAAAAGTTATTGGGCTGCAGAAAATAGGAGCAAATATTAAATTATCTCATTTTATTACCTGAAGTGAAAATTGATTTGAGAATGTTGAAAAACAGTTACAAATATGGAGGGGGCAGAATAGAACCCAGGAATGGAGGGGAGGCTAAAGCTAAGAGAGGCTGGAAATGGAAATACAGTAAGCAGATAGAAGGGGGAAGAGGTCCTCACTTCCTCACAGCCCCCACCCCACTTTATGAAATGTCATAGACAAATACCAAGGAAATTGAGATAGTATGAATTGTTGAATGATGCCATATAATAAGGAAGCAGTCCTCTGCAAAAAGAGCAACTTGTTTACAGGAACATTTCTAACCTCTTTAATTCACAACCAAGTGATTAATTTACTAATGTGACCAAATTTAATAGGAAAGTCTTCCTCATATCTAAGAAAGGGATACAAGTGTTAAAAGGAAAAGCAGTACACACAGCTGAAGCCTTTGCTTGATGTTTCTATTGCAACAATTTCTTCATAGGGCCAGCATTTTACCTACAGTGGAGGTGCTAGAAACAGGTTTTCATGAATTAAGTTGTACAAATTGGATGGGGTGGAAGAAGGTTTGTTAATTCAAATAGGTTAGTAACAATATATTAACTTTCTACAAAATGATTTTAAACAAATACAATCCTTTGCAAACCAATTTTCCTAGCTTCCTTATCTACAGACACCTGCAAGAAACAGAACAAAAACAAAGAGCATGACTACTATCCTGTTGACCTCTGAGCCTAATGAGTCTTATCCTTAGGAAGCCTATAAATCTTATTTAAAAAATCCTCAGCATTACACATCCTCAGAAAAGGAAGGATTATTCCTCATTAGCCCATTTGTATTAGTCTGACAAGGTATAGCATATCTCATGTTCAAAACACAACACTTTAGGTGTAAAAGGAAACAAGATTTCTACCTGAAACTTAGTAATGGAACAGTATTCCATTATATACAACAAGCAAATATATAGTATTTGCTTGTTATATAACAAGCAAACAGGACTTGTCTTCTGAAGCACCTCTTTCACAAACACTAGAGGAGGTTAGAGGAAATTGTGAAACACTTTTAGTGGGACTTAAAGCATACTTAAGAATGTGTTTGACTGTAGCAAAGACAAATAACACCAGCACCTACAGTAAATATAAAATTGTGAGCTGTAGGCAGTATGAAATAGCAACATAAGTGCACGTAAAATAAGACCTGTGATCACAGCAGCTTTTTTGGCAGCCTATTATGACCTGTTCTCATACTGTACTAGTTACAGATTTAAAATTTTAATATACACAAATAGAGATAGTAATACTGATTAGTATTGCTAGTATTATTCGGATTGCGTGCAAGCCTGTTCACCAGCTGAAATCTTCCTCACAGGCCTGAAGTTCTCCAAGTGACAAAAGCCTTTTCAGCTGTGGTACTCACAACTGTGAAACTCACTCGCTAGACATGCTCACCTACAATGTTCACCTATTCTTTACATACCTATTCCCTCATGCCTTCAATGGCTTATAACTTGCTTCTACTTTTTAATCTGCTTTTACATGAGTTTGTCTGTCATTTGTCTGTCACTCCCTTTTTTTATCTGCTGCTATTATATTCTATATTATATTCTATATTATAGAGCTGGACCATAAAGAAGGCTGATCACCGAAGAATTGATGCTTTTCAATTATGGTGCTGGAGGAGACTCTTGAGAGTCCCATGGACTGCAAGAAGATCAAACCTATCCAGTCTGAAGGAAATCAGCCCTGAGTGCTCACTGGAAGGACAGATCCTGAAGCTGAGGCTCCAATACATTGACCACCTCATGAGAAGAGAAGACTCCCTGGAAAAGACCCTGATGTTGGGAAAGATTGAGGGCACTAGGAGAAGGGAACGACAGAGGACGAGATGGTTGGACAGTGTTCTTGAAGCTACCAACATGAGTTTGACCAAACTGCGGGAGGCAGTGGAAGACAGGAGTGCCTGGCGTGGTATGGTCCATGGGGTCACGAAGAGTCAGACACGACTGAACGACTTAACAACAACAACATTATATTCTTGCACTGTATATTTTATTGCACTTTGAGGTTTATTGCAGTCTACCTTGAGATATTCTTCAAAAGGAAAGGAATAAATATTTTAATTTAATGAACAAGTCCCTAAACCCAACTCTTCCCCATGCCACTGTTTGTCCAACCCCAATCCTGCAGAGTTCTGCCTAAACCTACTGTAACAACCTCAAACAAAGATGACAATCTGCACATGCTAACAAATTATCATTAAGATTCATAGACAGTTATGCCAGCTCTGCTATTGTGCAATAAGTACTCCCATCAATAGGAAGAAGGAATTTCGGGTTACTTAACAGTCCTCTGAACTCCAACTAAGACTTCATTTTTTAATCTTGGGTCATTGACATGTTTCTCTGTAAATTCCACCCAACGAAGACCCTGCTGCTGCCATTTAGATCAGTGTTTCTCAACCAGTGTGCCTCCAGTTGTTTTGGGACTACAACTCCCATCATCCCTAGCTAGCAAGACCAGTGGTCAGGAATGATGGGAGTTGTAGTCCCAAAACATCTGGAGGCACACTGGTTGAGAAACACTGATTTAGATTATTCTCCTGGACTTCTCAGTGATATTCAATGCCATCAACAATGATATCCTTCTGGATGACTATGGGTTGGGTTTGGGAAGCTGACCCTTACAGTGGTTCTGACCTTTCTTGGAAGAGTATTTCCAGAAGGTAGTGCTGAGGGACAGCTGCTCTGCCGCATGGTCACCGGTTCAAAATTGTTTTTTTATGCTCTTTAACATTTATATCAAACTGCTGGGAGAAACAATCCAGAGGTCTGGGCCGCACTGTCACAAATGACATGCAGTTCTCCCTTTTATTTCCATCTTCAGATCCCAGGGAGGCTATAGAAGTCTTACATGGGCAATTTTGGGATGGAGAAGGCGAAACAAATCAAAATTAAATCCACATAAGATAGAGGAATTGTGAGTCAGGCGATTGTCTGCTCCAGGTGGTGGTTTACAGCTGGTCCTACATGAAGTAGCAGGCTTGACTACTGTAACTTGGTTGATGTGGGGCTGCCTTTAAAGATAGCTCGCAAGCTTCAGCAGGTAGAAAATGCCACTGCTAGTCCTGACAGGTGACAGATGGCCAGATCAAACAAAGCACTCTTATCAGCTGCACTGGCTGCCACTGCACATCTGGGCCCATTTTAAGGTACTGGTTTTAATCTTTGCTTGCCACCAAAAATCAGTGAGATGTAAGAGAAATATATGAAAGAAAGGGCTTTTTCTGTGGTAGCCTGGAACTTCCTACCTGTTGACATTTCGAAGTCCTGTACAGTCCAATCTTTTTGTAAAGCTGTTTCAAGTGGCTTTTGAACTGGTAAATTATTCACCTGTGTGGATCTTTTACTGCTATATTTTATAGAACTTCTTTTCTGAAATGTTCTTTGGGAATGTTAGGGTTGCTATTTTATTCTGTTTCAGTCGATGTATTCTTATTTTACTATGTAAACTGCTTTGGATGAATTTTTTTACTTCTAAAGGCAACATATAAATGTTTAAAAGAAATAAAATAAAAATAAATATTACCTATCTCAAGATGAAATAAAGAATACACAAGAATACCTCATCTTGTGACTGGCAAATGACACTTCCAATTCAAATTACATTTCTAAGCCATAGATTGGTATATAGCCTGCAGGCGTTTGTTGGGCTACAATTCCCATCATCCCTGACTACTGGCTAGAGTCTATGGGAGAGGGAGCCCCAAACCTGAAAGCTTCCTGGTCTTGTACAGACCTGTAAGATCACTAGGCCTGGGCGATATATTAATATGGAGGCTGCTGAGCATGCTGAAGGAGAAACCAACTAGCCGGGAGCTGGAGGCAGAGGGACTCAAGCGGCAGCAGATTCATCAGCAATACACCACTGGTAAAACCGCCATCGCGCTCTGCCCAGGCAGAGGGAGAAACAAGCTTATACAGCTTGTTCCTTTCTCCACTTCTTTAATCTGCTTGGCTGAGGAGTGCCCTCGCCTTAGCCAAGCAGTTTTTTGGAGCCCCTGACTTGCCACTGGCTCACATGAGCCAGCGGAGGGAGGGGGGCTCTGTTAAAGTGCTCCCCTTCCTCAGCTGAGAGAGCCCCAACCTGGCTCCTGATTGGACGAGAGTAGGAGCGAGATCAGGGCTGCACAGCTGAAAAGTGCAAGACCGCCTTTCCTAGATGAGAAAGCCCTGGTGTGCTGAGCCAAAAAGACGAGCCCATCCTCCCAGTGGAAGGCAGCCAGGCAGTGTAGGGGCTCTTTGATGCTGCTGGCGATTCCAGAGTTGTCCAGCAGCCCCTCACAAAGTGCAGAAAGGGTGGCTTTGCACCCCATGCCTTGTGGAATTCAGCGGAAGGGTGGGCTGTGTCTTTCCTCCTGGGGTGAATGACACACACACACACACACACCGGAGGAAAGAGGCAGCACACCCGCACTGGCGAAGGCTACAGCAGTCAAACACATGGAGTGGCTCAGTGCGGAGTGGGGAGCAAGCAGGTAAGGTAGCTTGCCCACCCACCCGCCAGCTATAGCAGAGCCCTGAGTCCCCTGCTGGTTGCGTGCTGTATTGGCCTCAGACCATGAGTTGCTGGGGTGAAAACGCCTCAGCTCCCGTGATGAGAGCTGTGGCAGTTTCACCTGGCACCTCACCAGTTGGGGCCGATGCAGCTTTTGTCAACATCACGATTTATCATTACACCATGATGTTGAAAACCCAACATTGCCCAGCCCTAAAGATCACCTGGGGAAATTTTACTTACGGTTACACAGGCTGGTGGCATTTCCCACCATCACCTTTGTACTGTGGAATTCCCTTCCCTCTGCCCTATGTGAAAGATTGTGCATCAGCTGCTTCAGGTATATTGTAAAAACATATTTTTGTCTAGGCAAAGTAAATAATCAGCATCTGAAATGCACCAGTGGTTAGTCACACAACTCACATCTGATATAAAGTCATTGGAAATCAGAGGCCCATAATAACCAAAAATATAAGTGCCCTGACTTGTCCCAGTTGAAAACAGTGAGACTAAGGCATGCTTTAAAATTGTAGTATTGAAGCCTAGGAAAATAAAATTGATAGTTCTGCAGCTAAAAAAATGAAAGATATGTGGCAATATACACCAAATATTTGTAACCATTGTTTGTATATTGACTTATTGTGCAATCTCACCCATTGCTAGGCATATTAAACCTAGGGTTTTAGAGAGGAGACTGTACAAACTCTGCAGAAGGTTGCAAAAAATTCCCAGCTGTTCAAAGCTATTTGGTCTAAAGTGTGAAATCCTATTAAATCAACAAGCCTTTGTCACATCAATAAACTACCATGAAACAGACTGTGAGGATAGAAGCTCCCATGTCTCAGCATATATGCATCACACAGCAAATTGTGTGAAAAGGAAAGGATCAGTGATCCTTCTCTTCAAGTAATTTTCCACGCTGGCAAGGGATGCAAAAACTGGCATGGCTGGTTTGAAATTCATTGATAGTGATGGATCTCAACAGGGGGAACATATTAAAATCTAAAATCAAATGAGCCAGTCTACTCTGAAAAATATATTGGGTGGTATCCAACTAAACAGTTCCACTAGCATAAAGGCTTTTAGCTGTGCAATGCAACTTCCCCAACCCCTCTTCTCCCAGTGACCCCCTAAATTTGTTCTGGGGATTCCACCAATCCTTTGAAAAAGATTTAAGGGGCATATAGAGGGCACATGGGGAAAGCTGAGTGTGGAGAAGTTCCACTGCACAACTAAAAGTCCTTGCACCAGCAGAACTGTTAAGTTGGATATTATCCATTGCTTATATTCTGGCCTTATTCTACACTACAGTAACCAACAGGTTTCAACTTGGAAGACAAACCTTTCCATTCCTATACTATTAATTCACGTTCTCCCACAACTATTTCCACCACCACTTGTACTGCTGCCCCTGGATGAACAGATCACAACTTTCTGCCCTCTACATCCTTGCTTGCTTATTCTCCTACCCAGACCATGGGTCTTCTACATCCACCTCTGTGCCACTTCATAGGCTGAAAAAAGGAACCCTGCCCAGAAGAATCTGGGGAAATGCTGTTAGAGAACCTCAAATCTGTTGGGAGCTCTCACAACTCACCCGGCTCTCTATACTAATGAAATAGGCTGGATGATACTAGGAAGTTGTAAGGGAAGAGATGTT
Source organism: Zootoca vivipara (assembly GCF_965207765.1). NCBI lineage: Eukaryota > Metazoa > Chordata > Lepidosauria > Squamata > Lacertidae > Zootoca > Zootoca vivipara. The sequence goes on along the minus strand of NC_142591.1, from coordinate 9,904,076 downwards.
CCAAGTTTTCTCACCTCCTCAGCTGATGTCTCCAGCTTTTTCTTAGCATCAGGCAGAAAAAGAGAAGCCCCGCTGGAAGATTGTTCTAAGGTAGAAGGGTGGAGGGGAGCCCTTGTGTCAATCATGGTTACCTTCTAGTTTTCTTAAAAGGCCAGCCAGGATGAGCAGCAATGGGCAGCACACAAGCTCAGACATTAGGCAAGAGAACAGTTTGGATGGAAACTGTCTGTCCATTAAATGATTAACAGAGGGGTGGGGGAAGGCTATTGTGGTCTCTTTCTTTTTGCAAGGTTGTTCTTGAGAACATTGTTTTACGATTGATTATTAAGATCATCATGTTTCTAGGGTTCATTATATCCAAGAAGCATCTTACATAGTTTATGAACTCTTCCAGCACAACTTAATAACAAAGCAATTATAATCTTCTATACCGGGGCTCCTTGAAATATGAAGAATCAGTTTAATTGATTGGCCACTTGCCAATTCCACCAAGGAAAGCTAAAATTGTCAAGGATTGCTATATTTAACATCTTATTGGGTAATCAGCAACAACAGATTATAATAGTGGCAGATTTGTGTGCTCTTACACCTTTTCTGATGAGAACACAGGAAGTACTGTATCTTTAAATAAATGTGAGCAATACAAGTACTGTACCACATTAATAAAAATGTGTGTAGTTTTATTTTTAAAATAACTAAAAACTTATCAGGATATAAAGTTGGTAACTGAGTAAGCTGGGGGCTAATAATCCTCCATCTTGGTGGATTTCAGTTGTTAGTTACAACTTAAAACACAACTGCATTGAAGCTAAGGACTTGTGAAGCAACTCCCCATAGTAATTTTCACATTTTTTGACCATGCAACAACAGACCCTTATAGCTATAAGGATTGCACTGTAAATGAGTGTCCCAAACTGTGAATTGTGAGATGGGTTTAAGTATGTACTGAAAAGACACAATAGTCTTTTCAGATTTTCCCTTGAATACAAGGGCTAAAAAGTTACACAGGAAAGGGATGCATGTATAAGGCCTGCCCTCAGCACCGCCAGGTGGACAGCATCTTCTTGAGGTGTTCACACATCTAAGGTCTGCAGGGTTTCTAAATGTATTCTTCCAAACATACTTTGAAGCCTTCCAATTGCAAACATGGTTCAAAGCATAAATCAATATCATTTCCATAGGAACAAATTATCTTCCCCTAGGAACAATTTAGAAGTGCCCGGAACACCTGTTTGTTTAAACCCAGTCTGTCCTGATCGTGTATAAAGGTTTTGTATAAAGGTTTTTACACATTTCAGAGGAAAATGATGGGTGTGAATAGGAGTAATAGTTCTAAAATTTATGTTTAGTAGTAGTACTAATGGTATTTCTTTTTACTGCAGAAATATCTTTAAGAACGAGTTCCAGTGATTAAATACATCAGCATTGTGGTGCCTTTATTTAGAAAGTGTCTGATATAACATTTGCTGTTACTTGTCATTAATACTGCAGCTCCTAAGTAAACTTGGGTTAGAAATAATTCCCACCTAAATCAGCATAAATTACTGATCAGGTTGTTATTGAATCTTTGTTATGTTTTTAGAAAGGAACCTAAATTATAGCTACATTCAAGTTACTACAACTCATCACATTCACAGACTCTGTCAATGCAGCTCAGACTGTTACAATGCAATCCTATACAGATCTACTGAGACCCAGTGAGGTCAATGAAGCTTACTCCCAAGTAAGGAGTACAGAATGCAGCCTAACTTTTAAGCTGTTGCACAGCTGACTGTCAAGATCCATTCTCTTGATCTGGTTAATTCATGTAAAGCTCTCTAGATTAGCATACAAATAGTGCAGGTGAGCTTGACCATAACTGCTAGAGCAGGGGTCAGCAACCTTTTTCAGCTGTGGGCCGGTCCACCATCCCTCAGACCATGTGGTGGGCTGGACTATATTTTTTTGGGAGGGGGAGGGGGATGAACAAATTCCTATGCCCCACAAATAACCCAGAGATGCATTTTAAATAAAAGGACACATTCTTCTTATGTAAAAACATGCTGATTCCCAGACCATCCGTGGGCCGGATTGAGAAGGCGACTGGGCCGCATCTGGCCCACGGGCCTTAGGTTGCCACCCCTGTGCTAGAGCTTGGCTGCTGTTAAATTACAATGGCTGACCCTGAAAAAAATAGCTATTTGGTAGACCTCATTTTAAACTGATAGCCATGAATTTAGTCAATCAACTTTGTTAGATACTGACATATTCTGAGTACTGCAAACAATGCAATAGAAATAATCTCTTCAAATACTGCATTGCCAAAGTCATACTTGTACATTAACGTCTCTACTCTGCACATCTATATAGAAGATCTTTCAGAGCAATAAACATGTCTCAACATACATATTGGGGCCATGAAAATGTCCTTCAGCAGTCCTAAAAGATATTACATTCCCTCCAACTATTTACAACATACCTAGTAATATACTACCTAAAACTAAACTCTAGTGTTGGTACTATAAAGACTATATGATTCTCTTCACTACTGTTCTCTGTCTCACAGAGAATCTGTGCATTCCAAATAGTGATGGAGTCAGAACCAACTACTAGAATTTGTATTTTGAAAAAGGGAGGGTTTCTTTGTTCTAGCAGCCGTGATGCTCCTTCAAATCTGTTTGACATCTGATAAAACTAATCTAATTCCATCTACATAACTCCATCTGCAACAACCTCAAAACGTAAAAAATTGCAGGCTGCCAGGCCCTTTCACAGCTACCTACCCACTTTTTGTTCAACATATACTGTAAGGAAGAAATCTGGATAATTTGAAAGCTTTGTTCTTGGCATTTTGCCATTCTGGTTGGCCTAGTAAAGGTACTGTGGATTGTTCTGTGGATCTTCCTTTTGAAATTAGTAAATCATTCAAGGGAAGGAACAGTAATAAGTACATAGTTAATATGACCTTGTAATTCTGAGGTCAGAGAGTAAAGTGCATACTTTGGCACCTTGCCAGTATTCAGAGATTTAAAAGCCTGCCTTAATGTATTGCTATGGGCTTTAGAGCTTAACCTCAGTTGAAAATAAAGTTTTCAGGTATGATTATCTACTTTCTATACAGCTACTGTTATGTTGGCCTTGCAGCAAACATCTTGGAGCATAATATATCTAACAAGCTCAAGGTTTTGTGGTGTTTTTTACATGATGGTTTTACCAAACCTAAACCCAAGCCTCAAACAGGAGCATTTACCTTTTGGTTTCTCTTTGAACTTTTCACCCTATAAATAAGAAAACTCAAAACCAAGAAATGTCTAACAAAGGCATCGATGAATCTCAATGCAAGACGAGACCAAGTAGTTGGCAACCTGTTTCCATTATTATAAATGCTGTGTATTTAAAAACAAACAAACAAACACCTAAATAGCATGACATTGTATCTTGTATATTGATTAAATGTGATCTTTAATATAAAAAGTTAACCAACCCCCTTCATCACAGAGTTTTTTTTCCAGAACCATCCAATAAGTCACAAAACACTCAGCAAACTTTTGAGTTCTCCAGCATTCTTATTTTGCAGTATATCAAACACAGAGGTGAGGCAGCACTGGGAATGATGATGGAGCCCACAAGTATGCAATTTGGGATCTTAAGAGTCAAACACAGCAACAATTCTCCACCGCACACATAATCTTAATTTACCTTTCACAACCAGTTCCAAGCAAAGTAACATTAAGATAAATAGACAGGAAGACAAAGGCATGCTGAGGCACACTATTTAAAGAAAGGCAGCACAAATATTTTGATCACTAAATAATCAAAGCTTAAACAGAAAGCTTAGTGTTTTAACCTTCACTTTTTGAATACACCTAAGTACCTTTCATCTAGGAAATCTAAACTCAGATGAAAACACCTAAAGCCCAGGCTAGATGTGATGACAACAGAATCCAGTATTTTAAGGTAGGTCTGATCCAACAGGAGCAAGATGTAAGACCAAAGAAGCACACAGGCTGGGGTGTGTGTGTGTGTGTGCTAAATCTCACCCCATGACCATACCACCTCCCTCCAGGTGCTTTTCTCCCAGTGGAACTGAGCTGGTATGAGAATGCAGCTGAAAGAAAGCAGCAGGAGGGGAAGAGAGCTGAGAGAGGAAACTTGCAGACAAGTGAAGGATGGTTGAAGCAGTCTGCAGCCCACGACATGTAGTTTGGGTCTGAGGCTAGAAATTCAGGATTCTAACATCCATAGTTGCAAACTTGGTGCCTCATTCCTGAGGTCAGCTCAGTACACTGGTCTAGGCACTGTCTAAATATACAAGTAGGTTTTTTAATGCTCCTGAATTACAAAAAAAGGCATATGGTTATAAAGCATTTGATCTTATACTTCTGTGCAAGGCTGCTCTCGACAGCTAATTCCCAGGGACTTGTGGGGCTTTGATTCCTCATCACTACTCCAATGGCAGCCCCATCCCCACTATTTCCTCATGACAATCTATTTCTCATACAGTTTGTTAATCTTGTTAGGTTACCATTGGCTTAATTGTTTTTGAAATAGTTTTTAAAAATAGTTTTAACTGTTTTTATTGATAATTTTAATATTTCTTGCAAACCGCTTATTTGTTTTGTTACAATCAAGCAGTACATAAATTTTGCAAAATAAACAAAGAGGGGGCAAGTCCTGTCTCAGTTATTTGAGTGTACATACATATACAGGTGAACCACCTGACATTGCGTATTGAGACTTGCAAAAAGCTTTTGACGAAGTACCTCACCAAATAATCCCGAGTAAGATTAGCAGTCATGGAATTGTGGAAACAGAATACTTGGGCCTGATCTAGCAGAGTTCTTACGCTTTTATCTGTCAGGAGGGTGGCTCCATGGCACTGCTCCTCAATGCTGGCTGCTCCCAGCTTAGCCATTAATTCACTACATGGCTTTAGTAAAGCAATTATTTTCCTAGTCTCTCACGTTTAAACACAGTAAAAATAATAACTGGTCTTACGATAGCCTAAAAATTGAATGCTTAATAACAGTAGCGGCTGCAGAGCCATGTGTGTGAGCCATGCCCAAACATTCTCCACCTGCAATGGCTCGTGTGTTGAGTGTAAAAGCCTTAAGTTGGGTTTTAAGTGCCTTTGGCCAAAAATGCACAGAAGGTTCTTCACAACTGGGAATCCTGATAATGCAAAGCCCCAATGTGAGGAGGCTTCTAACCACATTCAGTCAAACATGCTGAGTATACCCCTTGACACCTGCTCAATTCCCGCTCAATACAGGAAAGTCAGGGGTGTAGCAGGTGGGCGTAACACCTAAACAAGTACGGTAATAAACTGTTAAGTAATATCAAACATTATTATGCCTTCTCCAAATGATGGTGTAGAATTTATTTATTGTTTTCTAAACTGATTCACAGCCAGAAGCTATTGAACTGGTAAGATAAAATGTGATACAATATAAGAAATGTGAACTCCAAAATTAATAAAACAATTTCTAAAAACTCTAAAAGCAGTAAAACCATTTCTAGATTGCACAACTAGATTGCACATTTCTAGATTGCACAACTGGCTCACACTTCAAGGAAAGTCTTATCCAAAAACATCTTCAAATGTCAAACCTAAATGTCAAATTGCTAGATGCTTGTCTAATTCCATTTGGTAACTGATTCTAAGGGGTTGGAGCTGCAACCCTAAAAGCCTTGTTTCTAGTACAAACTAAGTACACTCCTGGGGCATATAGTACTGTTAGTACTGCCCAATCTGAGGGGTACACTTGCCAGGTAGGTACCTTAAGTAACCTGGTTCCAAGTTGTTTAGGGCTTAATCTCTTTGATCTGCATCTAGTAGCATATTGGAAGCCAGTGCAGCTCTCACAGCAAATATGTTAAATGTGTTGACAGAATGCACCAGTCAACAAACAATTCTCTCTTTTAAAAACTGCAGATCTTCATCAGCTATTGGATCTTAATACTTAAAAGCTTTGAAGCTTCTACTTGGACTTAGGCATACCTCAACTTCTCATTTCCCAACTGTTTTGTCAGGCATAGCTGATGGCTATGTTTCTATCAGTTCTTACTCAAGTCTCTCCCTCTTATGCTAGATCTGTGAACATACTAGGAGTGGGCTACCACAATACATTCCAACAGAGAGCCACACGCTGGATCAACTGTCAAGCTGTCTCCTCTTACAGCTGCTATACAAACAGCCCTGAATATCTTAGATTCTTTAGAGAACAATCACACTACCGGTAACTGCATTCGTTTGTGATTATGCTCTTTTTTGGCACAGTCAGTTTAGGGAAGCAAGGTTCACAACAGCTTTACAAACATAATAATTTCACTTCTGTTTCAAAAATAACTTTTTCACTCGCACTATTTACTATTTGGAAGGTCCAAATATTGCTAAACAGTACCAGTAGCACTGGGGAACTGAGAGATCCGATTCAAAATCCCAGCTCAGCCAGAGACTTGGTGGGTGGCCTTAGGCTAAATCCCTCTTCTCATTTTCAGGCCATCATTTGCAAATCATTTTAGCAGTAATAGCCTGCCACAAATAATTGTTATGAAGAAAAATTAGATCATAGCACATTTTGTAGAAACTCTTTTTTTCTCCATAAATCCTGCTACATACAATTTGTTAACCTATTACTATTTTAAGCTGGAGTTCACTGGAGCCATTTCCCCTTATTCAAGAACATTCCTAATTCTGCTCTACATATCAACACATATATTGATTTCTACATGAATTATGATAGGTTAGGTGCTGTGATGTACAAATATTTTCCTTTCTTTGGTTCACATTCTTTTTACCAGCCCCGAGCCTTCAAAATCTGAAAAAGAAAACACCAATAGCCTGATCTTTGTAAGAAGAACCACAGAACTCAGGTATAATGAGATTATAGGCACTTAGAAGTATTGTTTAGGGTTAAAACTTTTCTCATGGGTCAACCAGGGTTCAGACATACCGGAAGGATATCGCATACACATTAGCAAATTCCCTTTTGCCCTTTAATGCCACATTTCAAGCACGGATTACACATTTGACATGAAAAAGTTTATTTATATCACAAATGTGAACCGCATTGTCAAGACTCATATCAAGAGAAAAGTACAACCAGCTAGCCTGGTTTCAGCGATTTAGATGCACTGCTCTACCACTAATATTTTATACTAGTGTCTATGAGAGCACAGGGATCCTCTAAGTCAGACCAAGGATCTGTCTAGTAGGATGGTGCAGCAGATCTCCAGAGCTTCAGGCAACTACCAGTCAAGAACCCAGAAATCCACCTTGAAGGCATATTCAGACAAATTACACATTATACTATTGAGTCATGCTCACGCCCCAATTTTCTAACAATACAGGGCAGATCAGGATCATTTGGTACAGTGCCCACCCGCACATATAATAAGGAACCTCACCATACTCCAAAGGCCTGTTAATTCACCCCTAAGAGAATTAAGCCACTAGAATCCTCATGGAATGAAGCTCTTCAGGTTTCAAATGAAAGGGGGGGGAATCTAAAAGTATAAGGTGACTAGTTTGCAGTCTCTTATTTATTCAGCTAAATACACAGACTTGACGGAATAACAGAGCTACAACCTGTGTGAGTGTGTACGAGAATATTAATGGCAAGCTTATAATACTGTTGTCAAAGTGTATTTTGCATGCAATTCGTAACTTAAAGTCACACTGTCTGATCCAGTGGATACTTTTCTGAGGTATAATTTCATTATTGAAGAAAAGCTCTATCTTTCTTTTACAATTTAACTATATGTTGAAGTTACAGTTTTAAGTATTCTTGAGGTTTGCTATTTTACCTACATGATCAAACATTGCTTTGTGTGAAGCTACATATGCATTTTGCAACCTGTGTACAGAAGTATATAAAAATTTAGAGAAGTTGAAGCCTTCACAACTAACACAGTTCAGCATAACATAAACTTTCCTAATTACAGCTAGAAACTAGAAAGTAAATCACGCCACAACAGACACAAAGTAATTTATGTACTTAAAGCTGTTCTTTCAAATCACATTCTCTTGAATGCATTTACCGTAGCTCTAAGTTTAATTACAAAAAAGTAAATCAGACTAAAACACTACTTAAAAGAACATTTCAGTAGGAATTAGGAGTGTTAAGTCAATGGCGTTTTACTCAAAGTAAACCCACTGAAATTAATAGACCTAACTTAATCATGGGCACTGATTTCAACTGTTATACTCTGATTAAAACCTAGTTGAAAAGCACCCAGGGATTTTCAGGAATGGATTTCTTATGCTATCATAGAGAGAAAGGGAACAGTGCACTGGGTAAAGACCTCATGACCTCGGCTACCTTCTGACCACATATACGTATTAGCTCTTTATAGAGCACTGAAGGTCAACATGGAAGGTGTGTACATGTGAAGCCACCTTAACAACCTTATTAACACAATATATGCACTGGATTTGCAATACATTTCAAAGTACACCAGCAGCACACCAACCTGCAGTAATTAATTGCTGTGGTGATATTTTTTTTAAAAAAAATGGTTACTAAAATAGTAAAAACTGCCAACACAGCACCCGATCCTGAACTCTCATTTGCCACATCAGAGGAGCATAGAATCAGGACACACAAAATCAACTGTACCTCTATGTTTGATTTCCATCACTAGGAGTAAGACTTTAACAGTCCTGCCACGCAAAATTTCTGTGAATTGTTCCTTTTTATTTCAGGATTTTAAATATCTGCTCATCTAGTTGTCTATGGCAAGGGGAAATTGCGAGGGAAGGGAAGCTTTTGCAAAATGTAAGAAATTTATTTACCTCTCCCCCCTTCTTTTCCCTTTCTGGCTGTCAGCATGTAACAATGAGCTTATGTAGGAATATGCATAAGCGGAAAGGCTAAAAGAATATTTAATGGGCTTGTAGTTTCTGAATATTTCTACTTTCAAGGCTGTTTTATACATTTAGCTTTGCATTACATCTCATACTCCCAAAAGGGCTCCAAACATAGTTCATTTTAAAAAAAGTTAGAAACACCCATACTACTTACACTTTGTAATTCGCAGTTAATCACACAAGTGAGATTTTGAGAAAAAGCAAACTATCAGTTAAGATCATCACAATCTGAGGAAATAGAGACTCTGTTCCTGAATCTTGTTTTCTTCCCCAATCTGAATAAAGCGAGCAGCCATCACTTTCTTTGAACACAACAAATATTTCGATGAAAATCCTGTAAAATTGTAGCTAGGGCAGTGCAGAATATTCAAGTGCATACCCAGTACATTGTATTTTCCCATTATTTCATATTTCCTAACAATCCAAATCCAATTTCCAAAAAAAAATCTGCTTGTAGTCTGGGGAGTATGATCCAGTCCTTCCCCTCCACAAACCATAAGAATCCTCCTACATGCAAGTATCTTAGCCCAGAAAGGTTCCTGATGAGAGTAGGGACCAGGGGAGAAGGGTGACGGCTTGTCCACTTACAAGTAATTTTACCCATAAAAATTTTGCTCTCCCCTGATACTCCTACTTGAACTTGCATTAAATATCCAAAGTTAAATGCAGCATGTAGTAAAAGGGACAGCTACCACTAAAGTTCCACCTCAGTCCTAACTGTACGTTCCTTTATTTTCCTGACTCCACAAAGTCGTCACCTAAATGAAGGTGTTGCTTCCCCACATTCCTTGAGAATTTACAAGGAGAGTTCAGTGATCCAATGCATTAATTAATATCAACTGCTCTGATCAATATTGGCCCCAATATCAATGAAGTGCTTAACATTTAACCATTTTCCAGGACTTCAATTTTAACTTATAAAACAAAAATCAAGAAAGCATTAAGATTATCATTAAAGTGCACTACAAGATGCTTGGTTACTGAAAAAGTTTATCACATGTGTACATTCTGATAAAGCTTTAATTTCCTGAAAATAGGCACTAAAATCCAAATCACTTTTAAAAGTATCTATAAAAAGCTTTGTTTACCTAAATTATACTGAAGAGCAAAATGAAAAGTACTTAATCTGCCTTATGTAACAGAGGATTCTAATGCTGCATCACTAAAATTAAATGCATTGCCTTACAATACAGTGCTACTAAACTCCAATACGATGAAATGGATTGAACTGGAAAAAATAATGCAATGTGGTTAAAACCTCTGGAGAAAACAGTATCTGAATTCTCCGAAGAAGCTTCTATGACTTCTGCTGGCAAGAACAACCAGCAGTTTCTAAAACACTTGCTTCTCTCTCTCTCTCTCTCTCCTCTCTCTCTCTCTCTCCTTTATTAAAGATTAAGACTCACCTGGGCTCGGACCACCCTCCTCATAATCCCGTTTGTTCATAATCAGGAGTCAACTCTTCAAATGTTAAAAAGTGAAAGAGCAGAAAGCTGACAGTTGCTCTCTCGTTTTGTACAAGACCTCAAATCCTGTCTCTCGATAGTAGTGGATTAATCCTGAAGCAAGTCATCAAAGCTTCATGCAGTTTAAAGTATGCATGTGACACAAAGCCAAGCTGCAGTGCAGCAGCAGCAGCAGAAGCAGCACTCTCCAACAGATTAAGCTGAGAGAGATGTTCATCAGTGATAAATCCCCCACACACAGCAGTAAGGGCAGGGCCTACATCTCTATCATCAAGTGTCGCCAGGTAGAAAGCCTTAAATTACACCTAGAATTGACTTGCTCTTTCCAGCAGCAGATGTCTCTGAAGCTATTCCATTACACAAGCCCTCCTTGTGGGTATGAAAGCAGTGAGGTTCCAATCATTTCGACAGCATGCTATTCATAAACCAATATTTTATGTAGATAAAATATTTAATCCTAAATCCATGGGATTAAAGAGCTAGTAAATGATTTTTAACTTATATTATCTTAGCGGCTCTTAAACTACAGGTTGGGACCTCTTGGGGAAGAGTGCAAGGCTTTTAGATGTTTGGATGGAAAATACCTAGGACATGGGTACGCAAACTAAGGCCTGGGGGCCAGATCCGGCCCAATCACCTTCTAAATCTGGCCCGCAGACTGTCCGGGAATCAGCCTGTTTTACATGAGTAGAATATGCACTTTTATTTAAAATGCATCTCTGGGTTATTTGTGGAGCCTGCCTGGTATTTTTGCATGAGTAGAATGTGTGCTTTTATTTAAAATGCACCCTCTGCGTTATTTGTGGAGCATAGGAACAGGGCCGGCTCTAGGTATAGTTCCGGTGGTGCGGGACGCCGGGGCGCTGCGAGGCTGTGCGCTGCAAGGGGGGGCACCGGAGCGATCTCCGTGCCTCAGCGCCAGGGCGCCCGACCTGCTCGAGACTGCCCTGCATAGGAATTCATTCATTTTTTGTCCCCCCACAAGGTCTGAGGGACAGTGGACCGGCCCCCTGCTGAAAAAGTTTGCTGACCCCTGACCTAGGAAGTAGTAAACCCTGCAGCAATCAGTCAGAGATAGCATTAGTATCAGCATTTTGGTGGCTGTAATTGTGGAAACTGAAGAGGGAGCGAAAACATTGGAGCTTCTAGCCACAGCAACCACACTCCCCATACATCTCCTTCCCTGGTTGGGTGGCTTCAGGAGTGTCCTGCACATTAGAGTGTCTGTTCCGTCCCTCTAATGCCAGTGTGGGATTAGTCCCCTAGTTCACAGATACTCATGCAAACAATAGTAGTCATACCTCATGTTGTATCCGCTTCAGGTTGTGTCTTTTCAGCTTGCGAACGCGGCAAACCCAGAAGTGTTTACTTCCGGGTTTTGCTTCACGCGTGTGCAGAAGCACCGCTCTCGTTGCGGACTTTTTGGGGTGTGAATGGCACCCCGGAACGGATCGTGTCCGCAACCAGCGTTACCATTGTATGAGAATTCTGGCCACTTGCCTCCAGAAGAATCACTGCTGCTGAGTTTGGAGACAGAGGGCTGGTAAAGGTAAAGGGACCCCGGACCATTAGGCCCAGTCGTGACCGACTCTGGGGTTGCGGTGCTAATCTTTCAATATTGGCAGAGGGAGCCGGCGTACAGCTTCCTGGTCATGTAACCAGCATGGCAAAGCCACTTCTGGCGAACCAGAGCAGCGCACGGAAACGCCATTTACCTTCCCGCTGTAGCAGTACAGTACCTATTTATCTACTTGCACTCTGACGTGCTTTCGAGCTGCTAGGTTGGCAGGAGCTGGGACCGAGCCACGGGAGCTCACCCCATCATGGGCTGGTAGAGCTAGGCAAAAATCCTGTACCGCTTTCGTGTTTCATTGGGAGCAAGTCCCAATGAACCCAGTGGGACTTTTTCAGAGTAGATATGCGGTTAATTTCAGAAGACAATCTGAGTTCAAAGAGTTTTTTGGAACTTTGCAAATTCCTTTTTGAAATGATCTGGCAGAGGAAGAGGCAAATGCTATTTGTTGAAATATATTTGTTTTCCATCAAGCCCAATTCACACACTTGTTCTGAAGCACTAGAGTCCTCACAAATTACTATAAGGAGCCATTTGTGTCAAAAGTTTGCTCTGTCAGAGAGAAGACCTTCAAGTCTTCTTTGTGATTTGTTAACCTTTTGATGCACTTCTACCTAGCAAATAGATACCTAGCAAACTGCCTCCCCATTGCAACCCTGATCTCCCTCTCAGATCTTCTAAAACAGCCATGCTGACCATACCCCAACTGGTGAAATGCCATCTCAAAAATTAGCTTCTCAGTAGTACCACCCACTCTCTAGAACACAGTCCCACACAAGGCAGAAGTTAAAGCATCTCCTGAAGAGCCATCTATTTAAGAAGCCTTTCATTGGCTCATACAATTCATCTGCTTGTTCTGCTTGTTCTTATTGATATATTTATTCATTTTGTTTCATTTTGGTTATAATTTTCCGACTTTTGTCTTATCTTTTCTGACTTTTAAGTATCTTATTGTGTTTTAGGTAAACCATTTTAAGCAATGCAGAAATATTATTAATATAAATAATTGTTACCAACATGGGTGGTTGAAACACATGGGAGTTTATTATTTTACACAGATTAATTTAATTTAAAATAAATTAAAACATTAAATGATTTTTTTAAAAAAAGTTTATAAAATCACCATGCAATGACTTTATCTTAATGATTGTAAATGACAATTCTGAGGGACTCAAAATATTTTTATAACATGAGGAAGTCAACTATGATCATTTTGAAATATATTGTTCTTGAAAACCTTAACATGTACAAAAAACCCTTCAAAACAATATAACTAGGAAGCATCAATGTTTCATTTCTGTTAATTTATCCCTTTACATAAGTAAAGAACCCCACTGCTCTAAAATATAGTTCCTACAGGACCCAAAATATTCATGGTTTATGTTTTATCTGATTGCATATCCAAAAGAAACCCAACCAGAAAAAACTAGATAGTGATCAATGCCCCCTTTAACCAAATAAGCAAATAAATTTAAAAAGTCATGAAATCAGTAAGACTCAATTCCAGCTGTGCTTAGAACATGTTTCTTTTTATTACTGTTTTGGTAAGGGCAGTGCTTTTTTTCTTTAAAATCACCATTTTATAGTTCAAATCAGGAAAAATAAATACAGTAAATGGACAAAAGTAGAAAGATTCACAAAATGTTTAGGGAAAGAGTACCCCCAGGGAAAAAAAGCACTGGGTAAGGGCAAGTTACAACAATCAGTATGAATGTGCATTAACAGTTGTCAGAGCACATGTAACAGATTACCCTAAACTCAAAGTAAATTATTAAAACCAAGTCTGTTCTGTCTTTCTTGCTGCACAGATAATACCCAAACAACATATTGAATTGGCCAATGGCCATGAGGTTATAGGTTCAAACCCCACAAAAACGTAAGCAGAACATTTCCTACTACAATAACATTTTCGTGACGTGAGAATGGTCCCTAAATTAGTGGTACAGCAAGTGCTCTGTACAGTCCTAGGCTCAATGTCCAGAGAAAATATTTCAAACAGGAGTAAGAAAGGTCTCTGCCAAAGATCATAGAATCATAGAGTTGGAAGAGACCACAAGGGCCATCCAGTCCAACCCCCTGCCAAGCAGGAAACACCATCAAAGCATTCTTGACATGTGGCTGTCAAGCCTCTGCTTAAAGACCTCCAAAGGAGGAGACTCCACCACACTCCTTGGTAGCAAATTCCACTGCCAAACAGCTCCTAACTCAGATCATGGAAAGCTAGTCAGAGAAGACTGAGCTGAGTTAGGACGACTCTCAATAACCAAAGGTTTGAAATGAAATAAGGCGGCTTTCGGTATTTGCTGTTAAATCTAACTTTGTTAGTGAAGGTAATGATGTTTTATTGTGCTAAAGTTATAGCACTGGGGAAGTAACCACGTGCTATCAGTGAATCACCTTTTTCCTGGCTCCTTAATTATCCATATCAGTCTTATTTGAGAACCTACAGCATTTAAAATGCTAACATTTTAATGAGGGACCATGAAGATTGAAAACAGCATGGGCACTGATCTGTTCAAAGGAGGGGAAAAGTCTGAAGTCCAGCTGGACAGATTTCAGTTTGAAATGTGATATGTCCTGAAGCCTATTAGGAAACAGCTTTGTGACTTGCTGGAGACTGCTATTATGGTTGTGGAGCTTGATGTTTGTGAATTTGAAAAGGAAACAACTGATGGGGAACGGATTAAGTGCCCACACTCCTCTAAAAATCACAGCTTCCATTTTTCAGTTTTTTGTTTTAAGTGGTTTAGTTAAATCCATTTACGTGTAGGCTGAGGTCTATCCCAAACTTGGTACCAAACATCCTTTTACTGGAAATGCTAGGATACATGCCTGGATTTTCCACATATTACCCACTTATGGCATAAAAATGAAACTGGAGAACAATGCTATAAAGCAATACTAACAACAATGGTTTACCAATGAAGATTCAAAATATTTTGATTATACAATTACACTAAAGTTTATTGTGAGGACCAAGCCTTTACACAGATATCTACACAACAATATTAAAATTTATTGCATACAGCCCCAGCAATGACCTCATCCCACAAAACAAAAAGAAGTTACAACAAGAACGAATTTATGAAGACATTAACGGGATCTTCCTTGTCAGTAAAAAATCTTTCCCTAGCTTTCATGGCCTTCATCACATAGACCGCTACCACGTGGTAAATCTGTGGATTGGCATCAATAATAATTTTACGTGATCTTTGGGGTTATTTATTGAATTGGGTATGATTTGCAGAATCCCACCTCTAAAGCTCGAGTAAAGAGGACAATGACGAAGGTAATGTATAAGGTCCTCTTTAGTTCTCATGGGGCAAGGGCACAGGCTCTACTGGAATTCTGGCAAATCTGCCAGCCAAGTATGCAGTAGGCATTGTTTGAAGCCGAGCCATAGTAAAAGCTCTCCGAAGAGTGACTGCTTTTAGTAGGGGAAACCAATAAGAGAGTCCAGAGTTTTTTATCTTCATGGTGTCTGAAGAGGCGTCCCTATGAAAGATCCATTCTCAAATTTTATCAGGGCTCCACAATTTAAGAATATTAAACTCAGGAAGGGTATATCTGGATAAAATATCTAAGAGGTTTTGACACCAAGTAGAGTTATGTTGGAAAGATGCATAGGCTTGTTTAGCCAGTAGAGCATTCGGAGCATTTTCGAGATTGATAAATGAGCTCAGAAATCTTAAGTGGGCCCTAGCAGACACAGAAGGTAATCTCACTTCCACTCTTAGAAAAGCTGCTGGGGTTCCTTGAAGGAGGCCTAAGATTCTTTTAAGATAAGAGTTCTGTAAAATTTCGAGCCGATTTAGCAGCTTCTGGTTACACCCCCAGAGTTCTACCCCATATAACATCTGTATATCAAATAATGTAAAACAGCAATTACATTGGGGAGGGACACATCAAAGTTGACACCAGATGGCATAACTAGTATGTTAGCTGGGATTTGATTTTTTCCATCTGCTATCTAAGCAGCATAGTGTTTGCACATATTCAAGCAATATCAACGAAGCACAAATGTTAGCCTCTGATCACAGAGATTACAATATTAGATATGTTGTCTGCAAATAGCATCATGTTCTGGAAAGTAATCCGCACGTGTCACATCTATTGCCAGCTATGAAACAGTTATGTAAAACACATGATCTATACTGTGCAACTTGATGGAGAAAGTTTACTAACCTAAAAAGAGAAAATGTATTGAGAATATGAGCTTTGAAAGTATCTCATTAAACAAGATCATTTGCATTCATGCAGCAAAATAGGCATGTGTTTATAAATTTGATGTGTTGAACTTGTGTGATATGTTAGCTGAAACAGGTCTGCATAACTTAGGACACATCATGCCATACGTACAACCCATTTATTATGGCCTACCAGGTTCATAGTAATTATACTCACCAATTATACTCACCAACTCCTTCCACATTTAATACCCTAAAGCTTCCCCTTCCCAACTGATTTCTGAAACCACTTCTCTTCTATTCCCCACTTTTCACCTTCACCCCATGTCCACGCCTCCTCCTTTTGTGCAACTGCCCCTGTATACAAACCACCCCCATTGTAACCTCCTGCATCCACCACCCACATTGCAACAAGCACACTTTTCACCTTCTGCTCAGTTGTTAAGTCATTGTCCCCTCCTATTCTTCAGACCCTTTCATGCCCCTGCTATCATCTGCAACCCCCATTCCCATGCCTCCTATTCCCTTTTCTGCAACCCACTTTGCACATTCACTTTTTCCTTCACCCTCCTCCTTACTTTTTTCAACTCTCCCTTGCACACCAACCACCTCCAATTTCCATGCCTCCTCCTGTCTCCTATTCTGCAGTCCCCTCTGTGTACATTACCCATGATTATACAGCTTACTGTATCTTTAAGATGAACAGACTCTTCAGAGCAAGCATGTCAATTAGCTCGTTCAATTAGAAAAGGTTAAAGTGGTTGCATGTTTGCTTATTAATAAAACATACAGTATTTTCTAAATTATTACACTGAATCTGGAACCTCATATTGAAGACAACAAACGTTACCAGATATGAAATACATTGTAGAAGTCCAACGCTTGGCAACATTTGACATCCTCTCCGCCCACCACCACAGCCCTCATGCTACCGGTATCTAATTACTGCTTTCCCAAATTTTGGAAGGAGGTGGGAGGCCTCTAGGACCCTGCCAAAGCCTCACGTGTCCTTCCTAAAGCCCTGTGCATAGCTTAGCCATTTGTGTGAATGCAGTGTGAGAGTAACAATTTTTGGCCTCCCCCACCCCCCCAACACACACTGTGCATGTGCACAAGACAAGGCAGTGTGCAGCCTATGGATTCTATGCTGAAGTACTCTTGCAACCCGTTGTTGTTGTTGTTTAGTCGTTTAGTCGTGTCCGACTCTTCGTGACCCCATGGACCATAGCACGCCAGGCACTCCTGTCTTGCACTGCCTCCCGCAGTTTGGTCAAACTCATGTTCGTAGCTTCAAGAACACTGTCCAACCATCTTGTCCTCTGACGTCCCCTTCTCCTAGTGCCCTCAATCTTTCCCAACATCAGGGTCTTTTCCAAGGATTCTTCTCTTCTCATGAGGTGGCCAAAGTATTGGAACCTCAGCTTCACGATCTGTCCTTCCAGGGAGCACTCAGGGCTGATTTCCTTCAGAATGGATAGGTTTGATCTTCTTGCAGTCCATGGGACTCTCAAGAGTCTCCTCCAGCACCACAATTCAAAAGCATCAATTCTTCGGCGATCAGCCTTCTTTATGGTCCAGCTCTCACTTCCATACATCACTACTGGGAAAACCATAGCTTTAACTATACGGACCTTTGTCAGCAAGGTGATGTCTCTGCTTTTTAAGATGCTGTCTAGGTTTGTCATTGCTTTTCTCCCAAGAAGCAGGCGTCTTTTAATTTCGGGACTCCTGTCACCATCTGCAGTGATCAAGGAGCCCAAGAAGGTGAAATCTCTCACTGCCTCCATTTCTTCCCCTTCTATTTGCCAGGAGGTGATGGGACCAGTGGCCATGATCTTGGTTTTTTTGATGTTGAGCTTCAGACCATATTTTGCGCTCTCCTCTTTCACCCTCATTAAAAGGTTCTTTAATTCCTCCTCGCTTTCTGCCATCAAGGTTGTGTCATCTGCATATCTGAGGTTGTTGATATTTCTTCCGGCAATCTTAATTCCGGTTTGGGATTCATCTAGTCCAGCCTTTCGCATGATGAATTCTGCATATAAGTTAAATAAGCAGGGAGACAATATACAACCTTGTCGTACTCCTTTCCCAATTTTGAACCACTCAGTTGTTCCATATCCAGTTCTAACTGTAGCTTCTTGTCCCACATAGAGATTTCTCAGGAGACAGATGAGGTGATCAGGCACTCCCATTTCTTTAAGAACTTGCCATAGTTTGCTGTGGTCGACACAGTCAAAGGCTTTTGCATAGTCAATGAAGCAGAAGTAGATGTTTTTCTGGAACTCTCTAGCTTTCTCCATAATCCAGCGCATGTTTGCTATTTGGTCTCTGGTTCCTCTGCCCTTTCGAAATCCAGCTTGCACTTCTGGGAGTTCTCGGTCCACATACTGCTTAAGCCTGCCTTGTAGAATTTTAAGCATAACCTTGCTAGCGTGTGAAATGAGCGCAATTGTGCGGTAGTTGGAGCATTCTTTGGCACTGCCCTTCTTTGGAATTGGGGTGTAGACTGATCTTCTCCAATCCTCTGGCCATTGCTGAGTTTTCCAAACTTGCTGGCATATTGGGTATATTTAAAAGATGATGCTGTTAAGGTGCTACACCCAATATGCCAGCTCTTGCAACCCACTTGGTATGAAAAATTGGGCCGCCCTGTACTATAAAATATTTGAGAGATCCACATCCTTTATCTCTCACACATGAGGCAGCTGTGGTATGGAAGTGGGAGAAGCTTAAGACAGACATTTTTTCCTATCATCATCACCATCATAATGAATTTTTATTATACCCTGCCCTTCACAGCTAGAATCAGGGTCAGGGCAGCTAACACCCAAAAAATTACAATAAAACGTAAAAGAAAAAGAAAAACAGTTAATTAAAATACGGGTTAAAATACAATTTAAAATGCAGCCTCATTTTAGTAGTAGCCCATAAATCAAAACCATAAGGGGAGGGAAACATAAGGCTCAGACTGAGTCCAAACCAAAGACCAGGCGGAACAGCTCCGTCTTGCAGGCCCTGCAGAAATATGTCAAATCCTGCAGGGCCCTGGTCTCTTGTGACAGAGCGTTCCACCAAGTCAGGGCCAGTACTGAAAAGGCCCTGGCCCTAGTTGAGACCAATCTAACCATCTTGTGGCTCGGGACCTCCAAAGTGTTGTTATTTGTGGACCTTAAGGTCCTCCGTGGGGCATATCAAGAGAGGTGGTCCCGTAGATACGAGGGTCCTAGGTCGCATAGGGCTTGGGCTTTAAACCAGCACCTTAAACCTGACCCTGTACTCCACCAGAAGCCAGTGCAGCTGGTAAAGCACTGTATGAAGTGGTCCCGCAGCAAGGACCCCATAAGGAGCCTCGCCACGGCATTCTGCACCCGCTGGAGTTTCTGGGTCAGCTTCAAGGGCAGCCCCGCGTAGGGCGAGTTACAATAATCAAGCCTGGAGGTGACCATCACATGGATCACTACTTTTTGCCTCTCAGTTCCTCTCCAACCCTCCTTTATTCAAACCTCTGCTGTCGTTTAAAACCACTATTTCCCTCTGTAACATAGCTGCCAAGTTATCCCTTATTTTCAGGGAAATTCCATTATGCTGAATAGGCTTCCTCGTGAGAAAAGGGAAAACTTGGCAGCTATGCCTCTGTAGTCTTCCATCTTCTGCCTGCTCTTCTGCGCCCCTCCCTGCACTATGACTTCATGCTAATCCAGGATTGTGACACAGCACTACAGTGGGGGCTGCACGATGACAGCTGTACATTTTGGACAGATATCTTGCATCTCAAATGCAGTTTTGCTGTCCTAGACAGACAGTAGAAATTTAACAAGCACACGTTGAGTGGGCTTACATAGCAGGTAGCCTGTATTCAACCCAGTAGGCCAAAGCGTGTGCAAATCTAGTCTAAAGTTCTCGACCAGGCCCATAGAAATCCTCTCTGCTATGAAACTCAGTGGGTGGGCCTTGAATAAGACACACACACCCTCATCCTAACTTACCTCACAAGCTACTGCAAGGATAAACAACTTGCTCTGACCTCCCTAGGAGGAACAGGCCCCAAATGTAGTATTTCAAACTTCAATACAGATTCTAAGCCTTTAACATCCCTTACATTTTACATAACTTCTATTTCTTTGACTAATATAAAGGTTTATTACCAATCTGGTTATTTTATGGCAACTTTTGCAATATCCGAACATGGATTTAGAAATACCGCAACTTGTAAACCATCAAGTCAAATGCAATTTGTAAGCCAGGTGTGATGCTTGCAGCTCACCAGGGACCACCTGTTTTGGTCCAGGGCTGCAAAACAGGGGCTACAATACATGGCTTGCAGGCTATTTGTATAGGACAAAATTTCTGTAGGCCTAATTTAAGAGACACATTTTTTTTAAAAAAAAACATTCACTATTTTATCTTTTTCACAGCGGTGTAAAAAACAGAAGCAGGTGTTTAACTGAATTAGAAGGTTAGAGGAAACCAGGGCAAGCCCAAGTATTAAGCAAAATGTAAAAGTGGCAGGTTTAAGCCACCATGAAATGGGACAAAATGTCAATTTCATTCATACAATACTGCTACCATGGGGCGGGGGAGGGGGGGACAACCAGCAAAACTATACAAAGTGTCTACATAACAATCAATTTGAAGCACAGCAAAACATTTTAGGCAGTTGAAAAGGTTAGATTAAACAAGGATAATGAAAACAGACATACCGTAGAAGGATGGATTGTCACAAACACTGACACAACTAACAAACTGAAACCAGGTGTCTTGAAATCCTACTCTTCAGATTTCACAATGTGCCCTTACATTGGGAGTACTGTTTTGATTACACAGCTCAGGCACCAAAATTGCCTTGGACCATTTGGCCTTGTGTGTTCCACCTCCTTCCCAGAGGTTCTTCTTCATCCCATTTTTATTGGCCAGCATCATTCAAAATCCACACCCGCAAGGAAGAAGTTGTTTGTGAAGCCTAGCTAGTGTTTCTGTCCTAACCTCTGGCCTCTAACTGACACCAATCCAGACTTAGCTGCTGGGTTCCTAATACACACAAATGACTTTCCTTATTGAAAAAGATTAAGGAAATTGTATTTAATAGAACATCTGATGTCAATTATTACCACATCTAAAAGTAGCCTTGCCAGGTAAAATGACTCAGCTGGTAATGCTGGATCCTTTGTACATGAGGTCATTATCTCATTATCTATGTTGTGAACAGGTTATTTCTAGCTGCCTTTGTCAGAATAAAGGTCATAAACTCTGCAGAATTATTTTCCTCCACTGTCCGAATGCAGATATATGCATTTGTCACTACTATTGTCTTGCTAGTTTTTACGGTTACTACCTTTATTTACAGGGACGCGGGTGGCGCTGTGGTCTAAACCACAGAGCCTAGGGCTTGCCAATCAGAAGGTTAGCAGTTCGAATCCCCGCGACGGGGTGAGCTCCTGTTGCTCGGTCCCAGCTCCTGCCAACCTAGCAGTTCGAAAGCACGTCAAAAGTGCAAGAAAATAAATAGGTACCGCTCCAGTGTGAAGGCAAACGGTGTTTCCGTGCGCTGCTCTGGTTCGCCAGAAGCGGCTTAGTCATGCTGGCCCCATGACCCGGAAGCTGTCTGCGGACAAATGCCAGCTCCCTTGGCTTAAAGAGTGAGATGAGCCCCACAACCCCAGTCGTCCACGACTGGACCTAATGGTCAGGGGTACCTTTACCTTTATTTACACAGAGGTTTCCATGTATTTAACAGCTGAGTAGCTACAAGAAACCCAGCAGCTGACATTTTAATTCATTGTATCTCCAAATTGGGAAAAGCTACATTTTATGAATTTTTGCATGCTGCTCATTTGTTAAAGGCATAGAAATACTGGCAGTGTGGGGAGTAACAGCTACTCTGGCACACACCTAGGAATTGTCTTCCTGATTAAGTCCAAGGTCTGTCTAGCCCAGGCATCCCGAGACTTTGGCCCTCCAGATGTTTTGGACTACAGTTCCCATCTTCCCTGACCACTGGTCCTGTTAGCTAGGGATCATGGGAGATGTAGGCCAAAACATCTGGAGGGCCGCAGTTTGGGGAAGCCTGGTCTAGCCCAACATTCCAATTAACTGTGGTCAGCCAAATATTTTGGAAGTGCAAGGTTTCACAAGCAGAGCATGAAGGCAATGACCATGCAGTGTCTAAAACTTTTAAACAAATCTTACTATTTAGAACTGTGACAGTATGGCACTATTCCTCATGTCAGTAGGCAAGGAGTTCTGAAGTGGGTGATGCAACACTAAAAGATCAGTTTTTTGTTTGTTTTTACAAATGCAATACAAGTATTATGTGAGACCTGTAGCAATGACAGTTTCGCAGATCAAAGCAGCTGACAGGGCATATATGGGATAAGGGCATCTCACAGATAAACAGGCCCCAAGCCAATTTGTTTTCATTTTTTGGTTGCCAAAATAGGTGCATAATGGGTGCAAATCGAGAGTTATAACCGGGCTAGAATTTCAAGAACTGACTGTATATTTATTAAGTACCCTGTACAGAAGCCAGTACAGAATACCTCCACTATGAGGGCGGTCTGACAGGTTTGGAAAAGGTGGAAGGAACAGCTGGTGCTTAACATTTTCCCTCTGTAGGTCTGCTCAAAACTGCTGCCACTTCTGTTTGGTAACAGGGTCATTTTCTCAACTAACTCTCCAGTCTTCACTTCATAGCTGTAGTAGCACATAGTGCGGATGAATTCTTAAAGGGGCCTCTGTTCTTTACAGAAATTTCTCCACCCTGACCCACTTTCATTGCACAACTGAAAGTGAAAGGGACTATTCTATATTATGATCAGCTTGCAACACTTTACTCAATTTTTTTTACTGTTTAAAAGGTTTTAAAGCCTTTTGCTAGCTTTTTACAAGTCCTGCTTGAGCAGGTTAGCAAAGGACTTTAAAGGCAAGCAAAGTACCTCAGCTGAGACAACCACCTTGTTATAAGATATGCCACCCATCACCACAATCGCTCCTGACAA
The DNA here is from genome assembly GCF_965207765.1 of Zootoca vivipara. NCBI lineage: Eukaryota > Metazoa > Chordata > Lepidosauria > Squamata > Lacertidae > Zootoca > Zootoca vivipara. The sequence goes on along the minus strand of NC_142591.1, from coordinate 9,881,004 downwards.
ATTTATCTTAGGTTTCTCTCAATTCTCTCCCCCTCCACACCATTTCCCCTTCTTTTATTTCCTCCTTTCTCAACATTGCAGCACACTGTTTACATGTCTACTCAGAAGTAACTTCCATTAAGTTTAGTGGAGTTCCAGCTAGGCCATATTCTGAACATGTCTAAAAGCCCCAAGTCTTGATTTTAAACTGCAAAGAGAGTGTGTGCTCCAAAAGCTTAGAAGCACTAGCACACTGAGGATGAAGAGAAAACATGAGATGTGATTAGTATACTGAGGCAATGTTAAGAGTAGACTTGACTTCCCTGGCGACCCAGGTGGCGCTGTGGTTAAACCACTGAGCCTAGGGCTTGCTGATCAGAAGGTCGGCGGTTCGAATCCCTGTGACGGGGTGAGCTCCCGTTGCTTGGTCCCAGCTCCTGCCAACCTAGCAGTTCGAAAGCACATCAAAATGCAAGTAGATAAATAGGAACCACTACAGCGGGAAGGTAAACGGCGTTTCCATGTGCTGCTCTGGTTTGCCAGAAGCGGCTTTGTCATGCTGGCCACATGACCTGGAAGCTATACGCCGGCTCCCTCGGCCAATAATGCGAGATGAGCGCGCAACCCCAGAGTCGGCCACGACTGGACCTAATGGTCAGGGGTCCCTTTACCTTTACCTTGACTTCCCTGGAGACATTCCAAAACACAACCCAGCCCCATATTCTGTAATCCCGCCTTTCATTTCCTTTCCTCAGAAGACAAGTGTCTGGGAAGAGGAGGGTATTGGCTGTTGGAAAAAGAGCTCCAAGAAGATTGTCAGGCCTTTGATCTTGCAGCTGACCAATAGGAAGTGGAATGCTGACTGTGATGAGGTAGTACCAGCTGTAAGTCGTTGAATTGGCTTTTGGGATATCAGATAGGGAGTACGAAGATGTGGGAAGTGTTACAATACAAAAAATAAATATCAGTTACAGAATTAAGAGCTAGGGTGGGGAGAGAAAGAATTATCTTTCCCACAATAGTAAAGAAAAATTTCTTCTGTGCTTTTTCTTCTCTATGGAATTAAAAGAGTCTATTGTAAAGACAAATCCTAAAAACAAAGACCTTCTGTATGGATTATTTTTTTAAAAAATTTTTTTTAACTGTCTCCAAAGCTTGAATTATTACCATGTTATACTGCAGAGGGATACTGCCCTGGGATAATAGACATTTATTTTAAGATACAGTAAAAAGTATGTATCATAAATTGAGTCCTTTAGCAACCTATTCCAGAGCTACTCCCACCAAATTATGTTCTATCAGAAGCTAATTAAATAATCAAGAAAACAAACATTCAGAATGTTTAACTAGACAAGAAGTTGAGCTATATATATGTTTAGAATGGGCTGAAAATACATGATCAGAAAACTCAAAGTGCTTGATCTCTTGATTACCACTGGAGTTTATTTCACATCAACAATATGATCACTCAATTGGACAGTGCTGAAAAGAAAACCTTTCCACACCATTGAGCTTATACCTTTGTCCAAAGGTCTTCACTGAAATCACAAACAATTTAATTAACAACTCTAATCAAAGCTGGTTATTCTTCCCAGATTTCACTACAATAAAATACTGCAATCAATTTCTGCTCCTGGTAAGCCTGTTGAGGTTTGCCTCTCTGAGTCAATAAAAATTGAATGAACTCAGGACCAGTTTAAAAGTTTTCATTGCTAACCAAGTTATTTTTTAATTTAAAAAAATCAATTTAAAACGATAAACAAACCTCAACTTATATAACCAAACCAAAATTATTATCTAGGCAGACACTGTAAATATCCTGCACACAGATCAAAATGCCCATCTTTTTCAAAAATATATTTTCTAGAATTTATTTGTACACAGAAATTGAAGAGCTTGCTTTTCTTCTTAGTCAAGGTACACTTGAAAAGGGTTTACTGAAAGGGTTTAGCATGTTTCCTTATAAGATCACAGAAATACAAAGGAATAATCTCATTTCTACATGATCTAAAATATCAATGGGGCCCAATTAGGTCTCTTCTGCTTTTCAAGTTCCATAATCTTTTAAAAAGAAGATATGTACAGTTGTAGCAACACAGAGAATCCTGGACACCACAAAGAAGCTCTTAAAACAAGGAACAAGTAAACTTGCATGGAACTGAATTGCTGTGGTATAGGCATGGAGAAGGCTAGGAGAAACAGCCCTTGAACAGCCAAAGTGTCAGCTGCAGCAAAACCAGGGGTCTTAATCTTAATTCCATGCACTCCGATTTGTATCTTGTGTTTCCTGCTTGGCAGGGGGTTGGACTGGATGGCCCTTGTGGTCTCTTCCAACTCTATGATTCTATGATTCTATGTATCTTCAGGAGCACTTGATCAGACCACTTGAAAAGGGAAAAAAGTTTGTTATCAAGGCTGCCAAACTGAGCAATGGGAAATTACCGCAGTCCCTGCACTCAGCCTCCTCCTGCAAGAGGTGAGAAGTGAGTCTAAAGGCAAGCAAAGAGGGCTAAGGCAGGAGTATTGGGGGCATGAAAGGACAAAGAGGTCTACACAAGTTGTCAGACTGGAGTAGTAGTAGCTCAAGGTGAGCAGCTGGAACTCATGAGGGGAGTTACAAAATATAAGAAACTGGAAAGTAGTAAAAAGCAGATTGTGTGGTGCCACTTACTCTTAAGAAGACATGGTTCTTGAGAAATGGAGGGAGAAGAAGGACAAAGCACCAGAACTCTTTCCTCCTCAAAAGAAGTTGTAAGCAAGTATAAAGTAATACACATTGGGCTAAAAATAAATTCAGTGAAGAAAAGGAAGTATTTCTTCACACAACACATAACCAATTAATGCAATCTGCTGCAACAAGATGTCATAGTAACCACTGGCTTAGGCGGATTTAAAAGTAGTTCCTCATATTCCTAGTTTAGTAGTCTATGAAAGACCACCTGCAGTTCAGAGGCATCAGGTCTCCAAAAACAAGTTGCTGAGGGGCAAAACATGAAGGCAGACTGGTGCCTGCCTTCGTGCACAACCTATGGGATTCTCAGAAGCATCTAGCTGGCCATTGTTGGAAACAAAATGCTAAACTAGAAGTGCCACTGGTCTGATGTGGCAAGTATATTCTTACATTGAAATCTAATCTATGGCATATCCTGAGCTCAGAGACAGGCAACAACCCTTAAAAAAACTGAACAGTATTTCAAATTATTTACTGACTAATACAGGACAGTCACACTAGCTGTATCTTCACAACTCACATGCAACCACAAACACACACAAGACACGCTCATCCCAATATATCCAACACTACTCCCAGACTGCAGGGAGATTTGTGGCTAGTCAGTAAGCAAAGACAGGTTCCTCACCATTGCCTGTCAATTCCCACTTGCTCCTATACTGCAAGGGTGGGATTTTCCAGTACAGTACTGTCTACAAGAACTCCACAACATTTTTCTTGTGTGATTACATGCCAATGCTGCACATGTATTGGGTTTATGCAAATAAACATAACCAATTGAACTATAATGATAGTGGCAGAAATCCAGCAGAGTTTGAATGAAATCAGTGGGCTTCTGTGCTGGATTTAGGGTAATATTTACAGGTATTTATTTATTAGATTTATATACTACCATTCCTCCCAAAGATGACACATTTCTGTGAGTAAAAGCACAATTAAAAATAAAATAAAAACCTATTTAGAACATTGAAAAACTGTTTAAAAAACCTAAAAACAATAAAACATCTAAAACTAATTTAAGAACTGATGACCTTAATTACCACCAACCATGTACATATATTTCCTTGTTTCTCAGTCACTGAAATAGCACCCTTCCTTGGTTCTGATGTAATGAGTTGGTTTATACCAACAATTGCATATTTGTATTATTTATTTTTTCCAGCTCTCAATTCTGGGGTTTCCTCTTTCCTTTCAGTATTTAGCATATAGAATTATAACTGCCATTATCATATAACATCCCCCAATACAGATGAAAAGTAATGCCTATTTCTCTTCAACATTTCAGCACAGAAGCTTGCAAATGCAGGGCTGTTTTCCCCTCTCCCTGCCTGCCTTGCATGTTGCACTTTTTACAATAATGGGATGGGAGCACTCCAACAACTTCTAAAACCCATCACAAAATCTGAGTTGGCCTTCTACATATGAACAAGGCTCAAATTAATACGATTAATTAATAAAACAAACATTCTGAAGATGAGAAGGGACCGTTTCTCACTTTCTATCCAACCTTTTTCTTTTTCTTAGGTTTACTGATGTGTTTATTTCTACCTCCACTCTACTCCAGTACTTTCAGGAGTCTCTAAACCTGTAGGTCTGATCCTCCTGCTTTGTATATTTCGTATAATCCTGAGAACATATTCAGATTACAAATATTCTAAACTCCCCCCCCCTCAAAAAAACAAAATCAAAAACAGAATAGTCCTGATATAAACCAAGCAAAAGCCACAAGTGTGAGGACAGTTCAAAAATGACCTCTATGTGTATTTCACAATCAGGTGATGCCTTTATTAGGGCCAACAAAAATGTCATAAAATAGTATCTTTATATCACTGTACTTGAAATTTTCATCTATAAATTTTAATTGCAGCACTTCACTGCTAGCTAACCAAGTTCTGATAGTGTAGAACAGAAAAAAGAATGAGCCTAGAACCCACAGGGAGATAGGAACTCTTGCAGGTAGGAAACACAAAAGAAAAAGGAACAAAGACAAGGGGAAAGATAAACAGAGAAAAGGAAGGAAGAGATATAAAAGACACAAGTAGCAGTGACCTAAACAGAATCTGAGTGAGAATACTGAATAAACAACCAACCACTGATTGTTATCATTGCAAAAAGATCAGACTCTCCCTGATCTGTGCAATTTCCTGTTAACATTGATGGCATTCTGCAATAGATTGAAAGCCAAACCAGACATGACACTAACATCTCCATTTGGTTAAACTCTGGACAATATTCAGAACAAAAGGAGTGTGGGTTGAGGATGCTAAAATCTCCCTTCACCATGACTTTCTTTCTCACAATCTGTCTTCTCAGGGGCTTTTCTCCTCCAATACCAGAAGTAAGCACAAATACTGTAACAGGAATAGAATAAAAGGAAAGAGGCAGGCACTCAAGTTGACAAATCCCATCATACCCTGCCTCTTGTTAGCATGTTGGGAGAGTCTGATCTTTTTGCAATGATAACAATCAGTGGTTGGTTGTTTATTCAGTATTTTGCTGTTCTCTGGCTAGACCAGGCATAGGCAAACTCTGCCCTCCAGATGTTTTGGGACTACAACTCCCATCATCCCTAGCTAACCGGACCAGTGGTCAGGGATGATGGGAGTTGTAGTCCAAAAACATCTGGAGGGTAGAGCTTGCCTGTGCCTGGGCTAGACACTTCTATAAAGTTCCCTTTCAGCCCCTCTCTCTACCCATTTTTACAACTGTACTGTAATGCAAATAATAATTCATCATTAGACAGATACCATCAACAATCATTACAACAGAGACAGCACAGTGGTGGCAGCAAAAAGACCAGAATGGGACCTGAGCAGAGTTGTGATTTTCAGCAACTGGTATTCAGTCTCTGACACTGAAGTTAGTACACAGTCATTATGGCCAGTAGCAATCAATAGCCATATCCTCCATCAATATGCCAATCCCCTTTTAAAGACATCCAGGTTGGTGGTCATCATTACATTTTGTAGCAGCAAATTCCACTGCACTGTGTGAGGAAGTCCTCCCTTTTGCCTGTCCTAAACTTTCAACTTGCAGTGTCATTGGATGACCCTGGGTTCTAGAGTTATAAGAGAGGAAGAAAAACTACTCTTTCTCCACAAATCATGCATAATTGTATCCACCTCTGAAATGTCACTCACCCTTTTTTTTCTAAACAAAGAAATCACAAATATTGTAATCTTTCCTCATAGGAAGTTGCTCTAGCCCTTTGATAATTTTCGTTACCCTTTTTCTGGACTTTTTCTAGCGCAACAATTTCTTTTATGAGTTGCAATTATAAGAACTGCAGACAGTATTTCAAGTGTAGTCTCACCATATATACCCATAATAACATTATATTTGTGGTTTTATTTTCAATCCTTTTCCTAATGATCCCCAGCATAGAATTACCGGTAACCTTTTCACAACTGTAGCATACTGGGTTAACATTAAGGTCCATAAATAGTAACACCTTAGAGGTCCCGGGCCCGAAGGAAATCAGATTAGTCTCAACTAGAACCAGGGCCTTCTCAACATTGGCTCCGAACTGGTGGAAAGCTCTGTCTCCTGAGACCACGGCCCTGCGGGACCTGATTTCTTTCCGCAGGGCCTATAAGACAGAGTTGTTCCGCCTGGCTTTTGGCCTGGAGCCAACCTAATTCCCTCCCCCATTTTCCTTTTCCTTCCGCATGAGGCTGCATTTTAATTTTAATGTTTCTTTAATTTTGTTCTTATGTTGTAATTCAATCAGCTGTTTTATATCCGGTGTTAGCCGCCCTGAGCCTGGCCTTGGCTGGGGAGGGCGGGGTATAAATAAAATTTATTATTATAAGTTATCCATCATGACCCTGAGGTCTTGTATCCTGGTCAGTCGCTGACAGTTCAGACCCCACTAGCGTATTTGTTAAGTTAGGATTTTCTTCTCCAATGTGCATCCCTTCACACTTTCTTACACTGAACTACATTTGTTACTTTAATAACGCTACAAATTCCTTCAGTGTTTGTTCTTCACAATCCCTGACAGAGCTGCTGTAAGAATGCTTGAGATGAATGTGAAATCCTTTGATATAAATACTTACAGTGTAACCTTCTACATGTTTCCTCAGGATTCCTCAGGTAAGCAGGCATAAGATTGCACCATATACTCTCCAATTCCCTCAGGAACAGCAATGTCAGGTTTTTTTTTAATACAGTGGTACCTTGGTTGTCGAACATAATCCGTTCCAGGTTTGATTCCCAGAACGATTCGAAAACCAAGGTGCGGCTTTCGATTGGCTGCAAGAGCTTCCTGCACTCGATCAGAAGCTGTGTCAAACGTTTGCAAATCAGAACACTCACTTCCAGGTTTGCAGGGTTCAGGAGTCGATTTGTTCAACAACAAAGGCGTTTGACTACCAAGGTACCACTGTACTTTGGGCGAGTGCAATCTGGACCCTTCTGGTGTACATAATATTTACAAATATAGAAGCACAGCATATACTGGCAACACAGCACTCCAGAAAGACAGAAGAATCACATCAGATCTTTACGAGTGATGCCCTGCATTCACAATGTGTGCTCAGCAAACTCACATATCTCTTCTCCCTTTCCCAAACTACCAGCTGTTGTTTGTCACACCCATCTGCCCTCTCCCATCTGCTGGAGGATGTCATTTTATCTAGGTTCCAAGATTATCTCCTTAAAACAGTCAGGAGAATTCTCCAGCTATCTCCTTAAAACAGTCAGGAGAATTCTCCAGCTATCTCTTTATGTTAGGCTTACACTGAAGAATGATCAACCAACCAAACTACAAAGGAATCAGCTGGCAAGCATACCAGAATTATTCACATATACTTCAAGTATGTGTAGTCGAAGTGCAAGCACCAGGGAGCTACTAATGCAATATAAGTCAATAGGATGAGTCATATGGTACAATAATTGCCTTCAGCAGATGCCATGCCCAGCTCCATCCCAATTTTTTGTGAACATATTGCTTTTCCACATTACTTTCAGGCCAATTGTTCAAACTACTTCATATCCAATCCTATTGCTTTTATTTTTGTCTGTTCTCTCACTTTGTCCTTTTGGAGAAAGTTAGGTAAAAAAAAAATTCTAGACTTGCATGGGTGTTTCTTTCAAACTTGTCCACTCTTGTCCTCCTCTTTTCCCCTCAGCTTTTTTGCACCTTCAGTTCCTTTGTCTGCAGAACACCTGTCATTCCTCTTCAGCCACACTAAGCATCAAACTTAAGCTGCATACACACTATACCTTTAAAGCGCAAGAATTATGGGCACTGGTCTGTTGAGGGTTGCTGGTCATTGTAACTCTGTGGAAGGTAAACTACCGTGCCCAGAATTCTTTTAGGAGGTAATGTGCTTCAAATGTGCTTTTAAAGTATAATGTGTATGCAGTCTCAGTCATTTGTTCAGGCTGGATTTAAGCATGCAGAAGATATTGGCAATGAAATACTGGTAGAATGGACTGCACCACTTCACACTAAAACTGAGGAATTACATTTTAAAACTATATAGAAGAAAACTAGCACAGCACAGATGGAACTGGGCTAGAACCTTTCCCCCTGAAGTGCTAGTTTTCTACTTGCAATGAGTTATTTTTAAATACTGGGAATCGTTCAAAATTTATGAAGCGGCACACCCCTCAAGACCCTACCACCACATTCCACAACATATATACAGTTGTCTACATAAATGATAGAATAGAATACATTCTACACAATACTACTTAAGACTGCAGGTGAGGGCCTATTTTGGAACATCCCCACAAGGTTTACCCCAGAAGGAAAAAGCTCCCAGAAGTAGCATATCAGTGAGAAACCTTTCTGCATTCAAGCACCAGGCCCGTTTGCAGACCAACTCTATGTTACAAAGATGCCTGCAAACATGACATGAAGGCTGGAAACATTAACCCCACCATGTGGGAATCCCTTGCAGATGACAGCAGTGCCTGCAGACAGTCAGGTCATGTTTCCAGAGCAGTGGCCAGAGGAGAAATGACCACTGGGAGGAGCGCAGAGAGAGGAAACACCATGGTGCACCTGCAGCAGCACAACCGGACGCCTTCATTTGTCCCAACTGAAACAAAACATGTCTCTCCCATATCTGTCTCTAGAGCCACAGCAGGTGCTGCAACTCTCCCAATGGTTTAGCTTCACCCCCAAAGGCGCACTGCACCTCCACTGACTCAGACAGATGGGTGCCATATGTAAACATGTCTTTTACATATGGGAATATTCAAAAACACAGCACCTCTTTCCCACTGCAACCTGACATGGTGCACTCCAGAAACATACTGATTTACCTTGCCTATACTGTACTCCTCTAATTTCTCCCCCCCACCCCAAAAAAATAACTTTGCTTTCTGCTTCCTAACCTTTCTCAACTGTTAACTGATAGTGCTCCCTTAAGAAACATGCTTATGGAGGTGGAGCTATAAGAAACGGGGCTTCGCTTTCCAGAGAAAATGCACAATACCGTGGCTCGTTTTGACCAAAGCAAGCGCCGGAAACGCCCAGCTTGGCGAAGCTCCTCCTTGTTTCCATCCGCTGCCAGGAGAGGGAAAGGCCACCTGTGGGACCGGCGAGAGCAAACAATGGGAGTTGCAAATCCCCACGACGGAACTTTCGCCAGGACAACCTGCCGGGGGGGGGGGCTCGCAGGTTCCCCGGGGTATTATTATATGTTCGAGTTCTCCACAATTTACCTGCATGCACACGTGCTGGGAAATAATAATTTTTTTAAAAAATGAACAAAGCCAGGCTCCCCCCCTCCTCCCGCCCACAGTTCCTAGCTTCATTAACTACGAGCGACGAAGCTTTCGGTCTTTTCCAAAGTTTTGCAGCGCGAACCCCGCGTTTGGTAGCCTCCCCACCCCACAAAAGGAAATCATGGATACACTAGATATGGGTTCGTAGTTGACACCCAGATTCCTCCAGTTCCTTCCGGGAGTGTGGGCGAAACCGAAGTTTGCCGCCTCTTCCCCTTAAACCCACCTGCGCCCACAGGAGGTTAAAAATGTCCTGAGGAGGGATGGAAGTGCCCCCTCCCCTGGACATACACACGACCCCACACACACTTCCATTCACCTCCTTGTAACACGCATATGCCACCCACACGGGTGGGGCGGGGGACACAGCAATGAGAACCATACACACACAGCCCGAGACCCACGCGCGACCACTCGCCTCGGCTCCCGGGCTCCACGCGGCCATTCTCGAGTGGCGCTTCTTGCGGCCGCCCAAGGGGCCCCCCGCCCGGCTCCTCCGCCGCGTGCTCCGGCTGCTGCCCCGCTTGGGCGCCGGGGCCCTCTTCACCGCCGCCGGGCGCCTCCACCGGCACCACCGTGAAGTTGGTGGGCATGGCAACTCGCTCTAGCCGAGGCTCCCCGGCCGGGTCCCGCCGTGCCGAGCCTCACACGGCCGCCGCCGCCCTCCTTCCCCGCCCACCCGCGTTAGGAGCCGCTGCGGCGGGAAGAGTTTGCGGCTCTTTCCCCCACACCTCCGCCTCTCTTTCCTCGGCCGGCCCCCTCAAGCGCCGGCGCTGCTGTTGCGGCCGCAGGGAGCTCGGTAGCTGCCAGGCAGGAGCCGCGCCTCACGTGAGGGGAGCCTTTGCCTCAGAGGGGAAAGGCGGGAAGAGACTCGCTGCCTTCAGCGGCTCTTTGTTGAACGCGGCGTAGGCGAGGGGCAGATGGAGCCCAGGGCTGCCCCAACACACACACACACCTCCTCTTCAACACCCCTTTACTGGCACACACACCCACACACCTCCTCTTCAACACCCCTTTACTGGCCCACAAACAAAAACACACACCCCTTGGCTTGATTCAGCACACACACACAGAGCGCCCTTGAATTTATTCAACACCCCACCCCTTTATTTGATCCATCACCCCCCCTACAAATACACACACACCCCTTGACTTGATTCAACACACACACACACAGTCCTTGAGTTTATTCAACACCCCCTTTATTTGATTCAAAACACACACACCCCTACAAACACACACATGCACACCTTGACTTGATTCAACAAATGTGAGAGGTTTTGTATGGGGGCATCAAAAGCAGCAAAGGATACATGCGTTTGGGACCATATGGAGTGCATCTCTCCCCCCTCGTTAGATAATAATAACACAGTTCAGAGATGCTCATATTTTTCATCGACAGAGCAGCTAAAGGTAATTATCTCAGGTCAGAGATGTTACTGTTGTTTATTGATGCAGCAGTTAAAGGTGATCTGTAAAACCCAGTGACTCAGCATCCTCATGGAAAGTAAGAAGCTGGAAGTAGGTTCTTCATTGTGGCTTTTCTGTGGCAAAGCCTCGCTCCACGCCCCGCATTTAGTGCTAGTCACCATGCAGTGTTCCACAGTATTTGCTTGTTTAAGGTTTTTATATGATTTCTTCCAGATATGACTTCGAAACTGTTTCCAGACAACAAGGAAATCCGTATCAATAAAATACAGGGCAATTAAAATATCAGCAAGAAAACAGCAATGATATGCATCAGTTCCGCAATACAAATAGAGACTAGAAGCGAAGTGTGGCTTCCAAAAGCACAAGAAAGCAAACAGGTTATTTATTATTATTAAATTATTATATATTAAATTTGTATACCGCCCTATACCCATAAGTCTCAGGGCAGCAAAACATAAAGATTATGGAATCCCCTAAGCCATAAGAAGGCTACAAATACCCTTAACAGAATAGCATAGTTGTGTGTGACAGCCAGCAAGGAGTAATAGTGAGGATCAACTCCACTGCCTTACCAGAGAGTGGAAGGGTTAAAACAGAAGCTAGCAAGTAGCACATAGGTGATAAGACTCAATAGCTTTTAGGCTTGCAGCAACTGAAGGTTTATTTATATTTGTGTTTTTTTAAGAGACCCAGTCTCAATAACTGAGTGAAGGTCAGATGTCCTGTTACACAGAAAAGTGGGCAGGAGAGTACACACTGAAAGCCATAATCTTTAAACATAAAACAACAGCCCTTCTAAAACTGACTTGGCTGCTGGAACATTTTCAAGTGCTCCGAGTTAAGATAATGATACCAGCAGCAGTTTTTTCATTCGTGGTTTGTACTGTAGAATCTGCACATGTTGCTCAGAGTTTGATACAGGAATGCTTGATACAACTGCTGTTTCCCAGAAGGTACATACAGTAATGTGAACCTTCAGGACCAATGCTTCTCATTTCTCCTCCAGCTAATAAATTGCTTTTTACAGATTATTTTGTGTGGAACTTCCTCCCCTCCTCGCCTCACCTTCCCTCTTGGCTTCTCACTCAATATTCTCCATCCCCACAGTAACCAGCACCTCTCAGCAGCCTGCCTTTTACTCCAGGTTCAACTCCTACTTGCCACTCTCCACAGAAGGCTTGCTGCATACATATTCTTCTGCAGCAGTGAGCTTACACACAGAGAAAGCAGGGAAATTAGAGAATGGTAGTGGAAATTGTACATAGCCCTTAGGGGTAGAGAGAAGTGGTGTGGCCCCTTTAGTGTAGAATTTGTTGCTACAAGAGTGGTGGTGAATTGTCATTCTAACTGCATTCCAGCTGTTATAAATGTTGTTATGGTTTATATTTTGTACACTGCCCTGATATAGTCAAATGTAAAAATAAAATAAGGTTTGGAAGGATGACAGGTGGTGACAGTTGGAGGCAGAGCGGACAGAGCCATGTGAAAGCAGTTGGAAGGGGAATGTAGATGTAAGATACGGGGATAGGCTTGAGAGACAACCTGAATTGTTCTTCTAATAGAAACAGGTGCATCATATCTCTTCCCTGCATCTGTCCCAACCAGTCAGGTAAGGGCACTCACCTCTCACTTCAAACCTGTCTGGCCAGACTACCATTGCAGTCCAGAAAGTTTTGTTTCTTGGTGGAAGGTTCAGCTTGTAGCCTGAATCCCATATACTGTACTGTTCCCATTTGACTTATTGACACACCTACACCTAAGGCGATGCAGAGAACAGTTAGACTGGAAAAAGGAGAGAGCAACTAAGGGCAGAGCCAGCCTGAGATATTTTGCCGCTTGAGGCGAAACAGAAAATGGTGCCCTGCCCTGCTGCTGCCACCACCTGATTAAACACGTGGGTAGGGTGCAGGGAAGCCTCAGAGGGGCAGGTGGTGGCAGTAGCAGACCCACACTTTTCCAGGCAGCAGCTGCAGGTGACAAGCACGGGAGGTGGCAAAAGGAGCGCTTTTGGGGGGCCAGATCTGCCACCCCTCCCAGCTGTCCCCAGTCTGCTGCCTATCTCAGGGTGTGTTTGGGTTTGGGGAGGAGTTAAATAGATAAAACTGAAATAACATACAGTACTATATACGGTACTTTAAAAAATATTCTCAGGGCAGTTCTTTCTGGCATAAGAATCTAGAAGGGAATATTTTTCTTGCCTCCAACCTCCATATAATTTTAGTAGCAGAGGGTTTATCAGACATTGACTCTTTTACATGTAGATTAACACTGTAATCCCACAAATGTCTACTCAGAGGTAAGCTAGGTACACCAAAGTAAGTGTATATAGAATGGCAGTATTAGCCATGAGAATGTACAAGGCCTATTGGATATTCTCAAAAACTCTTAACAGTGGTGTTATATAGTGCAAACAAGCAATGAATTCAGGGGAAAGGAGGACTCTCTGTTCCCTTGTCATCCCTCTTCTACTCCCCTACAATATTTTTTTAAGGGCTGTGTATGGTTATATTTATTTTAAGAAGCACTGTGAAATTTGGAGGGTAAACCCATAGATGTGGGGAAGTAAAAGGGCATAGGTACCGGTAAGTATAAAGGCAGATCCTCTAGCAGCAAAAGAGGACTCTCAGAAGAAGGAGGCCTAATGAAGTTTGTGGCAAAGTAGCAGCTATGCCATATTGCATCACACACAAGTCTTGTTGAGAACAGACTGGGGAAAAGGAGCACCTTGAGAACCCCCTGACAAAACTTAGTAGAGAGGCCGTCCACAAAATACATATGCAGGCTTTGAACGTTATAAATAAACGTTTATCTTAGCGGAGGCTGGCAGCAGTCTTAACTAGGGTTCGCCAAAAAACCTTGCAGGGAGGTTGGGCTCAGAAGGTTTTTTCTGCGCTCCAGTCCCTCCCTGCAATAAACACTTCAGGGACAAGGGGATGGCTCAGCTTTTCTTCATGTTCCTAATGTTACTTCCCTGCCCCTGCAAGCTAGCCTCTGCTTCTGAAAATTCCAGCAACTTGAGGGAGGCATATGTGCGCAATTATTGTGCATGAGGCTTTGGGGGCAAGTAAGGGTTTTGGCCCTAGACGACGGTATATTTCTGAAAGGTAGCTTCAGGTTTTTGCATCCTGACTTCGTTTCAGGTTTGGCATCCCCAAAGCTTCTGCATATGAGCATTTCCTTTACAAATGGCTCTGGCTAATCAATTATTATTAAAGTATTATCAAGTAATAATATTTACAATAAAGTAAATCAAGTACTATCAATACTTATTTGGAACAACAGCTCAGCTTTGTTATTTTGTTCAGGAATAAGTTTCTTTTCAGACTATATCATGATGTTTTAAATTCTTCTGGTGTTTGTGTGTATATTTGTTTGCAAGTCAACCTTATAATTTACCTCTAACTGGTATTTTAGTTTTATGGCAATTCCCTTTAATTGAAGTCAAATGTTACTGTGGTGATCATGTTGGGTTGTTGAGCTGGCTTTGTCACTCTTACATTACAGTCACCATTACCATGTAATTCAGCTATATTTAAGTTTTAAATCAAATGTTCTACTCCTCTTAGGACTTGCAGCCAAACCCATAATTGACTGCCCTGAAAGTGCAATGAGTTATAATGCCAATATTCTCTGCTCCTCTCTTTTAGGGAACAAAAATTATGGTTATTCACTTAACCCTTCTTAAGTCCACCTTCCTGCAAGTATAAGAAGTCATAGCAAAACTTTTAGGGAAGAGATTGTAGGCAGGCATAATCAAACCGTGCCAGATTAGCATTGTCATTTGCTGCAGAAATGCAATAATGAATTGTGGTGATGACACCTATGTGGCAGCTAATGTGGATTATATATTGTACTATTTTTAAGATTAGTGTAACCAAGGGAATACTTTAACACATTAATCTTCAGATCATGAGCTGTGACCTGACCTAAGTAGGTCACACAAATGGCACCAAGGCCATCTTATGGAGACTAGGAGGGAGAAAGAAAAAGAGATGTGGTAGATTTAAGAGAAAGCGACAAAGAGAATACATGAAAGATAGATAAACAGTACAGATTGAAAGTCGCTAGGGGGTCCACGGAATTAATTTATATTTCAGTTTGTGCAGCATACATTTAAGATTCCCATTCTAGGCACATTTTCCTCCCAAAGTATTCTTCATATTCAAGGAACAGAAACTGTACTACATCTTTCAGTGCTCACTAGTGAACTTGTCTGTCATTTACATTTGCTATATTTTAGCAAACCATAGTTCCACAGTTGTTTCTTTCCTCTTTCAGAAATATTTCCTGTAAGTGCTGCTAGTATTTTATGCACCACAAATATACATGAGACACACTGGTGAAATTAACTCCTTAGCTGCCACAATTGGGGAGAATCCATAGGATGCCTTCCAGATGTTTCTTGGACTACATTTCCCATCAGCCCCCTAGCACGTCCCAAGGCCAAGGATGATAGAATCTGTAGTCGAGGAGTATCTGGAGAGCACCATGTTGTCTACTCTTGATCCACAGAATTATAGTTTGCTGAAAGCATAGAGGCCATACAATAAATTAATTAGACTTTCTATAGCAAATTTAGTGTGTTTAAAGCCTTTTACATGCGTTAGCACACATACAAAGGAGATGATTGATCAGAATTCTCAAGATTTATATTTAAAAGCTATCACAGGGGCTGCTAATTTGCTTGGTCAATGGCTGGTAGTGGGGATAATCTATAATCTATTGTAGATAATCTAAGGAATTTGGGTAGTGTCAAATTCATACATGAAATACAGTTGATTTACAATAATGTTAT
Organism: Zootoca vivipara; assembly: GCF_965207765.1. NCBI lineage: Eukaryota > Metazoa > Chordata > Lepidosauria > Squamata > Lacertidae > Zootoca > Zootoca vivipara. The sequence goes on along the minus strand of NC_142591.1, from coordinate 9,865,327 downwards.
TGTTAATATGCTACGCAACAGTTTTTTTAAATGTTCAGATTCTAAATAGCAAGTCTACCACAATTAACTGAGAACAATTTTAACAGCTGTGTGACTAAAACAATATGCTGTACACTAATAAGAAATTTTATTTTATTATAAGTCTTTAATTGGCTAAGCCTTTAATCTTCTCCTTCAGAAGCTTGCTAATCTGTTACTACTTCTGTAGCAGAGACCTATTAAATGAGCTTATTAAAAGTCAGTTCATACATTCAAGGAAGGAGTGCAAGTGACTTTCTGCATCTGATGTAATACGGCACTCACTATCTCTCCCCCCCCCCCTGGTGTGACCCATGATTCATCATGTTTTTATATCACTCCTTTTAACAGCAAACTCAAGTGGTGAATGTAGACAGGACTGAAGCGAAAACAAGACCCTGAGAACAGGAGGCTCTCTAACAGGTTCAGGGGGATATTGAGGTTTCCAAAGTACCAAAAATCCTTTTATACCCCACCCCAAAGGGCACCTGTCCTCAAATAATGGCTCAGTAAGGACTGGGCATGTTTCAGTAGCCACAAACTGTTGAGAGTCATTTGGCAAAGAAAAACTGAAAAGGAGAGGCAGGAAGAGGGGGGTAGGGGGTGGCGTGGCTGGCTGAGACCCTGAACACAAGCACTCTTACTAAGACGCAGAATATACGGCAACATTTTATTGCAGAATCCTGTTGCTAATCATTACTGTAACTACATCTAGGATTGCCAACTTTGGTTGGGCAAAATATGGGAGAGGCTGGGCAAAATAAAGGACAGCCCAGGGTGGGTGGGGTTTGGGGGCACACACACTCTCATGACTCCAAACCCTTTCCACCCTTTGTGGAGTGGGATTCCCCACATTTGGCCTCCCTCGTCACCACCCTGCCCCGTTCTCTGCCGCAACTCATGAAGATGGGGAGGGCCCTGGGGTAGACAGCTGGCTCCCACGGGTGACGAGCTCCAGCTCCAGCCTCTTGCCCATGCTGGCTTTGTAAGAGACTTGAGGAGGGAGGTGGGAGGAGAGGTCAAGTCGGAGTGGTGGAGGGGGCCAAGTGGCGGCAGACCTGCATCTTGCTAGACCAGCGGGTGGTGGCTGCTGAGGAGCACCAGCGAGAGGGAAGGAAGGAGGGGGCGAGGGGGGGAGAGGAGGTTGAATATGAGCACTCTACACTGCAATATTTTGTTGCAGGCCCACTTTGTTGCAGGTCCCACTTGCATGTTCAGACCCAGACACCTGCCCCCTAAATAAATTCTCACTTGATTCAAATTTTAGTTTGGTTTTTGGCATAATTTAGACCACAACTTTATTGATTGCAGAAAGTGAGTGGTTGCATAGGCTCTGGTTCGACTAGCTCCCTGCACCCTTGCAGGTAGCACTGACCCAGGACACCAGCATAGGTCAGCCAAGGGTAAACACCTGGATAGGCAGAAAGCTGGGAACACGACTATGTCTGCCACCCAGATGTCCCCCTGGACTCAGGCACGGGCACAACCCCCTCTCAGGGGTTGACCAAACCATTTGAGTCCCTGGATTCCTGTAACGGAATACCCTTCACATAGGGATGGCAAGAGATTTCTCCCATCCCTATCACCTGAACCAGTGCCTACCCACCACACGAGCACCTGCGCTTGCCACCAACCACTCACACCTGTAACCAATCCCTTAACCCCACTGACACGGTGGTCAGCCACAAATCATTCCAAATCACAGACAGATGAACCCCATCAAGCCTGTAAAGGGATGCATCACGAAAGGTAATGCCCAGGTGATGGCTCACCATCCCTGCCCAAGGCCAGAACCTTTTTGGCCACAGTGCTCTGGACATGCATCTTGGCCATCTCGGTGGCAGCTGGGAATTGGCTACCACTTCACTGCCAACAGTGACCAAATTTTGAGTCCAGGAAGAGCTGCCTTCAACTCTTCAAAGTCCTCCTGCATGCGGGACCGCAAGCTCAGCTTCCGGCAATTACACCCAGCTGCACCACCACTGTGGATATGCCTCCATAGACACCTTCCCAAGGCATTCCTTGTCTGGACCACCAGGAGACGTGCATGTGGTCAGGAATTGCGAGCCTGTGTTCGAATCTAGACTCCGCTGCCCTCTTGCTGGCCCAGTGGACAATCAGAAACGGATTCTTAACCATGTCCAACTTCAGTCTGCAAGAACTCTCTTTGGTTAACTTCGTTTCTCTGCATTTGGGAGAAGCTGACGAACCAACTTCATTAAGGAGTTAAGAATGAAAATATGCAAGACCAGGAATAGACCAATCCATACACCCTTCACTCCAGTGCATGAATGTGTGTGTGTGTGTGTGTGTCAGTCTCACATCACAAAGGACAAAGGTGTAAACCTTAAACATATTTTGTGTGTTTACAACTACCCTCAGCCAAATTATTTCTAATTCCTAACTCAATGTGAAGCAGCAAAATATGGATTTGGATTTGATATCCCGCTTTATCACTACTCGAAGGAGTCTCAAAGGGGCTAATAATCTCCTTTCCCTTCCTCCCCCACAACAAACACTCTGTGAGGTGAGTGGGGCTGAGAGGCTTCAAAGAAGTGTGACTAGCCCAAGGTCACCTAGCAGCTGCATGTGGAGGAGAGGAGACGCCAACCTGGTTCACCAGATTACGAGTCTACCACTCTTAACCACTACACCACACTGGCTCCATTATGTTTAGAGTTACTTAACTTATTAATTTAATTATCTTCTATACACCAGGTGTTCAAGTGCTCATCAAGGAGGTTCTAGGGTAAGCACTGACTGATTTAATTCAAAATTAGAGTGTGTTTGTCCAGTCTAGCAATAATCTGACCAAACAGTGTTTGCACTTTGCACACACAGAACCACAACCTCATTAAAGGCAGTCAAAATGTTCCACCCACCTACATGTTAGATAACTGAGAGGTCTCTAAACAGTGGAGGAATTACAATAATGTAGAAGTGGGAAATATGTCATTCTGAATTCCTTTGGATAAAGGAGCACTGTACAGGTTTTCAATTAATACCGGTAGAGAGAATTTAAAAATTCCTTATAAGTTAGCATGTGTGTCTGCTATGTGACTACAAAAAGTACAAATTGAAGATATCTGAAATGTAAAAATGTGCCTTTGGCATTTGTAATGCTAATGTACATATTTTAATTGTTTGTAACATGACATGCCACCGATCATCCAGGGAGAAGTTATTTGTGTGTAACTTCTCTCAAGAGATGTTTGAGAGGCAGAATATGTTGGGAGGTAGGATTGTATATGTGTGGGGGATAAATGTATTTTAACCAGTGCTTTAATTCCTTAGTGATGTCACAGTTCTACCTACCTGAAAACCACATGCTTCCCATAACACCAGGTGTGAAGCAATATGTATGTGTTTTAGAGTGTAATGAGAAAAATGTTCTGCACATGCCTGGCCTAGGGGAATTATTACCACTAGGGCCATCCTGAGGGAGACCCCAAAATGACAGCTTCCTTCCTGCCAGGGCAGAAGGGGCAAGGGAAGATCAACGTCAGGATCTTCTGCCCCTGTGGACCCTGCTGCCTGCGGTGGTCGCCTCACCTTGCCTCATGTGTGGACCAGCCCTGCTTATCACCCGTTTTCAATTTTCACATTGAGGCAGAACTTTTCCTTGGCTCATTTTGCACTTGTCTCTGTACTTTCTTTTACTGCATTGAAAAGAAGGGAGTAAGACAAGTTGGGTGTTATGCCCCATTCAGTCCTTTAGCCCTGCATTGTCCTTTTTCTACAATTAGAGATTCTGAGATTTAAACCTGCTTGAGCATTATGCCCTCTTCAATCCTTTATAGTCCTAATCCTAATATGTCTAAGGGATAGGAGGAAAAGGGTTTGATCATGGTTATTCATTTGTAAAAGAAATTTGCACAAACTCAGTGACTTTCTGCTTCTGATGTAATATGGCACTCACTGTCGTTGTCCCCCCCCCCCCATGTGACCCATGATTCATCGTGTTTTTATATCATTCCTTTTAACAGCAAACTCAAGTGGTGAATGTAGACAGGACTGAAGCGAAAACAGAGCCCTGAGAACAGGAGGCTCTCTAACAGGTTCAGGGGGATCTTGAGGTTTCCAAAGTACCAAAAATCCTTTTATACCCCACCCCAAAGGGCACCTGTCCTCAAATAATGGCTCAGTAAGGACTGGGCATGTTTTAGTAGCCACAAACTGTTGAGAGTCATTTGGCGAAGAAAAACTGAAAAGGAGAGGCAGGAAGAGGGGGGTAGGGGGTGGCGTGGCTGGCTGAGACCGTGAACACAAGCACTCTTACTAGGACAGAGAATATACGGCAACATTTTATTGCAGTACCCTATTGCTTATCATTAACTATATCTAGGGTTGCCAACTTTGGTTGGGCAAAATATGGGACAGGCTGGGCAAAATAAAACTCAGGACACACTCTGTAGACATGTTGCAGTAAGTTTTGTAAGGAATAATTTACAAGCAGTCCAACGTAGAGAAGCAGGGCACTTCTTTTTCTCCTCCTGGCTAACCTCTTGCCGCCACCCCACCACCACCTTCTTTACCCATCCTTGAGGCAATTTCCCCAATTAAACTGAGAATGCAGCCACAAAATTCTGTAGGCCTTCCTGAATTTTTTTGCCCTTAGTTTTCACTTGCCATTGCTGACATTGGAGGAGGGGAAGCAAACAAGAAGGAAAGGGTCAAGGAAGAGGTTATGAAACAGGCATATGATAATGAGCTCAGTCCATAAAGTGATTCAGAACAAGAACCAGCTCCAGAGCCCTATTGCAGCTATCCTTCTCTGGAAGGGCAACTGGGAGGCTACTGCTTGCATATTTCCTCTCGTAACTCTGTGTAAAATGACTACAGTGTGGTGTAGTGGTTAAGAGCGGGAAGCGGGTTTGGTGCTGGATGACCTTGGACTACACTTCTTTGAAGTCTCTCAGCCCCACTCACCTCACAGAGTGTTTGTTTTGGGGGAGGAAGGGAAAGGAGAATGTTAGCTGCTTTGAGACTCCTTCGGGTAGTGATAAAGCGGGATATCAAATGCAAACTCTTCTTCTTTTCTTTAATGAAAGCTAGAAATGCAGCTAGGGGTCCTGGGCCGTCTGTAAGGGACCAGGTCCTCACAGGTCACCCTGTAGAAATCTGTCTAGGGCTGGTTATAGTATATCAAATGTGGGTGTATGCTTTTTTTTTTTTAAAAAAATGCAGGTCAGTTCAGCAAGACCTGACACTGGAAATTGATGGTGTCTTTGTAATATTTGTTTTGTTTACAATTATAGTGGCACAGCATAGTGAAGAAGAAGAAGAAGAAGAGTATCGGGAAGTTTTTAATGTTTGATGTTTTACTATGTTTTTAGATGTTCTGTAAGCCACCCAGAGTGGCTGGGGAAACCCAGCCAGATGGGTGGGGTATAAGGATGGTGCTACTAGAGGCATTGGCTAGCTTCAAGGTTTTCCCCACATTGTGATTTTTGCATAGCAAAGACACACACACACGATTCAATATATATTGCCAGGTCTAAAATTGTGAAAACGCTATCACAATAAGGACTTCAAACTAGTTTTGGATGATATATCGCCCAATCCTATTCTGCACTATTTCCACAGAAGTTAGAGTGCAATTCCTAAACCCCAAACTCCAGACCTTGCCACACTAACCTATTGGCTAATGCCACTGGCATACCATGGTCTACCGGCAAGCCCCGCCGCCAGGCCGGTTGGGGAAAATGTTCCAGGGCCGAGCACAACATGGCCCCTCTGTTAAGAGGATCCACCTTCTCACCACAACATATCTCAAAGTAAATGTTGCTGGATTTTGAAGTTATTCTATGGCAAGTCCTTCAGGTTCCACTATGAGGCTAAATGTTTTACCAAAGATGCTGAAAATGGTGGCAGTAATGAGGATTTCCCACAACAGCAAACACTCCTGATTTTTGCAAGGCAGTCCTATTTTAATGTAAGATTAAATAACTGCTGCACTTCTCTGTTAGTTTAAGGGGATATCTGGTGGAGAGGGAAGGTGAGGGCAATGTGCTATCTCTGGATTTGTTCTTTCAGTAATGTTTTATGGCAGAGGTTGTGTATAGTTGCACAAAGATAACCATCAGGCTTTGTCTAATTGTTCCAGCACTTGTCAAATAACTGCTTGTAAAGTTTATATAATACAACAAGGTGACTCCTTTGCTGTTAGGCTGTTTGTTGACCTTCCTACCTACTTTTTATGTTTAACATTCCTCCTCTTATCATCCCCATCTCTCCCTCTCTGAGCCATATTGCTCTTTTCTAAAAGTCGGTGAATCAGATTTCCCATCCACAAATCTGCTTTTCAAATCCCTCAAGATAGTCCTGAGGACAGGTTGTTCGAATACCAGAAAAAGGCAGAAATGCTTTTCTTGGAGTTGAGCATACCTGCCAAGACTTGGCTTAAAGAATCTTGGACATTTAACTTGTCCTGAGACACATCTGTGTTAATAACAATTGTGTAAAACAAAATGGCTCAACAGAAACTGCTGTAGCAGAACAAATAGTGTACATTCAGTTTCATGAGAAAAATATTTAATGTGCATTTGAGGCAAAACTTTCTTAAGGTAGCATACAACTGTTAGATAAAGCTTTTATACTTCCAACTGTGGCTGTCTAGTGTTGGTGCCAAAAGCACTGAAAATGTGAAACTGAGGAATTGCTAAATATTTTGGGGAAGAATTTAGCAAGGTGTTGAAAAGAAGATGTAGTTTTGAATTATATTTATAGCAATGTTTTTGAACCATATAAACCACCTGATTGCCTCTGACCCTATCTGGCACTCTGTGTGTAATGAAAGCACAATGGCAGACAGAATAAAGATGATCCATGATCCTCCAACAGCCTGAGCTACAATTATTTGTAGAATAGTTTGTAGAATCTACAATTATTTGTAGAATAATTGTACATTATTCTACATCATCATTCCCCAGAAAACACAAGAACATCCCTGAAACCTAGCTGACTTTGCAGAGGGGGGGGGAGTAGAAGGCACAAAAGAAAATAATAATAATAATAATAATAATAATAATAATAAAGATGCCCTCTCTGTTGTCTGAGTATTGACCTGAGAAAATCTTTGCATGAGTATAATGTGTCTCTGATTTTAATGCAGGAGTATTGTGCCCCAAGTTTCAAATGTTTTGAAAACACTGTTCTTCAAAAAACAGATTAATGTTAGGAATATGGGTTGCTTTAGAACAGGCATAGGCAACCTTGGCTCTCTAAATGTTTTGGAACTACAACTCTCATGAACCCTGACCACTGGCCCTGTTAGCTAGGGATCATGGGAGTTGTAGTTCCAAAACATCTGGAGAGCCAAGGTTGCCTATGCCTGCTTTAGAACTTCAGCAGGCAAGGTTTTTCTTGCGTGTTTAGACCTTCAAACCTCCCCCTTAAATAAATTCACACAAGACTCAAATTTTTGGTTCGGTTTTTGGCAGAATTTAGGCCACAACTTTATTGATTACAGCAAGTGAGTGGTTGCATAGGCTCTGGTTCAACTAAAGCCGGGGACATGCTATGTCCCCCACCCAGATGTCCCCCTGGGCTCAGGCACGGGCACAACCCCTTGCAGGGTTGACCAAACCATTGAGTCCCTCGATTCCTTTAACGGAATACCCCTTCACATAGGGATGCCGAGAGCGTTCCCTCATCCCTATCACCTGTGCCAGAGCCTATCAGCAACCTTACAAGTTGTGACGATTTGCTACGCAGCAGGCGGAAACCCAAATGACACCAGCCAATCAGCCGAGTGAGGAAAATTCCTGCCATGCCCCTGTCCCAACAACAGATGACACATGACAGCATAGCAAGGTCAAGCGCACAAGCCTTAAATATAGGGAGACGTGGGCGGGTGTTCCGATGCACTGACCAAGAGAGAAAGCTCAGGGTCACGTGCATTGGCATATATAGGTCCCTTGATCCATTTGGCTAGTGTCCCATTGGTCAGATTAAACCCAGCATCAAGGGACCTACCAATCGGGTGTTGTGGCTATCCAATCGTACCCACCCACAACACAAGGGTTTGATTGCCAGGTCTCAGCGCAACATGTGCCCACTTTGAGGGAGGACACGATTTATCACTGCATCTGTATACCAGGAACAGTTTAAACCTGCTGAATGTTTTCAGACAGAACTTTGGGGAGGTCTTGGCATTCAAGAATTTAGTCTGTTGGGAATGAAGATGAGTAGTTGTGCTCTGAGCATTTTGCATCCTGTTGCGTGATCAACATGCATGCGTAAAACCAAGCCAAAGTGTACAGGATTTTCAATCATTCTTAATTTGAATTTGTAAAACACGGAAGATTAGCAATAATGACTGAAAAAGAAACATCTGATAATCATTTAAAACATGCCAGGGGAAAGACGAAGCATAAATTAAAAGGAAAGTTCTAAGTAAGTTACAGCCAGACAGGACAAAGTGTTTTACATGCCCCATTGCTGGCTGGCTGCCCACTTTATGAAATATTTAGATAGGAATCTGAAGGAGTAAAAACTTGTTTAGATCTAGGTACCTATTAAAGTACTAATTAAAGTCCACAGCACTCTGGCCAGTAAATTTGTGCTAACACACACACACACACACACAAACACAAAACAGGAACAATATATAACACTGCATTCTAAAGTAAAATAACATAAAAATATTCTGTGTTGATATATCATGGAAGTGTAGTATTATAATGCAGGTAAACAAGCAACTACACAAGTAGATTTACTGTTGTGGTCTTTTTTTTAAAAAATGGCTTGCAACCAGGGCTATTGTTCAGCTGCAACTCACCAGAACTCAGTTCCGGAGCTTCTCCAGTGGGTGCCATTGCCATTATAGAATAACAAGGGTGGCATTCATGGTGAGTTCCAGCACCTCTTTTTCCAGAAAAATAACACTGGTTACAACAGAGAACAGAACAGTGTTAGGCTCAACCTGTCTAGGTCTGTCCTGGTGTAAGGTTGCCAGCTTTTTGATCAGCTGTAAGGTTGCCAGCTTTTTTCTTGCCAAAAGTCTTGTGCCTGCATGAGAAAGAAACTGAATGGGACATTGCCTTGGATTCCATGATGTAATAAAGTTGGGTTAATAATGTAAGGAGGGGGGAATGAATTAGATGTGATGGCTGCTGAAGACCTCTCTCTTTATAATGCAGGGGCCTTATTGAGTGAAAAGAGTGCACAGCCAGGGATGTTGATCTCTTCCTGCCGGGTACATTTCTGATAATTGGTTTCACTTCTGATTTCAAAGCCCCGATGAGGAAAAGGATCTCATGGTTTCAGGAAAGGTACTCACTGTGTGAGGAAACCGTGTAATGGGTGTGCCCTAATGTCAGGAAGCAGCAGGACTCGGGAAAGCTTCAATAGTATTTATTGCTGAACAGCAGATCAAAACTCAGCATAACAGGCAAGACTAATGCATTCACAGCATAAAATGTAGCGAGGTTGCCTCCCCCTGCTGCATTTCAAAACATATGCATGCTGTTGTACAGATCAGAGGGGGCGGGGATGACTTCACCAAATGCACATTACACGTCTCGTGCTATTCATGAAACTGTCATATGTGCATGCACCATTATCTGTGCATGTGCAACAGCTGCCTCAAAGGTACACACCTAAATCTAACTGCAGAGTGAATTTGGCTTAATATTTCCTATCAGATTGAAGCTGGTTTGATGGAAAAGCATCAGACAGCAGTACTTGTCAAGAAACTATTGGCATAGCTTTTCAACGTGGATTCAAAAACCACCAGTGGGAGAGCACTGGAGCCAAAGTAAACTGTAGCATCCACACACATTTAAAGCACATTTGGAACACAATTCTTTCCCTCATATAATTCTGGTTCCATCTGGTTCCCAGTTGACTAAGGAGGGAACCAACCCCCCCCCCAAGGAGGGGAGGGGAGTTTCTATTACATACAGGGCCGTCTTAAGCGCCCCTGGCGCCGTGGAGCGACGGATCTGGTTCCCCCCACCCCGTTTCCCAGCACGGTGGGCGGGCAAGCCCAGCGCGGTTGTCAAACTGGCGGGCCGGCCAGTGGGCGGGCGCAGCTCGCGCGCCCTCCTGGCGGGCCAGCGCCGTGATGCCCTGCGCCACCAGGGGTCTACCTAGAGCCGACCCTGATTACATATCAGTTCATTCTCTTAAAGAGAGAGGGCAAGGCCAAACACACACTACAAAAAGCAAACAGGGAAAGAGTGCCACAAATAATGTGATTTGTTCTTCAGCCTTTGTCCGCATGCACTTTTTTTCTTCTAATATCAGATAGTTCCTCCTCTTTATATATTTAATTAAATGTGCATCTGTGCATTAAAATGTATTAAATGTGTGTTCCAACATCATGTCTAGATTGGTCCCAATTCTTGGTACAGTACATCTCCTGTATTTAAAAGCTGCAGTGTGGAACATACGAAAACAAATCTCAAGGCCTAAAGAAGCATACCAAAGTAAGATTTTTTTACTTCTTGCTTTGAACAACACACCTACCCACACCCATTCACAAAGTGTGTTGGGAGATTCCCAGCTGATACATGAGAAACAAGTCTAAGGCACCCAGTAAATGTTTGCACACTTCTTTGCAGCCTAACCAATGTCCATAGTTTCATTTCTTCCTTTCTCACCTCTCCCTTGCCTTGTAAGCTAAAACAACAACACTGTATCTACTGGTAAATTAAAAGCAGATTGTGTTTCCCTCATTGTCCTTGTGTTCCGGAGAAGATATCCACTATAATCTCGTCCCTCTCCCCTTAAATTCTTACCATGTTTATCTGGTCAAATCTGTTGGATACTATATAAAACAATTCAAACTTTTTTTAAAGCTCTTGGAAAAAACAAACGCTTCAAGGTAGGAGGCTTTGTGATTGACAGAAGGCCTTGGCAATTAGATGATTTCTGATGCAAACTGGATAAACAGTTTTTTTCCTGAGCTAGATTTGGGGAGAAGATTGTAAGTGTGCTCCCAAAAGTCATCAGTGCAGAGCTTTTTTTAGGGGAAAGGAAAAGAGGCAATTGGCGCAGGCCCTGCACATATCGACACTGACCAACTATATATTCCAGCTGAGGAAGGAAGGAAAACTGCCCTCAAATGAACATTAAGAGGCTTTGAAGAGTCCTGCATGATTGCACTTCTGCCACTGCTAAACTTACATACATCTGCACACACACTTTATAAGACACAAATACTTATTTTTGTTCTCCCCCACCCACGCATTGATCCATTTGCACAAACGTATAATCATGAAAAGCTGGCAAATACCCAGGTTCACGGTTTTGAAAAGGGGTCAGTGGCAGGCACAGCCTGACATTTACAGGTTTGGAGCAGCTGCACCTCCTGAAATTTCCTTTTCTGCACAAGAAAAGCCTTCTCCCCTTTGCATCAGAGCTACAGAACATACAAACCACCAAGTCAAATGCAGACCAGCCAAGTACCATGGCCTACTTCAAGTTCAGGGAGAGCCGAGCGATTTTCCAGTTTGTATTGCCTGCCTGGAACTGGAAAAATGTAGTTATCAGCTGACAGACCACAATAGGGGCTTTGACAGGCTTGGGGGGGGGGTCACACAGTCACAAATTTATACTGGTATAACTCTCCCCATATTAAATTGGAGGCTGAGATTGGAGGTCAGTTTGAAATCTAATGTGGGTTGCACTTGTTGGTGCCTCAACTGCCTTTTTGAGAAAGCAGGCATATGCTCAAGTTAGAACTAGCTGTTTAGGTACAGAACGGGCAGAAATTATTTCAAAGGGCAGTATGTAAGTGTGTGGGTTCCATTGCGCAAAGGTTAAAGATTTTAAGAAGAAAATTGGAAGGTTTAAGGCCATTGCTGAGGGAACCCTTACTCTTGCCAGCAGGGGCCAAATCCTTGCAACCTGAGGTGAAAATGTCACTTTTTTTGCCTGCCATTGTTTTGCCTGCAATGTTTAGAAGTCACCAGAAACTATTCCGGCATCTGCTCTGAGCTCCAGCAGGGGGAGCTGTACAACAAAAGGCATAAAAACAATGGAAGGCCTAGTTTTGTGAGGACAAAATGGCGGCAGGGGCAAAAGGAAAAGAGGAGGAAGAGGATCTGAGGAGGGAGTTGCAACACAGGCCCTCCTCATTGTCCTGTTCTCTCTCACACACAAAAAACAGCAGACACATTGCTCTTGCGAATCCTCCCTCTGTACTCCTTTTATTGACACGTGTACTCAGTTCTCCTCTGCTTATTTTCCCCTCAGTGTTGATAGACTGGAAATAAATGTTAACAGAAGAAGGAAGATAATTGTGGAAAAGGAGAGCTTCCCAGGAGGAGACATGTAGCAGCAACTTAGTGGGAGTCCCCCCCCCCCCAAAGAGGAGACCGCTGTGCTTTCTTGTTCTTTTATATTAAATCAGGAGCTTGAAGATACGTTCTGAGAGGAGGTTACTCTTCAGTCGCAAAGCGTTACCCTCTACTTTTATGCCTCCCCCCCCCCATGCTCAGGCTCACTTGCCTCAGGCTGGTCTGAGACCAGAAAGGTCTCCATAGAAGGGTCAGCCGTAAAACAAGTACGGAGGGAAAAGTCATTCTAAAAAGGACAACTAACTGGCTTCGTGTTCCTTTATGACTCCAAAATATGTTCCAAGGGAAATTTGCTCTTCAATCAAGGCAGCCCTGTTTAGGGAAGCTTTTAATGTTTGATGAATTTCTGTATTTTAGTGTTTTGTTGGAAGCCGCCCAGAGTGGCTGGGGGAACCTGGCCAGATGGGCGGGGTATAAATAATAAATTATTATTATTATTATTATTATTATTATTAATCACATTGACAATTGGGCATAAAGTTCATCCCAATAACTTCGTATGAGTCTGGGCTTGAGGGAAATACTGTTCCAGAACGAGGAGATCTTTATACATGTGGAGGGAAAGCTGATGAGGACCATAAACACCATTTCCCCTCACAAACTTATTGCCATTCGAGTAGCTTGTTGTAAAAACAACCAACCAACCAACCAACCAAGGTGTTTGGTGTTTTATTAAGAGAGCAGTCGTAAGTCAGACAGGCAGGGAGCAGGGCCAAACTTTGGTAATACAGTGCCCTGAGGCAGGACAAAATCCCTCCCCCAATAATTCCCCCCCCTTATTTTCACAATAATTCCTTATGGTACAGTTGCTTTTCATGAATCTTCTCAGAAGGTGCCCATATAAATAATGTTGTTGTTGCTGTTGCTGTTGCTGTTGCTGTTGTTGTTGTTTTGCACCCCTTCAGCTTGGCACCCTGAGTGGTGGAACTGCCTGAAATGCCCTAAATCTGACACTATGGGGCCAGCCAGATTAAAAGGTGTGAGGGGGTGCTCTTAGCCTCTTTTTTGCCACTTGTATTTATATATACAGTAGTTTGTCATTGGTATGAGCTTTCGTGTGCATGCACACTTCTTCAGGTACACACTTCTTCAGGTACATGTGTATCTGAATAAGTGTGCATGCACACGAAAGCTCATACCAATGACAAACTTAGTTGGTCTCTAAGGTGCTACTGAATGATTTTTTTAAAAAAAAAAATATTTTGTTTTGACTACGGCAGACCAACACGGCTACCTACCTGTAACTATATATACAGTGCTATTTTTCTAGAAAAAGAGGTGTTGGAACTCATGGCAATGGTGCCCACCTGAGAGGTGCTGGAACTAAGTGCTTTTTTTCTTTAAAACATGTTTAGGGGTACTCTCATTTTGACTCAAGAAAATCACTATTTTATAGTTCAAATCAGGAAAAATAAACACAGTAAATGGGCAAAAGTACAAAGATTCACAAAATGTTTAGGGGTATGGTGTACCCCCAGAAAAAAAGCACTGTACATATATATGGCTTTCCCACTCCACTTCCGATTAAAAGAGGTGTGTGTACACACACACACACACACACACACACACACACACACACACACACACACAGAGCTATAGGTTGGAGAGGAAGGGTCAATCCTAAAACCTCTCTAATGAACTGAGGCTTCTCCCTCCTGCCTTCCAGAAGGCCTCATTTAGGGGCTTAATGGCTGCTACCACCAACAAAAGTACCACCAGTGGTAGCTTCTCTGGAGAAGATTTTGGATGAGTGTGTGAGGGGCTGCAGGATACAAATGTACTGCTGTTTTAGTTAGTTAGTTTGTTTTGCCATGGATGGCTAATGAGAGTTGGCAGTATGGATTCTATAAGAAAATAGGATTGTTGCATAACGCTCTCTCAGATTTAACAAAGGTTGATCTTTTAGTACTGTATTCTGGTTAATCAATGTCTCTCTTGTTCTTTTTTTATTTAGTAGGAGTAAGTGAAGCTGGGGCGGAGAGGAGGGAAGCAAGACGAGAGCTACAACAAAACATATATTCTAAATACCCACTGCGATGGCCCATCATCTTTTTCATTCACCATCATTAGGCTAGATTGGTTTCCTGGGAGATGTCCCAGTTAAGTGGATTTCCTGATTAAGTGCTTCCCGATTAACTGGAATAGATTGTAAGGACTGTACATAAATATGCCTTGCTTGTGACTCTCTTTGTATTTTGGAGTTAGAAAACTGATGCCCGCTCCACATCTTTCCAAATGGGATATATCTTACTGGTTTGAAAAGCAGTATTGAAATGGCATTATTTTCTAAATGACTAGATCGCTCTTTAATAATAATAATAATAATAATAATAATATCTAGTCCTATTTCTGATAATGTATTGTTGTTAGGATGGAGTACTTAGTGATTATGGTGGAAAAATCACAAAAACAGGTTGGATGAAAGGCACACACCTTTATTTTTTCCAAAACACTTGAGTGCCTACAAAATTTTAGGCTCCATTCCTGTGCTTACTGCAGTGTAAGATCCTGTGAAACCTCTGGATTAAACATGCATAGGATTGCGCTATAAGATTTTTAGTCAGAGGTGATGCGATAAAGGTATAATTGCTTGTAAATAGAATGCACTGATTTCTTTTGATCTGTACAGGCCATCCAGTACATTTTGCTGCCTGCAGCAGACAACATGATGGTGCTATCCCCATGTACAAAAGGTAACTAGACTGGCAATTGAATGTTACTTCAATATTGGTAGTCAAACAGCAGGCTAGCTTAGCGTGTGCAGGGCACACAACTCTTCCCTCAAATACTGCATCTTTCCCCAGCATTTGCTACTTGAGGCAGCTGCTTCACTATGTCTAATGGTGGGACTGGCTCTGGATGCACTGGTTTTGCAGTTCCTGAGATACCAGAAAAGCTTGCAAGACATATAAGCCAAATAAGATAGTGGGATGAGTGGGTTGGAGTATACCCTCCAACATTTCTCTGATGAAAATAGGGACGTCCCATTCCATAATAATAATTTTACTATTATACCCCACACAACTTACAGAGTCGTCTACTCTGGTCAGCTTCCAACATACATAAAAACATTTAAAAAATTTAGCATTAAAAAACCTCCCTATACAGAATTGCCTTCAGATGACACAGGGGTCGTAAAACGCCATACCCTCCAACATTTCTCCAATGAAAATAATCACAGAATAAAAAACAGTAAACTAATTTCAGCATACAGATTTCATCAGCAGAGTGTAAAACAGCACAGAAAAATATACAGTACAGCATCCCTAAAAACATACTGTATAGCAGATATAAAATTCAACTATCTCAAAGGATTCACTATTTAAAAGCCTGGGGCTATCTCTTTTACTACTCTGCAGTACATACAACCACAAACCTGGTCAAAAAGGTCTAGCTGATGGGCAAGATCAGTTTCCAAATCTGCACTAGGAGCCCATTTATAGTGACAAATGTAACCCCTTCCTTCCCATAGCTCTGTAAGAAATGCCCTTTAAAGAACACTTATCCTGATTTGTCCATAGTTTGTGGCATCCTTGGTTAACAGAAGACTCCATAGCTCAGAGTCACATGCTTTGGATTCAGTTTTGTGGTTGTTGTTTTTTTAAAAAATTCAGTTTCAGTTTCAGACACCTCTAGTTCAAAGATCTTGGGTAACAGGGCTGGCAGAAACCTATGCCCGAGGCTCGAGAGAGCCTGCTGCTAGACAAAGCAGATATTGTTGATGATTTGTGCAATTCTGTTTTCATTATAATATTTATCTGTAAGCGGCTTTGAGAGCCTTGTCTGGACATAGACAAGGATATAAATAAGGGATGGACTGTATCCCAGAACAGAGCACATGATTTGCATGTTCTCAGTCCCTGATATCTCCTGGGTAGGGCACCCATGCTTGAAACCCTGCAGAACCGCTATCAACCAGTGTGGTAAACGGTGCTGACCAACGACTGGATGCAGTAGTAAGGCAGGCATTTTTATTTATTTGTGTGACTTCATTATGCCCTCAGGACACAAAGATAAGCATTTATAAATATTTCCAATTGTTTTATTTTGAATTGATTCTTAGACATGTAAGAGGGCTGTCTCACACTGGAGTTCATGTATGGGTTCAGCTTCATTAGAATGCCCTATTCCGTGTTTATTTCCCTGTTTGGGTTAGAAGAGAGAAAACAGAGACTGCAGTTTGCCAGGAGAGGGCGTTCTCATCCTTGCTCCAGCTCCAGCCAAGCAGTTTCTGCTTTTTGTCTGCTGGACTCCTGCCACACTGGGCATTGCATTGCAGAGCAGCTGTAACACATGCAAAAATATGCAGTACCATCCAGGCTTCCCCATAGGATGTTCTGAGTGGTTGATGGTAGGATTAAAGAATTTGTGACGGAGGCAGGAATTAAAAACTGTACTCGTAATCCATGTAGAATGGGGAATAACATCTGTCCCTGCAGCATAATAGGTCAAAGAGGTTCAGCAGAGGTTTGGCACACACTTGGAGGGTGTGTTTGGTATAACTTAATAGCAATTTTAAAAAATATCAATTTGATGATTTTTCAATTGATCAACATTTTTCAGAAACATTGCCCAGATATACAGGTATAACCTTGTATTTTTTTATTAATGTTAGGATTTCTGAGCAGAAGCATAGTCAGTAGAGATAAAACCTGGAAAAAATATGTGAGTGAGAGTATTTTAGGTATGTGTGTGAGAGAGAGAAAGAGAGAGAGAAAATTGAATTTAGGAAAACAGGATTAATACGGCATATGCAAGCAGAAGCAACAACTTTTTAGATGTGGCAGCCTTTGGACAGTGTTGTACAAGTGTGAAAAGTTACCAGGAGTCTGGTTTTGCCATATTTTTAGCAACATTATCTTGTGGGTCAGTTTATTAATGACACAAAGACCTCACATTCACTTGTACCAACATGCAACTGTAGGATGTGTTTGGCTATTTATAGAATCATAGAGTTGGAAGAGACCACAAGGGCCATCCAGTCCAACCCCCTGCCAAGCAGGAAACACCCATCAAAGCATTCTTGACATGTGGCTGTCAAGCCTCTGCTTAAAGACCTCCAAAGAAGGAGACTCCACCACACTCCTTGGCAGCAAATTCCACTATCGAACAGCTCTTACTGTCAGGAAGTTCTTCCTAATGTTTAGGTGGAATCTTCTTTCTCGTAGTTTGAATCCATTGCTCCGTGTCCGCTTCTCTGGAGCAGCAGAAAACAACCTTTCTCCCTCCTCTGTATGACATCCTTTTTTATATTTGAACATGGCTATCATATCACCCCTTAACCTTCTCTTCTCCAGGCTAAACATACCCAGCTGCCTAAGCCGTTCCTCATAAGGCATCGTTTCCAGGCCTTTAACCATTTTGGTTGCCCTCTTTTGGACACATTCCAGCTTGTCAGTATCCTTCTTGAACTGTGGTGCCCAGAACTGGACACAGTACTCCAGGTGAGGTCTGACCAGAGCAGAATACAGTGGTACTATTACTTCCCTTGATCTAGATGCTATACTCCTATTGATGCAGCCCAGAATTGCATTGGCTTTTTTAGCTGCTGCATCACACTGTTGACTCATGTCAAGTTTGTGGTTTACCAAGGCTCCTAGATCCTTTTCACATGTACCTACTGCTCTCAAGCCAGGTGTCTCCCATCCTGTATTTGTGCCTTTCATATTTTTTGCCCAAGTGTAGTACTTTACATCTCTCCTTGTTAAAATTCATCTTGTTTGCTTTGGCCCAATTGTCTAATCTGTTAAGTTCATTTTGAAGTGTGATCCTGTCCTCGGGGGTATTAGCCACCCCTCCCAATTTGGTGTCATCTGCAAACTTGCTCAGGATGCCCTCAAGCCCATCATCCAAGTCATTGATAAAGATGTTGAATAAGACTGGGCCCAAGACAGAACCCTGTGACACCCCACTAGTCACTACTCTCCAGGATGAGGAGGAGCCACTGATGAGCACCCTTTGGGTTTGGTCAGCCAGCCAGTTACAAATCCACTGAATGGTATCATTGTCTAGTCTGCATGTTACCAGCTTCTTTACACGAATATCATGGGGCACCTTGTCAAATGCCTTGCTGAAATCAAGATAGGCTACATCCACCTTTATCTACCAGGCTTGTAATTCTGTCAAAAAATGAGATCAGATTAGTCTGACATGACTTATTTTTCAGAAACCCATGCTGACTTTTAGTGATCACAGAGTTTCTTTCTAGGTGCTCACAGACTGTTTGCTTAATGATCTGCTCTAGAATCTTTCCTGGTATTGATGTCAGGCTGACTGGGCGGTAATTGTTTGGGTCCTCTCTTTCCCCCTTTTGAAAATAGGGACAACATTTGCCCTCCTCCAGTCTGCTGGAACTTCGTCTGTTCTCCAGGAATTTTCAAATATTATTGCTAGTGGTTCTGAAATCACCTCTGCCAGTTCTTTTAATACTATTGAATGTAGTTCATCTGGCCCTGGAGACTTGAATACATCTACACTAGCCAAGTATTCTTGTACTATCTCCTTACTTATTCTGGGCTGTGTTTCCCCTGCTGAATCATCTACTCCATATTCTTCAGGTCGGGCATTGTTTTCTTTTTTGGAGAAC
The DNA here is from genome assembly GCF_965207765.1 of Zootoca vivipara. NCBI lineage: Eukaryota > Metazoa > Chordata > Lepidosauria > Squamata > Lacertidae > Zootoca > Zootoca vivipara. The sequence continues at coordinate 9,846,415 of NC_142591.1, read as the reverse complement.
AACTGCCAGAATATGAGAGACAACTGCCAGAATATGAGAGATGAGCTCTGTGTGTCCTTTTGGCAGGGAAATCATGGGAAACCGCTTTACTTTCCAATGAGAAAATGGCATTAAATAAATAACTAAATGACCAAAAAGGAATTCAGGTTGATCAGACAAAAATGTAAATCAGTCTCTCCCCCCCCCCCCAAATAGATTCCTTGTAGCAACTGGAATTGTATTGTCTGGAATTGTGTTGGTTGAGAGACCAATGGTTCCTGAATTTATAATGAGATTTAACCAGAATTTGATCATACTAATCAACTGATGCGTTCAAGCAACGCATAATTTTATGGTTCAGAACTCTGCTTGGGGAGGAAAATAAAATCAAGATGAAATTGTTTGTAATCATTTGGTATTTTTGATGCAGCTCAACTGAAGTTACCATGAGTATAATATATTCTGAAATAAATAGTTGCATTTGTGAAGGAAAATCATTTTGGTGCAAATATTCTGCCAAACAGCAATAAATTGTTCCTTGTTTCACATCTGTAATTTGGAAGCTGTCCACCACAAAACACTGACTTGCCATTCATGAAATGCAGTATATGTAAAAAAAAAGGTGCAATTAGTATCCAGTATAAAATACCATGATCCATCCCACCTGTTTGTATTGATGCAGCGCTTTTTCTAAGTGCTCAAACTAATTTTACCACCACCAGGACAAAATTTCTTAAGTGTCCAAGTATGCAAAATTTATAAGCTGACTTGTGCTTGTGCTACCCTTGTGCTGTAATAAATCAGTAGTTTGAGAAAGTGCTGTTATTTTAGTGGCACTACTCAGTGGATGTTTGCATTTTGCTTTACAAATGAATTCTCTTTGGATATAATATCAAATACTGAAGCAGTGATGGCATAAAATAGCAAGATTACATGAGATTCCTAGTAAATTGAAGGTTAATCTGTATTCTATAGCATTATGGCTTACGCATGGATCACAACATGACTTAATAAGAAGTGCTTATCTTCATAACCAGGCCATTACTTTAAAATCTATTAAGAACATACTGTCATCTCTAAATGATCCAAGAACCAGCAAGGTTAAGAGAATAATGGATCAGCTTAGTTTCCCATTCATATTAATTTACCACTTTGTTGCAAATTCTTGCAGTAATGCTTTCTGAAAAGTGCAATCGTTGGAAAGAAAAACAAATTTCTGGGCTTGAAAACTAGCAATAGTTCTTATGAGCTACTTGTTGAGGCAAGATTACTGAATATTTTCAGCTTTCCAACTGCACTTTTGAGAATCACCCCAGCATATATTTTGGCCTCATACAAAAACTGAACTGCTGTATTTTAATATATTTGCTGAACCCAAGCATCAACTTGTGCATAACACTTCTGGACAAATTTCTAAAACTAGGCCAGTTCATAACACTTTGGTTGCCTTGCCACAAACAATAGAATTGGTGTGATAAGATTTGTTTTAGCATAGTGTTTCTTCTTCTTTTAAATAGGCTGGTTTTCTGAACATTCGTCTTTAAAACCATTTACATATCCAGTGCCTGAGACAAGGTTTTTTCATGCAGGAGCAAATGTCTACAAATTTAAGATCAAATATGGCAACTCTATGAGGTAAGCATGACAAGACAGTTATCTGAAAGCCTTCACTCTTGACAATATTGAGGAATTGTTCAAATTAGGAAGCAGAAATAAAATATAGGCTAAGCATCTCAAAAGGACTTAGGTTGAGACTTGTTAAAATAAAAAAAATGTATTAGAATATTACAGATACTTAACCTAAAGGTAGTTTATCATAATGACCCCGATAATGTCACGGTCCGGTCGGCGGGCGTCAGGACCAGAGGCAAGATGATGGTGTAGAAGCAGGAACAGGTGCAAGGCTGAGGGTCCAGCAGCAGGCAGTCGCAGGGTCAAGGAGCAAGGCAGAGGCAAAGGTCTGGGAGTCAAGAAGCAAGGCGAAGGCTCAAGGAACAAGAATCAAGGCGAAGGCTCAAGGAACAAAAAGCAAGGCGAAGGTCCAAGGGTCGAGGAGCAAGGCGAAGGCTCAAGGAACAAGAAGCACGGCGAAGGTCCAAGGGTCAAGGAGCAAGGCGAAGGTTCAAGGAACAAGAAGCAAGGCAAAGGTACACGGGTCGAGGATCAAGGCGTCGGCAAGGCAAGGGTCCACGGAGCAAGGATCAAGACGTCGGCAAGGCAAGGGTCCACGGAGCAAGGATCAAGAAGCCAGATGCAACCAGGCAGGGATAGCAAAGGTCAGGAGGCAGGCGTCCCAAAGGCGAAGGTCCGAGAGTCAGGAAGCAAGAGGCCAGACATAGCAAGGTAGAGAACGCGTTGCTGTCGTAAAGAGCTGAAGGAAAATGCTGAGCTTTTATCTCTCCCAGCTCCTGCCACCAGGTGCAGTGAGATCTCAAGTGGCCTCACCTGGGTGACTACTCCTTGCCTCTCCAGCACAAGCTGATGTCTTCACCTGTGTGGCCACGCCTTGCTTCCCCAGCACAAGCTGAGGCAGGCCCCAGTCCTGCAAGGCACTACAGGCCCCAGAGCCTGACTCCTGCCCATACTCCTGACAGATAATAAGCTATAACTTTATCTCTGAACTCACTTAGGTAAGCCATCTGTCACTCTCATCCCTCTACGTATCTGCAACGTGAAGCTAATAACACTGGTCTGCCTTACAGGGTTGTTGTAAGGATAACTGAGAGAAGTTATGTGAAGTAGAGTTGGAGCTAGCTACTCCGGCACCCAGAGGGCGCACATGCTGTGCACCCAGGGGCGGGGCTAGCTGCCCGCAGGGGCGGGGCAATCGTCCAGGAGGCTGGGCAAGTGTCCCAGGGGGGCGCTGCCTGCATTAAGCAGCGAGTGTCCCAGGGGAGCGGCGCAGCAATGTCACCCCCCCCCCAGGGATGACACCCGGGGCTGCCCATACCCACCACACCCCTTCCTCCACCAGTGATGTGAAGCACACTGAACACTCAGCAAATACTGTAACAAGCTGCTGCTATTATTACTATAACTATACTATAAATATCAGAATGTTTGTTCTGGATTGTCCCTAGTTCATTTGAGCAAAATAATTATTTAAATCAGCCAGAGTTCCCCCCAGTGCAGACATAACAAGAAAATTCTGATCACATCCTTGAAGCCACATTGGAGGGGAAAAGGGAATGCCGGTATATGAGCAATTAGATATTTAGTGTAAACTACAGTGATTGCAATAGGGACACGGGTGGCGCTGTGGGTTAAACCACAAAGCCTAGGGCTTGCCGATCAGAAGGTTGGCGGTTTGAATCCCCGCGACGGGGTGAGCTCCCGTTGCTTGGTCGGGGGTTCCTGCCAACCTAGCAGTTCGAAAGCACATCATGCAAGTAGATAAATAGGTACTGCTCCAGCACGAAGGTAAACGGCGTTTCTGTGTGCTGCTCTGGTTCGCCAGAAGCAGCTTTGCCATGCTGGCCACATGACCTGGAAGCTGTACACCGGCTCCCTCGGCCAATAAAGCGAGATGAGTGCCGCAACCTCAGAGTCGGTCACAACTGGACCTAATAATGGTCAGGGGTCCCTTTACCTTTACAGTAATTGCAATTGTTTTAAATGCCCATTTGCATTTGATTTCTGCAGTTAAATTCTGTTATGTTTGTTTTACAGTGTTAATATTGATTTTCATGAAAGTATTGTCAATGAAGAACTACAGGTAAGATATGAAGCAGATTTATCTCAGAAAGGGTCATGTGGAATTTAGACTTTGTCCTCTTTGCTTTGGGAAAACGGAGTGCACTTAAAGTTCAGGTTCCATTCAGATAGCTTTGAACCTCACAGTGAATGCTTGTTTGGGAGTTTCCTGTTTGCTGGGAGGAATACTTGCAAAAAACACGGTTTTGTCTTGTGTAAGAGGGGGTAGTACATTTCCTCATATGGTCCCAATTATTATTTTTCTGTTCTCATTGTATGTTTGCATTGCATGGTACTAAGCTTCATTTATGGTTCCCTACTGAACCCTTGAAATCCACCCCCCTTTACCTGGAAGTCCTTGTAAAGCCAAGCCAATCCTACAATTATTTCTTTTAATTATTGTCTTCTTTTTATTAAGCAGTGTATAATGGGCTCATTGTTTTACTTACGCAGAGTACAGAGATGAAACTGATGCATCAAATTTTTTTTTATCCTTTTGCTTGAGCAGAAGAAGATGTAATAAAGTCAATTGCAAAGGAACCTGTGGTTGTGCAGATGTTGTTGGACTCCCAGCTTCCATCAGCTCCAGCCAGCATGGCCCATTGGTCAGGGATAATGGGAGCTGTTGTAGTTCAGCAACATCTGGAAGATCGAGGATAAGATTTGGGAGATCTAGAAGTTAGCTTGATAAAACATAATAACAACCTTATCACAAGAACTCGGGTTAGTCCAGTCTATTACACTGTGTTTAATATCAGAAACATAGCTGCCAAGTTATCCCTTTTTTAAGGGAAATTCCCTTATGCTGAATAGGCTTCCTCGTGAGAAAAGGGAAAACTTGGCAGCTATGATCAGAAATTTGTAAGCACTAATAAAGTATCAGAATTTCCTTCAATTCTTCCAGGATGCTATTCGAGTAATACTTGGAAACCTTGATGATCTATGCCCATTTACTACTGAACACTTGATAATATTTCCATGTATCCTTTTATCAGTGTAAGTTGTCTAAGGAACACGTGTTGACGGTGGGGGTGGTTATAAATCTATTAATAAAAATAAATAATCATAAGGCCAATCTGGGAAAGGATTTTACACAACCTGTCTGACAAAGAAACACAGAAGAGTCTTACTTCACAAATTACAAGAGAAACACTTATTGGTGGTAGGCTGCCATTGAATGTGTAGGCAGTGAAATAGACACACATGTGCTTATCAGGGACAGGAATGAAGAAGTGGACTAGATACTTTCTGATGGGGAACAGGGACAAGCAGTTGGAAGCCAGGAAGCATTTGAATTAGAACAATGTGCATTTGTACTAGGACGTGAATGAATGTGTGCACTAATAAGTTGGGAATCAGACAAATGGGAAACAAGAATAAAGAACAACATTAAGAAGCTGAGAAGATATGAATTATCAGTACTACTGAAACATTAAAGGGGCATCTAAATGGGAAGGCTTGATAATCAAGCGCAAGCTGGTGAGAATTGTAGATGAGGAAAAAGGTTAAACTCGTGCAAGCTGGGTATAATTTTGATTGAAAGTAAGAATGCAGCATTTTGAAAAGATAGAAAGCATACTTCTGCTACAATATGAGGTATGCATTTTGAAAATCCTGCTGAATTCTATAAGTATTTTTGAGCAAATCTCCCAAACATGCAACATCACTTTTCAGTGAAGTGAAAATACTTGTGCAAATAATCAGATACATTTTGCACATTATTTGCCTATGGTAATTTACTTCAGTAATATGTCCGTTTCCTACATAATATCCAGGTAGTAAATTTCTGTTTATGAAGCAGTCTTCACCCAGCCATCAGTCAGTTGCCTAAAAATGCCTATTCTCCTTTTAGCCCCTCTAAGGTTTCTCCTATCTGTACCAAAGAATGGCATCTTTGCTCAGAATCACCTTTTCACACTCTCTTGCTTTGTTGTTTTTCTGTCTTCTGAGACAGACAGATGCCAACTAACTCACAACTTATATACGGTAGCAAAATCAAGAATTTGCAACTGGTAGCCCTGGATCAAAAGCAGTTCCCCGAAGTGTGTCCCCGACCTCCCTTTCCAAGCAAAGACAAAAGGAGTGGTGTGGAGACAATAGTGCAGGCATCCCCAAACTGCGGCCCTCCAGATGTTTTGGCCTACAACTCCCACGATTCCTAGCTAACAGGACCAGTGGTCGGGGAAGATGGGAATTGTAGTCCAAAACATCTGGAGGGCCGAAGTTTGGAGATGCCTGCAATAGTGGTTTTAAACATGGCATTTACTGACCTTCAGCGAGTGGCAGTTTAGAGTTTTAATACATCAGTCCTCACCCCAGCTTCTTTTCAAAGCTTGCTGCAAAGTAACTGAGCCTTAGATTGTTAAGCTTTATTTCTTAAGTCTGATATTGAAGTCATTGAAGAGTGAGATAAGATATTCATAAGATATGCAGAATCAGTACATTTATTTTGTTATCCTTAAATTTATCTGTTATCTCTGCTTGAGTGTAGAAAATATTTGGTCTGCAAGTTGTGGAGCTATATCTGTTATGCTGCAATACAGCATTGTGTTCACAAAGCTTTTTGTGTAAAGCTCCACGGTGCCTCCAATTCTGCACCTACATTAGTGTTTTCTCTTTTCCCTACTAGCTTCTGCACACAATGCTAAGCCAAAGGATAGTTCAGCATGAATGAGCCAGTGTACTGGTGCACAGTGAGAAAATCATGGCTGTTTTGTTCCTGCCACCACCACACTGTCTAGAGCTAAGCTATTGTTTGACTTAGCCTTAAATCTCAGCCCAGCCTCATGGTTTGTTTCTCTCAAAACAATCCACAGGCAGTAATGTAAAAACAAACATTGAGTGCAGTGCATTTGTCTGGAGCAAGACAAACCATGAAACTGGGTTCAGATGTAACCTTAAGCCCAAACCATGGCTTAACTCTGGATAGTGCAGTGACAGCAGGACCAAAGAAGAGTGAAGTGATGACAATTTTCTCACCACGCGCTAGGATGCTTAATTGTTCACACTAAGCATGTGGCTATCAGAGGTAGGCAGTAGCATTCCATTCCTATCTTTCCTGCAGCCAAACTGAACCAGGAATGACACCATAATTTTTGCAACCTTCCTTTTACTCCAAAGTGCTGCTGAACTGTTGAGCCTTAACTGTGCCGATCAGATTTAAACCAATGGGAAAAAGTGTCAGACTTGAGATTCATGCGTGGTGATACGTTTCTTGTTCCTTATCCTTACGTCTGCACTGTCTATGTAGAATTAAATCTCTTGAAGCATGGTGCATTGTGGGGTAAGTTCCGAAATTCAAGAAAGAATGTTTGAAGTCTAAAGATATATAACCTGACATAATTGCCACAAGAAAAACAAACAATTGATTTTGGCTCCAGGATTTCCCTACTTTCCCATAGTGCATAGGTTGGGATAGTCCCTGACCCTCCTGATGTTGCAATTTATAGGCCTATAAAAACTCTTGATTATCCATGGGTCTGCAAAAACAGATCCAAATCTATTGGCTATGGAGTGTTCACTTTCTCTGGGCATGTGTGTATCAGCCACCTTTTTAACGATAGTAGGATTAAGATGTTTGAGAGGTTTGTCTTTCCTTTTCCTGGAAATTTGCTGTTACACTTTTTGGAGATGTGCAGTTCCATGTACTGGAATGTGTTATGTTTTAAGTCTGCTAGTAAATAAGTTACCAATTTGGATTGGCCTATCTTTTATGAAGTATGTTGCATATTTTCAGGTAAAGCAGAATATAGGGAGGCCTGTAACTCTGTGAGTATTTTCTTTGAAATTTCAGACAATAAGATGGGAAAAAGTAGAGGGGGATTCATTCTGCCGGAATTAATACTTTAAGTTTAAAGAAATGGGGTGGGAGAATAGAACTGCTTCAGCATGTTCCTAAATTTGTATTTGTAGCCAGTACTAGTCCTACTCAGAGTAGATCTATGGAAATAAATAGATATGACATTAATTTGAATGGGTCTACTCTGTATAGAATTTAGTTGGATATAACTTTTCATTTGCATGATCTATGTACTTAAAAGAAACCAGATAAAGTATGTTTCATTGCACATTGGTGCCTTAGGCTGTAATCCTGTACGCTTATCTGAGAGCAAGACCATTGACCATCATGGCTCCTACTTCTGAATAGACATGTATAGGTTTGCAGTGTTACTGCGGGTTCTGCAGTTCAGCACCCAGTAACTCATAACTCCAACGGCTTCAACGGGCATTGTTCCTTAGACATACATAAAATTAGTACAGGAAAAGGAGCAATTCGGATGTAATGGCCCCATATAAGCACTTCTGAAAAACTGTTTCCATGTGTCCCTGTACAAGTGACCCTGTCTAGCATTTCCACAGGGACCCTGAAGTTCTAGTGCAGTTAAATCACCAGTGAACATGCCTTCCATGTGGAACATGGCACTTCCTATGGGATCCACAACAATTGAATTGCACAGCAATTGAATTTAGTGCAGCCACACATTTACCTGGGAATATGGCCTATTGAGCACAGTGTGTACTTCAGGGTTGGGGAAATGTTTATTCCAGGCCTGTCCAACTTTCAGGAGATTGAGATCTACTCCCACTATTAAAAAACTGGCAGTGATCTACTAAAGTTCTTGAGTTTTTTTAAGTTATTTTAGGGAGCCAAAGTTATTGAGCTTTTTTTAGAGAGCCAAAGTTTTGTCCACACTGGGGTTGTGGGGAGATGAGGGTGGAGAGGCACGTGACATAGAAGTATTAATATATTTTTGCTAAAGGACACATTTATTAATACATAAACAACAATAAATTGCAAACATATTTTTGTAGTGTTAGCTTTCTTGAGATGCTTTTCCTAAGTTTATACAAAAACAAACAAATATGTTTATATTATATGTTAATACATCTTCTTGCAAGTCTTGTAATAGTAAATAAAATTTATGTTTTTAAATGAATAAATAAATGAATTTGACAATCTGATGCATCCTAAAAGGGCAACAATGGAAGTGACCAAATAGATAATGTGGACACAGAAAGAACCATTAAGTGGAGAAGACTTGACAACACAGTAGAAATTTCACATCCACGGATATCCAGGGGCAGGTCAGTGACGATCTTCCCAGCACTAGTTCCTCGTTCTTACCTTTAAAATGCTTGATGTCACTTCTCAAATATTGTGCTATATAGTGTCAGTTATCATATATCATACTATATGATATAGTAAGTACACACACTTGTAAACATTTGTGTTTCACAGGGAAAGCATTGAACATAAATATAGATCCATTTGCTCTGGTTCAGAGAAGGTTAGGGTATGAGTCTTGCTTTGTTTCCTGGTAAGGTGAAATGGTGATGTCAATATCTCCTGGTGGCGATTTCACCCGAGAGCTGTATACTTATGTGGTAAGAACAGGTATTTCCAAGCCATAGAAACTAAAAACTCAACTTTGCCCTGCTGTGATAAATACCAGCAGGTCAACTACAGTATTCAAAAGTGTTACATAATTGCTAAGAGATATTATGATTACCAGATGGAGAACACATGGAGTATTCACCATGAAACAGATGGAGTATAAACACAGAATTGCCTTGCGAAAACATAGCATACAACCATTCCTAGGAGGAAATGGGTAGGATGGGATTCCACAATAGAGGAGAGGCTTGGATTCCTTGTAAAAAGTACTGTTTGATAAGTGGCTGTTTAAAGAAAGCACTTCAAAAACTCCAATCAATAATTGTTATTTTGTTGCTGCCACAGACCTCAGGCAGTTCACACATGATGCTAAATCAAAATTTAGCATTGCACAAATGAGCCAAAGCAAGCCTTGGACTTGCTAAACCAGTGTGGTGTAGTGGTTAGAGTGTTGGACTAGGACCTAGGAGACCACTCAGCCATGAAGCTCAAAGGGTGACCTCAGGCCAGTTACTGCCTCTCAGCCTAACCTACCTCACAGGGGTGTGGGGATTAAATGAGGAGTGGGGAGAACAATGCATGCCACCTTGAGTTCCTTGGAGTAAATAGTGGGATATAAATGCAATTAAATTAAAAAAAACTTTTAAAATGTTTCCTCCTCCCTTCCCATTTCACACACAAGAGGGGGATCTGAAGCATCTGCCTATATTTTTAATCCCTGTGGTGTAATTTGGAGAACTCTGATTAGTCTAAACTCTAGCTAGTTCAAACAAGCCAAATCAAACTATGCTTTTCTTATCTTGGTTTGCTTGCTAACCAGAGTTTAATCTTAACAGAGTTCCCCAAGATTGACAATAGGGAACACTTTTCAGATTAAAAGTTTAGGCAGATGCAGGGCCGTCTCTAGGCCCGGACTGGGTGGTGTGATGCGCCAGGGCGCCTGGCCACCAGGGGCGCCGAACAGCTGGTGTCTGGCTGAGCGTGGCAGCCAGGAGCTCCATGCGAGGTGGCAAAAGCGACGGCAGTAGCAGCGAGTTGCAGAACCAGCAAGACTCCTGCCTAGAGTGGCAGCAGGCGCGTGCTGCCACTCTAGGCAGGAGTCTCGCTGATTCTGCAAGAAGAGGAGAGGACCTTGACGAAGAGGCTCCAGCAGCTCCCCACAGTAGTGAAGGTTGAGTTAGTTGCCTTCTCCTCGGGCAGCGGGTCATCTAGTCCAACCCCCTGCAATGCAGGAATCTTTTGCTTCGCATGGGGCTCGAACCCGCGACCCCGAGATTAAGAGCCTCATGCTCCGCCGACGGAGCTCTGTCAATAGCACAGTGGGGACCTCCTGTTGTGCTCCATCGAGGCGGCGGATGGGAGGGAAGGGGGGGCACCCGAGGGATCCCTGCACCACGGCGCCAGATAGGCTTAAGACGGCCCTGGGCAGATGGTTCCAGTCTCTTCTTCTGGTGTGTACTAGGATTGCAGAGAACAGCAGGCGCACTCAAGTCAGAAACTCTTAGAAGTTTATACTGGTAATGCTAAACTGTGGGTTTTTTTGGGGGGGGACCTTACACCCTTCAACACACCCATTGAGAGCCACTTTCCCTTCAGGGGCATCTGTCAGTGGCTATATGCTGGTGGTGGGCCATGGGCTGTGTTGGTTAAGGTTTGATATGAATTGGCCCACACTGTTTACATGCATTGCCTTCCCATCAAAATACTCAACAAAGTTTCCCAGCTAAACATATAATAGTAATTTAGTTAAAATATGTAAAATTACATTAAAAATCAAGAAATGCAACTAATGAAATCAAATAAAGATCAGCAATAAAATGTTAATTCATCACAACAGCATACTGAAACATTGAAAAAAAGTTAAAGTGATTTAAAAAGGACTCAGAAATAACACCTCTTTAAAAAAACAAATTAAATTGTTGTGTAGCAAAATGATTGCTTTGCAGTGTATGAAACTGATCCACATATACATTATACAATAAAACTGCTTTAAAAATGTTTTTGAAAACAAACAGGTTGGCACTTAACAGTTCATCTTTATTTAATTATCATATGAGAAAAAAATATCCAAAAAGTTTTTCTGCTTAATGTCGGCAAAATACTCAATTTTAAAAAAGTTGTTCCAAATGGATGTTTAGTCTGTTCTGTTGTTGCAGAATACAAATGAGATACATATTTTATTTTTTCTTTGCAGAAATGTGACTAAAAATACAAACTGTATTCATCACACACCCAAGCTAGAAGTTGGCTTTCAAAACGAGAGACTTCGGGAAGACACAGTTCATCCAACTTTGGTGTCAAATGTATTTTATTTATTTTTTACATTAGATCTAGATTGACTCTATTGACATGACTATGTGCAGGAGCATTACCTTCCACCAGAAGCTTTGATAGCAAATACTGCAACACAGCGTTGATTCCAACCATGGTTTTAGCATGGCATACATGAGGAAGAAAGAAGCCTGGTGGAGTAGCAATGCAGAGTAGTGAAATTGTGGGCAGGAAAAACGTTAAATACAGTACTCTCCTCAAAGTGCACACATCCCAGTTTGAAATACAAAGCAACATATGCACATTTGCATGGAAGGGTAGTTAGGTTCTTAATTACATAACACCAAACTTCTACAGGTAGGTAGCCATGTTAGTCTGACGTAGTCGAAACAAAAAATAAAAAAATTCCCTCCAGTAGCACACCTATCAGCCAATCACCCATTCCCACCACCCTTCTGAGTAATACCCCTCCCTACCCTCTGACTATACATAAGGGTCGGGTGACTTTTGTTTCAGTGTATCTGAAGAAGTGTGCATGCACACGAAAGCTCATACCTATGACAAACTTAGTTGGTCTCTAAGGTGCTACTGGAAGAATTTTTTTTTATTTTTTGTTTCGACCAAACTTCTAGCTTGAAGACACAAACGAGTGTCTGCTGGATATACCGTCCATCAAGTACTAACTCTCTGACAAAGGAACTTCACATAACTTGTTTTCCATGCATTTGTAACTGATTGTATTTTTGTGAGGATATGAAATATATTTCCTTCTTCTTCCCCTTTTCTTGTGCTTCCCATCTTTAATGTTATATATATTAATTTGGTATCCCACCAGTCCATCACCAAACTGTGAACAAAATATGAAGAAACATAAAAGCAGGGCAACTAAAGCATTTCAATAAAACCACTTTAAGTCAATTGTACCATCTTTACAATGGCCATAAGTAGTTAGCTTATGAGTGATATGCCTGTCTGAATAAAAACATACTTGTCTGCTAGTGGAAGGTCATCAAAAACAGGGCTGGCTGGGTCTCTCTTAGCAAGGTGTTCCAGAATCTGGGAGCAGCCACTAAAAAGGTCTCTTGATTTCCTGTGCTCCAGATGTTGGCAGGACATGCCCTGACATGACATTGCTGACCATAAAAACCTTGGCAGGCTTGCATGGGAGACACCTGTCTTTTAGCTAATTGGATCTCAAGTAATAAAGGACTTCGTGGATCATAACAAGCATGTTGAATTTTGCCCAGAAATGGACCAAGAGCCAGTGAAATTGTTGTAATATGGGAGTCCTTCTAAGTAGCAGTACTCTGGTCAATACTGTGGCTCCAGCATTCTGAATCAGGCTGAAGTTTCCGAACACGATGGCAGCTCCATGTAGAGAATGTTACAGTAGTCAAAATTAGATGTAACCTCCCCCCCACCCCCAGGGCATAAGTTTGTGGACAGAGGCACTTTTATTTAAATCTTTATGAAGTGTGCTATGTCCATAGGTGCTCTAGATGATGATACATTATTGGGGTGTATATTTCCGCGAGTTATTGAGGAATTCAAATTGTATCTTGAGCTGAAAGTTTACAAACAGAAAACAGAAAATCTTGACCTAGAAGAGCAATGATGCTGGTCTTAGATTAGAATAATTTGAACTTTGAATCTTAAAATTGATTTTTCAGACTAAACTGATCATAAATTCAGTATAAGCTTCATAGACTACATGTGCCTATGTCCTCTTTTCAATTGCCTCAAACTTATCTTGGTTTATCTCCTATCTTATCACCCTGTTAATCCCACTCTTCCTCCGAGGAACTCTAGGTAGGATAAATGGGTTTCTTCCCGTTCAGTTGAATCCCTTCCAAATGCTCAAATCCCACACCTGGATAATTGCTCTGTCCTTTTATACTTCTGCTTACCTCTGCTCTCAAGATCTTTTGCTGTTTTGCAGCTGTCTCTCCCCATTACAGTCGCCACTATTTTCTCTTGACTACATATTAATGGCTAGTGCAGTGTAACACAGATAAATCCATGGGGAAAGGCTGTGAAATCTCACCCCAACCTGCAGCCCTTCTCCTCTCACATGTGAATTCTCCCCATCCATTCTCCATGGCCTTCATTGTGGATAGCTAATAAATGTTTGTGTTAAATGCACTCTAGAGGGGAGAAAGTTAATTTTACATCAATATTATAGATAGATATTATAAAATGAATTGGTATAAATTTAGGACATTTATAGATTATGCTAAGTAGTTTTTAAATGCATGATGAATGAATCTAGCAGTCCTGGTGCTTTGATTATGCATTTGTTCTTAATTGAAACTATTGTTTCCCACCATAATATGTGACATAGGGTCGGTTGTAAATATGTTAAATAAATATTAAGGGGAAAGGAAAAAATATCTAAATGATTTTTGCTCCTTTCCCCCCAGAATCAGCCAGAAGAAATTGAGTGTCAATATTGTGGCTCTGCCACTGTTAACAATGATTATGAAAATAAGAGGTTGTGTAAGTATGAAATTATTACTGTAAAGGTGTGAGCAGGGCCATCTTAAGCCTATCCAGTGCTGTGGTTCAAAGATCCCTCTGAGTTGTTGTTGTTGTTTAGTCGTTTAGTCGTGTCCGACTCTTCGTGACCCCATGGACCATAGCACGCCAGGCACTCCTGTCTTGCACTGCCTCCCGCAGTTTGGTCAAACTCATGTTCGTAGCCTCTGAGTTGCTGACCTTTTTACAGCGCTGCTGGCAGCTTTGCGGGGCTGCAGGAGGCGGGCAGTGGCTGGAGGGCTGCTCCTCCGGCGGGGAAGAGGCGGAGGCTCCAGGTGCTTCGGTGCGGCGGACAAGGGTAGTGAGCTGATGCCAGGAGGCGCCGCGTCCAGCCTCCTCCTCTTCCCAGGTGCTTTCCAGAACTTGGCGCCCTGGTGCCCTGTGCCACTTGCCTCTATGGGCAAGACGCCCCTGGGTGTGAGCCTATGAAGAGGAATTCACTTGGAAGCTTGGGTTCAAATCATGATGTGAAGGAATTGGGCCTTAGACAAAGGCAGCTAGCTTGGAGGTGGGCAGATAAATGTGGATATCGGCATAATAAGAAAAGGATTTGAATGCCAAAGAGAAAGGCAGGAAAGAAGGACTGACTGTATGAGGAGTGTATGAGAGAAAGTGAGATTCAGCTTTAGGGAAAGAGGATCATGTTTTAATCTACAGTGGTGCCTCAAGACGAAACTAATTCGTTCCGTGAGTCGCCGTAAGACAGCAAACAATTGCGACAATTATAAACTGCCTCAGGTTTTCACCAAACTGGTGAAGATTTTTCATGTTACTTGAAATTATTTATGCTCCACTCTTCAGTGTTTCTATTTTCAGAACAGCTTACAACAAATGACAATACATAATTAAAGTAAAACCACATCCCAGTTCACTTAATAAAAAGATTTGAAGGATTAAAAACAGCAGAACAATAAAACAAGTTTTAGAAGAGATTAAAACCCAATTCAAATTATGAAAAGCCGCGAGTAAAAAAAATTTTTTTTTTGCCTGGCACTGGAAAGACTAGAATGTGTTCCACAGATGTGGTACTGCACCAAAAAAGCCTTATTCCTGTTACCGACTCCACAAATCTTTCATGTAGGAAAGCACGAGAGATTCAAACTACAAGGTGGTGTACATTAGCGCTGCCACTGTTGATTTTATACTTTCTGAATTGAATTCAGAGTAATTGTTCTCTTTCCCCATATAATTTGTATTTTTTCTTTGCACGTAGGGGAATCTGCGGCATATGTCAGGACAAAAAATACAGAGAACCCCCCGCAGAAAGGACAAGTTGCAACCGTAGAAAAGAGAGCAGAGGAAAATGTGGAGTTAAAAGCTAAAGGCTTTTTAGAGTTATTGAAAAGGTAATGTAATAATATTAAAGCATCTAGACTTCCTAGCAGGAGCCAGTATAGTATTCACATTGGCTCCAGTAAGGGATTTATGTTAGAGATTAATTTGATCCCTAAAACCTACTGAGGCTATTAATGTAATGACATGTGTTTTGCATGTGTATGATGATGTCTGAAATTTTGTATTCAGGAGCACAGGAAGCAAATAATCTTTTTTATTTGTGTATTGTTCTTTCAAAAGCCTTTCCCCATATAATTCTAATAAATCAGTAACAAGAATACATTGGGAGGGCAGAACTGTGGTTGAAGAGACCCATAAACACTGTCAATTTTGACAGGATAATAACCACACATACATTCATTGAAGAAAGGGGTCTTTGAGCTGAAAAGTTTCGCGAATATTTTAAAAAATGAATACCTGGAACAATTCTTTCTGGAGACAACTTACTTCCTCCCTTACCTTAGTTGGTTTTTGATGTCATATTCATAGATTGTGTACCTTGTTATTTGCCTTGTTATTTTTATTGTAAAAGTGAGCTTAAAATGGTTATTTTCTGGTGCTAATTCCTCAAAAATTATGTTTTAAAAACCCCTAATATATATACCAGTGAGACTTCATGCTCCCCAAATGACATAGAATGGCAGTTAATTTAATTCTTGTATATTAGGGATAAGCAATAGCGATTGTGTGCTGTTAGCATAGTGTGTGTGTGGATCTCCCATGTTTCTAGAGTGGTGCAATATTGTCTGTCTGTGTGCATGTTGTGGAGAGATGAGGGAGGGGACAGTGATGTGACTTGATAAACACAGCTTTGAAAGGAATGCAGCACAAATGTTCTAGTGTGGAAGGGCTCATCTAGACTTCCTCTTCTCCTGCTGCTTTCCCCCAGGAAAACCTGATCTTTTCCGCTGAATTGGTGCAAACGTCAATCAAGTTCCCCATGGATTTGTCGTTTGCTCCAGTTCAGCATTAAATAGCATGTTTTCCTTGGGAAAGCAGCAGGGCAACCGGAAAACCACTCGGACCCATGTTTTACTGTAGTGTCGATGAGCCTGATTAACAGGTTTCCTTTCCCCTGGAAAACCCAAGTTGCTGATATTCCACTTTGTCAAGCAATGTTCTCAGTGTAATATCCCTTTCTCCTTCTCTCACCAGCTTTCTGTTTCCACCGATACTACAGCGAATTTTTACTGGAAGCAGTCAGCCCTACTAAAGCATTATCACTACCAGAAAGCTGTTGATGCCTGTATCTTTTGAATGACATGAATGATTTCTAAAGAACTCAGCTTTCTGACTTAGTGCAATTGTTTTAGAAGCTGAGAGTGCTTAAAGCTCTCCTGTATACTTGGTGTCTGAACCCTCATTTCAGCTTTGAGTACTTATGTTGGTTTTGAAACTTAATCAGACATGTATTGTCAGAATTTAAATTGTTAAAGTGAGTATTTGAATTCATAGTTCTTTCTTTTTACTGTATTTGTGTTTTAATGGAATAAACTATCATAATTTGCAGTTACTAAGACACAGCTCTCCAATATTTTTCAATATTTAAAGTTAAAATGGGTTGTTAAAAATAGAGCTAGTGTGTTTTAATTCCCTCAAGTTATAGAGAGATCAAGTGTTTTACAAAATTATCTGGTCCTGGTTTAAAGATTGTCAACTGTGGATACTTTAAATGTGTCACCTTCAGCTAATAACAGGATTAATTTCTGATTCTGGCAATCTTTAACTTCTGCGCAATGAATACCCCGAGGGTATGCTCATATCCGCTTCTTTCTCCAAGGTATGTCATGGGAAAGTAGGATAATGTTTGCACCAATTCCTAGGTGGAATTTCAGATAATTTTCAGACTGGTTGTGGGGAAAATAATGTTCTGTTTAAATATGGGAACATCAGAAATGTGGGCTGGGGCAGCACTTTTCTACTACAGTACTATACAGTGGTGCCTCGACTTATGAATTTAATCTGTTCCGAAGGCACCTTCGTAGGTCAAAAAAATCGTAAGTCGAAAAGCGCCATTGGAAACGCGATTTCCCATAGGAATGCATTGGAAACAGAAAAATTCGTAAGTCGAAGCAACCCCATCTAAAAATTTGTAAGTCGAAAAAATCCTGTCTAAAACCGCCGCAGTTTCCGTTCAGATGTTGAGAAATTCATAAGTGTGCAGCCATTTGCCCCATTTGTAAGTCGAAAAATTCGGTTGTCGAGTCGTTCGTAAGTCGAGGTACCACTGTACTTAAATTGGATCTTGTTCAGCTTCTGACTGAGAAAGGATGGGGGGGGAACACAATTCAGTTCAGTTCACAATTTAATGGGAACCTACCTAATTTGCACTTTCTGAAACAATAAATGAACCAACATGCAGTTATCCTTTGAAATTCGCACTACTTCAGATTTTACATTGCAGTTGTCTGAAGCCGACTGCTGGTTCTCAGGTAAGATTCCTCTCTATTGTGTGTGCTGCATGATCCCTCCCCTTACCTGGCCAATCCCCTGGCAACACCTCCCCAGGCTGGATTGGCTGAGTGGCTGAGGTAGGCGGAGACCCCAGGTATCCAGCCTGGGGAGGATGACACCAGTCCGAACTTCCAGGGGCCACTCTGGGATCCAGGGGGCTGAAGCCACCTCCCGTTTGATGTGGGGAGCGGTCATTGTAGTTGTCCAGACAACGTGTACATTAGGAGAAATGCATGTCAATGAATACAACAACTGATTTTAGTGATGACCTTTTTAAAAAACAAATTGATTCAGGAATGTGTTGAACCGGATTTAAGATTAGAAAAATGAGAAATGTAAGAGAGACCAAAATTGACAGATTTATTTATCTCTGTGGCTGAGAGAGGCTATTAGAACCCTTCAGATAGGCCAGAACCCTCCTTGCCAGCAGAGCAGTTTTCCCTGCTACTTCTAATGAAATTCAGAGCTCCATAACATCTAAATACAATTGAGGAATCTACCCTTTGGTTTAATTTTTTTTAACCATTTATTAAACATGTTAAGTGTCTCACAAAACTTTATTTCTAATCACCTGTAACACTTTTGCCCAAATTGATCTATAGCCCAAATATTTTGCTTACCAAGAATAATGAAATATAAGCCTTGTAAAGGTGTCAATGCAGATGTGTAGATACTGGAAGGGGTGGGAGGTATCAGCAAGCATGATTTCTAACACAGAGTGTAGGTAATTACAGGAACTTGGTTATGGGCTTTGATTTTGCTGGGATAATGTCCTTCACTTTATTGCAAATGATGGTTAGCAGAGGGGTGTGGCAAGGTCTATTTAAACATACTGCTTTATGTACCTTGGAGCAAATTGCCCTGTGAATTGCCATTACTTGTCTTGATTATTTTGATACCAAGGAATCACTGCGCTCAGCTGGAGCTTTGGCAGATAAGGCATTAATAAGTCTCTGAGTAACCTTGGTTAATCAAGTGACTTGCTGACGCTCCCTTTCTACCCCAAGTGAGCACCATCAAGTTTAGTGTCAAAGGTTCACTATAAAGAGCTGAAGCCAGCAGTCAAGGTTCCCTTTCTTTGGCCAGCCCCAGAACCAGCTACAGATTCTTGAGCAAGGACATCCAAGCACAGAGACATCATGGTAAAACTGCAGCTGCCAAACCCCAACTTGGAACAGAGAATACCTTCCCATGAGGACCTTGAAAACCTTGAGGCTACAGAGGCAGATTCAAGACCCAAATGGGATAACAAGGCACAATACATGCTCACCTGCATAGGGTTTTGTGTAGGCCTGGGAAATGTATGGCGATTCCCCTATCTCTGCCAGAGCCACGGAGGAGGTATGTCTTTGATGCAGATTGTGGAGGCAGATATTTTTTGAGTGAAAATGCTTGAATGGAGTGCAAAATTGTAATGTTTTTCTCAATCACTATGATTTGCAATGACAAAAAAAATCACACCTAGTTTAGAGAGAACCTGCAAAGCAATCATGTACCCTATCATTGGAGGAAATTGAGATATTTGCATATGATTATGCTATATGGTTGCATTTATTTAGAATGAAGTTCTGTTGAGTTCAGTGAGCCTAATGCCTGACTATAACATGCATGGAATTGCAGCAATAATGACAGAGGTACAAATTTCTAAACAAATGGGCATTCTCAGAAAATTAAGAAAGGCTGACCCAAATTTCTTGTTTCTTCTCATTTGTGTCTGACTGTAAAAGGGAAACAGTCATTTACATTTTAATTACAAACATGAGCTAATTTAAAATTAGGATTAGTCAAGAAATGCTGTGCTTTGTACAAATGATTGCTATTGTGAACAACCCAGTTCCCATTTTATCATTATTATCATTATTAAATTAAGCAGCTTTTTTCATGATTCAGGTTTTTCTAACTTTCATGCCATTAAAATAGGTCTAAAATAGTTACCATTGCACCTACTTTGTGTTATAGTATATTTGGGCAATGCTTTGAACTATAAGACTACTTGATGCAGCTAATCACTTTGTAATATTTTAGGACCTGTGCCTTTTCATGCACGTTTGCTTTTACTGCAGAAGAAAAATTCATAAAAATAAGATCCACCAATCCACTCACACCTCTCTAAAATTACCTCTCTCTTTCCCTGAGCCAAATAACCCTACCAGTGTATCGGCAACCATTGCCTACAAAATTTTATTCCAGCTACACATACAGACTTCCTCACACTGCAAAAAACAAAACAAAACAAAACACAATAGACAAACGACAACAGGGTAAGGGGAGATTTGTATTGTTTATTTCTCTATTATCCTGGCCTTAGCACATTCTAAAAGAGGGAGACACAGTGCCATCTGGGTAAGTCTGAGGCTTCTTGAAAACA
The DNA here is from genome assembly GCF_965207765.1 of Zootoca vivipara. NCBI lineage: Eukaryota > Metazoa > Chordata > Lepidosauria > Squamata > Lacertidae > Zootoca > Zootoca vivipara. The sequence continues at coordinate 9,826,385 of NC_142591.1, read as the reverse complement.
TATGCCATTGCATTCACTTGGTTAAAGTCCATATCCCACTAAATCTCTTTGTTAATATACTTACTGAATCTCCACCTTGCCAAAGTGCTGATCCACTGTGTATAATGATCTGCTTGACGTCATACAGGCAGGCCAACAATCTGAGAGAGAGTTAAGCTGTTACTGACAATTTTCCTTTCTCATTTTAAAAAACAAATTCAGGGATTTATTTTCACTCCCATTCCTCCCGTCCTGCTTTCACTGCATTTCGGGTGTGTTAATCTTTATCTCAGGAAAGGGTTTATTTAAAAGCCAGTCAATTTCTAAACTTTTCAGTACTGTACTCAATGTGTTACATATTTGGCGTACTGATTAACATGACAATTAAATATTAGTAAGAGAAGCTTGCATTCTGCAAACTCAGACACACATTCCTCATTGTTACAGGAAATTCCCACTCTGCATGCTAGTAGTACTAGCAGGTAAACATCAGCCTAAGATTGTTTTCAATGTGTGGCTGGAGTGCAGGCCTACATTGTGAGGTAAACTTGGCCCCCTGAACTTCAACTGTTCAATGTAAAAAAAAAGTGCCACTTTCAGATTTTTCAGGTAATCACAATGTGTGCTCCAAATTTCAACATAGAGGGTGATGTGAGAGCAGCTTAACCATTTGAGAGAATTTACTTCATGTTCCACTTTCTAAGGTGTACAAATGTTTCAGCATTGGATTAAAACTGTTTAAAAAGCATCACTTTTCTGCATAGGACTATTAAATGATTTATTCCAGTATATTCAGTTGGTGACTGAATAGAAATGCCGTATGAGATAAATTGCCACTGCTATTCTGGATCATTTCTCTCTCTCTTTTGCTCGGTCTTTTGACATGCTGTTTTGCTTAAGAAACAGAGGGACCCAGGTGGCGCTGTGGGTTAAACCACAGAGCCTAGGGCTTGCTGATCAGAAGGTCAGCGGTTCGAATCCCTGTGACAGGGTGAGCTCCCGTTGCTCGGTCCCAGCTCCTGCCAACCTAGCAGTTCGAAAGCACATCAAAATGCAAGTAGATAAATAGGAACCGCTACAGCGGGAAGGTAAATGGCGTTTCCGTGTGCTGCTCTGGTTTGCCAGAAGTGGCTTTGTCATGCTGGCCACATGACCTGGAAGCTATACGCCGGCTCCCTCCGCCAATAATGTGAGATGAGCGTGCAACCCCAGAGTCGGTCACGACTGGACCTAATGGTCAGGGGTCCCTTTATCTTTACCTTTTTTGCTTAAGAAACAGATAATATGCCCACTGAGCAATTGGCTATGGGAAAATTAGTGAATCTACTATGCATTTTGGAAAGCTGTTTGCTACACATTGGATGCTTCACAGCCAAATTTTGCATGATGGCTTCTGAGTAGGTTTTTTTGTGTGTTTATGTTTGGATACAATTTGAATCAAGATGGCAGAATGAACCTTTCAAAACTGCACTGATGTTATCCACCGATTTCAGAACAGCACTGAGTTTTTGGTTTCTTGGAATTCCCAAGCAATGCTGACTATAAAACTACAAATACTTTTTAAAGAAAAGAGATTATTTTGATGCCCTTTTACTCCAGTCTGTTTGTCCTACACCCCACACATGGGTTTGAGTCTTTTTTTGTAACTTCTCCCTCAATGTATAGAAGTAAGTCTCTCCCGAGAATACCAGAGTTTCATTTTGAAATGGTAGTCATGTTGATAGTGTATTAGAGTGTGGTGAGAGATGATGCTTGAAATTCTTGCTTCCTTAGAAAACCATGGTAAAATATACATTATTCACAAAAGGATATGCTACAATTGCTCTTGTATCTCCTTTTCTGCATTTCCTTACCATTGCATCCTTACCACTTTATCCCAGTTGTCCTTTTGCATTTAAAGAAAAATAAAACAATTGGGAACCTGCGGCTCTTTAGTTGGTGTGGGACTTCAATTCCCATCAGCCCCCATGCCCTGGCCCATACGGTCAATGGTCAGGGATGGGAGTTGTCGTCATCCAGCTGTATCTGAAGGCCACGGGTTCTCCACCCTGGGTATAAAACATACTCATTTTTTATTTTACCCCTGCAGGAGCTTTTATGATCCCTTTCCTCATTTTGCTTGTCCTGGAAGGCATCCCATTGCTCCACCTTGAATTTGCCATTGGACAAAGACTTAGAAGAGGTAGTGTGGGTGTCTGGAGTTCTATCCATCCCGCCCTGAAGGGAGTCGGTAAGTTTTAATGTACTTTAATAATGGCAAGACGAATAGCATTTCTTCTACTCAACATGTTGGCGTTACAAGCATACATATGCTTTCATGCGAGGTGTTTAGGTTGGAATCACCAAGCCTCACTCAAATTTTATTTGCCGGGGGTGTGTGTGTGTTCCACACACCACCATAATTGATTTGCAACACTCCAGTCATTTTTCTTGGAGCAGAAAGTCCTGGGTTTTGGGGTTTTTTAAAGAAAAAATGGAAGAGTAGTGCGATCTACATGGTGCTACTTTTCCATTTTCTTTAAGAAATGAACAGTGACTTTGTTGAAGGGGGAAGAGACAAGTATTTCAATAAAATTCAACAAGCTGTCCTTTATCAGATATGTGTATATTATGTAATGGTGAAAAATAATTTGGACTTTGTTTTTTTGACTTGAGACTAAAACTCAGATACACACTGATGAGGGACCAGTCTGTGGCCTCAAATTGATTTTATCAATTAACACCATACATCCAAAGCCCTCTTATGCCACTCAAACAATCATGGAGAATTCTGGGCACTATGTTTTTTTTTAAGGGTGTTGGGAATTGTAGCTTTGTGAGATCAGCACCCTTAAATATATGGAGATTTCTGCTCCCTTCTGTGGATTATTCTTAGAAAACTACTGGATATTTCAGTGTGGAAAGGGACAGGGATACATCTTCAGAATTTTGTTGCACCTGTTAAGGTTTGTTCTGTCGTCAATTTCATTTCCTCATGATTGTTCCTCAAAATCATTAATTTTTTTTAAAGTACAAAAAGGATCTACCTAAAAGCTTTCTCTCTATTCCTACAGGTATAGCAGCAATGATTGTCTCCTTCTTTGTGGGTTTATACTATAATACTATTATTGCTTGGGTGATGTGGTATTTCTTCAACTCATTCCAAGAGCCACTACCCTGGAGTGAATGCCCACTTGATGGAAACAGAACAGGTACAGATTATGCTTATAATAGTTAGCAGTCTATCATAAAGAGGCTTCTCTCTGCAAACAGCATAAGAAAATACAGTCTTTTACCAAAGATAATTTTGAATTAGGATAATGTTTTAATCTGCTGAGCTGGAGACAACAACAATAGGAAAGCTTCCTCAAGACCATTTTGTAGCGTAAGGCTCAGGGCAGAACATTATTTTATTTCATCTATTACACATATGAAAACCTTATGTAGGGGCCAGTAAATTCATTGCCCTTCTCCCTAATAATTAGACTCATTGATTTCATTGGAAAGCAAATCTGTCCTACATAGTTTGGATCTAACCAATAAATACTTTCTGGCCATTAGGAACAAATATATCTACCTAATCATTGTCACTGACTGGCAGTGACTGTCCATGGTTTTAGGTGGGAGTCTCTTCCGATCCTACCTGGAGATGTCAGGTCTAGGTCCCTTCCCAAATGGCATCTCCCCGTGGTAAGAATAACACTTTAAAAAAGTCTTGAACCACCATTCAGGCAACAATTCCTGCCTTCAGATACCATTCCCTTTCATAGTGTCACCCAAATTTCACCCTGCTGCATGGCAAGGCCAGCCCTGAGCACAGCTGCTGGGTGCAGAGAAATCCCAGAAGCATCAGTACAGTATTGCCCAGTGGTAAGATCTGAGTGACTGTCCAAACAGAAGGGCCAAGATCCAGGAAGCTATATTAACTGAACTATCCTGCACATTATTCTGGCATCAGAACCATTTGGAAATAAGGGTGAGTTACAGTTCCAATTGCCAATGGCTTTGAGGAACAAACCTTTCTTAATAATGGGTGCCCAGGGTCTGAATTTCTCTTCCAAGGGAGGCTTATCGGTTCTACTCACTACCGGCTTTCCTTCGGCTGTTTTGGACGATCTGTTGGGTAAGCTATAGTCTTAGCAGGTTGAGCCAAGTATTGAGTCTTGAATTCTGAAAACCGCAATGAGAACTGACCTTAACATTATTTTCAAGGTAATCTTTTAGTCTGGCTTGGAAATTGCACGGCATTTTAACTGTTTTGTGAACTGCCCTGGAAATGTTTTGGTGACTCAGTAAAGTCTGAATAGTTTAAAATAAATCCATGTCTGCTTTCTACCAGCAATCTAGGGTGGCAATGATTATTATACTCAACAAAAAAGTGACTACCAATTAAAAGTAGCCAATTGTCTGAAACTATCAAACAAAGGGCTCACCCAGACTTGCTTTTGTGCCGAATTTCTAGGCATAGATCTGCACTTTTTTTGTTGGGTCCTGCCACTTTCTCCAGGAAAGCCCACACTTTATGGCAATCTCAGGAAAACTGGAATTGCTGTTTGTTTTAATTCAGAGTTAAACAGCAGGTTTTCCTGGGGAAAATGGCAGAGCAAAAGTTTAAAAAGCACTCAGACAGGAAAGCTCAGTTTCTACCAGGCTGGTAGAATGGAGGGTTCCTGTGTGCTGCACTTCATGCAATGCCAATGTGTGCTTCTCTCTTTTGTTCTTGAGGGAAGAGGAGTGACTGGTCAAAGGTTGATAGGCAGAGGAGGAAGAAATAGCAACTCCACCCACCCACACCCAGTCATATTTATTTTAAATAAGTCTGCAGCTTTTTACTGATTAATTGATTAGAAAAATTGACTCAAAACATCTTAATTGCATAAAGAGGCAGGCACCCCAGTTGGGTATGAATTTCACGAGCCACTCCCAGTGTCCTTGCAAAGGTCAGGTGCTTTCTTGCCAATGTTTTTAAAACAACAACAACAACAACAACAACAACAACAATAATAATAATAATAATTGTGGCATAGGCCACTGAAATAGGCCACTGAAAGTTTGAAATCGGGCAGTCGTTGTCCTTGCTAAGTGTCAGATGCCAGGTTAACATGTTTCCCCACCCCCAAAAACCTTTGTTTTAATGCTTCTGTTTCCAATGTTTTAAATTTTGTACATTGTATGTTTTATTTTTACTGTAAAGTGATCTGAGACAAGCAGTGGAAAGCAGGGTATAGATTCTTTAAATGAAACAAATCTGTAAAAGTTATTGTGCATGCTCTGTTGAATTTAATGGGAGATGTGCAAGAGAGATGGGAGATGTGTGGTTTTTCATTATAATGGAGCTTTCACAGAAAAGCTTCCCACTGGATTTCAGCATTGCTCAATAGGACTGTTTCTTTGGTTTCAGGTTACTTGTACGAATGTGCAAAGAGCTCTTCTGTTGATTATTTCTGGTACAGGGAGACATTAAACGTCTCCACCAATATTGACGAGACTGGAACTGTACAGTGGTGGCTGCTGTTATGTTTAGTATGTGCCTGGGGAGTGGTGTACGTGTGCACAATTAGAGGCATTGAAACAACAGGAAAGGTACTTCTGTCTTGTATGAATGAAATCAGAGCTACTTCTTATACTGTATACTGTTTTCCAACCATTTTAGGGATTGCTGCAGCTGCTTTCCCCCAAACTGGGCTCACAGACCCTGTCTGTGTGTGTTGGTTTAAGCGGGGCGTGGGGTGTGTTTAATACCTTGGATGGTATCTTTGGGCCAGAAGGGGGCAAAACATTCTCCTTGGTGCCGTCCAGTTCTTCCCCAAGAGATCCTTCTCCACCCTGCCTCGGCTTTCACTTTATTATTTATTTTATTTACTTGTTATTTTTATCAGTTGTCTCACGCAATGTGCCACTCAGCTCAGCTATACAGAGCCCTAACATAGAACAAGGGTTTAAAACATAGCTGCCAACTCTCCCGTTTTTCGCTGGAAACCCCCAGATTTTAATCCGTTTCCCGCTGTTATCCCGAATAGAAAAAAAATCCTGTAAATCCCCTGGATTTCCTACCTGCCAGGGAGGCTCCATTTCGGGTGCCGCTCTGCCCATGTCACTGGAAATCGGGCAGAGTGGCACCGGAAGTTGCTTCTACGCGTAGAAGCAACTTCCGGTGCTGCTCTGCTCATGTCTGGGCACCGGAAATCGGGCAGCGCCGGCACTGGAAGTTGCTTCTATGCATGTCCAGACATGCATAGAGGCAACTTCTGGTGCCGCGCCGCTGCTCATCCCACATTTTTCAGCGGGAGACTTGGCAGCTTTGGTTTAAAAACATGCTAAAATACGAGCAGTTCATAATAATGATCAAGCCTAGCAACAACAACATGTATCGCACCAGTGTACACACAAGCCCCAGAACAACCAAACACAGCACAAGGGGACAAACTGAGGGATGGAAATTCCATGTTTGCCGCAATGTCACAATTTTGTGGCATTGTAGGTAAGAACAGGCCCTTGTCTCAATGTGTGACCTGTAAACTCTAAAGAAATTGCAGCACATAGTTTTATCAGAGGCCGGGTTCAGATGTATTGCTGAATCAGAAAAGTCATTTGTAAATACTGTATATGCAGATACAAGCCAGATTCTTGTAGTGCTTATTGAGTGTGGGTTTCATGTGGTACAGCCTCAATCTGATCTGGTACCATCTAGACAGACTGAGTGATGTGGTTCCTTCCTGAGCTACATCATTCATCTGATCCACTTAGTTCTTGTTTTAGATGACACCCATATAATGTGGGGTCAGACCCTGCAGAAGTAGCTCCCGTAGAACAATTACAATTTGTACACCTGCAATATTGGCAACAGACATGCAAATCATTATGGTTTTTCTCCCAGTTTACTCCTTTCCATGCCGTTTTTCATTGAAACAAATTTACCCCATGCTTTAAATTTTCCTTGGGGGTTTGTGTTGTGCCATCAATGCACATGGCGATTTACAGAGTAATGTTAAGGGGTGGGGGGAGGCAGTTCTCCGCTTTGAAAGTGTCAAATAAAAATTTCAACAATGTGGGAGACAATAGAGCTGTGGATGGGAAGAAATGAGAGAAGTAAGAGTAACAAAAGAGGTGTATTCCTGTTGTGTGTATTCAATTGACATATTCCTTCTCCAGGCCGTGTATATAACATCAACACTTCCTTATGTTGTGCTTACAATTTTCCTGATCCGTGGCTTAACACTGAAAGGATCAACCAATGGAATCGTATATCTCTTCACGCCTGATGTAAGTATTGATTGGATCCCCACCCACCACCCCAAGTAAACAGAATAACTGAAAGTTGGCCTCTGAAGAGAAATGAGCCATTTGCAGCATTATTTACACTGATTATTTTCTGGGTATCATTAAGCCCTCCATGATCAAAGTCATATAGACAGACAGACATCCCACTTTGCTGAGGAACAGGGGTTGCATAGTAAATGGTGATGCCTTGCCCTCTCCTACCTGTGCAGATGTGTTTAATGTGTGAGCTGATTCAGCAGTTTCCCAGATGACCGGGGGGGGGGGGGGGTTGTGTTCCACCTTCACACATAAAACCCTCAAAATCTGCCTGACTCTTCAATCCGAGCAATGCATCTCTCCTGTCAGGAGCATGGGAGGTGCCGTATTTCAATGGGAGCATATATCATTTGCACACAGGTAGCAAATGAGGTCCAATGGTTCATAGCCAGTAAGAAGATCGCAAGTAAAAGACCTGGGAAAGGCATCTTCGTCAGACCCTGGAGGACTGCTGGCAGTCAGTGCTGACAGGAAGGAGCTAGATAGACAGGGCCAAGGCAAGTTTCTCCTGGAAATCTTTTGCCTGGCTGTCCACACACATACCCTTCCTTGCCTTGCCTGTCCATTCTGCACCCTTCTCTTCCTATGGACTGTTCCTTCAACCTGCCTGCTGGATTATGCACTGAACCACAGGAATAGGATGGTCCTAGCAGCGGGATTCTCCCATACCACACTTTATATTAAATAAACAGGTTGCATGCTTAGAGTCACAGACTGTGCTGGCTAGGATATGCCTTTGTTCCATTTTAGCTGTAAAGTTATCCAATTTTTTAAGCTCTTTTTTCTGTTCCTCAGGTTGCAGAATTGGCTAATCCATCCACTTGGCTTGATGCCGGAGCTCAAGTATTCTTTTCATTTTCCCTTGCCTTTGGAGGCCTCATCTCATTCTCTAGTTATAATTCAATTCAGTAAGTTGCCATACCAAATAGAAGAAGTCAATTGAATTTTGGAACACGATTTCACAACTGGTAGTAGTTCGTTTCTTGACAGTAACACCACCCAATCCTATCTCATAAGTATCTAGGAAGGCATATGTTCTTCCTGAGCAAAACAAAAACAAAACAAAAAACAAATGGGAAGAACAAAACAAAGTGGCTGGCCCAAGATCACCCAGTGAGCTTGTTTCTGTGTTTTCGTTTCCAGTAACAACTGTGAGAAGGACGCTCTGACTATCTCTGTGGTTAATGGCCTCACATCCATTTATGCAGCTACTGTCATATACTCAATCATTGGATTCAGAGCAACAGAGAGATACGACAATTGCTTTAGCCAGTAAGTCCCCCCCCCCGGTTTTCCAATTAAAGCATCCCAGATCATTGTTCTCTTCCCCCTCCCCAATATGACTGCACAGACAATTATACTTCCAGGGGTTTGTGGGATCAGTTGTCTTCTCTAATAAGCAAGCAACACAGGCAGAACTGCCAATGATGTGGGAAAACAGTGGGCATGTGGTTGCCAGGACATTTTCTATGTACAAATAACCCTTGTGTATCTGGGCAAACATTAGCTACTTACAAATAGGAGAGAGCACGCAAGTTAACTTAACTTAGCTAACAACTTTGTCCTTGTGGCACAGGAAATATAGGATTGGGGGGGCATACCCTTCCATATTATTAAGAACTCTGCCTCTAAGGATCTGATATCTTTTTATTTAACTGATGGCTCTATTTTTATTACTGTCTGATAAGGTAGCAAAATACTTTCTATTTTCAATAGAAATTAGGAAGCAGATGGTAAAGTCAGAACTTACTTTTGACCCCTCTGTAATGTATCTGCATTCTTTTAAATGTGTTGTTCTGTGGGCATAATAAATTTATTAATTCATTCATTATCATACTGATAAAACTTAAGAAATCTGTGTGAAGAGGCATTGATTGAAGAAGCATTGACTACTTTCCTTTTGCATTTGCAGAAATATCCTCACTCTGACAAATGCATTTGATTTGCCAGAAGGTAATGTAACTCAGGAAAACTTTGAACAAATGCAAGCTTGGCTCAACACGACAGATCCAGCAACGTTTGCAACTCTTACATTTCAGACCTGTGACCTGGAATCATTCTTAAGTGATGTAAGGTGATAACATGGAAGCTAACAAGATTATAATAAAGGACTTTATATCAATAAGCATGAGTCACTTCCATATTACTGGTGAACCATTAATTATGATTTACCACATGTGTCCTGGACCATTGTAAGACTCAAATTATATAAACATAAATAAAAGAGAGAGAGAATTTATTAACCCTTTTGGAAATATTCACAACTGATTTTTGATTTAGCATATGGCTGCTGTTGCTTGAACAAAAACTTAATTCATTTTAGCTTTTGTGATGATTTTATCTGGTTCTATTCTTGTACTCTTCCTTGGGTGCTTTGGTGAAAGAGCAGTTAGTGATAGAATGATAAATGGTATGGTCCTATTGGCTTAGGAAGCTGACTTTAGTTGTTCTAACCTGAGTGACTTAAAGTGCATTTTAAAATAATACGGTAATAAAATAATAATAATAATTGTATGTCTTATTTCATCTATATCTATTGCTATTTTCTGCAGGGTGTTGAAGGAACTGGCTTAGCATTTATTGTCTTCACTGAGGCCATCACCAAAATGCCCGCCTCTCCATTATGGTCCATCCTCTTCTTTATCATGCTGTTCTGCTTAGGTTTATCATCTATGTTTGGGAATATAGAGGGTGTTATGGTGCCGCTGAACGATCTCAAAATCATACCGAAAAAATGGCCTAAGGAACTTGTTACAGGTTAGTTGAAAATGGTAGTATAATCAGGGTGTGGGAACAGAGGGATTGCAAAGTGGTCATCAGAAGTCAAGTAGTATATTGCTTCTTTCAAGTTAAATGATGTAATACCGGTACTTTATTTTCATTGGGTGGAATTCAGTATTGCACTAAGACGATAGTTCAATCAGAAAAAGCATTTCTGCTTGCCGGAAATAATGCTCTTTCCCTTTCCCCCTGTTCTGTGGGGTCCTCCTGACCCTCCTCAGCAATTTTGGGTTGGTTGCAGCTGTCATGGTGCAGAGGACGGCTGGGGAAAGTACCATTGCACCAACAGGCTTTGTTGTGTTGGCTTTTGCTAGCACAACAACTTAGTTGAATCTGACCCAGTATGAATGAAGCATGTTTTAAAGATGGTGGTAAAAGGTCAGCAACTTGCTCATGAGTTTTGCCAGCAAGCCAGGCAGAATGAAATCACTACAGCTACTCACTGGACCTGCATTTGCAGCCAAACACAGTAAAGCAACCCCTGCTGCTGAATATTGCTGATGGAGGAGAGGGGACTTGATTGTGAGCATGTAGCTTTGGATAGCTGTCAGCTTTTTTTGCTTTTTGCTTTTTTTCCCTTCACAGCAACCCTTTTGAGATGGACCAGTCTAGCTGAGGAATTCAAACTTTGAATTTCAGAAGCAGTGTCCTTACAAATCTATAACTATTCCCAACTTCCTAAATCTATAAAAATAATTGAAGGAGCCATTTCTTTTCTTTTCCCCCTTGACTTTATATCCTCCATTGAGTTCCAAGAACAGAATGGCTTTGTTTGCACATTGCAATCAACCATAGAGTGCAACTTTTTTGGTTTGTTTCTGTCTTCCCAGCTACTGTTCAGAGGAAAGAACCCACCATTCTTGGCTTAGTGTTATGTCTGAGCCAGGGATCCTGCTTTGTTTTACTCACAACAAGCCACAACCTGTACACAATGTTTCTTCTTGGCTTACTGAGCGTGCTTTGTTGGAATGAAACAAATCACAACTCCTGGTTTGGATGTAATGCTATGTCAGAAACCAGCTTCTTCCCTACCAGAATGAGCAGAGGGTGGGAGAGACAGTGTGTTTGCAATAGATTCTTAACTTGTTCACCATGATGTGTGAAAACTGGATCAATACATTTTCTTCATGACTAGCTGATTTGATCCTTGAGGTATTGCCAATGTTTCTTGTATTATAATATTTATTTATTTTTCTTAGTTAAACTTTCTGCTTCACTTTTTTTTTAATTTGATCGTGTTTGCTGTTTCTTTATAGGATTGATTTGTGTGACATCTTTCTTGTTTGCCATTATTTTTGTGCTGAGATCAGGAAACTATTGGTTGGCTCTGTTTGATAATTTTGCTGGTTCCATTCCTTTGCTGATAATTGCTTTCTGTGAGATGTTTTCTGTTGTCTACATATATGGGATAGACAGGTAAGATGTGAAACCTTCTCAAATAGAAAGTGTCTCTGGATTCCTATCTGCCAGAATTTCTGTAGCTAGATTTGTGCAACCACTTACCGGTATTCTCCCACATGCCTCTCAAAAGTACAAGGGAAATAATTTTATTTGTTTAACAAAAATCACAAACTGCTTGATTGTAATAAAATATCTAAGTGATTTATAAGCCCAACTTACTGGACTGTTTTAAGGATTACAAATATAATGCCTGCAAAATGCTTTGCAGCTCTGACAAGTTCTTTATAAATACTAGATGCTATTTATTCTAAACAGTAATTTTGAACACAGGTTTAGTTAGAGGAAGGTAGCTGTGTTGGTCTGCTGTAGTCAAAACAACAACAACAAAAAATCCTTCCTTGGCTGATAGGTGTGGTAAACCTGTTGATGACTGTTAACGACTGCAATTGGTCTGGAAGGAGAAGTTGCTGAATTGCAATTTATTACCAAACTTAAAACCATGGAGAGACCTGGTCTGAATAAGGACATTGGATTCTTATGTCATTATACATGATAAAGCTATTTTTAGCCATCTCACCCCTTGCTTTTTCCTGCAAGACCAATTGCAGTTGTTAACTGTCAACAGGTTTACCACTCCTATTAGCCAATCACCCATTTCCACCACCCTTCTGAGTAATACCCCTCCACACTCTCTCACTATATACAAGGGTCTGGTGACTTCTGTTTCAGTGTATCTGAAGAAGTGCGCATGTACATGAAAGCTCATACCAATGACAAACTTAGTTGGTCTCTAAGGTGCTACTGGAAGGAAATGTTTTATTTTGTTTGAACACAGGTATTAGAGTCACTTAAATATGACTCATTAGTATGACTACACTTTGCTTGTGGCAGAAGACTCCTTTGCATACTGAGGGTGCAAGCCAAACCCAAGGCAGCCACCTGAAAGGAGGGCAGTCAGGGCAATCTCTGTGCCAGTTGGGTGCAGCAATCGGGCTCACATCAGGCCTGGTGCTATCACATGACACTTGAGGGACCAGGTTGCCCTTACCTCCATTTGGGGGCTTTCTGCTGAGTGCTATTGCTGGGCGTTCTGCCAACAGTACTTTGCCCATCACCCATTTAGTGAGCAGAAGGGGACGCTTTGCACCAGCAGTGACACTTGTGAAACTCTGTTGGTGGCAGCTGGCTGGCGTAGCTGTCAGAGCTGAATGGAGAGACAACTATGGCGCAAGGGAGGAGGATTGGGGTACCTCGTTCCCTACAAACCCATATGTAACACACAAGGCTCCTCTTATTGCCTGTATGGCAATACATGCATCTATCTCTTGATGTTTAGGCATGTCAACATCTCTTGTCGTGATGGCACATGTTTTCAGACCCTGGAAAGTGCTCCTGCGTCTTGAAATCATGCTGTTAAAGCTGGTTTTGATCTATGGATCGGATATGTGTGCATACACATCACTTGGTTTGTCTACACTTGATAACCAGCTTCTGAATGTGAGAGCCTATTCCATCGCAAGATATAACGTTTTAGGCAATGCAAGCAGATATGGAAGTTCTGCCGTATCTGTAATGCCCTCTTTCCTTATGGCAGTTATCAAGTAATGAATATGCATGTGTGAGTTGGCTCCTCTAAACTTCCTTTTTCTTTATTATCAGATTTAATGATGATATTAAGTTCATGATTGGACACAAACCCAATATCTTCTGGCAGGCCACCTGGAGATTTATCAGTCCTCTTATCATGTTGGTTATCTTCTTTTTTTACTTCGTGGTGAAAGTGAGAGAAGAATTACTATACAATGTCTGGGATCCCAACTATGTAAGTACACATGTTCAAAGAAGCACACCCCAAGTTATTTTATGGATTTCTCTTCACTCACGCTCTACTCAGCATGGCTTTGATTGCCCAACCCACAGTTTGCAACCCTTCCCACACTGCCACAAGGACTATTTGCTGAATATCTTGTTGGGGCAGATGAGGAAAAACAATTTGTTTCCACCTCAGGGAAAATGAATTAGCTGCTCTAAATTGGCTACTAATTGAAATTAAATGATTGATCACAATCCCTGTTAAGGCATGCCTGCATTGAAAGAGACCTCAGGCTGGATATAGACACATAAAAAAAACTTGTGAATTTTCTTGTAAACATAATGTGAAATCACATTGGCAAAAGAACTCCACAGCGCCGTCTGGTGCCACAGTATTATAATGCATTTTAAACACTTTTTCTTTACTAATGTAGCTGAGTCCTCAGTTCCCTTTAGCGGTGCTGGCTATAGGTACCATTTTGGCCTTTGCCTTAGATAGCAAAATAACTTGGTTCCCTGCAACACAGTGCTCTATTGGTATATAATGGATGGGTGGATTTTACCACTTGTTCCCCCTTTTTGCCACTTTCCCACAAACTGTGCCCAAAATGGCTTACAGCAAACAGTCAAAACATCAAAGTAGAGAACAGTGGAAATACAAATATACAAAACACAGAACATGTCAGTAAATTCAAAATAACCAAAAACAAACAATTTAGCAAACACACAATAAATTCAATATTACAACAACAACCCACCCACCTAGGCTTAAGTATGTAAATACAAAGCAGAAACAAAAGTTAACAATAAAGTTTCTGGCACTGCTCTTCCTGCACTCCAAGGAGCCTAGCTTACAGTTCAGGAGGGATGAGTAGATGGATGTCTTTAGGTTTCCATCTTTTCTGTACCGTCACCACCTACAACTATCTGAAAGGTGTGTCGTCTGTGTGTCGTCTTTCCCCCAGGACCTGTTTCCCAAATCAAAGTCGGTAGGATATCCTGACTGGGTTTATGCTATCATCGTAGTCCTTGCAGGAATGCCAAGCCTGTTTATCCCTGGGTTTGCTATCTACAAAGGCATCCAAAGTTTATGCAAGAGGAGAAATCCTGGACGACAGGATCTGATCAGTGCCATATCAGAAGCATCAATAAATGGAGAACTGAAGAACAAAGTGTAATTAGCTCACCTTCCTGAGGTGTTACAGAAAGACTTTACAGTGAGAGATGGTGCAACACTGATGTCTCCGTCTCCTGAGTTCAGGATTAGAGCTGTTAAAAGGTTAGCGGGTCCCAGAATCTAAACGATACTAATGCACTTTGAGTGACTCTCCTTATCAGTTGTGCTGGATTAGCAGGTGGTTAATACAGATGTCTCTTTTATCCAAACATGCACCTGTAATGCTCTGTTTCCTATCTTATGTGTGCCACCATGTTGGACAAATAATGTATTATTAAACAAAATGCTACCTATTTGAGTGAAATATGCAGTTTTGATTCTTCTTTTTTACTGCTTGTTTTGAATCTGTGTTGAGCTATTTCATTTGCTTTTCTTTGATTTGCTCATTGCAAACAGCTGAAAGTCTGTAAATTTTTATAATAAACCTGATTTGCAATGGGAGCTGAATGATTTCAGTTGCAACTGAATGCTGAAAACAGACATTTGTATGAATGACTCAGATTGTCACCTGTTCTGCTATTTGGAAGTTATATAGGGAGGTGCCGGTGGGATGTCATAGTTCAGTAGCAGAGCCCATGCTTTGCATCCCAGATTCAATCTCTAGTTTAAAAGATCAGGTGGCAGGATAATGGGAAAGACATCTAGTCACTGCTAGTCAGTGTAGACAATACTGCGCTAGATGGGCCAATATTGGCAGCACACAGCAATTTCATCAGTTCTTGGATGTGCTTTCTCTAATTACACAGAAAGAAACGTTGGAGCGAGAAATGTTTGCTAGTTTTCTTTTAAGGTTCAGTCTGTCTTCCTTAAGTCTTCTATCTTTTAACTGCAAAGCCACATGTAGAATGGGAGAGGCAAGACAAGAAAAGAGGAAGCATAAGGAATAATGCACTCTCTCCAGATTAGTTTCATTCATTACAATTTGCTTAAAGGCATTTTGTCTCCTATAAGCAGATTGAGACAAAGTGTATTAAGCAATTGTAGCTTGGGTGGGGTGGGGCCTGGGGGACACAGTTTGCAGGATTTGGGGGAAGTCATATGCTATACGTGTACTTAACCCAGGGGTCGGCAAGGTCTACCTCGCCTGGGCTGGGTCACTCCAGGGAGATCTCTCCATGAGCCAGATTGTGTGTGTGTGTGTGTGTGTGTGTGTGTGTGTGTGTGTGTGTGTGTGTGTAAGCGTGCACATGCCGACAATTTCCGGCGTCCGCTCAGATGTGATTTCTGGCCCCGTGGAAATGAGTCCTCGCGCCACGCTGTGCCGGCTTAGCGCAGCGTGTGGGGACTCTCTGAGAGCGCGGCTCAGTTCGGGGGCGGCTCATGTGCCGGTTAAATGACCCCTGTGGGCCGCTTGTGGCCCATGGGCCTTAGGTTGCCTACCCCTGACTTAACCCAACAACCAGACTTGACTTAGCAATGGCAATGGGAATTCTAAGCAGGGATGTTAGCTCTCTCACTGAGAAGGACTGGACCGCTATGCAGGGAATTACTAGATACTTAAAGGAAGTCATGAACTGTAAACTGCAGGTCAACAGCAATCCAAAACTATTAGGATACATTGATGCTGACTCTTTGAAAGCGAGATGTTTCATGCAAGAACCAAACACATTGGGGTGAAATACCTCTATGTGTATGACATGGTACAAGATGGACTTGTTGAATTGGCGTATTATCAAACCAAAGAAATGACAGTCGATATTCTGACCAATCCCCGAGCAAGAGACAGTTTTGAGAACCTTTGAGTTAAGATGGGACTCCCGGTGGTTCATTTATTGAGAAGGGGTTTGTGGGATATTCAGTTTCATATAACCAACATGCTTAAGTTTAATTAATTCATGAAGGGGTTAATACCATAGAGTATGCTGTCCTGACAGGCTTAACTATCTACTTCCCCTCACCTTGGGAGGAACTACATAATCAAGCCTTTGTTCTCCAGTTTACTTGAGATGCTCAACATGTGAAGAGTTGCTTGCTTCAGCTCAACTGCGTGGCTCTAAGCATCCATTCTTGAGTTCCTCTACCAATAATTTAGGAACTTCTGCCACTTTGTAACTAAGGTGAATATTACTGCCTGAGCAACCTTTTTTGGAAACACAAGAACCTGACCTTTGAAGAGTGTGTAAGTAAACAATTTTTTAAACTTACCAAATGTGTGGCCCTTTTCCTATGCTAGGGGAAGAGGGAAACATTAGGAAAGGTAATAAAATTTAGAGTTTAGACAGAAAAGGTTAAATTATATCTTTACTGCTTCCAAGAGATAAGAATTTTTCTGTTAACTTCAGTGCCTCATCTCAACTCTGTAATTTGTGTGGCTGTAGGTTGCTAGGTTGTTTTATCTGGATTCTTTGGTGTGATGTCGCAGATGGAAGTTCCACCCATTGTTCAGAATTCCTCTGCTGCCCCCTCCCCCTTGCTACTTACTTGGTCAGTGAGGAGGCTCAGTTGCCGGGCTGCTGCTAATATTGGAGAAATATGTGGTGAAAGGAAAAAAAGAGGTTGTAAAGATGGCAACTAATGAACCTAAAGTTGCCGTTGAAGAGTATGACGTAAAGACGCTAACTGATGAACCTGAAAGCTGCTCTAAACACTCCCAATGGCGGCCCAAGTGGGATAGTAAAGTGCAGTACCTTTTAAGCTGTGCTGGATTTGTTGTGGGTCTTGGAAATGTGTGGCGTTTTCCATACTTGTGCCAAACCTATGGAGGAGGTAAGAGAAAACTCGCCTTTTATTGATTAGTTGTGTGATTGTTCAGACTAAACTATGACAAGCTCCTCTTGTTCTAAAATAATACGTGTTTGGGGTGTGCCACACCCCTCTAATCTCTGGATCCAGCAACTGTTAAAATTTAATCAATGCTTCTAATTCTCGGAATAGCCAGGCTAGTAGCCTCCCAGTGATGTGTTAGCCTGGGTGGTGAACCATTAGGTAGATTAAGGAGCTCTATGTTAGATGTAAAAAAAGTCAGAGGTGGGAACAGAGGTGGCCTAAAAAGGTTCTGCAGAGGCAGCTGCAAATGTACTTATGTGTTACTACTCTCCACCTGATGGCCTCAGCTGTGGCAGATGACAACTAGAGGGAGGAGACTCTCACAGGAGCTGTAAAAGTGGGGGGGGAGTACTTTTTTGGTGGGTTGGAGAACTGTGTTGCTAAATAAAATAAATAATTCCATTTATATCCTGCTCTTCCTCATGAATGACAGATGGCTAAGTGCACAGAGCAAAACAACAACACAGAGACATTGGGGATAACATGTCCCTAATTTTTCTGAAACTTCAATGCCTCACTGCAACTCTTATGATTTGCATGCAGAGCTTAATAGTATTACTGAATGACTTACAACCCAAGCTTTAAGTCTTGTTGGGATTGTTATCCATTGTTACTAACTGATTTGGTTTTACTGCATGGATTTAATGCCTGAGTGAATCCAGTTGTTTACTTTCTTGGACTAAATGGACATGGATTTTTAAAAGTTTTTTTATTGGTAAGAAACATGATAAAATAAATAGTCTTGCTTCTAGGCAACTGTGACAATAAGAGTTGTTTAAAAGTGATGTTTCTGTACTTTGACTCTTAACACTGATAAATGATTTTAAAATACATATTATTCCTTGTTGAAAAGTGAAGAAATTAGAAACAAGCTACTTTGTCCAAGAGCAACTTCCTTTGCAGCATCATTCCTCGTAACTTTTTGCCAATCTCTTCTGCTTCTCAAGGAAGGCAGATAATTTAGACATAGACCAAGGGAGCTATGAACACTTGAGCTGACTCTAGCTGATTCCCCTCAAAGTTGATTAACTTTGGTTTTAGAAAACAACACTGCCAAATCAAAAGAGACAAAGCCATTTTGTTCTACCACTATATGACCTTTAGGAACACTAACATGGGACAGGGTAAATGATTGGTAGGGGAGGCATAAATGCTTTATGCTTTCTGAGTTTTTGAAGTATCATATGACAGAATCATGAAAGCATTGTCCAGAACGGATTCTTTACAGAGAGCTCCCCCCCCCCAAATTCCAGAATGTTAAGAAATGAATAAAAACAAGCTAAAATGTAACTGCAAAAACAGCAATTTTTTCACGACTTTCACCTTCTAGATCTTCTACAGCAGGTCTAATTTATGCAGTTTAATCCCCACCAATTAGATGTGCTGTCAATGCATGCCACAGTAAAAAAAACACAAAAAACCCTCTAACAAGTTGTATATTATAACAGTTAAGGTAGCACCCCCAGGTTTTCTTACCTCAGTTGATCACGATATGAAAAAAAAACAAACCTCTCTCGGTCAACTGCTACAGCTTTTTTGCTTTGGTTAATAATTATTTTACGTACAACATATGTACCTAACAAATGCTGCTGGTATGAAGATAATACTAGTAGAAAGTTAGAGATGGAGGAGGGCATGAGCAGTGGCGTAGTATGTGGGGGCCAAGGGACGTAGCTTCAGGTGCAGAATTCTGAGGGGGCACAACCAGGCACCCCCCAGGCATTGGCTTCCCCACCCTGGCGAAGGCAGCAAAGCAGTCCAGGCCCATGGAGCACAGGGAGGTGACAAGGGGCGTCCCCAGTGCGGCCTGGCCTGGCCAGACATGCCCCAGCATGGACAGGCAGCTGGCACAGCAAGGCCCCACTTGGCTGGGGGTGTGCTTCGCCTGTATCAGGGGCTTGCCCGGGCGCTGGCAGCCCACACTATGCCACTGTTATGAGCTAACTGCTTGGAAATTGTGTTTCTAGGAGCATTCCTGATTCCATACATGACCACGCTTGTGTTGGGAGCCATCCCTGTATTTTTTCTTGAATTAGCTATAGGGCAACGCTTGAAAAAAGGCACCGTTCGACTCTGGTCGCACATCTCACCTTACCTGGCAGGACTGGGTAGGTTTCTGCAACTGCCTTTACTTGAGAATATACAATCTTCTAATCATTGCTCCTTCCTGGAAACGCACAGGCTATATGAGGCTGTAATAGCAAACCCAGCAGAGGTAGGGTAAAAGGTAAAGGACCCCTGGACGGTTAAGTTCAGTCAAAGGCGACTATGGAGTTGCAGCACTCATCTCGCTTTCAGGCCAAGGGAGCCAGGGTTTGTCCGCAGCTTTCTGGATCATGTGGTCAGCATGACCAAACCACTTCTAAGCATGACTAAGCCACAGCAATACCTATTTATCTACTCGCACTGGCCTGCTTTCCAACTGCTAGGGTGGCAGGACAGAGCAATGGGAGCTCACCCCGTCGCACGGATTTGAACCACCGACCTTCTGATTGGCAAGTCCAAGAGGTTCAGTGGTTTAGACCACAGCGTCACCCGTTTCCCAGTAGTAGTAAACTCAGCCAGTTGCATGCCTATCTGTCTGGAACAGGGGTCAGCAAACTTTTTTAGGAGGGGGCTGGTTCACTGACCCTCAGACACTGTGGTGGGCCAGACTGTGCGTGCACACGTACGCACACACGCACACACACGTGCATGTAGCGGAGAGGGGCTTCTCTCCCCCTCTCTTCCCCAGCCCCTCTCCCTGCTTTCCTACCTCCTCCGGCACTCTGCCTGCGGTTGGGAGCCGGTGGTAGCGCCTCTCCTTTCTGGGCCAGCTTTCTCAGATGCCAGGCGCAGGGCCAGCAGGCGCAACAAGCTCCAGCCAAAGCCCTGTGCCTGTCACAATGCCCATAGCACAGCTATGGACGGAGAGGCCAGCAGGTGGGCGGCGAGTGAGTTGGTGGTGAGGCTTTGGATTGGCTGGCTGCTGGCACTAATCAAAGCCCAGCTCCCTTCCTCCGCAGGGCAGGGAGAAGCCGGGAGGGAGGAGCCACCACGGTATGTGTGTGTGGGGGGGGGAGGCACCGGGGGGGGGGAATGGCACAGCCCGAACGATCACGCCAATCCAAGCGGCAATTCCCAGACTGTCTGTCGGCCAGATCCAGAGGGCAATCGGGCCTGATACGGCCCGTGGGCCTTAATTTGCCGACCCCTGGTCTGGAGGATAAAGAGAGCCACTCGGGCAGCTTGTCCGATTTCACCACCTGAGGCAAAATGGGAATTGCCTCCCCCCCCCCCCCCCGGTTTGTTAGCACTAACATTTAATTCACAGATCAATGTTATTTTCCATACTGCCAGAGTTCAGGTAGTAATTGGATTTGATCTTTCTATTGTGCGAATCAGACTCGTGCAATATGTATGTTAAGCAGCAATTGTCTTTGTTATGCCAGTTCTGCATGTGCTTGTATATTCCACAGGTTACACTTCTATGATAGTGTCCTTCCTAGTGAGTGCGTATTATAATATGCTTTTGGCCTTGATTACGTGGTATTTTATAAACTCTTTTCGAACCCCATTACCTTGGAGTTTCTGCCCAACAGATACCAGCAAACCAGGTGAGTTCCCACGTCTCTTGCTTCTTTCTGTTATTAGTACGGTATCTGTTTTTGTATGTATCCTTCAACTACCGCATTGAATTCTGCCACAGTCAGCAATTGTCAGACCCAGGTGTGTCCCTGCCATGCCTCCTTTGGCCCTAGTCATAGATTTGGATAGGCAAGGTCTAGTAGACACAAACCCCTAGAGGTGCACATTTTTCTGTGTAGGCTATGCAAACATTATCAGCTTTGTCTGTGTGTCAGGTTGCATTTGTGAACTGCACATCAAATGTGGCTGCAAGTATTCTTTTTGGGTTGAAGCTGGTTTGATGGAAAACACCCAAAATAGCAACATTTATCAAGAATCTCCAGGCTATATTTGCACTTCACGGTGGTTTACCTTTTCATTGTTTTGCTAACATTACTGTGTTGTCTGTTTGTTGCTGCTACCAAAAGGACAAAAGGACAGAGAAAGCTGTACCTGTAAGTTGTACAAAAAGGGAATAGGATATGAACTGAGCTATACACTCGGCATACTAATGCAGCAGAGGTAGAATAATAATATTTTTATTTATACTCTGCCCATCTGAATGAAGGAGAAGAGAGTTCACATTTAAGACATAGCTTAGTTTAATAATGGTTTAAAGTGCTGTGTTTTTAAAATTAATTTTATAAATTTTATTAGCAATTCACAAAAGTTTACAGAAATTATGAAACAAAAAAATTGCGATTTGCAATCAATAACCAAGTAATAAGCAAAACATTAAAATAAAATATTCAAAACTTAATTAAAATTAACTGAAATACAAACTTAACTAAAATACTAAATTTACTTTAATACAAACTTATACTCTCCCTACCACCACCAACCCTCCCCCCACCCTTTAGTGCTTCCAGCCAATCTCATATTGCGCCTTTTTTTGTTCTTTTGCTCATATATATACCTAATTTCTGATTATATCTTAATATATATTATTGTGAGCCTTCATAAATCTTTTGAGAGGTCGGCATTTTCTATAAAATTTGCTATATAACCTTGAAATTTTTTTCAATCTTTTTTCTCCCCCCCCCTCTTTCCCCCCTTTGATTTCTGCTTCTTTTGTTCCCAGGTTAATATGATATCATTTTCAATTGCCAATCCTCTTTCATTGATACCGTTTTGCTCTTCCAGTTTTTTCCTATTAATAATCTCACCGCTGCCGTTGCATACATTAAGATACACCTATCCTTTCGTAGAATCTCATCGTCTAACATTCCCAGTAAAAATAAATCTGGTTTTTTTCTTAAATGGATATTTTAATATCTTTTTAAATTCCTTATAAATCATTTCCCAATAAGGCTTTATTTCTTTGCATTTCCACCAGATATGGATGTATGTACCGGTTTCATTATGGCATCTCCAACATAAGTCATTACTTCCCTTTTTTAGATACATTATATTCCCTTAAAGTGCTGTGTTGATGGGGCCAATAACTTAAAGCAAGTGTGAGAGAACTAGACGCCCTCCAGCTGTTACTGCACTACGACTCCCACGATCCCTTGGGTTACGACTCTCAGAATTCCTGACCATTGGCTGTGCTGGCTGGGGCTGATGGAAGTTCTAGTCCAAAACATCTGGATGGCACCCTATTAGGAAAGTCTGTTAGAGCATGGTGCGGATAACACCAACATTGCAGGTTCGATCTCCGTATGGGACAACTGCATTTTCCTGCCTTGCAGGGGGTTGGATTAGATTATCATCAAGATCCTTTCTAACTCTTCTATGATTCTATCTGTTTTGATAATGCCTTCTGTGCTTGTTATTTCAGAGCTTATTGAAGAATGTCACAAAAGCACACCTACCAATTATTTCTGGTATAGGTACACTTTAAACATAAGCACAGATATTGGACACAGTGGCCCCCAACAGTGGTGGCTGGTTTTATGTTTGGCAGCCTGCTGGATAATTGTGTACATTTGTACAATACGAGGAATTGAATCAACCGGAAAGGTGAGCAGGGATTATTACAGGACACCTGTATTTCACTGACCTGGTCCTCATTGAGATGGTAAAGCCATCTTTGGACCACCACGTGAGACAGCAGGCAACTCACATGAACGAATGTTGTATCATATTTTTTAAGAGGCACCTGCCCATTGAAAACCAATGTGTCTGGGAGGAGGCTAGGTTAGAATCCATATGCAGGAGGTATTTTTTTGCATGTGTTTGATCAGCAAATACGTAAAGCAAATGAGAAGAAAATTATGGATTAATTAGCTATAAAGTACAACTATAAGGAACACAAGGGTTCCCACTAGACCGCAGGGCTAAAGTACCTTGGGAAGGAACAACAGTTTAGATGGCCTGACTCGGACTGCATCATAAAATGTCATAATGAATAGTCAGTTGAAAAATATATTGCTTTTGGGGGCAAAGATGTTGAGCTTTTTGGCTACCATACGCCCTGACATTTTAACCAATTTAGACACTATTTTCGGATAATGAATCCCAGTTATGTTCAGGAAATTCTGGATGTATGGATCAACGCAGCATTCTCTGGTGACTTTATGCACCTAATAAAACAACTGTAGCCTACAGTGTTGGTCCTTAAGTTGTTACAAGGTGTTTTCTACCTTTCCCCCTCCCTGCAACAGAGCAGAAGCTGGTTAATACATGCATGCTTGCCTCTTTAATTAGTATCCTACTTTTCATCGCTACTCTTGCACACCATTTTTTTCTGGTCACAATCAGTCGGTTGGACTGGAGAACTGTCTCAAGGTCACCAGTGAGCTTCATGGCCATAGGCACCAACTTGCACAAAATGTTGGGAGGGGGCCCCCACTTCCCCCACCTCCCTGCACTTCTGCGGAGCACACCTCCACAGGTTTCCTCAATTCTTGCCTGCCATGTTAACCACTGCTGCACCATACTGGATGACACCATTATGTGGCAATTTACACACATTCCTGAGCTGCTGTAGCTCAAACATGGCAGACAGAACTTCTACATTTCTTAAAACCACCCTAAACAAAAAGAGTTTATCATGGAGTTGGATTCAGCTGCCAACTGTTCAATAATTTTGTGTGCACAGTATCTGTTTCATGGTGTTGCCTTCACCTGTTCCTGACATTCACATTTTTCTTCTCTGCTTTGCTCTTCCTCTTAGGCAATATATTTCACAGCTACATTTCCTTACCTAATTCTAACATTATTCCTTATTTATGGACTGACTCTCCCAGGAGCCGTTCACGGATTACTCTACTTCATGACTCCTAATGCAAGTATTTATTCAATTGATCCTTGGTGTTCCAGATGATGTACGGAAAGTCTAATTTGGTCTTTTAGAAGAAAGACCACACTTGTTGGTCTGAGGAAGTGTGCATGCACACGAAAGCTCATACCAATGACAAATTTAGTTGGTCTCTAAGGTGCTACTGGAAGGAATGTTTTTTATTTTGTTTGGTCTTTTAGAGGTGGCTTTGAACTTTAAACTTTCCTCCATGCTGCTTCCTTGCTTACCACTTAATACTAGCTGGGATCCACACACATTCTGGCAATTGTACTTTGTTAACTCCCCCTGGAATCTATGAAAAACAGAAATTTGTGTAAAAAGTGCCCATTTCCAGAACTCATGAATATAGGCAACCCTGGGTCAAATCTTATTTCTAGGCAGCCAGGGCAGAACTACACTTCATTGTGCAAGCATGGGGTGTCCCAGTTCTGTATTTGACATGTAATGCTGGGGCAAATGCAGAGAGGAAGAGATGCATTTGCAGAGGAAGCCAGTGGGCAGTTACTTAATCCTCCTTATGCCCACCAGTTATTCCCTACAAATGCTCCCCTTGGCTGCTTTTTGTTTCTCTGTCTGGCAGGGTCCAAGACTGGAAGACGCCCAAGTGAAGGTAAAAGCACCCTAGTGAGCATTTGTAAGGGAGTATCACCAACCATGGAAAGAGTTAAGCGCTCTCTCCTACACACTGATTCTCCCCCTCCCAACAAGCCCCCAGCAGGCAGTTTGTGAAACACTTGTTTGCCAGTATAATGCATTGTTCTGTTCTGAATTTGTTGAATTCAGAAAACACACTAATTTTCCACTACTTGCCAGGAAGGCCTGTACCAGTGAAATATACACAGGAATTATGAGACTAATATTGTGTTTATCCCTGAGCTCTCTCTGTCTCTGTATCTCTCATAGCTCAAGAAGATCAAAAATCCACGTGCCTGGCTTGATGCAGCCACCCAGATTTTTTCCTCTCTCTCTTTAGGATTTGGGGGACTCATAGCATATTCAAGCTACAACCCGTCAATGTAGGTATAATCTTGCAGTTGTGTTAGCTTTCGCTCACAATGTGGAGAGGAGCTGTTTGATGCAGTCAAATATACTTCTACGAGATAGCGCCTCATTGATCTCTGGAGACAAGACTCAATTATCATTTAGCCCACACTGGAGCCCAGGAAAAGCAGCTGGCTCTGTTTGCTTGATGTTTCCCTATGTGAGAGTCCCAAAGATGCTCTCTATTGTTCTTTCTGCAATGCCAGTGTTGGGCAAAGTTCAGCTACGTTTGAGATGCAATACTTTATGTTTAATGAGAAGGCAAGTGACTGAGGTGGCTGCATGCTCTCAATATAGCTTATGCCTTAAGGTTCCTGTGAGAATAAAGCAGCATAACTTGCTTGTATGCTACACTGGAATCCTTTGGAGAAAAGTGAGCTCTAATTGTGATAAATGTATAATATCCGGGGCCTCTCCATTCCCAGAATGATGAAAGATTTCAGGGATTCCAATGCGTGTACCAGGGCTGGTTTCTGTTGAATGAGATCTCAAGAGTCTTACTGACATTTCTGTGGCAAAAGGCTTTATTTACACAAATATACAGCATCAAAACTCAGACGGATCCTCCTCCTCCAGTAGATTTCTAGAACCCCCAGTGCCATTTCAGTGGATTTTCAGAGTTTTAGTCAGGTCTTTTCTTTTTCAGACTCTGTTCTAGGGTTGCCTGCTCTTTTCTCTTTCCCACACAAAAAAATTGAGGACAATTTTTATTGTAATTATTGGTAGGTTTTAAACATTTTTTTTACATGTTTATAGTTTTCATTCTATCCATGTTTAATTGTATTTCGACAATTTTTTCCCTCTAGTGGTTCATGTTTTTAAACTGTAAGCCTCTTTAAGTCCTGTCAGGGAATAAATAAATAAATAATAATGACGGTTCCCTATATAAAAAGGGGCGCACATTTTGCGCGGTCACGCACAGCCCCTGGGAACCCCTGGACAACCCTTAGCGGTTCGGAGGCTGGCACCACCTTCGCAGACTGGGTAACTGTGGTCTCCGCCCACACAGCCAGCTGTCCAATCCAGCTGGAGGAGGTGTTGCCAGGGGGGATTGGCCAGGTAGGAGGAGGTAACCATCCAGTGCACACAGCAGAAGGCGAGACATACCTGGGTAGCAGCCAACGGCTCCAGAGCTTTCCCACCCTCCACTCTCAAAATTAATGCTTACATAACAGGTTAACCCCTTTTTTCTTCTGCAGGCGAACACGCACGCAGGCGCTGCTACGACAAGGCCACTGTTGAAGGGCTGGAAAGGACTTTCCCTGCATTGGCAGGTTTTGCCTTTCCCGTAGCAATTCGTCACAACTTTGGCAGGTGTAGGCCTTGGGTGGAATCCTTTAGTCATTTACCAGAATGGGGGTGGGGTGGAGGGGTGACCCCCCCCACCCCATTGTAGCGGCGAAACCAGGGTTTCTGAAAATGGGTCTAAGGGGGAGGCATTGACCATACGCCCACGAAAAGGGGGGGGTGAGCTATCTGCTTGAACATATATTCTCCAGAGCTACCCAACCACCACATATGCTGGATAACCCAGAAATTACCCAGACCCCGGGCTGGGGGCTGGGAAGGATAAACGTCCAATGCCTGAGCCATGGTCTCCCTACATCTGAATCTTAATAAAGTTGTGGCCAATTTTAATCCCATAGAACATTGTCTGGTGTCATTATTCTGCTCGGGGGCTGCCTGGGGTTTTGGGGGATCCGCCTGACCGTGCAATAACAATGACAAAAAGGATATATTCCAATAGTGCCTCCAGCTATGTAGTTTCTGCGACAACATGCCATCTCTTGTTTGTTTTACTGTTCTGGGATTGAAAATATTCAGTGAAGAATAGAGTACAAGTACTTGAAATAAAAAATAAATGTACAACATTAGATGTTATAGAATCGGTGCTGTCCTTTGTAACATTTAATCGGGTTGTTTTGTACTTGTTTTTCCTAGAAATGACTGTGAACTGGATGCTGTCATGATAGCAGCAGTAAACTCTATGACGTCTTTGTTTGCGTCAATCCCAATTTTTTCGATTCTGGGGTTCAAAGCAACAATGGCCTATGAAGACTGTTTGGCAAGGTGAGCCGTTCAAGTTTCACAGTTAGGGACCAATTTAAGGTGTTGGTCCAAGCCCTCTGTTCACAATTTTTCTTTTTCATTGTCTAGAATTTTGTGTCATTTCTCTCTTCCCCCCCCCCCTTTAAACCACCTTATGGGACCCCAGAGGGCAGAATTAAAATAAGATTGTAGCATAGAACAAAAAGTATACAATCCTGCATGTTCCCTTTTTGTGTGGGGGTTGCGTTCCGGGTCCCTGTGCACGTCAGTGGTTGCTCATAAACCAGTACTGCCCCTGGCCTGCCCCTATTTGAAGCTAATAGCTGTTGTTTTTGTTAGGGACTGTGGCAATGCAAATAATTTGTATCATTCCTGATTTTACTGACAGAAATGTCAAATACATCACCAAGGTATTCAGGAACGACAACATCA
This sequence comes from Zootoca vivipara, assembly GCF_965207765.1. NCBI lineage: Eukaryota > Metazoa > Chordata > Lepidosauria > Squamata > Lacertidae > Zootoca > Zootoca vivipara. Next base: position 9,798,801 of record NC_142591.1, on the reverse strand, counting down.
CTGTAGACAGTGGCGCATTTTGGCTCAGATATTTGAATGGAACAGATATCAATAAACTTGCATCTCTCAGGCTGGCAAATTGTGATCTCCAGTATTTCCTTGATAAGGTATCGTACTTGCATTGCTATGAATGAATGGGGCTTCCTTCTCTGGAATGGGTCTGCCATGGAATGGAACGGGTCTTCTCTGGACCTCTGCCATGTTGCAAGGTGGTCACAGCCCTTGGTCTTCAGCTACTGTTGATGTGATGGCCCAGGCAGGAAATTCTTTCAGAAGTGCTGTGTTTAGCACTTTGGCTTCATACAAGCTGCTCTGTCTCTGGTAAACTAGCTTGTTACTCTACCTATATGTATGAATGCACAGAGACCACAGGTTGTTTGCCTGGTTATCTCCGAAGAAACACAATCTACCTTCCCCACCACAACTACTGTTACTGGGGTATTCCATGGCCACTTTTTTAGTCACAAATACTTGCACAAAGAAGATGGGGCTCAGGGTAAAACTCTAGTGCAGCTTGAGAAGTTTCGCCTTATAGTTCTACAGAGACACACATGAACCATACCTGTGTTTGCATGTATGAGCACTAAAAGAACCACAGAAAGCAACCTGTGAGCTTAGGTGGCTGCTTTTATTATTATTTTATTACTGTTCCTTCACCCTTAGCTCCCAGGGCAAGTGACAATGATTTAAAATACAACACTAAAAACAGATAAAACAGATTATGGCAACTTAAGGTAAAGGGACCCCTGACCATTAAGTCCAGTTGTGACCGACTCTGGGGTTGCGGCGCTCATCTCGCTTTATTGGCCGAGGGAGCCGGCATACAGCTTCCAGGTCATGCAGCCAGCATGACTAAGCCACTTCTGGCGAACCAGAGCAGCATATGGAAACGCCGTTTACCTTCCCACCAGAGCGTTACCTATTTATCTACTTGCACTTTGAGGTGCTTTCGAACTGCTAGATTATCAGGAGCAGGGACCAAGCAACGGGAGCTCACCCTGTTGCGGGGATTCAAACCACCGACCTTCTGACCAGCAAGCCCTAGGCTCTGTGGTTTAACCCACAGCACCACCACTAAAACATGGTGAGTCCTAAAAATGCACATCTCAGGTTTTGAGGGTCAAGGTCAAGAGGGTTTCCCCGCCCCACCCCAATAAGAACTTGTCATCGGTAATGACTGTATCTTATTCCAGATGATGGCTAAGTGTATTACAACATTTTGCCTTTGCATTAGAATAAATGACATTTAGAAATCAATCTGACAGATTTTACCACTATTTGTGAATTTTGCAGAGTGTTTCTGGAACCGGCCTGTCCTTTATTGTGTTCACTGAAATCATCATTAAGTTGCCTGGATCGAACACTTGGGCGATTCTGTTTTTTCTCATGCTGTTCAATCTTGGTATAACTTCCATGTTTGGACTTGTTCAAAGTGTCTTGACGCCTCTCACAGAATCTCGTATTGTGTCTAGCTACATATGCAAGGAGACTGTATGCGGTAAGGCATCTTCCTCAAATACTTTCCTTTGCTGATAACCATGCTCAAGATTAATATGGTGCTGTACTCGGTTCAAATTGCTTCTCATACATTATTTCAGCAATCGTAAACAACAGCAGCTTAACATTATCTCTGTATTGCAGATGGGAGCTGAGATAGGGTTCGTGGGCGAGACAGTATTTCAGAGGGGGAACATCCTGGCTCATTGCTCATTCTCTTAGCTGCTTCCATTGTTTCAAGATATGTTCTTTCTAGATTCATTAACCTCCCCAGGGAGGTTTGGCTGGCACCTTCATTATACACCTTTAGGTGCCAGGCAAAAAAAGTTCCTCTTCAACCAGGCCTTGGGCTAATTCTATGACCTTTTAAATGTGTTTGTGGGAGCAGGGGTTATTGTTTCGTTTTTGTTCTATTTTTTTTTGCTTTTTTCATCTTATGAACTGCCCTGATATCTCTGAAGGGTGGTATATAAATTAATAAACAGTAATAAAAAAATTAACAATAATCTGGGGAGCAGAAACTGTATAGTCTTAATGATGCCACATTGCACCCATTAACCGTTAAGGATAGGGGAGAGGCAGAACTGAACAGACGTAATGGGACTGATTATAAATGCACATGTAAACACCAATGGTTAGGTTTTCTTTTATTTCATTTGTGTTAATTGACTAATGAATGTTGTTGTCTTTAGGTTTAATATGCCTTACTGCCTTTCTCCTGGGCCTGGTTTTTACTCTGAGATCAGGAAACTACTGGCTTGAGATGTTTGATGCCTTTGGGGGGACCATGCCTTTGCTCGTCATTGCCTTTTTTGAAGTGATGGGTGTTGCATTTTTTTATGGAATGGAAAGGTAAGGCTATGTTTCTTCGCATATGTATCTGGATAAGTCCTTAGGTGCACAAGCAAGTCAAGGCAGATGAACACATGAGGCTGTATTCATAACTAAGCATTTAGATTAAAATATGAACGCACGATGGAGAAGCTAGGCTAATCCACCTACATCTTGTAATGCAAATCAGGATTTTATAGTGATGGAGTGCCTTGCCCCCCCCCAGCCTGCTCCCCCACTTACGTGGAAACTACCTCTAATGCTTGAAGAGGGTTTACAAGGTAAACTGGTGTCTAATCTGAACTGCTTCAGACTGCTTTAGTGGGTAGTGTTTCAAAACAGCCATTATGTTTAATATGAGGGGAATTCAGTCTGAAGAGGTACAGTCACCAACAGCCATTGCTATTTGAAGTGGTACAGCCCAGGACACAGGTTTATCAGCACCAGTGAGAACTTGTTCCAATTTCTGCAAGCTTTAAATGGCAGTCAGAAACTGGCACCCCTCATCAGTGGATCATGAGAACCAAGCCCATTGATAAGCTGGTGAGGTGTGACACTTCTATTTCCCTCCTTTATCCTGTGAAAACAACATTCTAGGCAACAAACCTTTATTTAGTCTATTTATTTATAAAAGCATTTCTGTACAGCCAAATAAAACACTGGGGTGATGTACAACATTAACATAAAATACAACTGTAAGCAGAACCACCAGAAGGCCCTCGGCACTGGACCTCAGTGTCTCGTCAGAGCGATGGAGGTGAAGACGCTCCTTCAGGGATAATGGGCCAAGGCCATTTAGGGCTTTAAAGGTCAGCACCAACACTTTGAATTGTGCTCGGAAACGTACTGGGAGCCAATGCAGGTCTTTCAAGACCGGTGTTATGTGGTCTTGGCGGCTGCTCCCAGTCACCAGTCTAAGCAACAAACCTTTATTTAGTCTACTTATTTATTAAAGCATTTCTGTACAGCCAAATAAAACACTGGGGTGATGAACATTAACATAAAATACAACTGTAAGCAGTACAAATAATTATGGAAGTAGCTAGCTAATCAAAACCTTAAAGAGCAATGAAGGCCTGATGGCATAATAAGATCTTTAAGAGAAGCAGGAAAGTCAAAAGTGAGGTTGTCTGCCTGATCTCTTACTGGCCTAGGTGCAGCAAGAGATACCTGGTTATTGTATTTGAAGTATAATCCCATGTCCGCCTGCTCAGAAATAAATTCCATTGCATTCAGTGGGAATAAGATCCCAGCTAAGGTTTGCAGCCTTAGTCATAATTTGGCGATATACACCCCACAATTTGCAATAGGATAAAGGTTTCCTATCTGTTGTGTTTAATTCATTTATGCAAACGATCATTTGATTGGGGGTGGGGGTGGGGGAAGGGTTCATGTGGCCTACTTAAAAGCCCAAGCAGCTGTCAGAGAGGATAGATCTATATTTGAGGTAGTCCTTCATTTCAAAATCCCTCTGGTTTAAAAGATGAAGAACTCTAGGCAGGGAGAGGAGAAGCTTCAAAGTTTCCCATGGGCAGTTAACACCTTGAAAGGAGACGGAACAGGCTAGCTGGTCAGTCTTCCCCACTATGGAGACATGTAATACATTTCTATTTCAGTCACAGAAATCATTTCTAAATTAGCACATAAATGTTTCACACAAGCCTGAATCCTCTTTTGTTTGCATTTCCCTCTTTTGAGTGATGCTTATGTAGCTGCTCTACTTGTTCTGCATTCATCAATTGATGAGCATGCATGCGGTCAGAGGAGAAACAGAAGTTTAACTGGCTTCATTTTTAATAAGGTTACATGCAAGTGAATTCTCCACAGATCCCTCATTAAATATATCCATTTCATTAACAGAATCAGTGCAGATGTGGAAGATATGACAGGAAGACCACTAAAAGCCTATTGGAAGGCAATGTGGCAATTTTTCTCCCCAGGGGTAATGCTCCTAATTTTTTTTTCCTATGTACTTCTTGAGCCAGCTTCAACCTACAATACTTGGAACCCAAATCATGTAAGTTACCTTTATACAAGTCAATACTAGTATTTCCCTAATTTGCATGCATTGGGGTGGGGGTTGAGCTCTCACTCCAATCTTGCAGCTATGAACTCCTGAATTGATAAAGATGCTTTGCTTAAGCACAGAATTCCTGGGCCATCACCGATGGTACACTAGGGCTTAGGGGGTCCTGCACCTAATGAACCTCATCAGGTTTTTAATGCTTCGGGTTTTTTTAGGTATGCTGTAAGTCACCCAGAGTGGCTTGGGGAACCCAGTAAGATGGGCGGGGGATAAATAATAAAATTATAAATTATTATTATTAGACAAGTATAATCAACTGAGGATGCTTCATGTTGGCCTTTTTTTTTACTGTCCTGCCTCTTTTCTTTCAATCAGACATTTAATTAATGGTTCTACATTTTGATTTTATTACTCTGCTGTAAGCTACTCTAAGAGCATTCCTGAAGAACAACCTAAAAACAGGTTGAATAAACAAACATCCTCTACACACCAAGCCCAAAGATGCCATCAGTCATATACTATAGCCCACCAAGGGCTTGACAGTGCTCCTGGCTCTTGCCATCTAGGACACAAAGCTAAAACAGGCTTTACAGAACCCTACATGCTTGCTGGGCTGTTTCTTCTTTGTGGGGCACAGGAGGTGTGTGTCTGCTGTATGTGTAGTGAGCCAACAAACTTGCGTATGTACCTCTCACAAGATGGTATTGTCTGGAGAAAGACAGAGTGTGTATCTACAGTAGTGGACAGAGGAGGAATGACCGCTGGGGGTGGGACTCAGAAGGAATGCCATAGTGCACCTGTAGCAGCAAACATGCTTTTTCTGTATCGGTCTCTACAGCCACAGTAGGCGCTGTAACTCTCTAATGGTTTGACTTTACCCACAAAGGCACCCTCTTCCACTTTCTCTCAAGACAGATGGATTCCATTGTGGTTCCTAGCTAGTCAACCATGCAGACACTGACCAGCCCTAGATCTGTTCAGCTTCATGAGTTTTCAGATGATCAGCCTTGATGATAACTGTTTGCTATCAAGTCCCAGCCAACATTAAACATAGAGATTTTACCATTTTGTGTGATAGGAGTGTTCATAAAAAACAGTGTTTTTTGTTAGACACAACACACCACTAGCACAATGGGACTTTATTCCCCTCTCCTTCTCCCATGGCACCCCAAAATTTGCTCGGGGTTCACAAGGGGAGAAGAGGAGGAGAACATCCCATCATGTAAGGATACATCCTTGTGCTGATAAAGCCATAGTCTTAGCCCTACACTGCATGCAACTCAGGAGTCTTTCCTTTCCCTTTTAGAACATTGCCAACTTTTGCTTAGCTCCCACTTTGAAGTATTAATCAGCTGTAATTCCTGTCCTCACTTACCTGGGAGCAATCCCCATTTAACCTGATGGGATTTACTTCTGAGTAAAGGGAGATACTTAGAATTTTACGTATTTTAAAGTTTTGTTGGAAGCTGCCAAGAGTGGCTGTGGAAACCCAGCCAGATGGTCAGGATACAAATAATAAATTATTATTATTATTATTATTATAGAAGATTGTGCTGTTTAGTGTGGCTTTCATACATAAACCTAGGTTTGGTGTTGGTTTGCTAGTGTGGCTTTCATGCAATACATTCGTTTCTCCCAAAGGTACATTTTCCTGCAAAAGAGACAAAAAAGTATCCTATCTGGGCTGTTGTCATCTCTGAGATGCTGGAATTTGTACCATGTTTGATGATCCCTTTCGGAGCCATTTACCAATTTTGGAGAATTATGTTGGAAAAGAAACAGCTACAAATAACACATCCAGACACCAGCACTGGTAGCGCCTGATCTTAACTTTTGTTTCGGTGATCTGGTCACCCTTGTTTTCCCCATCCTATCCTGACCAATAAAAAACCCCACACATATACCCTCAAATTTAAGGTATTCAATCAGTAAGAATGTAAGGATTTCTATGTAAAACCATTTTCTAAATAAATGCATCTTTATATATAGCACTCAAGAATGTTCATAATACATAACACATAATTATCTTGTAAGTCTTACTACACAAGGCATGAAAGGCAGGTCCACATTCTAATCCCTATATTACAGGTGTGGGGGCTGAGACTGAAAGAAAGTGCTTTGCCCAAGGCCATTTGGTGCATGAGATTTAGAAAGGGGAAAACTGCTAGGGGCTGATTAGAAAATGACATTATGTGGACACCCTCCAAAACACATATGGACAGAACATGATAATTCCATGGTAAGGGACTTTTGGAGCAGCATGCTTAGCGAGTGGGTGAGGGATTGCTCTTCTGCTAACTCAAGGCAGTCCCTGTGTCGGTGTGGAAGAAAGGGGGCAACTTGATACGTTAGTTCCTTCACTAAACCCCAGGAGGGGATCCTGGGGCCAAGGCCCACTGCAGCGCTTAGTAGGGGTTTTCTCCCAGAAAACCCTGGAATTTGAATGGGACAGGACAATAAAGGGGAGAACCTCAGTGCAAAAGGGCAAAGCCTCCCTCCGGCACAAGCGTCTCTAAACCCAGATAGTAAGCACTAAACTCTCCATAAAATAATAATCTGCTAATTCAAAAACACCCCCCTGACACAAAGAGCTGATCTAAAGTTTAAGTCAAAGCAAAAGAATGAACATATAACAATGAAATAACGTAGCAAGAGGAGGGGTATGTTAAAGATTTAATAAGAACACAGAACGTTAAAAGAAGGGGACCTTCCCACACAGCATCTGATAAATTCTGTTTATAGCTTCATGAAGATGAATTAAATTGAAATTTTAACCTCACCAGAACGAAAGGACCAGTGGAGCGGAGGAAGCGTCCATTGGGCGTTTGTTTGAAATTTGACGGGGGAAATACAGACTCTGGAGGAGCTTAAAAGTTTAGAAGTTGCTTGGGAGATTTGCGAGTTTGTGGGCGTAGGTGACTGGTTGAGAGAAAGGAAAGAGGTGGCGTGTTGGATAAACAGTAGATGACTCAGCATGGAGAAGTACCGCCATAGCAGAAGTGAATTTAGACAAAACAACCTCCTGTAGGAAGAGAAGCTAAAGAGACTGCGAGTGGCGAAGAAGGAGAGATCTAAAAGAAGGGGAAGAGGAAAGGAGGAAGCAGCGCGGCCCCTAGAAGAGGAGACTAAATACACAACGCAAGAGAAATAAACAGATAGTAATAAAAGAGACACAGGTGGCACCTACGGGTTCGACTGGAAACTACATCTAGTCTGGAAGTTTGGTTTCTTTCTTTGAATTGAATTGGAAATAACAAACTCTTTAAGATTAAAAATTTGAGGGAGGTTTATAACCCATTTCATTTTTTTAATATATTAAGCGTATTTTAAAATGCCATGAAAAAAATGCAGACAGATAAAAGAGAATTGAGGAGAGTGCAAGAAAAATATAAAGATGAAATCGACGAGCTGAGGAAAGTACAGGAGGAGAGCTGGGATGCAATTGCTGTATCGGAGACAAGGCATTAGGAATTGACACTCTGTCTTAGAGGGATTAAGGAGAGCCAAGAGGAAATCGCAATGTTAGTAAGGAAAGAACTGGCAGATTGGCTAGAAGTCGAGGAGGATGAATTAGCGTTTGACATTGATAAGAGATTTCGGATTAGAAACAGTAGAGGGAGAAATAAGAAAGGACCAGGGGACTGCTTGCTATTTTTGAATTCAAGGTTATTGAGAGAGAAAATCCTAATGGCACGCAGAACAAACCCTCTATGTATTGATGGCAAAATAATTGAGATCATGAAGGAAATCCCTACATGTCTGTTGAAGAAGAGAGACAACTATATATTTTTTGACAGCAGCGCTGAAAAAGAATAAAATACCATTTAGGTGGGAATTTCCCAAAGAACTGACTTTCACACATAATCAGAGGAAAAGAACTTTAAGGTCTGTGGAGGAGACCAGAATCTTTTGGAAGAAATACTGGAAGGAACTGGGTGGAGAAAAACTTAGAGTGAGAAACGAGCAAGTCAGAATTGGACTTTTTAGAATATCTTTAAGCTATTATTTAAGTTTTCTTTAATAAATAAAACACTGTGGTAGCTATCGCCGATAGAATCTCTGACTGTACATAGGAAAATATGAAAGAAAATTGGCTAAAATACAGTGAATTGGTGGAAGAGTTAAAATAAAGTGGTATGAGCTGGTTAGAATATTATCAATTAAAACAATATTTGAGACGGAGAAAAAAATCAAGGGGTTTTGAAGAGAAATAATCATTTTGGGAAAAATAAATATTATTTAGCAATCAGAAAAATATTTCTAAAATCTATAAATTGTTGCAAAAAGGGTATTTAGAGATAGAAGAAAAAGGAAATGCTATGAAGAAATGGGAACAAGATCTAGGCCATGTAATAGAGTATAAAGAATGGGAAAGGGTGTGGTCAAAACTCATAAATTTTATGGCTTGTTATTTGATTAGAGAAAATTTGATGAAAATGCACCACATGTGGTACCTAACACCGAAAAGGCTGGCTAAAAAAAATAAAACCAACCAAAATAAGTGCTGGAGGTGTCAGAAACAGAAAGGAACATTCTATCATATGTGGTGGACATGCCCAGAAATTGGAAAGTTTGGGGGCACGATACACAAAGAACTAAAGAAAATACTCAATATTAATTATAGTAAAAGCCCAGAAGCATTTTATTAGGGATATTAAATAATGATATTCCAAAAGATAAAGTATTTTTTTCTATAGGCAACATCTGTGGCAAGAATACTGGTGGCAAAATATTGGAAAGGGAAACATATAACCACTAGAGAAGAATGGCTTTGTAAAGTATGTGAATATTTGGAACTAGCCAAATTATGGATATAATAAGACATAAATCTAAAAGCTTAGTGAAAAAAGAATGGGAATGCCTGAATGAGTATTTTAAAAAACAAGGGTCAAAGTTGAATATCTGGTTGAGTCTAGATTGAATTGAATTTGCGAAGAGTCAAAAGATTGAAGGATGCTTTATGTTAAAACAAATTTAGGAAAGATATAAGTAGGAGAAAAACAGACAGATGAACAAGATGGAAATGAAGTGCTGTGCGGTTGTTGGAAGTCAATATTTTGTTTGTATCTTTTGTATTGTGGTAATGATAAGTAATACGTGTAATGTATAATTTGTTTTAGTTTGCTTCCTCTTTGCATTGTGAGATGTATTTTCTTTTTTCTTTTTTCTTTTCTCTCTCTTTTCCCTTTCTCTTTCTCTTTTTTGGTTTTGGGTATATATTGCTAAGTATTTGAAATCGGAATTAATCTGTTGTGATATTGTCTATTATGAATATATATATATATATGTGTGTGTGTGTGTGTGTGTGTGTGTGTGTGTGTGATATAATCCATTAAGTCATAAGTTGTATTTTCTAAATTGGAGATCTGGGTCTTACCAAGTAAATGGGCTATTACCAGAAAGATACAACAACTGTTCTTGCTGAAAGGCCATGTGCAACACAGTAATAGTCTTGAACATGCAAATAATTAGAGGATTACTCAGCAAGGCTTATGGAAAACCACATGGTTCTGACAGCCACAATGATAAAATAATGTGCTACCGAGTTTTTAAAACAGAAGTAACATTTTTAAAAGCAATTTACAAGGTTTAGTGAACGGAACACAGAAACTTGCAGCCATAGAGCACTTTTTAGGCAGGATACCAGAATAGGCATCTCACCAGTGTTGCATTACAGAAAAATATATTTTCCCCAGACAATTCCAGGTTAGATGAATTTTTTACACAGTAAAAAATAGAAATAAAAAATGGAGCATATCCCATTAATTACTTTGCTGATAAAATATTTTGAAACTCATGTATTCATGGCACTAAGTGTACTTTCAGGCACCAAATTATTACATTTCTCCTGCTTTGAGATACAGGAGGTTGATTTTGCTACTGTATTTGTTTATTTTTCTTTTTTAAAGGAGAAATACATCAGTTTACCTACCATAGGACTGCATCTATCAATCCAGAATAGCTTTGAAATCTTCATATAGTGATGGTTCTGTCACTTCCTTCAGGAGCTGTACAGAAGCTTCTGGAATTTGCCGGAGCAACTGTATTTCACCTGAAAAGATGAATGCTAAAATCAACCAATCGCTTGATAGACAAATGATAGGCAAATCATTCCGAACAGGGTTATTGGGTGGTCCGCAGCCTTTCTTTTCAAATGAGGGCGGCCATTTTTTGCCAATGCAACGCCTCTGGGCCGCATGGCACATTGGCACACCCCATCCCTGCACTCCCAAGAACATTTGCACCATCATTTTGAAACTGCACGTGATGGTGAGCAGGCTTCCTAGCTGCTTGAAGCACCTCCCCTCCTGTGGTTCCCAGTATTTGGAAGCCACGCTGCTTCCCACGGTGGAGGGAGAGCAATAGTCATAACAGCTAGGACCCATCTCCTCCCCCATAAATTTGTCTGATCCTCTTTTAAAGCCAACCAAGTTGAAGACCATCACCGCCCCCTGGGGGAGAAAGTTTCGTTGTTTGACCATAAACTTGCCCATCTCTAATATATATAAAAAGGAATTATATGGCTATTTAAAAATAATTCAATGCCCTCGAGAATCTCAAATACGTATATCAGATTAGCTTTTATTGCAAGAACTATGCCCCCTCGAAAGTACAAGGGAAATAATTTTATTTGTTTAACAAAAATTATATATTGCTTGATTGTAATAAAATCTCTTAAGTGGTTCATAAGCCCACCTTATTGGACTGTTTTAAGGATTACAAAAATAATGCATACAAAATGCTTTGCAGCTCTGACAATTTCTTTATAAATACTAGGTGCTATTCTAAACAGTAATTTTGAACACATGTATTAGAAATGCAGGTGCACTGTTTTGTTGAACGGTTCTGAGAAACACACTTTAATGTGACTCATTAGCATGACTGCACTTTGCCTGTGGCAGAAGACTTCTTTGCATTCTGAGAGGGCAAGCCAAACCCACGGAGACACCTGACAGGGTTTTCTGGAGTGTCAGGGACACGGCTGCATCTGCAGCCCTGCCATGCTTAGCAGCTGGGGAGGAAGGAGGGCAGTCAGGGCAATCTCTGTGCCAATTGGATGCAGCAATTGGGCTCACATCAGGCCTGGTGCTATCACAGGACACTCGAGGGACCAGGTTGCCCTTACCTCCATTTGGGGGCTTTCTGCTGACTGCTGTTGCTGGGTGTCCTGCCAACAGCAGTTTGCCCATCACCCTAGTGAGCAGAAGGGCACCAGCAGTGACACTTGTGAAACTGTGTTGGTGGCAGCTGGCTGACATAGCTGTCAGAGCTGAATGGAGAGATAACTATGGTGCAAGAGAGAATTGGAGTATCTCGTTCCCTACAAACCTATATGTGACACACAAGGTTCCTCTTACTGCCTGTATGGCAATACATGCATTTATCACTTGATGTTTAGACATGCAACATCTCTTGTCATGATGGCACATGTTTTCAGACCCCCTGAATCTTCTGGCAGGCCACCTGGAGATGTATCAGTCCTCTTATCATGTTGGTTATCTTCTTTATTTACTTCGTGGTGAAAGTGAGAGAAGAATATCTCTACATTATCTGGGATCCCAACTATGTAAGTATACATGTTCAAAGAAACACACCCCAAGTTATTTTATGGGTTTCTCTTCACTCACGCTGTGCTCAGCATGCCTTTGATTGCCCAAGTTGCAACCCTTCCACAAGGACTATTTGCTGAGTATCTTGTTGGGGCAGATGAAGAAGATTCATTTTCCCCTCAGGGAAAATAAATTAGCTGCTCTAAATTGGTTACTAATTGAAATTAAATGATTGATAACAATCCCCATTAAGGCTTCTTTTTTCTTCTTCTTTGGCGATCTGTTGTAGCCGTGTAAAATTGTTCTCCATAAACACAGTTTTAACAGTGAGTCCGTAAGTGACTGTGGAGGTCAATTCTGGATCCATATGTCCTTCCACAGTGGGGACATACGTTTCTGGGCAGGAGTTTATCATGATGAGGGTTTGCCAAGTGTGCCTTTCTCTTAGCATGTTTCTCCCTTTCGTCCTGAGTTTGAGCGTCTTCAAAGCCCATGACACTGTTGGTGAAGGTTGTTCTCCAATTGGAGTGCTCATAGCCCAGTGTTTCCCAGTTGTCAGTTTTTATACTACATTTGCCTTGAGAGAGTCTTTAAACCTCTTTTGTTGACCACTGCCATTACACTTTCCATTTTTAAGTTCAGAATAGAGTACAGTAGTTGCTTTGGAAGACGATAATCAGGCATCCACACAACATGACCAGTCCAATGAAGTTGATGTTGTAGAATCATTGATTCGACACTGGTGATCTTTGCTTCTTCCAGTACACTGGCATTTGTTCGCCTGTCTTCCTAGGTAACGTGTCATTTTTTTCGGAGACACCGTTGATGGAAACTTTTGAGGAGTTGGAGATGGCGTTTATAGGTGGTCCATGTTTTACAAGCATACAGTGAAGTTGGTAGTACAGTAGCTTTGTAAACAAGCATTTTGGTTTCCCTGTGAATGTCCTGGTCCTCAAAGACTCTGCACTTCAATCGGGAGAAAGCTGCACTTGCAGAGCTCAGGCGATGCTGGATTTCGGCAACAATGTCAGCCCTTGTGAAAAGATAACTGCCCAGGTAGGAGAAGTGATCAACATTTTCCAATGTTACACCATTGGATTTGTGGCACTGCAGAGGGGTTGTTTTTTGCTTGTAGAGTAGCATTCTGGTGTTTTTGATGTTGAGTGATACGCCAAGCTTTTTGTACGCTTCTGCAAAGATATTTAGGATGGTTTGGAGGTTATCCTCTGAGCATGCACACACTAAGTTGTCATTGGCATACTGAAGCTCTATGATGGAAATTATGGTAACCTTACTCTTTGCTTTCAGCCACAGATTAAAGAACTTTCCATCTGTTCGATATATGATTTCTACTCTGGAGGGGAGTTTCCTTTCAATGAAGTATAGGATCATGGCAATGAAAATAATGAATAGAGTTGGGACAATAATACATCCCTGTTTAACACCTGATCCCACTGTGAATGGTTCACTTTGAGAGCCCTTGTTACCTGCGATTGTTGCTGTCATATCACGGAGGAGCTGAATGTTCACAAACTTATGTGGGCAGCCAATTTTCAGAAGGACAGTCCACAGGGCACTACATTTTACAGTGTCAAACACCTTAGGTCAATAAACGCCATATACAGGGGTTGGTTTTGCTCTCTGCATTTTTTCTGAAGCTGTCAAGCGGTGAAGATCATGTTCACGGGCTCCCGGCCTAGAAGGTCTAAAACCATTTTGGGATTCAGGAAGGGTTGCCTCAGATATTGTTAAGAGGTGGTTTGCTGAGATCCTTGCAAGGATTTTGCCAGCCACAGCTAATAGAAAGATGCCTTTGATAGTTTCCGCAATCCGTTCTGCAACTTTTAAAAAGAGACTGATAATGTTGGCATCCCTAAAGTATACTGGGATCTCCTCTTTCTCCCAGATGCTGCTGTTTTCGATGATGTTATGAAGTTGTTGTGTAAGTTCAATTCCACCCACTTTGAAGACTTCGGCAGGTATCCCATCAGGTCTGCTGGCTTTGTTGTTTTTCATTTGGTTAATAGCTCTTCACACCTCTCCCAGATTTGGAGATACTGCAAACTTATAGTGGTGTGAAATGCCACTATGTGTAAGATGTGGTACAAGATGGACTTGAATTGGCTTATTGTCAAACCAAAGAAATGACAGCTGACATTCTGACCAATCCCCGACTAAGAGACAGTTTTGAGAACCTTTGATGGGACTCCCGGTGGTTCATCCCGGCGCATGCAATTGTTATATTTTCCCGAGAAGGGCTTTGTGGGATAATCAACCTCATATAACCACTATGCTTAAGTCTAATCCATGAAGGGGTTAATACCATAGAGTATGCTGTCCGGACAGTCTTAACTATATACATCCTCTCACCTTGGAAGGAACTAGTAATCAAGCCTTTGTTCTCCACTTTACCTGAGAAGCTCAGCATGTGAAGAGGTTTGAGTTGGTCACTCCAGCTCAACTGCATGGCCCTCAGCATCCATTCATGAGTTCCTATATCAATAATTTAAGAGCTTTCGCGGCTTTGTAACTAAGGTGAATATCAGCAACCTTTTATGAAACACATGAACCTGACCTTTGAAGAGTGAGAAAGTAAACTTTTTTTAAAAAAACTTACCAAACGTGTGGTCTTTTTCCTATGCTAGGGGAAGAGGGAAACATTAGGAAAGGTAATAAAATTTAGAGTTTAGACGGAAAAGGTTAAATTATATCTTTACTGCTTCCAAGAGGTAAGAATTTTTCTGTTAACTTCAGTGCCTCATCTCAACTCTGTAATTTGTGTGACTGTAGGTTGCTAGGTTGTTTTATCTGGATTCTTTGGTGTGATGTCGCAGATGGAAGTTCCACCCATTGCTCAGAATTCCTCCGTGTGTCCCCCCCCCACTTGCTACTTACTTGGTCAGTGAGGAGGCTCAGTTGCCTGGCTGCTGCTAATATTGGAGGAATATATGGTGAAAGGAAAAAAAGAGGTTGTAAAAATGGCAACTAATGAACCTGAAGTTGCAGTTGAAGAGTATAATGTAAAGATGGCAACTGATCAACCTGAAGGCGGCGCTGAAGAGCATAAAGCAAAGACGGCAACTGATGAACCTGAAGGCGGCGCTGAAGAGCATAAAGCAAAGACGGCAACTGATGAACCTGAAGGCGGCGCTGAAGAGCATAAAGCAAAGACGGCAACTGATGAACCTGAAGGCAACACTGAAGAGTATAAAGCAAAGACGGCAAATGATGAACCTGAAGGTGGCGTTGAAGAGTATAAAGCAAAGACGGTAGCTGATGAACCTGAAGGCGGCACTGAAGAGCATAAAGCAAAGACGGCAACTGATGAACCTGAAGGCGGCGCTGAGGAGTATAAAGCAACGATGGCAACTGATGAACCTGAAGGCGGCGCTGAAGACTATAAAGGAAAGACGGCAACTGATGAACCTGAAGGCGGCGTTGAAGAGTATAAAGCAAAGATGGCAACTGATGAATCTGAAGGTGGCGTTGAAGAGTTTAAAGCAAAGACGGCAACTGATGAACCTGAAGGCGGCGCTGAGGAGTATAAAGCAACGATGGCAACTGATGAACCTGAAGGCGGCGTTGAAGAGTATAAAGCAAAGACGGCAGCTGATGAACCTGAAGGCGGCGTTGAAGAGTATAAAGCAAAGACGGCAACTGATGAACCTGAAGGCGGCGCTGAGGAGTATAAAGCAACGATGGCAACTGATGAACCTGAAGGCGGCGCTGAAGACTATAAAGGAAAGACGGCAACTGATGAACCTGAAGGCGGCGTTGAAGAGTATAAAGCAAAGATGGCAACTGATGAATCTGAAGGTGGCGTTGAAGAGTTTAAAGCAAAGACGGCAACTGATGAACCTGAAGGCGGCGTTGAAGAGTTTAAAGCAAAGACGGCAAATGATGAACCTGAAGGTGGCGTTGAAGAGTTTAAAGCAAAGACGGCAACTGATGAACCTGAAGGCGGCGTTGAAGAGTTTAAAGCAAAGACGGCAACTGATGAACCTGAAGGCGGCGCTGAGGAGTATAAAGCAACGATGGCAACTGATGAACCTGAAGGCGGCGTTGAAGAGTTTAAAGCAAAGACGGCAAATGATGAACCTGAAGGCGGCGTTGAAGAGTATAAAGCAAAGACGGCAACTGATGAACCTGAAGGTGGCGTTGAAGAGTATAAAGCAAAGACGGTAGCTGATGAACCTGAAGGCCGCGTTGAAGAGTTTAAAGCAAAGACGGCAAATGATGAACCTGAAGGTGGCGTTGAAGAGTTTAAAGCAAAGACGGCAACTGATGAACCTGAAGGCGGCGTTGAAGAGTTTAAAGCAAAGACGGCAACTGATGAACCTGAAGGCGGCACTGAGGAGTATAAAGCAACGATGGCAACTGATGAACCTGAAGGTGGCGTTGAAGAGTTTAAAGCAAAGACGGCAACTGATGAACCTGAAGGGGGCGCTGAAGAGTATAAAGCAAAGATGGCAACTGATGAACTTGAAGGCGGCGTTGAAGAGTATATAGTAAAGACGGCAACTGATGAACTTGAAGTTGCCTTTGAAGAGTATAAAGTAAAGATGGAAACTGATGAATCTGAAGGTGGCGATGAAGAGTACACAAGGCCCAAGTGGGATAGTAAATTCCAGTACCTTTTAAGTTGTGCTGGATTTGTTGTGGGTCTTGGAAATGTGTGGCGTTTTCCATACTTGTGCCAAACCTATGGAGGAGGTAAGAGAAAATCCACCTTTTCATTGGAGATCAGTTATGTGATTGTTCAGACTTAAACTACGACAAGCTCCTCGTGTTCTAAAATAATATGTGTTTGGGGTGTTAAGCTGTGTGCCGGACCCATCTAATCTCTGGATCCAGCAACTGTTAAAATTTAATCAATGCTTCTAATTCTCGGAATAGCCAGTCTAGTAGCCTCCCAGTGAGGTGTTAGCCTGGGTGGTGAACCTTAAGGGAGATTAAGGGGCTCTATGTGAGATGGCAAAAAAGCCAGTGGTATGAAGAGAGGTGGCCTAAAATGGTTCTGCAGAGGCAGCTGTAAAGGTACTTAAATGTCCCTACTCTCCACTTGATGGCTTCATTTGTGGCAGATGACAGTTAGAAGGAGGAGGAGACTATCACAGGTGCTGTAAAAGGGAGGGGTCCTTTGTTGTTGTTGTTGGAGAACTGCATTACTAAATAAAATACTGTAATAAATAATGCCATTTACATCCTGGCTCTTCCTCCTGATTGACAGATGGCTAAGTGCACAGAGCAAAACAACAACACAGAAACATTGGGGACAATATGTCCCTAATTTTTCAGTTAACTTCAATGCCTCACTGCAACTAGATTTTCATGCAGAGCTTAATAGTATTACTGAATGACTTACAACTCAAGCTTTAAGTCTTGTTGGGATTGTAATAATAATCATAATTATTATTTATTATTTATACCCCGCCCATCTGGCTGGGTTTCCCCAGCCACTCTGGACGGCTTCCAACAGAAAAATAAAACACAGTAATCTACTAAACATTAAAAGCCTCCCTGAACAGGGTTGCCCTCAGATGTCTTCTAAAAGTCTGGTAGTTGTTTTCCTCTTTGACATCTGTTGGGAGGGCGTTCCACAGGGCAAGCGCCACCACCAAGAAGGCCCTCTGCCTAGTTCCATTGTTATCCATTGTTACTGATTGATTTGGTTTCACTGCATGGATTTAGTGTCTGAGTTACTTTCTCTGACTAAATGGGCATGGATTTTTAAAAATGTTTTTTTTCTATTGGCAAAAAACATGAAAAACAAACAGTCTTGCTTCTAGGCAACTGTGACAATAAGAGTTCTTTAAATGTTTCTGTGCTTTGACTCTTACCACTGATATAAAATTTAAAAATGTGTATTATTCCTTATTGAAAAGTGAAGAGATTAGAAACAAGCTACTTTGTCCAAGAGCAACTTCCTTTGCAGCATCATTCCTGGTTGTAACTTTTTGCAATCTCTTCTGCTTCTCAAGGAAAGCAGATAATTTAGACCGACGTAGACCAGGCACCCCCAAACTCGGCCCTCCAGAGGTTTTGGGAGTATGATTCCCATAATCCCTGACCACTGGTCCTGTTAGCTAGGGATGGTGGGAGTTGTAGTTGTACTGGAGGGCCTAGTTTGGGGAGCTATGAACACCTGAGCTGACTATCTGATTCCCTCAAAATTGATTCTCCCCCCCCACCCTACATTCCAGAATTATTATTTTTTAAAGGAATAAAAATTAGCTAAAATGTAAGTGCAAAAACAGCAGCAAGGAACTCTCAATCAATGAAGCAGCAATTTTTTCATGACTTTCACCTTCTACATCTTCCACATCAGCTCTAATTTATGCAGTTTGTTGTTGTTGTTTAGTCGTTTAGTCGTGTCCGACTCTTCGTGACCCCATGGACCATAGCACGCCAGGCACTCCTGTCTTCCACTGCCTCCCGCAGTTTGGTCAAACTCATGTTCGTAGCTTCGAGAACACTGTCCAACCATCTCGTCCTCTGTCGTCCCCTTCTCCTAGTGCCCTCCATCTTTCCCAACATCAAGGTCTTTCCCAAGGATTCTTCTCTTCTCATGAGGTGACCAAAGTATTGGAGCCTCAGCTTCACGATCTGTCCTTCCAGTGAGCACTCAGGGCTGATTTCCTTAAGAATGGATAGGTTTGATCTTCTTGCAGTCCAATTTATGCAGTTTAATCTCCACCAATTAGATGCACTTTCAATGCATGCCACAGTAAAAAAAAAACACAAAACCCCCTCTAACAATCAGTTGTAAATTATTGCATTTTTGCACAGTCCTAAGCAGGAGGGCATGATTAGCTCCCTCCACAACACCTCCCTGCCCCTCATATTGTTTACATGGGGGCAGGGGCAGCCCCAATTTGAATCTGATATCAACATCACAGCTTCCCCAATGGAGGAATTTAATAATCCTTAGCTGTAGAATCCTTGTCCCTTCATGGAAAAATTCTCAAGAGCCACAACTGGGAGCCATAGCAGTTAAGGTAGTGTCCCCAGGTTTTCTTATCCCCAGTTTATCACCATTTGAAAAAAACACCACTCTATCAACTGCTACAGCTTTTTTGCTTTACTTAAAACATATTTTATGTACAACATACGTACCTAACAGATGCTGCTGGTATGAAGATAATGCTAGTAGAAAGTTAGAGATGGAGGAGGGCATGAGCAGTGGCGTAGTATGTGGAGGCCATGGGGGTCATAGCTCCGTGTGCAGAATTCTGAGGGGGCACAACCAGGCACCCCCCCCAAAGGTATTGGCTTCCCCACCCTGGCGAAGGCAGCAAAGTAGTCCAGGCCCATGGAGCACAGGGAGGGGACAAGGGGTGGCCCCAGTGCGGCCTGGCCAGGCCGGACATGCCCCTGCATGGGCAGGCAGCTGGCACAGCAAGGCCCCACTTGGCTGGAGGTGTGCTTCGCCAGTTTTGGGGGCTTGCCCGCCCCGGGCGCGGGCAGCCCCACACTATGCCACTGTTATGAGCTAACTGTACTTTGCTATTGTGTTTCTAGGAGCATTCCTGATTCCATACCTCACCGCGTTTTTGTTGGAAGGCACCCCTATATTTTTTCTTGAATTAGCTGTAGGGCAACGCATGAAAAAAGACAACATTGAAGTCTGGTGGCACATCTCACCTTACCTGGGAGGAATGGGTATGTTTCTGCAACTGCCTTTACTTGTGATCATACAATCTTCTAATCATTGCTCCTTCCTGGAAACGCATGGACTCCATGAGGCTGTAATAGCAAACCCATTAGTGGTAGGGTAAAGGTAAAGGACCCCTGGACAGTGAAGCCCAAGTCAAAGGCGATGATGGGGTTGTGGCGCTCATCTCGCTTTCAGGCCAAGGGACCCAGCGTTTGTCTGAAACAGCTTTCCGGGTCATGTGGACAGCATGACTAAACAGCTTCTGGTGCGATGGGACACCGTGACAGACGCCAGAGTGCACAGAAACACTGTTTACCTTCATGCCATAGTGGCACCTATTTATCTAATTGCACTTGCGTGCTTTTGAACTGCTAGGTTGGCAGGAGCAGGGACAGAGCAACGGGATTTGAACCGCTGACCTTCTGATCGTCAAGCCCAAGAGGCTCAGTGGTTTAGATCACAGCGCTACCCGCATCCCAGTAGTAGTAAACTCAGGCAGTTGCATGCCTATCTGTGTGGATGATAAACAGAGCCACTCAGGGGCAACCTGTGTGATTTCACCACCTGAGGCAGAATGGGAACTGCTCCCCCTGCCCCACTGCTCAGTTTGTTAGCACCAACATTTAATTCACAGGGCAATGTTGTTTTCCAGACTGCCAGAGTTTAGGTAGTAATTGGATTTGATCTTTCTATTGTGCGAATCAGACTCGTGCAATATATATGTTAAACAGCAATTTACTTTGTTCATGCAAAATTTGAGTGTGCTTGTATATTCCACAGGTTACACTTCTGTGATAGTGTGCTTCCTAGTGATTCTCTATTACAATATGCTTATGGCCTGGATTTTGTGGTATTTTATAAACTCTTTTCGAAACCCGTTACCTTGGAGTTCCTGCCCAACAGATACCAGCAAACCAGGTGAGTTCCCAAGTCTCTTGCTTCTTTCTGTTATTAGTATCTGCTTTTGTATGTATCCTTAAACCACTGCATTAAATTGTCTGTCCAACTCTGCCACAGTCAGCAATTGTCAGACCCAGGTGTGTCCCTGCCATGCCTCCTTTGACTCTGGCCAGTTATTTGGATAAGCAAGGTCTAGACACAGAGCCCTACAGGAGTAAATTTTTCAGTGTAGGCTATGCGCACATTATCAGCTGTGTCTGTGTGTCAGGTTGCATTTGTGCACACCAGAGACAGGGTGGGGATGTTTGTTCCCAATGTGCATTACTTGCTTCATTTCCCCTCCCGCTTGCAATCTTCCCAATTACCGTTCATGGTGCAATCATCTGTGCATACGCTGTTACACACCTCAGCTGAACTGCACATCAAATGTGGCTTAAGCATTCATTTGTATGCTATTCATTCAAAATAGCAACATTTATCAAGAATCTCCAGGCTTGCTCTACATCTTTGGTAATGTGGTATGTCTATGGATTCAAAATCCACCAGTGGCAGCCACTGGCGGAGGAAGAGGAGTGGGGGGGGAGTGCACCGCCACTGGCAGTGCAATCCCGGTAGGGGGCCATTGCGGCTGCCCCCCCGTGTTGGGTGCCATGCCATGCCCCCGGGACGCGCACCAGCCCCACCCCTAGGATGCGAGCCACACCCCTGCGGGCAGCACACTACACCCCTGGGACACGCACCAGCCCCACCCCTGCCTGCTTGCTAGGGCTGATGGGAGGTGTAGTTCAATGACAGCTGGAGGTCCAAAGGTTCCCCACTCCTGGCTTAAAGTTTACTAGTTATGCCAAGAAAGAGCCTCCTGTGCAGAGAGAATTGATGCCTGAAGAAAGGCCCCATTCCTGCCCCTTCCCCTTCATGGAATTGCTTCTAGAGGATGAGGCACATATTCATTCACCTGAGGCTGTGCCTGGTTGCATCCCTAACCCAAATATGTGTAGGGCTAGAGAGTTTTGCTCCAGGCTTGGACTGAGAACTGAGGTGAAGCATCTCCTCTTGATGGCATTCTTTCGGGATGCCCTGTTTGTCAATCAAGAGGAGGCTATTCCCCAAACTAAACAATACCTCAGTCTAGGACTCCAGAGGAGAGAGGTTTATGGTAGGTTCACACTTTCCTTCAAAACAAAACACAACAAAACATGGAATGGAGTTTTTAAAATGCAGTACAGTATATCATCTGCACGTTCTATTGGTGCAGAATGGGAAAGAAGCCCTCTACAACAGAAGGAACTTTTCTTTTTTCTTTTTTTAAATATTTTTTTATTGATTTTACAAAATAAGACACATATCAAATTCATTCCATCCTCTTCCACCCCCCCCACGAGCCCCCTCCTGCCACGAGAAGGTCCTGTGCCGGGCGGATAGTTGGAGGTGGTCCATTTTATAGTTAGGGTTTATCCCCCTCCCCATCCTCCCTCCCCCAGAGTCCTCTTCTGCCACCAGTGGGCCCTGGGTTACGAGGCAAGACAGAGAAGAGTGTCCACCCAACTATCTATCCATACATATCTACTAAAGAAAAAGAAGAAAAAAGAAAAAAAACCCATCCCTCCCTCCCCCACCCCCAAAAAGAAAAGTAATCCCCTCCCCCCAAAAAGAAAAAAAGCTAAAAAGAGGGGGGGGGAAAGAAAAAAAAGAAATATATATATATATATATATATATATATATATATATATATATATATATATATGTATATATGTGTGTGTGTGTGTGTGTGTGTGTGTGTGTGTGTGTGTGTGTGTATCTATTCATTCTTCATAAACATTTTTATATGGGCTTCCCCTACCTCCCCCCTTCCAGATTTGCATTTTAAAATCTCAATTAAGCAGTTTTCTATTCATATTCCCAATTCTATTTCCAAACTTCCCAATCTTATTTTTAACATACTATCCATTTTTTTCTACTGAATTCTCTTTTAATATTATTTCATCCCCCCACCTCCCCCCCAGGACCCATCCTGCCACGATGGGTCCCTAGGGGCAAGGGAGGTTCCAAAATAATTCTTTTTCCAATTGTGCTCCCTCCCCCCCACCCCCCACCCCAAGGGCCCCCCCTGCCACCAGGAGTCCCCAGAAAGCAAGGGAGAAACGGGAGGGGCGAAGAGCCCAATCGTCCATTCTATTATTCACCCCTCAACAATTATTTTCCTAATATTCTTGATTAATTATTACTCCTAACTTCCCATAAAATTAACCATCCTTTCCTCCGTTGCCACAATTTCTTTCCAAGTGCCTCCATACATCTAAATCCTTTTTACCTTCCCAATTTTTAATTTTTCCATTTATTCTCGGTTTTTCCTCTCCCCCCCCCCCCCGGTCCCAGCCAGTCCCTTCCATTCCAGCAAGATCCAAAGTCCGCAATCCAGTTTTTCCATCCTTTTTATCCGTCCTGATATCAAAAACATCTTTCCTACTTTATCCCACCCCCTTCCTGCCATGTTTTACCACCCAAACAGCTCTGTTCCCCTGGACTTCTCCCTTTCTTTGAACACTTGTTACTTTGTAAATGTTCTGGGATCCAAAAAAGTTCTGTTTTTCCCTCAATGTAGGAACTCTAGTCTCAAGCCATTCTTGTTGGACATTTTCCTGCTTTCCCTCCTGGTAACTTTTTTCTTGTTTTAAATTCTCAACGACCTTCAGTTCATTTTCCTTGATATCTTCCTCTGACGTTTCCGTCTTAACTCTACTGTCCTCAGTCTGTAAAATGTCACTGTCGTTCAGTTCATTGACCTTAATGTCTTCTTCTAATATTGAGTTATTGATGATATTGTCCTCTGCTTGTAAATGTTGTTCCCCTTCTCGCTGTTGTAGTATATCATAGCACACTCTCAATTCCCAGAGCAGTTTCAAAACTTCCTGCTGAAATCCAGGTGCATAAACTTTTGTTGACATTTCTAGACCTTTTCAAGGTCAGCACTTTCCTGAGAAAACTGAAATGGTTGCTACATATTCCTCCATTGACATTTAACACAAACTGGCTGCATTGTTTCTTCTTGATTGCTGTTACAATCACCTCTAAAAACTTTTTAACAAAGTACCTCCGCAAAGTCAGTTCAGTCTTTTCCTTTTTATTCCTTCTTCCCAATCCCTTTAACTCGCTGGTCTGTCAGGACCGCCATCTCCGGAGAGGGAGGAGGCTTTTCCAACTTTTAATTCCCGTCATTGCAGGGAATTTTAACTGCAAATATCCTTCTCCCCTTTTACCCTGCCTTGAGGGGAGAATCTTTTTTAAGTCCTTGAAAGTTTCTTGGTAAAAAATAAATTTCTTTTCCCGGCTACGGATATTTTTCGGCTGCTTCTTAAGTCAATCTGTGGGAGGAGATGGCTTCCGTTTTTTTAGGTCTCTCTCCCGTTCCGAATTATAAGCTAATAAAATAGAATTTCAATCCTTTACTCACGGAGTCCAATTTTCCGGATCTTGTATTTTGGAAAAATCTGCCGCTCACCACCTCCGGCTCGAAGCTTCACTTCGCTAGGGTAACACTGACGTTCAAAATGGCCCCCGCGACTGCAACCCTTCGCTCCGGGGCTCTTATTAGAGCTCACCGGAGACTTGGGGAATCGCCAAAATTGAGGCACCGCTGAACACTTCGTTCCCAGAACACTCTTTCTGGGACTCTTTTGGGGCGCTGCAGCGCTTTCGCAGCCCTCCCCCCCCCCAGCAAAGCTGTCCTGTCTCGGAGCTCGAGACAAACCCCGCCGGTCAGATCGGGCGACATACTGGAAGCCCCAGAAGGAACTTTCCTTTGCAATCAAATAAATAACATGACATACAGGTTACTCAATATTATTCCAGTGGTGTGTAGAACTTAACGAATCTACAATAGTCTTCCCCAACCTGTTGACTCACAGATGTCTTGGGTTATGACTCCCAGAATTCCTGACCATTGGCTGTGCTGGTTGGGGCTGATGGAAGTTCTAGTCCAAAACAACTGGATGGCACCCTATTAGGAAAGTCTGTTAGAGCATGGTGTGGATAACACCAACATTGCAGGTTCGATCTCCGTATGGGACAACTGATTATTCCTGCCTGGGGGGGGGGTGGAACTCCCATGAACCCTACCGTAGCTATCAGGACCAGTGGTCAGGGATGAAGGGAATTGTAGTCCAAAACACCTGGAGGGCCAAAGTTTGGGGATGCCTGGATTAGATGATGGTCAAGATCCTTTCCAACTCTTCTATGATTCTATCTGTTTTGATAATGCTTTTTGTGCTTGTTATTTCAGAACTTATTGAAGAATGTCACAA
Source organism: Zootoca vivipara (assembly GCF_965207765.1). Lineage (NCBI taxonomy): Eukaryota > Metazoa > Chordata > Lepidosauria > Squamata > Lacertidae > Zootoca > Zootoca vivipara. The sequence goes on along the minus strand of NC_142591.1, from coordinate 9,774,038 downwards.
AAGCACACCTACCAATTATTTCTGGTATAGGTACACTTTAAACATAAGCACAGATATTGGAAACAGTGGCCCTCTTCAGTGGTGGCTGGTTTTATGTTTGGCAACCTGCTGGTTAATTGTGTTCATTTGTACAGTACGAGGAATTGAATCGACTGGAAAGGTGAGCAGGGAGTATTACAGGACCTGGTCCTTACTGAGGTGGTAAAGCCATCTTTGGACTGCACCACATGAACGAATGTTGTATCATATTTTTTAAAAGGCACCTGCCCATTGAAAACTATTGTGTCTGAGAGGACGCTAGGTTAGATTCCAGATGCAGGAGGTATTTTTGGTATGTGTTTGATCATCTTATTACCTGCCTACAGTCAGAAATGGTACAGTCCAGACAGAATATTATCTATCTCAAGTGCTTATATATTTCATGGTGTTGCCTTCATCTGTTCCTGACACTCACTTTTTTCTTCTCTGCTTTGCTCTTCCTCTTAGGCAATGTATCTCACAGCCACATTTCCTTACCTAATTCTAACATTATTCCTTATTTATGGACTGACTCTCCCAGGAGCTTTTCATGGATTAGTCTACTTCATGACTCCTAATGCAAGTATTTATTCAATTGATCCTTGGTATTCCAGATGATGTACGGAAAGTCTGCCTTGGTCTTTTTAGAGGTGGCTTTGAACTTTGAACTTTCCTCCCTGCTGCTTATTTGTTTACCACTTAATACTAGTTGGGATCCACACATATTCTGGCAATTGTGCTAGAATTCACGAATGTAGACAACCCTGGGTCAAATCTTATTTCTAGGCAGCCAGGGCAGAACTACATTTCATTGTGCAAGCATGGGGTGTCCCAGTTCTGTATTTGACATGCAATGCTGGGGCAAATGCCAGAGAGGAAGAGATGCATTTGCAGAGGAAGCCAGTGGGCAGGTACTTAATCCTCCTTGTGCCCACCAGTTCTTCTCTACAAATGCTCCCCTTGGCTGCTTTTTGTTTCTCTGTCTGGCAGGGTCCAAGACTGGAAGTGAAGGTAAAAGCAGCCTAGTGAGCATTTGTAAGGGAGTATCACCAACCATGGAAAGAGTTAAGAGCTCTTTCCTACACACTGATTCTCCCCCTCCAAGAAGCCCCCAGCAGGGAGTTTGTGAAACACTTGTTTGCCAGTCTAATGCATTATTCTGTTCTGAATTTGTTGAATTCAGAAAACACACTAGTTTTCCACTGCTTGCCAGGAAGGCCTTTATCAGTGAAATACACACATAAATTATGAGACTAATAATGTGTTTATCCCTGAGCTCTCTCTGTGTCTCTCTCACACAGCTCAAGAAGATCAACAATCCACGTGCCTGGCTTGATGCAGCCACCCAGATTTTTGCCTCTCTTTCTTTAGGATTAGGTGGACTCATAGCATATTCAAGCTACAACCCATCAAAGTAGGTATAATCTTGCAGTTGTGTTAGCTTCCGATCACAATGTGGAGAGGAGCTGTTTGATGCAGTCAAATCAAGTTCTATGAGATGACACCTCAATGATCTCTGGAGACAAGACTCAGTTCTCATTCAGCCCACACTGGAACCCAGGAAAAGCGGCTGGCTCTGTTCGCTTGATGTTTCCCTGTGTGAGAGTCCCAAAGATGTTCTCTATTGTTCTTTCTGCAATGCCAGTGTTGGGCAAATGCCCCAGTACACAGGCTGTCACACACAAACAGTGGTAGGTTGCATACATATGTCTGCATGTGAAGATTTCCACATCATCTGCAGGAAGGCTAGGAGTGATTTTTTTTTTCATTTCATTTCATTTTTTATTTGTATGCCACCTTTCAACAGTTGAAAGCTATGCTCAAGGCAGCTTACAACATGACAAGATATACAGAATTACAAAAGTCACAAACAATAAATAAACCACATCAAAAATGCACAACCAAATGAAAAACAATTTCCACATATATCAAAATCTAAAACGAAGAATACAGCATTAATATCACAGCTTAAAATGACATAGGTAAAAAATAACAGCAATTTAAACAAAAAACAAAACAAACGGAGCCCTCTCTGGTTAGCAGCAGTGGCGGCAGCAGTCTTTTATAGAGCTCATCAGGCCCTGCCGTGGGCCAGGTGGTGAGTGGCAGGACTGGGGCCCTCAGGAATGTGGCAGTGGGAAACAAGACATGGGAGTGCCTGATCACCTCATCTGTCTCCTGAGAAATCTCTATGTGGGACCAAAAGCTACAGTTAGAACTGGATATGGAATAACTGATTGATTCAAAATTGGGGAAAGAGTATGACAAGGCTGTACATTGTCTCCCTGCTTATTTAACTTCTATGCAGAATTCATCATGGACTGGATGAATCCCAAGCCAGAATTAAGATTGCCGGAAGAAATATCAACAACCTCAGATATGCTGATGACACAACATTGATGGCAGAAAGTGAGGAGGAATTAAAGAACCTTTTAATGAGGGTGAAAGAGGAGTGCGCAAGATATGGTCTGAAGCTCAACATCAAAAAAACTAAGATCATGGCCACTGGTCCCATCACCTCCTGGCAAATAGAAGGGGAAGAAATGGAGGCAATGAGAGATTTTACTTTTTTGGGTTCCATGATCACTGCAGATGGTGACTGCAGTCACAAAATTAAAAGATGCCTGCTGTTTGGGAGAAAAGCAATGACAAATCTAGACAGCATCTTAAAAAGCAGAGACATCACCTTGCTGACAAAGGTCCGTATAGTTAAAGCTATGGTTTTCCCAATAGTGATGTATGGAAGCGACAGCTGGACCGTAAAGAAGGCTGATTGCCGAAGAATTGATGCTTTTGAATTATGGTGCTGGAGGAGACTCTTGACAGTCCCATGGACTGCAAGAAGATCAAACCTATTAATTCTGAAGGAAATCAGCCCTGAGTGCTCACTGGAAGGACAGGTCCTGAAGCTGAGACTCCAATACTTTGGCCACCTCATGAGAAGAGAAGACTCCCTGGAAAAGACCCTGATGTTGGGAAAGATGGAGGGCAGAAGGAGAAGGGGACGACAGAGGACAAGATGGCTGGACAGTGTTCTCGGAGCTACCAGCATGAGTCTGACCAAACTGCAGGAGGCAGTGGAAGACAGGAGTGCCTGGCGTGCTCTGGTCCATGGGGGTCACAAAGAGTTGGACACGACTAAATGACTAAACAACAACAACACTGAAGTCAGCTGCAAAGCCTTGACTTGAGAGTTTTTATTTTTGATCAGAAGGCAAGTGACTGAGGCGGCTGCATGTTCTCAATATAGCTTTACTCCATAAAGTTCTTTTGAGTATAAAACAGCATCATGCCATCTGTCTACCATTGCCTTTTTGTTTTGTTTTTTAACTGTTCTGGAATTATAAATAGTGAAGAGTAGATTACAAGTACTTCAAATAAAATAATAAATGTACAACATTAGACGTTATAGAATCTGTGCTGTCCTTTGTAACATTTAATCAGGTTGTTATGTACTTGTTTTTCCTAGTAATGACTGTGAACGGGATGCTGTCATGATAGCATCAATAAACTCTATGACATCTTTGTTTGCGTCAATCCCAATTTTTTCAATTCTGGGGTTCAAAGCAACAGTGGCCTATGAAGAATGCTTGGCAAGGTGAGCCGTTCAAGTTTCACAGTTAGGAACCAATTTAAGGTGTTGGTCCAAGCCCTCTGTTGTCAATTTTTGTTTTTCATTGTCTAGAATTTTGTGTCATCACCCCCCCCCCAAAAAAAAACCACTTTAGGGGACCCCAGAGGGCAGAATTAAAATAAGATTGTAGCATAGAACACAAAGTATATAACTCTGCATGTTCCATGTGCATCATTTGTGTGGGGGTTGTGTTCCGGGTCCCTGTGCACGTCAGTGGTTGCTCATAAACCCGTACTGCCCCTACCCCGCCCCTATTCGAAGCAAATTGTTTTTGTTTTTGTTAGGCAATTCAAATAATTCATATCACTCCTGATTTTACTGACAGAAATGTCAAATACATCACCAAGGTATTCAGGAAGGACAACATCACTGTAGACAGTGGCGCATTTTGGCTCAGTTACTTGAACGGAACGGATATCAATAAACTTGCAGCTCTCAACCTGACAAATTGTGATCTCCAGCATTTCCTTGATCAGGTATCGTACTCTCATTACAAAATGTTCCAGTCATAAAAGTACGGTATGCACTGATTTAGTAGTCACTAAAATAAGCCACTTTCTGGGGATATTGCCACAGACATGGCGTTAGTTCTTGATGGCATTCATATGCTGTTTTTCTGCCAAGCCACCTATTTACAGGAAATGGTACAAAATACGGTAGTCTCAGACTTCAGCACCTTATGCTGTGAGCTGGGTTTCTGGCTGTTGCCTTCTGTCATGGCATGCAGGTTTTAAGCGGGTGCATGGAAGGCAAGGGCAGGGCTGCTTCTGTTGATAGGACCTGATGGCTATATGTTCCCTGGCTTGGGCATACAGTAATGGTGTCTCCATTACCAGCAATCATGCACCATGGGCTTTTGCTGAATAGGACCTGAATGGTTAGGGCTCATCCAGAGCTTTTGCGGTTTTCGCCATGACAGGTAGTGCATTTAATAGGGACCAGTAGGGTGGCACAAGTGGGGCTAGGTTGCCCCACCAGCTTCCCAACAGTGCACATTGGCATTGTTTATGGGGGAGGGTAAGACAGTGGGGAGCTTGGTGAGGGTGGCTGCTGCGGCAGAGCCAACCCGCTGCTCCTGTTGCAGCACTTGCTCCATGTCAACCTCCCTGCTGTCTTGCTCCTCTCCTTCACAGTGGTATGTGGTATTTTGGGTGCCAGGCAAGCAATGCAACCTCACCTGAGAGGAAGCGATGACAGACAACACTGACATGGCTTCCTTCTCTGGAACGGGTCTGGTCACATTCTATGAAGGCTTCTGCAGCTTCCACTGCATTTTTCTGTAGAGTTTCTCTGCTGGACCTCTGCCATGCTGCAAGGTGGTCACAGACCTGGCTCTTCAGCTACCGTTGATGTGATGGCCCAGGCAGGAAATTTTTTCAGAAGTGCTGTGTTTAGCTCTTTAGCTTCATACAAGCTCCTCTGTCTCTGGTAAACTAGCTTGTCACTCTACCCATACGTATGAGTGCACAGGGACCACAGGTTGTTTGCCTGGTTATCTCTGAAGAAACACAATTTACCCCCCCCCACACACACACACTATGCTTGCACATAGAAGAAGGGGCTCAGGGTACCCACCAAAACTCTTGTCCATCTTGTGAAGTTTTCCCTTAAAGTTCTGCAGAGAGACACAAAAACCATACCTGTGTCTGTACGTGTGAGCACTAAAAGAACCACAGAAAGCAACCTGTGAGCTTAGGTGGCTGCTTTTATTATTACAGTATTTTATTACCTTTATTTTACCCTTAGCTCCCAGGGCAAGTGACAACAATTTAAAATGCAACACTAAAAACAGATTACAGCAACTTAATACCACTAAAACACGTTGAGTCCTAAAAATGCACATCTCAGGTGTCGAAGGTCAAGGTCAAGAGGGTTTTTTTGTTTTCCACACCCACCCCAATAAGAACTTGTCATTGACAATGACTGTATCTTATTCCAGATGATGGCTAAATGTTAATACAGCATTTTGCCTCTTCATTAGAATAAATGACATTTGGAAATCAATCTGACAGATTTTACCATTATTTGTGAATTTTGCAGAGTGTTTCTGGAACCGGCTTGTCCTTTATTGTGTTCACTGAAATCATGCTTAAGATGCCTGGATCAAACACTTGGGGAATTATGTATTTTCTCATGCTCTTCAGTCTTGGTATATCTTCCATGTTTGGACTTGTTCAAAGTATCTTGACGCCTCTCACAGAATCTCGCATTGTGTCTAGATACATATGCAAGGAGGCTGTATGTGGTAAGGCATCTTCCTCAAATACTTTTCTTTGCTGATAATAATGCTCAAGATTAATATGGTGTTTTACTCGGTTCAAAGTGCTTCATGTACATTATTTCAGTAATCGTAAACAACAACACCTTAGCACTATCTCTGAATTGCAGATGGGAGCTGAGATAGGGTTCGTGGGCGAGACAGTATTTCAGAGGGGGAACATCCTGGCTCATTGCTCATTCTCTTAGCTGCTTCCATTGTTTCAAGATATGTTCTTTCTAGATTCATTAACCTCCCCAGGGAGGTTTGGCTGGCACCTTCATTAAACACCTTTAGGTGCCAGGCAAAAAAAGTTCCTCTTCAACCAGGCCTTGTGCTAATTCTATGGCCTTTTAAATGTGTTTGTGGGAGCGGGGGTTATTGTTTCATTTTTGTTCTTTTGTTCTTTTTTGCTTTTTTTATCTTGTGAACTGCCCTGATATCTCGGAAGGGTGGTACAGTGGTACCTTGGTTTGCGACGGCAATCCGTTCCGCGTCTGTGCATCCGACGCCATGGAACCCGAATGTAAACACTTCCGGGTCCGCGGCAGTCGCTCGCCGAAGCGGTTGCTTGCCGTGGTAGGCGTAAACCGAGGTTTGACTGTATATAAATTAATAAACAGTAATAACAACAATAACAATAATCTGGTGAGCAGAAACTGTATAGTCTTAATGATGCCACATTGTACCCATTAACTGTTAAGGATAGGAGAGTGGCAGAACTTGGGTGTTTGGCAAGAACAGAACAGACGTATTGGGATTGATTATAAACGCACATGTAAACACCAATGGTTAGGTTTTCTTTTATTTCATTTGTGTTAATTGACTAATGAATGTTGTTGTCTTTAGGTTTACTATGCCTTACTGCCTTTCTGCTGGGCCTGCTTTTTGCTCTGAGATCAGGAAGCTACTGGCTTGAGATGTTTGACTCCTATGCAGGGACATTACCTTTGCTCATCATTATTTTCTTTGAAGTGGTCGGTATTTCATTTATTTATGGAATGAAAAGGTATGGCTATGTTTCTTCGCATATGTATCTGGATAAGTCCTTAGGTGCACAAGCAAGTCAAGGCAGGTGAACATGTGAGGCTGTTTTCATAAGTAAGCATTTCTATTAAGAAATGAACACACTATGGAGAAGCTAGACGGTTCAACAGAACTACCAATTCAGCATTTGCATGTGGAGAGCTTTTAACCATCCCCAGAAATAAATTCACACAAGACTCAAATTTTAGGTTTGGTTTTTGGCAGAATTTAGGCCACAACTTTTTTGATTACAATTAAGTGAGTGGTTGCATAGGCTCTGGTTCGACTAGCTCCCTGCACCCTTGCAGGCAGCACTGACCCTGGGCACCAACCATTAGTCCGCCATGGGTGAACACCTGGGACAGTGGCAAGCAGGGGGGTCTGCTAGGCCTCCACCCAGATGTCCCCTGGACTCAGGCTCAGGGCACAACCCCTCACAGGGAAGACCAACCATGAGTCCGTGGATTCCTTCTTAAAGGAATACCTAATGCATAGGGATGGCTAGGCATCCTGCCACCCCTATCCACTTGAACCAGAGCCTATCCGCAACCTTACAAGTTGTGACGATTTGCTATGCGGCAGGCGAAACCCAAGTGGCACCAGCCAATCAGCCAAGTGGGGAAAATTCCTGCCGTGCTCCTGTCCCAACGACAGGCGACACACAATGGCATAGCAAGGTCAAGCGCAAGCCCTAAATATAGGGAGAGGTGGGCCGGTGTTCCGATGCACTGAGCTCAAAGGAGGAAGCTCAGGGACACGTGCATCAACTTAAGTAGTGGTCCCTCGATCACTTTGACTGGCATCCCTCATGCCCAATTGCTCCCAAGATCGAGGGACCACCAATAGGGTGTTGTGGCTGCTCCAATGTTCCCACCCACAACACAGGGTCTGGGAGCCAGGTCGCACCGCAACACCCTCTTGTTAGGGAGGACCCGATTTCTGTTGAACTGCCTAGCTTGAAACTTAACTGCAGATTTGTTTAGACAGATTCTGGAATGCCTGAAAATTCCCAGGAAAATTAGCCTAATCCACCTACAGGATTTTATAGTGATGGAGGCCTTGCCCCCACCCCCCACCCCCAGCCTGCTTCCCCACTTATGTGGAAACTACCTCTAATGCTTGAAGAGGGTTTACAAGGTAAACCGGTGTCTAATCTGGACTGCTTCAGACTGCTTTAGTGGGTAGTGTTTCAAAACTGAGCTGTTATGTTTAATATGAGGGGCATTCAGTCTGAAGAGGTACAGTCACCAACAGCCATTGCTATTTGGAGTGGTACAGCCCAGGATGCAGGTTTATCAGCACCAGTGAGAACTCGTTCCAATTTCTGCAAGCTTTAAATGGCAGCCAGAAACCGGCACCCCTCATCAGTGGATCGTGAGAACCAAGCCCATTGATAAGCTGGTGAGGTGTGACACTTCTATTTCCCTCCTTTATCCTGTGAAAACAACATTCTAAGCAACAAACCTTTATTTAGTCTATTTATTTATAAAAGCATTTCTGTACAGCCAAATAAAACACTGGGGGTGATGTACAACATTAACATAAAATACAACTGCAAGCAGTACAAATAATTATGGAAATAGCTAGCTCATCAAAACATTAAACAGCAATGCAGGCCTGATGACATAAAAAGATCTTTAAGAGAAGCAGGAAAATCTGCCAGATCTCTTACTGGCCTAGGTGCAGCAAGAGATACCTGGTTATTGTATTTGAAGTATAATCCCATGTCCGCCTGCTCAGAAATAAATTCCATTGCATTCAGTGGGAATAAGATCCCAGCTAAGGTTTGCAGCCTTATGCATAATTTGGCGATATACACCCCACAATTTGCAATAGGATAAAGGTTTCCTATCTGTTGTGTTTAATTCATTTATGCAAACGATCATTTGATTGGGGGTGGGGGTGGGGGAAGGGTGCATGTGGCCTACTTAACAGCCCAAGCAGCTTACAGAGAGGATAGATCTATATTTGAGGTAGTCCTTGATTTCAAAATCCCTCTGGTTTAAAAGATGAAGAACTCTAGGCAGGGAGAGGAGAGGCTTCAAAGTTTCCCACCAGCAGTTAAAACCTGGAAAGGAGACGGAACAGGCTAGCTGGTCAGTCTTCCCCACTATGGAGACATGTAATACAACACCATTACTGGCCCCAACATCATCAAACATACCATCTCAGTAGTATTTAATTGCTCATCTTCTAACATTGTGTATGCCATCAAATGCCAACAGTGCCCTTCAGCTCTCTATATTGGACAAACCGGTCAAACCCTACGCCAAAGGATAAATGGACACAAATCTGACATCAGGAATCACAAGACAGAGAAACCAGTAGGAGAACACTTCATTCTCCCAGGACATTCTATACAAGATCTCAAAGTAGCTGTCTTATTACAGAAAAATTTCAGAAACAGACTGGAAAGAGAAGTTGCTGAATTGCAACTCTTTACCAAGCTTAAAACCATGGAGAGACCTGGTCTGAATAAGGACATTGGATTCTTATCTCATTATACATGATAAAGCTTTCTTTAGCCATCTCACCCCTTACTTTTTCCTGCAAGACCAATTGCAGTCGTTAACAGTCATAAACAGGTTTACCACTCCTATTAGCCAATCACCCATTCCCACCACCCTTCTGAGTGATACCCCTCCCCACCCCCTGACTATACATAAGGGTCTGGTGACTTCTGTTTCAGTGTATCTGAAGAAGTGTGCATGTACACGAAAGCTCATACCTATAACAAACTTAGTTGGTCTCTAAGGTGCTACTGGAAGGAATTTTTTTTAAATTTTTTTATTTCTATTTCAGTCACAGAAATAATTTCTAAATTAGTACAAAATCATTTTACGCCAGCCTGAATCCTCTTTTGTTTGTGTTTCCCTCTTTTGAGTGATGCTTATGTAGCTGCTCTACTTGTTCTTGCATTCATCAAGTGATGAGCATGCATGCGGTCAGAGGAGAAACAGAAATGGAAGTTTAACTGGCTTCATTTTTAATGCAGGTGAATTGTCCTCACTAAATATATCCATTTCATTAACAGATTCAGTGCAGATGTGGAAGATATGATAGGAAGACCACTAAAAGGTTATTGGAAGGCAACGTGGCTATTTTTCTCCCCAGTGATAATGTTTCTAATTTTTTTGTCCTACGTACTTGTTGAGCCACCATCAAGCTACAATACTTGGGACCCAAATTATGTAAGTTACCTTTATACAAGTCATTACTAGTCATTACTAGTCATTACTACTACCTAATTTGCATGCATGGGGGGTGGGGATTGAGCTCTCACTCCAATCTTGCAGCTATGAACTCCTGAATTGATAAAGATGCTTTGCTTAAGCACTGACTTCCTGGACCATCACCAATGGTTCACTCGGGCTTAGGGGGTCCAGCAGCTAATGAACATCACCATATTTTTAATGCTTAATTTTTTTAGATATGCTGTAAGTCACCCAGAGTGGCTGGGGAGACCGAGTAAGACGGGCAGGGTATAAATAATAAATTTTAAAATTATTATTACACAAGCATAATCAACTGAGGATGCTTTATGTTATTTACAGTGGTCCCTCGACTTTAATTTAATCCGTTCCGAATGCACATTCGTAGGTCGAAAAAATTGTAAGTTGAAAAAACGGTTTCCCATAGGAGTGCATTGGAAATGGAAAAATTCGTAAGTTGAGTAAACCACATCTAAAATTCGTAAGTCGAGAAAACCCCATCTAAACCACAATGGTTTTCCTTTTGGATGTCGATAAAAACGTAAGCATGCAACCATTTTTTTTCATTCGTAACTCGAAATTTTGTAAGTCGAGTACTTCATAAGTTGAGGGACCACTGTACTGTCCTGCCTCTTTTGTTTAAGTGAGACATTTAATTAATGGTTCTACATTTTGATTTTATTACTCTGCTGTAAGCCACTCTAAGAGCATTCCTGAAGAGCAACCTAAAAACAGGTTGAATAAACAAACATCCTCTTTACACCAAGCCCAAAGATGCCATCAGTCATATACTACAGCCCACCAAGGGCTTGACAGTGCTCCTGGCTCTTGCCATCTAGGACACGAAGCTAAAACAGGCTTTACAGAAGGCTACATGCTTGCTGGGCTGTTTCTTCTTTGTGGGGCACAGGAGGTGTGTGTCTGTTGTGTGTGTAGTGAGACAACAAACTTGCGTATGTACCTCTCACAAGATGGTATTGCCTGGAGAAAGACAGGGCGTGTTTCTACAGTAGTGGACAGAGGAGGAATGACCGCTGGGGGTGAGACACAGAAGGAATGCCATAGTGCACCTGTAGCAGCAAACATGCTTTTTCTGTATCGGTATCTGCAGCCACAGTAGGCGCTGTAACTCTCTAAAGGTTTGACTTTACCCACAAAGGCACCCTCTTCCACTTTCTCCCAAGACAGATGGATTCCATTGTGGTTCCCAGCTAGTCAACCATACAGACACTGACCAGCCCTAGATCTGTTCAGCTTCATGAGTTTTCAGATGATAAGCCTTGATGATAACTGTTTGCTATCAAGTCCCAGCCTACATAAAAACAGAGATTTTAGCACTTTGTGTGACAGGAGTGAGCGTTCATAAAAACAGTGTTTTTTGTTAGACACAACATGCTGCTAGCACAATGGGACTTTCTTCCCCTCTCCTTCTCCCATGGCACCCCAAAATTTGGGTACAGAAGGGGAGAATAGGAAGAGAACATCCCATCATGTAAGGAGACATCCTTGTGCTGATAAAGCCATAGTCTTAGCCCTACACTGCATGCAACTCAGGAGTCTTCCCTTTCCCTTTTAGAACATTGCCAACTTTTGCTTAGCTCTCACTTTGAAGTATTAACCAGCTGTAATTCCTATCCTCACTTACCTGGGAGCAATCCCCATTTAACCTGATGGGATTTACTTCTGAGTAAACCCACAGAAGATTGTGCTGTTTAGTTTAGTGTGGCCTTCATGCAATACATTCGTTTCTCCCAAAGGTACATTTTCCTGCAAAAGAGTCAAAAAAGTACCCTACCTGGGCTGTCACCATCTCTATCATGCTGGAAGCTGGACCATGTTTGATGATCCCTTTCGGAGCCATTTACCAACTTTGGAGAATCGTACTGAAAAAGAAACAGATACACAAAATACATCCAGACACCAGCACTGGTAGCACCTGATCTTAACTTTTGTTTCGGCGATCTGGTCACCCTTGTTTCCCCCATCCTATCCCGACCATTAACCCCCCCCCCACATGTATCCTCAAATTTAAGGTATTCAATCAGTATGAATGTAAGGATTTCTATGTAAAACCATTTTCTAAATAAATGCATCTTTATATATAGCACTCAGGAATGTTCGTAATACATAACACATAATTATCTTGTAAGTCTTACTATGCCGACCATATGAGGTAGGTCCACATTTTTATCCTTATATTGCAGGTGTGGGGGCTGAGACTGAAAGAAAGTGCTTTGCCTAAGGCCATTGGGTACATGAGACTTAGAAAGGGGAAAACTGCTAGGGGCTGATTACAAAATGATGACATTATGTGGACACCATCCAAAACATGGTAATTCCACAGTAAGGATCTTTTCTGGCACTACTCTTACGACTGATTGATTATGCTTTCACCTACAGCCAACAGAACATCCCATTTATTTGTAGAAACATAAACTAGATACAACAACTGTTCTTGCCGAAAGGCCATGTGCAATACAGTAAAAGTCTCAAACATGCAAATTATTTGAGGACTACTCAGCAAGGGTTAAGGAAAACCACATGGTTCTGACAGCCACAATTATAAAATAATGTGCTACTGAGTTTTTAAAACAGAAGTCACATTTTTCTAAGTGATTTACACAAACAAGGCTTAGTGAAGGGAACACAGAAACTTGTAGCCATAGATCACTTTTTAGGCAAGATTCCAGAATAGGCCTCTCACCATTGTTGCATTACAGAAAAATATATTTCCCCCTGACAATTCCAGGGGAAATAAAAATGGAGCATATCCCATTACTTACTTTGCTGAGAAAATATTTTGAAAACATTGCTTTGAGCTCATGTATTCATGGCACTAATTTCAGGCACCAAATACACCTGAAATTTCACCTGAAAAGATGAATGCTAAAATCAAACAATTGCTGCTCTGATAGACCAATAATTCCGAACAGGGTTATTGGGAGGTCCGCAGCCTTTCTTTTCAAATGAGGGTGGCCATTTTTTGCCAATGCAATGCCTCTGGGCCGCATGGCACATTGGCACACCCCATCCCTGCACTCCCAAGAACATTTGCACCATCATTTTGAAACTGCACGTGATGGGGAGCAGGCTTCCTAGCTGCTTGAAGCACCTCCCCTCCTGTGGTTCCCAGTATTTGGAAGCCACGCTGCTTCCCACGGTGGAGGGAGAGCAATAGTCATAACAGCTAGGACCCATCTCCTCCCCCATGAATTTGTCTGATCCTCTTTTAAAGCCAACCAAGTTGGAGACCATCACTGCCTCCTGCGGGAGAAAGTTTCGTAGTTTGACCATAAACTTGCCCATCTCTAATATATATATATATATATATATATATATATATATATATATGGTTACAGGTAGGTAGCCGTGTTGGTCTGGATCGAAGTAAAATAAAAAAATTCCTTCAGTAGCACCTTAAAGACCAACTAAGTTTTTATTTTGGTATGAGCTTTCGTGTGCATGCACACTTCTTCAGATACAGTGAAATGGAAGTTTCCAGGCACTTATGTAGAGAAGGGGTGGGGAGGGGTGGGGATGGGGAGGGGGGATCACTCAGAAGGGTGGTGGAAATGGGTGATTGACTGACTGATAGCTGTTGATGACAGAGAATCTCACCTAAGAGATCTACAGCAAACCTTTTTAGAACTAAAATATCCACCTGATGAAGTTAAACAACAGATCAACAGAGCCAGACAGATACCTAGAGAGAACCTGCTGCAAGACAGACCCAAAAAAGAAAATAACAGAACACCACTAGTCATCACATACAGCTCCCAAGCTAAAACAGTACAACGCATCATCAGAGATCTACAGCCTCTCCTGGACAATGACCGCTCCCTTTCTCAAGCTCTGGGAGGAAGACCTTTCATTGCCTACAGACAGCCACCCAATCTTAAACAACTCCTCACCCACAATAATACAACCACCAGACTTAACATGGACACTGGTACCAGAGCCTGCAATAAACCCAGATGCCAACTTTGCTGCCACATACACCCAGACAACACCATTACTGGCCCCAACAACATCCAACATACCATCTCAGGACTATTTAATTGCTCATCCTCTAACATTGTGTATGCCATCAAATGCCAACAGTGCCCTTCAGCTCTCTATATTGGACAAACAGGCCAAACCCTACGCCAAAGGATAAATGGACATAAATCTGACATCAGGAACCAGAAGACAGAAAAACCAGTAGGAGAACACTTCAATCTCCCAGGACATTCTATACAAGATCTCAAAGTAGCTGTCTTACTACAAAAGAATTTCAGAAATAGACTGGAAAGAGAAGTTGCTGAATTGCAACTTATCACCAAGCTCAAAACCATGGAGGGACCTGGTTTGAACAGAGATATCGGGTTCTTATCTCATTATACATGATAAGCGATCTTCAGCCATCTCAACCCTTGCTTTTTCATGCAAAACCATTTGCAGTCGTTTGCGGTCATCAACAGCTATCAGTCAGTCAATCACCCATTTCCACCACCCTTCTGAGTGATCCCCCCTCCCCATCCCCACCCCTCCCCACCCCTTCTCTACATAAGTGCCTGGAAACTTCCATTTCACTGTATCTGAAGAAGTGTGCATGCACACGAAAGCTCATACCAAAATAAAAACTTAGTTGGTCTTTAAGGTGCTACTGAAGGAATTTTTTTATATATATATATATATATATATATATATAATGGCTATTTAAAAATAGTTCAATGCCCTTGAGAATCTCAAATACGTATATCAGATTAGCTTTTATTGCAAGAACTATGCCCCTCGAAAGTACAAGGGAAATAATTTTATTTGTTTAACAAAAATTATATATTGCTTGATTGTAATAAAATATCTAAGTGATTTATAAGCCCACCTTATTGGACTGTTTTAAAGATTACTGTACAAATATAATGCATACAAAATGCTTTGCAGCTCTGACAAGTTCTTTATAAATACTAGGTGTTATTCTAAACAGTAATTTTGAACACAGGTATTAGAAATGCAGGTGCACTGTTTTGTTGAAAGGTTCTGAGAAACACACTTTAATGTGACTCATTAGCATGACTGCACTTGTGGCCAACCAACATGCTTAAGTCTCTAATTAATGCATGAAGGGGTTAATACCATAGAGTATGCTGTCCTGACAGGCTTAAACTATCTACCTCCCCTCACCTTGGGAGGAACTACATACAGGGGATTCCAAACTAAGGCCCGTGGGCTGGATGTGGCCCAATCGCCTTCTAAATCCGGCCCGCGGACGGTCTGGGAATCAGCATCTTTTTACATGAGTAGAATGTGTCCTATTATTTAAAATGCATCTCTGGGTTATTTGTGGGGCATAGGAATTCGTTCATATTTTTTTTCAAAATATAGTCCGGCCCCCCACAAGGTCTGAGGGAAAGTGGACTGGCCCCCTGCTGGAAAAGTTTGCTGACCCCTGAATCAAGTTTTTGTTCTCCAGTTTACTTGAGAAGCTCAGCATGTGAAGAGGTTTGAGTTGGTTGCTAGCTCAACTGCATGGCTCTCAGCATCCATTCTTGAGTTCCTATACCAATAATTTAGGACCTTTCACAGCTTTGTAACTAAGATGAATATTACTGCCTGAGCAACCTTTTATGAAACACCTGAACCTGACCTTTGAAGACTGTGTAAGTAAACAATTTTTTGAACTTCCCAAATGTGTGGTCTTTTCACTATGCTAGGGGAAGAGGGAAACTTTGGGAAAGGTAATACTATTTCGAGTTCAGACTGAAAGGGTTAAATTATATCTTCACTGCTTCCAAGAGGTGAGAATTTTTCTGTTAACTTCAGTGCCTCATTTCTGCAATTTGTGTGGCTGTAGGTTGCTAGGTTGTTTTATCTGGATTCTTTGGTGTGATGTCACAGATGGAAGTTCCACCCATTGCTCAGAATTCCTCTGCTGCCCCCCCCCCCCACTACTTACTAGGTGAGTGAGGAGGTTCAGTAGCCTGGCTGCTGCTAATATTGAAGAAATTTTTGCTGAAAGGGGGAAAAAGAGGTTGTAAAGATGGCAACGGATGAACCTGAAGGCAGCGTTGAAGAGTGTAAAGACAAGAGGGCAAGGCCCAAGTGGGATAGTAAATTCCAGTACCTTTTAAGCTGTGCTGGATTTGTTGTGGGTCTTGGAAATGTGTGGCGTTTTCCATACTTGTGCCAAACCTATGGAGGAGGTAAGAGAAAATAATGTTACGTGTTTGGGGTATTAAACTGTGTTCCAGACCCCTCTAATCTCTGGATCCAGCAACTGTTAAAATTTAACCAATGTTTCTAATTCTTAGAATAGCCAGGCTAGCCTCCCAGTGAGGTGTTAGCCTGGGTGGTAAGCCATTAAGGGAGATTAAGGGGCTCTATGTTTGATGGCAAAAAAGCCAGGGGTATGAACATTTCTGCAGAGAAATGGTTCTGCAGACGCAGCTGTAAAGGTACTTAAATGCAGGGGCGTAGGAAGATAGGGGTGGTAGGGGCAGGCTGCCCCGAGCGGCGGGCTCCAAGGGGCGCCATCGCGGGCACCCACCACGCCCCCAAAACAAGCGTCACGCCCCTGGAACACGTGTCACGGCCCTCCGGGTGGTGTGCCACGACCTTGGAATGCGTGCCCCGCCCCTCCAGGAGACAAGCCCCGCCCCTCCGGGAGGTGCGCCCTACCCTCAGAACGGGCACCAGCCCCACCCCCGGTGCCAGAGCATGAAGCTCCGCCACTGCTTAAATGTCCCTACTCTCCACTTGATGGCTTCATTTGTGGCAGATGACAGCTAGAAGGAGGAGACTTTCACAGGTGCTGTAAAAGGGAGGGGTCCTTTTTTTTTTGGTTGGAAAACTGCATTACAAAATAAAATACTGTAATAAATAATGCCATTTACATCCTGCTCTTCCTCCTGATTGACAGATTGCTAAGTGCGCAGAGCAAAACAACAACACAGGGACATTGGGGACAATATGTCCCTAATTTTTCTGTTAACTTCAATGCCTCACTGCAACTCTTATGATTTGCATGCAGAGTTTAATAGTATTACTGAATGACTTACAACCCAAGCTTTAAGTCTTGTTGGGATTGTTATCCATTGTTGCTGATTGATTTGGTTTCACTGCATGGATTTAGTGTCTGAGTTATTTACTTTCTCTGACTAAATGGACATGGATTTTTTTTAAAAAATTTTTTTTCTATTGGCAAGAAACATGAAAAACAAATAGTCTTGCCTTTAGGCAACTGTGACAATAAGAGTTCTGTAAATGTTTCTGTGCTTTGACTCTCACCTCTGATACAAGATTTAAAAATGTGTATTATTCCTTATTGAAAAGTCAAGAGATTAGAAACAAGGTATTTGTCCAAGAGTAAGTTTTTTACAGCATCATTCCTAGTTGTAACTTTTTGCAATCTCTTATTCTTCTCAAGGAAAGTAGATAATTTAGACCCGGGGTCTCCAAACTAAGGCCCGGGGGCTGGATGTGGCCCAATCGCCTTCTAAATCCGGCCCGCGGACGGTCCGGGAATCCCCATGTTTTCACAGGAGTAGAATGTGTCCTTTTATTTAAAATGCATCTCGGGATTATTTGTGGGGCCTGCCTGGTGTTTTTACATGAGTAGAATGTGTGCTTTTATTTAAAATGCATCTCTGGGTTATTTGTGGGGCATAGGAATTCGTTCATTTTTTCCCCCAAAATATAGTCCGGCCTCCCACAAGGTGTGAGGGACAGTGGACCGGCCCCCTGCTGAAACAGTTTGCTGACCCCTGATGTAGACCAAGGGAGCTATGAACACCTGAGCTGGCTCTAGCTGATTCCCTCAAAGTTGATTCTCCTTCCCACCCTACATTCCAGAATTTTTTTTTAAAAAAAGAATAAAAATAAGCTAAAATGTAAGTGCAAAAACAGCAGCAAGGAACTCTCAATCAATGAAGCAAAAAAAAATTCATGACTTTAACCTCATCCTCTACAGCCGGTCTAATTTATGCTGTTTAATCCCCACCAATTAGATGCACTTTCAATGCATGCCACAGTAAAAAAAACACAAAACCCCCTCTAACAATCAGTTGTAAATTATTGCATTTTTGCACAGTCCTAAGCAGGAGGACATGATTAGCTCCCTCCACAACACCTCCCTGCCCCTCATATTGTTTACATGGGGGCAGGGGCAGCCCTAATTTGATATCAACATCACAGCTTCCCCAATGGAGGAAGTTAATAATCCTTAGCTGTAGAACCCTTGTCCCTTCATGGAAAAATTCTCAAGAGCCACAACTGGGAGCCATAGCAGTTAAGGTAGTGTCCCCAGGTTTTCTTATCCCCAGTTTATCACCATATGGGAAAAAACCACTCTATCAATTGCTACAGCCTTTTTGCTTTACTTAAAAATTATTTTATGTACAACATACGTACCTAACAGATGCTGCTGGTATGAAGATAATGCTAGTAGAAAGTTAGAGAGCGAGGAGGGCATGTGCAGTGGCATAGTGTGTGGGGGACAAGGGGGCTGTAGCCCTGGGTGCAGAATTCTGAGGGGGCACAACCAGGCACCCCACCCCCCAAGGTATTGACTTCCCCACCCTGGCGAAGGCAGCAAAGTAGTCCAGGCTCATGGAGCACAGGGAGGGGACAAGAGGCATCCCCAGTGTGGCCTAGCCAGGCTGGACATGCCCCTGCATGGGCAGGCAGCTGGCACAGCAAAGCCCCACTTGGCTGGGGGTGTGCTTCGCCAGTTTCGAGGGCTTGCCCACCCTGGGCACTGGCACCCCCACACTATGCCACTGTTTTGAGCTAACTGTACTTGGCTATTGTGTTTCTAGGAGCATTCCTGATTCCATACCTCATCGCGTTTTTCTTGGAAGGCACCCCTATATTTTTTCTTGAATTAGCTATAGGGCAACGCATGAAAAAAGGCAGCATTCAACTCTGGTGGCACATCTCACCTTATCTGGGAGGACTGGGTAGGTTTCTGCAACTGCCTTTACTTGTGATTATACAATCTTCTAATCATTGCTCCTTCCTGGAAACGCATGGACTCCATGAGGCTGTAATAGCAAACTCATTAGTGGTAGGGTAAAGGTAAAGGATCCCTGGACAGTGAAGTCCAGTCAAAGGCGACAATGGGGTTGTGGCGCTCATCTCGCTTTCAGGCCGAGGGAGCTAGGTTTTGTCCGCAAACAGCTTTCTGGGTCAAGTGACCAGCATGACTAACAGCTTCTGGCGCGATGGGACACCGTGACAGAAGCCAGAGTGCACAGAAACACCGTTTACCTTCATGCCATAGTGGTACCTACTTGTACTGGCATGCTTTTGAACTGCTAGGTTGGCAGGAGCAGGGATGGAGCAACGGGACCTCACCGCTGACCTTTGAACCACTGACCTTCTGATCGGCAAGCCCAAGAGACTCAGTGGTTTAGAGCACAGCGCTACCCGCATCCCAGTAGTAGTAAATTCAGGCAGTTGCATGATAAGATGTGGAAGATAAACAGAGCCACTTGGGGGCAACCTGTGTGATTTCACCACCTGAGGCAAAATGGGAACTGCCTCCCCCCCCCCCCCGGCCCGCTGCTCAGTTTGTTAGCACCAACATTTAATTCACAGGGCAATGTTGTTTTCCAGACTACCAAGAGTTCAGGTAGTAATTGGATTTGATCTTTCAATTGTGCGAATCAGACTCTTGCGATATATATGTTAAACAGCAATTTTCTTTGTTCATGCCAAATCTGAGTGTGCTTGTATATCCCACAGGTTACACTTCTCTGATAGTGTGCTTCCTAGTGATTCTCTATTACAATATGCTTTTGGCCTGGATTTTGTGGTATTTTATAAACTCTTTCCGAAACCCGTTACCTTGGAGTTCCTGCCCAACAGATACCAGCAAACCAGGTGAGTTCCCACGTCTCTTGCTTCTTTCTGTTATTAGTATCTGCTTTTGTATGTATCCTTCAACCACTGCATTAAATTGTTTGTCCAACTCTGCCACAGTCAGCAATTGTCAGACCCAGGTGTGTTGACTCTGGCCAGTTATTTGGATAAGCAAGGTCTAGACACAATGCCCTACAGGTGCAAATTTTTCAGTGTAGGCTATGCGCACATTATCAGCTGTGTCTGTGTGCCAGGTTGCATTTGTGCAAACCAGAGACAGGGTGGGGATGTTTGTTCCCAATGTGCATTACTTGCTTCATTTCCCCTCCCGCTTGCAATCCTCCCAATTACCGTTCATGGTGCTATCATCTGTGCATACACTATTACACACCTCAGCTGAACTGCGCATCAAATGTGGCTAAAGTATTCTTTTTGGGTTGAAGCTGGTTTGCTGGAAAACACACAAATAGCAACATTTATCAAGAATCTCCAGGCTGGCTCTACATCTTTGGTAATGTGGTATGTCTATGGATTCAAAATCCACCAGTGGGAGCCACTGGCGGAGGAAGAGGAAGGCGGGGGGAGTGCACCGCCACTGGCAGCGCGATCCCGGTAGGGTGCCATCACGACTGCCCCCCCCCGCCCGTGCTGGGTGCCACACCACGCCCCCAGGACGCGCAACATAGCATAGCTTAGTTTAATAATGGTTTAAAGTGCTGTGTTGATGGGGCCAATAACTTAAAGCAAGTGTGAGGGAACTAGACGCCCTCCAGCTGTTACTGCACTACGACTCCCACGATCCCTGGATATAGGCCATGCTTGCTAGGGCTGATGGGAGGTGTAGTTCAATGACAGCTGGAGGTCCAAAGGTTCCCCACTCCTGGTTTAAAGTTTACTAGTTATGCCAAGCAAGAGCCTCCTGTGCAGAGAGAATTAATGCCTGAAGAAAGGCCCCATTCCTGCCCCTTCCCCTTCATGGAATTGCTTCTAGAGGATGAGGCACATATTCATTCACCTGAGGCTGTGTCTGGTTGCATCCCTAACCCAAATATGTGTAGGGCTAGAGAGTTTTGTTCCAGGCTTGGACTGAGAACTGAGGTGAAGCATCTCCTTTTGATTTCATTCTTTCGGGATTCCCTGTTTGTCAATCAAGAGGAGGCTATTCCCCAAACTAAACAATACCTCAGTCTAGAACTCCAGGAGAGAGGGGTTTATGGTAGGTTCACACTTTCCTTCAAAACAAAACAAAACAAAATATGGAATGGAGTTTTTAAAATGCAGTATACCATCTGCACGTTCTATTGGTGCAGAATGGGAAAGAAGCCCTCTACAACAGAAGGAACTCTTCCTTGCAATCAAATAAATAACATGACATACAGGTTACTCAATATTATTCCAGTGGTGTGTGGAACTTAATGATTCTACAATAGTCTTCCCCAACCTGTTGACTCACAGATGTCTTGGGTTATGACTCAGAATTCCTGACCATTGGCTGTGCTGGCTGGGGCTGATGGAAGTTCTAGTCCAAAACATCTGGATGGCACCCTATTAGGAAAGTCTGTTAGAGCATGGTGCGGATAACACCAACATTGCAGGTTTGATCTCCGTATGGGACGACTAAATTTCCCTGCCTTGCAGGGGGTTGGATTAGATGATCATCAAGATCCTTTCCAACTCTTCTATGATTCTATCTGTTTTGATAATGCCTTTTGTGCTTGTTATTTCAGAACTTATTGAAGAATGTCACAAAAGCACACCTACCAATTATTTCTGGTATAGGTACACTTTAAACATAAGCACAGATATTGGAAACAGTGGCCCTCTTCAGTGGTGGCTGGTTTTATGTTTGGCAGCCTGCTGGTTAATTGTGTTCATTTGTACAGTACGAGGAATTGAATCGACTGGAAAGGTGAGCAGGGATTATTACTGGACACCTGTATTTCACTGACCTGGTCCTTACTGAGGTGGTAAAGCCATCTTTGGACTGCACCACGTGAGACAGCAGGCAACTCACATGAACGAATGTTGTATCATATTTTTTAAAAGGCACCTGCCATTGAAAACTAATGTGTCTGGGAGGGGGCTAGGTTAGAATCCATATGCGGGAGTTTCTTCGGTATGTGTTTGATCATTTTACGGTATTACTTGCCTACAGTCAGAAATGGTACAGTCCAGACAGAAGATAGAATATCTATCTCAAGTGCTCATATACTTCATGGTGTTGCCTTTACCTTTTCCTGACGCTCACTTTTTAATTCTTTGCTTTGCTCTTCCTCTTAGGCAATATATTTCACAGCCACATTTCCTTACCTAATTCTAACAATATTCCTTATTTATGGACTGACTCTCCCAGGAGCCATTCACGGATTAGTCTACTTCATGACTCCTAATGCAAGTATTTATTCAATTGACCCTTGGTGTTCCAGATGATGTACCGAAAGTCTGACTTGGTCTTTTAGAAGTGGCTTTGAACTTTCCTCCATGCTGCTTCTTTGTTTACCACTTAATACTAGCTGGGATCCACACACATTCCGGCAATTGTACTTTGTTAACGCCTTCAGAATATATGAAGAACAGAAACTTGTTTTAAAAGTGCCCTTTTCTAGAATTCACGAATATAGGCAACCCTGGGTCAAATCTTATTTTTTGCCATACAGGGCAGAACTACACTTCATTGTGCAAGCATGGGGTGTCCCAGTTCTGTATTTGACGTGTAATGCTGGGGCAAATGCAGAGAGGAAGAGATGCATTTGCAGAGGAAGCCAGTGGGCTGGTACTTAATCCTCTTTATGCCCACCAGTTATTCCCTACAAATGCTCCCCTTGGCTGCTTTTTGTTTCTCTGTCTGGCAGGGTCCAAGACTGGAAGACGCCCAAGTGAAGGTAAAAGCACCCTAGTGAGCATTTGTAAGGGAGTATCACCAACCATGGAAAGAGTTAAGCGCTCTCTCCTACACACTGATTCTCCCCCTCCCAACAAGCCCCCAGCAGGCAGTTTATGAAACCCTTGTTTGCCGGTATAATGCATTGTTCTGTTCTGAATTTGTTTAATTCAGAAAAAAAACACTAGTTTCCCACTACTTGCCAGGAAGGCCTTTATTAGTAAAATATACACAGGAATTATGAGACTAATATTGTGGTTAGCCCTGAGCTCTCTCTGTCTCTCTCACACACAGCTCAAGAAGATCAAAAATCCACGTGCCTGGCTTGATGCAGCCACCCAGATTTTTTTCTCTCTTTCTTTAGGATTAGGCGGACTCATAGCATATTCAAGCTACAACCCGTCAAAGTAGGTATAATCTTGCAGTTGTGTTAGCTTCCGATCACAATGTGGAGAGGAACTGTTTGATGCAGTCAGATCAAGTTCTATGAGATAGTACCTCAATGATCTCTGGAGAGAAGACTCATTCAGCCCACACTGGAACCCAGGAAAAGCGGCTGGCTCTGTTCGCTTCCTGTTTCCCTGTGTGAGAGTCCCAAAGATGTTCTCTATTGTTCGTTATGCAATGCCAGTGTTGGGCAAATGCCCCAGTACACAGGCTGTCACACACAAACAGTGGTAGGTTGCATACGCATGTCTGCATGTGTCAGGGGACCTCCAGGGGTCAGCAGAGAGCCTAGAGGGCCCAGCGTCTGGGATGCTGACGGCTCAGAGCACCGCTCAGAGGGTTGCGTGGAGCCCGGAGAGCCGGTGCAGGGGGTCAGGGATGCTGTCAACTCAGAACACCACCGGGGCAGGTCCGGCGCGTCAGACCAGAGCGCTGGGAAAGGGGAGGTTTCAGTGGGCAGGGAACCCGATGAGCAGTTGAGCAGCTCAGGAGGGGAAATGTCACTGCCACATCTCCACAGCAGCGTGGGAGGGGGGAAGCGCCGAGAGGAGAGGAGGAGACTTAGGGCACCAAAGATGCTATGCTGGAGGCGATCCTGCCGATCACTTCCAGAATCTGACTTGGACTGAACGGTCATGGACATTTTTGCCCCGTCTTTTACGTATGTGTATAATAAATCTCTGTAAATACACAGCAACGGAGTTTGGAGTCTTTGCATGTGGAAGGCTAAACCAGCACCCTTACAGCATGTGAAGATTTCCACATCATCTGCAGGAAGGATAGGAGTGAATTTTTTTTCATTTCATTTTATGCCGGCTTACAACATGACAAGATTTACACAATTACAAAAGTCACAAACAATAAATAAACCACATCAAAAAAATACACAACCAAATGGAAAACAATTTCCACATAAATCAAAATCTAAAGCTAAGAATACAGCATTATTATCACAGCTTAAAATGACATAGGTAAAAAATAACAGCAATTTAAACAAAAACAAAACGGAGCCCTCTCTGCCCAGCAGCAGTCTTTTATAGAACCCATCGGGCCCCGCCCTCGGCTAGGTGGTGAGTGGCAGGACTGGGGCCCTCAGGAATGTGGAAGTGGGAAAAAAGAAATGGGAGTGCCTGATCACCTCATCTGTCTCCTGAGAAATCTCTATGTGGGACAAGAAGCTACAGTTAGAACTGGATATGGAATAACCGATTGGTTCAAAACTGGGAAAGAAGTACGACAAGGCTGTATATTGTCTCCCTGCTTATTTAACTTATATGTAGAATTCATCATGCGAAAGGCTGGACTGGATGAATCCCAAGCCAGAATTAAGATTGCTGGAAGAAATATCAACAACTTCAGATATGCTGATGACACAACCTTGATGGCAGAAAGTGAGGAGGAATTAAAGAACCTTTTAATGAGGGTGAAAGAGGAGAGCGCAAAATATGGTCTGAAGCTCAACATAAAAAAACTAAGATCATGGCCACTGGTCCCATCACCTCCTGGTAAATAGAAGGGGAAGAAATGGAGGCAATGAGAGATTTTACTTTTTTGGGTTCCATGATCACTGCAGATGGTGACAGCAGTCGCAAAATTAAAAGACGCCTGCTGTTTGGGAGAAAAGCAATGACAAACCTAGACAGCATCTTAAAAAGCAGAGACACCACCTTGCTGACAAAGTTCCGAGCTATGGTTTTCCCAATAGTGATGTATGGAAGCGAGAGCTGGACCGTAAAGAAGGCTGATCGCCAAAGAATTGATGCTTTTTAATTATGGTGCTGGAGGGGACTCTTGAGAGTCCCATGGACTGCGAGAAGATCAAACATATCCATTCTGAAGGAAATCAGCCCTGAGTGCTCACTGGAAGGACAGATCCTGAAGCTGAGACTCCAATACTTTGGCCACCTCATGAGAAGAGAAGACTCCATGGAAAAGACCCTGATGTTGGGAAAGATGGAGGGCAGAAGGAGAAGGGGACGACAGAGGACAAGATGGTTGAACAGTGTTCTCGGAGCTACCAGCATGAGTCTGACCAAACTGCAGGAGGCAGTGGAAGACAGGAGTGCCTGGCGTGCTCTGGTCCATGGGGTCATGAAGAGTTGGACACGACTAAATGACTAAACAACAACAACAACAACAACAACAACAACAACAACAACAACAACAACAACAACAACAACACTGAAGTCAGCTGCAGAACCCAGACTTGAGAGTTTTTATTTTTGATCAGAAGACAAGTGATTGAGCTGCATGTTCTCAATATTGCTTTACTCCATAAAGTTCCTGTGAGTATAAAACAGCATCATGTCATCTGTCTACCATTGCTCTCCCCCCCCCCCCCCGGTTCTGGAATTGAAAATATTTAGTGAAAAGTAGATTACAGGTACTTCAAATAAAATATAAAATGTATAATATTAGAATTTATAGAATCTGTGCTGTCCTTTGTAACATTTAATCAGGTTGTTTTGTACTTGTTTTTCCTAGTAATGACTGTGAACTGGATGCTGTCATGATAGCATCAATAAACTCTCTGACGTCTTTGTTTGCGTCAATCCCAATTTTTTCGATTCTGGGGTACAAAGCAAAAATGGCCCATGAAGAATGCTTGGCAAGGTGAGCCATTCACGTTTCACAGTTAGGAACCAATTTAAGGTGTCGGTCCAAGCCTTCTGTTCACAATTTTTGTTTTTCATTGTCTAGAATTTTTTAAACCACTTTAGGGGACCCCAGAGGGCAGAATTAAAATAAGATTGCAGCATAGAACGCAAAGTATATAATCCTGCATGTTCCATGTGCATATTCATTAATTCAGGTATACAGGCAACTCCCTTTTTGTGTGGAGGTTGTGTTCCGGGTCAGTCGTTGTGCATAAACCTGTTCTGCCCCTGGCCTGCCCCTATTCAAAGCAAATTGCTGTTGTTTTTGTTAGGGACTGTGGCAATGCAAATAATTTGTATCATTCCTGATTTTACCGACAGAAATGTTAAATACATCACCAAGGTATTCAGGAACGACAACATCACTGTAGACAGTGGCGTATTTTGGCTCAGTTACTTGAACGGAACAGATATCAATAAACTTGCAGCTCTCAACCAGACAAATTGTGATCTCCAGCATTTCCTTGATCAGGTAGCGTACATTACAAAAAGACCCAGTCGTGAAAGTACAGTATGCACTGTTTTTGTGGTCACTGAAATAAGCCACTTGCTGGGGCTATTGCCACAGACACGGCATTAATTTTTGATGGCATTCATATGCTGTTTTTCTGCCAAGCTACCCATTTACAGGAAATGCTACTAAATGGTACATCTGAAGAAGTGTGCATGCACACGAAAGCTCATGCCAAAATAAAAACTTAGTTAGTCTTTAAGGTGCTACTGAAGGAATATTTTTATTTTGTTTCTGGTACAAAATATGGTAGTCTCAGACTTCAGCACCTTATGCACGATTTTGAGCTGGGTTTTTGCTGAATAGGATCTGAATGGTTAGGGCTCATCCAGAGCTTTTGCGGTTTTCGCCATGACAGGTAGTGCATTTAGTAGGGACCAGTAGGGTGGCAAAAGTGCGGCTAGGTTGCCCCCCCAGCTTCCCAACAGTGCACATCATCATTGCTTATGGGGGAGGACAAGACAGTGGGGAGCTTGGCAAGGGTGGCTGCTGTGGAAGAGCCAGCCCGCTGCTCCTGTTGCAGCACTTGCACCATGCCAGCCTCCCTGCTGCCTTGCTCCTCTCCTTCACAGCGGCCTGTGGTATTTTGGGTGCCAGGCAAGCAATGCAACCTCACCTGAGAGGAAGTGATGACAGACAACACTGACATTGCTTCCTTCTCTGGAATGGGTCTGGTCACATTCTATGAAGGCTTCTGCAGCTTCCACTGCATTTTTCTGTAGAGTTTCTCTGCTGGACCTCTGCCATGCTGCAAGGTGGTCACAGACCTGGCTCTTCAGCTACCATTGATGGGATGGCCTAGGCAGGAAATTTTTTCAGAAGTGTTGTGTTTAGCTCTTTGGCTTCATACAAGCTGCTCTGTCTCTGGTAAACTAACTTGTTACTCTACCCATATGTATGAGTGCACAGAGACCACAAGTTGTTTGCCTGGTTATCTCCGAAGAAACACAATTTACCCCCCCCACACACACACACTATGCTTGCACATAGAAGAAGGGGCTCAGGGTACCCACCAAAACTCTTGTCCATCTTGTGAAGTTTTCCCTTAAAGTTCTGCAGAGAGACACAGAAACCATACCTGTGTCTGTACGTGTGAACACTAAAAGAACCACAGAAAGCAACCTGTGAGCTTAGGTGGCTGCTTTTATTATTATTTTATTATATTTTCTTCACCCTTAGCTCCCAGGGCAAGTGACAACAATTTAAAATGCAACACTAAAATCAGATTACAGCAACTTAATACCACTAAAATATTTTGACTCCTAAAAATGCATATCTCAGGTGTCGAAGGTCAAGGTCAAGAGGGTTTGTTGTTTTCCCCACCCACCCCAATAAGAACATGCCATCGATAATGACTGTGTCTTATTCCAGATGATGGCTAAATGTTAATACAGCATTTTGCCTCTTCATTAGAATAAATGACATTTAAAAATCAATCTGACGGATTTTACCATTATTTGTGAATTTTGCAGAGTGTTTCTGGAACCGGCTTGTCCTTTATTGTGTTCACTGAAATCATGCTTAAGATGCCTGGAACGAACATTTGGGGGATTCTGTTTTTTTTCATGCTGTTCAATCTTGGTATATCTTCCATGTTTGGACTTGTTCAAAGTGTCTTGACGCCTCTCACAGAATCTCATATTGTGTCTAGATACATACGCAAGGAGGTTGTATGCGGTAAGACATCTTCAGTTACTTTTCTTGTTGATAACCATGCTCAAGATTAATATGGCTTTACTCGGTTCAAAGTGCTTCTCACACATTTCAATCATAAACAACAGCAGCTTAGCATTATCTCTGAATTGCAGATGGGAGCTGAGATAGGGTTTGCGGGCGAGACAGTATTTCGATGGGGAATATCCTGGCTCATTGCTCATTCTCTTAGCTGCTACTGTTGTTTTAAGATATGTTCCTTCCAGATTCATTAACCTCCCCAGGGAGGTTTGGCTGGTGCCTTCATTATACATCATTTGGCATCAGGCCAAAAAAAGTTCCTCTTCAACCAGACCTTGGGCTAATTCTATGGCCTTTTAAATGGGTTTGTGGGAGCGCAGGTTATTGTTTCGTTATAGTTTTATTTATTTTGTTCTTTTATCCTGTATTTTTTCATCTTGTGAACTGCCCTGAGATCTCCAAAGGGTATATAAATTAATAAACAGTAATAACAACAATAACAATAATCTGGTAAGCAGAAACTGTATAGTCTTAATGATGCCACATTGCACCCATTAACCGTTAAGGATAGGAGAGTGGCAGAACTTGGGTGTTTGGGAAGAACAGAACAGACCTATTGGGATTGATTATAAATGCACATGTAAACACCAATGGTTAGGTTTTCTTTTATTTCATTTGTGTTAATTGACTAATGAATGTTGTTGTCTTTAGGTTTAATATGCCTTACTGCCTTTCTGCTGGGCTTGGTTTTTACTCTGAGATCAGGAAGCTACTGGCTTGAGATGGTTGACTCCTATGTGGCGACCTTGCCTTTGCTCATCATTGCTTTATTTGAAGTGGTCGGTATTGTATTTATTTATGGAATGAAAAGGTATGGCTATGTTTCTTCCCATATGTATCTGTATAAGCCCTTAGGTGCACAAGCAAGTCAAGGCAGATGAACACGTGAGGCTGTATTCATAACTAAGCATTTCTAATAAGAAATGAACACACTATGGAGAAGGCTAGACGGTTCAACAGAACTAGTGATTCAGCATAACCCAGTAAAACTTAGCTGCAGATTCGTTTAGACAGATTCTGGAATGCCTGAAAATTCTCAGCAAAATTAGCCTAATCCACCTACAGGATTTCATAGTGATGGAGGCCTTGCACCCCACCCCCAGCCTGCTCCCCCACTTACGTGGAAACTACCTCTGATGCTTCAAGAGGGTTTACAAGGTAAACTGGTGTCTAATCTGGACTGCTTCAGACTGCTTTCGTGGGCATGGTTTCAAAACTGAGAGGTTATGTCTAATATGAGGGGCATTCAGTCTGAAGAGGTACAGTCACCAACAGCCATTGCTATTTGAAGTGGTACAGCCCAGGACACAGGTTTATTAGTGAAAACTCCAATTTCTGCAAGCTTTAAATGGCAGTCAGAAACCGGCACCCCTCATCAGTGGATCATGAGAACCAAGGCCATTGATAAGCTGGTGAGGTGTGACACTTTCATTTCCCTCCTTTATCCTGAGAAAACAGTATTCTATAATAATAATAATAATAATAATAATAATAATAATAATAATAATTAATAATAATAATATAATTTATTTTTTATACCCCGCCCATCTGACTGGGTTTCCCCAGCCACTCTGGGCGGCTTCCAACAGAAATATTAGAATACACTAATTTCTTAAAGATTAAAAGCTTCGCTAAACACGGCTTGCCTTCAGGTGTCCTCTAAAAGTCTGGTAGTTGTTTTTCTCTTTGGCATTTGGTGGGAAGGCGTTCCACAGGGCGGGTGCCACTACCGAGAAGGCCCTCTGCCTAGTTCCCTGTAACCTGGCTTCTCACAGCGAGGGAACCACCAGAAGGCCCTCGGCACTGGACCTCAGTGTCTCGTCAGAGCGATGGAGGTGAAGACGCTCCTTCAGGGATAATGGGCCAAGGCCATTTAGGGCTTTAAAGGTCAGCACCAACACTTTGAATTGTGCTCGGAAACGTACTGGGAGCCAATGCAGGTCTTTCAAGACCGGTGTTATGTGGTCTTGGCGGCTGCTCCCAGTCACCAGTCTAAGCAACAAACCTTTATTTAGTCTACTTATTTATTAAAGCATTTCTGTACAGCCAAATAAAACACTGGGGTGATGAATATTAACATAAAATACAACTGTAAGCAGTACAAATAATTATGGAAGTAGCTAGCTAATCAAAACCTTAAAGAGCAATGAAGGCCTGATGGCATAATAAGATCTTTAAGAGAAGCAGGAAAGTCAAAAGTGAGGTTGTCTGCCTGATCTCTTACTGGCCTAGGTGCAGCAAGAGATACCTGGTTATTGTATTTGAAGTATAATCCCATGTCCGTCTGCTCAGAAATAAATTCCATTGCATTCAGTGGGAATAAGATCCCAGCTAAGGTTTGCAGCCTTAGGCATAAATTGGCGATATACACCCCACAATTTGCAATAGGATAAAGGTTTCCTATCTGTTGTGTTTAATTCATTTATGCAAACGATCATTTGATTGGGGGTGGGGGTGGGGGAAGCTGCTGTCAGAGAGGATAGATCTATATTTGAGGTAGTCCTTGATTTCAAAATCCCTCTGGTTTAAAAGATGAAGAACTCTAGGCAGGGGGAGCAGAGGCTTCAAAGTTTCCCACCAGCAGTTAAAACCTGGAAAGGAGACGGAACAGGCTAGCTGGTCAGTCTTCCCCACTATGGAGACATGTAATTCATTTCTATTTCAGTGACAGAAATCACTGGTTTCTAAATTAGAACATAAACATTTTACACAAGCCTGAATCCTCTTTTGTTTGCATTTCCCTCTTTTGAGTGATGCTTATGTAGCTGCTCTACTTGTTCCTGCATTCATCAAGTGATGAGCATGCATGCGGTCAGAGGAGAAACAGAAGTTTAACTGGCTTCATTTTTAATAAGGTTACATGCAAGTGAATTCTCCACAGATCCCTCACTAAATATATCCATTTCATTAACAGAATCAGTGCAGATGTGGAAGATATGACAGGAAGACCACTAAACTGTTATTGGAAGGCAACGTGGCAATTTTTCTCTCCAGGGATAATGTTCATGATTTTTGTGTCCTATGTACTTCTTGAGGCACCTTCAAGCTACAATACGTGGAATCCTAATTATGTAAGTTGCCTTTATACAAGTAATTACTAGTCTGTCCCTAATTTGCATGCATGGGGGGGATTGAGCTCTCATTCCAATCTTGTAGTTATGAACTCCTGAATTGATGATGATGATGATGATGATGATGATGATAATAATTTATTATTACGGCTTGAGACCAGCTTGTGAAACACAAAAGGGACTACAATCCCAAAAGCAAAACAAACATTTAAAACAATGGATTTAAAGTTTTAAAATGTGATAGGTGTATAAACACATAAAAACTTTAAGATAATTGGTAAAGTTGCTCTGTTTAAGCACAGAATTCCTCTCTAATGGTTTGGCTTTACCTGCAACCTCTTCCACTGTCTCCCAAGACAAATGGATGCCAACAATGGAACTCAAGGTCGCATCCATGTGGTTCCTAGCTAGTCAACTATGCAGACACTGAGGAGTCCCAGACACAACACGCAGAGGATTGCCACTAGCACAATGGGACTTTCTTCCCCTCTCCTTCTCCCATGGCATCCCAAAATTTGCTTGGGGTTCACAAGGGGAGGAGAGGAGGAGAACATCCCATCATGTGAGGAGACATCCTTGTGCTGATAAAGCCATAGTTTAGCCCTACACTGCATGCAACTCATGAGTCTTTCCTTTCCCTTTTAGAACATTGCCAACTTTTGCTTAGCTCTCACTTTGAAGTATTAACCAACTATAATTCCTGTCCTCACTTACCTGGGAGCAATCCCCATTTAACCTGATGGGATTTACTTCTGAGTAAACCCATAGTGATGTTTAGTGTGGCCTTCATGAAATACATTCGTTTCTCCCAAAGGTAAATTTTCCTGCAAAAGAATCAAAAAAGTACCCTACCTGGGCTGTCACCATCTCTATCATGCTGGAAAGTGTACCATGTTTGATGATCCCTTTTGGAGCCATTTACCAACTTTGGAGAATCGTACTGAAAAAGAAACAGCTACAAATAACACATCCAGACACCAGCACTGGTAGCACCTGATCTTAACTTTTGTTTCGGCGATCTGGTCACCCTTGTTTCCCCCCATCCTATCCTGACCAATAAAAACCGCCACATATGTATCCTCAAATTAAAGGTGTTCAATCAGTAAGAATGTAAGGATTTTTATGTAACACTGCAACGGGGCGGGCAGCATTTGACTTCACTCTCCAAGATGTCTGGCTCAAGGTCAGCAACCACACTACCTGGGGTGTACGAGACCTCCATATCTTTCTGGTATAATTCCTCTGTGTATTCTTGCCACCTCTTCTTGATGTCTTCTGCTTCTGTTAGGTCCTTACCACTTTTGTCCTTTATTATGGTAATCTTTGTACGAAATTTTCCTTTCATATCTCCAGTTTTCTTGAACAGATCTCTGGTTTTCCCCATTCTATTGTTTCCCTCTATTTCTTTGCATTGCTCGTTTAAGAAGGCCCTCTTGTCTCTCCTTGCTATTTTTTGGTAATCTGCATTCAGTTTCCTGTATCTTTCACTATCTCACTCGAATTTTGCTTGCCTCCTCTCCCCCGCTATTTGTAAGGCCTCGTTGGACAGCCATTTTGCTTTCTTGCATTTCCTTTTCCTTGGGATGGTTTTCATTGCTGCCTCCTGTATAATGTTACGAGCCTCCATCCATAGTTCTTCAGGCACTCTGTCCACCAAATCTAAATCCTTAAACCTGTTCCTCACTTCCACTGTGTATTCATAAGGGATTTGATTTAGATTGTATCTTACTGGCCAAGTGTTTTTTCCTACTTTCTTCAGTTTAAGCTGGAATTTTGCTATAAGAAGCTGATGATCTGAGCCACAGTCAGCTCCAGGTCTTGTTTTTGCCGACTGTATAGAGCTTCTCCATCTTTGGCTGCAGAGAATATAATCAATCTGATTTCGATGCTGCCCATTTATAAGCCCACCTTATTGATTTATAAGCCCACCTTATTGGACTGTTTTAAGGATTACAAATATAATGCATACAAAATGCTTTGCAGCTCTGACAAGTTCTTTATAAATACTCGGTGCTATTCTAAACAGTAATTTTGAACACATGTATTAGAAATGCAGGTGCACTGTTTTGTTGAAAGGTTTTGAGAAACACACTTTAATGTGACTCATTAGTATGACTGCACTTTGCTTGTGGCAGAAGACTCCTTTGCATGCTAAGGGGGCAAGCCAAACACAAGGCAGCCACCTAACAGGGTTTTCTGGAAGGAGGGCAGTCAGGGCAATCTCTGTGCCAGTTGGATGTAGCAATTGGGCTCACATCAGGCCTGGTGCTATCACAGGACACTCGAGGGACCAGGTTGGCCTTCCCTCCATTTGGGGGCTTTCTGCTGAGTGTTGTTGCTGTTGCTGGGCATTCTGCCAACAGTACTTTGCCCATCACCCAATCTAGTGAGCAGAAGGGGACACTTTGCACCAGCAGTGACACTTGTGAAACTCTGTTGGTGGCAGCTGGCTGGTGTAGCTGTCAGAGCCAAATGGAGAGACAACTATGGGGCAAGGGAGGAGGATTGGGTTCCCTACAAACCCACATGTAACACACAAGGCTCCTCTTATTGCCTGTATGGCAATACATGCATCTATCTCTTGATAGATAGATAGAACAACAGCTTGTCGGTGTTACGAGGCAGGCAAATCTTGGCAAACTCTTGCTTCTTCTTAGGACAGATATTCTCAACCATTTTCACAACGCATTCTTTAAATTCACCCTCAGCAAAAGATTTGCAATTTTTGGCAATTCACGCTTGAATAAAGATGGCAAGTGCAGGTTCTCCTCAGTTGCAGCAAAGATGAATTGCCTGCCCTTGTGGCTGTGTGGTGAAGACGCAGCACAGGGAGAAGGAATGCACCAAATTCCACAATGTCCAAGAGATTGTGAGAACGCAGACTGAGGACGTGCAGCCCCATGGCGTTGAAACATCCAGAGATCCCAGGGGTCCTGAGCAGCGCTCGGGGATTCACTGGGGGCCACAACCAATAGATTTTGCCAAATTACCTGTGGGGCTGTATTAAACTGGAACCCAGGCCGCAATTGGCTTGTGGGCCAGACTCTGGACATGACTGTCCTAATGGGAAATCATGTTGGCCAACCAACATGCTTAAGTCTCTTATTCATGCATGACGTGGTTAATACCATAGAGCAGGCATCCCTAAACTTCAGCCCTCCAGATGTTTTAGACTACAGTTCCCATCATCCTTGACCACTGGTCCTGTTAGCTAGGGATCATGGGAGTTGTAGGCCAAAACATATGGAGGGCCGCAGTTTGGGGATGCCTGCCATAGAGTATGCTGTCCTGACAGGATTAACGATCTACTTCTCCTCACCTTCGCATAGCTGTCAACTTCTGGATTGGAAAATAAGGGATCAGCAGCCTCACCCAGCGGTGCGGCACCGGAAATCGATTCTGTGCATGTCCAGACATGCGCAGAAGCGACTTCCGTTGCCAGCTTTGCCCATGTCTGGGGCACCGGAAATCGGTTCTGTGCATGTCCAGACATGCGCAGAAGCGACTTCCAGTGCCGGGCTGCCCATGTCCGCATGTCTGGGCATTGGAAATCGCTTCTGTGCATGTCGGCATGTTGGCAACTGAGCGAGCAGCCAGCTCCCGAGCAAGGCATTTTACCGGGCGGTGACTGGCTGATCGCTCGCGGGGGGGGGGGAGCGCCGAGTGGAGCCTCCCTGGCCAGCGTGGAGGGAGAGGAGCTGCTTCCTTCCTTTCAAATCTGGGAAAATTACGGGATATCTAACAATCCAGGATAGCAGAGGGAAACGGATTGGAATAAGGGAGTTTCCCACAAAAAACGGGAGGGTTGACAGCTATGCACCTTGGGAGGAACTACATAATCAAGTCTTTGTTCTCCAGTTTACTTGAGAAGCTCAGCATGTGAAGAGGTTGAGTTGGTTGCTAGTTCAACTTGCATGGCTCTCAGCATCCATTCTTGAGTTCCTATACCAATAATTTAGGACCTTTCACAGCTTTGTAACTAAGGTGAATATTACTGCCTGAGCAACCTTTTATGAAACACATGAACCTGACCTTTCAAGAGTGCGTAAGTCAACAATTTTTTAAACTTCCCAAACGTGTGCTCCCCACCCCTATGCTAGGGGAAGAGAGAAACTTTGGGAAAGATAATACAATTTAGAGTTCAGACTGAAAGGGTTAAATTATATCTTTACTGCTTCCAAGAGGTAAGAATTTTTCTGTTAACTTTAGTGCCTCATCTCAACTCTGTAATTTGTGTGGCTGTAGGTTGCTAGGTTGTTTTATCTGGATTCTTTGGTGTGATGTCACAGATCGAAGTTCCACCCATTGCTCAGAATTCCTCTGCTGCCCCCCCCCCCCCAACTACTTACTAGGTGAGTGAGGAGGTTCAGTTGCCTGGCTGCTGCTAATATTGAAGAAATTTGTGCTGAAAGGGGGGGGGAGAGGTTGTAAAGATGGCAACTGATGAACCTGAAGGCAGCGTTGAAGAGTGTAAAGACAAGAGGGCAAGGCCCAAGTGGGATAGTAAATTCCAGTACCTTTTAAGTTGTGCTGGATTTGTTGTGGGTCTTGGAAATGTGTGGCGTTTTCCATACTTGTGCCAAACCTATGGAGGAGGTAAGAGAAAATCCACCTTTTCATTGGAGATCAGTTATGTGATTGTTCAGACTTAAACTACGACAAGCTCCTCGTGTTCTAAAATAATATGTGTTTGGGGTCTTAAACTGTGTGCCGGACCCATCTAATCTCTGGATCCAGCAACTGTTAAAATTTAATCAATGCTTAAAATTTAATCAATGCCTCCCAGTGAGGTGTTAGCCTGGGTGGTGAACCATTAAGGGAGATTAAGGGGCTCTATGTGAGATGGCAAAAAAGCCAGAGGTATGAAGAGAGGTGGCCTAAAATGGTTCTGCAGAGGCAGCTGTAAAGGTACTTAAATGTCCCTACTCTCCACTTGATGGCTTCATTTGTGGCAGATGACAGTTAGAAGGAGGAGGAGACTATCACAGGTGCTGTAAAAGGGAGGGGGTCCTTTTTTTTTGGTTGGAGAACTGCATTACTAAATAAAACACTGTAATAAATAATGCCATTTACATCCTGCTCTTCCTCCTGATTGACATGAGCTATGAGCTAACTGTGTTTGGCTATTGTGTTTCTAGGGGTATTCCTGATTCCATACGTCATCGCGTTTTTGTTGGGAGCCA
Organism: Zootoca vivipara; assembly: GCF_965207765.1. Classification (NCBI taxonomy): domain Eukaryota; kingdom Metazoa; phylum Chordata; class Lepidosauria; order Squamata; family Lacertidae; genus Zootoca; species Zootoca vivipara. The sequence goes on along the minus strand of NC_142591.1, from coordinate 9,737,567 downwards.
TCCCTGTATTTTTCCTTGAATTAGCTATAGGGCAACGCTTGAAAAAAGGCAGCATTCAACTCTGGTGGCACATCTCTCCTTTCCTGGGAGGACTGGGTAGGTAACTGCCTTTACATGTGATTATACAATCTTCTAATCATTGCTTATTCCTGGAAATGCATGGGCTCCATGAAGCTGTAATAGCAAACCCAGTCGTGTAAACTCAAGTAGTTGTCTGGAAGCTAAACAGGGCCACTCAGGGGCAGCCTTTCCAATTTCACCACCTGAGTCAAAATGGAAATTGCCTCTCCAACCCCCTACCCCACTCAGTTTGTTTAATTCACAGAGCAATGCTTTTTTCCAGACTGCCAGAGTTCAGATAGTCATTGGATTTGATCTTCCAGTTGTGCAGATCAGACTCTTGCAATTGTCTTTGTTCATGCCAATTCTGCATGTGCTTGCATATTCCACAGGTTACACTTCTATGATAGTGTCCTTCCTAGTGAGTTCGTATTATAATATGCTTTTGGCCTTGGTGATGTGGTATTTTATAAACTCTTTCCGAAACCCGTTACCTTGGAGTTCCTGCCCAACAGATACCAGCAAACCAGGTGAGTTCCCAAGTCGCTTGCTGCTTTCTGTTATTAGTATCTGCTTTTGTATGTATTCTTCAACTACCGCATTGAATTGTTTGTCCAACTCTGCCGCAGTCAGCAATTGTCAGACCCAGGTTTGTCCCTGCCATGCCTCCTTTGGTCCTAGGGAATAGGATATGAACTGAGCTATAAACTTGTAAAAGTAATGCAGCAGAGGTAGAATAATAATAATCTTTTTATTTATACCCTGCCCATCTGGATGAAGCAGCAGTGAGTTCACGTTTAAGGCATAGCTTAGTTTAATAATGGTTTAAAGTGCTGTGTTGATGGGGCCAATAACTTAAAGCAAGTGTGAGGGAACTAGACGCCCTCCAGCTGTTACTGCACTACGGCTCCCACGATCCCTGGATATAGGCCATGCTTGCTAGGGCTGATGGGAGGTGTAGTTCAATGACAGCTGGAGGTCCAAAGGTTCCCCACTCCTGGCTTAAAGTTTACTAGTTATGCCAAGCAAGAGCTTCCTGTGCAGAGATAATTGATGCCTGAAGAAAGGCCTCATTCCTGCCCCTTCCCCTTCATGGAATTGCTTCTAGAGGATGAGGCACATATCCCAGGGCCGGCTTCGCCGCACGGAACCCATGCTGCGCCCTGCGAGGGCGGGGGCGCCAGAGCGATCTCCGCCCCTCAGCGCCAGGGCGGCTGATCTGCTCGAGACTGCCCTGACATATCCATTCACCTGAGGCTGTGTCTGGTTGCATCCCTAACCCAAATATGTGTAGGGCTAGAGAGTTTTGTTCCAGGCTTGGACTGAGAACTGAGGTGAAGCATCTCCTCTTGATGGCATTCTTTCGGGATGCCCTGTTTGTCAATCAAGAGGAGGCTATTCCCCAAACTAAACAATACCTCAGTCTAGAATGGAATGGAGTTTTTAAAATGCAGTCTCAATTGATGCAAAATCTTCTATGATTCTATCTGTTTTGATAATGCCTTCTGTGTTTGTTATTTCAGAACTTATTGAAGAATGTCACAAAAGCACACCTACCAATTATTTCTGGTATAGGTACACTTTAAACATAAGCACAGATATTGGAAATAGTGGCCCACATCAGTGGTGGCTGGTTTTATGTTTGGCAGCCTGCTGGTTAATTGTGTTCATTTGTACAGTACGAGGAATTGAATCGGCTGGAAAGGTGAGCAGGGATTATTACTGGACACCTGTATTTCACTGACTTGGTCCTTACTGAGGTGGTAAAGCCATATTTGGACTGCACCCCTTGAAACAGGAGGCAGCTCACATGAACGAATGTTCTACCATATTTTTTAAAAGGCAGCTGCCCATTGAAAACTAATACATCTGCGAGGTTAGAATCCACATGCAGAAGGGTTTTTCTTTTTTTTTGCATGTGTTTGATCATCTTATTACCTGCTTACAGTTAGAAATGGTACAGCCCAGACAGAGTATTATCTAATATTCTATTTTTAATTTTGCGGGGAGAGGGCCTGCCATTTTGTAGCTGAAATAGCAGCATCCTCGCAGAAGATACGTAAAGCAAATAAGAAGCAAAATTATGGATTAGTTAGCTATAAAGTACAACTATGAGGAACACAAGGGTTCGCACTAGACTGCAGGGCTAAAGCAACTTGGGAAGGAACAGCAGTTTAAATGGGCTGACTAGGACTGCGTCATGATGAATAGTCAGTTGAATAATATATTGCCTGTCTTATGGTGTATTTAGCTTTTGAGGTCCACTGTGTAAAACTGCTTCTTCTCCACTGTAGATAAACCATATTTTAAGAAGTTCAGATCCTGACACAAAAAGCTGTTGAGCTTTTTTTCTGATTGGGCAGCCATACGCCCGATTTCTGAAAAAGCAGCCCAGACGAATCCCAGGAAATTCTGGGTGTATGGCAGCCCTAGATGCCTCTAATAAAACAGACTGTAGTTCCTTAAGTTGTCACAAGGTGTTTTCTATCTTTTTTTTTCTGCAACAGACTAAAGGCTGGTTAACACATGTATGCTTGCCTCTTTAATCAATCAATCAACCAATCAATCAACCAATTAGTTCCCTACTTTTCATCCAAAGAGTGCACGCTACTCTCTTTTTCCTCTTGTACACCATTTTTTTCTGCTCACAATCTTTCAGTCGGTTGGACTGGAGAACTGTCTCAAGGTCACCAGTGAGCTTCATGGCCATAGGCACCAACTTGGAGAAAATGTTGGGAGGGCCCCCCCACTTCCCCCACAGTATCTGTTACATGGTGTTGCCTTCACCTGTTCCTGACACTCACTTTTTTCTTCTCTGCTTTGCTCTTCCTCTTAGGCAATATATTTCACAGCTACATTTCCTTACCTAATTCTAACATTATTCCTTATTTATGGACTGACTCTCCCAGGAGCCATTCACGGATTACTCTACTTCATGACTCCTAATGCAAGTATTTATTCAATTGATCCTTGGTGTTCCAGATGATGTACGGAAAGTCTAACTTGGTCTTTTAGAAGAAAGACCACACTTGTTGGTCTGAGGTAGTGTGCATGCACACGAAAGCTCATACCAAGGGCAAATTTAGTTGGTCTCTAGGGTGCTACTGGAAGGAATTTTTTTATTTTGTTTGGTCTTTTAGAGGTGGCTTTGAACTTTAAACTTTCCTCCATGCTGCTTCTTTGCTTACCACTTAATACTAGCTGGGATCCACACACAATTCTGGTAATTGTACTTTGTTAACTCCCCCTGGAATCTATGAAAAACAGAAATTTGTGTAAAAAGTGCCCATTTCTAGAACTCACGAATATAGGCAACCCTGGGTCAAATCTTATTTCTAGGCAGCCAGGGCAGAACTACACTTCATTGTGCAAGCATGGGGTGTCCCAGTTCTGTATTTGACATGTAATGCTGGGGCAAATGCAGAGAGGAAGAGATGCATTTGCAGAGGAAGCCAGTGGCAGGTACTCAATCCTCCTTATGCCCACCAGTTATTCCCTACAAATGCTCCCCTTGGCTGCTTTTTGTTTCTCTGTCTGGCAGGGTCCAAGACTGGAAGACGCCCAAGTGAAGGTAAAAGCACCCTAGTGAGCATTTGTAAGGGAGTATCACCAACCATGGAAAGAGTTAAGCGCTCTCTCCTACACACTGATTCTCCCCCTCCCAACAAGCCCCCAGCAGGCAGTTTGTTAAACACTTGTTTGCCAGTACAGTCATGCCTCATGTTACATCCGCTTCAGGATGCGTGTTTTCCGGATACGGACGCGCCGAACCCAGAAGCCCTGGAATGGGTTACTTCTGGGTTCGGTGCTTCCGTGACCTGTGCGCATGTGCAGAAGCGCTAAATCACGCTTTGGGCATGCGCAGAAGCGAAGGATTATGTCACGCGGCGCTCAGGATGCGACCTTTTCAGGTTGTGAACGGGCTTCCGGAATGGATCCCGTTTGCAACCGGAGGCACCACTGTATAGTGCATTCTACTGTTCTGAATTTGTTGAATTCAGAATGACCGCTCCCCACATTAAATGGGGGGGGCGACTTTGCGTGGTCACGTGCAGCCCCCTGGATCCCAGAGCGGCTACCTGGTAGTTTGGACTGGCTGCATCCTCCCCAGGCTGAATACCTGGGGTCTCCGCCTACCCCAGCCAAGTGTCCAATCCTGCCTGGGGAGGCGTTGCCAGGGGAATGGCCAGGTAAGGGGAGGAACCATACAGCCCACACAACAGAAGGTGAATCTTACCTGGGGAAACAGCAGTTGGCTCCAGAGCTTCTCCCACCATCCACACCCTCATTTAAGTCTTAACCTCTTTTCCACAGGTACGCGAGCGCTGCTACGCCAGGGCTGCTGTTGAAGTGCCGGAAAGGAATTTTCCTGCATTGGCAGGTTTCACCTTTGCGTGGACAGGCAGAGTCCCCCAAACCCCCAACCCTTCAACAGCGATCTTGACATAGCAGCGCCTGTGTACCTGTGGAAAAAAGGGTTAACCTGCAAAAGAAACTTGAATGAGGGTGTGGAGGGTGGGAGAAGCTCTGGAACCAACTGGTGCTTGGAGGTAAGATTCAAATTCTATTGTGTGAGCTGGAAAGTCCTCCCCTTACCTGGCCATCCCCTGGCAACACCTCCCCAGGCAGGATTGGACGCCAGGCTGGGGTAGGCGGAGACCCCTGGCATCCTACCTGGGAAGGCGGTTCCAGCCCCAAACTACCAGGGAGTTGCCTTATGGGATAGGGGCTGCGTGTGACCACGCGAAGGTTGCCCCTCATTTGATGTGTGGAGCGGTGGTTTTGGTGGTTTCAGGCCTTGGGCGGAATCCTTTAGTCTATCTTCCTAAATTGGAGGGGGGGCGTGAAGCGCTGTCCCACGTCCCCTTTGCGGCGGTGATACCAGGGTTCCCCGTTAAAGGGGTCTTGAAGGGAGGGTGTTATGTACTGAGCTGAATCCTAGAACAATAGGATTCAGAAACAGCGGGAGCTACCCAATCCAACTCCAGGTGGAAGTGACCTCCCGCTGTTTCTGAATCCTATTGTTCTAGGATTCAGCTCAGTACATAACAGAGGCATTGACCATAAGCCGAGAGGTTGTCATTGCTCTCCCTTCCAACAGCGGTGAATGGGGGGCGGGCTCTCTGCTTGAACATATGTTCTCCAGAGCCAGCCCAATCCCCACACATTCTGGATAACCCTGAAGTCTCCCAGATCCCCGGCTGGGGACTGGGAAGGATAAACGCCCAATGCCTGAGCCAAGGTCTCCCTACACCTGAAACGTAATAAAGTTGTGGCCAATTTTAATCCCATAGCAAGTTGTCTTGAGTCGTTTTTCCGCTCAGGGGCTTGCCTAGGGTTTGGGGGACGCCACCTGTCCATGCAAAACACACTAGTTTTCCACTGCTTGCCAGGAAGGCCTTTATCAGTGAAATACACACAGGAATTAAGAGACTAATAATGTGTTTAGCCCTGATATCTCCCTTTCTCTCTCACAGCTCAAGCAGATCAACAATCCACGTGCCTGGCTTGATGCAGCCACCCAGATTTTTTCCTCTCTTTCTTTAGGATATGGGGGACACATAGCATATTCAAGCTACAACCCTTCAGGGTAGGTTTTGTAGCTTTTGCTCACAATGTGGAGAGGAGTTGTTTGACGCAGTAAAATCGTCTTCTATGAGATAGCGCCTCAATGATCTCTGGAGACAAGACTCAATTCTCATTCAGCCCACACTGGAGCCCAGGAAAAGCGGCTGGCTCTGTTTGCTTCATGTTTCCCTGTGTGAGAGTCCCAAAGATGCTCTCTATTGTTCTTTCTGCAATGCCAGTGTTGGGCAAACGCCCCAGTACACAGGCTGTCGCACACAAACAAACAAACAAAGTGGGAAAACTTCAGCTAAGTTTGAGATGCAATACTTTATTATTAATGAGTCCCACTGAAGTCAGCTGCAGAGCCCTGACTTGAGACTTTTTATTTTTGACTGAGGCGGCTGCATGTTCTCAATACAGTGGTACCTCTAGTTATGAACTTAATTCATTCTGGAGGTCCGTTCTTAACCTGAAACCATTCTTAACCTGAGGTACCAGTTTAGCTAATGGGGCCTCCCACTGCAGCCGGCAGGCGATTTCTCTTCTCATCCTGAGGTAAAGTTCTTAACCCGAGGTACTACTTCCAGAGTCTGTAACCTGAAGTGTTTGTAACCCGAGGTACCACTGTATAGCTTCACTCCATAAAGTTCCTGTGAGAATAAAACAGCATAACTTGCTTGTATGCTACCTTGGAATCCATTGGAAAAAGGTGAGGTCTAAATGTGATAAATGTATAATATTCGGGGCCTCTCCATTCCCAGAATGATGAAAAATTTCAGGGATTCCAATGCGTGCACCAGGGCTGGTTTCTGTTGAATGAGATCTCAAGAGTCTTACTGACATTTCTGTGGCAAAAGGCTTTATTTACACAAATATACAGCATCAAAGCTCAGACGGATCCTCCTGCCCCAGTAGATTTCGAGAACCCCCAGTGCCATTTCATTGGATTTTCACAGAGTTTTAGTCAGGCCTTGTCTTTTTCAGGCCTTGTCTCTGTTCTAGGGCTGCCTGCTTATTTTCTCTTTCTCACACACAAAAATTGAGGACAATTTTTATTGTAATTATTGGTAGGTTTTAGACAGAATTTTTTTCCACATGTTTATAGTTTTCATTCTATCAATGTTTAATAGTATTTCAATGATTTTTCCCCCTCTAGTGGTTCATGTTTTTACATTGAAAGCTGCTTTGAGTCCCGTCAGGGAAAAAGATGGGGTATAAACAAATGAATAACAACGACAAAACAACACATTCTAGCTGTTTCGTTTCTGTGGCAATATGCCATATGTGTTTGGCCATTTCTTTAGGCCCATCCTGCAGTCAAAGAGAATCTGCCAGGCTAAGCTTTTCTAATCAGTTTAAAGTCTTCTGCAGAAACCAGCATTCACAGCATTGGAAGAGGGACCCTAGGACTAATTTTGCCTCCCACCCCCTTCTCCAATTTCATTGTAAAATTATTGTTCATTGCTTCTTGCATTCCAACTTGTCAGCCTAAAAGAGAAATATGGATTTGAAGCCTCCGGGAAATGGCATTGTTTGAGGGCATACACAAGCTTAAACTGAGAGTATGTCCTGTAAATGACAATCTCCATCCATTTATTATTATTATACCCTGGATGGGGGTTGGAGAGTGTGCACAAAAGAAGTTAAGTTGCTCAAAAGCTCTGTTGGCACAGAGTGGGCCCCTCTTTGAGTGAAAGGCAGCAGAACAAGGGGAGTTAGTGGGCTACATTAGGTGAGAGATGGGGCAGGAACTGTTGCAAAGACCATTTGGTTGTTTAGACGGTATTCTCTCTTCTTATTCAGGTATTTAGTTAAATTGGAAATGCTACCTGCTGTCCTTATTGTGGTTTAAGCTTTACTTGCCTTGTGATACAGATGGTTTAAATTTATTGTAATTTACTGGAGCTGATTTTAGGCTGACCAGCTGCAATTTTCATATATTGTTAGCCTCCCATCCCAGAAAATATCTGTCTATTCTATTGCTTTGTTTTACTGTTCTGGGATTGAAAATATTCAGTGAAGAGTAGAGTACAAGTACTTCAAATGTATAATATTAGAAGTTATAGAATCGGTGCTGTCCTTTGTAACATTTAATGGGGTTGTTATGTACTTGTTTTTCCTAGAAATGACTGTGAACTGGATGCTGTCATGATAGCAGCAATAAACTCTCTGACGTCTTTGTTTGCGTCAGTCCCAATTTTTTCAATTCTGGGGTTCAAAGCAACAATGGCCTATGAAGACTGTTTGTCAAGGTGAGCCGTTGAAGTTTCATAGTTAGGAACCAATTTAAGGTGTTGATCCAAGCCCTCTGTTCACGATTTTTGTTTTTCATTGTCTAGAATTTTGTGTCATTTCTCTCCCCCCCCTTTAAACTACTTTAGGGAACCCCAGAGGGCAGAATTAAAATAAGATTATAGCATAGTATATAATTCTGCATGCTCCATGTGCCTATTCATTAATTCAGGTATACAGGCAACTCCCTTTTTGTGTGGGGGTTGTGTTCCAGGTCCCTACGCACGTCAGTGGTTGGTCATAAACCCATACTGCCCCTGGCCTGCCCTATTCGAAGCAAATTGCTGTTGGCAATGCAAATAATTTGTATCATTCCTGATTTTACTGACAGAAATGTCAAATACATCACCAAGGTATCCAGGAATGACAACATCACTGTAGACAGTGGCGCATTTTGGCTCAGTTACTTGAATGGAACAGATATCAATAAACTTGCATCTCTCAAGCTGGCAAATTGTGATCTCCAGTATTTCCTTGATCAGGTATCGTACTCGCATTACAAAATGCTCCAGTTGTAAAAGTACAGTATGCACTGATTTTGTAGTCGCCAAAACAATGCCACTTGCTGGGGCTATTGCCACAGACAGGGCATTAATTCTTGATGGCATTCATATGCTGTTTTTCTGCCAAGCCACCTATTTACAGGAAATGGTACAAACTAGTCTCAGACTTCAGCACCTTATGCACGATCTCTGTGAGCTGGGTTTTCTGGCTGTTGCCTTCCGTCATGGCATGCAGGTTTTAAGCGGGTGCATGGAAGGCAAGGGCAGGGCTGCTTCTGTTGATAGGACCTGATGGCTATATGTTCCCTGGCTTGGGCATTATGGTGTCTCCATTACCATGGGCTTTTGCTGAATAGGATCTGAATGGTTAGGGCTCATCCAGAGCTTTTGCGGTTTTCGCCATGACAGGTAGTGCATTTAATAGGGACCAGTAGGGTGGCACAAGTGCGGCTAGGTTGCCCCACCAGCTTCCCAACAGTGCACATTGTCATTGTTTATGGGGGAGGACAAGACAGTGGGGAGCTTGGCGAGGGTGGCTGCTGCGGCAGAGCCAGCCCGCTGCTCCTGTTGCAGCACTTGCACCATGCCAGCCTCCCTGCTGCCTTGCTCCTCTCCTTCACAGCGGCCTGTGGTATTTTGGGTGCCAGGCAAGCAATGCAACCTCACCTGAGAGGAAGTGATGACAGACAACACTGACATGGCTTCCTTCTCTGGAACGGGTCTGGTCACATTCTATGAAGGCTTCTGCAGGTTCCACTGCATTTTTCTGTAGAGTTTCTCTGCTGGACCTCTGCCATGCTGCAAGGTGGTCACAGACCTGGTTCTTCAGCTACCGTTGATGTGATGGCCCAGGCAGGAAATTTTTTCAGAAGTGCTGTGTATAGCTCTTTGGCTTCATACAAGCTGCTCTGTCTCTGGTAAACTAGCTTGTCACTCTACCCATAAGTATGAGTGCACAGAGACCACAGGTTGCCTGGTTATCTCTGAAGAAACACAATCTACCTCTGCCCCACTATGCTTGCACATAGAAGAAGGGGCTCAGGGTACCCACCAAAACTCTTGTCCAGCTTGTGAAGTTCTCCCTTAAAGTTCTGCAGAGAGACACAGAAACCATACCTGTGTCTGTACGTGTGAGCACTAAAAGAAACACAGAAAGCAACCTGTGAGCTTAGGTGGCTGCTTTTATTATTATTACCTTTCCTTCACCCTTAGCTCCCAGGGCAAGTGACAATGATTTAAAATGCAACACTAAAAACAGATGACAGCAACTTAATGCCACTAATATATTTTGACTCCTAACAATGCACATCTCAGGTGTCGGAGGTCAAGGTCAAGAGGGTTTGTTGTTTTCCCCACCCACCCCAATAAGAACTTGTCATCGGTAATGACTGTATCTTATTCCAGATGATGGCTAAATGTTGAGTAATACAATGTTTTGCCTTTGCATTAGAATAAATGACACTCAGCAATAAATCTGACGGATTTTACCATTATTTGTGAATTTTGCAGAGTGTTTCTGGACCTGGCTTGGCCTTTATTCTGTTCACTGAAATCGCCGTTAAGATGCCTGGATCGAACACTTGGGCGATTCTGTTTTTTCTCATGCTGTTCAGTATTGGTATATCTTCCATGTTTGGATTTGTTCAAAGTATCTTGACGCCTCTCACAGAAACTCCCATTGTGTCTAGATACATACGCAAGGAGGCTGTATGCGGTAAGACATCTTCAAATACTTTTCTTGTTAATAACCATGCTCAAGATTAATATGGTGCTTTACTTGATTCAAAGCGTTTCTCATACATTACTTCAGCATTCGTAAACAACAGCGGTTTAGCATTACAGTATCTCTGTATTGCAGAAGGGGGCTGAGATTCGTGGGCGAGACAGTACCATATTTCAGTGGGGGAACATCCTAGCTCATTGCTCATTCTCTTAGCTGAAACTGTTGTTTCAACCCAGGAAGGTTCAACTGGCACCTTTGTTATACACCTTTAGGTGCCAGGCAAAAAAAGTTCCTCTTCAACCAGGCCTTGTGCTTATTCTATGGCCTTTTAAATGTGTTTGTGGGAGTGGGGGTTATTGTTTAGTTTTTGTTCCATTTATTTTGTGCTTTTATCCTGTATTTTTATCTTGTGAAACCACCCTGATATCTCTGAAGGGTGGTATATAAATTAACAAATAGTGATAGCAACAATAACAATAATCTGTTGAGGCGAAACTATATAGCTTTAATGATACCAGATTGCACCGTTAAGAAGGATAGGCAAGAACGGAACATCTATAAACACACATCTAAACACCACTGGTTAGGTTTTCTTTTATTTCCTTTGTGCTGAGTTACAAATGAATGTTGTTGTCTGTAGGTTTAATATGCCTTACTGCCTTTCTGCTGGGCCTGGTTTTTACTCTGAGATCAGGAAGCTACTGGCTTGAGATGTTTGACAGCTTTGCGGGGACCTTGCCTTTGCTCATCATTGGTTTCTTTGAAGTGATCGGTGTTGTATTTATTTATGGAATGAAAAGGTAATGTTTCTTTGCCTATGTATCTGGAAAAGCCCTTAGGTGCTGGTTGCTGTATTGTAACAACATCAGCATTAATCCTTATTAACAATGTTAGCATTCAAATAATATTTCAATGTTTTTCCTCTACAATGTCTCAGACAACTCTGTAAAGTAGGCCCACCTAGAGAATTCACTGCAGAAATAATATTTGAACTGAGGACTTCCTCATTAACAGCTCAGCTCTTGGGAGACTCGATTCCCAGCTGCTAATTGCTTTCTGAGCCATGTCTGTGTTTTTTGCTGAATTTGTGAGTTCTTTACTACTGAAAGCACTTTAACTAAGCATTTCTATTAAGAAATGAACACACTATGGAGAAGCTAGGCGGTTCAACAGAACTACCGATTCAGCATAACCCAGTGAAACATAACTGCAGATTTGTTTAGACAGATTCTGCAATGCCTGAAAATTCTCAGCAAAATTTATTATTATTATTATTATTATTATTATTATTATTATTTATTTATTTATACCCCGCCCATCTGGCTGGGTTTCCCCCACCACTCTGGGCTTCCAACAATACCAAAATACATTAAAATATCACAGATTAAATATTTCCCTAAACAGGGCTGCCTGTAGCCTAATCCACCTACATCTTGTAATGCTAATCAGGATTTTATAGTGATGGAGTGCCTTGTCCCTCCCATCCCCAGGCCTGCTATCCCATTTACTTGGTAACCAGCTGTAATTTTCTTCTAGACTCACTCTTCCCTCATATGGTAGTTTTCTATGTGGTGGTGGCGGCCAGCAGTTATGTTTAACATGATGGGCATAGTCACCAACAGCCATTGCTATTTGAAGTGGTATGGCCCAGGACCCAGGTTTACCAGCACCCCTCATCAGTGGGATCATGAGAACCAGTCCCATTGATAAGCTGGTGAGGTGTGACACTTCCCTCCTTTATCCTGCGGAAAAAAACACTCTAAGCAACAAACCTTTATTGAGTCTATTTATTTAGAAAAGCATTTCTGTACAGCCAAATAAAACGCTGAGGTGATTAACATAAAATACAAATTACAAGCAGTACAAATAATTATGGAAGTGGCTGGCTAATCAAAACCTTAAAGAGCAATGAAGGCCTGATGGCATAAAAAGATCTTTAAGAGAAGCAGGAAAGTCAAAAGTGAGGTTGTCTGCCTGATCTCTTACTGGCCTAGGTGCAGCAAGAAATACATCATTATTGTCTTCGTAGTATGAAATATATTTCATTGTATTCAGTGGGACTAGGGTCCCAGCTAAGTGGCGCTGTGGTCTAAACCACTGGGCCTCTTGGGCTTGCCAATCAGTAGGTCAGTGGTTTAAATCTTTGTGATGGGGTGAGTGCCTGTTGCTCTGTCTCAGCTCCTGTCAACCTGACAGTTCGAAAGCATGCCAGTGCAGGAGGGTAAACGGTGCGTCCTGGTTTCTGTCATGGTGTTCTGCTGTGAAGCAGTTTAGTCCTGCTGGCCACATGACCTGGAAATCTGTCTGTGGACAAACGCCAGCTCCCTCAGCCTGAAAACAAGATGAGCACCGCAACCCCCTAGTTCACCCCCTAGGCACTTAACCGCCCAGGGGTCCTTTACCGTTTTGCCCAGGTAAGGTTTGCAGCCTTATGCATAATTTGACGCTTTAAATACCACAATATGCAATAGGATAAAGGTTTCCTATCTGTTGTGTTTAATTTATTTTTCCTTGATTTCACAATCCCTCTGGTTTAAAAGATGAAGAACTCTAGGCAGGGGGAGCAGAGGCTTCAAAGTTTCTCACCAGCAGTTAACACCTGGAAAGGAGACAGAACAGGCTAGCTGGTCAGTCTTCCCCACTATGGAGACATGTAATTCATTTCTATTTGAGTCTCAGAAATCATTTCTAAATTAGCATATAAACGTTTTACGCCAGCCTGAATCCTCTTTTGTTTGCATTTCCCTCTTTTGAGTGATGCTTATGTAGCTGCTCCACTTGTTCCTGCATTCATCAAGTGATGAACATGCATGCGGTCAGAGGAGAAACAGAAGTTTAACTGGCTTCATTTTTAATAAGGTTACATGCAAGTGAATTCTCCACAGATCCCTCACTAAATATATCCATTTCGTTGACAGATTCAGTGCAGATGTGGAAGAGATGACAGGAAGACCACTAAACTGTTATTGGAAGGCAACGTGGCAATTTTTCTCCCCAGGGATAATGTTCGTGATTTTTGTGTCCTATGTACTTCTTGAGGAAACTTCAAGCTACAATACATGGAACCCAAATTATGTAAGTTACCTTTATACAAGTAATTACTAGTCTGTCCCTAATTTGCATGCATGGGGGAGGGGGAGATTGAGCTCTCATTCCAATCTTGTAGCTGTGTGCTCCTGGACTGATGATGATGATAATAATAATTTATTATTACGGCCGGAGACCAGCTTGTGAAACACAAATGGGAATACAATCCCAAGCAAAACAAACATTTAAAACAATATACAGTGGTGCCTCGCTAGACGAATTTAATTCGTTCCAACGGTCAATTTGTCCAACGAAAAATTCGTCTTGCGAGGCACTGTTTCCCATAGGAACGCATTAACAGTTAATTAATGTGTTCCTATGGGCTCCAGGGGACTGGCGGCGCTTGCTCGCTTGGCTCCCTGGAAGGCAGGAAGACAGGCGGCAACAGCCCTACAGCTCTCCTTGCTGTCGGTGGCAGGAGGAGAGGAATGAAGGAGGAGAAAGCAGCCCTTTCTCCCCGTTCGTTCCTCTCCCCCCTACCGCCCGACAGAAAGCACAGATCCCGGGGTTGCCGGATCTGTCGGGCGGGGGGAGGCACAAGCAGAGGACCGGTCCGATGCTCCGCTTGTGCCTCCCCATGCCCGACAGAGCCAAATGCCGGATCTGTCAGGCGGTGGGAGGGACAAGCGGGACGATCCCCTGCTGTGTCGGGCGGGATGGGGGGGGGAAGCGCAGGATCTTTTGTGCGTTTCCCCCACATCCCGCCTATCACACAGCGGGGATCGTAGGGGGCTTGAGAAGCCCGCTACGATCCCCCGCTGTGTCGGACGGGAAACGCAGAAAAGATCCTGCGCTTCCCCCTCCCCCCCGCCCTGGGGGGAACGCAAACGGCGAAAAGCCCCCGCTGCTGACTGGCTTGGCGGTGGTGGGAAGAAGGGGAGGAATTCCTCCCCTTCTTCCTGCCCCCGCCAAGCCAAAGCCGGCTTCCCTCGGCAGCAGCCGCCGCTTTGTGCTGGGCAGCGGGAGAAGCAGTTCCTCTGCTTCTCCCGCTGCCGCCTGGCACAAAGCCGGTTTCGCTTCCCTCGGCAGCCACCACCTGGCTTCAGACGGCGGCTGCCGACGGAAGCAGCTGTGTGCCAGGCTGCTGCGGGAGAAGCAGAGGAACCGCTTCTCCCGCCACTGCCCAGCACAAAGCCGACATCGGACGGGGCTTCAGAAAGGCGCAGCGCTTCTCCGAAGCCCCGTCCTATGCTCCCGGGTGCCCATGGCGTGGCGGTGGGGGGGAGAAGTGGGGGATCCGTTCCTCCACTTCTCCCCCCCTTCTTCCCGCGCTACAGCCCTTTGTGTTCCGCTGGTCTCTGCCGGTTGCCCCTCACCGGCAGAGACCAGCGGAACACAAAGGGGAACCAGCTGCAGCGCAGGAAGAAGGCAAAGGAAGATCAGCTGAGAGCTTGCTACAGCTGGTTCCCCTTTTGCTAGACGAATGCCCCTTTCGGTAGGTTTTGCAATCGGAGGTTTTTATGGCCACGCTTCGCAAGATGAAGCGGGAGCCATAAAAAACCTCACCGTCTTGCGAGGCAACCTCCGATCGCAAAACCTATTCGTATTGCGGAAAATTCGTCTTACAGGGCATTCGTCTAGCGAGGGACCACTTTACAACAATGGATTTAAAGTTTTTAAATGTGATAGGCGTATAAACACATAAAAACTTTAGGATAATTGATAAAGTCGCTTTGCTTAAGCAAAGAATTCCTCTCTAATGGTTTGGCTTTACCTGCAACCTCTTCCATTGTCTCCCAAGACAATGGATGCCAACAATGGAATTCAAGGTCGCGTCCATGTGGTTCCTAGCTAGTCAACCATGCAGACACTGAGCAGTCCCAGACACAACACACAGAGGATTGCCACTAGCACAATGGGACTTTATTCCCCTCTCCTTCTCCCATGGCACCCCAAAATTTGCTCGGGGTTCACAAGGGGAGAAGAGGAGGAGAACATCCCATCATGTAAGGAGACATCCTTGTGCTGATAAAGCCATAGTCTTAGCCCTACACTGCATGCAACTCAGGAGTCTTCCCTTTCCCTTTTGGAACATTGCCAACCTTTGCTTAGCTCTCACTTTGAAGGATTATCCAGCTGTAATTCCTGTCCTCACTTACCTGGGAGCAATCCCCATTTAACCGGATGGGATTTACTTCTGAGTAAACCCACAGAAGATTGTGCTGTTTAGTGTGGCTTTCATGCAATACATTCGTTTCTCCCAAAGGTACATTTTCCTGCAAAAGAGCCCAAAAAGTACCCTATCTGGGCTGCTGTCATCTCTGTGATGCTGGAAACTGGACCATGTTTGATGATCCCTTTCGGAGCCATTTACCAACTTTGGAGAATCGTACTGAAAAAGAAACAGATACACAAAATACATCCAGACACCAGCACTGGTAGCACCTGATCTTAACTTTTGTTTCGGCGATCTGGTCACCCTTGTTTTCCCCATCCTATCCTGACCATTAACCCCCCCCCACATGTATCCTCAAATTTAAGGTATTCAATCAGTATGGATGTAAGGATTTCTATGTAAAACCATTTTCTAAATAAATGCATCTTTATATATAGCACTCAGGAATGTTCGTAATACATAACACATAATTATCTTGTAAGTCTTACTATGCCGACCATATGAGGTAGGTCCACATTTTTATCCTTATATTGCAGGTGTGGGGGCTGAGACTGAAAGAAAGTGCTTTGCCTAAGGCCATTGGGTACATGAGACTTAGAAAGGGGAAAACTGCTAGGGGCTGATTACAAAATGATGACATTAGGTGGACACCCTCCAAAACATAAGTGGACAGAACATAGTAATTCCGCAGTAAGGATCTTTTCAGGCACCACTCTTACGACTGACTGTTTATGATTTCCCCTACAGCCAATAGAACATCCCATTTATTTTTAGAAACAAACTAATTTAGAGAGAATCAGTACTTTATTTATATCTAACCACCTGAACTCTATTTAGGTTTACCAAGTACGATACAACAACTGTTCTTGCTGAAAGGCCATGTGCAATACAGTAAAATCTCAAACATGCAAATAATTCAAGGATTACTCAGCAAGGGTTAAGGAAAACCACATGGTTCTGACAGCCACAATTATAAAATAATGTGCCGCTGAGGTTTTAAAACAGAAGTCACAGAACTCACAGAAGTGAGTTATGCAAACAAGGCCTGCAAGACAGAGCTGTTCCGCCTGGCCTTTGGGTTAGACTCAGCCTGACCCCTGTGTTTTCCTCCCTCATGGCTTGGATTTATGGCCTACTTGAAATGAGGCTGCATTTTAAATTTTAATACTGTATTTTAATCTGTATTTTAATTAATTGTTTTTATGTTTCATTGTAATTCTGTTGGTGTCAGCCGCCCTGAGCCCGGTTTTTGACTGGGGAGGGCGGGGTATAAATAAAATTTTATTATTATTATTATTATTATTATTATTATTATTATTATTATTATATCCCATCACTTACTTTGCTGAGAGAACATTTTGAAAATGTCGCTTTGAGCTCATGTATTCATGGCATTAAGCATACTTTCAGGCACCAAATTACATTTTTCCTGCTTTGAGATACAGGAGGTTGATTTAGCTATTTATTTCTTTTTCTTTTTTAAAGGAGAAATACATCAGTTTACCTACCATAGGACTGCATCTATCAATCCAGAATGGCTTTGAAATCTTCATACAGTGATGGTTCTGTCACTTCCTTCAGGAGCTGTACAGAAGCTTCTGGAATTTGCCGGAGCAACTGTATTTCACCTGAAAAGATGAATGCTAAAATCAACCAATCGCTTGATAGACAAATGATAGGCAAATCATTCCGAACAGGGTTATTGGGTGGTCTGTCTTTTAAAATGAGGGTGGCCATTTTTTCCAATGCAATGCCTCTGGGCCGCATGGCACATTGGCACACTCGATCCCTGCACTCCCAAGAACATTTGCACCATCATTTTGAAACTGCACGTGATGGGGAGCAGGCTTCCTAGCTGCTTGAAGCACCTCCCCTCCTGTGGTTCCCAGTATTTGGAAGCCACGCTGCTTCCCACGGTGGAGGGAGAGCAATAGTCATAACGGCTAGGACCCATTCCCCTCCCCCCCCCATGAATTTGTCTGATCCTCTTTTAAAGCCAACCAAGTTGGAGACCATCACCGCCCCCTGGGGGAGAAAGTTTCGTTGTTTGACCATAAACTTGCCCATCTCTAAAGGAATTATATGGCTATTTAAAAATAGTTCAATGCCCTCGAGAATCTCAAATACGTATATCAGATTAGCTTTTATTGCAAGAACTATGCCAGTGACTATACAGATATGATGCCCCAATCAGAGCAGTATCAGCTTGACATTGTAAAATCCACACATCTTTAATGCACTATAATTGTATCTATAAATATTTCAAATGACTTAGAAGACATTAGGCTTCTTCAGAAAACTCGCAACTTAGTGCATTCAGCTTCACTTGTTTGACATTTTAAGGGGACGGGCATTTGGGGTGGGTGGGGGTGGGGAGAGACTTTGGCAGTCCCACTCGCCGTTGAGCCCAATGTGTTTTGATTATACACGGTTTATGCGCTATCCCTGGAACATAATGCCCACTTAAGTTGAGAGTCACCTGTACCAGCATTTTCCTACCCAACAATATCCTAATTTCTCAAAAACATCCATAGTTATTCCCTACTCCCACCCCCGCATAGAATAATGATAACATAGACTAAATGAAAGAGTCACTTCAAGAATAAACTTAACAGTTTTTAGTTGGAAAGGAAAATTAAGAGACATGAACAGCATTTGCACGTCTTGGCATGAAGCGGAGAGGTACTTACATTGTTTGAGTGGTACAAGAAGACACTTGTAAATAACTCTGTGATTTCCTAATTTCACACTGAAGGCACGATAGCAGAGCCATTGCACAGCTTTGTATGTAAGTGGCGCTGAACCACCAGCAGGAGAAAAAGGTATATCTAGGCGTAAAGCAATCAAGAAAGACTTGAGCTTGTTTAGTGAAGAGATTTTATATTATTTTCTTAATAATCAATTTTATTAAAAGTTTTCAACATAAAATACAACAAAAACCAAGCAGATTTAATATCTTTAAAAACCCCCAATAAAAAATAAGAATAAAAGACTAAAAAAGAATGAAGGGAAAAGAAAACCAAACCAACACACACAAATTATTCTGTCAGCCTTCTATTTTAATCTTCAAAACTGATACCTGCCTCTGGTGGACATTGTCAATGTCTACCTGATCATTCCCATCCGCTCAGTTCCCATCTTGTTCCTGAGCCTTCCCAGCTCTCACCAGGGGTAGATTCCACCTTTCTCAGCCTCACACCTTAAGAAAAACTACTCTAATCCATCTCTCACACAGATCCCTTCCTCTTCAACATCTCCTTGCCCGCTCTACCACCCTCAAAAAGTAACTTGAATTTGAAGAAGACTTAATTGCAGATATAATTCCCTAGATTCAATTGCTACCATCTTCAGTTAAAAGGACAGAGTAAAAGAGGTGCCAGGCAATTAAAACATGTGAGAGAGGAAAAAGCACATCCTTAGTATCTGTCATATCTGTCCTGCAGGCTCTGCCCCAACCGCTCCATAGTGAACAAAAGTCTGCAAAGGGGGAGCCAGCTATACTCCTTTATGCAGTCCCACTCCTCTTGTGCAGTTGACATGGTGCCACCCAGATACTGTGGGGATTGTCGCCCGCATTGACCCTGGCCATTGGTCATGATGGCTGGGGCTGATGGGACTTGCAGTCCAACAGTATCTGGAGGACACAGGGGCAGCAAATGAGACTCCTCCCCGCAGCCCAACCAAAACAGCAGCTAGTGAAAACAGGATGAAAGCATTCAACTGGTCCGCCTTTAACGTCACACTTCTTGTGGGATGTAACATCACTGTTGCAGTCAAGTATAAGATTTCCTGTATGCCTAGAGTGGACATGCAGGGGGATGTTGCTACAGCCAGGAGGACTTCCTGTCTCACCTGGTCTGCAGCATCCTCCCCCTGTGTGTGACCAGACAGATGGGCATGACCCTGGCAGACCCTACAAAAGGGGCAGTCACACAGCCATCTTCCCTTCTCTCTCTCGACTCTTCTTGATGCTCTTTTGCTGTCTGCTGGATCTCAGCCAGCAGCACATGGGCTCATTCCCCACGTGGGATGAACTCGCACTTTCTTCTGTAACTACAAGCTAGAGCCTGCCTTCAGGGATCCAACTGTGAACTGAAGGTAAGTAAACTTCTTCTTATTCTTAAAAGAAGACTAATGTGTCATTATTGTTTTTAAGAGGGAATTAAAGGGGAATTTACCAGCACCAATCCAATCTGGACAAGCCAGACTGGATTGCTTAACGAGATTCTAACAAATCTACCAACTAGCTTCCTGTGATGTACAGGTAATGTGCTCTGCCGCTAACTAACTAACGTGAGTGAGGAAGGATAATATTCTCCTACTATCCACAACGTTCCCAATTTTATCCTATTACATTCTGCCCCCTGTGGCTATTTAGAGAGGGTTTTTTTAAAAAAGAGAGAAGGATACAACTTTCAGCGAGATGCTTAATGTCATGTCTAGTTTGGTCCTAAGCAAGAAACATTAAGGCAGAAGAACCACTCCACTAAGTAACTGTTCCCCAAGGGCTGTGGTTTTAGTACATTTATTTCACCTACCTGCATTTTTGGCTTTTAGTAGAGAGAAGCAACATGAGGCAGTGTCAGAGATTATCGTTAGGAAGAAACCGGGATTATTTTTAACTTGTTGGTTAAAAGGAAGCAGGAGGACACAAGCATGAAACCTGGAATTAAAAAAAAAAGTGGTTTAAAACCCACTTAAATAGGCACAGAATCTCAGCTCTGTGGAGAATTAAATTCCACCAAATTCAGCAGTAAAAGGAGTCTGTGTTTTGTAAGCAGGCTCTGTAAATAATGAAACCAGGCAGCTGTTTGAGAAAAAATACAGTGGCACCTTGTTCAGCCTTATACACCATATTTGTTTCTTTTCAAGAGACCTCCCCATAGTCTGGGGGGCTGTGTACACACCATAAATTTAAAGCACGACCCCCCCCGCAAGATTCATGGGAACTGTAGTACTTTACCCCTCACAGAGCTGCAATTCTCAGCACCCTTAACAGCACCCAAGACTCTTTGGGGGAAACCACACGCTTTAAATTTATAATGTGCAGGCAGCCTGGAACCTCTGCCACCGTCCTTGACAGCTGTTGCGCAGAAGAGCAAAATGGCGCTGAGATTAGAAAGCTAACCCGGGTGGTTTCCAGTGACACCCAAGCCGCTCCCATTTGGCCTTGACCAAAGTGTATGTTCTCTGCGATAAAAACGTGTTTACCAGGGGCAGGGGAAACCCTTGCAGGAGGAAAGATGCTTACACTTTACAAAGTCATTAAAAGTTAATCAGAACTTCAGAAAGTGAAGACAGGAAGTCTAACGCACAAGGACAAGGCTGAAAGAGAACAGGTCAAAGTCCTGGCAGAGTTCAGCTAGACATAATGTTCCAGGTTTTTATTTTTAAAAATGTTAATGAGTTACATGCTGAAGAGGCAGAGGCATCAAGGAACAAAGGCAAGGATGTTGAGCAAGTGCAGCCACACCCTTCGCTTTTGTTTCAATTTACAGTGGTACCTCGGTTTATGAACACAATTGGTTCCTGAAGTCTGTTCATAAACCGAAGCGTTCATAAACTGAAGCGAACTTTCCCATTGAAAGTAATGGAAAGTGGATTAATCCGTTCCAGATGGGTCCACAGAGTACTCAACCTGAAGCGTACTTAACCCGAAGCATGGGTGTAATTGGTTCTGGAAGTCTGTTCATAAACTGAAGCGAACTTTCCCATTGAAAGTAATGGAAAGTGAATTAATCCGTTCCAGATGGGTCCGCGGCGTTCGTAAACCGAAAATTCATAAACAGACGTGTTCGTATACCAAGGTTCCACTGTAAGTGAATTTACATCAGATGCTGATCTTCTGTATTACAGTGGTACCTTGGTTCTCAAACTTAATCCATTCCGGAAGTCCGTTCCAAAACCAAGGCGCGCTTCCCCATAGAAAGTAATGCAAAACGGATTAATCCATTCCAGACTTTTAGAAACAACCTCTAGAACAGCAATTCAACATGAATTTTACTATCTAACAAGGCCATGGATCCATAAAATGAAAGGAGTAAACAATGTGCTATACTATAAAATATATAAAACAGTACTGTAGCCGATTTTAAAAAAATTCCCCTTACGTGTACTGATGATAGTCATTGTTTGGATTGGGGGGGGGGGGTTAATGCATTTCCGCAGTCACACAATCTTTCAACCAGTAGCTGAACTGGGTTCCACACAGTCATAAAAACAAATTAACCGAAAAAGCCTCCGAAACAAAAAACGCAATTGGGGGGGGGGCACAAATTAGCTGTGCAACAGTAAAAACAGAAGCGCATGACTCAAAACGGAGCATGTTCGGCTTCCGGGAAAAAGTTCAAAAACCAGAACACCCACTTCCGGTTTTGCAGTGTTCAGGTTCCAGGTTGTTCATGAACTAAGCTGTTTGAAAACCGAGGTACCACTGTAGTTTCAATCACTGAGCACCACCATCAATAATTAGGATATACTGTGATTTTAAAGATAAGGGCTAAAGGCAAGTGGATTGTTTGGAGGAACTTACAACTGCATCAGCACTGAAATTATAACACTACATGAAAAACAGATGTTTTGCGTTTCCTAGATCTATAGAGTCATCTGATGCTGAAACATTAAAAGGTTCTGGGTGTTTTTAACATTATGGTGGTTGGTGGGGAGATATATATAAAAGCGGTTTAGAAACCCCTGTGCATGGGGACCTTTCAAATGACCAGTCACAGCACAACAAAAGGCAACAATGGAAGGTGAAACATTGCATTTTCTTAACTCACAGCGCCTTCCAGTGGCATTGCATAGTATGAAGCTTTGAAAATTATCACACGTACCTGTAGGCTTGCAGCAGAAGTATCTTGAAAATATTAATACAGACAGTCCTAAGGCTATTGATCTAAATTTAGAGAGGAGAAATAATTGGGGCGGGGGAAGAGTGAGTAAAAAAAAGTCAACGCTTATGGCTTAATTTTAAAAATATACAAAAAATTAATGTATTTCACGCAGAAATCCAAAGGAATAGGAATGAGACCGGTGTCGGAAGGCTCAGATTACATTGCACATTTGGAAATGTTCGGTCTTGAAAGGCTTCTCCCATGTGTCACAATTGTCTTACCTGTAAATCTAAAAATAAACTGTGGCATTTCAGCTGCAGGACCACTAGCAGTTTATTTCTCATGCTCACACCGGCTTTGTTGCTCGAGTTGAATGAGAGGCTTGACCTGATAGATGTACAGGCATAACTGCAATTGGGGAGCGAGGAGATGCAGGCAGGGGTGATAAAGGGAAGAAGAGGCAGAAGTTATGTAGCTTTCTGATACAACCAGGTTAGATTTCTCCTACTACAGGGATGGTCTGAAGTTGGCCTGCTTAATTTCTTTTTTTGTTCACTGCTATACAGTCTAAAGAGACACACATTTCTGTTATGCAACATGCAGAGAAACATGGATGACTTCTATTCTGTCAAGTCTTCAGAACTCTACAATCACAGGTCCTTTGACATGCAAAAAAAGTCAGCAGAATTTTAATGGCGTTACAGCATCTTATCTTTGTTTAAAATACAGTGGTGCCTCGCTAGACGAATACCCTGTGAGACGAATTTTTCGCTTAGAGCTTCTCCCCGCCGCTGCCTCTTGCCGCGCCCCATGCCGGGGAAGGCAGGCGGGAGGCGGCGGCGAGGAGAAGAGCTTCTCCCGGCCGCCGCCTCTCGCCACGCACAGCCGGCATGGGACGCAGCTTCGGAGGTCTCCAAAGCTGCGGCCCATGCCGGGGAAGGCAGGCGAGGTGGCGGCCGGGAGAAGAGCGCTTCTCCCGGCCGCCTTGCCTCACACAGCTGGCATGGGGCGCGGCTTCGGAGACCTTATCTGAAGCCCCGTCCCATGCCGGGGAAGGCAGGCGAGGCGACGGCCGGGAGAAGAGAGCTTCTCCCTGCCACCTCCTCGCACACAGCTGGCATCGGGCGGGGCTTCGGAGACCTTCTCCGAAGCCCCGTCCCATGCCACCGCCAGTCCCCCAGAGCCCATAGGAACACATTGATTAAGTTTCAATGCATTCCTTTGGGAAACCGGGACTCGCTAGACGAAAAATTCATTACACGAATTGACCCGTGGAACAAATTAAATTCGTCTAGCGAGGCACCACTGTACTGCTGCTGGCTTGGAGTAAGAACACAAAAAGTCACCTGCTTTCCACATGCACATTTGGGGAGGAAATATCTAATGCTCTTTAAAAAATAAAACCGCAAATCAGCAACCATTTCCCAACTGCTCCAACCAAAAGGGAAGTTTAACCACAAACAATGCATGCTTGCCAACTGAAGACTGAATACACCCAATATTTCCAGGCCAACCAACTGGGCTTGGTAAGTTTGTCATTCAGGGTGGTGTGATTCAGGGTAAAAAAATAATATGAGGCTGGAAACTTGTTGGAAGGTCACAAGAATGGATCCCAGTTCTTTCATTACAGCCCCACCCACCCCACTGATCTCCACAACTTGTGTCCACCGGTCTAAGTGAAGTTGGCTAATCAACTAAAATAATTTAATCAACTGTGATTGATTAGTTTACACTGATTACAGTATGTTGTGCTAACATGATAGTAAATATTATTCTCATTTACCTGGAGTAATCACAATAAACTTCAAGGGTCTGTGTATCAATTAACAATCCACACCATGGGATTACAGTGCGAGCTGGTAATTGTTTGAACGCTGAACATCCCGGGATATCTTCATCAACTGGAAAATTTACTACTGTCTTTCCAGGGTTTATAACAAAGCCATACTCTGGAATGCCCATGGCCAGAGTCCTAAATTAATGAAAATGTGTGGTTAGAACTGCTATTTGCACAGTTGCATTTTTACACTATCTCCCGCAGTCTTACTTTTGTTCTATGACAGAACATGGCTGGGGTTTTTTAATAGCAAAAATAAGCTGTAAATAATTTTAAGTGGATTATTAAGATTGCCCTCTTGCAAGCCTCATTACAATTGTTCGTTTTAAGCAGGGCTGTGTGCCAAAGTATTAGAACTTCCGGACCTATTTTCCTATGCTTTATAAATGATGCCAGTTCATAGGCATGGGGAGAAGGAAGGAGTTACTCAGGGCAAGACCCATATTCAGAAGCTGGGGAGGCAGCTGAGATATCAACAGGCACGATGAACATACTTCTTCAAGCAAGTCTTTGAAAGCCTAAAATCACACACACACAAAGCCAAGGTTCTCTGGAAATGGAGAAATGAACGCCACATTCACAGCTTTATCTGCATATACATACATGGCTATGGTTGCTAGGATCAACTCATCACTAAGAATATGAAAGAGAAACAGCAGAACAAGGGCAGATTTCTTTCCATTCCTTTGTGCAAAGGAGGAGACTCAATTGATCAAACTTGCATGCTTTTAGACCATACCTCAAAAATGCTTTTGCTTCTGTCAAATGAGGTGTGGCAAGCAAAAAGTCATCTGTCAATCGCATCAGCACCCTGAAATGTGAATTTTAAAAACATGTTAAAATGGGCCTGCGTTGCCAAAATAAAAATTTACACTGCGTTAAGTAGGAGTGTTGCTTTTATTACCAAGATTATGATGGCATCCATTTGGGGAAATGCGTTTGTGGCGTCCCAATTTACTTAAGAGCTGTTCGGCAGTGGAACAGTCTCCCACAAGAACAGTCTCTCCTTTCAACGGAAGTTTTTAAGCAGAGGTTGGTTGGCCACCCTTCATTTATGATCTAGTTGAGATTCCTGCACTGCAAGGGGTTCGACTAGATGACCCTCGGGGTCCCTTCCAACTCTACAATTCTATGGTTCTCTGTATATGCAATAGCATCAAAGCAGTTTGCGCAGCATCACATGTATTACCAAAATGCAACTGAAAATGCTTAAATATAAATTCCAAATCATAAAATATAGAGTAAGAGCATACTTTTTCTTTTCTACATAAGGAGAAATAGGGGTACAGTTGTACCTTGGAAGTTGAAAGGAGCCCGTTCCGGAAGTCGGTTCGGCTTCCAAAACGTTTGAAAACCAAATTGCAGCTTCTGATTGGCTGCAGGAAGCTCCGGAAGCCACAGAAGCCCCGCCAGACGTTCAGGTTCCAAAAGAACGTTGGCAAACCGGAACAATCACTTCCGGGTTTGCGGCGTTCGGGAGCCAAAACGTTTGAGTTCTAGGTACGACTCTAGTTCCATCTGGCAGTTTAATTGGTGCTGCTTCATGTCTGACGTAAAATGAGTTCACGTTTCCTGTAATGAGTGAAAAACTTACACCACTGGGCAATCAAGTGTCAGGGGCTGCACTGAGGAGGAATGGTGCCCCCCCTTCTCCTTAACCTTCCTGAGAACAGGAGGACAGTATAGATTTAGAACAGTGGTTGGCAGAAGGACGTGGTTCAGAGGCTGCAGAGGGGGAAAGCTGGGAAATATTGGGAGAGGAGCAAGAGGAACCAGCACTGGGGGAAGAGACAGCTGAAAGACTCAGTGTCTTTGGAGAACATTCCTGACCCTCCCTCTCCCAGGACTAGGTGGGCATTGAGGGTAGTAGAATAGAAAGCTCAGCGGCAGAAAGCTCAGATCAGCTGGCACAGGGATGACATAGGATAAGGTAGACGGCAGGGCTCAGGCTTCACTCAGAGCAACACCATTTTCTAGAGCGACACCGCATTTCTTTGTCTCTCGCTGTGATTATTGAATAAACTAATTGGCAAGAACTCTTCTTGTTTTTATCTGCTTCTTTGCTACCACCATGGGAGGGACAGGATTCCCCAAAGCCTGACACCAAGTCACTACAGGTCACAATCTTTGTGGACTGCTGGTCCCACTTGCTTCGCCATGCCCTTTCCATCCTTGTTGGTCTTCCCTGGTAGAAGCTTGGACAACTGATGTGGAATATCTATGAAGCTTTTTTGAGCACACAGGAGTTTGGACTTTTGGGGGAACAACTATTATCTAGCAGGTAGCGGAATATTACCATACCCATCTCTCTGCACACCACGCAGCAACTTGTCCTCCATGTCTCCATAGCAGAGGTTGCATAGCAGAGTTGACAAGATGCAGCCCTGGGGGATTCCACAGCGCTGGGCATAGTACCTAGCAAATATCAGAGAACAAAAAATTCGCCTTCACAAATGCTGAAAGCTGACGGCAGGCATGAATGAGATGTTCATCGCTGCTAGAACGTGGCCAGCCTATGCATGCAATTAGTTTTTTTCTTTTAATGCAATTTTCTTAAAATTTAAAAACGATGCAATACATTTTTTTTAATACAGGGGGGACTCTTGGCTGGGGCCTCAACCTACCTCATGACTTGCCTCTTCCCTCATCAGCTGACAATTCTCAGCATCTTTCTCAGTGAGGTTACAGGGATCCAGGCAGGGGGCCTTCTCGGTAGTGGCACCCGCCCTGTGGAAAGCCCTCCCATCAGATGTCAAGGAAATAAACAACTATCTGACTTTTATAAGACATCTGAAGGCAGCCCTGTTTAGGGAAGTTTTTTTATGTTTGATGTTTTATCGTGTTTTTAATATTCTGTTGGGAGCCTCCCAGAGTGGCTGGGGGAAAATAATAAATTACTATTATTATTAAATACCAGGTCATGCTGGCTCATGAGCCCACCCAACCCTGCAAACAAGGACACCCCTGTGACACCCTCCCCACAAGCAACAGCAGGGCGGATTCCCTGCTGCACCTCCGGGCTTGTAACTGATATTGGGACTTTCTCCCTAGGCTCTGGGGAGGCTCTCCTCGCGAGCCAGGAGCACTCTCTAGAGCAGTGTTTCCCAACCTTGTGCCTCCAGCTGTTTTGGGACTACAATTCCCATCATTCCTGACCACTGGTCTTGCTAGCTAGGAATGATGGGAGTTGTAGTCCCAAAACATCTGGAGGCACAAGGTTGGGAAACACTGCTCTAGAGTGCTCCCAATATATGCGATTTTGGTTACAAGCCCAGAGATGCAGAACAAAATCTCCGCGGAAACTTGGGAGTTGCCTGTATTTCAGAAACCGAGTGGAGGCATGGGGCGGAAGATCGCATTTAAAATATGGTCCCCCTTGTTGAAACGAAACAAAAACACACTGCAATAAAACACAGAGAGAACATTTTGGATTCTCTCTCTGTTACTAGCTAGTAATTCTCAAACCCCAGGACCCTTGTGGACTCCAGGAGAGAAATGACAACCAAAATGGCATTGCCTAAATGGGTGTCCTCGTGTGTACGAGGTCCCCTGTTCCTAGAATCTTCTGTTAGGTGCCTCTCTGGCACTGGGACCAGGAAAGGCCACATCTGAAGGTCCTGCCAGTCACATAGTTCAGAACTAGATAGGCCCACAGGTCAATGGTTCATTTCATACAGAAATGAAAAAGTATCCTGCCGCAATCTGAGGCTGCTCTCAAACTGCTGCAGGTCACTCCTGTACTTCTCAGCTGTATGGATTTACAATAAAAATTTACTTTGCAGAGTCTTATGAAATGCTACATTAGCCTGCATTCAACACGACACTGAAATGAAAAGCATTCCTAGAGAAAGAAGGAGCATTCAGGCAAGACTTTGATCTTCCCTCCTTGTCAGCTTTGATCACTTACGTAAATCTACCCTTCAGACACACAGTCAGCGCTGTGTATCTTGGCGATGGCTTATTTGTCTAGCACATGCCGCCTGCGCCCTCAGATATTCAACCAAGAGCTTTAGAATTTTCCAGCGAATTCCAAAATATTCATGGCTCTTTTGTGCCCAGAGTCAATAGTTTTTTTAATCAAAAATAACTTATCGGCCAAATGGCAAATCCATCCTATGCTTCTACAAATACTTCACAGAATCCCTTGTGCCTGAGCGACATATTTGTTAGTCCAACAACAGTTGGGACAACAGTCTAATAGACTCAGCAGAGGTATCCATGAAGGAAGGGATCGGAATGGAGTCACGGTCAGCCTTGGAAAAAAATGGTTGCAGGTTAACAAAGCAAGCCGTTGTACTCATTTATTGAGAGCGACACATCCCCTGTGCTGATGAGACACTCTCTGAGGGCCACCTTGGAGCCACAGTAGTTCTTTGGACCCAACACACACACAAAGTAGACCACCTAGGCTTGGGGAAGAGATATAAGGCCTGGAACTAGTTTTGAATGGCTACCGTCAACCCTGGAACATATGAAGTAGTAAGAGGAGTGGGCCTGATCATGTGCAGAGTGCTTAAACACCAAGTCATTGGACAACTGTAGTCCACCTATAGAAGTCAGGCTCTCATGAGAACAGGATATATAGACAAAGGGGAAATGATCTTCTTGAACCCAAACTGGTCTTTGAAGAGACCTATGTCCACCTGATCAATGCAAAGAAACAGCTTACATGGCTTATCATAATTATGAAAGCAGGGGGAGTCAATTAATTTTGCTGAAAAGATTCTGGCAAACACTTGATTGTTCTTGCAAAATTAATGGACACCGATTTGAATGAATGCAATTCCCCTTTGGGCACTCAGCTAAATCCATTCCATTCATTTTTAAGCTTTAAAAGAAATGGATAAAGACTACTGCTTAAGACTCCTCTGAAAGATTGGATTTGGAACAACATTCTGGATTCAGCTTCCAGAGGGACATTAATTATTTTGACTGCAGCAAATTAAGAGTAATGGAGCAAATTTATTATGGCACAAGCTTCTGAAAAAGCGGACAAAAGCTTATGTTTTAAAAATTTTAAGTCTTTAAGAAACTACAAAACTCTTCATTGCTTTTATTCTGAATTCAGAAATTACCTCAGCAAACTGGCTGCATTCAGAAGCAATGCTAGCCAAAAACTATAATTTGGTAGTCTGTGAACTCAGCTTAAAAACTCCTCCTTCCTACCTTGAGCAGGTATATGGTTTTAGGGCTGCGTCTGAAGCAGTCCTCACAGTTCCCCCCCCCCAAAGAAAACTAAAAATCAGGAAGATAAGGTCTGCTTTTGGTTTACCATTCATGGTTTGCTGGGGAGAAAAAAATCATGAGCCGTGTGCCATCAGGAATTTTGGTACCTGAAAAGTTTATGTAACCAATGATAGTAAAAGAGACTTTACCTCTTCTCAATTTTCAGAATGCTATGGTGGATCAACTGCAAGAAGAACTCATAGAGGCTGGAACTGTTTTCCCTCAAAGAGACACCCTGAAAGAAGAAAAAGAAAAAGTAGAAGTTTGAACTTTGTATACTTTGGCTTATGATATTTGGCCTAATATTAACATGTTAACACCTATGCCTGCTCTGAGGTCAGGTGTGTTTGTAAACACCTACTGGTAAGAGCATACAAACAGAAGACCCAGTTGTAAAATGTTACACTTAACAATGAAGGATTTCCCTGAAACAAGGATGTCTGTCAGCACCATCTACTGGCGGGAAGTGGCAAAGACATGGACTCAAACTAAACTGAGAAGTCACAGAGTGGAATGGATGCAGCGAATTAACGTGGCATTTGATGATGCTATTCGAAAGGAGAAGCATGTGTGGCTCAGCATAGCTGAGCAAACTGAGGCTCCATACAATTTTCCCTCGGGCATATTTTAAACACTTGTTAGAGCTTTACAAACGCCCCTCTTTTAAAGCTGCTAACACTGCGCGTTTCAGAATTCTCCCTTGTGCACCAAGATATGGAAAGCTCAGACTGCAGGATTGTGGTAAGAGGGAATAAAATATTAAAAGTGAAATCTGCACAATGCAAGATGTGGGCAACCTCTAAATAGGAACGCAAATACTAGCGTCAACCCCAAATGAATAAATAATCTTGAAGTTAATCTCATCTACAGAAATGGTAAAATGCAGTGGCTAATAGTACAAACCTATGCATGTTTACTCAGAGGTATCGTATTTTTCGCTCCATAAGACACACCTGACCAAAAGACGCACATACTTTTTTAGAGGAGGAAAGTGGGAAAGCCCTGTGTTTTTTTGGGATCAGCTCAGTTGTGCAGCTTTTTTGCAAAGGGGCGAAACTCCATTTTTTTGAGCATCAGCTCAAAGTTGTGCAGCTTCTTTTGCAAATGGGAAAAGCCTCGTTTTGGGGTGGATCAGCTCAGTTGTGCAGCTTTTTTGCAAAGGGAGAAAGCTCCATTTTTGAGGATCAGCTCAAAGTTACTGAGCTTACCTTGCAAAGGGAAAATATCCTGTTTTTATGGGGTTCAACTCACAGTTCTGCAGTTAGGAAAGGGAGCCATTTCTACAGTTTCCAGACAGATAATCTAATCAGCCAGTCACATGTCGCTGCAGCCTCCCTCTGCAGAACATTCAACAATGGAGGCCTGGGCAAGGGGGTGGGGCCTGGAAGGGAGCTAACCTCCCTATCTCCCTCCCCAATCTCTTGCAATCAGCTGCTGAGCGGGTTCCTTTCAACTCCCTCGTTAGCCTTTAGATTCTTCCTTAAAAAAAAAAAAGCACGATCTGCTTTTCGCCCCTGGGCAATTCAGCTCCAGGGACCATGCATTCGCTCCGTAAGATGCACAGACATTTCCTCTTACCTTTTAGGAGGAAAAAAGTCTTATGGGGCGAAAAATATGGTATATCCTACTGGGTGCAGTGGGTTTAGGATTGCAGACTAACTGAAGGAGTTATGACTCAGGCAGTCTACTGCTCAAATCTTGCCTCTGCCATGAATTTACTTTTTTTAAAATATTTTATTAATTTTTTGCATAGTAAAAAGAACATGATACATACATAAGCAAGCATAACATATTTTCCACCTACTTCTGTCCACCCTCCAAGAGCCCTCTCCTCCCACAAGAGGATCCCCCGAAAAACGGGCAGTCGACAGTGGTTCATTTTATGATTGAATTTCTCCCCACTCCTCCCTCCCACCCCCAGAACCCCCCCTGCCACCAAGAGGCTCCAGGTTTGCAGGAGAGACGCAAGTGGGTATCCATCCAACCATCTATCCAATCTTAGTACGCACTCAAAAAAGAAGAGCCAAAAAAGAAAAAAGAAAAAAGAAAAAAAGAAAGAATAGAAAAAAAAAGAAATTATTATTAGCTAATCATTTTTCATAAACATTGTTTTTATGTGGGCTTCCCCGATCTCCCCTCTATCTGATTTTCATTTTTCAATCATATTTAACAGTTTTCTTATCATATTCCTCATTCTATTTTTAATCTTTCCAATCTTATATTAATCTACTATCCATATTCTTTAATAATTCTCTTTTATTCCCATTTCTCACCCCCCTCCTCCCCCGTCCGCCAGAACCCCTCCTGCCACGAGGAATCCCAGAGGACGGAAAGAGGAAGGGAAGTGGATCTTTTTCCAGTTGGATCCCTCCCC
The DNA here is from genome assembly GCF_965207765.1 of Zootoca vivipara. Lineage (NCBI taxonomy): Eukaryota > Metazoa > Chordata > Lepidosauria > Squamata > Lacertidae > Zootoca > Zootoca vivipara. Next base: position 9,705,948 of record NC_142591.1, on the reverse strand, counting down.
CCTCCCCGTCCCCCCCACCCCAGAGGCCCCCCCTGCCACCAGGGGCCCCCAGCCTGGGGACGACAGACAAGAGAGGGGAAAGCACCCAACCATCCCAAATCGTCTTGCCAAAACCATTTTTCTAATACTACCAATTACTATTACATCCTAATTCTACCAAACATACAATCTTGTTCCCTCCCTTACCACAATTTTCTTCCAAGGACCTCCTTATATTTTGAATCTTTTTTTTTTACCTTCCCAATCTTTAATTTATCAATTATTCTCAATTTTCCCTCCCCCTCCCCTGATCACGGCTATTCCCTTCCATTCCAACAAGTTCCAAAATCAGCAATCCAGTTTTCAATCCCTTTTTATCCATCCTAATAAACAATATATATTCCATCCTCCTTCAACCCTCCCCTTTCTTGACATGTTTTACAACCCAAATGTCTCTGTCCTCCCCCCAGTATTCCCATCTTGCTTGCACATTGTTTTTCTTGTGGGTTTCCTGCCCCTCAAACAGCTCTTGTTCCACCCCCTCCAAAGGGGGGGTGTTCCAGATCTGAATTTGGTCTTTCTCCTCTTTCTCCTCTTGTATCTCCAAATCATCCTCTTCTTCTTTGATTAAATTATGGTTCGATTCATATGTCCTATCATCTTCTTTCACTGTTAATTCACTTATGTCCTGTTTCTGTACATCCTGATTTATTTTTTCCATTTGCTGTTGAATCTTATCCATTCTGATTTTTATTTCCCACAAGAGTCCCATGACTTTTCTCCTGCCATGAATTTACTGGCTGTCATGGACTCAGCAGTTATTAAAAGAAACTATGGTTTATTGAACAACTGTGGTTTATTGTAAGGTGAACAAGCCTAAGTGATGTGGGGCAAGGGATTGCATGCTTCCCTCGCCCCACATGTTTGCCTCTGGTAAAGCTACATTTTAGCATGTCACCTAAATTTTAAACTGGGGTCTACCCAAACCGTAGTTAAGATTTACTACGGTATGACAAGTTCAGATGGCATGGCAAGCGACAGTTAGTCAAAAAAATGAAGAAGTGTGTGCGTGTAAGAGAGAGACAACCAATCCCAAAGTTTGCCTACAGCTTGGGACATCAAAACACACCAATGGGGCAGCTTTAGGAAATCCTCTTTCAGCCTTAGCCTCCCTAGTTCAAGGGAATGGGACAGAGAAGCTTACCTGCTCAACTATGACTGCCTTCCGCAGTGAGGTGCTCTCTTGAAGATGACACAGAAACTGTTTCATATCAGGCTTAAACTCACTGGAAACAGATACCTGCAAACAACATTCAGATTGAGATATTTTAGATTTGAGTTGACCTCCAGCATAGTAAAAATGTCAGGGTTAACAATTACGAGGAGCTGGATTGAGAGAAGAGAATGTGGAAGGGGGCCAGGCAGAAGCCCGCTCTACTTCCTGGCATTCCCCCCCCCCCCCGCCCAGCTTCTCCCAAGGGTTTGGGCAAGGGCTGCCCCTGAGTTCTCCCAGGAGCTGCTGGCTTGTGCTCCCCAGCCCATACTTCCTCCCTTCTTTTCTGTGGTAATCAATAAATAAATTAAAAACCCTGCAAAAGCTAGGGCACAGCCTCTCTGCCACCAACGATACCACCTGACGCCAGGCTACTTCAAAATCAAGGGAGTGGTCAGCCCAGGAGCAGAGTCAAACACAGGCACTGCCAACCTAGCTAAGAACAGATGAATTCACCTCTGGAACAGGGATATGGCTCAACTGTTTTGAATAGGGCTCTATAAACCTGCTTGCTAGTGATGGAGGGCCCTCCCTTCCACGAGTGAGTCCAGCAGAATAATCTCCTCTCAGGTCTTGCATGCCCAACATAAGGATCCTTTTCCAGGTCTGACTTTTGCAGGAGCACGATGCTGAGGTTTCTACATCCTGCAAAAGCTCAGCATGAGGCAAGGGCCCCTGCCTTCCTCTACAGAGAACTTGGGGGAGGAAAAGTCCTGCTGCTGAACTTCCGCACGAGGCATCAGTGAGGTTCCATTGGAACCGCTTGCAAAACCCTGGAGGGAGGGAGGGGAAGCGCCCCCAAGTGGCAGCAACAATTTTTAGTTAGCCAGTAGGACAAGCCAAAATGTGTGGATGGCTGGATGGTCTTTCCATGGAATACTTATGCAGACGTTAGAGAGTTCCCAACGGTTGTTATACTTATCAAAATTTGGGGGGGGGGAGGGAGGGAGAGAGAGAGAGAGAAAAGATCCACCCTACATGTCTCCTGTAGCATATTCTCTTAAGTCCATTTCTGGTCCTCATGATCACTGCATAGCGGCGTATGTTGTAACTGGTCTCTCTCTCCAAAGCAAGGACTTGTGAAATTACTTCTATCAGTTTATTATGGGGAATGGTATCGTAAGCCCCTGTGACATCAGCCTGAAAGGGGGGGGAGAGAGAGGAAAGAAATCCCATTATTTTAAACTTTCAACCGTGCATCAGATGTTGCACAAAGCAAAGAATTTGCAATGGGAGGGCATTCGCTAACAGATGTATTCTGCAAAGGACAATGACAACATCAGCAATAATGCGTGGTGCTTTACAAACAGGAGAGGCCACTGCCCCGAGGGGCTTACAGACTAAACTTCAGTGCAGGGAAAGGGAACAGAGGGAGGAAGAAAAGATGGGGATGAGGGTAACAGAGGAGAAACCTATATTCTGCTCAGTAACACATGCTTAGCTTCAACAGGGGATGTGGACTGTAGATTTCAGGAGGGTTTCAATGGAAATTTCAATAAACTAGCGGTGAGCAGCTGAGAGGACAGAGGAAACCCAAGCCCTGGAACTGGAGTGGGGGATGGATAACTGTAAAACTTCCAAATCCTCGGTTGGAATCTGCACAGAACAGAGAAATTTGGCTCCTTGCTGCTGGAGTTTCTCTCTAAACTTTACTTCGTACATGTTGCAGATGGAGGACTCGCAGGTGAGAGAAAGCATGCATGTGTGCTTGAGACACAATGCAAGTGTGTCTGTGTACGAGAGATAATGTGAGTGTGTTTTTAAGAGTGGATGAGACTATATATGCCAATCAATGACAGCCTTTTTGGGCTGGCACATTTCAGCACACCAAAAACCTTCTGTAATGCCCAACGTGACTGGTCTCTGCTGACTCAAGTTAACAACCCCTGAATCGACCTCAGTTCTGCTCAGGGCGAAACTTGGAAGCCTAGTGTGAATTCTATCTCAACCCAAGTATGAAACCAACTCCAGTTTAAAACTGTCCTTTCTTGAGATATTACAGAGCCCTATCCTTCCCTAAAGGTTTGATTACTGTACCTGGAGTGAAGAGAAAGAAGCAAACAGCTCGACACCAGCAGCATTACAAAACTGAGCAGGGAAAACTGAGCAGTTGCTCAGTTTTGTAATGCTGCTGGTGTCGAGCTGTTTGCTTCTTTCTCTTCACTCCAGGTACAGTAATCAAACAGACCCAAACTTATGAAATATTCCTGATTCCCAGTGCATGTTTATTCAGACCTATGTGCCATTGGGTTTAACAGAGCTTGGTCACAGTACTGCAGCCTTAAACAGAGAGAAATCCTCAGTTCCGTCCACTTTTAAGAAATGGAAAACACCCAGACCTAATGGAGAGACTAAGCGTTACCTTCACAAAGTAGAATCTCGGCATTTCAGAGTTTGACTCTAAAACCTTCAAAACAAACTTCTTCCATATTGCGTAAGTATCATCTCTTCCAAACACAGAAGAGCCAAGCAAGGTGGGGTTCTTGGTGCTTTCGTAACTAAGGACACTAAATAAGTTTTTAAGTTGTTTGTTGAAGTACTGAACCTAGGAGAAAAATTAAAGAGAGAAATTTGGGGGCGTTAGTTTTTCACATAGGACAAAAGCATTCTCATGTCCAAGCTGACTGGTCCCTTGGAAGAGAAGGCAACTAGCAGAGGAAGAAAATGAAGAGTTCTTGGAAAGGACGCATGCTGCATTTAAGGAGGATGTAGGAATAGGATTTAGCCCTGTTTAGGTGGCGCTGTGGTTAAACCACTGAGCCTAGGGCTTGCTGATCAGAAGGTCGGCGGTTCGAATCCCTGCGACAGGGTGAGCTCCCATTGCTTGGTCCCAGCTTCTGCCAACCTAGCAGTTCGAAAGCACGTCAAAATGCAGGTAGATAAATAGGAACCGCTATAGCGGGAAGGTAAACGGCGTTTCCATGTGCTGCTCTGGTTTGCCAGAAGCGGCTTTGTCATGCTGGCCACATGACCTGGAAGCTATACGCCGGCTCCCTCGGCCAATAATGCGAGATGAGCGCGCAACCCCAGAGTCGGTCACGACTGGACCTAATGGTCAGGGGTCCCTTTACCTTTTAGGGAAGTTATTAATGACTGGTGTTTTAATGTATTTTTAATCTCTTGTTGGAAGCTGCCCAAATATTATTATTATTTGGGGATGGGATTCAGAAGAGGGCTACAAAGATGATAAAGACAACACTTGCTCATCAGATTGAATGAACTTCACACTACGCAACTGTAAAATAAGAACCTTTTGGTCTCTGCTCTTTCTACAGAATGCTTCAGCTCCTACAACGTCATTCAGGTTGACCACGGGGCGCAGCCCATTTGCTTTGGGGATGAACCGGAGTTTCGATGCCAGGGGGACACACTTTTTCCGCTGCAGAATTTCAATCTCCTCCTTTGATAAGGCACGAAGCTGCACTTTGGCCAGATGACTTCTAAAGTGGAAATGAACATTATTATTTTTACAACAGACTACAAAGCAGATCACACAACTCCCCTCGAGTTTTGCTTCTGTACAATTGGGCCTCCATTGCTCTCCTACAATGAATAATGGCACCCACTTGAGAGGTGCTGGAACTGAGTTCTGTTGAGTTCTGGCTGGGGCGGGGGGGGGGGGGAGCCCTGTATGAAATACTCTGTTGAGAACAGAGCCTGCCATCTGAGTATTCTTTGAAGTGGGTCTTTTAGAACAGATTCTTTCAACCAACTAGAAATTGGGAAGATGTGTGCCACGTAGTCTAACGTTAATACAGTGGGCCCTCCAGATACGAACTTAATTCATTCCGGGGGTCCGTGCACAACCCGAAAAGTCCGCAACAAGAGGCGCCGCTTCTGCGTGTGCGTGCAGTTAAACCTGGAATCATACACTGCCGGGTTTGCCGCGTTTGCAAATCCGAAGGTTACGTTACCCAAAGGTAACATAACCCGAGGTACCACTGTATAGAGGAGAGGGAGGCGAGACTACTCGGGATATCTGGATTGCCACTTTGTCTTCATGAACTATGCTAGACGCCGTGGCGGACATCACCTGTGGAAATAGCAGCCGTAAAAAGGAGGAATATGGGAAAATAACTGGGCAACATATAAAGTATTGTTAGAGGGGGTAAATGGAAAATTAAAATTAAAAGAATACGAGGAGATAAAATTATATTTAAATGTTTGGCTACAATATTTTCAAATTAAGCAAAGATTTCCAAAAGATATAAAAATTGGTTTTGAAAAAGAGGCTTCCAAATTTGATAAAATATTATTAGAAGGGAAAAGTAAATATATATAAAAAAACCTTCATGATTTGTTATTGGAATGGGAAACAAAAGATGAACAGACAAAAGAAGTAATGATCAGATGGGCGCAGGATTTGGGGAAGACAATAATGTTAGAAAGATGGGAGAAATTACGGAATAGAGATATAAATTTTACACCTAATTATGATTTGAAAGAAAATATATATAAAATGCAATACAGGTGGTATTTAACCCTGGCGAAAATATACAAAGGATTGAGTAACATATGCTGGAGGTGTCAAAAAGAAATTGGAACTTTTATGCATATATGGTGGCAATGCAAAGAAATTTAAAAATTCTGGGAAGAAATCTATAAGGAAATGAAAAAAAATACTCAAATACTCCTTTAGAAAAGATCCTGAAATATTTTTATGAGGAATGTTGAATGAAAAAATTAAAGAAAAAGATACCGGTAGATCTATCATGATGTATGCAACTGTAACCACCAGACCTCTTATCGCGAAGAACTGGAAAAGTAATTCAGTACCAAGAAAGGAAGACTGTCAAATCAAATTGATAACATATCAAAATTTGGCCAAAAAAACCCGGAATATCTGAGCAAAAAATAGATAAGAATTGGAAAATGTTTAAAGAATATTTAGCAAATCATGTGGAAAAAGCTGATCTCCTAGCAGACAGGTGAAGGGCTAAAAAAAAGAAAAGAAAAGAAAATTTATAGATATACGTATACATAAGACCTAAGATATAAAAACCGTAATTCAGAAAAAGGCTGGAAGTTCAACACAGGATGGTGGGGTGTGTGAGGGGGGTATGAGGGCAGGAAGGAGGGAATGCTTTTCTTGTACAGTGGTACCTCGGTTTAAGTACACATTTGGTTCCGGAAGTCTGTACTTAACCTGAAGCGAACTTTCCCATTGAAAGTAATGGAAAGTGGATTAATCCGTTCCAGGCGGGTCCGCGGAGTACTCAACCTGAAGCGTACTTAACCCGAAGTATGAGTGTAATTGGTTCTGGAAGTCCGTACTTAACCTGAAGCGTACTTAACCTGAAGCGATCTTTCCTATTCAAAGTAATGGAAAGTGAATTAATCCATTCCAAACGGGTCTGCGGAGTACTTAAACTGAAAGTACTCAAACCGAAGCGTACTTAAACCGAGGTATGACTGTATTTATGTTTGAGGAATAAACAACAACAACAACAAAATGGCTCTGTGTGTGTGTCTGAGACATGGTCTCAAAATTCAGTGGCCCAATATGCCAGGGAGCATGTCCCCATCTGCGCTTTCCGAGGGTCCTGGAAGTTGCTGTGGGTTGGGTGCGTTCCCAATGTACACACTAGACCACGTCACACAAGTAGGATCCTGGCTCAATCACAATCCTCACGCGGAGAAGCTGTGTAGGGTACGCTCGCTCACACACCTGCACATCAGTATGAACTTAGAGACCTTTGCAATATCCCAATATTTGTGGATGGTAGCACACCCATTTGGCACACCAGGGGCAGGGATAGATAGCCTGTGACACCTCACACAAATGCTCTCAACCTTTTTGGTATGCGTGGTTCATCTGACCTCCCCCAACCCCCTCAAAACGGCAACACTCAAATCAGTGAGCTACATTTGAAAGGTTCAGAGTCGTAGACCTCGTCTGCACGACACGTTTAAAGCAGTATCATACTGCTTTAAACAGTTGTTTATAATTTATTATTTATACCCCGCCCATCTGGCTGGGTTTCCCCAGCCACTCTGGGAGGTGCCAAACCGAATATTAAAATCACAATACAGCATTAAACATTAAAAAAACCTCCCATATTTATGTTGAATATGTAGTTTAACAGTGCAGAGAGAGGCACTGACTTTTTAACCACTCTGGGAACTGTAGCTCTGTGAGGGGAATAGGGATCTCGGAACAACTCCCAGCACCCTTAACAAACTACACTTCCTGGGATTCTCTGGGGGAAGCCATGATGGACTAAAGTGGCCTAAAAATACTTTAAATATGCAGTGCAAATGGGACCCTCTTCAAATGGCATCTTCCCAGAGGAAGATATGGGAGATTGTGCAAAGGGAGCACACATTCTCCCCCACACCCCCGCACAGGATACGAATCACGGTGCTTCAGCTAATAAATACCTAATGCCAATCTTCTGCAACTTTCTCCAAACAGCCTTTCTGAAGTAAAAAAGCATGTTCTTTTGAAACATGGTCTCCGTGATATAGAAGAAAGATCGGAGCAGTTCTGCAACGAAGGAGTTCATCAACCAGTACAGGAATTTGGACATCAGATCCTCACGGAAACGGTGTTCGGAGGCAGGAACAAAATGCCCGAGTTCTGTAAGCAGAACCGCAGGTTTATGGACGATTAAGTCTAGAAAGAGTTTTCTAAAAAGCGTCGCCACCACAACCAAAGTACAGGCTACCATTTTACAAAGATGGGTTCCTCCCAAGTGAAGACGCACAGCTGGAACCCCCCCCCCCGGACATTTCTGCTGCGGCTACATTATAAGACAGGCACGACAAGACCTGTCCCCTCTCATACGCACACTTGGCTGTGTAGTACGAATGCCAATTTCTTTGCTTGGAAGCACAGGATCTGGCAAGGGTGGTGGCTTCTCTTCTGGGCCATGACACCATTTGAGTATCACACACACAAAATCACACCATTCGGGCAAAGTTATTAAAATATTTGCGGGCTAGTAAGTTCCGCAGGCTTATTTGCAAGGCTGAAATCTGCTAGAGAATATCAGCATCTTATTCTGAGTACTTCCGGTTATAGCTGGGCTTGCTAAGACACATGAGAGTGCCATCATTACCCCCCCCCCAAAACTCTGGAATGCTTTGCCCTTAGAAATTCAGACTGCAGACACTCTGACAGCAAGTATTCTTTCTGGCTTTCAAATGGCAAGTATAAATAAACCTGTTCTCCCAGGCATTCTCAAAAAAACCACTCTTGTTGTTTTATTATTCTCAAGCTGCTGCTCTATTGCTTGTATTTATTAACAGGGTTGTTTTAAATCAAAGAACTGTAGAGTTGGCAGGGACCACGAGGGTCATTCAGTCCAGCCCCCTGCAATGCAGGAATCTTTTGCCCAACGTGGGGCTCAAACTCATGACCCTGAGATTCAGAGTCTCGCGCTCTACCGACTGAGCTATCCAAACCAGGATGCATGGTTAAACTCTCTGCTCGCTAACCACAAGCTGAACCCAATCTGTGTCACATTCTTTTGGGATTGTTTCCCAAAAGAATCCACAGCACTGGGAAGATACGATTGATTTCCAAATTTGTAGAATGATGATACTTTTTGCGGCCAAGCTAGCTTTGAGAACGATGGTTTGGTGGCCTCTTGATAGAGCCTACTTCACTGGGCTCAAGCCTAGCACAGCATGTGCAACTTGGACAGGAAGGGACGTCTCAAGGGTTATTTTAGTTCTACTCATCACTTTTTTTCACAAAAGGACATCCCACAAAATGCATCTCAATAAAACCGCATCATCAATGTATATCACTCAGATAACGGAATAGTGCTGGGATGCAATGGATGATGCCCAACACATTATACTCCTAAGTTACCAACTTCCATTATATACTTTGTGTATTATTGTAGTGATAGCCAGCACTGAGTCCTTCCAGATGGTGCTGGACTGCAACTCCCATCAAATCCCTGGCCGTTGGCCATGCTTTCTGGGGCTGATGTGGGCTATATTCTAACACCACACAGAGAGCATTATGTAGGTTAGGGATGTCCAATCCCAATAGACTGCGATCTACTCACACTATAAAAAAACTGGCAGTGATCTATCCAGAGTTGTTGAGCTTTTTTAGGAAAGGCAAAGGTGGGGGGGGGTCTGCTTTTTTGTAAGGAGATCGCTGAGGGGCCGGAAATCAGCCAGGATCTACCAGGAACATCCCGTGATCTACCAGTAGATCGTGATCTACCTGTTGGACATGCCTGAGGTAGGTTATCCCTGCAGGACTGCATTTCGCACTAGGTTGGAAATTATCCTGCTATGTTGACATGAGGAAAGGCAGTCTAAAACAAAGCCACTTTCAGGAGATGCTGCTTTCATTTTAATAACCACAGTCCATACCTTTGGTCAGACGAAGCCAAGCACAATCATTGACTCTCATTTTCCACATCAGCTCCCGTAACGAAAACGTGGAAAACTTCCCCAGAGAGATAAACCGCTTGACATTCTTGTAGAAGCGGCATTTGTTATGGTGAGAACCCCAGAGTACAGCAGGGACCACTCTCTCCAGACAGCCCCTCACAAAAGTATACACTTGCCAGTGGCTGGAATGTTGCTTAAGGAACACTGTGACGTCAGAACGGGGGGAGACTTGGCGAGCTTGCATTTCAGTTCCTTTTTGATGCAATTCAGCTTTTTCAAAGCTTCTACAAGAAGCCCCCAAGAATGGACCCAAAGCACCCGATATCCTTCTGGGGAAATTTTCTGTGGCATTCGCCTGCCACGTCCTTGGCAATCTTTGACCCTCTCGACAGACGTTTTGCTCGCAACTCCGTCTTCCTGGGCCAATTTTGTCCAACTCCCAAATGGGACAATTCTTTCTTAACACTGTTAGGTAAGGACACTTTGTGTGGTTCCGCAACAGTTCCTGGAAGACGGCTCTCATCTGCCAGTAGCGTTTTGGAAGTCGCTTCTTCTTCCTATTGTAACCTGGAAGACTTGGTTTGCCAGGCTGCTTTGGAATCTTGCTGTTCAAAAATATGGCTTCCACAAGCCGCAAGCCGCCTGCCGGATTGCCCTTTAAGCGGTTCAGCACAAATGATTTTGGTAGACTCTCTTTCAACTGCCGGCAAGAATACAAGAGCGAGCGCCTTTCAATCTGTACGGCAGGAGCAGATATCCTATCAGAAAACTCCTGAGCTGGCGTAGATGTTCTTAGGCCTCTGTCTGCAGTAGCAGCATTTACAAGCTTTACTGAGCAATAATCAGAAATGCTAGGTCCTACCTCTGGCACCGAAGTGTGAGGTTTTGTTTTGGTACTAGATCCACACAGTGTTTTGCTCTCTGTACTTAGTGCAGGACCACATGAAAAAACCTCTGGATTTTCAGAAGCTGGGCAATCCGAGATTTGTGCTCCAAATACACTTCTCTGAGCAACAGGCTTCACGAAAATTACCTCCTCCTCTGAAATTGGCCTTACACACCCTCTAGATGCATCCCCACCACCACCCAGAATTATTTGTTTTTTGCGTTGAGTGGGAACTGGGTTTCTTGTTTCTTCTCGCAGCCCCTCGTCCGCCTGCGTGGTTTTCCTTCTCTTAGCGCTAACTTCATAACAGTCCTTCCATTTCCTTTTACGAGGCAGTTCTTTTAAACACAGGCAGTGTCTGGGGCTTGGCTGGTCCTCTAGGTAGTCACTCGACCTTGTAACCAGTTCATTCGCCGTACGGCTCAACCTGGCAGCTCTCCGAACCGTCAAAGATTGCTGCGAGTCACCGCCTACACCTTCTTGTGATCTGCGCCATCTTTGCTTCCTAGAGTTCCATTTCCCCCCGTTTGCCTTCGTGAGGTATTTCCCACAAGGCCGAAGCCTTCCCCGCAGGTAGCTAGATAAGACGCCGGGTGCCGGCCTGGGATATCTCTGCCTGAAGAACTCAGGAGAGGGTTTCGCGCTTCTCAAAGCAAGTTCATAGATGGGTTGGCCGCAAATTTGGTAACAACAACTGGGAGGCACAAGTATGAAGAGAGAACAGTGCTCTAATATGTACATCATGACATCATCTCCGACTCTGATCAGGACAATTTCCCAGAGAACACTTTGGCGAATGGTTTCTGTTGCGCTATTACGCTGGTAGCTGCAGATATTTGGCATGCAGGGCAGGTGGCGGTTATTCTCGTTCGAGGGTCCGTAGCCAAACGCCAGGACATTCTTTTTCTTCTTTTCACAGATTCTCTGAATGACTCTTGCCACGACGTCCTCCTGACTGGAAACCTGCAATGCAGCAAAAAAAAAGCAACATTTTCATTAGCAGGTGCCTGAAAGAGCCAAACAAACTGGGTATTACTGTGTGCTACAATCCCGCAAGAGAAAACAGCCTGTTTTGTATGGCACCTGAGCAAAAAGCAACCCGCACAGTGAAGGAGCAGAAAGATGCTGCCCCACCCCACCCCCCAAATGCCACCAACATGTGACTCAAGCACTCCACAGTGGTGCCTGCTTGCACAATTTATACAGAGAAATTACTTAATCTGAGCCTGCCACACAGATATGCATAATTCAAAGATATCAAAGGCTGGTTCTCACAGAAAAATATTTGAAGAAGGGAAGTCACAATTGCAGAAAGTGAAGTGGCTAATATACCTTGAGACTGCGTCCTGTGCAACATAATGCAGATTGTGAAGTATACTGTACCCCAAATAAACTTTTTTGTGTGGGTAGGAGTCATTGTTTTTGTTTGCTATTATGGTATGTATTTTTGTGTTTTTTACATTGCAAACTGCCCTGTGATCCTCAAATGCAGGGCGGTAAAGAAAAATTTAAAATGATGATACTAATGCCGACATGGCCACAGTTAACTGTGGCTTCTGAGCATGTGAACATGCCTCCGAAAAGAGGCCTCTTGTAGATATCAACTGTGTGGGTTGCATGTTTGTTTTTTGCTGGATCTCCCACAACATCTGCTGCGAATCCAGGGCTGGATTTAGGTTTGATGAGGCCCTAAGCTACAATGGGGCCCTTTACAGGTCCAGCTGTCCTTTGTCAACAACAAATTGCCGCTGTTTTTTGTGTTGAATATATGCTATATGGTATTTATGGACATAATAGCTATCTAGAGCCATTTGCAAATAACAAAATATGTAATTTATCAAAGTAATTGTTGAACTGAAATACAATTAAGAAGAAGTATATTAATAGTGAATACAGACGGCGCCCATTACTTACACCACAGGAGCCTACACAACACAAAACACTGTTGCTGCATGTACATTTCCAAAATAGGATCAAAAACAAAATAGGATAAAAAACTATTTTGTTTTTGTATTTGTTTTTTATCCTATTTTGAAAATGTACATGAGGGTTTTTTTACTGTGTTTTTTTTAGGGGCCCCCAAGAGAGTGGGCCCCTAAGCTATAGGTTGCTTAGCTTATAAGTAAATCGGCACTGTGCGGGTCTTCAAGCTGAGGCCTCCCTGCTAGTTTTAAAAACCTGGTCCCTTTACTTGCTGGACCCCAGCCCAGCCCGTTCTCGGGCCTGCCGGCCTCCCTCCCTACTTACCTGCTGAAAGGTGAGCAGCGGAGGAGGAGCCCTGGCCCCGGCCGCCCGCCCCACGAGGCACCGGTCCACCAAGGCGCGGTAGTCTTTGGGGTCCCCGTCTTGCAGCAGAGGCTGGGGCTGGGCTCCGGGGGGAGCGGCCGCCTGCAGGCGCCGGACAAAGTCTTCCAGAGGCAGCAGTTCCGCGTAGCAGCTCCGCAGCAGCGCCCGCACCGCACGGCAGCGCCGAGGACGCGCCATGAGGGAGCGCGAGGAGGAAGAAGGCGCGCGCAAGGAGAGGGGCGGCTCCGCGTGGTCGCCTCGCCGCGCCCCGCCCCCTCAAACGCGGGTCGCCAGCTGTTGATGGACTACAACTCCCATCATCCCTAGGGAAGTTTGAGAAACACCTGCTTTGAGGGCATGGAAGACGCAGGCAAGCCACGGAAAAGCGATTTACGCTTTGGCGACGTTGTTTTACAGTACCGCCCTCCCCATTCTGATACGTACTGAGCGGTCTTGTTGCATCTCGATCCTAATACAGTACTGGCTTTGTTTTAGTCATTTCTCGAGCCTAGTCAGGGCCGGATTTAGGTTTGATGAGGCCCTAAGCTACTGAAGGTAATGGGGCCCTTTATATGTCCAGCTGTCCTTTGTCAGCAACCAATTGTTGCTGGGTTTTTTTTTGTTGAATATATGCTATATGGTAATTAATGGACCTAATAGGTATCTAAAGCCATTTGCACATAACAAATAGGAGCCTATTTGTTCATAGAGTTGGAAGAGACCACAAGGGCCATCCAGTCCAACCCCCTGCCAAGCAGGAAACACCATCAAAGCATTCCTGACATATGGCTGTCAAGCCTCTGCTTAAAGACCTCCAAAGCAGGAGACTCTACCACACTCCTTGGCAGCACATTTGTTGCCGTATGTAGGTTTTATTTGTTTTTTTATTTTGTATGTAGGTTCTGTATGCAGGTTTTAGTTTACAGTATTTGTTTATACTTTGGAAATGTACATCCAGGTTTTTTCCCCTTTAAATTTTTTTGGGGCCCCCAAGAGTGGGACCCTAAGCTACAGCTTATATGTAAATCCGGCACTGACCAGTGAGTACAGCATTGGATTTATTCATTTCCTAGCTTGGCTTTTCCATTTGCCTGGGAAGATGGGGGATTCTGCTGCACAGCTTTTTTTTTGCATGGAGTCTGACTAACTTTTAAACAAATCAGTGCTGTGTTTTGTATTTAATAAAAATAAAAGTTAAAGGGACCATAGGATTGGGGAGGGACCACGGGGGTCATCTTCTAGCCCAGCTGGTGGCAGAGGACCTTGCAGGCTCTCTCAGAAGTCAACTCCCAATCTTCTCAAGGCAGAATACACCATGACATTGAGAGCTGGTGCCTTTGCAGAGCATACATCAGCTCAGCCTACGCGAAAAGAACAAACTCCCTGGCTCCATCCTCTACTAACTTGCATCATCCATATACTTACAAGTCATAATTACACAGACGTTGGGGAATTCACAACCTCTTCACAGCAATGACATCGGGCAAACACCAGCAAGCAGATTCTTTGTGGGGGGATTTCCCTTTGGTTCGGGGATCAGTGGTTCCACTCACCTCCCCCCTCAGACCCCCACTTCCTGCTTCCCTCATGTCCAGAAGGCAGAACAGTTTAGCCTCAACTTGCTCCTACCTCCCAAGAATGGGAAACGGAATGTCCAACAATGGAGAAGCAAGATTCTTCGATGGCTACATGCAGAGGCAATGTGTGAGCCTGCAATCCCAATTTACCTAATGAGACAATCCTTCTGTATAGCATCCTGATCTCATTCCAAGGCGATATGAATGACAACAGCATGTGCTTGTAATGCTTCACCGTTATTCTTTAAAAAATCTTGATTGTAGGTGGGGCGGCGGAGGAATAGCAACTTCCAAATGATACATTTGAAGCACTATTGTTGTTGTTTAGTTGTGTCCGACTCTTTGTGACCCCATGGACCAAAGCACACCAGGCACTCCTGTCTTCCACTGCCTCCCGCAGTTTGGTCAGACTCATGTTGGTAGCTTCGAGAACACTGTCCAACCATCTCGTCCTCTGTCATCCCTGAAGCACTATTATACCAGTTTAAACAGTCATGACTCCCCCTCCCCACAAAGAATGCTGGGAACTTCATAGTTTGTTAAGGGTGCCAAGAGTTGTTAGCAAACCTCTATTTCTCTCACAGAACTACAATTCCCCAAGTTTCCCAGGGAAGAGGGATTGTTCACAAGTAATTATTGATATGCATTTTTTAATGAAGCAGAATGTGACGAGTACTCTTCAACAACGTAATTGGAATATCAAGTAGAGACAACAAAAGCATACCCATAAACATTTATTTACATGGAATGAAGGAAACAAATATCATTGACTGGATGGGAGGCTAACCAGGTCTCTCTGAATTGACAGGACACTTTGATGTTCCCAAATACACTCCTCATTCAAGTTAAAAAATAAAACATCTTCATTTAGACCAAACAATGTTTGCACTGAAAATTATTCAGCTAATCACTGATAATCTGTACTTTTAGACACCAACCAGAAGTACAAACACGCTATTAATATTTCTGCCAAGAGGTTATTCTTTATAATTTGAAAACAATAAGAAGCTTCTACCAGTTTGAATTTATTGGAAATTTAGATTTATAGTCTACTTCTCCCATTAAGTAGTCTTGGGGCCTGTGATTTTTAAGTAAGTGTTTAAACCTTTCCCAGCAAAATCCATGGGAATGAACTCTGACTGCTTTGTGCCCATATTTTAAGTTTACATTCAACATAGCAGTACAACAATTTTATTAAGTTTACCGTAATTCTGAAAAACAAGTGTTTTCTTTTTTTAAAAAAAGAGATTACAAAGGCACTTGTTAGCACTTCAAAATATTACTACTTGCCAGAGAAACCACAGCAAGTAAGGAAGGAATGTTGAAAGACAAAGCTACCCAAATGCAGAACTTCAGATTTTGGAAACGGCTTCAGAAACTTTCAGCATCCAGATAAATTGAAAGCTGAAGACAAAAGGGCACCATCCAACTATAGTCCACCTCTTTTAAGGCCCATTCATTTCAATGGGAGAGAATGCCTCCAATGAAAAAATAGGACAGAGAACTAATTGACTGCCAACATCCCCACCTCCTAGTTAAAAATATAGCAGAGGGGGAAAGAGTCCTGAGGAACCAAAACAGATTTTGAAAGTTCTTGGATGTTATCAGAAAAGTATCCTGACACCCAAAACTAAGCAATCCAATGTCGTCTGAGAGAATAAAGTACCAGTGGATCTTGGGATGCTGGAGTGGGGAACATGCATATTCAACAATATTGAATGCAATACCTCTTACCGGTAGTAATGAAGGTCACCATTAACCATACTCAAGTCTCATTCAAGTCAATGGGCTTAAGCATGCAGAGCAAGGAGCAGGCCCTATGTGCCAATCCATTGGATGGGGTGGGGGGGAATAGGCCAACGTGCACACAGCGTCTCAATTAAAATAACAATAAAAATCCTAGAGTCCAAGTTCCGTGGAATTCAATGGAGATTAAAGCTAAAAAATGACAGGTGGGATTGTAGCTCTACTAAATGTCATGCTGTGATACAAGTGAAGACCCTTTATAAGGCAACTTCACTTGCATTTTGAACATGCTCAAAATAAAGCGACTTAGTGACACTATTTGATTAGATCAACACATCCAATTTTTTAAAAAATGCAAAAGATTTAAACCCTGCAACACCACCTCCCCCCAAAACAATGACAACTGGAAAGTTCATTTCCTTTTCCAGCAGATTTGCAACAGAATCTCTATACACTTCACTTCTGATGTCTCCGTTTTCTATTAGGTACTTCAAGCAACTTCTTCCCATCTTTATGCTATCTATGTCAAAATAGAAGAAAAAGGCCTAGTTTCCCTGCCGAAATATAATTGGCACAATAGTGTGTCATGCAAGTATGTATTTACATTATGCTTTTTGCTTTTTAAAAAGAGGTTTTTGACTACAACATAATGGCTCTCACTCTAGGAACAAAGATCCAGTTTGGAAGGAATGAAGAAATCCTAACTGCCCACATTTTGCCCACTGTACAAAAAAACCCAAAACAACTGAATACTATTTGTTGCATGTGCTCAGTTGGACTTATGCCAATAAGCCTTTGTTGTTTTAAAAAACACATTTTAAAAAGTTACAAGCTTTCTGTGTCCAGTGCTGGCTTAGAACTGTTTGGTACATACATGTTAAAGTGCATGCCTTTGTATATTGACAATATTTCAGCAACAATGCCCAATTCTGCTATGATAACGTGTTCCACTGTGAGAAGCATAGCTGTCATCTTAATCTAAAAGATGAGATGTTCATGGTGAAGAAAGCGATACAAAACAAGGAGTGCAACCCAGTCAAGCAAACTTTTTTAAAAAGTCCACATGATTTCAACGCGTGAGATAAAAATGCACTGAAATCTCTTGCACCGAAATCAGGGTCTTGAATTTGACTGGATCATGTCCAGGGATTGGCCCGATCGCGCATTTTATTGGGCGTTTTGAAGGTCACATGCTGGCCTCCTCCCCACTTTCGTTACCCTTTTGTAATTATTCACAGTATACTTCTATTTCTCACAGGCCTTTAAATGCATACAACCACACTGCTGGATACTGGAGGGTCGAAGACATTAAGCAGGACAGACACAAATATTTATGCAGAAACTTCCACAGAAATTCAAAATGTTAATCATTTGAGTGAAACCTGGCAGAAATATTGGCAGACTTCTTGAACACAAAAAACCAACAGCAAAGATAGACCCAAAGGCAATCAAAACATATTTTGGCAATGCAGATGATATATTGTCCATGAAGTTCTGTCACAAGCTTTGAAGAATACTCTTTTGCTTTGCCGCTTCTTGAAAGCCAGACAACATATGCAGCCAGTATCAGTCCAAAGAGACTCCTAGAGTTATCCTAAGTTATTCTTTGTGAGGCTTTCTTTTTGGCTTCTCTTCGTAAGATTCTCCATACTCATTCACTCTGCTCTTATCCACAGGATAAAGCCTTGCAGATAAAAAGAAATAGTTAATACTTCCTTTAAGAAAAAGTCTCCACAGGGTCATACTTTCCCCACCTTTAACTGGTACAATTCTTCATGTGTCAGCTTGCAATGCCAGAACACATGGCATCATAATGCTGTTATTATTATTTTCAGCAACAAGGTCTGTCAACGTATATTGAACGCCACTTGAGGAAACCTTATACTACTTTTATATATGGGTTGCCAATTGCTGAGTGGATCTTGCCCTCGTCCTGCTTTCCATACCCTCCTCTGCCCATCTCTATTAGACTGTACACTTGCAGACAGGGATTTCCTTCTATTTTATTTTATTTTTTTACAGCACATAATTGATTTTGGGGGAGACTAAAACGAAAAAATGAAAGTTTCCAGTTTGCAACAGGTAACACAGTGGTTCCCAAACTCTTGAACCCACAGATGGCTTGAAAATTACTGAGAGTCGTGGGGGACCACTTTTAAGATTTCTCTGCCTGTTGTCGCTATTGTAATGTGCTGGAGCTAGGGGCTGTATGATCCTCAGTTGCACTTTTATTACTCTCTTTATTTCTTATGTATCACATTTCTTTGTGCTCCATAGAATTCAAACAGTGAGACAATAAAATACAATGTAACAAATAAAAATAGCCCTTAGAATACAGTGGTGCCTCGCTTAACGAATGCTCTGCTTAACAAAATTTCCGCTTAACGAAAGGATTTTTCGAGCGGAGGTTGCCTCGCTAGACGAATTCGTTTTATGAAAAATTCGTCTAGCGAATCGCAATTTCCCATAGGAATGCATTGAAATTCAATTAATGCGTTCCTATGGGCAAAAAAAAATTCATTTCTTTCCCAAATGCATTCCTATGGGATTTGCTAGACGAATTTTTCGTTATAAGAAAAGACCCATGGAATGAATTAAATTCGTCTAGCGAGGCACCACTGTACTATTAAAATCCATATGAATATTTCATGGGATGGATGTGCAGTCTCCCATCCGCAATCACAAATCCACAGAGAAGCCATGGACCACCTGAATGAAACCTAAGGACCACCAGTGGTCCCAGACCAGTTTTGGGAACCTCTGCTGTAGTGTGACCAAGAAATAGAATACATCATAGGATTATGTGAACAGAGGCAGGTTTGATACTTAATGGCTGGGGTGAGCAGGGAGCCTAAGTAGCCCCATGACTATAGCCTTTTCACCACATGTAAACATAGTTAAGAGATGGGGAGTATATCCTTCAAGATTCTAAATTCCTCCCAGCCTCTTATCTGTTCTTCACTGTTGCAATTAGCACCAACATTAAACAAGGATCCCCTTTTAACCAGAATTTGAGGGCCAGTTTTCTCAACACAGCTTGATATACAGAACTACTAAGATCTGCCTTTTTTGACAAAAGAATGAATGGCAAAACATTAAGAAACAAACAAACACCAAGTTATAAGAGGAACCCATACCATCTTTGGTAAAGGTAGACCAGGAACACCACGTCATCTCTAAAACATGCCAGCCGATGAGATGTTGGCATTGTGATGATAAATGCAAAAATATCATCAATGAAAGTGTTGAATGCCTGGAGAAAATAATGCACAAGGTGAACACAGCGTAGGTAGCAGAACATCAATCAAGTGTTATTCCCAGCAAATCAAGTTTTCAACCAAATCATCCGTTCTTTATAATACAATGTTTAGAGTTTCTGAAGCTAAAAAGGTATCTCAGAAATTGGGGATGTAGTCCACCTCATCTAGTCTCCCAGTAAGCCTTAAAAGAGCAACTCGCTGCACAGGAACTAAAAACAAGCATGCATTTTTTGTGCTGTGGGTGGGGAGGTAGTCAAGAGTCCTGAACTCATCTGCAGAGGCAAGCAGGAGCTCAATCTACACATTTTTATGACTGGGAACCTGTAATAAAAAGGGCCCTTAATAAGGCAAAAATTGAGGGGAGAAACTGGTTAGACCAGGGGTGTCAAACTCAAATTCATTGGGGGCCGCATCAGCAGTTTGGTCACCCTCAAAGGGCCGGTTGTATCTGTAGGACTATGTGTCCACTCTTTATTATCATAAATTATTGTCACTGCAATCAATTATTACTGTTTTTTGTAATAATATAAGTAATAACTAGCTCTGAAAGCAGAAACATAGTCAGAATAATGGCAAGTAGATATTCAAATGTACAATTATTGTACAATTTATTGAAAAATGATTTTTGGTAACTGCACTGGGTGGTGGAGGCTCGCTAGGGTTTCATGCAGGACCTTTGCAGAGGTACTAGTACCTGGAGATGCTGGGGTCCTTCTGCATGCAGGACAGATGTTCTGCCAGTGAGCCACCACCCTTCACCAAAGGGACTGGCTGAGGTTGACTCACTGGAGCTGCTCTCCTGGTTCCAGGGTTTAAGGGCCAGAAGTATAAAGCAGCATCCTATGTTTCTGAGGAGAGGGAGAGGGAGAGGGAGAGGGAGAGGGAGAGGGAGAGGGAGAGGGAGAGGGAGAGGAAGGAAGGAAGGAAGGAAGGAAGGAAGGAAGGAAGGAAGAAAAGAGGGAGTGGGAGGGAGAGAGGAAGGAAAGAGGTGAGAGAAAGAAGAGTAGGAAAGAAGGAATAAAGAAGGAAAGAAAAAGAGGGAGAGAAGACAGAGATAAAGAAGGAAGGAAGGAGAGGGAAAGAAAGAATAAGAACGAGAGAGAGGAAGAAAGAAAGGGAAGGGGGGGGTCGCCGCCTTGATTCAGCGCCAGAAAAGAGCGCGAAGGGACCCAGGGGCAAAAAGCATTTCCCCGGCCCCAGCTGTTTGTCAGCGCTTTGTTGGCGCGGCGCTTCAGCAGCAAGGTCCCACTGCTGGGTCCCGCTGGCTGGGGCGCTCGGCGGGCCACATGACGAGGTCTGGCAGGCCGGATTTGGCCCCCGGGCCTTGTGTTTGACACCCGTGGGTTAGACAGAGACAAGAACTATAACCTTCAGTAGCAGCTGGAACAGTTTTAATGCTTTTTTTTTTGGTATGCAGACCAGGATCTAGACTTCAGGCCTATCTAACTTGTGACCCATCAAGCTAAATGCAGTCTAACAACCACACCTTACACCCCACAAGGGACCACTGACAAATAATAACGTAGTGGTACCTCGGAAGTCGAACAGAATCCATTCTGGAAGTCCGTTCGACATCCAAAACGTTCGGAAACCAAGGCATGGCTTCCTATTAGCTGCAGGATGGTCCTGCAGCCAATTGGAAGCCAAGTCGGACATTCAGGTTCCAAAGAACGTTTGCAAACCGGAACTTCCAGGTTTGCGGCGTTCGGGAGTCAAGACGTTCGACTACAGAAGTGTTCTCAGCATTCCTCTCAACCACATTAAGAATTTTGCTACATATTATAATTGTTGATGCATATTGTTTGGCCATCAACTGCTGCCGATTTTCAACTAAATGATATTAACTGAGGGTCAGAACTATAAATCTTAGAACTGTCAAATGAACTTAACTTACTTTGTATGTGAATGCCTTCCAGGGCAGATGTGCAACAGATTTCATCTAGAAGAAATGAAATCACACATTCATATATACTAGCAGTAGTAAAGGAGGCCGGACCAAAAAAAAAAAAGATATTCTTTGAAAACTTCAGATTTACCTTATAATTTACAAATAGTTGTGGCAACATAAATAGAAATCCAAAAGCATATACTCCTGTTGGGGAAGAAAACATGAACTAGGTTTAATCATTAAAGAACAAAGCCTTAATGCCCTTAAAGCCTTTTATTTCTACCACATTTACATTATCAGCATAGAATGACAATTGATTAAACTCCAAGCCCACGTTAAATAATTTTGCAATTCTCAAGAAACTTCTCAAAATGTCAACCACAAAACTGAGTTAACCAGTTTGAGAGATCACGGAGGTTTAGCTCACACTGTCTAAAGGAGGACCCTGCCAACCCCCCCGCCCAATAAAAGCAAGACTTCTGGTACTTGTCCATTTCTACGCTTGAAATCAACTTAGGGTAATGTGACAGCTAAGAAATGGAAAGAAGGAAACTCCTATTCAGATCTACCCCAGGCAAACTTAGGAAAGCTGCCATGTCATCAGGAACCACTCCCTGAAATGGGACAATACACTAGCCTACATTGCAACGTTATTGTAAAAAATACCGTAGTTGAGATGATACAAACAAAGCACATGCTACACTCTTGGCTGCTTTTGCATGCATGCGTATTGGGATATAAGTCCCAATGAATGCAGCAAGGCTTGCTCCCAAGTAAAAGTGCTCTATCTGTAATTAGCAGCCATTCCGCTTGGCCACAGCAAAGGGAGAGGTTAAGTCAGCCTAGTCCACTCCTTTAACTAGCTAACTATCATTTGGTTCTACCTCTCTCAGAACTGTCTCTCACAGCGGCTAATCCACCTGGCTGTTAATCATTTATGTAACCTAATAAGGAATTAACACCTTAATTGGCTAGTTTTCCTGTTCCTTGCACATCACCCCCCCCAACTTTTCTATAAGATCTATTAGGGACAGTATTATTATTTTTTAATCTTGTACAGTGCCTTGGAAGATTTTAGGTGTTATATAATTGCTATGCATTCTTATAGCAGACAACCAAAATTTTGTCCTCCTGCTTTCTACTCCAAGTGTCAACTACAATCAAGAGGCACTGCTAGCCCTGGATCCGCTCACTCTTTTTCTATTTATAACAAGCTGCTACAGAGTAATGTGCAAAGCCACCCACGCGTTCCTTTGTGGTACACAAGGAAAGCTGATGTCACGTGTCCAGATACTTTGAACACGTTTGCAGGATGAACTGGAGAAACAGCATGGACTGCCTAAAGCAAGATACAGTATGAAACCCAAAGTTATACATTCTTTCCGTCATAAACTCCTGCTTCTATAGCCAACTGGGGTTTAAGTCAAGTAGTTCAAGGCACCAGCACAGGCATTTTAATAAAAATGATTTTAGGGTAGGTGTGTGGGAATTGTAGTTCAGCACCATCAGGAGGGCCAGAAGTTCTCCATCTCTGTTCTAGGGGAACCAGGGATAGCTGGATCTACTGTACTGCATGTGTAACAGTTGCCTTCATGGGGCATATTTCTGGGAGCTGGGGGCTCAACCACTGCTCAATGATGCTGACCCCCAGCTCTTGCTGTATTGTACAACTTCAGAACTACTGAACCCATCACATCTGAGCGCTCTCCAATGTAAAGAACACCATGCAATCAGAGCACTAGCTTCTGGTTCTAGTTAACCCTTCTGCCGGACACCCTACTTTACTACTTGGAGGGTGCTACTTTTGTTCTTTTAAGTTGAGAAAGCATTCAGTTCTGTGATTTCTACCCAGCCCAGCGAGTTTCACCACAGGCGATTATAACGTTTCCAGAAATACTACCATTTTAAAGAACTGCTTTTGAGATTAACTTCACTCTTTTTTGGAGAACTAGACTTCAACAAAACGCATAAAACAAATCCATACTTACCATTGACAAAGCTGTTAATTAACCATGAATACCAGCTATAAGGGGGCAATAAAAAGAATATTTGCATTAAATTAATAAAAATAACATTATTTGCTGTTTTATTTCCTTCCTTCCTTCCTTCCTTCCTTCCTTCCTTCCTTCCTTCCTTCCTTCCTTCCTTCCTTCCTTCCAAAAACAAAACAAAACACACACCAGCACAATACAACCCCTCTTCCCCCACCCTTCTGTTTCCTCCATGCTTTAACACACTGTTTCTCAAACTTAGGTCCCCCGCTGTTGTTGGACTACAACTTCCATCATCCCTGATGATGAGCTAACTAGGGATGATGGGAGTTGTAATCCAACAGCAGCTGGGGACCCAAGTTTGAGAACGACTCCTTAACGTAAGAAATAACAGGTGTACATGGAACTCGCATCTCATGCTTATTTTACATATGCGACCGCAGCTCTCCACCAACTACTGCTTGCCTTCAAGTCATAATCAGAAGCTACACTTTGTGAAGTGGTTTTGTAGCACATTCCTAATGGCCAAACCATTATTTTGATGCAAGCTCTGAACCGGAGCACTATAGTACCACGAGGAACTTGTCATCTCAAACTGGTCAAGCATATATTCTTTGCTACATTAACTAAAGAGAACTCATAAAACAAGGCAGACATTCAGCCACCAGGATAACATTTCCAAATCATTTGCCTTCTTTGACTTTGCAGTATTACAAGTCATTGGCTCAAGGCTATGCAATAGACATTTTAAGCAGTAATTTCAGGTTTCTGAAATAATTCACAGCACCTTACCTTTTGTATTTGATATTAAGCAATGAATAAATTGCACCTCCAATGCACAATGGGTACAGTAAATATGATAAGTATTTCATAGCCTGAAAAAGAAAACATTTTTTTGGTAAACTTTACTCCTATATTACTACCGTTTGCCCTACCGTTTGTCCATTGAGCTCCAGCTGGCATAAATGGATTTCCTCACTTTTATCTTCACGACTGTATCATACAGGTTAGGCTGAGAGATGGTGGCTGACCCAAGGTTACCCAGGATTGGACATAGGGTTCTGTGGTTCCAAACCACCAGCCAGTGTGGTGTAGTGGTTAAGAGCGGGAGACTAATAATCTAGGGAACCCGGTTCACGTCTCCGCTCCTCCTTGGGCTAGTCACACTTCTCTGAAGTCTCTCAGCCCCACTCACCTCACAGAGTGTTGGTTGTGGGAGAGGAAGGGAAAGGAGAATGTTAGCCGCTTTGAGACTCCTTCGGGTAGTGATAAAGCCGGATATCAAATCCAAACTCCTCCTCCTCCTCCTTCTTAAGCACTAAACCAGACTGGCTTTCATTACATTGGAAGTTAATACTTAGAAGTCGATACTGGGAAAGGGCAGAGTCTTCAACAGATGAAATGTCCATGAGCCATTCCAACTCTTGCCTCTGCCCTCAGTACATGATAGAATTTTGTGACACACACATGAAAATGGACCAGGAGGCAGAATGTCATTTCTAAAACTCAAAACCAGTTTCCCACTAATGTAGCATAGACTTTCTACGAACACCCACACTGCAGCTTCAAACTATATTTGCAAAAAGATCAATCCATATGCGATTCCTTATTGACCATTCAATTCAACAGCATGTATTAAACCACTAGGAAGTTCAAAATCTGGAGCACAATGCCATTCGTTTGACAACACTAGTTCTCATTCCTGCCCACCCTTTGACCTGTTGCCTTCATTTTTATACAGCGCCTGGCCGAGGCTCTGTATCAGTTCCTTTCCTTACTAAGAAATTCCACAACAAATATTTTCTATTCAGTTATGATCTACTACATCATGCATCTGAGAAAGTGGCCTTGAGCCCATGAAAATATATGCCATAAAAAATATTAACTGCTTTTTGCCGCAAGAGCAAGGCTACCCCTCTGGATATTAAACTAAATGCTATGTTGCAGATTTCTCTTACCTGGGTATCATACTCCTCAGTTTTCTTCTCAGACTCAGTAAATGCACCAAACTGTATAAAATATAGGAACAGAAGCAATCAGGATGACCATATGCCCTGTTTTGATCAGATCACTTTGCTAAGAAGGGCCAATTTTAAAAATGTAATGGAGAAAGAAATGCACAAACCACTTTACACACTTTACCTAGAACAGATGGAAAAGATTTAGGGATGAAATCCAAGGCTGCCATTCAGTGCCCCACAACCTCCCAAAATCTGTTCTGGAGGACTGGGTGATCCTCCAGAACAGTGTAGAAGGTGGAATGGGGAGCTGCAGAGGCAAAGTGAAAATATCCTGTCCTCCAGTTATGTTAACAGACACCATTGCTAATTCAAAGCAATAACCCCAAGTAGCAGAAACAGGTTAAGGAATCTCATGCTGTGGGCAAGCAGAAGCTTTGAGGGCTGGAATTCAGAGCAGAAAAATGGGAGTGGGGGTGAAGTCAGGAGAAATGCTGCTGCTCTGACCCAATCTGGAATTCTCCATTGCAGGCATCAAGAAAAAATAAAAGTGCCAGGAGACCTAATCCTAGATCCTTTACATTATACATTGTTTGGGCCTTAGTGGCATAGTATGCTATTATCAGTGTGACTCTGGAAGAAAAAAACATTTCGAATGGAGCAAGACGATTTCTATATAAACAGTTAAAAAGTAATTTACCTTCACTGCTGGCACCAGACCATTCCATTCAATTGTCATTTTCAATGCCTTCTTCACTTTCCAAAGCTGGAAGGTAAAAACATTACCTTAATATATTCATGTATTGTTTTATTAACTGATTTCAGTTTTCACGCTGTTAACAGCCGTTGTCAGAAATGAGTCAATGGGCTACAAAGTGGTTAAAATGCCAAATTCATTTTGAATGAAGCTGGTTTTGACCTACTGAAATATACTGGATGAAATCGGTTTAAATCCACATAAAGCTACTTTGAGGATATGGCTGCCTGGGCTCATATGAAACATGTGTGGCAACTCACCTCAATCACTGCCCCGATACCGGCTGGAATCAGCACCAACAAGCTTGTTTGTTCATCCAATAGGAAAAGAAATATTATCACGGTACTGAAGCATCGCCAAAGCACTGCATGGAAGAAATTCACATGAGGACACTTGTGCGAGTTTTAAAATAATGCATTTCTCGAGTTCAGAGAACCCTACACCCAACTTTACTGAAAAGTGGCATTCATCTGTTTTAATAGTTGCATTCCTACATATAACTGGCTCCAGGTCTACAGAGCCTTAGGCAAAGTATCATCAGTGGCTACTCCCAAATGGCTCTGTCCAGAGGCACCTTGCCAAGCAGAGTGGGCAGCAGCAGAACAGGTGGCAAATTCAGGAGTGGCACAGGAAGAACAACAGCATGGGAACTGCCATTTCAATCTCCCTGAGAGCGCACAACATTAGAGACACTGAAGACAGATTAAACAGACATGTTTATAGCCAACTGGTACACCTTTTAGTGCTTAGAGCCAAAGAAAAAAAACCTAAATCAACAGAGCTGCCTAAACTGGGCCAGACGGGCCCTTAAATCCCCCCCTTTTTATCAGTGCTGAAAAGAGCAACAGAACCCATTATAACCCCCCCCCCCCATGTGCTAGCACTCTGGAGGGATGCTATATCGAGGGAACTCTGCAGCGATTAAAATGATAGCACCCTTGCTTTAGCCACTTGGCACTTGTTTCAACACTGAGAGACAAGTGGGATAAATGTAAAAGGGTCTGGCCACATCAGTATGGGTAGTCCTTGCTGGGACGCCGCATTTGCTCCACCTTCGTATTCGGTAACCATGAAAAGATGGCGCAGAAAACTCATACATTCCATACCTGCTTTTGTAGACATGCCAATCATGCTCTTTTTCTTCTTCCAGAAGCTGATGTCATTTTTGAACGCAAGGAAATCAAAGAGAAGCTGCAAATACCAAAATGCCATTAGATCAGAACCGACCAAAAGAGAGCAGCACAATTACGCTTCTACAGTTGGTAAAGTCTTGTAGGCACTACAACTACTAGGCCACAATGTTTTGAGGGCCATAAGTTCCTCATCCCTTCTCTAGACGACCATGTGAGCCCGCCTCTGTTTTCAGCTTCTGCCTGGCAATGTCTATCCACTTCCATATTGCAGGAAACAATACAGCGGACCTGCAACTTGCTAGGAGGATCAACAGACTGAGTTGGTAGAGTGGAATCTCGGTTCCCGAACAGCTCCATTGCCGTACATTTCGGTTCCTGAATGTTCAGGTCTGTGGAACCCAGCACTGGCAACACCTTATAATTAAGAGTGCTCAAACCAATAGAAAACCCTTCCTCATGTCCATCTCCTCTCAAGTAATCAGTCAGAGGTTCTAATGCTACAAAACCCCAGCACACACTACAATGTAGATCAGCTGCTAAAAGGCCGTAATATGAAAAAAAGATGAGCAGTCAATTTGCATTAGTTTTTATTAATCTGTAATTATATTTACAGATGAATCAGGCAATCTAGCTAATTTTGCAAGCTTCTCCCTCTAGCCAGGGTTCTAACCGTCTCTCTTAATTAACACTGGTATTCCAAATCAATTTCCAGAGACTTGGAGGCCAAGACAAATAAACTTATGCAGCCTTGTGAAACATGTCAAATCATTATTAGCTACATTTTCATTCTCCCTTCCTTCTAAGAAATTCAGGGCATTGTTTTAGTTTCACAACCACCCTGTTAGGTAGGAAGAGAGATTATGCCTGAGGCTGAGATTTGTGACTGTGGGTATTTCAATCTCCTATCTAACATTCTAGCCACCAACCCAACATCTCTCTATCCCTGTCTTAATTTGAACAGAACCTCAAACAGAACTAGTGCTATTCTAAAGAGGAGCTTGAAGTAAGCCAAAGGAATTCCATAATTATTAGAGACACTGTCAGACAGCAACGATCAATACTTAAATATCCACAATTCACTTACATGGAATGCTGCTACAAAGAATGTCAAAGCAAGAAAATAGAGGTTGGTGTCCACAAAAATCCCCTTTACTTCATCAGCATCTTTTTCGGAAAAGCCTAGAAGAATGAAGTGGACAGGACATGGGCTTACAAGCAAGCTGAAATAGAAGTACCAAGTATTCTAAATATAGTTCAAATCTGAGAAGATCAAACACACACTTTCTCTTCCTTTACGTCCTTGAGCAAATAGAATGGAAGTACAACATATATGAATAATTAGACAGGTGTTGTCTATTGATGGAGGACATACAACTCAGCTTATGATTTATGTGCAGATGGTCCTGGTTGAATCTCTGGCAATCTCTAGTTGAAAGAGTACAGGTAGCAGGACCGGGAAAGGATTCTGCATGAGATCTTGGGGAGTAAAAAATGCTGGGCTGGATGGGCCAATGGCCTGACTCAGTATGAGGCAAATTCTTGGGTTATCAACAAGACTTTATAAAAGCGAAACGTCAGCAAATCATAGGTTTTCATTGGCATTACCGATATATTCTGTAATGCACTACACAATGTATTCAACATTGCCCAAAATTATAGGTAAAGGTAAAGGGACCCCTGACCATTAGGTCCAGTTGTGACCGACTCTGGGGTTGCGCGCTCATCTCGCATTATTGGCCGAGGGAGCCGGCGTATAGCTTCCAGGTCATGTGGCCAGCATGAGAAAGCTGCTTCTGGCGAAACAGAGCAGCACATGGAAATGCCGTTTACCTTCCCGCTGTAGCGGTTCCTATTTATCTACTTGCATTTTGACGTGCTTTCGAACTGCTAGGTTGGCAGGAGCTGGGACCAAGCAACGGGAGCTCACCCCGTCACAGGGATTCGCACCGCCGACCTTCTGATCAGCAAGCCCTAGGCTCAGTGGTTTAACCCACAGCGCCCAAAATTATAGTGTGGTAAAAGCTGACTGCAGAGGCACACATACATGGGTCCAATCCACCTCACACTGAAGAACTATATTGCCTTTGAACTTCATCCATTGTGGACACTTGGTTACATAAAACAAGATCCAAATCACTACATTGCCAATATTCATGCATTGCACACACAATGCCAGTTTAGGCCACACCTGGGGAGGTTGCAAGGCTGAATGCCTTCTCAAGAAAATTGTTTTACAAACGAAACAAGCATATGGGGAACAAACTGAGGCTTCAACTATTATTCTCAACATCTCTACCACTTTCAGAATTGTTTGTTCACATGCAGTCTGAAGTGGGACACACCAGGAACAGTTTCACCACTACATCAGTACTGTGTGCATGTATGAACAAAAGAGAAGGGGGGGGGAACAGGACAATTTGGATACTTCTAGCCAAGGGGTGGGAAACCTGCAGCTCTGCAAATGCTGCTGCGCTCCCAGCCTTTGGCCAATAGTCAAGGATGAGTGGAACTGAAATCCCATCAACACCTGTAGGTCCAAAAGTTCTCCACCTCTGCTCTAGACTTCAAAATGGTGTCTTTGATCTTGAATGATACAAATATTACACATCAAAAGCAAGCAGGATTTGTGTTTATCAATACTATTCTTACAGAAACATTCAACCCACTCCATAAACCCAGTGGAAACTGAACCTTACCGAACTGCTGCAGGGAATACACAGCATCTTGCATGTGGATCCAAAACCTCAGTTTCCCCAGGGATATTTTATCATATGACACAGTAAGGGGTAGTTCTGTTGTTGAACGGTTTATAATCTGCATCGAGTTTGAAAACAAATAAAGTAAGAATCATAGATGAACACCGAAAACTATAAACTAGTTTAAGATTACGCCTTCTAAAGGGCAACATCATACAGTGGGCTACTTACAATAAAAAAGCAACATCTTTTTTAAAAAAATTACTGCAGTAGCAACATAACATTACAGATGTAGGATGATACTCAATGGTCTCTACATTCCACTCTTCCAGATTATGCCACATACAACAATAGGTTCAGAGACAGATGGGATTTCTATAATGTGCGATGTAACCCTTTAATGCTCTTCCCCTGGAAGCCCTGAGCCAGGTGGATGTAAGTACCAAGCACACTGCAAGTACCTTGCCTAGAATAAGAGGCCTGCACTCTCCTCCCTTAGTGACATGGAGCTACCCTACTCTTCCCCAGGGTGCATATGCCACCCACTTCAGAGTCAAAGGGCAACAAGTCTGCATGCCTTAGAAATCAGCAGGGCACGGCAGAGTCGTGCAAGGGTCACATGTACAGAGCACAATGCAAAGAGGAGAGAAGGAAAAAGCAAAACATTCTGTATCGCCCTATGAAGTCCCCATGCTACGTGTTGGAACTGCACAGCTAGAATGGGATGGCACACCCCTTTTTAAATATAATTATTTTTATTAAAGATTTTCTTGGGTTACAAAGGTAGTGCAATGTCTCATTATTATTTTTTCCATGCATCATTTTTACACAACAACTTATACAGCCCAACAGGACAACGACAAAAACTTGCCGTCAGCATACAAATCAATATGGCTAACCTAATCAAAACACCCTCCCTCCCCACTCACGCAAGAAACTAAGGATGATCATAGCCAACCACAAATGAACAACCACATTCTAAGACAAATCCTGATCTCTCTCACCAACAAAGAAACACGAACAAACAACAGAGAACCCGCACAAACGACGCTGACGCCGAACCCCTACACCTATCAAGAAAAACAGAAACATCGGCAATCCACCACACCCAACTCCCCATGGCACACCCCTTTTTTCAACTTACACTGCTGTAGCAGAAGCAACAAATGTTCATTGAGAGAAACAAACAATGATAAAAAATGTAAGATGGCATGCTGTAGCTCACCATTAAATCTTTCACTCTGTTGCTCAGCTGATCAATAAACAATATTGGAAGATAATGCACAGTCTTGCCCAACTGAACCCTAAGTTTTAAAACAGATTTTGTTATGAATACAAATAATTATATTTCAATGCAACAAACAAACAAACATACATTACTATATGCAGCTAAAAGTACAAAGAACATAGTCTAGTATCAGCTAAAATATTTCTGCCTAAAACCTAGATGAATAATCTTTACACCAAGCAAACACTCACTTGTTCAAGTTTTCTCAGAGAGAAATGAAACCCAAGTTCATTTAACATTCCAATTTTTAGTCTGGATAACTGTCTGTGGAATTTGGGTGGCTCCTCTACTCAAATGAGCCTTACACAGAACAGTGCCAAGCTAGACAAAAGTCACTGACCCCTCAATTTATGACCCAAGTGTGATGTATCAAGTGGATTGCTAACCATTGGGGGGGGGAGTTATAAGATGAGTGATATCTTGAGGCAATGGAATCTGACTCAAAACTATTTGGGGGTGACACACGAGGGTTGATTTTAACACATGCCTGTAAAAATCTACTTTGTGACAGCAAAGCAAAGAATGAGTATCTGCATTTTTAGCCCCAATGTTTGAGATAGCCTAAGCCAGGCATCCCCAAACTGCGGCCCTCCAGATGTTTTGGCCTACAACTCCCATGATCCCTAGCTAACAGGACCAGTGGTCAGGGATGATGGGAATTGTAGTCAAAAACATCTGGAGGGCCGAAGTTTGGGGGTGCCTGGCTTAAGCAAAGGAGTGATATGGCAAAGGGAACACAGCAAACTTCATGGCTGAATGGAGAGGTGAACATACATCTTTCTGCTCTAAGCCCAAAACACCAGACAGCCACGACTTTATCACGACTTGCTTTAGAAAAGCCCCCAACCCATTAAAGTCAGTGCTCAAAGTCTAAGCCATTTGCTAGTTCTGCTCTTAAAATGAGGCCACTGGCACTATAGCTGCAGTAGAGAGTATATTGAAAGTAAACATGTAAACCATGGGTAAGCAAACTAAGGCCTGGGGGCCTGATCCGGCCCAATCGCCTTCTAAATCTGGTCTGCGGACAGTCCAGGAATCAGCGTGTTTTTACATGAGTAGAATGTGTCCTTTTATTTAAAATACATCTCTGGGTTATTTGTGGGGCATAGGAATTCGTTCATCCCCCCCCCAAAAAAAAAATAGTCGTCGTCCCCTGCCAAGGTCTGACGGACAGTGGACTGGCCCCCTGCTGAAAACGTTTGCTGACCCCTGATGTAAACAGTGTTAGAAACTAAGATATGAAATCGAGGAGCTAAATGGCAGCTTAAACTTAGGTTATGGGCGCAACAACAGAATGTCTAGGTGCACTTTTTTATAACAAGAATACAAAGCTGAAAATGAATAAACTGCAGCTAAAATATTATGTTCATTTTTCACATGGTCTAGTCCTTCCCTTGCCCACCCCCTAATATTCTTAAGAGGGTCTCTTCTCCAGTATTCAGAGTAGCTGGAAGTGAGAAGGCAGAAAAAAGTCCTCCTTTCCTTCCATTCTGCAGTTTAAAACTGAAATCTTAGGCACAGTACCGTGCCCAGAGCTCAGAAACTGCTCACGCTAATGAAATTCCCTATCGCAAATTGTTCCTAGAACAATGGGAGTTTTGAACATTTCCTGTAGATGTTATTAAAGTATTCATATTTTGGTAGAATTTTGGATTAGCAATTTTAAAAATACTTACATTTTCATGTATCTGTGCACATCAGCAGGGAGAGAGGATCCATCAAAGACAAAGTCTTCTACCATAACATTTAAGGTCAGCCTGGACCTCCAGTGTGAGACAGGCTCATCTAGAGCATAATTCTGCTTTTTTTCTGCTTCAATTTGCTGCTCAATAAAAAGAGATACAAAAGTTATTTCAGAAATCCAGGCTTTTAGGCAGAAATATTACAAAAAAGGTGACAGTATGGTCATGATTGCTTTCAAACTCTAATCTTCTGCTTTTCCATCTTTATGGAGCAGACATTACAACCTAATCCAAATAGTTAAGTAAAGCTTCCATTCCTTTCTCCAAACAAATCTCATGGTTGATGGGGAGACACTCCTGGTGCCTTCATTACATAAGTTTAGGTGCCGGGTGAAAATGTTTTCCTTTAACCATGGTTCATTCTGCTGGTTGGCATTTCTTAGTGCAGAAAGTACTGATCTGATGTGTAGAAATCTTTCCTATTCTAAATAATTCAAGAGGGTTCTGGAAGCTTCTCTGTGTGAAAGAAACAAGCAGAAGGTTCATGATGTTTGGGTTATACCTTCAGAGAAGCTGAGTACAGCTGGCTTAAACTGATTGTTCTCTCTTTCTGTCAAGGTCATGCTAACTATAATAATAATGCCAGAAGGAGCCTGCGTCTCACTCTCTTTCTGTCTCTCTTTCCTTCTGGTGTGGTGTTCTGTATACTGTATAGTGTTAAGGTTTAGTCTTATTGTAAGTTATTGTAAAATTAAGCTAAGTCTGCTGCTGGATTTCTTATGGACAGTGCCAATCCTGAATGTATTGGATTTGTGACCATTACGCTCATTTGCCTTCAGTAGAAGTAAAGCTCTGCTGGATGAAATACAATTGCCTCTGGTTTATTTTTGGGGGGGAATCCTGCAATGTGTTTAAGTTTTTACTCTGCTAACTGTACATTGGAATTCTACTCTGGATCAATATATGAGTAGAATAAATGACAGATTCTATGGCCTTTTAAATGTGTTTGTGGGAGGGGAGCTATTGGTTTGTTTTTATTTTATCATGTATTATGTGTTCTAATTTTGAATTTTTATACTGTGAACTACCCTATGATCTTTGGATGAAGGGCAGTATAACAATTTGATAAATAATAATAATAATAATGACAACAATAGCTTCAAAAATAGTGAGCAGAGTAACTAGGGATCTAATCGCTCTGCAAGCAGGCACTGAGTTCAAAATGGTGGCTCAGAAATGTAAATCTAATCTATAAATATATAGAATAGCAAATAGCAAAACCACCAAATACCCACCAATCACACAGGATGAACTACAGACTCAGCATCCAAACAGTCCACCTCTTATTCAGAAGTCAGATTAACTCACATCACCCTCCCCGGTTGCACCAATATTTCACCTAGGAGCAAGTCCATCCACAAACCATTGCCCAGAGTGAGTGTCCTCACTCTCATCACACTCTGAAAGAGCAACCCAAAGAGTTATCAGGGGGCTCCACTGGGGTTGACGGGCCATCATAGCAGCTTCCAAACAGATAGGCTTCACCCATGGAAAATAGCTACGACTATAAAGGTAAAGGGACCGACCCTGGGGTTGCGGCGCTCATCTCGCTTTACTGGCCAAGGGAGCTGGCGTACAGCTTCCGCATCATGTGGCCAGCATGTCTAAGCCGCTTCTGGTGAACCAGAGCAGCGCATGGAAATACCGTTTACCTTCCCACTGGAGTGGTACCTATTTATCTGCTTGCACTTTGATGTGCTTTTGAACTGCTAGGTTGGCAGGAGCAGGGACCGAGCAATGGGAGCTCACCCCGTCGCGGGGATTTGAACCACCGACTTTCTGATCGGCAAGCCCTAGGCTCTGTGGTTTACTCTTGCTCTTTATGTGTGAGCCTAGGTAGCCAAACATTCTGGCTCATTTGGCAGTTATTTACATAAAATGCGCATCATGTACACTTAAACTCACCTCCAAATTCTACTGAAGGGCAAAGGTTTCCTACTATGGCCAGTAACTGCCACAGCTCTGCTTTCAGAGAAATGAATTGAGCATGTGCATTATCTAAGCACGCCCACTTGCAGGTAGAAAATAATTCCGAACGTGCTTAGTTTAGCAAAGTTTTCATGTGCACTATTTTTACTTGGTGAATTATTCAGTGGAAGTACTGCAAAATGTCAGAAATCTCCCAATAAAAAAAGAAAGAAAGCCTCTCACCTGTGTGATAGATTCTCCTGTAAGAAGATTAATTTCTTCTGGTTTAG
The DNA here is from genome assembly GCF_965207765.1 of Zootoca vivipara. Taxonomy (NCBI): domain Eukaryota; kingdom Metazoa; phylum Chordata; class Lepidosauria; order Squamata; family Lacertidae; genus Zootoca; species Zootoca vivipara. The sequence goes on along the minus strand of NC_142591.1, from coordinate 9,670,932 downwards.
GGACCATATAAGTAGTCAGAGGGCTTACTATATGCACCTGCTTGCCATCATGCCAAGGCAGAATTCCAGCATGATGGAGAAATATGTAGGCATATAATGTCCCATTATTTCGTGTTTTCTTTGGTACTGAAACGTTAACTGTTCTGAAAATGAAATAAATACATTAATTATACAAATAACGTTTATGCTTTTTCTTCGCCATGAGATGCGATCGTTAGCAGTTCTGCCTCAACCAGGACTAACAGCGTTTTAGACACTTGAAGTGAGATATTCTGATAAATTTAGAATTTTTAGATTAACTTTTAAATGTCTTTTAGAAGTAACAGATTCATATTTCTGTTTGGAGTCTGACTGATTCTACATTCTTTGATTTTGTTCTAATGAAGCATTTCAGATCTCCAGGAATTTTAACCGCCACATTTGATGCACACCAACCATAACCCAATCATGGGACAGAAACCACCTCTTCTGTCTGTATGTAGGAACAGTGATGAGGAAGCTCACCTCTATGTTGTGTTTTTGAAGGGAGCAGTCACAGCACTTTCTCCTAAAAAAGCTACGTTTTCCCATGGAAGTTTGTAGCGGAAGGGGAGAAAGTAAAAGTGGTTTCCTCCCACTTTTGCCGAGTTTGGTTGGAGGCAGCAGCAAGGCAGAAACTCAACTTATAAGAGAGAAACTACTTCTTACTTCCCCCTTCCAATTTTCCATTGAGCAAAGCAAGGATTGTTTTTCCTTTCCACTGAGATTTTGCAGGAGGTGAATTACCTGAATCTTCTACAAAGGACCTTCCTTCCTCAAGTTTTCTGCACACATCACACACTCAAGGAAATGAAGGGAAGGGGCAACCACTTATGATGAGTTTTGTTACTAAAGGCTTCTGAATACTTACACCCACACCATGAACAAATCCTGACCAGAAAATCAAAATAGATGGGCTTAGAACTTCAATCTAAGCACACTTATCTGGAGCTAAATCCCCTTAATGAAAATTAGACTCACATCCTTCTTTTCAATTAGCATGCTAAAAATGGGCGCAAGGCATACAATTGTAAGCTACTTTGAAATAATCAGTAAAAGGCAGAATACACATGATTTAAACCAAGGGAGTGAAATAAAACTATGACTTGGGGAAAAAAATCATGAAAAATGCGAGGCAAGATCTACCCCAGTGGTTCCCAAACATTTCCCTCCAATCTACTGAGAATTTTGGCAGAGTCCTTGAGAATTTCTCTGCCTCTTGTAGCAATTGTAATGCACTGTGCATATGCTGTATGAATCTATTTTTACAGTCATGCCACAGACAACCTCAATCGCACATCACAGGTGGTCCACCAGCCACAAGTTGGGAACCCCTGATCCAGCCACAGTTCAAACACTTCGAAGACAGTCATTTCAATGATAAATATTACAGCACATGCTTAACTCTTACGCTAAATACATGCATCTTAAAAGAAAACTATACAAATCCATTAATACCTTTCAAATTTGGACTCAACGTCAAAGTTATCCACATTCAAAACCAGATCAATATTATTTTCAGTGCCTATGTTTGATCGTGTGGTCGTGTAAACGCTTAGCTGAAAGAGAAAAGGGACAGTCAATGCTTCCATCATGTTGCTATGCTGGGTGCGGTGCTGCATTTATTCCCTTTATCTGCTGCCAACCCCCCCCCCCAAACTCAAGGCCAGCATGTTTTCAGCTTGCAAGCCACATTGCCTTTGTGACATCTAAAACGCGGATGCCACTTGCAAGGGGTGCCTTCCCATACGAGGATGTCTGTGTCTGGATCATAGAGTTCTCGCTGGGATATAGAAGGAAGTGGTCACATGCAGACTATGAAACTCACTTGCCATGGAAGGTATGACAGCCCCCCCCCCAATGTTCATGAAGACCTTTTTATTCCAGCATGCTGTTTCATGTATGCATTTTTAGTTGATGACTCTTCTACCCCCCCCGCCATAGTCTACTTTAATAATTTTATTGCTTTAATTGCTCACTTGTTATTTGTTTCATTAAACTGATGCAACTCTTCTTGACCATCTCTTTTTGAGACTGAAAGTGTGGGGTATGAATCTTCTAATCACTGTATCTTGAACAGAGATTAGATTCCCCACCTGCTCCAAGTTTATGAAGCGCTGTGAAGGGATGGAAGTTGCCTGCTTCTGTAAACACTGTTATGAGTTTATTTATATGAGTTGCCATATGTTTTGGCCCCCTTTTCTAGTACAGCTGCTTATACCCATCAGTGGGTAGTGATGACGATTAAAGAGCAAGGTGCTCCTTTCCAAATCTATAATTCTACAGTCTAGTGCAGAATATACAAATCTGTTTCTTTCCATCCTCCTGCTTGAGACTTTCTGCTCCTGACAGCACAATATACTAATAAAACTGACAGGGCAAAGAGAGCAGCATGCAACACCCAGCCTGTCATGCTGCTCCTTCTCTCTCCCTCCCCCCTCCCTAGAGTCCACTACAGTGGGACAAAGTTACACTGTACTTGACTTTACAATGCACTGTAAATAAAAGGTGTTAATATGGTACAAGAAAACACAGACCATCTTTTTGATAGAAAAGTCAAATAATAATACTAGGAAATGCATGGCACCCGGTTGTAAAGGCCTCATATCATTCTTATGCTGCCTAGGAATTTGAAATAACTCTTTTTAAAAAACGTAATTGAGAGTGGGTACTTTTATTTTTCAACAACCATAAGCTTAGCATTTTTACAGCACTTTACAGAACACTTAAAGCTATTCACATGTATCTCGGTAATCCAGGCATAGGCAAACTCAGCCCTCCAGATGTTTTGGGACTACCACTCCCAGCATCCCTGACCACTGGTCCTGTTAGCTAGGGATTATGGGAGTTGCTCAGGGCCGGCCCTACAGCCAAGCTGGGTGGCGCAGGGCACCACGGCGCCGGCCTGCCGCGCAGCTGGGCCCACGGCAACCCCGCTGTGCCTGCCCGCCCGCCCGCTGCGCAGCAGCGCCTGTGGCAGCCGTGCTGTGCGCGGCGCCCGCCCAGCCACCACGCCGGGAAACGGGGCGGGGGGCGCCAAAGGGATCCGTCGCACCATGGCGCCAGGGGCGCTTAAGACGTCCCTGCCTGTGCTACTCCTTAGAACTCTGCTCAACAGCAACTTTTGCCAAATAAGAACTGAAAAAAGTAGGGTGGCCTTGGGCCAACTGGACTGCTGCTTAGTTGTAGTGCCATAAGGCTGGATCAAGGATCTCTAGGTACTGATTCCTACACTTTTCAGCAATCTTGCATAGTCAGCATCGTCACCCCATATTGAAGAAGGGCAACGATGCCTGGCAAGAGCAATTTGCTCAAGGCTTTAATTATGAAGTGGGGTTAGCAGCAGCACTTCCTGGTTCACAGTCCAAGTCAGACAAAGGATGGGCAGAAGGAAAGCAGGCTGAAGAGATTATGTAGCACATGCTTCACAGGTCAGTTTGCAGCAGACCACCTAGCACTGTCCATTTGCTGCTCCAAGATCCTTGCAAAGCATACTGTACCAGATGGGCCTTGGCCTATCCCAGGAAAAAGGGATTCCTCATAACTTACCGTAGCAGAGGTTGGCTATATTAAAATGAGACCCTTACTCTGAAAGTTTCGCATTGATTGGTTAGTTGGTTGGTTGAGAGTTTACTCAAATACCACTTTTGCACAATGAGCTTTGTCCACCAATAGTGGCTTACAACATACCTTAAGGGGTAGGGAAGAATGCTGAGGCAGTGCAAATATACAATATGCCACTGTACAGATACTGTTGGGCACACGGGGGTGGGGGATTGTGAATAAAAGAAGAAAAAAACCAGATTGTGCAAGGCTGAAGACTGCTCACACACAGCTGTCTATGCCTTTTAGGTGACGTGTCCCTCCTCACCTTGGCACCGAGTAGGCTGGACGGGGAGGAGGATATGAACTTGCCTCTTAAAAGGTTTTTATACACACACACACAGAGAGAGAGAGAGACTGCTGATAGAGATATTTCTATGATACATAAACACTCAAAACCAACCAACGAGGCCACTTGGGTAGCTCCGTTGGCGTTGAAAACATGACCAAGGTCATAGGTTCTTCCCCCCTTCCGGCCTATTCCTGCATTGCGGGGGGTGGGGGGTGGGATAGATGATCCCCCGGGTCCCTTCAAATCTAGGATTTATTTGAACCAACCGACACCCCCAAATTGATTTGCCTCGGAAAGGAGATGGGAAGGAGAAAGGGGAGAACTTGAGGAGTTTTTATGCTTCTCTCCCACTCCTCCGGATTTTACTTACCCCACCCCACATGGTTGCAAAAACGCGGTGACATATTTCCGTCATACAACGGCATTTAATTTACTCAAGTAAATAAAAGAACAAACGGACTCCCCCACCCACCCATTGATTGCCCCTCTCCCCCGCCCACTGATTGCCCCCTTCCTCCTCCCTCCGCCCATTCATTGCCCCACTCCCCCTTCCCTGTCCCCTCCCCCTCCGCGCCTCACCTGCAGTTTGGGCCTCCGCGCCAGGTAAGGCCTTATGCAGCCGTCGTTGGCGTCGTTGCCCCGGGCGGCGGCGAGGCAGGGCCGGGTGTGGACGATGCCGTACATCACCCAGCAGGTGTGCGCCACGTAGACGGCGAACAGCCCCACCGCCAGCCCCGTCAGCGAGCTGCGCCTCGGCAGCATCGCCCCCGAGAAGCGCCGCGGAGGCCGCCGCCGGCATCGACCGCCCGGACCACACGCGGAGGCCCCCTAAGGCAGGCGCCGAGCACCGGGAGCAACGCGGCCGCCGCTGTCGCCGCCCTGGTAAGCGGCAGGATCCGAACCCCGGCCCACTTTCTGCCTCACGCTCGGAGCTCTTTCTCTCTCTCTTCCCTCAGCAGCGGGAGGCCGGTCGCGCTCCGCCCCACGGCATGCCGGGAAGTGTAGTCCCGCCCCTGCCGTAGCTCGGAGGGCGTGGCCTGTCTCTGTCTCAAGCCGGCGCGGCGGGGAGGGCTTTTTGCGCCTTTTCCCTCCGCTCTCGGGATATTGGGGCAGAACTCGGCGCTGCTGGCCCTTAAAAAAAACCCATCAAGTAGTATTAAATGCTCGTCCATGGGGGGGGGGAGGGGGAGGCGGTGAGGATTAGGTCGCACCAGGTGTTATTTCTTCCCTTTCCACCTGTGTGTCTGTGGACAAGGTTACGCCCACTCGCATCTTGGCGTCTGATGGAGCGGATTTTTCAATACATGTTGGAAGGCTTGCCTTGGATGGATGCAATTTCCCAGTTAGGGGTTCTTTACTTGACTGGAGAGGATATACAGTATATATATTTGCATGGGCTGCCAAATCCAGTGGCCTTAAAAAATATCTCAAACGAGGTTTGCTTGTTTCAAAGCAAGTTTTTAGTCCTCATGAGTATAACGGCAGGCTTTGATATGCACCTGCAGCAATCGTCCAAAAATTCAGTGGCTTGCATAACTCCATTTCCCACTTGGTTATCTCCATCTGTTTAGTTTATATGCAAATGAAGACTTAGTGTAGTGGGACCTGCAAGTTGAAATACTGCTGCTTCTGTTGAAATGAAGACAGGCACCCACAATCCCAATATTCTGGCACTTGTTTTATGGAAGCTGAATGATTTTCCTGTGCACCTTGATTCTCTCCCCCCCCCCAATAGTCATCTAAATAAAGTATATTCCTATATAAGTTGGTCACATGGTTATTGCGGTGTTCCTTTTCTGCCGTAATTGTGCAAAACTGCACTGCTCTTCAAATGGCACGCCGTGCTATTGCTATGGTAAAAGCGAACTAGGAAACATTCCAGCAGCTGTTGCAGGAATGGACATTGCAATTTTCTGAACAGTTTACTGTCCATTTACTGTCTTTATTTTTCCCGATTTAAACTATAAAATGGAGGTTTTCTTGAGTCAAAATGAGAGTACCCCTAAACATGTTTTTAATAAAAAGAACAATGGTTTTAGGGTGTTTGTGGATGAAGAAATATTTTTGACAGCTTAGAACCAGGTCCCATATTTGTGTTCACTTGCAAGAACACATGCCTAGTTTGTACAAATGAATCTATATAAACTGATCATTTCTCCTCCAAGAAGTACCTCCTCCCCTATTTAGCAGTTTCTGCTGCAAATTTGGACAGGGTGCATGTGCATTAAAATAAACCAGCAGATTTTGTTCTGATCTTGAGATCAGAAACATACGCCTTCGGGATTTAATTTGTGTCTCCCTTTTCCCTTTTATCGCTGATGTGGAACAATGAGAGTCCTACCAAATGTATAATAGTTCCCCCTACATAGGGTGGTAGGTCACTAATTTTACTCAGAGTAGACCCATTTAAATTAATAAACGGAACTAAGTTAGGCCCGTTAATGTCAACTAAGTGATATTCAGAATAGACCAATAGACTACTACCCATTTTCTCATTTTTTTTGTGGCCCACTTAAAAAGACATCCCACTACAACGTAAAAAAATACTAATGAAAGCCAAATACTTTGCTTGGCCCCTGTTCTTTTAATTTGTCTCCGTATTAAAAATTCAGCTTACAGAAAGCCAGTCAGAAGAAAGGAAAAAACAAAACAAAACCCAACCAGGCAAAATGAGCAGTGATTCTATAGTGCATAAATAAAAATCTTGAAATAAGACACTTTCCTAATGTTTAAAAACACCAGATTTATTTTAAGGTAATCAGCATGTCTCATAACGGTAAACCATTAAAAGCCATTATTATTTTGTTCCTTGGCTTGGTTCATTTTATAGCACTTTACAATCAGTAACGAAGACACAGAATTCCACTCACTTGACAGTTACAAAAAGAGAGATTGCTCAAAGTGAGGTATTTCCTTTAGGAAATTGGTGGATAGTACTGATAGCAGGTACAGTCAGACTATATAAACTTCAGACATTGTACAAAAAAGTAACATTCTTTGAAAGATGATTTCAGTAGACAATGAAATGAAACATTTCAGCACTGAGAAATGCCTGTGCTTCCACTCCAATCCAGTGCAATGGCTACATGACATCATTGTGTTGATGTAACAGCTGGTATACCGTCCTCATCCAAAGCATTTATTTGCTGACGTAACAAGTGGCTGTAGATCCAGCCAGGCAAAGTATGCTCTTGTTTGAACTATGGTTAATGCCATTTATTTTATCATGGAAACAACTGCCTTTGTATATGTACATAACAGAAAAGCAAGTGGGAAAGCTACTTCTGTATCAGAAATGTTGGTTCCATGATTCTTAGCTTAAATCAGTACAGTACAATACATCATGCGTATTACGCAAAGATACAGCATTAGAAAACTGCCCCCCGAGTTATTTTATCTCTCTTTAAATACAGGAAAACTTGATTCAGTAGCACTGATTGCCATGGAATGTATATCACTGATTTAATGTAAAGCTAAAGGTACCCCTGACCATTAGATCCAGTCGCGGACGACTCTGGGGTTGCGGCGCTCATCTCGCTCTATAGGCCAAGGAGCCGGTGTTTGCCTGCAGACAGCTTCCGGGTCATGTGGCCAGCATGACAAAGCCGCTTCTGGTGAACCAGAGCAGCACACGGAAACACCTTTTACCTTCCTGCTGGAGCGGTACCTATTTATCTACTTGCACTTGATGTGCTTTCGAACTGCTAGGTGGGCAGGAGCTGGGACCGAGCAACGGGAGCTCACCCTGTCGTGAGGATTCGAACTGCCGACCTTCTGATCACCAAGCCCTAGGCTCTGTGGTTTAGACCACAGCGCGGATTTAATTGCTACTAAAGTCAAACGCATTAATTTCCTCATCAAATAGCACAAATAGGATAAAGGTATTGTCATATCAGCAAAGGTTATTGGTCCAATTAAGAGTCCCGTCCCCCCCACTTTAGGCAGTGGCCCATTTGGGTATCACAGTAGCAAAGCAGTCTCCAAACTGACCTGTTCAAGAGACTAGTATTTTTTCTCCAAACTAAATCATGTTAAAAATAATAATAATATCACAAATGTAGTAATGCTAGACAATATATATAAACAGGACACTAGAGTTTGATTTTTTGTATTCACAACAATTTTCAAAAGGTTTAAAAACATCAAATAATGGTTCAATGTTTTGAAGCCCCCATCAAAATAATTTTTGTCCGTAATGGCTATGCAGATATCAGGAGATACAAAAAGATATAGAAAATGACACCACTGCAACAATCTTGGAGATAGTTTAATAAACTGCTGTAACTTGTAAGTTATAAAGTACTTCATACAAAGCTAGTAGATGTGTAGGGCCACAAATGTAGTTACCTTGGTCCTTAAATTATGAATTTCAGAGCTTGTTTAAGAGGAGCTAGTTACATATTAAAGTTCTAAGGTATAACAATTATTACTTTAAAATGCTTTTACTCCCCTAAAAATAATCATAGAAAAAACAGTAGTCCATGTAAACAGAACACAAAAACGTTTCACCAGCTACAGCAAACTGACATCTTAAATGTATCCTATTACTTGTGAAATCTTATCTATATCTCCCATTTTTTTTATTAGAAAGTTCAAACTTAATGCTGGCTTATTTATACTTCTGCTCTTCAAGAAGTGTACAGATTGATTTTCACAGTATAAGGTGAGATATGTGGAAAATACGTATTATTAAGAGCTTTCAAGATTTTCACTCTTACACTTTCATCACCCGAAATACATTTTTCATGTTTGGTAGGTATTAAAAATATACATGTCATGTTTTGAAATGACTTCTAAAGTCAGATATTTTGTTTTCTAGCAGTTTGTCAGCATGGACATCGTTTGATTCAATTTTGGTCCCATTTCTACATTAGATGCTTTTAGAAATATGAAATTATGGCTGTGACTTAAATTTTTTACTTGTTTCATATGCACAGAAGACTCCCACCCTACCTAATATCACATCACAAACTCTGAATTTCAAAAGCAATTTGTCAGACAGCAAAGGTAGAAACTGTTGCCTAAGAAACACAAGTCCAGAGGCCACTGGATAAATGTGGAACTAGTCATGAGATTATTTGGATCCTGAACAGTTTCTAAACATCACTTTAACCTTCACAGGCTTAAAGATGAGGCCCCGTATTTTTATTTTAGCAGAGGTATTTTCCTTCTCATTTTCAGCAACAGTAAAATTGAGAACACAGATGCCTACAGAAAAGGAGGTAGACTTGGAATAAATGCAATGTCTAAGAAAATAGATTCAAGATGGATGCTCCCACATCTGCCTTACAACTCACAATATGAGCTCAGGATTCCCAATCACTCTCTAGACTTGGCCCTTGGCCTCAATGCTGTAATGTGATATTAGAGCCATTAAAGTCAAATAGTCAAGACGCTTGGGAAGCTTATAGTGACTTGCTAGTGCCAAAAGCAGTGCTGAACTTCATTACAGTGGTACCTCGCTAGACGAATGCCTCACAAGACGGAAAACTCGCAAAACGTAAGCGTTTTGCGATTTCAATGGAGACTCGCAAGACGAAGTTTCCTATGGCACGCTTGGCAAGACGATTTTTTTTCGTCCCATAGGGTGCCTCGCAAGACGATTCCCCCCGTCTTGCGAGGCACCCTATGGGAAACCGCACTACAATGCGTTCCTATGGGAGCCGCTTCGCTGTTAACATATCAGTCTATGCACTAAGCCAAGTGTTAAAATGTTCCCCACTTCCCTAAATTTTTGAGAGGCGGCAAGGGTATCCTTGTGACAGAATTTTACACAACCTTTCCTCCAGAAATGTCTATCTTATAAAGACTATAGATGATCCATCATTAAAGTTTCATGTGGGGGGGTGGTTCATGAGTTCATGTGACCAGGAGGAGCAAAAAAGGCAGGACTTCAGAGAAACTTTACCATGTAAAAAGCCAGATGTCAAACCCTTACAAGAGGAGAAAGCTGCTGGACTGAGTATATTTGAAACTCTTAACTAGGAGGAGGGATAGCTTGTTCAGAACACTCATTGGTGCTGATCTGTGACAATTCCACTATGGTTCAAATTAATCTTGCATAGACTATTATTGTTCACACCAGAAGTAGTGGTTATTCAGGGGGGCAGAATGTATAAAAGCCATACAGGTAAGGAGGGGCCTGTAAGAGGTCCATGATGAGGTCCATAATATTTAGATGTCAGCACCAAAAAGAGGTGTAAATGAAGAGGACAAATAAAAGGGTTGCAATTAGCTCAGTGGACAGAAAACCTATATTTACATTTCTTTTAAGTACAGAAATATTAACCCCCCCTCGAGATCTTTAGCATGGGAAACATTTCTACTTTGAATCAGAAACTGCAAGTTCAAAATAAGAGGCCAACAGATATTTTAAAAGTTTTATCCTTGCTCATTTGTTTTTAAAGGAAGGAATCCATTTTCTGCAAATTTTATTGATTGTCTGACAATGATGAGAAATCACAATGAGAGTCAATGCCTATCAACTTTGATTGTCGGAAAAGCAACTAGCTTCTAAATCAGAGAGCCAAAGTCAAATCCAAATTCTGAAATTAATCCTAGACTGGTTTTGCACTTTTAGAAATGTTGAGAAACTATTACTTCTCCCTGTTCTGAAGTACTGAAGTTTGTCGTCACGAACTGCCACTGACACACTTTTATCTGGACATTTATTGCCTTAAGCAGCAAGCCTTTAATTAAATAGCAGGAAGGCAAGGGCAGTGAATGCAGTTTAATCCTTCCATTTTGTGAGATAATCTCCCCTAAATTTGTTTACCTAAATTGGTTTGATAATGTTCTTAGCAAGAGGCTTGAGTGGGGAAGCATCCGATTATGGATTTGATCTGAAAATAAAGTGTTCTTACAACATCTATGTTTAATACAGAGAAGTAAAATAGATATTGTCATGTTTGAGAAATTGATGCCACAGTAACTTTGCTCTGTAACCTTGCAATTAGATAATTCAGTTGTGATAATTGGAAAATGTTGATGCAATATATTTTGCCTTATTCATGTAATTCAGGCACCCCCAAACTCAGCCCTCCAGATGTTTTGGGACTACAACTCCCATCATCCGTAGCTAACAGCACCAGTGGTCAGGGATGATGGGAGTTGTAGTCCCAAAACATCTGGAGGGCCGAGTTTGGGGATGCCTGCTCTAATTATTTGTCCTTATCGGTTTCCCCCCAATCTGAAATAGAAGAGGCACACTGAGATTCCTTTGATAAACCACACTGGTGATTTCATCAATAAAATTACAGAAAGTTAGGCCTCAAATTAATTTTGCAGACAGCTGTATTGCACAATTTTACCTTAACTTCCCATATTTGGATACCTCTGACTCCAGATACAGCAAGTCTTCTGTGCTACTGCAAAGCAAAGTACTGTAGTAATTTATTAGGACTACGCTTTGATCATGGGGAAAACATATAACACATGAAGAAGTGGTCATGTTGTATGCTTGTTATATGGGCATTTTATTTTTATTTTATTTAGAATAAATGAGGCTATGTAAACATGATCAGTTGTGTCTCGGTTACCATTTCACTATAGCTTTGCATGGAAAGGAGTGTTTTTAAATGTCAGCCACACTTGGAAGCTCCTCTGGTGCCTCAAAGGAGCCAATGAATTCTATTCCACTGTTAAACTTGCACCTGCCAAGGTTGGACAGATCAGGACTGCATGACTCCACACAACCTAAACAAAGCTCCAGCTATCTAGGTTTGTGCCCCTTTAAAACAGAAAGCCAAAAACTAAGTTACAATTAGCACTATGCACATTGGTTCACAAGCCCAGCACTCATCCTGGCTCAGGCAAGGGAACTTTTGCCATGCTTAGTTCTGTTTCCACAAATGCTGGGCTTGTTGTTATGCATGAACTGGGAATTGTGGCTTAAGTCCAAGTTAACTTCAAACCATGTTTATGATGCTAGCTGGCTTAACTTATCCAGAGTTAAATCCTTTAAATCACATCATGACGCACCAGAACACTGAAAGCAGAAGTTGTTCTCCCAGCCATGTGAGAGGAAGAGGAAAGGAGAGTGTGTGAGCTTGAGACTTCGCTTAGGCTCACCCAGGCTCAGGCATAGGCAAATTCGGCCCTCCAGATGTTTTGGGACTACAACTCCTATCATCCCTGACCACTGGTCCTGTTAGGTAGGGATGATGGGAGTTGTACTCCCAAAACACCTGGAGGGCTGAGTTTGCCTATGCCTGTGCTAGAACATGGTTTAAGCATCACAAACACAAAACATTCCAGCTTGTAACTTCCCTGCAAAACGCCTTTTTTTACCATGTCAGCCCCTCATTGTTTAACCCAAAGGCTCTTTCTCTGGGCTCTGCTTAATTTTAGCCGGAGCTTACCAGGTGTCAGCTTTGAGAGCTTTTATTCAAAGACAGACATTTGAAGGAATACGGTAATTAAGAGAGCAAGCATAACCAGATCTCACACAAGGTATGAAGGCAACAACCTTCCAGATCAGAATGGGTGGTTCCCACGCAAGCCTGAGCCTTGATGCTTTTTAAAACTAAACCAAAGGCAAAGGAAAAAAACCCAACAGCTTAACCAGCAGACCTTTGGAGGAGAGAACCAAGGGAAGCGAACAGGAGATTTGGGAGGGAGGGAGAAGGAATGAGATAAAGTGTGTCGCTGAAGAATGGCACTGGCAGCTTATTACAGACTTTTAAACTATGGTATGAGCTGGAACTCTGAAAAAACATTGCAGGATGGAATGTTCCTTTTCAGGGTTTCTGCCACCAACACTTTCTCCTAAACTCTATCCCACCCACTCCAATTTTCTGTTCCACCACAAATGCAGTAAGGATGCTATACCGTACTTTAGGTTCCTGTTGCTTTTATTCCCACAACCCTCCCATCTTGTGCTTGGATGGTGCTAATTTGGCTACCTAAGGATCAACACTTCAGAGAACACTATTACCAAGGAATCACCCCCCACTCTCAGGGTAGCTAGAATTCTGAGGTTTCCCCCCCTAAAACCTGAAGCTTGTTGCTTTCAGGAGGCAATCTAAGAAGTGTTAGAAACTAAGATATGAAAGCTAGGAACTAAATGGCACCTTAAACCTAGGATATAGGTCGGCAACGTCCGGCCCATGGGCCGGATGCGGCCCACGGAGGCCATTTATCTGGCCCACAGACCGCCCGTGAACCGAGCCACCCGCTCGGTAAGTCCCCTGTGCACTGCGCTATACCAGTGCGGCACAGTGACTCGCCGAGTGGCGCCAGAAATTGCGTCTGTGCAGCCGCAGAAGTGATTTCTGGCACTGCAGACATTTTGGACATGGACAGCGTGGGCAACGGAATCGCTTCTGCGCATGTCCGGTGCATGTCCGGCCCACGGACAATCGTCCATGGGAATGATCCGGCCCACAGCCGGAAAACGTTGCTGACGCCTGACCTACGTTATGGGCACAACAGCGGAATGTCTAGGTGCACTTTTTAATAACAAGAATACAAAGCTGAAAATGAATGAACTGCAGCTAAAATATGTTAGCTTTTCATATGGTCTAGTCCTTCCCCTGCCCACCTCCCTGATATTCTTAAGAAAGTCTCTTCTCCAGTTTTCATAGAGTGGGAAGGCAGAAAAAGGACCTCCTTTCCTTCTACTCTGCAGTTTTAATCTAAAATCTCAGGTGCATGTGCCCAGAGCTCAGAAACTGCTTGTGCAAATGAAATTCCCCATTGCAAAATGCACCTAGAACAATGGGAGCCTCAAACACTGCAATCTAATCCTTCAAATTCAAGAAATGGGATCTAATGCAACTCACTTGACCCAAATTCACATGTAACACATTGGCTGAGATCGTACGAAGATAAATTTACGCAAATGATTACACATGCTGTCATATTCCTATATAAATTTGGCAAAGTGGGAAAGACGGGAGAATAGGCATCATTCCAGGGCTAATTGCATAGGGAACCTATTGAAAATAGCCTTTGTCTGCCTTTTTCCTAATCCCATTTTACCCACCTAATTTTCAGATAAAAGATACTACACATTCCAGACTCTATATGGAATTTACCTGTGAAAGTTCTAAAGGCATTCCATGAGGAGGATTACAGGGTTATTTTGTTCTTGTTCTCTACAGCACCTACTTCTCCACATGCCTTGCAAGACCTGGAGATTGCTGAGGTTAAAGCAATTCTTCAGAAGAGGATCAATAGCAAAACGAAACAAACAAAAACGAAACTAAAAAAACACCTAACCTGATAGCACAACAGCTCCTGGCGTTACTCTATGTAAAAACCTTTATGCTTCTGAAAGTTGTGAAAAAAATATCCCCACATTAAAATTCATTTAAATGACAGTAGGCAGTATAAAAATGCTGTTGACACTTAACTTACTGAAGTAGGACTCTATATTATGGTCATTATCCCACAAACAAGCTGAAATGTATCGAAAGCTGTTCCCACTAGCAGCAGCTGGACTGAAGTGATCATAACAGCTCTTAACAACAAAAGTGTCCATGGTTCTTTGGTCCCAATTTTGAAATACACCACCCCACCAGCTTCAATAGGGCCATTTGCACAATGTTTAGGCTTCGTATAGGCTCTGTTATCTCTACCCACAACTAATAGGAAATTTAGTCTCTGAACTGAGCAGGCATGTAAATAAACCAGAAGTCTGATACCGGTATCTCTTCAGACTGAAATTAATATTTTAAAAATACGATGATGGTGATGTTTCTATTCTTCATGGTATTGCCACTGAGATAAGACAAATATCTGCTCTAGTCATTCACAGGCAAAGGGCATTCTCCCATAGCATTGCATATGGTGCATGTTGTATATTAGTCAGAAATTACACGGCACAATGGGAGCTTTCACACCGCTAGCGTTTACTTTTGGCATTGTTCAATCACTGCTTTTCTACATGCAGCATTGCCCCAAGGTTCCTATACTTTAAGGGGCAGAAAAGTTTGCATGGATAGCTCAGTTGGTTAGAGCATGGTGCTGATAACACCAAGGTTGCAGGTTTGATCCCTGTATGGGACAGCTGCATATTCCTGCATTGCAGGGGGTTGGAATGGATGACCCTCAGGGTCCCTTCCACCTCTAGAATTCTATGGTTCTATGTGTGTACCCTGCTATGTGCTGCCCACAACTGTGAACATCACAACAGCCTTCTGAGGGGAGTTGTAGCAATGGACCTAAACACATAATTTACAAATGCATTAAAATGCTTGAAAGCAAAAGACTGCACCAAAATAAAAGAGTAAAAACAACAACTGTGTTGTTAAAATGGCACCAACTGGGAAAGTAACACTGAAGGTGTCCCCACATGATGTGACGGTAACCTAACTGACGGTAACTGCTCTGAGATCTATGGAGGAAGGGTGGTATACAATTTAATAAAATACAAAGGTATTCTAAGGCTAGAGATTGCTCTGCTGTTTTGTTCCTTCCCCACCAAAAGTTGGATTTTGTGAGCTCCAAAAAGGGAAATGGAGTAAGTACAGAAAAGGTAGCATGACCATTTTAATGGCAGGTGCCTGATAAAAAGCAAGTGGGCAAAAAGAGGCAATTCTAGAGTTAACCCTAGTTTGGAAGCACCCAGAGTGGAGGATGAGGAAATATGTGGCAGCTGGATGTGCAGTCAGGCATATGAAAGGCAAGATCAGAGAGTGATAAGTTTTGTGGGAGATAAGATGGATCAATGAAAAGCCAGGAGATTCTTCCATGACCTGAGATCACAGCTTGGGAAACAGTTCCATCTGGTGGGGAATAGTAGGAGCAAGAACTTGGTAGAAGCAGGCACCTCTAACAATCTCATTTGCTCCGACCTTTGTTGAAGCAGCATGCGTTCCTTAGAGCTCCCATTCATTTATTCTCCCCAGGATTATAATTCATTGGTTTCTTCTTCCTTTCTTCATTATCTTGTCTCTTTATTTCCTCCCCAGCCACCTTTGCCATTCTTTCCATCTTTTCTGGTGCAGTTTAGAAGGTTTTTCTCTCACACAGTTTCTTTCTCCCTTCATCCCTATTGCAGCTAAATACTTCTCCTGCAATCCTGTCTTTGCTGCAAAATGCAACTTTCTCCCCTTCCCCTGTAGGGGGGAGGAGAAAAGTATGATTTGCAAGCAAAGACAGAGCTCAGGAGAAGTCTCCTGCATTGCCTTTGCTTGCAAAACAACCCTTTCTTCCTCCCCTGCTCATCACTTCCATAATCCCTGCATAATAATTTTGACAAGTGGGCAGGACACTGTCAATTACGTGACATCACAATGATGCGTGACTGACAGGTGAGAAGTCCTGCCCAACTGCCCATGTTGGCTCAGAACAAATAAGGTCTCCCACCCTTTTCAATATTCATTGTGCTGCCAAAGAAGGATGGCTAGTCCTGGATGACTTTGCTAGATTTCAAGTTCCTGAACCAGTGGGTCGCTTACAAGAAGTTATGGGTGCAATCTCTGGCCTCCACCTAATATTTTATCCAACACTGTATTTCTTAGTGCCCATAGATTTCAGGAAACATAGTTGCACATCTCCATTCACTGCTGTCACAGGAAGTACTTGTAGTTTTCATTTGACCAGAACCATCTTCAATACTGGGTCCTTCCTTTCTACTTGGCTACAGCACCTCAGAGCTCCACACAGAGTATGGTTGCTCTGGTGGCTCACCTCTATTTCCAGGGCAATCTCCTTATTTGCTGTACCACTCTGACTTGGGCCCATTGTGACATGGCTTTGACTCCTCCTTGGTTGGAGACCCAGGGATTCCTTGTAAACCTAGGCAAGAATCACCTGTCTCTGACTCGACAGCTGGTCCATCTTGGAATGTTTCTTGAAACCTCAACAGGTATGATGTTGCTCTCTCTAGACTACATTTTGAAGATCAAGGTTCTGGCCTAGGTTCTGGCCTCTTTCCAAAAGGCAGGTGTTATGTTCCTAGAAGAAGTCCTTGACCTCTGCATGCCAGTGGCTCAAATCAGAGTCTGGGCCAAACACCACTATCACCGCTTTCAATTAGCACTTCTCTTGTTCCAGTGGACAACAGCCTATAACAGACATGTTCCTGTGCACATTCCTTGCTGTCTTCTGCTGGCCATGTGTTGGGTGGACCCTGGATTCAAAAGTACAGGTCTCCCTTCAAAGACCTGCCAAAGCGACTGGCAATTACTTTGGATGCAAGCCTTCAGTGGTAGGGTGTGCAATGCTAGGATTAGCACGTTCAAGCCCACTGGTCGTTGGTGAAAGCAACAATGAGCATCCATTTGCTATCCAGCACTTTGTGCCCTGCCTTCACCAAGCAGACTTTTCAACCCTAAAGACTTTTCCTGCTGGAAAGCCAGAAATAAATGCTGCATTCTCAGACAACATGATTGACATTTGAATAAATGAGATGTAAAAGGAAGCTCACACATTTGAAATTAGACCTGTATAATTTCGGCATGCATGTGTGTTTGCAACGGCAAAGGAAATTAAATTGTGGACTGCTTTGTAGCAAAAGAAAGCTGATTCACTTCCCTGTAGTTTGATGTAGCTTTAGGGGTCCAGAAAGCAGTACTACAGTGAGGAGAAGCAAGCAAAAATCCCCCACTTCTTTGCTCAGCCCTATTTCAGATAGGGCACAATGTCTTCAGGTTATACACTTTTGATCAAGTTTCAATGCTTCAACTTGAGGCTACTTTGATGCAGACCAAGGATTCTGCCGTTTTTTAATGACAACACAAGTTTGCAAACTGGATTGTGGGAGCTGCTGTCTACTTCTCTGAAGTTCTGCTCCTATCTTTGTTCCCAAGATGGAGCCCTTGACCGTTCTCAGGCCACGGAGAATCACCGTTCAGATGAGTACCAGTGGAACATTTACTGACATAATGGCAAGTCTCATTGAAACTATGTGTGCAATTTCTTGATTTGAGGAGGAGAAAATTCTCTTCCAAACCTGTAACAACCTAAATAGTTGCTCGGAATTATGGGATCCCAACAGCATTTTGGAAGGAAGCAGATTCATAGATAAAACGCCTCCAGGTGCATTTGTCCTCTTCGTTTTGATCTCTGTATACATTAAAAAGGGGGTTAGAAAGCTGATGTAATACAGTAATTTATGCCATATCTTTTAAAATTAATGTCCAGTTTTTAACTGTAGAAAAGCTATGGACTATAGGAGAACACATTTTAGAACAATGAGGTTTTGTGACCATTTGAGGCAGTGCATTGATTTGAAAAGCGTATTGCAGTGAAAAAGTTACTAAGGCAGGGATAGTAAAAAAAATATGGAGTCAGATGTCACCAGCCGTTCTTTCTGATAATGAAATGAGGGACTATTTTATTATTATTTATTAAATTTGTGTACTTCCCTATACCCACAGGTCTCAGGGCAGTTCACAAGAACGGATGGCCTTCTGGTGTTAAAAATAGTTTATTTTATGCCTGTTCAGTCTCCATTATGCATTGTGTTGTTTTTGTGCAAAAAGCCAAATCCATTGAAGCTTTTTTAAAATGTACCTTGTTTAATTATCCCCTGCTAGAAAACCCTAAGTGAAATACAACAGAAAAGGCAGGAATATGACCAGGGCTGTGTGTGTTCTGTGTTCATACCCAATAATTAAATAAGTTTGAATTTAGGGCAGTATTCAGCATCCTGAGAATTTTAGCTTTCTTTTTTTTCTTTTTAATGAACATTTCTGGCCCTTAAGCTGTGAAGATAAATGTGAAAGTATGTGGGCTATGAAATCTCAGCAGCTTTTTATAGTGGGAATAATATGACTTTCCAGAGGTCAGGGGCAATTTGTATCCCACCATTCTTTCCAAGGAACTCAAGGGTTCCTTCCTGTCCATGTCATCTTCACAACAACCTTGTGAAGCAGGTGTGGCTGAGAGTGTGACAGGCCCTAGGTAAACTGGTGAGCTTTGTGACTAACCCAGGATTCAAACTCAGGTCTTCCTGGCGCTAGGCTAACACTCTCAAGTACTACATCACACTGGGCCTCAGTGTCTCTCACACCTGCCTCATTTGTTTTTATTATTTGGTCATTGCCCACATTCAGGAAAAGCAGAACTATATATCATGTGGAAGTCTATCTAGTTTATATAAACCTTGAAATTCAGCTTTCTTTGAATTTTTTGTTACTTGGTGCAGATTTTTTTCATGTTTTTAGCACAGAATGCACACAACCCAGGGAACAACCGCACCCTTTCCATTTTTAATACTACCATGAACTGAATGGCAAAAAAGTCCTCTTACAAGAAAAATAATTTTAAAAATTCCTTAGTTAAAAATATTTTTGCATACTTTTCTTCCTTTGACTGTTTACTGAAATGAAAACAAAAGGGCTAAATTGAGCTAGCCTTGTTCAGAAGACCAGTGACCACAGTCAGCAGTAAATAGCTGTGTCTTCACATGAAGAAGGAAAGCGGAACTTGAACCCAAACAATTCCCTAAACAGGAATAACACTAATCACCAAAGTGCACTTAACACCATAGGAGCTACAGTATTCTTTACACATGCACACTTTGTAGGACACTTTGTACATGGAACTAAACAATGGAATATAAATATGCAAGCATCTTCCTTTTAAGTACACAAATAAAAAGTTCATTTACATTCTTTACTTTCCAAGATGCTGATGGAAAAAACCAAGATCTTCCAAACACGAAGTCTGAAGATGCTCATTAATGCAGCAAAATCCTCTCTCTCTCTCTCTCTCACTCACACACACACACACACACTTCTCTGTCTCACACACCCCTCACATACTTCAGATTACATAGTTGTGTGACTATGACGAGCCCAAGACAGGACACACTCCTCTCACCAGAAGAGGACGCTGGAATTGTTAACATTAATTCAGTTTCTTCTGTGGGTGATTTCTTCTGTCTTCAGAAGCTTCTGGGCTGAAGTCTGTACAGAAACCGTTAGGAGCAGGAGAGTTATCAGTCTCCATTTGATCAGGATATAAATACTCCTCAGCAAAGTTTGGATACATTTCAGCAAACTTGTGGAAATCCTCTAGAAATTAATAAAAGCAAGCATACATTTTAAGCATTTAAAATTGACATTTTACTTACAAAATCATGAAAGACTGCAAGACAATAAAAGTACTAAGTAGACTTCTAGTTACTAAGTCTCCCATGCCAAACTTTAAGAGCATTTTCCAAAGGGTTGAACCCAATTAAATTCTATTTAGCGTAGACCCACTGATCTAGGATAGTCATTTTCATTAGTTTCAATGGGTTTTCCCTGAATAACATTAACATTTGCTAACAACTCAAAATGATTTGCAGAACTACACGTTAATGTGTTCCTCCCCCCCCTTTGAGCTTTAAGCAACGGTTTGTTTGTTTGTTTGTTTGTTCATGTTGGCCTTTTCTTGACAGGTCGGTTTATTACATTAGGTAAAGATAAAAGGTGAAGGACCCCTGGATGGTTAAGTCCAGTCAAAGCCGACTATGGGATTGTGGCGCTCATCTTGCTTTCAGGCCGAGGGAGCCGGCGTTTGTCCACAGACAGCGTTCCGAGTCATGTGCCTAGCATGACTAAACCACACCATGACAGAAGCCAGAGCGCAAGGAAACACTATTTACCTTCTCGCCACAGCAATACCTATTAATCTACTTGCATTGGTGTGCTTTCAAATTGGCAGGAGCTGGGACAGAGCAATGGGAGCTCACCCTGTCACACAGATTCGAACCACCGACCTTCCGATTGGCAAGCCCAAGAGGCTCAGTGGTTTAGACCACAGCGCCCAACACTGCAGCATAAGGTCACTGATCAGAGAACAGAATGGAACCTTTAGCTTTAGTAACCATAGCATGGACTGCGTTAGTGTGCTGCACTAGGACTGGACTGATCCAAGCTCAAATTTCCATTTGACTTGGAAGCTCTCTGGATTGCTTTGCACCAACCACTATCTCTCAGGGATGCTTTAAGGATCAAAGGGGTGAAGTGGGTGCCAACCATACAAGCTGGAGGAAAAGGTAGGGTAAAGGTATAGCACATAATCAAGAAATAATGCTCCATATATAGACATTCCAAAAAAGCCCATTAATGAACACAGGAAGCTGTTTCATATTGAGCCAGACTATCTAGTACTGACTGGCTTTTCAGGGTTTCTGACAGAGGCATTCCCAGCCCTACCTAGAGATGCTTGGGTTTGAAGCTGGGACTTAAGCTCTGAGCTACAGTCCTTCCCATGCAACACAATGGCCAGGAACCTTGGCCATTATTTCACACTTGCCCCCAGGCAGCTGCTCTTCTTTTCCATGGGGCATGCCTGGCCACCACACAAAAGTTCCCCATTGTCTGCGGCTTTCTAAAATCATAGCACGGAACTCACCGTATGTAATTTCCCCCCTTTCGATGACATCTATAGCTCTAAAAAGGGTTGACACATTAAGATGTGAAACACCCATGGCAGTCTTTAAAATGCAAGTTAAATCTTCTTTTGTTAGAGCTCCAGTTTCTGACTGATACATCTGTGAAAAATTAAAAGGTATGATTTGTTGTTGCAGCAGCAACAGCAGCAAAGAAACACATTTCCAGCGCCTCTGTCTGACACTTTCCTCCCAACCAAATAAATCTTCCAACTTCCCTACGTTGATCGATATGGCACCTTTTATTTTCCATTTAGAGTTTGCAAATTTTGCTGAAGCCCAAGAGCAAATACGTTTAGATACCTTAAAAAGGTAAAGGGACCCCTGACCATTAGGTCCAGTCGTGACCGACTCTGGGGTTGCGGTGCTCATCTCGCGTTATTGGATGAGGGAGCCGGCATACAGCTTCCGGCTCATGTGGCCAGCATGACAAAGCTGCTTCTGGCGAACCAGAGCAGCACCGTTTACCTTCCCGCCGGAGTGGTACCTATTTATCTACTTGCACTTTGACGTGCTTTCAAACTGCTAGGTTGGCAGGAGCTGGGACTGAGCAACGAGAGCTCACCCCGTTGCAGGGATTGGAACCCCCGACCTTCTGATTGGCAAGCCCTAGGCTCTGTGGTTTAACCCACAGCACCACCTGTGCCCCACTAATAATAAAAGCTGCTACTTGCCTTAAAAGCCAGCTGTATCGTTTGCAAGGTTTTGGATGGCCGACAGACTACTGACAAAGCAATGACATATTCTCTTAAGTCAATCAGACCACCTTCCTTCTGTAAAAAAAGAAACAAAACTGCATTACCAGTTTCACAGAAAACACCCACTGAAGAAAAGAAAATTATGAAAAGTACACATAAAAAGAGTTCACATGGAGTTTTCAGCACAAAGATTTCTAAACAAACTAGTGTTAAAATACCAGCTCGTCTGCAATTAACTAAGGGTGACTAACTCCTCTGAACTTTTGAAACATCTTATACTTCTCAGTTGTTTTACAGCAAGGAACCCTTTCTAGCCAGATCTTTCCCTCCCCAACCCCTGGTGGGCAGGGAGCCCACCTGCCAATCACCTGGCATCATAGTGCTATCAGTTAATGTAACCCTTTGAGCCCTTGATTGTCAAAACTTCAAATAGAACCACAAGGCTTTCAAACAGCCCTTTGTGGGCTTTTGAATAGTTCTCACATGTGGATGTTTATAGAGAGCTTTTCATATGCCACCCCTTCTCTCCTTCAAACTGCAGAGGTCTGAAGAAGCAAAGGGTGCTTCATTGATAAGAACTCATTCAATTGCCATTTTGATATCCTCTCTTTGATGCAACACTACGTTATGCTTGCTATATATGTGTATGTATATAGAAAGCTGTAGTCTAATTTGTAAAATAAGCCATTAAGGTAAAGGTACTCCTGATCGTTAGGTCCAGTTGTGGACAACTCTGGGGTTGTGTGCTCATCTCGCTCTATAGGCCGAGGGAGCTGGCATTTGTCCGCAGACAGTTTCTGGATCATGTGACCAGCATGACTAAGCCGCTTCTGGTGAATCAGAGCAGCACATGGAAATGCCATTTACCTTCCCGCTGGAGCGGTACCTATTTATCTACTTGCACCTTGACGTGCTTTCAAACTGCTAGGTGGGCAGGAGCTGGGACTGAACAATGGAAGCTCACCCCGTCGCAGGGATTCGAACCGCACCATGCATCCCTTGTGCTACATTTCTCCATGGTAAAAATGATGATCAGCACCTGTCACAGTGGCCGGAGTGGACTACTTCAGAGTAACGACGCTACGCAGCTCTGCATTTTATTCTTTTATTGGTGCTGCGTATTTACAGTGCTAAAGTCATTGCTATTTACACGGAGTGATGTGATCAGTCGGTTTCAGAACCTCCTAATGGCTTTTGGCGCGTCTTTCTCCAACACAAAAGCTTTGGCAGACCCATCCTCTTTCCCCTCCTCTTTCTGCGTAATTCCGGAGTTGGGGGGATGGGTCTCCCCCCCTTATTCGCCCCTTCCTGTCCCACCTGGGACCCTGGCTCCTCTACCTTGCCTGAGCCTCGGCCCCGACTTCCTGCTTCCCCACTGGCATCGGAACTCTCTCTGCTTTCCCCTGTGCTCGGGGATGGGCTTGAACTCAGGAGGGGAGGGACTTCGCGATATCCCCTGTCCCTCACATCCACCCCCCTCCCAAGCTCTCCCTCACCCCTCCCCAGGTCCCCCCCAGGTGTCGGTGACGACTGGAAGCCTAAGAACTCAATACCTTCCGAGCCCGTTGGTGTGAACACCTCCCCCCAGTCCTGCAAGCCCCCCCCTTCCGCCTGGGAGGATGGGAATCCCAAAAAGTCCGTGGCGTCAGAGCTGGTGGGGGTAAAAATGTTCTGCCAATCTGCTCCTTCCTCTGACTGGGTGGATCTCGGTGACACCCATACCTCATCCTCTGGTTCCTCAAACTCCGCTTCCCAGCGCCATGGTGAACTGCTCTCCCGTGCTTCCTCCCCCTCCCCCTCCCTTTCCATGTGCCAGGGTTTGGGTCTATGGGGAAAGAGGGCGTGAAATTCTTCTACCAGGAATTCCTCCTGTATCTGAGTGGCTGGGACCCATTCATTCTGGGACGGTGGAGCATCCTCCCATGCCATGAGGTACTCCAGTCCCCCCACCCCCCACCTTGAATCCAGGATGGCCGTGGCCTCATTGAGTTGCTCCCTGCCTTCCCTCTCCCCCCCTCCCTCGGGGGTTTGTTCGCTGTCTCGGAGCCTGCTGCTTTCCCTGTACGGCGACAGCAGCGATCTATGAAACACAGGGTGCACCCTCATGTCCTCTGGCAGTGCCAGCCTGTATGCCACCGGGTTGACCTGTTGCGTGACCGTGAAGGGGCCCAACCTTCTGGGCGCCAGCTTTTTGCATCGCCCTCTGATGGGAAGGCCCTCCGAGGACAACCAAACTTTGTCCCCCACCCTAATGACCTCCCCCGGTCGCCTGTGGCGATCTGCCCCCTTCTTGTACGCTTCCTTGGCTCTCTCCAAGTGTTCTCTGAGCTGCTGGTGCACCGTCTCCAGTTCCTCTGCCCAATCCTCAGCCTGTGGGCCCTCCTCCTCCTCCTCCCCCTCCCTCTCTGGGAAAGATCTGAGGTCACGCCCGTAATTGGCTTTAAAGGGCGACACCCCTGTGGAGACGTGCACCGCATTGTTGTAGGCAAATTCTGCCAGTGGCAGGCGATCCACCCAGTCCGTTTGCCGCTGGCTGACGTAGCATCTCAGGTACTGCTGCAGAATGGCGTTGACCCTCTCCGCCTGTCCATTGGTCTGCGGGTGTCTAGCCGTCGACAAGCTGACCTCCACCTGCAGGAGGTTCATGAGCCGCCGCCAGAACCTGGAAACAAATTGGCGGCCACGATCCGAAATAACCCTTAAAGGTAATCCATGCAGTCTGAATACGTGATCCACAAACAGTTTGGCTGTCTCTTCTGCAGAGACCGCCCTGGCAAACGGTATAAAGTGGCACATTTTGGACATGAGGTCCACCACCACCAACACTGCGGTCTTGCCCCTGGACGACGGCAGGTCTGTGATGAAGTCCATGGACACTACTTCCCACGGCCTGTGCGGTGTGGCTAAGGGCTCCAGCAAACCTGCTGGTGGCGCTCTGACCATCTTTGCCCGCTGGCAGGTGTCACAGCCCCTTACATAATCCCTCACATCCTCCCGCACCCCTGGCCACCAGAAGTGTCTCATGACTAGGTGAGCGGTTTTGTCCCTCCCAAAATGACCCGCCGTTGGGTTGTCGTGCATCTGCTTGAGGACCGTACGTCTAAGCTGGGTGGTGGGCAGGTACAGTGCACCCTTGTAGAAAAGCAGCCCCCTGCGTTCTGCAAAGTCTTTTGCCTGCTCCCCCCCCCCTTCTCAGTTCTCTGAAGATGCGGTTGGCAAATTCATCCGCTGCCGTCAGTGCTGTGAGTTCCGCCTCGCTCATCACTGCTGCTCCGCAGGACCATGCTGACGGGGGGAAAATGTGCCTGGGTGCCGGTGGCGCCTCCTCCTCCATGTACTCTGGCTTGCGGGAGAGGGCATCCGCCCTGACATTCTGCTCTCCCGGGATGTAGTGTATGGAGAAGTTGAAGTTCGAGAAGAACTCTGCCCACCGTATCTGCCGCTGGTTGAGCACCCTGGCAGTTTTCCAGAACTCCAGGTTCTTGTGGTCTGTGCACACCTGGATGGGGTGCTTGGCGCCCACCAGGAAGTGTCTCCAGTGCTGGAACGCAGCGTGGATCGCAAGAAGTTCCCGATCAAACACCGTGTAGTTTCGCTCTGGCTGGGTCAACTTCCTGGAGAAGAAGGCACAGGGTCTCCACTCTCTGTTGGCGTCCAGTTGCAACAAAATGGCGCCCACAGCTTTATCAGAAGCATCTGTCTCCACGCGTAGGGGCGCGTCCTGAACCACGTGGAACAGGTTCTGGTCTGAGGCGAACACCCTCTTGAGGCTTTCAAACGCTGCTTGCGCCTCTGGTGTCCACCTGAACTTCTGCTTGCCTCTCAGGCAGTCAGTGATGGGAGCCGTAACGCGAGAGAAGTTCTTGATGAACTTCCTGTAGAAGTTGGCGAAGCCTAGTAGGCGTTGGGCATCTTTGCGCGTCCTGGGGCTGTGCCAGTCCAGGATGGCCTGCACCTTGTCCTTGTCCATCGCCAGCCCCTTGTCTGACAGCTTGTAGCCCAGGAAGTCCACCTCCTTGGTGTGAAACTTGCACTTCTCCAGCTTCACATACAGGTGGTCCTCCTTCAGGCGCTGCAACACCTCCCTGACATCTTTCACATGCTGCACTGGGTCATCGGAATAGATAAGGATGTCATCCAGGAAGACCAAGCATTTCCTGAAGAGGAGGGACCCCAGGACGTGGTGCACCCAATAGGATACATAATTTCAGACCACAAATGTTCACACAGCAGGCAAATGGCATGCACACAAGATCTTCTGAATTTAGTAAGCACTTTTTCGAAACTATTGTTCATAACATAAACAAGTACTTTCTATGTTACAGCTATTATTAACCATACTCACAAATGAAAACTGTATTCCTAACGAAAGAATGCCCAAGGCCTTGATTCAAATAATAAAAGTGGTTATTTAGAAATTTCAAGACTGTCATATTTCTTACCTCATCAAAAAGTGCAAACATGTTTTCTAATGTGTCAGAAACTGGGACTTCTAGGTATTCTGCAAACTCCTTGAGACTGACCCTTTTGTCTTTCATTCTCTTGGTATTTCCTGAATATGCATCCAGCTCTCTTTCAAGCTTCTCTGGCTTTAATCTAAACATGGGAGGAAAGCAACCAAAGCTGAAATTGTTGACAATCCTCTCTCTTTTTTTCTTACAGGAGGGTTGAGGAGGACAAACCAGGTTGTTTGTAATTTCCTGGCAATCCACTAACAAAAGATAAATGCTAAAAACTTATTCCTGATGTGTGATATGTCTAGCCTGGTAAAGAGGAGATTGAGAGGAGATATGATAGCCATTTTAAAATACCGTATTTTTCGCTCCATAGGATGCACCTAGTTTTTTAGAGGAGGAAAACAAGGGAAAAAAATTGCTTTCTTGAATTGTCCTAGGCACAGCAGCCAACTCCTAGAGGCCTAGGTGCCTTTGCCCCCCCCCCCCAGTAAATAATTGAGGAAGCTTCTTTTGCAAAGGTGGAAAGCTCCATTTTTTTTAGGATCAGCTCAAAGTTGCTGAGTTTCCTTGCAAAGGGAAAAAATCCTGTTTTTATGGGGTTCAACTCACAGTTCTGCAGCTTCTTCTATAGGAAAGGAAAGGGACCCATTTATACAGTTTCCAGACAGATAATCTAATCAGCCAGTCACATGTCTCCCTCTGCAGACAACAACTGAGGCCTAGGCAAGGGGCCAGGAGGGGCCGGGAAGGGAGCTAGCTCTCTTATCTCCCTCCCCAATCTCTTGCAATCAGCTGCTGAGTGGGTTCCTTTCAGCTCATTCCCTCTTGTTAGCCTTTAGCTCTTTCTTTTCTTTTCTTTTTTTAAAAAAAGCACGATCTGCCTTTAGCCCCTGGACAATTCGGCTCCAGGGACCACACATTCACTCCATAAGACATTTCCTCTTACTTTTTGGGAGGAAAAAAGTGCATCTTATGGAATGAAAAATACGGTATCTAAAGGGCATGGAGGATAGAGCAAGCTTGTTTTCTCCTCCTCCATAGGCTAGGACCCAAACCAATGGATTCAAGTTACAAGAAAGGAAGAACTTCCTGACACTAACAGCTGTTTGACAGTGGAATGATTCCCAAGAGGGGAGTTCGACTCTCCTTCCTTGGAGGATTTTAAGCAGAGGCTGGATGGCCATCTGTCATAGATGCTGATGCTTTAGTTGTGATTCCTTCATTGCAGGGGATTGGACTAGATAACCCTCAGCTTCCTTTCCAACTCTACAGTTCAATGAATCTACACCTTTTCTACCTGTGGTGGATCATTCAGACATGCATCTCTTCACTGTTCATTCTGACTGACAGAGTTCCGGGAATTCTGTACCATGCAATCTGAATATACAGTTTTGCTCTAAAACAACATGGGAGCATTCTGATAAATTCAGTTTTCAGAAGAGGAAAGTTCGAATGCAATATCCTAAACTGGAAAAAGTTGCTCCCACTTTATATTTGCAGTTATAGAAAAAGCCTTCCTTATACCATATCAATACTGCTTAAACAATGCATCTGTTAAGGGTGTGGGGACTTCACAGCTGTAACTTCTTGACATTTTGAAATGTGAGTGAACCTAGGAAGTGTCCAATATAACATGTTAAGCTGAAAGGTTTTTTTGTTTTGTTAACTTAATATACATTTAAGCAATGCTTAACCCTTGCATTGAACTTGTGATGAGGTGAGGGGGAAGTGATATACAGATGGCTCTTCCTTTTTGTCTCTACCATAAATTATAATATGCTAGGTTCACCCAGGAATACAAATTATGACTTTCCTAATTATCAGAACCACAGTCAACTGAAGCCAGGAATGCTCAACTGAATTAAATGGCAAGAAGCCACTTATAACTAGATCTTGCACAACACTGGCAGATGTCAAATTTGTTAAGCTTTTGAAACCTCTGTGATTCTGGTCTGCTCCTGCAAGATTGCAAAACATTGCCCCCGCAACCTCACAGATGCTTTACTTTTAAAAAAACAAAACAAAACTGC
The DNA here is from genome assembly GCF_965207765.1 of Zootoca vivipara. Lineage (NCBI taxonomy): Eukaryota > Metazoa > Chordata > Lepidosauria > Squamata > Lacertidae > Zootoca > Zootoca vivipara. The sequence continues at coordinate 9,642,502 of NC_142591.1, read as the reverse complement.
TTTTATAAAGTTACAAAGCGATTAAAACATTCCGTTGTACAGTTCCACACTTTTATCAGCCTGCTCACCCAAGGCTTCTCACAAGCTTTGCAAATTCTAAGAGGCAGGTGTCTGAAGGGAGACGAAGTTGTCCTTCGGCCAAAGCTAGCTGGCAATCTTCAAAAGTGTAGTCCGTTACTGGAACCCCCAAAGCCCTTGAGGGGGGGAAAAGCAGGGATTTACATAACAGCATCACACTTTATTTATAATGGCAGGCTTATAAAGCAGACACAATCTAAATGCTACACTTTGAATATGCCAAAGCTCACAACGTGATCTGGCAAGTCAAGGAAAGAGTAGCTTTCATCAAGAGTACTTCACAAGCCCACTTACATTTAAAAATGGGGATGAAGAGGCAAAGAAAAGGGAGGGTACATTTAAATCTGTCTAAAACCCTTAAACCACTAGACCTTCCCTCCTGCATGTTTCTCAACTGTTTAGTGGGCATTTATGTGTGTATTTATGCATCTTAAAACCACTATATAAACTTCCCCCAGACATGTATTTAAAATGTTCAGTTACAGTTATGGGCAGCCAGTGCATTCTGGTGGGCAGTGCACTGGGTATATCTGGGGACCTAGAAGCCAAATCCCTTTAAATTGTTTTCTTGCTACATCTAAACTGCACCTTAATCTACAACTATAATGTATCTGCTTCAATTTTCAGTTTGGATTATAGGCTTGGTTCCATAGAAATTCTGGTATTCTTTCCCAGTCAGATATGGAGGATGGTCGCTGGGAATGATGTTGATTTTTCACCTCTTGAAAATTGGTCTATGTAGTCCTACAGAGATGAGTATCAGCACCAATCCTGTTGATCATCTATATAAAGCTACTGAGAGAGATCGCCCACTGTTTTGGAGCGAGGAACTTTCCCCAAACATCCAGCTACTCTATTAGCCATAAAATCACTGTTTGGACGTTGTGAGCAGGTAGTTAAGGATTAATAGACTGAAATGAACCCAGACAAGTCAAAGTTGACACTAGTAGGGAGTTGTCAGATCTTAGAAGGAACAGATTTTCTTGTTATTGATGGGGTTGTAATTTCTCCACCAAAAACAGGTTCAGATTCCAGTCTACATTTGTGATTTAGTCAGCTTTTGTTAGGTTTGATAGAAGGATACTGACAAGCTGGAACGTGTCCAGAAGAGGGCAACCAAAATGGTCAAAGGCCTGGAAACGATGCCTTATGAGGAACGGCTAAGGGAGCTGGGTATGTTTAGCCTGGAGAAGAGAAGGTTAAGGGGTGATATGATAGGACATATCGTGAAGCTGAGGCTCCAATACTTTGGCCACCTCATGAGAAGAGAAGAATCCTTGGAAAAGACCCTGATGTTGGGAAAGATTGAGGGCACTAGGAGAAGGGGACGACAGAGGACAAGATGGTTGGACAGTGTTCTCGAAGCTACGAACATGAGTTTGACCAAATTGCGGGAGGCGGTGCAAGACAGGAGTGCCTGGCATGCTATGGTCCATGGGGTCACGAAGAGTCGGACACGACTAAACGACTAAACAACAACAACAACATGATAGCCATGTTCAAATATATGAAAGGATGTCATATGGAGGAGGGGGAAAGATTGTTTTCTGCTGTCCCAGAGAAACGGACATGGAGCAATGGATTCAAACTTCAAGAAAGAAGATTCCACCTAAACATTAGGAAGAACTTCCTGACAGTAAGAGCTGTTCGGCAGTGGAATTTGCTGAAAGGAGTGTGGTGGAGTCTCCTTCTTTTGAGGGCTTTAAGCAGAGGCTTGACAGGCATATGTCAAGAATGCTTTGATGGTGTTTCCTGCTTGGCAGGGGGTTGGACTGGATGGCCCTTGTGGTCTCTTCCAACTCTATGATTCTATGATATGATATTTTTTTCTGCAATGTCCACAACGTTAGCACACACATTAAAATAAGTAGAATATTTCGGTACAAACATATAAACGAGCAGATACCATCATGGTGCTATTCGGACAGTAGCTCACTTACTGTGCCATGACGCGTCTCACGTTATTTGCATACAGAGATGGGTTTCTCTTTTCTTCTTCAGAGGGTATATACACAGGCAGGAACTGCAAGTAGAAAAAATGGTTTCAGCACAGTTTCAGCACAAACGTGTTACCGTATTTCCCAGGCAAAAGTATACACACACACACACACACACTAATAATGTTGCTTTTAAGTATAGTAACAGGATCAAATGTTCATAAGCAAATAGAAAAACAAACAAACAAACAAAAACACAACCCTGAATGTTTACACACATCATTAAGGAGTAGCAACATTTCAGGGTGGGGTTTTTTTGTTTCTAACCCCTCCCCTTTATTAATTTGGTTTTTTAAAGGAACTAAATGATATTTATAGTACAACAAAGGAGCAGCTGTGTGGGGTACAGATTAGGCATCTTTCTTCTACGTTGTGCTTCCTTTAAAAAATAAATAAATGAATTTTTATTAAATTTTATAAAAAGAAGAAATAATTATATCCATATATCTATATATTGTTATAACATCATGATTCACAAATACAAAGATAAAAAATAGAAAAAAGATAAAAATAAAAAACAACATAAACATTCCATTTTTTAACTCATTTTGAAATGGGACTTCCCCGGGTCCCCCTTCTAGCAGTTCATTGCATATCATTCTTGGCAAATTCTATATCTTATTTTCTAAACCTAATTGCATCATCCTTTTCTCAATTTTAAATCTCGCTATAACATTCTAACCTATTTTCCATTATGTCTCACTTATTTTCTTAACCTGCAACTTCACAATTGCTTATAATTCTCCCCACACATCAATTCTGCAATATTTTTTATAATAAATTCTAAATTTCTTCCATTCCTCTTCCACCTTCTCCTCCCCACTCTATTTTGTGCTTCCAATTGCGTCAATTATCTCTTTTTTCCCACCGTTCAGAACAGGATATCTAAAAACTGCATTTTTCTCATTAAGAGTGGATTGCAGGTATGAAATGTAGCTGTGCAAATGTCCTCAGTACCACCGCACATGGATAGCAGTGTTATCGGTGATCAGTGACATTAACTCCCCATACGCTCGTGACGTTTGGATCTCTATTATTATTCTTTTATTTATTTTATATTACAATAGAAAAAACATAAAACAAAAAACCCAGAAAGTTTAAAAAAGCAAGTTGAAAGCAAAAAGAAATAAAAAACGAGCATCAATAGACCATTGTGGGGGATGTACTCTTAATTGTTTTCAGCCACAGAGGGGGCCCCTGAATCTCTGTTGGCAGGATGTTCCACAGGACTGGGGTGATGACACAAAAAGCTTGATTTCTTGTTGTTGTCAAACGAGCCTCACCAACTCACCCAAGCCACTCCTGCAGATGATCTCAGTAACAGAGCCGGAATTGTAAGGGTTCAGGTGATCCCTCAGGTATCCTGGACCCAAAGTTGCTCAGTAAATCAATATAAGAAGCTTGAGCCTGGCTCAGTAGCAGATGGGCAGCCATGACAATGGTGTCACATGTTCTCGACCAGAAGCTCACCCCAGCAATCTGGCTGCTGCATTCTGCACCAGTTGGAGTTTCCGAACCAGACCCAAGGGCAGCCCCACGTAGAGCAGATTACAGTAGCCTAACTCAAGGTTAACAATGCATTAAGACCATTCTTCTATTCCCAGGGTTTTGTTCACCTGGAACTCAGGTCCTGGCACCTCTCAGGTGGGGACCATTGCCATTATAAGAGAACATGGCTGAGTTCCGGTACCTCTTTTTCTAGAAAAATAGCACTGGCTATTCCTTATTGCAAAGTGTGCAAATGAAAAAGAAATAAAATGAAGATAAGCTTTCCTCCTACAGTACAGGGTCTTTATTTATTGGGGTACTCTTTTGAAGTCAGTGTGCTCTCCCCTGTTCCAGAGCTGAACTATTCACACACATTATTGAAGGATACCGTTAAAATGGGTTATAGGTTTTTTTTAGTTGTCTCAAGTATGCAAGCATAGGATTGCAGACGAAAACACTGGTAACTTTGTACTAACCTCTATTTCCACAAAATTATGAAACTGACATAAAGTAAGCCACAGAATTTTCAACCTGAAAGGGAAAGGAAAAGCTCATTTTAATTTACAAGATTATTGGTTCTGTAATTAACATCACGAATGCAACCTGAGAAAGAGAAATGAAAACCAACTTTGAGTGAGATCCAGCATCGTACAAACTGGCATCTGCTCATGCAGTGGGACTTCTCATTCCTCTCCTTCCCCCTGCACATCCCCAAACATGCTCTAAAGGGTTGGGGGACTCTCTGAAGCAGAGTTGGAGAGTGGGAGAGTTGGAGGAGCAGGAAGAAAAAGACGTCCCATTGCACAAATGGATTTATGTTGTATAAGCATATGGGCATCACTCTGTAAAATATGGGAAGTGAACACTACTTGGCAATTAAATATCAAAACTGATGCGCAGTAAACTTAAGTACCTTAGCTTTGAATGATATTGAAATCAAATATTATTTAACATTATCAAATACTTAATCAATTTGAAATTGCATGAAAAAGCTAAAGAAACACACAAAGGCCACTGCTCAAATGCTTCCAAACACTATAAATAAAAGTAATCTGTTGACAGGCTAATCTATTCATTCAAATTAGGAATAGTGTGATTTGGGGTTTGAAGAACTTATTAGACCCTGTTTGATCATAAAAAAGTAATTGGCCAGCAAGATAATCTGACATGTGCCCATTATTTCCCATAATAGTCCTCAGAAATAAAAGCGATGAATTACAGCAATTAGTAATTCAAATAATATGTAGCTGACTTACGCTCCTGGACCCTGCCATGTCCACGTAATTGTATCCTATGCAGCAAAAGAAATGCATTCAAATATTTAAGCAGTCCTACTATAATAATTTATTATTTATTATTTATACCCCCCCCCCAAACTGGCTGGGTTTCCTACCATGTTAATAGGCTTCACAAAAACAGCATGACTTGGAAAAACAGTAGGTTATTTATATCTCATTATCTGTGTAAGGGTTTGGTCTACTACTGCATTTGGCAATATGTAAATCATGAAGGGGGAAAGACATTAAATGAAATGCCGATGAATTTATTGTAGGTCTAGGAATTCCTCCAGTTTACAACCTACTGACAAAGGAATTATCAGCGCCCTCTAGTGATACAGAAGCAGCATTATAGTTAAAGTAATAACAGGGCACAAGCTCACTTTTGCTTTCTCATAGGTAGAGCTGAGATTGTTTACCACAATGAGATACTAGCTAACAAATCTTGCATTCTGCAGTAATAGATTGATAGATTAACAGATCAGCTATTAGATGAAAAGATGGGCTGTGTACATATCAAATTTACATCTTTCTAGCTAGCATAGGAGTAACTTTACTATTTTGGGGGATACTTCATGTTCTCCCATTTGGGGGGTGGGGAATAAGTCAACACACGCTGCATTTGTCTTGAAACAAATGTACATATCTAAGAAACAGCAAGAGGACAATCGTTGCCCATGTCACCTCCCACCTGATTTACTACTATTCTGCTTTTCAAAAAAAAGTTTGAGAATATACTTCAGACAACTACTTAAGGTTCATATATGTATAGTGGTAAGGGACCCAGGTGGCGCTGTGGTTAAACCACTGAGCCTAGGGCTTGCTGATCAGAAGGTCGGCGGTTCGAATCCCTGTGACGGGGTGAGCTCCCGTTGCTTGGTCCCAGCTCCTGCCAACCTAGCAGTTCGAAAGCACCTCAAAATGCAAGTAGATAAATAGGAACCGCTACAGCGGGAAGGTAAACGGCGTTTCCATGTGCTGCTCTGGTTTGCCAGAAGCAGCTTTGTCATGCTGGCCACATGACCTGGAAGCTATACGCTGGCTCCCTCGGCCAATAATGCGAGATGAGCGCGCAACCCCAGAGTCGGTCACGACTGGACCTAATGGTCAGGGGTCCCTTTACCTTTATGTATAGTGGTACCTCAGGTTAAGTACTTAATTGGTTCTGGACGTCCGTACTTAACCTGAAGCGTACTTAACCTGAAGTGAACTTTCCCATTGAAAGTATTGGAAAGTGGATTAATCCGTTCCAGACGGGTCCGCAGAGTACTTAAATTGAAAGTACTCAACCTGAAGCGTACTTAACCCAAGGTATGACTGTATTTGGCATAGAAGCCTACTCAGAGCTTACCAGTTTGTTTGGATAACGTAAAATCACAGGCTGGACAGGCACTCCAGGGATAAATGCTCCTGCAAGATATACGAGATACATATAATTACAATACTATCTAATTACCACCTGTTAATGACACTGTGAGCTTGCGCATCTCTGTTATGCAACAGCTGGCTTTTCTTGATGATATGCTATGAAGTTCCACCTTCCCAAGTAGCCAAAAAAGATGCAACTATAATTTATTTTTAAAGGTTAAGCAACAACGCTCAGCAACATAGTAATCCAAGCATCTAAAGATAAATAGATTCTGATTATTTCCTGCCCAAATAATAAATGGTCCAAGTTTCTCCCAGCAAGTGAACCTAATGTGTCATCTTCAGAGGTTTACTGTTAGTGGGGTATACCATTGTGACTTATTCCCAGCAGCTTACTTCCTGGAAAACTTTGTATTACATTGGAATTCATTCAATTTAATTTCAATCCTTTGATAAGCAGGATATTTTGTTCCAGGTAAGATGACACAGGAAGAATGGATAGTTAGTCAAAACAACTAAGAGCCAGCGATTCTCCAGAAGTACCTAATTGGAAAGATCTCAGGGCTGTCAAATCCTACACAACATATATATATATGTATATATCCAGGAATTTGACAGAAATAGAAAAAATGTTCCACCACAAGGTTTGACTGCCCTCCCTGATGAAGACAAACATTTTCTATACAAACAGGAAAATCTGCCTTGCAACCTCTCTCTCATATAATATGCCAAAGAACAGCAACCAATGTGTGTGAAAACAATCTACATTTTAATGCTAATTCTTCCACTCTTCCGGAGTGAAAGAAGACTCTAGAATCAACTCAAATCTCTAACTGGGAACAAGAAACAAGAAAGGAATAATAACTGAAGCAATCAACACTTTTGGTCTTCTTTGTTTGCACTTTCATCCACTACCAAAGATAGCAATAAATCAAAATCTTTTCTGGAACACCCAGTTCTTTCCCAACTCTATGGTCAGTCTGTGGCTATTTTCACCAACATTTACAAATTTAGATGTCTCCCTTTCCCAAAAGGTTGAGCAATTGTGTTTTCTAGATTTTGCAGCCCGGCATATGAATCTCTCCAAGCATGGTGATGCACTCTGCCAAGGCTCCAGGGAAAGAGGCATTTGGGATTTTTGTTTGAAGCCCTGAGCAGCAATCTCTCATTCCAACCCTATCTCCCACAGGTACTGATGATAGTAACTATTGTTTACTCATGGACTAGAGCAGTGGTTCCCAACAGGTGGTCCGGGGACCCCCAGGGGTCCGCGAGCTATGCCAGAGGGGTCCGCAAGATGCTATTAGAATAAAAAATATATTAAATATATTTCGTATGATAACAGATTTTTTGTTTTGGCCACTTCCTGCATGAGCAGAGTCTAGCGCAAAACTAGAATTCGATAGAGGCAGTAGTTCTGCTGTATGCCGTTAGGTGGCGCTTTACAAACACTACTGTTTTGCAAAGAGGCAGTGTGCGCATTCTACTAATGCTCACCTCCCCAAGATGCTTTGCGCGCGTCGGCTTCATTTGTGCGCTACTGCGCAGGTACCCTGTCTTCTCCATTCCCCTCCCTCCTCCCTGGCGCGCGCTGCCTCTTTGCAAAACAGTAGTGTTTGTAAACAAAGCGTTGTTTTTCGCGGAAGCTACAGTTCGCGTAGTTAAAAATGGACCGTTGGTTAAAAAGTGGTTCATCTCATTAAGAACTGAAAATTAAAACTAACTGTATACTGATGGAGTACTCTGTTGTAACTGTAAAAAAACGTATAAATATAAAATATAAAAAGACTCTTAATTTGGCTCTCACTTTTTAATTTTAGGATTAGGAATTAATGGGGGTCCTTGTCACAATAGCGGCTCGATGAGGGGTCCTCGAGAAAATTTTGTTGGGAACCCCTGGACTAGAGGAACCTGTTGAACCAGAAACCCAGGTCAAGGCTTCATTCACTAAGGCAGCTCACAAAGTGTTGTTGGTATTTTATTTTATTTTTATTCCTTGCTCTCTCTATCTTGACATCAGGGAAGGTGTCACAAACTTGTATTTTCTAGGGAAGATCTCTGAAATGCAGATCTCCTATTGAACATACACACCTGGTCACAGAAAACTGGACTAGAAGGCTCTGTCAGATTAGCACGAGGAGCTCCATTCTGCAAACAGCCAAGCTCCAATACTACTGAATATTAGTAGTACAGGTTTAAATGCTATTAGGAAAAAATATATTTGGACCCAGACTGAAGGTAGTATTCCCCACATGATTCGAATCTTCACTCATGGATTCTTTTACTCATTATTCCGTTGGACAGCTCCCAAGTATGCATGGATTCGTACATGTGCCATCAACATGAAATTATTAAGATACAGAATAGGATGATATCAATCTGATTAGAAAACCAGAGGTCATGCAAATACACAGATCCTAGGAAAAAGATTGCAAAGTGCTGCACAACACAAGATCCATACCAATACATATCTGAGGAAAAGTCCTGGCATCAAATCAAGAATGAAAAGGGCACAAGGTATTACCATAAATCTCTCCTTATCCAATATGTTGACTAAACTTTAGAGAATGCAAAACATGGTAAGATAACCTTATCTCCTGCAATTCGTGGTACAAGCAAAACACCCCTACCCTTTGTATTTGGCAAAGAGAATAATTTCCATTAACTATTTCTACAATTCTATGAAATGAAGACCACTGAAGCATGGAAGGAACAATCCAATGATGTCTCTGAATATTACATTAGAAATACAAAAACAACCCGTTCCGACGCTGCCCCTTCACCTACCAAATCAGGGCGCAAAACCATGAGAGTTCCACCTTCTTTTTCTGCAAGGAAGTCTTTTTGAACTTACTTGGAAACATTTTTTGAATTCCATAGGAAACAGTAAGAGAACTGAGCTAATGGTAGTAATCCTCAAAAAAAGATTATTTTGCTATAGAGAGGTTTTAGGTTTAAACATTCTAGACCACATAATATCCCGAAGGAGCCCTGAAGGACACTGGCAATATTATTTACAGTACGCCCAACTTGAACTAGATGAAAGTCAGCAAGTGTCAAAACTGGAGAAAATACAGGACAGAGAATGATGAAACTGACTGAATGCCCTATTTAAGGTTCTTGTTTGTTTGTTTGTCCTGAACTAAATAATTAGATTTGAAGATGGAAACACCTTTCTTTGCATTCAGCATTTTCCAGGTACAGTAATGGTCAACACATGTTTGCAATGATGTACTTTGCTTTCCAGACCTATGTATGAGGAAGGCATTTCAGATGGGTGGTTTTTTTGCATGTACTTGGATTGCACGTTACGACAGTTAACTCAACATTTGAACAGACAGACACTCCCAGGTTTCTTGGCATACCAAAGTTGTAGAAAAGGCAAAGTTTGCCCTTATTGGGTGGGGTGGGGTGGGGACACGCATCTTGTAACATCTGAAGTGGCCTTAGGCAACCACGAGCACCGAATTTCGAAATCTGAAGTTATACTGATGTTACATAGGTAAAGAAGAATGTACATCATACCTACCAGGCTTGAAGGTAATTAGGCAGGATCGATTAGTGCATGTTCCTTCTGGGAATATCATAATCTTGAAACAGAAACAGAAAAAAACCCTCTATTACAAGTTATTTTTGTACATCTTCTGCATCTTTAAGTATGTTTCAAGTTCAGAATTTAGAAGCATTCAAATTCGCTTTGCTTTAAATGCTGCTAGCATTTAATAAATAATTCACCACAGGTATCTGATTTCAAGAAGGCATTCGGGTTGCTCCCTAAGGTGTTCTACAAATGTAGTGTGATCTATGAAAGAATGTATGGAATACAAGCCAGGAATCTTTGAAGCACTCACCCATTTGGAATGGCAAACACTGAGGCTAGAACCCCTCTCAATGAGTGAGATAGCAGTTATAATATAATGTTCCCCCACCCCCACCCACCCTTGTGTTCATTTCAAGGAGGGTAACTCTTTTCTCCTTTAATCACGCATGAAGCAAACAATGACCTCCTCATCCATTGCCTTTTAAATTATGTAGGCTCCAGAAGTGGATTACACCACTTGTTTTCTTTTTCTAAATAAACTTGTTATTGAATTTGAAAACGTGTAGAACCGGGGGGGGGGGGAGAGTAAGCAACAGAGAAAAATAAATTAACAGGGTTGTGGAATAAAATAAAAACAGCAAAGCAGCATAACCAAATTCCAACGATACTTCACTAAATATCAGGTGGTATTTAAATACCCCAACCTTAATGAAGAAAGAGAAGCTGGAACCTGTTCATATATTCAAAGAAGGGGGACTAATCCACATTGAAATTGTCAGATTCAGCTTCTTCCCAGCTTTACATTACTTTAAAGTTGTACGTTCTGTACTGTACTTACCATCAGAATTCAATAAAAGTTGAACAATATTAGTAGTAGGAAACCCTGTTCTTTTAAAATCAAGGCACTAAAGTTTCTCACACATAGCAGCAAAGGGCAGAAGGGCATGGGGTGTTATTCTACCTTCCTTCACCAGCATGGTGCCCGCAAAGAAAGAAGAGGTGAAGATTAAGATGATTTCCTCTATGGCAGGAGGAAAATTTATCTATGCACAGCTTAAGAGATTCCAATGTGGCAACGAACTCAGCACTGGAAATTATTGGGAACAGAACTCGACGTTAAAATACCATTGCCCAAATTTATGCTGCCGTGACATTTCGATATTATGTTCCTTCTCAAAAGTGCTATCGCACAATTTGAAAACGCTTCAAAGGGGTAACAGAATTGCCAAGAGGTGAATTCACTATTCATAAAGCAATTGTTTGTTTTTAGCTGAGGAAAGAAAGGAGAGGTGATTAAGCGGAACGTGAAGGATGTTTATATAATCAAAACTCGTCTTGAGGAAGTACTTTCCCCCTCATCTTTTGTAACTCTAGAAGAGAATGACTGACACTAGGATCAGGACTTGGAAAAGAAAACTGTACTGCTAACCGCTGAGCCTGGAAGAGGGAAAAATATGCAGCCTATCTCTGGTTGAGCTGACAGTGAGGGAGTTGATGTGGCATGGGATCTTCCCACAGGATTGTTTCCTTAATGTTTCAGGATTGTTTCACATGTCAAACATAATTAAATTAACAGCAAGTCATGGATTTTATCCTCCTCGGCAACAACTGGGGAGGGGCGTCACCTTCATGCCTTTCTTTGTGAACACCCATAGATGTTGGGCTGTTAGAAACAGAATAATGGATTAAATGAACCATGGTATCATCCAGCAAAGCATTTTTTTCCACCTTTTCCTGGATGTGGTACCAATCAAGAGGAATAGCTAGAGGAAAACCTGAAGAATTTGAAAGCATTCAGAACTCAGATGAATGTTAGCCCCACAAATATTAGAAACCTGAGGAGCGTGTGTCTACTTTTGAACAGAAATAGCATCTCTTTAGTTGGAAATAGATATTCCTTTACAGAAAACAAATACCTTTAAATCACAAGACGTTCTACCAGTACCTGTGGCCATTTGCCATTTGACTGAGCCCGCCGTCTGATCTCCTCAACTGTTTTCCTGCGGGAATCCTGATCTGATCGAGATACAAACACGGGTCGAATGTATTTGATTAGAGCTGGAAAGAAACAGAAATGTCCGTATTCCTAAGTATATTCCTTCATTTTTCCTCAGATTAGCATAATTGTATGACATGCTACATAGAGAAACAATCAATAGTTTTATGAGCAAACACATTGCATAACAAAATACTGAATGCCTTATTGGGGGGGGGGGGGAGTAACTAGCAGAACACATTAAGAAACTTTTAAAAATAAAATATAGCCCTGCATTTATTGAGAAATACAGTGACCCACTTAAGAATACTTTAAACTGAAAGTGCCCCTTTAAAACATAAACCAAAGCTACCTCCCATGCTTTTTGCATATTTCTAAAATTGCCTCAGTTAGCTTGATTCTGTTTGAAGGTAGAGACAGGACAATTGTTTATTTCTTACAAATGGGATGGGATATGAGTTGTGTAAAGTTCAAACAAAGAGAGAATCAGAATATCTAATACTGAAACAGTGATAAGGAATAATAAAAATCCATGCAATGCAATTTTGCAGTTCTGCTACTGCAGAACACGGCTGCCACTACATCACATTTATAACTTTTATAGCCAGGCTAGAACCATTTTGGCCTGCATTCAAAGCCAATCGAATTATTTGTTCCTTTCAGGAAAAGCTCCCAAGAACAATAACTATCACCACCACTGACAGTCTTGAAATAATGGGAGGGATCTTTTCAAAGGAGACAGTGCTAGACAAGACGTCTGCTAGGAAGTCTACAGTTCTAGCTCACTTTCCCTGGGGTCATTGTGAACGCTGCTCATCACCTCAAATGCATATGACAAGCTGTGTGTCATCACCTGAGAGTTCTAAATATACATGGTTGTGAGATTACTCTTTCCCCAGTCACATGAAAAATCTGACAAGAGCATTTGACTATACTCGTATAGTACCACATAATCTTGAATTGTGTGGTGCAATTCACATAACTAACAAAAGCCACCTGGCATAAGAGAAGCCCTTTGGGTTTTAATAATGAAATAATAATAATAATTTTTTATTTATTTATACCCCACCCTCCCCAGCCAAGGCTGGGCTCAGAGGGGCTAACACCAAATATAAAACAACTAGTTAAAATACAACTCAACAACAAGACTAAATACATTAAAATTTAAAAAGCAGCCTCATACAAAAGGGGAAAAGGGAAAATGGGGGAGGGGATCAGGTTGGCTACAGGCCAAATGCCAGACGGAACAACTCTGTCTTACAGACCCTGCGGAAAGAAATCAGGTCCCACAGGGCCCTGGTCTCAGGAGACAGAGCGTTCCACTAGGTCGGGGCCAGTGTTGAGAAGGCCCTGGTTCTCTAATCCGATTTCCTTCGGGCCCGGGACCTCTAAAGTATTACTATTTATGGACCTTAAGGTCCTCCGCGGGGTATACCAGGAGAGATGGTCCCGTAAGTACAAGGGTCCTAGGCCGTAAAGGGCTTTAAAGGTCAAAACCAGCACCTTAAATCTGACCCTGTACTCCACCGGGAGCCAGTACAGCTGGAAAAGCACTGGGTGAATATGCTCCCATGGCAGGGACCCCGTGAGGAGCCTCTCTGCAGCATTCTGCACCCGCTGGAGTTCCCGGGACAGCTTCAAGGGCAGCCCCGCGTAGAGCGAATTGCAGTAGTCAAGCCTGGAGGTGACTGTCGCATAGATCACTGTGGCTAGGTCGGGGCGGGAAAGGTAAAGAACCAACTGCTTAATGCGGCGAAGGTGAAAAAATGTCGCCTTAGCTGTTGTAGTAACCTGTGCCTCCTTAGAAAGGGAGGCGTCAAAGATTACACCCAAACTCTTAACGGAAGGCAATGGCACTAATTGGGCCCCCGCAACAGAAGTGGAAAGTTGGGGCTGGAGCAATTCTACCTCTGCCAGATCACTCCTAACGGTACAAACAGGTTATCCTTAATCACATATCCAACCCCAGATAAGGAAAGTGGTAGAAATGTTGTAGATTTGAGGTTTCAGCAATTTAGAGCTCATTATTAGATGCTATGTTACACGGGTTGGTGGTATGCTGAAATTTATTGTTGACGTTTATCACTCAGCAGCAGCAATGCCTTACTGCATTGCAATAGTCTTCATGGAAACTATTGCAAACTTTGGAAAATGCTGGAGGGGGGAAGCTAAATTCTCTTTGGCTGTTGAAGGGTCCGTCTCCCACTCCCAAAAAAACACTAGTGGAATTCTACATGCCACATTTCATAGCACGTGCTCTCCCTACTTTCAATGATTCCATGCCCCAAAAGTTTCAAGTGAACTGAATATTTGTTCCCTCTCTCTCTCCCTGCCCCCATCAACAGTAGTAAAAAATCAAGTCCCACAATCTGCCACTGAGCTGAATCTCCAGAAAACTTCCAAGTTTATTTAAGACAGATGACCAGCAGACTAAATTCATATATTTATCTAGGTCATGTACACATGACTAAAGGGGCTGTGTATGCAACTCCCTCAGAGGTACAGAAAAGCAGCAATAGAATGTCAAAATGTTAACAACAAAAATCATCCCACTGGATTTTAGGTCTAGAAGAGAGGAAGACCAAGAGTTCACCCAATGCATAATCCTCCACAATGATATTCTGCATCACAAGCAGAGTAAAGAATGTCTAGCAATCCATTTATGAATGGGCAAAAGCAGGTTAAATACACCCATTTACATGCACTGCCAGACAAAAATCATACATGCACAAATTCATAAATGCAATAGCTACAAGATGAAAAGCACTACAACCAGGCAAAGTAACCAAAAAATCATTTTCTTCCCCCCCTCAACTTATTGATGTTTTCAAAACACAAATGTAAGAAATCCAGGAACTAATTATATGCACGTGTGCCCTGATTCTTTTTTTTTTTTTTGAAGCAGGAGAGGGAAATAAAGAACAAACTGTTAGTGAGGGACAGGGGTAGGGTGACCCTTTCACTCCATGCCCACTCATTCCCATAGAGGTTTTGCTTTCTTCATTTTAAGATACCGCATCATGCTACATAATACACAATGCAAGCAAGGAAAAAATCTGTGGTAACCGGTGGAGTAGTTCGTTTTTGCACTTCCTTGCTTTGTAACTACGGAGTTACATTTGAACTAACAAAAAGTTTGTAGGTACAGAGTTGTGACGAAAGTTTAACGCAAAACCTTTTGCTCCCTTGGATGCTACTGAAATAAATGTAGGGCTACATCATGTTTAGCCTCTCCCATGGCCCCGCATTACACTCCTTCTGATATCGAAATAGAAGTGTTGGCTCCTTAAGAGTTAATGGGGCACTGTGCATAGTGCGAGAAAGGAGATCTGGCTGGCACCAACTTTGCTACCATTTTGGCACCATGTAGAAACATATTTTATTCTTGCAGACACATCAGCAACTTTGATGACTAGTGTAGTCAACCTGTGCTTTAGTGTGTGTTTTTAATTGTTATTTTACTGATGTTGCACATTGCTTGACATGTTTTGGCATGTTTCATTGTAAACTGCTTTGAGACTTTTAAAAGTGTGTGTTTGTGTGCACGCGTGCGCACGCACGCACATGCGTGCGCACACTCAGCCCAAAATTCTCAACTGGATAACCCTGGCAAGTTGCTATCTTTCAATCTGATTCACCTCACTGTATGACTGCCAAAGATAATGGAATAATCTAACGTATGCGAACACAGTGCTTACTGAAACAAGGAACATAAAATTAAGAAATGGAAGCATTGTGAAAACACCTGGTGGGGTGGCAAAGGGGCATACTGATAGGCACTCTATGTTTAGCTGCCCGCATGAATGGTCTAGAAGCTGGCACAAGCAAAGAATGACATGGGTAGGTTGTTGAGCGATGTGTCGAGCTGCTGTCATGTAGCACCTTTGTTGAAAGAACTGAACTGTCCGCCATCTGCTACAAAGCCAGGTTTCAGCTTTGGTCCAAGCAACTCAGGAGTCGGTTACCTGAGAGAATGCTTTCTCCCATTTGGATCTGCCTGACCCCTAAGGTCATTACCAGAGGCCCTCCTAAGTTTTCTCACAAGCTGCAAATATTCCTCTGCCAACAACCAGGAAGGGGCTCTTTTCTGCGGTGGTTCCCACATTCCAAGAATACGTTCCGTTCCAGAAATAAATCACCGTGGCCCTTATTTGAAAGTAAAGTTTTCTTTGACTTACTTCCCCAGACAGGAATATCTTTGCTTTCTGCTTTCATAACAATGGAGGCCATGGTCATTGTTACGGGTATAGCATCAAAGTACGAGGAATGTGGAGCCAGAGTCAATATTGCTGCTTCAGTGGGCAAGGCCTGCCTGCCCTTCACATTTACCCAATGGAATCCCCCAGCAAGCCACATGGTCCTCATGATGGCCTTCAGCATGACATTCACAAACCTGAAAAATAATTAGATAGCACAAATGCAGAAGTGTTAATGCAGCATTCTCCCTTTGAACACGGTTAACTACATAAGCTATTTCCAAGGAAACCAGGAAATAAGTGTTTGTTTTAAAAAGCACTTTGCCTCCTCATTTTCTGATAGCGTTTTAACATGGCTTTGTTATGTCAGGGTGTTCAAATGTGGTTAAATAGTATCAGTTTAACCAGTTCCATCTGCAACCCCATGGGAGATTTTATTTCATCTTACCCCAAAAGGTCAAAGGAAGCATCACTGCAGAGCTGTTACAAACTGTCTCTTTAGAAAGGCAGCCTGCCACCTGTCTATCTTCATCAGTGGACATTACAGAGGGTGGGCCAAAGCAGGCAAAATCAACAACCCAGAACAAATATATCCACGGAGTACACTCTCATTTATTGCAAAGAGCTGGGTGACTATTTTCCCTCTGCTCATTCTCCCCCAGCTAGCTGTAGGATAGTTTATAATTATTAAGCTATCATCTCCAATTATGACAATATCCTAAGATGGGTACGCACCCCAACTATAAAGACAATATTGGTTTTCTATAAACTCAAAAGGGTTTTATCCAAGTTATGTTAGACCCATTGAAATCAGTGGACCTAAGTTAATTATGGCCATTAATTTTAATGGGCACAATGTGAAATGAACTAACTTTGGATGTACACTCCCAACAATTCAGGCAGAGGAAATTTGTTGTTGTTGTTGTTTATTAAATTTGTATACCACCTTTCATCTGATGATCACAGGGTGGTTCGCAACATAAAAACACAAAAAGAGAACAAAGGATACATAATAGAAACAAAAAGAAACCAATAACCCCCTTCCATTTAAAAGGACATAGAATGTTAACCAGCCAAAGGTCTAGTTAAAGAGAAACATTTTCGCCTGGTGCCGGCCTTTAAAGCCCTAAATGGCCTCGGTCCAGTATACCTGAAGGAGCGTCTCCACCTCCATCATTCTGCCCGGACACTGAGGTCCAGCACCAAGGGCCTTCTGGCGGTTTCCTCGTTGTGAGAAGCCAAGTTGCAGGGAACTAGGCAGAGGGCCTTCTCGGTGGTGGCGCCTGCGCTGTGGAACGCCCTTCCAACAGATGTCAAAGAGGAAAACAACTACCAGACTTTTAGAAGACATCTGAAGGCAGCCCTGTTCAGGGAGGCTTTTAATGTTTAATAGATTACTGTGTTTTATTTTTCTGTTGGAAGCCGCCCAGAGTGGCTGGGTGGGGAAACCCAGCCAGATGGGCAGGGTAAAAATAATAAATTATTATTATTATTATTATTATTATTATTATTATTAGATATAAATTTTAGTATTCTGTGAGCTGTTATATAACCTCCTTGCTACATTTATTTGTAACTGGAAGCTGCAGTGCCTTCAAGCTTTTCTGCCCCACAAAGCATGGCTTGGGTTAAGAGAAAAGGGAAGAAGATGCTGGGGAAATGCTTGCAACTTCTTTGGCCACAGGTGAAGAAGTATTTACAAACACTGTGTGGATATCTCTCCAGGGTATACCACAACAGGCACATGTCAGGACGAGACATTTAACCAGTCCCCTTCCCCTTTAAGGTACTTTTCCAAGCTGACAAACCATCCCATGGAGATAACAGGGCATGGTTTTCTATATTGTTGTTTCTCATGACTATTCATGGGTACTGAAAGACAGCATTGCTCAGCAACTCTCTTGTGTTTCCAACCAATCAGATGTACCCTCTGTTAATCCTGGGATTAACATTGCACAGCACAGCACGTAGAGATAATGGAAAATCTTCCAGAAGAAGAAACACCCTCAACATCTTGTAAACACTTCCGGCAACTCATCTTTGGGTACCAAATAAAGCAGTTAAGCAGTTTATGCGAATAGGGACGCAGTCAAAAAGAATCAGGACAGACACTGAACTTAACACACATCAGCCAGGAGAAATAAAGTGTTCACATTCACATTGCACCTATTTAAATCCTGAAGCTGCTCTCTGTAGTGAAAACCAGCTTCAAGACGGGGCCCAGCTTCAGCATAGAAGCTGTGTGAGAGAGGCATGCATGATTAACCCTTTTCCCTCTTGCAAAACCTCACCTACCCATTTCTCCTTGCGAGGTTCCAGAAATGTGCTTAGTCTTAAAAATGCTTGCCCAGAACCTCCAGAGGAAGGTTAGGCAGCAGAGAAGAAAAAGGTTGCATAAAGGTTAACGCTGCCTCCTCCCCCACAAGCTTACTTCTCTGCTTAATGCCAGCCTCTCTTCAAGGTGCTTTTCAGTACAAACAGCTGCCACTGAGGGTTAAATATACACGTGATTCATCATTGGGGGGAAATGATGTTTTTATTGTGCAATATGTCAGTTTTACCGCTATGAGGAAAAATATATCAAATTAGTAACCCGTGCCAATTTCACTTCTTGCATTATATACTCCAAGTAGATGTTAGCACACCCAAATGGGCTCAATGGCTTACTTTCGCCACCAGGAGTGGGGATTTTCTATTTCTCTGTCAACAGGTCCCATGGATGCGATGAATGCAAAAGGCCAGGCCAGCAACATCATGAAAGCAGCAAAAAACAGCCGGATGGGGAACAGGGTCAGCGTCATGAAGGCAATCTGCAAAAATCCAAGGAATTTGGTTCTTTTAAGACTGGAGACTGCAGACAAAAGGCAAACAACGTTTGTAAACATGGTTGCTCTTTGCTGATGATCAAGTAAATCTAACACAATATAATGAAGACGGCAGCCACCGAAACTGTACCTATATGAAGTAGACGCCGCTTAAAATTGTGGTTGAAACACTTTGTTTTCTTACCAAATCCGGGAAATGCTTCTTAAGTAATTGGAAGTAGCAAGAAGATATTGACCGTTCTGGGTGTATTCCCAATTCTGGTTTAGTAAAAGCTTGTAGTATTCCCCAGGATGTTCATGCGTAGGCAAACTAAGGTCCAGGGGCCGGATCCAGCCCCTTCTAAATCCGGCCTTCTAAATCCGGCCCACAGACGGTCCAGGAATCAGAGTGTTTTTACATGAGTAGAATGTATCCTTTTACTTAAAATGCATCTCTGGGTTATTTGTGGGGCATGGGAATTTGTTCATTCCCCACCCCCCCAAAAAAATATAGTTCCCCTCCACAAGGTCTGAGGGACAGTGGACCGGCCCCCTGCTGCAAAAGTTTGCTAGCCCCTAATTTAGTTAAGCAGGAATACACAGCCAAACACACATACAACACTCTGCCGAAAGCATTTCTCCAGTTGTGGAGTGAGCAGGAAGTATCACACAAGAACTCTTCCTCCTCCCCCCCCCCCCACGCTCCCATCCCCCACCCACATTCCAAGAGATTCAGGGCAGGTTGTAAGGGAAAATAAGTTGAAGAAAGAATCTGAAATGGCACCTAGATTGAATAGTTATGCAGCCATGCTTTTGCACACCTTAGTTTTTACGGCACCCATTCACCCTGACTCTATCCCTGTCCAAACTGGGAATGAAGAAATCCCAGGAAACGCCATTATACCCAAAAGAAGTACACAGGGCAGCTGTCAAATTTCAAGATGGGGTTTGCATGTGGGGAAATGAGAAGTTTTTAAAATCAGATAAATGTGGTTGGTGCCACAATCCATACAGAGTTAGAGCACAGAAAGCTTTCCTTTAATATGACTGACTTCTGCTGCCTTGCATAGTGATGTTAATAATTGCTTCTTAGAGTAGATCCACTCCAAGTTACTAAGGACCCTGGTTTCATTCATTTGTACTAGGAAATATCACTTTGCACAGTGCATAGTTATGGAATTTGCTCTCCCAACACACAGTGATGACCACCAAATGGGACGGATTTTAAAAGAGGGTTAGACAAAAATTCATTTTACTTAACAAAATGCATATAATACTGCCAAGCTGTAATAAAACCTCTAAATGATTTACAAGAAATATTAAAAAAATATCAATAAAAAATAAAGATAATTAAAATCAACAGTCAAATAGATAAAAGCACATCGACACCTACAGGTCTCAATAGGATTGACGAGATAAAAAAAGAAGGCATAGACAGTAGTACAACAGAGTTGCCTCCCTGGTGTCAATAAGCAGGGAGTTCCGCAGTGCAGGCACTGCGGCACTAAAATATGGATTTCTTACAACTGTGGAAGAAATGTGGCACCTGTTACAGGTGCCAGTTCTGCAGACTGAAGTGGTTGGGTATGTATGGGCTAAAGTGATCCCACAAGCTTAAAGGGCTTAAAATTCATGAGTCATAAAGCTATAAATGGCTACTTAGCAATGGTGACTATATTTTACCTCTACTGTCTTTGGTTTGTGTATTGGGGCGCTTTTCTTATGTTCCTAATCAACATTTATTGGAACTATTGGTACAGTTGCTGTAAACTTTGAGAAACCCAAAGGGACACTGGAGTGACCAAATCTTAATTTTCAATTTCCTGCCAAAAAAATCCCTTGGTACACAAGGTATTAGTGTGCTTGTAGCTAATACATAGATTGCAAACACGTCGAGTTGCACATCTAGTCTGCTCCAATAAGCTTCTGCAAGTTTTTAACAAGAAAAGGCATGCACGGTGATATCCAATGTTAGTCATAGTCCAACAGAAATCTGATATTACAAGCCATTGTAATTTCACCTAATTGCATCCTAAGCTCTCACACAACACAGATGAACTAATGCTTCATTGACCTGGAAAGCTATTTGTCTGCTATCCAGGAAGATGCCTGAATTTGTTTCTAGCTGAGTAAAAGATTGACAATTTGAGAACACATACGGCAGTAACACACTATGAACGATCTTAATGAAACGCGGCATGAACATGGAATCTTTTAAAACTCTGTTATATAATTAATACAAATAGAAAAGCACTGGCTGTTTTCCCATTACGTTATCCTTCCTGTCTCTGTCCATCCCCATATTATTTACATCACAGTACTTGGAACTACATGTAGTAAAGAGATTGTAAGCTATTTTTGGCAGTGGAAGGAAAGACTGTATGATGCAGTCATACAAAAAAAGTGAGCTTTAATATCATTTCTACTGATTTCTGCCTATAGATCTGTAGAATTATGCTTTCTGTACCTATGCCACACCAGTAACAACTGCTGGGCTGCAGCCTGGTCAAGTTTTTACGTAAACAGAATTTTAAGAAGAGAAATAGCTGCATGGAATGAGGAAATGAAAGAAAAGCCACCTCTTGCACTGTGACACATCATATAATATATGTACTGAGAAACAGCTGTTACATCACTGCCTATGTATCAAACAGAATATGAGGACACCAAGCAACTCACAAGTGTATCTTGAAGAGGGTGAAGACTACCAGTAGTATGGACAAAGGAAAACTCTGAAAGACCAAACCAGGCAGCGTCTGGGCAAAAAGATAAATGCTCAGACACAGATACAAATCAGACACTTCATAAAACCATAGAGTTGGAAGGGACCCATCTAATCGAATCCCCTGCAATGCAGGAATCTCAACTAAAGTGCCATGAAAGATGGCCATCCAATCTCTGCTTAAAAACCTCCAAGGAAGGAGCATCAACCACCTCCCAAGGGCGCCTGTTCCATATAAAATGTTAATACTCAATAACCAATGGCGGAAACCAACACCATACTCCGAACCTGACTGGAGAGCAGTGTGCAGATGCTGGCCTGGGGAGAAGGCAAGCAAATTGCTGTGCCAGTCTGGATTGCACCTGTTACCATCTAGTGACTGCAAGATGGAGCAGCTTGGGAGCCAGCAGATCCCAGGCTGCCTCAGCCCCTCCCTGGAAGCCCAATTTTGCAGTTCTCTGCAGATTGCTGCTGGCAAGGATCCTACTGTACTGTAGTGCCATTTCCGTTCACCTAGTCAGCAGGCAGAACAGGCAGTTCTGTGCTGGCAGAGTGACACCGGATGTTTCTGCCCAATCCAACCCCCTCTAGCGTGGCTGGGGTGTGTGGGTGCTGCTGTATTGTAGCCCAAGCCAGTATTGTAGTTTCAATAATACTTGATATAAATCCTGCCAGTCTCTGCCTGAAGGACTGGAGCAGGTGCAGCTGTATCTTAGGCCATTATGGCATCCTCCGGCACCCCCTTTGGTGCCTGCCAAGGCCTCCTTCCACTTTATTTTTTTATTTTAAAAGTTTGTGGCTTGTCGTTGTTGCTTTTTGGGGGTTGTGTGGTTGGGGTTTTTGTGTGCGCTTGCTTCTTGTCTTTTATTTGTTTTGGGAGTTGGCTTATTTTCAGGGTGGCCTTCTGAGCATCAGCAGCTTTCGTCTGTGCAAACTGGATACTCTGTAGTGCCCATTAACAGTTTAAGATTATCAAATGTCCCACAGGCACTAATGAGTTTGTGGTACCCATCTTAGGGGCTAGTTATAGACCAGGGATCCCCAAACTGCAGCCCTCCAGATGTTTTGGCCTACAACTCCCATGATCCCTAGCTAACAGGACCAGTGGTCAGGGAAGAAGGGAATTGTAGTCCAAAACATCTGGAGGGCCGAAGTTTGGGGATGCCAATTATAGACAATGAATTGTGCTGTGTGTGTAGGTATATGTAGCCATCAATATGGTATAAGATTGTGTTTGTGTGCTTATGGAACTAGATTATGATGTCATTAGTGATGCAATTCAGGTATCAGGGAGGCAACTGAGGTCAGGAACTAAGGAAATACTGTTTTAATTCAGCAATAAGTATACCGTGGGCCAACACTGAAGCAAGACCACTAACTTGAAGATGCAGACTACCTGCAACTATGAAACAAAGTAATTAAGGTCAGTAGCTAGATATACCACAGCTTAGTGTTTCTGATGGGCTATAGCCCAACTTTGCGTGGAAAATGTGTGTTTGGGACTTCTACATAGATCTGTGGTGGCCAGAATGGCGTTTCTGGACTGCAGTTCCTCCAGCATGTCTGTGGTGTCTTGCAATAACTAGGAACAGTGGTAAAAGGCTGAGCACAGAACTGTACACTCCAGTCGTAAGACTGTTAATACCCAAGACAATAGGCCATTAAAGAACAAACAGAAGAAGATTGCTGGCTGAGGTTCCTGGCATGCATCAGACTATTTTTGTAGCATATTCAGCTGAACAGCTTTTACATATGTAGTTGCATAATGATAGCAAATTAATTTTAATATTAACTTCTTCCGATTCAAGGCTGCAAGCTTAGACAAAGTGACAGAAATGCAGTCAACTGTTTTTCAGGCAGCAAACACACCATGTATATCTCTAAAGAACATCTGAAGCACATTATTTCCCTCAAATAATTCTAGGCATTATAGCTTACTAATTCCCAGCAACTCTTAACAATCCATAGTGTCCAGAATTCTTGGGGGGGGGTGGGGGGAAGAGAAAATTGCTTCAAAGGAATATTGTGTATGCAGCCTTATTCTCTGGGCATGTATGTTTACAAACACATTCAACAAGAAAGCAGTAGCAGCTGCACAGGATTAAACTTTACAATTAAGGAAGGACCTTGATATGAACTGCCTCGGCAACAAATATGTACTCGGTTCAACACAAGATTGCTTTAAAAATACATCACACTAACAGTGCAAACCTAACCACATCTATTCTAGTCTAAGTCCAATTTAATTCAATGGGGCTTACTCTTAGACAAGCGAGGTCAGGACCGCAGCCTTCTTCAGATACGCAAGAAAGAATTTAGATTATGAGATACTGATCATTAACAAGAATTATCTGACTAAGCTTTTGGAACTGATTTGGGCTTCAGAATTATGTTACCTGAAATGAACAAGGTCAAGGAATCTGTTAACAAACTCCGTTCGTTTCAATATTTATGCCAGAGAACTACTCAAAGGATCAGTTTGCCTGACTGATTAAGTGCCATTAAAATGCTATCTCAGTCGAACAACACGCAAGACCAGCTATCAAAAGGATGAGGGCATGTAAGCCCTCACAGGTTAAAAAGGAAACACCAAACAATTCTACTTTTTCCATGCACACTGTCAAAACTACATCATATAATACAACAAAAAATAGAATTTGTATAGTGTATATTCTGTAGAAAAGTAACATGGCATGCTGAAGTTATTTTTAGCAGCAATAGAAAGTTGTGAAAAATAGGATTACGTCAAGTTGCTTGGAACCAGAAAAATAAATCAACCACCTTCACTCTGAAGCAGTAAGTATGTTTTTAAAGATATATGGGATCTGCAGCGAACCTTTAGAACTACCAGCAATATGCCTCAGCTACTGTATCTAATACCGCGACATAAACCTTTGATTTTCACACTAGAAAACTCAGCCTTTCACCAAAAGTACAGCTTTTTTTCAGTGCAATGAATGAGAATCCCTAAATTCTGAGTTCCGTACATTTCTTCACAACTTTTGTTTAAAACCACTTAAGTTGTCTAATGGCCTTAATCTTCCTAGATAGCTATGATACAGTAAAAAACAGCTTTTACCAATAATTCCTTCTAATGGAAGAAATACTAGAGGTCCCTCTCAAACCTCATATGAAGACAAATTGGCCTAAAACAATTTATCAGTGTACACCTCTCCCCAAAAAGATAGGACTTACTGAGTAGGATTTAATGTCAATGCTTTATTCTGTTAAAAGGTTTTGCAGTAGCCCTAACTTTTTGTTGTCATCCCCCCCCAAAAAAAACTTCTGTCCTTGCCAAGCATTCTTCTGACTGGAGAAATTATTGCTTGCTGGGCATGGTTTATATTCAGGGAGACTTCCTTCTTTACAATTTAAAGTCCGGTGAATGCTCCTACAAAACACTCCCACATTTAATATGTAAACAAGAAATGATTTACACACATGTATACTGGACCTGCGCTCAGATTCTCAGCATATTATACACATCTATTAACCCTGATCGCATTATGTTTTTAGACATAGAAGTAACTACCTGATTGCAGATTTTAAATAGTGTATTGCAAAGCAATTCAAAAACAAGAAGTCACCATGCCACTATTAAAAAATTAGAATCCTTGTCTATGCATTGGAAAAACATGAAAGATAAATGGATGGCATACAGGGAGTTAATGGAAGAAATTAATTATTGCCCAAATATTAAGAAATTCAAAGAGCTAAAACAGAAGGGGATAAGTTGGCTAGAGTACCACCAATTAAGAACACTGTTTGTGAAGGATAAAACATCCAGGGGTTTTGAAGGAAAAACCTCAGTTTGGGAGAAAGAAATATTATCCAGTAATTAGAAAACGATTTCAAAAATTTACAAATTGTTGCAAAAAGGACAACTAGAGGGTGAAGAAAAAGAAATGTCGTTATGAAATGGGAGCAAGATTTAGGTCATGTAATAGAGAATGAAGAGTGGGAAAAGGTATGGTCTAAAACTATAAACTTTACGGCATGCTATGTGATTTGAGAAAATTTTATGAAAATGCACCATCGGTGGTACCTAGCCCCGTAAAGATTAGCCAAAAGGAATAAAACAAATCAAAATAAATGCTGGAGGTGTAAGAACTACAAAGGAACATTCTATCATATGTGTGGACATGCCCGGAAATTGGGAATTTCTGGGGCATGGTCCACGAGGAGTTGAAGAAAATACTTAAGACTAACATTAGGAAGAGCCCAGAAGCCTTTCTATTATGGATAATGGATAAAGATATCCCAAAAGACAAAGAAAATATATTCTCATACGCTACGTCGGGGGCAAGAATTTTGGTGGCAAAATATTGGAAAGGGACACAATTACCAACTAAAGAGGAATGGCTTTGCAAAATATGTGAGTATTTAGAACTAGCCAAGTTAACGGACATAAGAAGGCATAAATCCAAAAATAGAGTGAAAAAAGAATGGGAATGTTTGAATGAGTATCTCAGGAAAACAAGTCCCAAGATGAATATCTGGTTGAGTTTAGATTGAACTCATGAAGAATCAAGAGGTAGAAGGTTAGGACAAGTGTATATAAATCTAAACAAATTCAAGGAAGTTAGAAGCAGGCAAAGATTCGGAGGGAGAAATAAGAAACTAAAGAAGTATTGTGTGGTCGATGGAAGTCGTTTTTGTTTCCTTTTTTTGTTTTTTGTTATTTTTGTTTCGTGTTTATTATTATTATTATTATTAATAATAATAATTCTTTTTTAAAATTTCATATATAATTTTTCTTTTTGAATATGTAAATAAGTTAATATGCGGTAGACAGTAATTGTTAGGAAGTTTTGTTTATCATATAATATTTTTTCTTTGTTTTGTGTTGTGCAAGTTTTATGATCTGTGTTGCTGTCTTGCTGTGTAAATGTGCATTTGTAATAAATAAAGAATGGTTATTAAAAAATACATACACTTAGAGACTGCAAAATACTTAATAGTCGCTCATTTTAAAAGTGATCTGAGTGATTGCTTCTGCAGCAATAAATGGATCTTCCTGGAGTAAAATATAACAGAGCTAGAAATCATTTAAGCATTTAAAACTGAAGGTATAGAAATTATGTCCACCCCTTTTTTACCTTTAAAAAACCAGGCTCATAAAAACTGCACACTTAAACACAATAGTCCGAAACAGAATCCTATGTTGCAACAGTTTGAGGAGCACATTGTGAAGGAGCACTCATGTAGACTTATCCAGCTTCTCTTGATCTAAGATGGATTGCCTTTGCTAGAGCTGACATAGGATTGTGCAGTTATGACTATGTGCTGAAGACCATTATGGCGTGCTTTTAGAATTTCCCACAAGAAACTATTAGTATCCTACCCAATGCTTGAATGAGAATGAGTCAGGAGAGGCCCAGCCCACTGAACCTTCCGTGGTGGCTTCCTAAGCTACTGTTTTGCTAGAAACCAATGGGAGGAATCATGAAGAGGACCTTTACCTTTTCTCTTCTTACCTCCTTCAAGCAAGCTTTTCTCCCCTTGGACAAGACTTTTGCACCACTCAACTGTACAGCAGGTGTCCTCCCAAAGCACAGCCATCCAATAATGGCTAAGAGCAAGGTTGACTGTGCAAGATGGTGCCAACACCCCTTGGCTCTGTGCGCTTGATCCTCTTATTATGCTACTATAGAAGAGGATGCATGTGTTCTTACATTGTCTGGACGGCCACTGTTGGAAACAGATGCTAGAGTAGATTAAATTTTGTTGAGCAGGGCTGTTCTTAAATGTTGAAACCACGGCCATAACCTAGATTGGATCTACTGAGACCATACAGCAGAGGCAGGGGTAAGAAATGTTATTTGTGCTTTTGACACCGAAGGAAATTGGCCATATCCTGTTTCCTGCTTGGCAAAGCCCATCTTATGAGGGAGGAACCAAAGAAAGAAACATTTTATTATGACCCTGCCCATAAAGTCAGGTTCTCAGAGAAGTCAGCAACAGTTCCTTATGAAATAGGAAATATCTAATGTTTTACCTTTAATCTTATCCAAAAACAGAAATAGAACCAATTCAAATGATCAGAGGCCAATTGAGCTAACTTTGGTAGTATGCAAGGCCCTGGAATGGATATCAGAGAAAAGATTAATTAATGATGTGGCAGGAAATTACAAACAGACTGTACTGCAGCATGGGTTCATCACATGTAGAAGGTGCCAAGACTAATTGGATAACTTTGAAAATGGCAGCTGGCTCTCTGGGCAAAATAAATGCCAGATTAATCAGTTTAGGATTCAAATACTTCATGATAAAAATTATTGCCTTCACTGGGAAGAGAAATTCATCACTACTAGTACAAAGGGAAAACTGAAGAGAAGTAGGCAGAACACCAACGTACTTTGATCTTGTTTTACATGCACCATTAAATGCCAATTGAGTGTGACTCTGAGAAGAAAATATGTGGGGAGACTAAATTCTTTACATCAGAGGCTGTTATGAGAGATGATCTGAGAACTGGGAAATAGAGACATATTGCATTGCACTGGCTGCCAATACATTGCTGAGCTAAGTTCAAGATATTACTGTTAGGTTTTAAATGACCTAGGACCAGGTTACCTGGAGAACCACTTTGTTCCTTATACACTGCCCAGATCACTGATCACCCAGAGAAACCCTCCTAACTGCTCCACAGTTATCACATAACTGTTTGGTTTCTCTGCAAACTAAGGCTTTTAGCCAGGCATCACCAACCTGCAGCCCTCCAGATGTTTTGGCCTACAACTCCCATCATCCATAGCTAACAGGACCAGTGGTCAGGGATGATGAGAATTGTAGTTCAAAATATATGGAGGGGCGAAGGTTGGGGATGCCTGCATTTAGCATACTGTAGTGGCACTCGTACTTTGGAACACTGTTTCTAATGAATTAAGAAAGAATTTTGATATTTTGTCACTTGCTGAAAAGGTTTCTGTTTCAACAAGTATTTTCAGAGAATTAATTTGATTCAGCCTTAATCATTTGTTCTGGATTTTGTAATATTTTAATGCTTCTATTGAACACTACCACGGTTTTTTTTATGATTTGGCAGTAGGGAAACAAATATATTTCTCTCTTAATTTACATGCATATATGAACTCCTATGTCAATTTTGCCCCTGGGAGTATGCATGGGAAAGAAAGAAACTGCAATGGGCACCACAAGATACCCATTTAACAGGAAATAACTGGGTGAAACTCAAACCCCAAAACAGGCAACATATCTACATACAAAATACTGTCAAAAAGGGGGCAAGTGAGCCACCCTCCCCCACAAAAAAACAACAGGCAAAGTGTCTTCCAAACAAACAAAAGAAAAATCAGCTGAAATGCATTCCCTCTAGAAAGATAAAGTAGGCAAACCCATAAAAAGGGAAAGAAGAAAAAAATAATAACTCCAACAACTGCCACAAAACGAACAAAAATGGAAGCAAGCCATCCCAACATGGGACCCAGCATGGGGCATTCTGGAAGAAAAGAAGTTAAGAGGATGAATGTGGACGAGCGCCTGCACTTTCCTTTCCAGCCAGTTAGCAGTAAGCCAGGAAAACTCATTTTAAAAGAACGAGGAGGGGCAGTGGGTCTTGGCCAAGGGGCATACCTGAGGGCACCATGGTGCTTAGAGGCACCCCATTACAGATCTAAGGAGTATGTTAAAAAAAAACACTACCTGGTGTTTTTTTTTGGGGGGGGGGGCTCATCAACTGGTTTAGTTGGCCATTAGAGGGAACAAGTGGAACTTGCAACATAGTGCTGCAATGTATTGCTGCCACCCGTCTGTCTCAGAGACAGCCTCTGCGGGTGAAGCCAAACCACTGCGGTAGCAGCACTTAAGTGACCTACCTGGGGCACAAGCCTAGACAGTATGTATGGAGGTCCTGGGCTGCCCAGATGACAAGACTCCCCTCTCAGCCTCGCTGCAAAGGAAAGCAGAGCAATTCGTTTGGCGCTAGCTTGGCTGCAGGAGTTTCTGAAAGGTGGTGTACAAGACTCCACTCTGGATTTGTGTAGGGTTTTCTCCTTAGCCCCCTCTCCTCCCAAATATGTCCCACAAGGCAGCAGAGGTTTAGGATCAATGTTTTCCTTCTCCTAGATGGGCTACCTTCCCAGGCTGACGAGCCCCATCTACCTCTCACTTCCCTCTATAGCATGTGTGCAAACCACCTTCTTGACCACTGGACCCACTACTTACCCGCTTAATCTGCCAGAGCTTGTCTTCATATGCAGGGAAGTCCCTAACTCAATGAGGGTTTGAGATCCATCAGCTGCCCTCACCCGGTTTAGCTGGCCAGTCAAAGCTGTTCCCATGGTGTGGCCGCTGTCACATGCAGACAGCTTCCAGGAGCCACAGGTGAGAGCCGAGTGGGGAACAAAGCTGGACAAACCAAGGAGCATGATGTGTCCCCCAACAGAGGCACTACAGATATGCGAAGAAGTGTGCATGCACATGGAAGCTCATACCAATGACAAACTTAGTTGGTCTCTAAGGTGCTACTGGAAGGAATTTTTCTATTTTATTTTTGTTTTGTTTTGACTACGGCAGACCAACATGGCTACCTACCTGTAACTAAAATGTTCAACCAAAGTGTGAATCCTGAATGCTGTACATAAAAATGAAGTTATCAATACAAAAGGCAAAATATAACAAAATCTGAGACATAGTATCTGCTTATTGGGCTTATGGTGGGTGGAGGGTGGCCCCATTTTGCTTTGTTTGTTGTTATTTCTTGATACTTTCTGGTCCCCCTAATACTTTCCTTTTGTTTCTCAGCATCCCTATGTTGGCTCCATTTTGTCAGCACTCAGCAGCTGAACACACTATTTGAGGGAGTGACTATTGTGATACGAAAATCTCTTTTTTAGAAATCATAACCCGCATAAATGACTTAACAAATACTCTACCAAGCACAAGTTTTAGGATCCATTATATTCAGTATTTTTCAGAAATACGGAGGATTAGTGGCTGAAGTTTTACAATAGGGGTGAGCGGATTTCAGTAACGTGTGATTTTTTTTTTCTGCACTAGATTCCACACTGTCCACTAATGCATTCTAAATTTACAAATCAAGACAGCATGCACGGGATCTCTTATTAGCTAAGGCGTAATGAATCATGTTCAATGAGAAGGAATACAGTCTTTCTTAAGCACACAGGATGACCCTAGATTTAGCTATGTAGCATTCTTTGCAAGATTCCAGAAACCAACAGGTATCAGTTAGTGCACAGAAGGTTGTGAGCATTGCTAACTGTTATGTGTAGAGGGTGTAGCTATGAAGCTAAGATGGAAACTTCCAAGTACACTCCACCTAAAACTAAGGAGGTCAACTATTCCACTATAATGTATAAGTTTTAGGAATACTTAACTGTTGCTGGATAATACCCCATAAGCAATGCCAACATGCATTTGGAAGCTAGTAATGATCACTTTTCCTGTCTGCTGGGGATTCATCAGCTGGAAACCACAGATGGGAAACATGGTACTTGGGTCTTGGTCACAAGATGACTATGAACCAAAGTGATTCAGCCATGGGAACACAAATAGATCTTTTAAGATGAGTAAGATTTGGCAGATGTAGCACTGTACAGAAATCTGAGATAGCCATCCATCTGAGATAGCCAGCCATCCAACACGAAGAAGGTTCATATCTAAACTAGTTCCACTGACCATACCTCTTAACGTGAGTCCAATCTACAGTAACTTTCTCTATGCCTTGGCCACTAGCTTCCATCAACGAACCCTTGTCCAGCTCCTCCTCCACTCTCTCTTCTATACCCTTGCCAAGCCATGGTAGGATTTGGCTGGTGGTAGCTATTAGGGACCCAGGTGGCGCTGTGGTTAAACCACTGAGCCTAGGGCTTGCTGATCAGAAGGTCGGTGGTTCGAATCCCTGTGGCGGGGTGAGCTCCCGTTGCTTGGTCCCAGCTCCTGCCAACCTAGCAGTTCGAAAGCACGTCAAAATGCAAGTAGATAAATAGGAACCGCTACAGCGGGAAGGTAAACGGTGTTTCCATGTGCTGCTCTGGTTTGCCAGAAGCGGCTTTGTCATGCTGGCCACATGACCTGGAAGCTATACGCCGGCTCCCTCGGCCAATAATGCGAGATGAGCGTGCAACCCCAGAGTCGGTCACGACTGGACCTAATGGTCAGGGGTCCCTTTACCTTTACCTAGCTATTAGGTAAGGAGAGACAGTGTTTGAATTTGATCAAACCTTGACTTAAGCAAATGTGTGCACAAGCTTTGTGCACTTTGAATGAGTGTGGGAGAAGTCAACCATAGCTTCTCCTTATATTTGAACTGGGAAACTGGTTAATAGCTTCCAAGGAAGTCAGAATGTAAAAAAATGGCTTAAAGTTGTCTTCTAGACCCTGGCTTCTCCACTCATGGTTTGCTTGAGAGGAACAAACCATGAACGCTAGTTTGTATGTAATGCTAAACCAGCTTCCCAGCTCTCGAAACTGAACAGCCAAGTGGGCTTGACTGAACAGCATGCACCAGTATACTGCTTGTTTCAGACTACGGCAGCTGGAAGATAACTGGCCCTGCGTTTGTTTGTGTGTGCGCACATATACAAAACATACATTCCCAGATAATATAAACACTTTGTGGAGTGGTACATAACTGTACTTTAATATCAATGATGGACTTCTCCATTAACTCCTAAGACAGACGGATGCCAACCAAAATCTATTAACCAATTAGTATGCATAACAGTTTAGAAACCACATAAAGTTGCAATGGGAAACCTGGTTTAAACCATGCTTCTTCTTAGTGATTTATATCAATGCATCCTGCCTCTCTAGCTATTCTGAGAATTCCTGTTCTACAAACAGGCAATCAATTCAGTTGAACACAGGGTGGTTTAAAAAACATTATACACAGTAAACAATTAGTTTGCTAAATGCATCATTCTTAAACATTGGTTAGGCAACTGGGAAGGGGGCAGAAGATGGGTTCCTGACTTCCACTTGCCCCATCCCCCCATCCCCCGTTACTGTGGTCTCATCATTGCATGAAATTTGGAAGAGTGCCCCTAACCCTCAAGAGCAGTTTTTCAGGGGGCTCAGAAGGCTACAGTAGGGATGGAGAGGGGAGAAGGCACTGCTATATGAGTAGAGTTCTGCTCACACTTCTCTAGCGTGGATTATGGAGTAATACAGAAAATATAGTGGTTCTATAAGAACATAAGAACAGCCTGCTGGATCAGGTCATGCAGGCCCGGCTCTAGGTGTAGTCCCGGTGGCGCGGGGCGCCAGGGCACCGAGCCGGCAGGGGGGGCACTGCACGGCAAAGCTGCGCAGAAGCCGTGCTGCGCGCTGCGAGGGCGCCAGAGTGATCTCCGCGTCTCAGCGCCAGGGCGCCCAA
Organism: Zootoca vivipara; assembly: GCF_965207765.1. Taxonomy (NCBI): domain Eukaryota; kingdom Metazoa; phylum Chordata; class Lepidosauria; order Squamata; family Lacertidae; genus Zootoca; species Zootoca vivipara. The sequence goes on along the minus strand of NC_142591.1, from coordinate 9,609,676 downwards.
CCTGCTCGAGACGGCCCTGAGGTCATGGCAACTTGTTTTCATGGTGGCCAACCGGATGCCTGTCGGAAACCAAAACTGGGGCATTCACAGAGGTCCATAAGTTTTTACCTGGTTTATTAGCAATATATTTTTGCTGCTGCTTGCACCCATGACTCAGCACTCCAGCACATGTGTGGGGTGGGGGTGGGGAGGCTTCACTCATTTATGTTGTGGCTTAGTCTGATAATTGCCATCCTCTTCTTGCCCTAGTCCAGGAGTGACTAATCACTGGTCTTCCAGATGTTGCAGAACTACAATTCCCCCCCATCCCTGACCATGCAAGCTGGCTGGAGCTCATGGGCGCCTGAGCCTAGCAATATATGGAGGGACACAGGTTAGTCACCCCTTTCCTAGCCCACATGAGAAGTTGTCAGAGCAACTGCCAGAGCGTTCCTACTGACGACAAACCTTTTAATTTCATGTGCAATTCTTGCTGCCATCCAGCAGAATTAGAAAAGGGCACACATAAAGATAAAAAGATGGTATCTTTCAAGCAAGTTTTTTTTAATAAAAAAATCAAATCAATGGAAAAAAGCACTAATGAAAGAAGTATAGCCAAGAATCAAGGAAAATGTGAATAGAGGGCCATTGCTCAAGTTTTCTCCATCCGACAATAAACTAAGGAATACGTAAGGAAATTTAAAGCAGGTTAAGATGGGGGGAAGTTACATTTTCATGCAATGCAACGTTAGCGTACAAAATTCACTGCCACAAGAGATAAAAAAATAGTCTATATAGTGCTTTCCAGGTGTCATTCATGGTTATTTCCAAAAAAAGTGGTTGTGCTGTGTGTGTGAGTGTGTGTTCAAAACATAGTTAGACATGATTATGAAAGATGCCTGATGCAACATACTACCAAAGTTTAAAAGTGCATTCTCTGGTCAGAGGAAGGCAAATGCCAGAAGCTACGAAGGAAGTGATACTGGACAATTCTTTCCTCTCCATGTTCACTTTTGGACTACCATTTTTCATCATTCAGCTTGGAAGTGTGGGAAACAGTGCCTAAGAAAAAGTACCAGGTTGTAGGAAAGTTTGCATAGTAAAACTGTATGGACTTTGCTGTTCTTCCTGCAAGTGGCGTATGGGTCAAAACAGCAGTCACAACTGGCTTGCAGAAAGTGGGAATCTCTGTGCATAGCACAAACATTGATTAGAAGAGGGGTGGGGAACCCCATGCCAACGAGACCTTGAGATGCCTAGCTGCTGAGAGGACTGCCAAAATATTGGTCCCATGAGGTGAGAAAAAGTAAGTTTGGGTGCTATCCTTATGGGGCAATTCTTTTCAGCACTGGTATTCTACTATTGTTCTGGCAGAACAATAGTATGGTAGAATAGTATGGTAGAATACCATAACTTCTCCTGAGCTCATTGTGCACATTCTCTGAACATCTAGTGCTAGGTATTATGGACAGAAGACCAGAATCTAAATGAGGTCAATTCGTTCCAATGTAACAAAAACTTTTAAGATCAGATATGACTATGATTTATGGTGGCTAGATATCATATTTCATTTTAAGCCATATATGGCCCTGGGAATATTCTGATATGAGCACCTCAATAAAGTGAGGAGAATTTATCAAAGCTCATGTCTCTGTTCTTGGACAGTGCAGGAAAATTAAGGGCACTAAAGTGAGGCTGGGGCTGGACACTAATACAGTCCCTATTACAAACAAACAAACAAACAAACAAACAAACAAACAACAACAACACTATTTATACCCTGCCCATCTGGCTGGTTTTCCCGCTCCCAACAGAGGACTAAAAACAGAATAAAACTTCAAACATTAAAAACTTCCCGGAACAGGGCTGCCGTCAGATGTCTTTTAAAAGTCAGATAGTTGTTTATTTCCTTGACATAAATGAGAAGACATGAGATGGTCCTTCTCATCATACAAACAAGGAATAGGAGGTGTGAAGAACACCAGAGCCTCTCTTGAGTCCCAACTCCAGGATTGCTTTTGGACTACTTTGCAATTCTAAGCATGCTTACAAATCAGCTGTGCTGAAAATGAATGAGCCTTATTTCTGAGAACCTTGGTTAGGAGTGGGCTTTAGCAGGCTTCAGGAATTCCCACTTGCCACATTCACTATGACAAAGCATGGTGCTGTCCTCCCAAGGCATGAAGTTGCAATGGTGGGCAACTGTCTTAGGAGCCAACCCCTGCCCCACCTCTTCAGCTCCAAAGGTTGGAGGGAGTCTGGGGCTTATTTGGCACCGGCAGCCACATTACCCAAGGTGCCTGAATAGCCTAGCCATACAGGCAAACTTCCCACCATCTGTCTTTCCCACTCCAGACCAATTAAGGCAGACAAGGAAGGGTTGGATGCTACTGGAGGAAAGCACTCTGGGTACCTTCAAGAAGTAGCCACAACCTAAGGCACTTCCAACCAGCTCTTCCTTGGGAAGAGGTCATGGGAAGCACTTGCCTATACAGTGGTACCTCTGCTTACAAATAACTCTACTTACGAATTTTTCTACTTACAAATGGAGCTCCGTCCGCCATATTGGATGCGGTTTAGATAGGATTTTTTCTACCTACGAATTTTTAGATAGGGTTGCTTCGACTTACGAATTTTTTCTCCCAATGCATTCCTATGGGATTCGACTTACAATTTTTTTCGACTTATAAATGTGTGTTCGGAACACATTAAATTCGTAAGTAGAGGTACCACTGTAGAGGGGGGGGAGGTGTACCTAGGGGTTGGTGAAACCAGTCCTGCTGGAGCGTACAATGTGCAGTATATGTTTGTGGTGATGTGCTGCTGCTGTCATGGCGTCATCGAACACAGAAGCTTCCCATCTTTCTCATACAAAGGCGTGCAATTTTTTTCCCACCCTTCCTCCTCGCCTCGCCGCTCTCACTCCGGACGCTTTGAGTAGTTGTAAAATGTAGTAATTTCTAATACAGCTATTTCGGTAAAGTGAACCCCCCCATATGTGTGTGCCAATACAGCTCCTTGCCAAGGCTGCAAGGGGCATTACGTACAGCAGCAGACCTTAGCACCTCAAATGTCAGCGATGCCCCATGCGATGCCGTAATCTGACGCACGCCCCTTTTGTTGGACTTCATAGTTGTGGCAACTGCTGTGGCACCTCACAAGCTCCCCTGTCCAGTGCGATTGAACCGGTCTCGTTTCCCTAGATCCACCCTTGCTAGGTATGCCTGAGAGAGTAGAGGGTGCCAGGTTACTGCAATCTTTTGGCTCTGCCAGGGAGGCCAAACCAAAAAATGAAAATGAAAAATCAGGCCTCAGGGCTTTCGGCACCTGTTGTACTGAGAAGCATCAGGAAGATGGTAAGAGGCTGAAAGAAAGCGGAGAGGTGAAGGAAAGGCCTCCTCGGGCACACACCTGCTGATGGAGAGGAGGAGGAGGAGGCATAGCTGCCAAGTTTTCCCTTTTCTCGCGAGGAAGCCTATTCAGCATAAGGGAAAATCCCTTTAAAAAGGGATAACTTGGCAGCTATGGAGGACTTCAAGACCATCTGCCTTAGGGGTTAGGGGACTAGAACTGGTGCGATTTGGTTGCAGCGCCGCACGTAGGGCGCGAGCCCCTCATTCCTTCCCCTCCGCCGGGCGCGCAACTCGGCGTCTCCACACGTTGTGCAACACAACCCGCCTCGTTGCGAGCTTCTCGCGCACACACGAGCGGGTCTTGTCTCGCGGGCGCGCGCGAGAGCAGGCAAACACACACACGCACACACATGCACGCTTTATGGTGGGGAAGCGCCGCTCGCGCGCGCGCACCTCCCTATCTACGGTATGTCTATGGGTGGCGGTTTCCTTCGCCCCTTTCGCCTCCAGAAAGAAGACATGCCCCGGTTAGCGCGCGCACACCCACCTTGGCTTTCTGCAGGGCGCTGAAGCGCAGGTGGTGCACGAAGGGGCTCCGCACTGGCGGAGGGGCCGGCCCGGGCGGCTGCTGTGGCTGCTTCTCCTCCTCCCCGCCGCCGCCTCCTCCGCTGCTCCCGCCCGGGGAGCAGCATCCCCGGCCCTTCAGCCTCATGGTGAGGGATGCGAACGGAGGAAAAGCCGAGCGAGAAAATGGGCGCGCTGGGTCAGAAGAGGAGGGAGGGAATAACGGAGAGATGAAGAGGAAGGAGGAGGAAGGGATGAGATGAAGCTGAGGGAAATTCCTCTCCTCTGAAGCAGGGGCCCAGAGCGAGAGGTAGGCAATTTCGGCGCTGCGGTTAATCAACTAGGCCGGGCCGGGGGCTGGCGAGGGTGTCGGAGCAGCGCTCGGCCGCTTGGTCTCCCTGAGCCGGCAGGGAGGGAAGGAGGCGGATGCGCGGCTGTGTCAGACGCTGCTGTTGCCGCCGCCGAGCTCCCGGCTTCAGCCCCGCCCTCCGGAACGCGCATGCGTCCTGGGCGCAATGATGGGGGCGGTGGGCGGGAAGCCCCCGGCGGCGCCACTTGGTGACCTTAAGAGGCGAGTGGGCGCGGGAAGGCAAGGCCTCCCCGGGGCCGAGTGGGCTGCTGTGAGACGACCTCTGGGCGCTCGGTTTCCCTCCTCCCCCAGGATAGCCACCTGCTTGAAATAGGCTAACCCCAACAAACTTGGCCTTTATGACGTTTGTTAGGAGCGCGAGGAGGATTGAGTGAACTTGTGAACCTTGGAGGGCGATGTTTCACCCACCCACTCTTTCTCTGTGTCCATTTCGCCCAAACAAGAACCTTGGCTTCTTTGTGCAAATGGATGGGACTCAGTGGAATTAGAATGAAAATGGTGGTCAAAACAGCAACTGGTGGCCAAAACAGAAAACAGGCCCTGCAGTTTGCTCACAATCCGGCGCTAGTTACCCACAAGTAAATTGGGTTACATTTAAATTGGGATTACTCCTACAAAAGCGTGCACCAAAATAGGTGGCCGTTGCTCCCAATTCATATTGGAGATATGAGTGTCAACCCCAGGATGGTGGTGGTGGATACTTTGGATTGCTAAATCCAGAGTTAGAAGAGGTTTTAATTATCAATGTCTTGCCTCGGTAACGGACTGGATGAGAGGCAAAACAAACTGAAGCTCAATCCAGTTAAGACGGAGGCACTGTTAGCAGTTCCCTCGACAGGATGGCTGGGAGACACAGTCGTGTATCCACAGCAGTGACCAGAGGAATGACCGCTGTAACCATGAAACCAGATGCTTTCACCTGCCCTAACTGCAACAAAACATGTCTCACCCATATCAGTCTCTACATCCACAGCAGGCGCTGTAATGGTTCAACTTTACCCCCAGTGTCGTACTCTTGCATTGTCTCCCGAGACAAGGGGATGCCAGCAATCAATAGTATATATTTATTTATACCATACCTTGTTCTCTGGTGGCATACATATCAAATGTAACTCTTTCTCAGTTTAGGGTACGGTTGGCGTACGTCCAGATTTTCCTGGACATACTCGAAATACCGCAGTCGGCAGCATTGTCTGGGCAGAAATCAGGCAAATATCTGGAAAATTCAGGGGTATGGCAGCCCATGCTGGCAGTGCTGTTTTTGCTGTTTCCCCATAAAACTAGCTAGAAAATTGCGAGGTATTTTGGTTTGGGTTTTTTTTGGGGGGGGTTGCCCCCAAAGCTCAACTTTTCTGTCTGGATTTTCACTGTTTGAAATACGGCAATCCTTGTTTAGGGTGAATTGACACATGCGTGGGGGATGACATGCAAGTTCCTGAGAGGAATTCAACCTGGAGTGGGGACAGTTTTCCCCTGGTAGAGGGATGTTTTTGTGGGGCAGCACTAAACTTATCCCTGTTTGAGATACAGTATTATAGTTTGAGATACAGTGTTATAGTTCCTCTCAGCACCAAGTGATTTCTCTGCATGTGCAGATTACCTCTAAAATGTAACTTTAGCTTTAGCCACCCATATATAGTTTGTGCTAGCATATCTAACATGTTTAAAGACACCATAGCTTGAAATATTATATTGTAGTTTAAAACAAAGATCCTATTAGCTGGATATGTTAAAACTTAACTGGTAGGCAGGCAGTAGCTCTTCTGATATCACAGTGCAGGGCCAGATCATTAGGCTTTCCCCATATCTAATTATTATGGCAGGGTACCCTTACACAAACGGTCAGAATACTGCATCTCTGCATTCAGATCTTAATTATGATTCAAGAACAGGTGATGGGAACATGTGACACTTGAACCTTGAGAAGCAGAAACTGCGCACTTCTGGATGTGAGCACCCTACTCCAGAAGCAAAGTGCCACTTACCATAGAGAACAGGGCGTGCTAGAAATCAAAGACAAATCTCCTCCCTTGTGTGTGTACTAGAAACACTTCCTTGTACCCAAACCTACATCAAAGGGAGATTTTTGAGCATGGTGTAGATAGGAATAGCAAAAGAAAAACCTTTCCTATTGAAAATGATAGTTATTATCAATATTGTACCACGTTTTGTATTAGTTGTATGCTGCATTGGAGCCCTATCGGGCAGAAAAGCAATGGATATATTTTATAAACAGAAAGAAACACAGGGATTGCAAATGACCACTTCACCCTTCTCTTGCTTTCTGCTAAAGATTATTTGAAGATGTGCTGTGATTGAAAATCTCACAGGTTATAGAAAATGGAAAGGATGTACAAAGGCTTCCATATTACCCTTAACTCTTGCTTTTCCCATTGCTGTTAGGCACTTACACATTCTGACATTCATGGTCTAATCTTAGGCATGTCTGCATTTCCCCAATTTTATCCTCAACACAGCGTTTTTGAATTGCTTTGACCAAGATATTGTGAATGTGCCTGGACCTGACTAGTTATGTGCGTATATTTCAATCCAGCCTTCCCAGCCCAACCCTGTACCTTAATGCAGGGGTTGGGAAACTTTTGGGGACAATGGACACATCTGGAATATTGAAAAGGTTTTGTGGGCACCAGTCACAATACAGCTGCCGCGAAGGTGTGGCATAACACAAAATGATTGCCACATCTATTAATCACCGGGGGGGGGGGGAAGGGCCTCAAGATGGTGTGGTCATGTCCCCATCAATGAGAAAGAAGACATCTATATCACCCACCATGATGTTCCCTGACAGAACTCTTTCCTGAGCAGGAGCGTAGGTGAGTGGAAAAAAGTGCCAATAGAGAAACCAAGTTGTGTAACACATGCTAGTGGCTGGAAGGGAATGTAACCCTCCATATTTACAAAACCCATCTTTAGATGTAGAAACCACCTTCCTCTGGATGTAGATTCCATTCTGAATGTCTGGAGCCAGTATTTCCCAAAGCACATAAAAAGCAAAAGGTAGTTAGTGTTGTCATCAGGGGAAAAAACCCCTTCGAACTCCACAATTGGCTTTCTTGGAACCAATCAAAATGCCACGAAAAAGTAGCTACCATATTTTTTTGTGTACAACATGCCCCCATCTATAAGACAGCCCCTATTTTTGGGGAGGGTTGCTCAGAGTTGTTTAGCTTTTTTGGGGGGACGACGATTGTCCACACTTGTTGACCTTTTTTTTTTTGGAGGGGTGGCCTAGAGTTGTTGACCTTTTTTTAGGAGAGGTTGTCGAAAATCACTCACCTGCACGCATAAGAAAAGCCACCTATCGTATGTCCCCGTGTCGGTACAAGCCCTAGTGTCACAGCGACAGCCAATTAACACAAGCCCTTTCCAGCAGCAACCAATCCCACATCCCCCCGATGTATACTGTACACTATCCGTGTATAAGACAACCCCCAATTTTTCACATAATTTCTTACTAAAAAAAACATGGTGACTTGTTACTTCTTTAGAATAGGTTGGAGCTCACTGTAGAGAAAACCAACCTGCTAAGCAGGAAACAGGTCTTAAAACACTGTGATACTAAGAAAATATTTGCCTGAGTTTAATACGGTAGCCAAAATTACTTTGTTACACTTTCTGAGTTTGTATGGTTTTGTTGTTATTTTGCTGCCTGATAATGAAAACTATGTTACCTTGTATGTTTCCATGTTGGTGTTGGTGGCCAGGAGATGGAGAGCTACATTTATGGCTCGACTCTGGGTGCCCCATTTCTTTTTGTCATGGCTTATTGCCAAACAAAAGTATCCCAGTGATTCTGCTTATGTACATAAAGGCACCCAGATGAATGTGTGAATTAGAATGCTTTTGCTGTTGTTTCACACTCAACAGAGCAAAGACAGCCACAGTAATCATCTTATTTTCACTGAAAATTCTGTTTTCTGTTGATTTTACCATTGTTCATGATATTTCCATCCATGACTGGAATAGAAACTGGTTCCATGCATTCTTAAAATAACACAATAAAATTGACAATGTGATAACACTTGCAACTTATGAATGGATTGCTTACGGGCGTAGACTTTGTTTGGATAAATATAACAATTTTTGAAATGGGTTTATACAAAATGTAGTATGCTATTAATATTTACATATGTATAAGGTTAAATCAAACTTTTAAAAAATGTATGTGTTAGGGCATTTATCGTGTGTGTGTGTGTGTGTGTGTGTGTGTGTGTGTGTGTTCTCTACACATTTTTGTGCCTTTTGTATTTTTCTTCCTTTTTTTCTTTGTATCACTTTTTTTCTTTATAATTGTAAACTTTTAAATAAAATATTAATTGCAAAAATAAAATATATATTGGGGAATTGCTGTTACTGTCTCCTCCTCCCAAACGTAGTGATGTTACTTAAAATGCATGCTTTCCTCAAAATTGCAGTGGGCCTCTGCTGACAATTTCAGTGATGTTAATGCTGTTCTGAAAGCACACTTCAGCAAATCAAGTAAATCCTCTACCAGGTAAATTAAAGGAGAAGAAATGTCAACTTGGAAACTTCTTGATTCTCTCATTCTTTGGTCCTAATAGTCAATCAAGAAAGCTATTTGAAAAAGTAAACACTTAAAGTGGTTAGGACACTTAAATGCCCTTTAGTTGCTGTTGCTCCAAGGTATTCTCAATACACCTGCCTTTTTTCTGCTGATAAGGAAGACTGTATGGGACCCAGGTGGCGCTGTGGTTAAACCACTGAGCCTAGGGCTTGCTGATCAGAAGATTGGCAGTTCGAATCCCTGTGACGGGGTGAGCTCCCGTTGCTTGGTCCCAGCTTCTGCCAACCTAGCAGTTCAAAAGCACGTCAAAATGCAAGTAGATAAACAGGAACTGCTATAGCAGGAAGGTAAACGGCGTTTCCATGTGCTGCTTTGGTTTTCCAGAAGCGGCTTTGTCATGCTGGCCACATGACCTGGAAGCTATATGCCGGCTCCCTCGGCCAATAATGCGAGATGAGCGCACAACCCCAGAGTCTGTCACAACTGGACCTAATGGTCAGGGGTCCCTTTACCTTTTAAGGAAGACTGTAAAGATCACTGAAGAACAAAGCATGGTGATTCTGGTCTCATTTTATTAGCTTCACAGTTCTTGCTTCTCAGGTATGCAGTATCTATATGGCTGCAACCCATTCTTCCCAAAAGAAATCAGAAACAATCTGAGAACCAGTTAAAAGGTTACCAAGAAGTGGCAGAAGAAGACCATAGAATATATGGAACTGGCTGAGCTAACCGGGAGACTCCGAGTTCAGAGGGAAGAACAGTGGAAGAAGACTGGAAGAAATTTAAAGCTTATTTAAAGAACAAACGCATTGTTAAATAGTTAATTTTGAGGTGAAGAAGGTATAGAGAGGTTGTAGATTGCTAAATGTTAAGATTTAGAGATGTTTAGATTAATAATGTTAATAAGTTATGAAATAAATGATAAGTTCTTAAAATAAGTTTAAAGGTTTAGAATTAAGGTTAAGTGAAAGTTAATTGAGTTAAGGATTAGAGTTAGAAATTACTAAAATAAAGTTTTACAATGTAACGCAGTGGAAGAAGGAAGTCGATAACTAGATTATTACTAAGAATTTTTTATGTAACAAAAGATATTTAGTTTATCTTTAGTTTATGTAACTAAAGATATTTGTGTTTGTACTGTGTTGTATTTTTCTGTGTTTTTCTGTACCTTTTCTTTTCTTTTTTGTGTAATTTGTATTTGTATTTTGTATTAAGAAATAGATCGATTGTATTTGCTCTTTTATTTTTTAAAAACATTTAATAAACATAACCAGTTTATGTTTATTAAGTAACCAGAAATACAGGTGTGGGACTCATCTGCCCAAAATCATTGGAGATAAGTAAGATCTACAAGTCCCAATTTTAAAATTGATTTGTAAAAAAAAAGCATTTATATATGGCTTAATGGTTCAGAAATCTCTAATGAATGGAATTACTATTTTTAAAGGAATTCATTTAACAGAAATACACAATTCCTCCATACTGCCTTCCCCTCCATCATCAGTACCCTCCTCCTTCCATCTTACCTGCAAACACAGTCCTTATGAGACCCAGTCTTAAAAGTAAACAACAAACCATATACTGTAATACATAACAATAACTCACGGTTGTCATGATAAAATCAGATGGGCCAAATATTATGTCAAGATGCCATAAAAGAGGGACAACAAAGACAGAAAATAATTTCCTTTTTAGTTTTATTCACTGATAAATTAATAAAAATAACAAAAAGTGGATTACTCAATAATTTGAATGAATAAATCATGGGTACCTCACTTCTGCATGCACTCAGGTATTAATGAACAGTGATTCTATGAGCATGACCTGGACTCCATAGTTCCAGAAGCTCACCTATGTTTTTAAGTTTATCTGGATTCCTCAGTCTCACAAAGGCTACATCTTTGCCACCTATTTATCATACTGTATTATGGTGCAGGTTTACACTTCCAATGGAAGAGAAATATGCATTTAGCAATCAAAATGCCCACAAAAGCCAGGACGGTCTCCAGTTTGTTGGACTACTAACCTCTCTGTGATGAAATCATTAAGGACTATATTTACTGAAGAAATTATTTCTGTCCTCCAAAATGGCTAACCTGGACAGATCCAAATTAGGTGTATTAAGAGGGCCCCTAGAGTCCCTCGTTTCCAAAAGTCGTTATTGACAATTGCCCTTTCTCATCTCCCTGTGGTTTTGGCCAATGACTGTGAGGCACCGAAGTGACTGGTGAGTACTTTGAATTACATTAGCAATACATCTAACTTGTTTTGAATTGTGTAGTAAATGCCTGGTTTGGTGAAACTGCTGTCCGTAACAACATATTCCTTCTCTGCTCTGCAAACATTTTCCTCACACAGCAAATATAAGATTCATCTGAATATTAAAAAGCTTTTCCACATTCATGGAGTATGGGTGATATCCAATGTTAGTCATACCAGACAAATTTATTTCAACGGGCCTAATCTGAGTATGACTAATGTTGAATATTCCTCTAATATTTTATTAGGTTGGTTTGATCTAGTCTTACCCTGTTTCTCATATTTTAAGACATACCCATAAAATAAACCATAGCAGGATTTTTAAGCATTCAAGGAATATAAGCCATACCCTGAAAATAAGACATAGTGATAGGCGCAGCAGCAATGCCGGCCGCGGCAGGAGGAGGAGGAGGAGGAGGAGGAAAAAATAAGACACCCCCTGAAAATAAGCCATAGTGTTTTTTTTTAGGAAAAATAAATATAAGACGGTGTCTTATTTTTGGAGAAACACGGGACAGCCCAATTGGGGTGGCCAGGTGCAAAAGAGAACAGGGCACCTTTAATTTTATGCATGAAGTCCAACCTTAAAAATATAAACAAAATGAAAACAAACCTAGTGAGATTTTTATGTGCCGGAAAAGGTGAGACCACCACATTTACTGAAATCAGTTCAGAAAATCAGTGAGCTCTCATGCACCCACCTACACCTTAAAACACACTCTGCAGAGGTGCTTTGATTCCTCAATGGCCAGACTACAAATGGAGAGTTAGAGGAGGAGGAGGAAAGAGCACCAGAGTCATTGTTTTACTTCAGGTGGATGCAGAGCTCTTGGCATCAACTTGTCCCACAAAGATGCTGTCTTCTGCTCAGGCTCTCATACACTCCCCCCCCCCCCAGTGATCAGGGTATCAGTTGCTCAAGCCTCCTTCGCTCACACTCTTTGTTATCTTGATCACAGACTGTCAGCACATGTTCAAAGGTAAAGGTAAAGGGACCCCGACCATTAGGTCCAGTCGTGACCGACTCTGGGGTTGCGGCGCTCATCTTGCATTATTGGCCAAGGGAGCCGGCGAACAGCTTCCGGGTCATGTGGCCAGCATGACAAAGCCGCTTCTGGCGAACCAGAGCAGCACACAGAAACACTGTTTACCTTCCCGCTATAGCGGTACCAATTTATCTACTTGCACTTTGCATAGCTGCCAAGTTCTCCCTTTTTTTAAGGGAAATTCCCTTATGCTGAATAGGCTTCCTCACGAGAAAAGGGAAAACTGTTAGGTTGGCAGGAGCTGGGACCGAGCAACGGGAGCTCACCCCGTCACAGGGATTCGAACCACCAACCTTCTGATCGGCAAGCCCTAGGCTCTGTGGTTTAACCCAGATAGGTAGACGTTATAGGAATTCTAAGGTCTTACATATAGAATAAATGTTGATAATTGCACAAGGTAAACACACATACCTAAGTATATAAACCATGTGTCTAAAATAGTACAGGAGAGCAATCCAAAAACCATCTTGGCTCTCCTAAATACTCTAAAATATTTGCCTCCTCAATCCCCCTTGTCTGAGAACAGGTAGGCAGATAGCAATCAGGGGAAGTTCCTGATGGAATTCCTCTCCTATATCAATGAACTTCCTTTGTATTAATTGTCATTGTTTGCCCAGATGCTCTGCACTGAGGGATGTCTGACGGGGCATCTGGATTGTCTAAGAGACTCTTATCAAATGCTAATTCTTTGTGTAAACTGTATCTGGAACTATGTGAAACTTGCTAAATCCCCAGAAATATCACACCTTGGCTTGCCTGAGCCACAGTAACCCCACCTTATGTGTGTTGTAATTTCTGACTGTTTGCAGAGGGGGTGCCCTTCTCCATGCCAAAATGCCAACCCTTAAAAGAGATGTTTCTTCTTGGTTCAGGGGTCTCTCTTGCCTCCTTGCTAGGAGGGGTGGGAACTCTGTTGCAACAGAAAAATAAAGATCTGCCTTGCTTTCACAGCATCCTGCCTCCATCCATTCATCTCTGACCGATCATGGACTTGGTGGACTCAGTCCCTTGGGGAGTTGGGCATCAAAAGCCAACCACCTCTATCCCTCCCCCTATATCATAGACGTTAAATCCTATAAAACAGAAGGCAGAGTCTGTGTTGATCTTGGAGTGTCCCTCCAGACTGAGGTCACACTTACAGAGGCTTGGTCCTGCACAGTTCCTTGTAGTTCTAAAGAGGCACATCTGACTTTGAAATGCTGGCCATGAAGGCATCAGAAGAGCCCTCCGGGACCAGGTCAATGGCCCATCTAGTTCTCATAGTGGCCAATGGCATAGTGGCTCATGAGAAGCTTGCAAGCAGAACCTGAGTGCAACACCACTTTCCCAGCTTGCGATTCTCAGCACATTTTGTGATTCCCAGAAAACATTGCCTGTTGCTTCTTTCCTGGTAGCAGAAGATTATTTTCTAAGCTAATGCCATTCGCTCATGCCGTTCACAAATGACTCATATTATTACCCCGGGGGCATTTTTTCTGAGAAGAATAAAGCTGCGATGTAGAGGCAGTTTATACAGACGCAATATGGAGTTTATACTCAGAAGCTTGACTGGAGACATTAAAGGCCTCTTATAAAGAAAGAACACACACATCAGTACTTGGTCATAGAAAGAATGCACAGGAGTGCGAGCATCATGAAAACATACCTAAGGTTGCAACCCTAACCCCACTTATATGGGAGTAAGCCCCACTGAATTAAATCAGACCTACTTCTGAGTAAACATGGTTAGGATTGCAGTGGAAAGGTGCAGTACAAACCTTGTGGAGTAGCACAGCCAGGGCTGCATCCCAGTGGCTAATGATGGCGACCATAGCAGAAGGTTGTAGTGGGGAGGACGATTGGGTCGGACCCGTGTCACCCCCTAGCTGGCTAAGCAGTCGAGTCCAGCTGCCAGGAGGCTGCCTCAGCTGAGTGGGCTCCCTCACTCAAGCCAACCCTCACTCTGCATCGTGTAAGGCAGGCTTCCTCAACCTCAGTCCTCCAGATGTTTTTGGCCTACAACTCCCATGATCCCTAGCTAGCAGGACCAGTGGTCAGGGATGATGGGAATTGTAGTCTCAAAACATCTGGAGGGCCAAGGTTGGGGAAGCCTGGTGTAAGGGGTGTGTATTGGGATGATCTGTAACGTCTTAAAATGTGAAGCCTTAATTGCTGTGCAGAAGAGGAAATTTCAGCAAGTGTATACAAGTAGCCTTCTCCTACTTTACATCTGACCACTGCAGCCCTGGTTACAGGGAGCTTATAGCATGCTCCCTGTCCCTTGGTATGTTCCTTTAGCTACTAATCGCAGATCTGTTTGCTAAGATACTCTCTTACATAAAACTTCATACTTCTTCTAACCACTTGCACCTTTCTTCTTCTTCTTCTTTTTTAAAGTAGCCAGACTCTAGCTGCTAGAGGAACTGACTAGATTGGTAGCTCTTGTGCAAGAGTTCCTGAAAACACAAACTATTCATTTAAGTTTTAAGGTTACAATACAATGGACCCTTTCTTGGAAGTCCGCCCCATTGAAATCAGCAAGACTTATTGCTGAGCAGACATGCGTAGGAAATGTGTTAGGATTGTTCCACAAAATTCTCTGGTTGTTTTGCATTATAAATCATTAAATGGATTAGCTGCAATGTCACTGTGTTGGTTTTACGCAGTTTCTGGTTTTAAGAGACAGGCAGATTCAAGGGCTTCTAATCTTGTACATATCTCTAGCAAATAGCCGTATTACTGTTGTTACTCCTACCTTCTTGAAAGGGACAGTATAGAATGGTTCAAGACTGTGGTACAACTTTTCCTGTCATGCAGGAACAAGCCAAAATTGTAGTTCAACAAGAAGATATTTTTTCTGATAAATTTTATTTTTGACCCCTTCTGAAAAGGTCTCGGTCTCCGTCATTTTAGGAGATGCAGTTAGTGGCCAGGCTGCCAAGACAGTACCTGCTCAGGACAGAGAAAATAGCGATGCTGCTGCTGAATATTCCAAATATTCAAATTTCACTGTCTCGGAATTCCGGGAGGCTATTTTTGCTCACCTTTATGGGCAAACGGAACACATACAGCATCTTAATTATAGAATATTTTAAAGTGATGCTAGATCTCACGTAGAAGGTGAAGGCCACACCAGAAAATGCCCTGTTCCTAGTGGTTGTCACAGTGCTTCATATGAGTGAACAAACCCGAGCAAGGCTTCAAATGTTGAATAGAACATGCAGAGAGGAATATATGAAATAAGGTGTTCCTAAATGTATCCAGGTCTCAAGCTGAATGAATGTACTGCTGGGCACCAGAACTTGTTCTCATCTCTCCCATTCTTCCTCCTCCTCACGCTTTCTCTGTGCTCTTCTTTTTGAATGAATTTTATTAAAGTCTATAAAGGGAGATAGAAAACTATTTGGTATTAATATCTTTTTCTTGATTCCACATTAATCTAAATAAAATAAAAACACAAAGAAAGAGGAAAAGAGAATGGAAAGGAGAAAAGAGAAGAGAGAGAAAACAATAAGAAGAAAGAGATAGAAAAGAACATAAAATAGAAAATAGAAAAGATAAAATGCAGAAATTAAAGAACTTCTGATTCTTCATCTGCCCACTATATTTAAACAAAGCCACTTTCTATAAACTATATTTTAGAAAGCCACTTTCTATAAACGAACACTCTCTTCAGTCCCCAAATCCATATGCTGTTTCATTTTCTTTTTCATGCAAAAAGACTAGGAGAGTTTTCCAATCTTTAGTAAATGTTAACTCGTCCAGATTTGTCACTCTCGCTGTCAAAATTTAGATCTTATGCTCCCTGGGGAAGAGACCTGTGCTTTCCCCTTATGGTGCTCTATACGCCACCCATATACATTGGTGATGAAATTGGCTCACATCTCCTGCCCATGTTTAGAGCTCAACCCTTCTCCTGATCTATTTATTTTTTTAAATTTCTGACATACCATTCCTGCCCTAAGCCTGAGACCCAAGAAAGTAAGCCACCATTGTTCTGCTTCAGGGTAAGTCACTACTCAGCTCTATGAAGCAGTCAGGTGGCTCCTATCTTGGAAAATAATTGTGCCAATTAGTGTGCATGGACAACTGACTTATGTGGGGTGTGGGTGAAGAAATGTTAGACATCAGTACCACCAGAGCATCCCTGACATGTCCCCTGTCAGAGTGATTCTGTGCAGTTAATACATATGAACCATCTACGTTTAGGGAGCAGTACGTCCCACCAACTGAGATGTATCCCTAACTTCTTAGCTAGTAAAAATCAATTAGACCCTCTGTTTAATAGCCATTGATAGACTTGCTCTCTATTAATTTACCCAATCCTCTCTCAGAACACCTAAATCAATCAATCCATCCCATAAGTAAGCTATGTATGAAGGAATATGCAATGTTTGAATCTACTGGCAGTAGATTTCATTGGGAATCACCAGAAATTCTGGTTCTATGAGAGAAGGAGAAAACAATCTCTTTCTGCACTATTCATAATTTTGTAAAAACCTCTGATAGGTTTACAACATGATAGAGATTTGCAAAACTGTTTGAAAATTATAGCTATGGACGTGGGTGGCGCTGTGGGTTAAACCACAGAGCCTAGGGCTTGCCAATCAGAAGGTCAGCGGTTTGAATCCTCATGATGGGGTGAGCTCCCATTGCTTGGTCCCTGCTCCTGCCCACCTAGCAGTTCAAAAGTACGTCAAAGTGCAAGTAGATAAATAGATACCACTACAGTGGGAAGGTAAACAGCATTTCTGTGTGCTGCTCTGGTTCGCCAGAAGCGGCTTAGTCATGCTGGCCACATGACCTGGAAGCTGTACGCTGGCTCCCTCGGCCAATAACGTGAGATGAGTGCCGCAACCCCAGAGTCGGTCACGACTGGACCTAATGGTCAGGGGTCCCTTTACCCTTTACCTTACTATATGGAAGCTATGTACACATGTGGAAGAAAACCCCGAAAAAAGACTATTATGGAAAACTTAGGAAACAAATCAGAACGTTAATTAGAAAAATGATAGAAATAATGGGAATTAGTTTATAAACTTTCAGGATTGCTGGCAATTCTCTTCGGACAATCATGGACAATTGCTAACATAACAGAAGAATGAATGAAAGAAAAAGTAGTATTGATTTTTTAAAAAATAAGAATGAGGACAGAGGGAGCTTTGCAAATTGCCATCTTCCCCAAATCTAATTTTCCTCGTAATAGAATAAGAGAACAGAAAGCGGAGGAAATGACATGGAACTATCCAGAGTATAATAGGAACACAAACCACAGGCAATATAGGATTCTTAACAAACAGTGTCTCATTCCGCCCCCCCCCCCCAACATGGAAGGATTGTATAAGATTGGTAGACCTGAAGAATACAAAGGAGGGCTAGGAACACCCAATCTTGGATTATGCTATGCAGCTTTCCAAATTAAATCACTGATACCTCTCATTAGAGGCAGAGTGAATATTCCATGGGTACAGATAGAAAGCACCCACACAATACCATCAGTACATGCTCTGCGCTTCTTGCAGCTGTCTCGCATGGAACTAGGAAAGGAGGCTAACCAATTCTTAAAAGCAACATTGATGGTGGGGTGGAATTCGAGCTCAGTACCGGCTCCTAAGCCTTCACCACTGATGCCTTTGTTAGAACGCTTTCATCTTTCATCTACCAGATCCTCTTCTGAGATTGCTTTGCCTCTTACAAACAGAAGCCAGTACTGAGCTCCAGTTCCACCAAGCCATCAATGTTGCTTTTAAGAACTGGGGGAACAATGGGCAACTCTTGAGATAAAACATGGATGCACACAATATTAACTGGAAGATTCATTCAGTAATTCATTTAACTCTGGAGGCTTAGTTTAACACTTCCAGAGTTAATGCTAAATGCATTATTTCTGGTAAATGAGGCACCATAGCCACTAGACTCATCTACCCATGTACTATCTGAAACCAAAGGGATGTGTTGGTTGTCAGATGTGAAATATGCTGGCATTATTTTCAGCTCTCCTACTCCTCGACTTCACCTTCTCTTCATCTAATCAAACTGGCTGCAACTGAGCACTGGTTGACACATGCCTGTTTGTTGCTTGTTTGGTGAAGCATCAACAGTTGACTGAGTCATTGCAGGTTCATCATAGATATAATTTTTGAAGCTACCAAGGACAGCTCAGAGTCAATCTGCATGATAGTATGATGTGTACAGTAATACTTTTCAATGGAACCAGCTCACTCTTTCGGCCAAGAGTAGTCAAAGGTGATAAAGCTGGGATGAGCAGATTTGTTCCATTATTGATCAGTGAGTCGGCTCAACTTCATTATTTTAACCTGCCTTCCTTCAGCTTTAAATGTGGGGTTTCCATTTCCATTCTAATGTTTTTATACAGTCGTACCATGGTTGCTAAACGCCTTGGAACTCGTACATTTTGGCTCCTGAATGATCGAAAACTGGAGTGTTCTGGTTTTCTAATGATTTTCGGAAGCCGAACATCCGGCATGGCTTCTGCAGTTTCCTGCAGCCAATTGGAAGCTGCGTCTTGGTTTTCAAACAGTTCCAGAAGTCAAACGGACTCCCTGAATGCATTCTGTCCAAGCACCAAGGTACTGCCTTTCAGCAGCCCTCTGAAAGTGGTTCATAAAATTTCTTCACAAAAACACACTGAGAGGTAAAATATAAAGATCCAAACTAAAAACAACGTTTATGCAGTTGGACCCACTTTCAGTTACTTCTGACCTCTTTTTTCTGCTAGGTTTCCAATGTGCACAAAGTTCTGTGAAAACTGAAAGATGTTGCAGAAAGGTATCTTGATGTGATTGTGGTTACCATCACAATTCCTTTTTTTGTGTGTGTGTTATTTCATCCATGTGCCCAGGAACTTCCTTACATTGGTATCCTAGGGAAAGATGCAAATGAACATTGGGAAATGAAAGCTGAGCAAATTGAAATTGTACAGCTGGCTTCAGCAAATTTGAAATTGTACAGCTGGCTTCAGTACCAAACAACTGGATGTAACAGCAATGTAACACCATTAAAAAAAGAGAGCGATAAAGAGGGACTCAGGAAATTACAGGCTAGTTAACTTAATGTCTGCTCCTGGAAAACACATTATTAAAGATAAAATTATCAAGCACATAAAAGAATATGCCATGCTGAAGAAGAATTAAAACAGCTTCAGAAACGGTAATTTCTGTCTCACTAAACTTTGAAAGTTATTTGAGAGGGGCTGTGGGTGGGCTTCAGCCCCCCCAATAAAATATTTGAGGGGGCTGCCCCCAAAACTTGATGGGCATTGCCATTCAAATGATGTGTGTGCACTGTGTAATGTGATCAAATATGTGGGGCAGGGCTTACCTGGAACCCCTCAATATTTTATTCAAGTTGGCACCCCTGTTTGAGAGTGCCAAGAAGCCTGTTGTCATGGAGCCAGCCAGCAATAAATCGCATGGAATACATAAGGGGTTTTGAATGAAAGTTTGTGTAACATGTAAGAGTGCATAGACATTGAGGAAGGCCAGAATACATGGCTTCTGGGCTGCATTCCAAAACAGTATGGCAACCAAAACATAGGCATCCTTTAAAATTCACACCTATCCAAAATTTATGATGCCGTTTTCCAACCAAACAATGTTTTTTTTAAAAAATGCTCATATTTGGGCATAATGTGCATAAGAACGAATACATTGGTGAAAATACTGCAACCTGCAAAAAAGCATTAGGCTAGGAGAAATGGATTGCAAAAATGGGCACATTTTTATAAAATATTTTTATTAGGCTACTGTAACGCTAAAATGCTGAAGGACTTTCATGAGGATTTGTTCAAAACAAATGAGCAAATTGCCGAGGAAATGCGGAGAACATAATTTAAGACTGGAAATATGAGAAACTGAGAGAACTGACAAAAAGTAGTCTCACTGCTTTTAGTGAGTATGTTTACCATGTTTGGATCCAACCCTTTGGTAAATATATGACTATAGCAGGCTGTGAACTGTATTCTTTTTTTTAAAGCGCTACTTGTGAAAACCTGATTAAAAAGATGGAATGGATGCCTAACTTAGCAGTTTTCACGTGACGGATATTCCTGGCTTAGGCCATGAATTTGTATAATGAATTAATCCACTTCCTGCACTGGGTGAAATATTCAAATACTATAAAGTGAGTGATTTGTAATATTTTGTAAGCACTTCAGTAAACAGAGTGAATTTGTCACTTTAACAACAGAAAAAGGTTGTAGATGGATGGCAATATAATTTAATCATTTTTAATGCACACACACACAAAAATAATCAGACTTGCCCTCTCTGGCCTTTTGAGAAGCAAGAACCAGTGTATCTAATTATCTGAACCCCAAGAACACAAAAGAATAACAAGTAGTGGACTCATAAATCTGTTGGAACAACTCCATGTTTTCTGATTAAACTCTATTCCTGGTGGCGCCCAGCAATCATGTTCGCCCTGTGTTCATAGTAATTGCATGTGTCAAAGCTGAGGCCTTGTGTAAACTGCACCAAATGAATTACAATTTTAATTTAGAGAGAGATAACTGTATTTCCCCCTGCAGGCAGATTGCATCAGGTCACTATTATACAACTGAGTAAGAAAGAGGGGGAAGGGGAGCTCCTTCAGGGCTCTCTAGGTTAATAGTAAGTGGGAAATGTAATGAAGCCCACATCACAAAAGGTCCCCCTCCTTTTAACAAGAGAATAATTTACAAACATGAAATACGTTGCACAAATTGTATGCTCTCTCTGTGTAAGTGTCCAGATGTACATGTTTTAAAATTCTTCAGTGTAGCTGAGGGTGGCCTAATGAGAACTCATGGCCAGAAATTAAAGTTGCAAAGAGAATACCGGAATCATTCAAAACACACGCACATTCAAATATAATAGCACAGAACGGTTGTTACTGAACAGGTAACAAGCTACTACTCTAAACATTTTGTCATGGGCAACTAGTTGCATCCATGTGGCATGTGGTGGCCTTGGACAGGAGAAGGTGCAATGCTACATGTATCAAAAAACCATATTGAACCACCTTGGGCCAAGATGAGCATCACAAAGAAGGTCCAAGTGCACAGTTCAGAGTGAATGTGCATCTGTTTCAGCGGCACACATATGCAAGGTTGCTTGTGCATGCAGAACTGCCTTGGTGGATCGGGGAGATCTATTTCGGATTAAAGTTCTATCGACTTCAGCAGAACTCACTTTCATTCACATAATGAGCTTCACCATTTATTTAATTCTCTTTTGCTTTCAGATACATACATGCAGCAGTAAAGGATTCATCCACACAGTGCCATAGCTCTGAATTAATCGTGGAAGCTTTTAAAGAGATTATTCCATAACACATACAGAAGTCAGGGCAAACGTTAACAGAATTAAGCCCGTTGGACTCCCTGCTTCAAAGGGATATGAGTTGCAAAGGCTGTGAAGCAGCAGACTGCAAGGGGGAGCTGGATATGAATCTGCTTATAGACCTCAGCTATGGTTTTCCCAGTAGTGATGTATGGAAGTGAGAGCTGGACCATAAAGAAGGCTGATCACCGAAGAATTGATGCTTTTGAATTATGGTGCTGGAGGAGACTCTTGAGAGTCCCATGGACTGCAAGAAGATCAAACCTATCCATTCTTAAGGAAATCAGCCCTGAGTGCTCACTGGAAGGACAGATCGTGGAGCTGAGGCTCCAATACTTTGGCCACCTCATGAGAAGAGAAGAATCCTTGGAAAAGACCCTGATGTTGGGAAAGATGGAGGGCACTAGGAGAAGGGGACGTCAGAGGACAAGATGGTTGGACAGTGTTCTCGAAGCTATGAACATGAGTTTGACCAAACTGCGGGAGGAAGTGCAAGACAGGAGTGCCTGGCGTGCTATGGTCCATGGGGTCACGAAGAGTCGGACACGACTAAACAACAACAACAACATAGACCTCAGCATCAGCCATATTCTTCAGAAGAACGGCAAGAGTACGTTTTGCCCAGGACGGCTTTCGATCTGTTAAGGCTGCTGTGGCCTGGCCTGCCGTTTAAAGTATGATCTATTTTTATTGTTCCGTTGTTTTAAAATGCTTTCCATGTATTGATTGTTAGCCAATATTAATTTCATAAAGAATGAACGAACATGCAAGTTGATAAAGATGACATATGAGGCAATGAACATGGTGAGCTAGAAGGGGCAGATGGGTCTACAGCAGGGCTGGATTTGGGTCTGATGAGGTAATGGGGCCCTTTATATCCGTTCCGGAAGTCTGTTCTTAAACCGAACCCATTCTTAAACCGAGGCACGCTTTCCCTAATGAGGCCTCCTGCCGCCGGTGCCCTTTCACCGTTCGGCTTCCGTTCGTAAACCGAGGTAAAGTTCGCCAACCAGGACACTACTTCCGGTTTTGCAGAGTTTGTAAACTGAATAGTTTGTAAACAGGACTGTTTGTAAACCGAGGTACCACTGTAGGCTATATGGTAATTTATGGACCTAAAAGGTAAAGGTAAAGGAGCCCCTGACCATCAGGTCCAGTCGTGTCCGACTCTGGGGTTGTGGCGCTCACCTCGCTCTATAGGCCGAGGGAGCCAGCGTTTGCCCGCAGCTTCCGGGTCATGTGGCCAGCATGACAAAGCTGCTTCTGGCGAACCAGAGCAGCGCACGGAAACACCGTTTACCTTCCCGCCAGAGCGGTCCCTATTTATCTACTTGCACTTGGATGTGCTTTTGAACTGCAGGAGCAGGAGCCGAGCAACGGGAGCTCACCCCGTTGCAGGGATTTGAACCGCCGACCTTCTGATCAGCAAGCCCTAAGCTCTGTGGTTTAACCCACAGCGCCACCTGGGTCCCTAATAGGTATCTAAAGCCATTTGCACATGTTGCCATGTAACCAGTCCATGCAGAATGTAGGCACCCTATATATAGAAATGAGCAAACCAATGATAGTTGTGTTTTTTAAAATAAATTTTATTTTTCCAATACATATGAATACAAAATACAAAACTTTTCCAACCGAGATACGGAATCAACTTATAAAATAAATCAAACCTATAACTACCCTATATCCCCCTCCCTCTCCTTCCCTCCCATTCCCCAACCCCCCACCCTCTTCTCTTCCTTTCTCACTGTTTCCATCTTTAATACTGTTTAAACCAAATGTTTTAAAACAACAATAACAAATGTACTAAACAATAATATGAATACAATGAATAATATATTTTTACTGTGTCTAAGTGTCTGTGTTGTTTTTTTCTTTTACTTTTCCTCTACATTGAGAATAGGAGGAGGAGGAGAGCCTATTCAATGTCCTCTATACTTGTTTTTAATTCACCTAACGGACTTCCTGTCAATTCCTGATGTATATTTTGGTTTTAAAGACGAATGCACATAACACAGTATAAATCTCTATAGCAATTTTCTAATACGTTCTTACCTCCTAATGTACCAAACTTTGAATCTAAATCTTATCTTATATTCTTATATTCTTCGAATTCTTATATTCTTATATTCTTCAAATTCAATCAAATACTAACACAGGCAGTGCACCTTTGCTATACTTTTGAACATATATTTTATACCTTTCCCAATTTTCTGCAAATTTTTGTTTCGATTTGCCCCTCAAATTATTTGTTAAATAAGCCATTTCTGCCAACTCTTGTAATTTACCTTGCCACTCCGTTACTGTAGGGACCTCCGTTTCCTTCCATCCTTTAGCAATCAATAACCTTGCCGCGGCTGTTACGTATAGGATAGTTTAGGGAGCAAGCTAGCAGGTGGGGCCCATGACTTGCATCATAGGAGCCCACACAACACAAAACACTATTGCTGTATGTAGGTTTTATTTTATTTGTTTTTTTAATCTTATGTTTTGGAAATGGACATCCAGTTTTTTTCCCTTGAAGAGAGTGGAGCCCTAAACTATAGCTTGTTTAGCTTATACGTTAATCCGGCACTGGTCTACAGCACCTTGTGCCTCCCCAGAGACAAGCAGAAGCTCAGCTTGATATTGGACTGCTACTTCTGTCCGTTATGTCTTTTCCAAATCTCCTTTCCCCGTAGCTCCTGCCCTCACTGCTCTCGTTCTACATAGCTGCTTCAGGCCTTTGAGGTCAGGATAGGGTTGCTTGCAGCTGTGCTACAGTTGGCAATCCTAAACGCAAGTAGTAATTTACTACCAGACTGTTGCACTCATTACTTATCTGACCCACCATGCATAGAATCTGATGGTCATCTGGCCTAAAGAATCCCAGGCAAGTCGGTGACGTTACTCTAGATTTACACCGGCAGGCATGCCAGGGGATTTGGTTCCTTTCTTCTCTAGACTAATCAGATAAACTCCCATCCCTGCTTCATCCTGCTTAATCCTACTTTGTTTTAGGGATATTAAAGAACTTGCTTGCTGCCTATTAATTGCTGCTTTCTAAAGTGTATCAGTCAAGAGAGCTAGGCATCATTCCTCAGAGGCCTACTGGCATATCCCACTTTAATTATGGCTCTTAAGAAGTTAAACAAATATTAGATCCTCTTTCAAAGCCGTTCCAGTGCTTACAAATGATTACATGCCATCGATCTTCCCACGCTCCTTCTTTGTTTTACATGCCTATTTTCTCTCTCAAATGTATTATTACAGTGTTCCCATCATCACATTTATGTACAGAACTGTTAATATTGATTGTTTCCTAAATGTGACTGTAACCCAGTGATGAGAGCATTTCTTTAGATTCATTAAATCTAATTTGATTCCCTCCATTTTTTAAACAAGGAAAACATTATTTAAATATACAGTAACAGTCTTGCGGCACTTTAAAGATGAACACATTCTTTATAACATAAGCTTTCATGGCATAGGATCTCTTTCATCAGATGCATGAAGTTTTTCAGCTGCAGGTAAACCTCTTCCGCATCTCCAATGGAGGTGGTGTTGTGGGCCGGCCCGACTGTACTCTCACGATGGGGGCTGAGAGCTCAGCCCCCTTGCGATTGGGCATTCCTGCCTCCATCAGACCCAGCCGACCAATGAGGTCCAGTCGTGTCCGACTCTGGGGTTGGGGCGCTCATCTCGCTCTATAGGCCGAGGGAGACGGCGTTTGTCCGCAGACAGCTTCCGGGTCATGTGGCCAGCATGACAAACCTGCTTCTGGCGAACCAGAGCAGCGCACGGAAACGCCGTTTACCTTCCCGCCGGAGCGGTCCCTATTTATCTACTTGCACTTTGATGTGCTTTCGAACTGCTAGGTGGGCAGGAGCTGGGACCGAGCAACAGGAGCTCACCCCGTTGCAGGGATTCGAACCGCCGACCTTCTGATCAGCAAGCCCTAGACTCTGTGGTTTAACTTTGCAGGCTGGTCACTTCGTGGAAGGGCTTACAGGGCTGCACTATAAATAAAGACAGGAAGCAAGATCTACACAAAAGGTGCCTTCATTATTTTTAATATTTAGATGAAAGGTTGCAATGTACAGAACAGAATGCGTCTCTCTAATAGCATGTGGAAATATGAAGGGTGTAATCCCCAAAAGTTTACATTTCATATGCTTTCTGTTTCTTTGGGCTGTAGCCTGCCCCCGCTAAGTCGCCTCAGGAAATGGAGCTCCACAAACGGTTTTAATGAACACGCAAAGAGAGAGAGAGAGAAATCCAATCTAGGTCAAATGACATTTGTTTCAGATGCCGTGTTTCTCAGGTTAAATTCTTTAGTAAGCCATTGGTGCTTATTGCACCGCTGAATTGATTGGGTCATGTAGGGGAGCCTGTACAAATAACGGCATCATTCACAAAAGGGACCACAATTTGTTTCAACATGTATTGAACTCCTACCAGTCCTTCAAGCTCTAGCAGAAGAGAAACAGGAGAGATTATCAAGCCCCCCAAACCCAAAACCTAAACCTCTTATTGTTTTCTTTCCTATATACCTTAAATATGCCTTTAGGCTAATATCCACCTGGCTGACAGCTTGCCTTGAGTTGTTTGAGCTGTGTGTGTGTGTGTGTGTGTGTGTGTGTGTGTGTGTGTGTGTGTGTGTAATCAAAACTGTACAGTTATATGTCAATGCTGTAAGGGAAATGCTTACACAATGCTATTAACCATTTCAAGACAGGGAGTTCATGTGCACCTGTTGTTATTCCTACATTAAAAAAGCAAGATAGCAATAAACTTTATGCCCCAAAGACGATCAAACCACCTTTCGTATTGGCTTTGCTAATTCCCTGTGTCCCGCTAGGGATCTGCTAGTGTGCTTCAGGAAATAAAGCGATGGCATTATTCAAAACTCCTGTGAGTAAACTCCCAAAGTATTGACTTGCAGAAGTGATGCTCTCTACTGTGTCTCTGCATGAGTCACTGTTTTGGTCATGCCTCCTTCCAGTCAACATCTGATGGGGACAGGCCATTTTGTGCACCTGATGGGATGATCGCCATGGTCTTCAGCATCAACTTGAAACCACTGATACTTGGATTGAGGACATTCAGGGGGTTGGGTTGGGTTGCCACCCATATACACCTGTCCTCCTAATCAAGCGAGCAAGTGAGTGTTATCTAAATTAGTGCCGTAAACAGTCATTAGGATGGATGAGGCCCCGTAATCTGAAACTTGATCCAGAAAAGGAGGTGGTACTATATTGTTTGTGTGTGGTTTGTCTGCTCAGTTCAGAGGTTTTCATTTCATTCTGGAGGTGGATGCACTTCCCCTAAACAGGATCAGGCTCCCAGTTTCAGGATACACTCATTCTGACTACAGGCACAAATGGCAATTATAGCTCTGAGCACCTTCCATCAGTTTAGCCTGGCCTTCACCCATCTGGGGCACATGCTGATGGGCATTGTAGTCCAAAACACCTGGAGGGCAACAGGTTAGTGAAGGCCGGCTCAAGCTCCTATGCCAAGTGTGACCTCACTGGGGCAGAGACAACACACTGGGAACTTAGTACGATGTGCTTTTGTATGTGGAGCTGCCTCTGAAAATGATTCAGAGGAAAAGCTAAGGGGTTTGGCGAAATGATACATAATGAAATGAAAAAAAAGGATGTTAAAATTGGTTATTCCCCCCCCCAAACCCAAAGCTTTTCTTTTAGAGATTATTATTATTATTATTATTATTATTATTATTATTATTATTATTTTATTTGTACCCCACCCATCTGACTGGGTTGCCCCAGCCACTCTGGGCACCTGCCAACATATAATAAAACCATAATAAAATATTAAACATTAAAAACCTCCCTATACGGGGTTGCCTTCCAATGTCTTCTGAAGGTTGTATAGTTTCTTATCTCCTTGACATCAGATGGGAGGGTTTTCCACAGGATGGGTGCTACTACCAAGAAGGCCCTTTGCCTGGTTCCCTGAAAACTCACTATTCACAGAGAGGGAACCTCCAGAAGGCCCTCGGAGCTGGACCTCAGTGTCCAGACTGGATGATGGGGGGGAGACACCCCTTCAGGATAATAGGGACAGATGTTCCAAAGAAGACAATAAAATTATTTATGTATGCTAAAACAGCAGTTAGAATTTTATATGCACAGAAATTGAAAGAAAGAGAAGTTCCAGCTAAGGAAGAACGGATATTAAAACTAATGGAGTTTGCAGAAATGGCAAAGCTGACAGCAACAGTTAAGAGATCAAAGCAAAGAGCAGAAACCTTTTATGGACTATCTGAGAACATATCAGTCAGATGGAGTCATGATCATGATTCAAAGTATGAGCAGCCGAAACAAAATGATGATAAATAATAATAGTAAATGTAAGACAGGTTATATATTGGATAAATGTATGTCTACTGCAGTAGGTGTGGGAATGTTCAGGGTGGCAGGAGAGGATATATTGTTTTTTAAGATCCTTCCTAACTTGTGCTAGCAAGTTCCTTTACTTAGCAGAGTTTACATTCCCCTTTTTACATGCACAGCAGATAGCTGGTTGCAGGCTCGTGTGAGCCTCTCACTATTATACAATTCAGTCTGTCTCAGATTGAATTGTACGTTCCTGGTAAGTGCCCTTGAATCCCTCTTAAAAGAATAAAGACGCCACAATCTTATTCATAGCCAATAAAAGAAGTTTACTCACATCAGTTCACAGTTAGATTCCTGAAGGCAGACTTTGTTACAAATATGCACATGTGGATCTAACCCATATGGGGGAATAATCCCAGTGCTTCTGCAGTCCTACCTAAAAGCTGGTCCAACAAAGAAGGAAGTCAAAAGGAGGGAAGTGTGCTGCATGACTCATCCTTTTGTTACCTGTTAGGTCACTCACGCCCACCTTCCATCACATGCAAAAGGAAGGATGCTCCATCCTGGAGGAACAGGAAGTTTTGACTGGCTGGACCAAACATTCCCTCACATGTCTTCTCTAGCATTACAAGGAATGTTGTACTTGACTGCCTCTCATGGATCACACCCCACAGTAGGAATAAGCATGGGAACAAAACACCATGGAGGTAGGGGTGGGAAATCAAAATGTCAAAGGGAATTAATATTGAAGTTGAAGTTAATATGTAAAAACTTTTGAAATTCAAGAAAAAAATAAATTGGAAAGGGCACGCCCTTCTCTCCCAGGTGCTTTTCAGTCCTTCTGAGCCTCCCACAACCGCAGGTTGTAAACCTTTGGGTTCAACGGAGAAGGGCATAACCACACGAACATCTTAGTTGTATACCCACAACTGTTGTTGTTGTGTCGATGAAAGAATACTTGTCTTTGCTCAATAGTAAAAGAATAATGATGCAGAGAAGAGGGAAATTTTACTTGTTGAGCTCTAGCAGCTTGAGACTTCAACTTGTCTGGAATTTCCCTCACCAGATAAAAGCAGGTGTGTACAAGCCATTTCCTTCCCACGTGGCAATCATGCTTTGCTTTGACCAGACTGCAACATTACAGTTGGCAATGATCAGAGTGACTGATTTGTGCAATACATGCATTTTTTCCCCAAAACCTTACCCACCCAAACATTTTAATAGGGCATCTCAAAGATTACTATTATTTGAGCTGGATTCCAGTCACTTTTAAAGCAGAAAACCCTCCCTATTCTATAAAATGCAGTTAGATTAAATGTTGAAACTTGCAGCCTGTAGTATAATAAACGGCTGTTGAGGCTTGCAAAACTTTGAAGGATGACAGTTGACAGCTGTCTGCAGTTCCATCAACCAAACACTGCTTTATCTGACAAGAAGCCGCGTCCCTTGAGCCTTTTGATAAAGGAGTTTGCAGCATGTTAGAGAGCATCAAATCAGCTGTAGAGAGAAAAGCTCAAGGACTTGGCTCTGATGGGGGGGCTTAAGGAGGTTAAGAGGTGATTTGGTTGTTTGTTTATCCTAACAAGGGGAAGCGTTTTATTTATTCTCAGCACAGAATGTACTTCTAGTTAGTTCAGAATTTGGAACCATTTGGAGCACAGCCAGAGGCAAAAAACCCCCCACAGGTTTTCTAAACTTTGAAATGTATTGGAAGTTGGGGTGCAAGCTTAAATTGGGGTGCAAGCTTAAATTTGCTCAATATTGAGCAAGTTAGGCAAACACAATTGGTACACTTTGACCATGAAACTATAGCTGATGAAGAATAAATGAAACAGGACCTTGTCCTGGATTTGAAAATTATTTCAACTGGAATTTGTCTCATTACCTTAAGCATAAAACAGTTCAAAGAATTAATAATTAATCTCCTTCCTGGCCCGAGTTCTTGGAACCTTTCCATTTAATTTCCAGAAATAAGTCCCACCCACTATGCTCAATGGGTGTTACTCACTAGTAAGTGAGTTTAGGAGTGCAGGTTTAGTGAGATTGTAAGACACAAAGCAACACAGAGCCTGTTTTGCTTAATGCCACATCCTTATATCCATTTACCTTGGAGTAAGCCCTCTTGGGACCCAGGTGGTGCGGTGGGTTAAACCACTGAGCCTAGGGCTTGCTGATCAGAAGGTCGGCGGTTCGAATCCCTGTGACGGGGTGAGCTCCCGTTGCTCGGTCCCAGCTCCTGCCAACCTAGCAGTTCGAAAGCACGTCAAAATGCAAGTAGATAAATAGGAACCGCTACAGCGGGAAGGTAAACGGCGTTTCCATGTGCTGCTCTGGTTTGCCAGAAGCGGCTTTGTCATGCTGGCCACATGACCTGGAAGCTGTACGCTGGCTCCCTCGGCCAATAATGCGAGATGAGCGCGCAACCCCAGAGTCGGTCACGACTGGACCTGATGGTCAGGGGTCCCTTTACCTTTACCTTTAAGCCCTCTTGAAATCAGTGGGGCTTTTGAGTAGGCTAGCATGCACTTGAGCTGTAAGTTAATTTATTTCACAGGCTTTTAGCATGCCCATTTCTGTGCTTGATTGTGGCTTTTATCTTTTGATCTGGAGCCTTTGTAACCACAAAAGAAAAATATTAGAGGTGACATTTCCTAAATTGTTGTAATGAATGCTAGCTTTTGTGTATTAAATTTGTAGGATCTCTCAGTCTCTCCAGTGGCCTCAAAAATGTCTAAATTGAACTTTTGTTGATGTGTGAATTTACTTAAAAATAAGTGGATCAATCAGCTATGAGGGAGATGATCAGCTAGATAACCAATTAACAACTGCACATTGAGACAGTCTTGTTAACTCCTGATATGCCTCTTAGCTTTTAAGACAGTAACTCCCTTATAACTACTAAAATGAACATGGACTACATATGTGTGGATACGGTAACACTTAGGGCCTGGACTGGGAAATGAGATCTACGTAATGCAGAATAACAAACCTTTTGATGTAGAAAACAATGGAGAACACAAATGTTTCCTGGGTGCCTACAGCTGACCACATATGATTGTAAATAGCACAATCCTGCACCTGTCTACACAGAATTAGGTCCCACTGAGTTCAATGGGGCTTATTCTCGGGTAAATGGAGAACAGGGTTATGGACCAATTATGGACCAGTTTAAAAGGTAACCCATGGTTTTAGCTTCATGCAGAAACTGGCATTTCAGCCCCCACATCTACAACATTAGCATTTGACAACATGGTATTAATCCAAATGAACATACAACATTTAACAACAATTTAAAACAACCCCACCCTCCAAACAAAAAGAGCACCCACCCAGGTTAAAACCTCGTTAAAACCACCCCACCCAGCTCGGTCACCTAACCTGGCAACTTGCTGTAAATTTAGCTGGCAAAAATGGTGGTGTAACTTACACCAGCTTTCTGAGCACAGGACTGCTCCCTAAATGTCCCATAATGACACAGTTAAAATGTCTGAAATGTTCAGGGCCAGATAAAGGTGTCCTTCCTCTTTGGCTAGCTATGCCAGTTGTTGTTGTTGTTGTTGTTGTTTAGTCGTTTATTCGTGTCCGACTCTTCGTGACCCCATGGACCAGAGCACGCCAGGCACTCCTGTCTTGCACTGCCTCCCGCAGTTTGGTCAGACTCATGTTCGTAGCTTCGAGAACACTGTCCAACCATCTCGTCCTCTGTCGTCCCCTTCTCCTAGTGCCCTCAATCTTTCCCAACATCAGGGTCTTTTCCAGGGAGTCTTCTCTTCTCATGAGGTGGCCAAAGTATTGGAGCCTCAGCTTCACGATCTGTCCTTCCAGTGAGCACTCGGGGCTGATTTCCTTCAGAATGGGTAGGATTGATCTTCTTGCAGTCCATGGGACTCTCAAGAGTCTCCTCCAGCACCATAATTCAAAAGCATCCATTCTTTGGCGATCAGCCTTCTTTATGGTCCAGCTCTCACTTCCATACATCACTACTGGGAAAACCATAGCTTTAACTATACGGACCTTTGTTGGCAAGGTGATGTCTCTGCTTTTTAAGATGCTGTCTAGGTTTGTCATTGCTTTTCTCCCAAGAAGCAGGCGTCTTTTAATTTCGTGACTGCTGTTACTGTGAACAGAGTTTGGATCTGGTGTAACTTTAACTTAACACCTGCTTGCTTTTTGGTGGCTTCTTGTGTATAGGATTACTCCCTCGGAAATTGCAAACTCTGTGTATGCCAGCAAAGTTGTAATATCTGCTACAAAAGCAAGAAAACATAGGTACCTTATTTAAGACATAGAGACAGTGTGTGTGGAGGACCCATAGCCCAAGGGCACATGCAACCAATTAAAAGCATCAGCTTGCAGATGCTGAGAAATGCCTTTCTTTGCCTGAGACCCTAGAGAATCATCTAGGCTAGACAATGCTGGCCTAACTGGACAAATAACCTGGCCTTGCAGAAGGCCTAGGTACCTATTGTGCATTTTGTAAATAGAAAGCCAGGGTTGTGGGCAACTTAGTTTTAGTCAGCATTAACCCACTGACATTAACGGACTTAATATCGCAGGAATTTCAGATATGCCTATCCAAATATTTGCTTGGAAATACTTGGTCAATCAGCTTAGCATAAGTTTTAAAGGTCTGGGGTGCCTGAAAAATTGAGTTTGATAACATTTGTCAGTAGGTGAGAAAAGGGGGGGGTGTTCTTTGGAAATGCCTGAGCAACTTTTGTGGTCAGCACTGGAACATCTTATGGCTGAGTTCAGGAATAGGCTATGCTTATGAGCTTCGGGTACTACAAACTAAACCCCAGAACAAATGACATAGGGAGGTTAGAGTTAGCGTTAGGGTTACGGTTAGCAGTGTCCAACCTAGTGTCAACAGAATAAATGATGCAAGGAGGGGGCTACAGCCCAATATAGGAGATGTGGTAAGGGAAAACTTAGCTGTCTTAAATGAATTCAAATCTCCAGGGCCTGATGAGCTGGACCCAAGGGTTCTAAAGGAGCTTGCACATATAAGACCTTCTGTCTATAATATTTGAGGATTTGTGGAGAATAGGTGAGGTCCCTGCAGACTGGAGATGGGGAAATGTTCCCATCTCCAAAAAGAGGAAAAAAGAATATCCAGGTAACTAGCAACCGGTCAGCTTGACATCAACACAGGAAGGCTCCTGGAACAGATAATTTGACAGTCGGTCTATGAGCACTTAGAAAAGGACGCTGTGATTACTAAGACCCAGCATGGGTTTCTCAAAAACAAGTCATGCCAGACGAATCTCATTTCTTTTCCTTTTGGATAGAGTTACAAGTTTGGTGGATCAGGGGAACGCTGTGGACATAGTGTATCTTGATTTCAGTAAGGTGTGAAGGGACAACGAGTCTCTAACACCCAGACAGTAGTTAACACTGTTCTTTCAGCAAAAGCGGGATGAAACCCTCCAGTTTCACAAAAGGTAGGGCTTGGCTTTAGGTTTCCTCAGGGCACTTTATCTAAAGCCCCTCATCACCTTACCACCAGTGGGGTTTCCCTCTCGTGGATCCCTACTGCTCTGGTTAGCCTTTCCCTCGGGCAACTTTGTGGCTTACTTGGCTTCACTGACCAGCCCTTAATATGTCAGAAGTACTTTGAACTAGCTTCCTTTCCTGACCCCGGGGAAGCTTGGTTCTCTTCTAAGTCACACAACTGGAGGAACTGACACACTGCTGGAGTCAATTAGCGTTTAGGCATATTTTAAACTTTATTTATTGACTTGAGAACATGGATTTCACTGGTAACTTATAGCGCATTCCTCTCATCATAGGACACAGACGCGATATAGCATTTCATCCCTCCAAACCTAACCTCCTCACTCCCCATACTCCCTATCCACCTTCCCCAACCGACTCCTCTCCTCCCAACTGACTCCCCCTAACCGTTATCCCTCTTTTGTTTTCAAATACAGTCTAGTTCCACCTCCTGGAGAACTGCCTATCATTGGAGGGATAGTTTAACCCCCAATGCACCGGAATCTTCAGCAAGCACTAATCCGCCACATAAGGCTTTTGACAAAGTCCCCCATGATCTTCTTGCAGAGAAGCTGGTAAAATGTGGGCTGGACAAGGTAACTGCTAGGAAGATTTGTGGTTGGGTGACTGACCGAACCCATGGAGTGCTTGCTAATGGTTCCTCATCATCCTGGAAAAAAGTAGCAAGTGGGGTGCCACAGCGTTCTGTCCTGTTGTTTGGATGAAGGAATTGAAGGGAAGTTCATCAAATTTGCAGATGATGCCAAACTGGGAGGGGTAGCTAATGCCGCAAAAGGCAGAATTTGGGTTCAAAATGACCATAACAGATTGGAGAACTGGGCCAAAATGAATTTGCCTGTGGAACTAGAGTCTGAGGGCCAAGCAAGACATGGTGTCAAATGCATCTTTGTGTTTAACCTTCAGGTTTTAAAGAAAATGAAAATAGCGTTAGCTTGGGAGTAGGACGAGCAGATTATCAGCATTGCAGCATGCACAAATGGGATGCTTCTTTCTAATACAAACAGCTTTCATAGGTGGGTTTTCCCCCAGGACCTTAGGCAGGGATGATATTAAATTCCCTCCTCTACTCCTGCTGTGATCCTGAAGCTGAATGATTCTTGAGATGCAGTTGCTGTCTTTGATGATCTAGTACAGGATAAGCAGCTGCACTACTTATAGAAGTGTCTGTTTGCCTCCATTTTAAGGATGGGGGCAGAAATCTCTACAAGTGGACTGAGCTTTGAGCTGGACTGTAGTGCATTTGCAAATAGGTCTTGTTTGCAGTGGCTTTCTGCGGAATTCCCTGAGAGTGTATTTTTGTTTTTAAAACATATTTGTCATGATAAAATTTAGTCAGTTGCTATCATCATCGATGTTTCATCTTAACTGTTTGCTATCTAAGTACTGCTGAAATGTGGTGTTAGCTTTGGTCTCATTGGCTTGCTGTTAAGACGATTATTAGCCATTAACCACCATTAACATTCACTGTACAATTGTTGTTTTATTGTTGACCTCTTTATCTTCTCTTTTTTGCTCCCTGTGATTTAGCCAAACACACACAGAAAGTGCAGCCATTGGGTCTTGATGTGAATCTATGATATTTATTAAAATGGACTGTTTGAGTGTTAAAATGTGTAGCTGATGCATATATTTTTTGTAATAATATTACATTATTCATTACATTATAATAAACAGTTCATTTTCCTATCACCCTGTTCATATTTATTACTTTTCTTGATTAATCCATGCAAAAAAACATATTTTTTTTCTGGAGAAAGTGTTTGGGGTGTGTGTGGAATCATATGCAGATACCTTGAATCTCATATGAACTTGTGTGTGTGTGTGTGGTGGGTCACTCATTTTCTTGACTGCTAATGAGAAAAAATGATAAAGAGCAGCAGCTCCTAGGGTGGTCCTCATCCTCACTTGAACAGATAGTAACTCTAAGGCAAGGTGCATAGTTAATTTGACAATTTCCAGCTCCTTGAGTTTCCAGGCAGTTCCAAAATCATCACAACAAAGTAAACAATAACATTCGTACAACCATAGAATTGCAGAGTTGGAAGGGACCCCAGGGGCCATCTAGTCCAACCCCCTGCAATGCAGGAATCTTAACTAAAGCACCCATGACAGATGCAATCCAAGCTCTGCTTAAAAACCTCCAAAAGATGGAGAGCCCACCACCTTGGGAGTCAGTTCCACTGTCAAACAGCTCTTACCATCAGAAAGGTCTTCTGTTATTTTTGAAAAGCTAAGGGACCAGATCAGAAATAGTTAAAAATAGTGATCAATCCCTCGAATCATAATCTGAACTGCTACCAACAATCGAATTACAACACCATTCCATTTACCTTTTTGTACTTCTAAAAACGCAGTAGACATTGCAAAGATACTTTCAGCATCCAATGCAGTAGCCCTCATCCCTTGAATTTCTCACTACCTAGGGAAGTGGAGAAGCATATAATACTATCTTAGCCCATGGCAAGTAGCAGAATATCAATAGAAATAACAGCAAATGTCATTCTGAGGTGTGCGCTTTCTTTTTCTGTGGTTTTGATGCACTGTAAATTCTGCATTGTTCTTCACAAACAAAGGGTGGAGCTGTTGCTTTGAGAATTGATTGTAATGCACGTTCTGGTGGAACCAAAGCAAAGGACAGACTGAGTAGAGCACACACTGTGGAGCGGAGAGATGGCACAGCTTTGTTGGAAAGCCTTCACAAAAATACAGCCTGCTTTGGGCACGCACCAGCAGTGGATCCCACTGCAAGCCCCTTTACAATCAATGGGAGAAGTGCAAGAACATGAATGCTCTTGTGTGGCAGCCATTCATTGGAACGGTGCTTGTGCTGGAGGACTTCCTGCTAGATTGTGTCTTAGAAGGAGAATTATGTGCTCTGTGGAATATAGAAAAATGTCGGAAACGTTCCCATGGTAGCTCCGTGGCGTAGATTCATTTCATCGGTCTGACAAACAGCATTTTAAGAGAATATCAACACCGGCACTCCCCACGGCCTGCAGCTGAATGAACATATATACTGAAGAAGAAAACTCCCCTCAGCAAATAGGACTTAACTTCTTGGCAAATGTGTTCAGGATTGGAAACTTGCAGTATGCTTGCTCAACAGTAAGTTGTGCTGATGTCTACCGAAGCCTACTCACAATAAGGTTGTAACCTTAAATACTCATGTATATAGAAGTAACCAGTGCTATTTTCTTTTTTTAGAAAATGAAGTTCTGGAGCTCACCACGAACTTTCCCCTCATTCTTTTAGAATGGCAATGGTACCCACCAGAGAGGTACCAGAGCTGAGCTCCTGTGAGCTCCAGCTGGAAAAAAAAGTATTGGGAGCAGCTCTCATACTCAACTATATAGGAGTAACTCACAATGTAGAATCCAGGTTCTGCTTTGGATGTGGAACTTACATGAGTTTAGGAGGCTCCTTGCTCCAGAAGTTCACCATTCAGTTTCTGAACAGTGACAGGGAGACAGAACAAGCACACTCATCCCTATTCCTCCTCCTCATATCCTAAGACTAATGCCTTAATAGGGTCACCTATCCATTGACCCTGAGATTTCAAGGGTTCTGTACAAGAACTACTTTAAACTTCACCTAAAACTTATCAGACTCTCCTCCTTTGTTAAGCACGAGCAGGAAAATTCCCTCTCCCTCTCCCTCTCCCTCTCCCTCTCCCTCTCCCTCTCCCTCTCCCTCTCCCTCTCCCTCTCCATTACAGGACTACCCACCTATTGGGGCAGAATGCTGTTGTGCTCAGATCTTGCTTTTGGGCTTCACACAGACATCTGGTCAACACTGTGAGAACGGGGTGCTGGACTAAATGGGCCACTGGCCTGATCCAGCAGGCTCGTTGTGTGCTCTTATGAAAAGATAGTACAAAGTGGGTCATTCTTTAAACAAAAAATGGAGGCTTTGGGGATCTTGGCCAAAACGTTCGATAACTCCTTTTAGAAGTTTCTCCTTGGGATAGGTCTTCAACTTTCCTCTATGAACGCTCAACATACACAATCTTCAGACAATCATGTCTTCACCCTGTGCAAAATGCTAATTGTAACTGGGAGGGAAATTGGATAGCCATTTTAATTGCAGGAAACAGTTTAGTGTGGTCCAATACTGTAGTTCATTAAGGCTCATGTTGCCTTGCGAGCAACAATGATGCATGTATTTCTTTGGCAGGTCTTTTCCTCCACAGCTCATACTAAGTAACAGATTCATTGCCCAGGTTTTGAAACTAGTAACCTTCCTTAATGGAATTGATGTGGGCTTGAAAGTCTTCTCCACTGCGGCACATCTGACATGGATGTAGTTTCAACAAACTGGAAACAGAGCGGAAATGAATCCTCAGCGAGGTAATATGTGAATCCAGGTAGGGAACATAGATGGACCCCCAGTATAACTCTTCTGTGGATTGGTAGGGATGATTTGCACATTTTCTGTTGTGTATGGTGTGTCTAGGTGCTTCATCTGCCAGCTTCTTGCACTTTTCTATTATTGTGCTAAAGGTCTCCCCACTAAGTTCCCCATGTTGCTTCAGCATTCTCAGCAACTTTCATATATGTGCTTTCATTTCCATTACATCCTACATCACAGTTTGCAGAGTTTTGGTGACTGACTCTAGCATCAAATAATATTTCCTTCTGATTCCAAGAGAAACAGTAAAAGGTGATATCTGCAATGCACATAACAACTGGTCCAAAAGCCGTTTTTGTCATCATTTACCTTGATCCAGCTACTTTTTTTTGCAAACACATGGATGCTCTTGTATTTTTGAGTCCACCATGTTCCACATAGCATTGATGCATTGGATATTAGATGTTGTGTTTGGACAGTCTCTTGGAAAAATGATGATGGTTTTAATTGTGCCAACTGTACATCACACATCATCTGCACTGTTCAGATCATTTACAGTGAGATTAAGTCTATGGGATGAGCAGCAGACAAAGGTTGTCTATGGATAGGATGCCCTCATTTGTGCTTTAACCCCACCTTGTATTCTGGCCAGAGTTGAACAACCATTGTATCCTCATCCAACTGATTTATTGAAATCTACTCCAAAATCAGAACAAGGAGATAAAATTGTGTTGGCAGTTTAGTCTGAGATTGAAATGAACCCAAGGAATTCCTCATATACAGATACATTCCTGTCAGCTTCTTCCACAAATCTTACACCTAGAAGCAGTTTTTCCTATGTGAGAAATATGTGCTGCTTCACCTGCTAAATCTGAGAATCTCATGCAGGCATCAGCTTTCAATATTATCTTCCCTCAAAATTTGGCCACACAAATTTATCCACTCTTTCTGCATTCTTGAAGAGGTATATTGTGTGCCCCAATATTTCATCCCCTGCCTCAACGTGAAACTGTAAGAGGTCTATCATTTTACCTGTGGCGTCATGAAGCACAAGGTCATGTGACTCACACCACACAATGGTTGATATCAGAGAGTACAGTTTTTCTTTATTTTCCTCTACAGCTCCTGCATATGACTTCTTCTGTTCGACCGACACTTTTTTCTTGTTCAAGACATAAAGGAAGTTAAAAGCACCTTCATGCAAACTCACCGCTCTGTGAGAGCTTCTCTTGCAGCTACTTTGAAGTCTTTGTGCTTGATACAACTTTGGTAATGAAGGTGCCTTGTAACTGCAGCACTACTGGCTGGAGAAATGCAATGCAATAGTGGCATACACATCCTTTCAAAGCAGCAAAGAATACTAACCAAGGAGAGTAGTTAGAAGGCACCACATCTAATGAAGTAGTGTCCTCAGTATATGTCTGGGGCTCACTAACTCTTCTCTGCTTTTTGAAGCAGCTGTGGGCAAGCAGAGCTAAACAAATAGACACAGCTCTGATTCTTTGCTTTCTCCCCCTAACAAACTTATACATACCCTCCAAGTGTTCCTATTTTTCCAGGGATAGTCCCAGACTTACAGAAGCCTTCCCAATTTCTGACTGGATCCAATAAGGTCCCACTTTTCCTTAGGACGTCCCTATTTTCATGGGAGAAATGTTGGAGGGTATGGAGTTATGTGACCTCAAAAACAAAGAGGTAAGTAACTACACAGGTTGTAACCTGTGCACACAGGTTAAGTCCTGCGGGTTATAGGGCAGTATATAAATTCTAACAACAACAACCCTAGGCAGCCCTGTGCAGTGGTACCTTGGTTTATGAACACAATTGGTTCCGGAAGTCTGTTCATAAACTGAAGCGTTCATAAACTGAAGCGAACTTTCCCATTGAAAGTAATGGAAAGTGGATTAATCTGTTCCAGATGGGTCCGCGGCGTTCGTAAACCGGAAATTTGTAAACCGAGGTGTTCGTAAACCGAGGTTCCACTGTATTGGAAAGTTTTTTAATGTTTAATGTTTTGTTATGTTTTTATATAAGTTGGAAGCTGCCTAGAGTGGCTGGGGCAACTCAGTCAGACAGGCAGGGTATATTTTATTCCTATTTTCATTGGAGAAATGTTGGAGGGTATGCTTATACGGTACAGTACAGTTCAGGAAAGCTTTGTGCCTTTGTCTCAGTCTTCAATGAAATCACTAGTACTAAGGTTTTGTTTCTGAAGGGAACCTTTCCAGCACTTTCAGTTTCTGTTCTGCTGGGTTACTTTTGGTTTCTATTCTTCACCTCCCCTTTACATGCCCCTCAAAAAAGCATCGCCCCCCCCCGTAAGTTCATCTCCTGATCATAGAAAGGCACCACAATTCTGTTGGGAGGTTGTTGTTGTTGTTGTTGTTGTTGTTTTACAAGCAAGTGAAATAAATAAATAAGGAAATCCTGTCAAAGGCCTCTCTGGAATTACAGGATGAGCTTCTGAAACTATGAGAAACAGCTCATGCCCTTTCCGGTTCAAACAGGGCCATTTATCTTCTGAAGAGTACCTGGCGAAGAAGTTGGAGAGCGCATGCCTAAGTTAGAACACCACCCATTTACATCCCCTGCAAATTCTGGTGGTTATCGTCAGGCCCTGCTTGGAGATATAATGGCTCACTTAAACCCTGGGCTCTTCGAGATGAACTTGGGAGCTTTCCCAAGTCCTGCAGCAATGAGCAAGATCCAAAATAGCAGTCCCCAATCAATGTTGTTCTTTTGTAGCCTATGGAAACATTCCAGGGTGGTGGTGATAGATTTGTTTATATGAATGCTTCCTGTTGAGAATGAACCTCCAGGGTTATTTCAAGACATTTTAAAGCATTTCAGCGAATCCTATAAATGTTATTTTCCCAAGGAAAAAAATAATCATGCCATTTACAGCC
The DNA here is from genome assembly GCF_965207765.1 of Zootoca vivipara. Taxonomy (NCBI): domain Eukaryota; kingdom Metazoa; phylum Chordata; class Lepidosauria; order Squamata; family Lacertidae; genus Zootoca; species Zootoca vivipara. The sequence continues at coordinate 9,569,125 of NC_142591.1, read as the reverse complement.
ATAGAAAGACTACTGGATTTTTCATTCTTTTAATCTTTGTGGCATGTTGGGCAGACCACCAGCAGCTGCTTATTAGCTGGTTGACATCAGGTAAAGAGCCAGCCCTATATGTTTTATTTACATTTTTTAAAAAAATAGGATGTGGAATATCTCAGCAAGTTCCTGAGAGACCCACGAAACGTATACCATGGGTTATAGAAGCACATCTAATTAGATTTGACAGTATAACCTTCCTGTAGCATGCCTAGGGTATCCCCTCAAGAAATAGCTGGTTTCAAGATCAGCATCCTTGAATGCACTCCTGCGTAAGGCTTTTCTCTCCCCCAACCCCCACAAGTGGTGTTTTTGTATGGTGTGTGTGTGTGTGTGTGTGTGTGTGTGTGTGTGTGTGTGTGTGTAAACCCATACAAAGAGTGTTGGATTTGGCCAGAGGAGCTCCAGGTTCAAATCCCTGGTCTGCCACAAAGCTCATGCCAGGAAAGTCATTGCAGCCTAACTCACCTAGATGGAGGATAAAAAAAGAACCGAAAAGCCTTTTGTGTGCACTTCAGATGACAACCCACTCTTCAGTTTGCAAGAGCAGTGTGTTCATTGGTTGAGAGGTTGGGCTTTCAATGGAAGCAATGGCATGGAAATCTATCAGCTACAGACTGGTGGGTCCTTTCAGTACAGCAATTTTTATTTTTTAGTTAAAGCATTTCCTCTCATCTGTTCCAACAGCTCAAAGCAACCAAAATCAGAATAAAACCCTGAGTTGTATATACTTTTTTATAATAATAATAATAATAATAATATTAATAATAATAATAAATTTTTATTTATACCCAGCCCTCCCCAGTCAAAACCGGGCTCAGGGCAGCTCACACCTATAAAATTACAATAAAACATAAAAAAGCAATTAATTAAAATACAGATTAAAATACAGTATTAAAATTTAAAATGCAGCCTGATTTTAAGTACAGTGGAACCTCGGTTTATGAACACCTCGGTTTATGAATTTTCGGTTTATGAACGCCGCGGACCCATCTGGAACGGATTAATTCATTTTCCATTACTTTCAATGGGAAAGTTCGCTTCAGTTTATGAACGCTTCAGTTTATGAACAGACTTCCGGAACCAATTACACCCATGCTTCAGTTTATGAACGCTTCAGTTTAAGTACTCCGCGGACCCATCTGGAACGGATTAATCCACTTTCCATTACTTTCAATTGGAAAGTTCGCTTCAGTTTATGAATGCTTCAGTTTAAGTACCCCGCGGACCATCTGGAACGGATTAATCCACTTCCCATTACTTTCAATGGGAAAGTTTGCTTCAGTTTATGAACGCTTCAGTTTATGAACAGACTTCCGGAACCAATTGTGTTCATAAACCGAGGTACCACTGTAGTCCATAAATCCAAGCCACGAGGGAGGAAAACACAGGGGCCAGACTAAGTCCAACCCAAGGGCCAGGCGGAACAGCTCTGTCTTGCAGGCCCTGCGGAAAGATGACAAATCCCGCAGGGCCCTGGTCTCCTGTGAAAGAGCGTTCCACCAAGTTGGGGCCAATACTGAAAAGGCCCTGGCCCTAGTAGAGGCCAATCTAGCCACCTTATGGCTTGGGATCTCCAGATTATTTTTTTCAGTGACACCAGAGGGGGCTTGGATGTGGCAGGGGTGTCTCTCCTCTTAGCTCAATCTGACTATGCTGGGCTCTGCTGCTGCAGGTTCTTGCTTCACCAACCCAAAGTGTGGATGGGCAGATGCACATATGATTTGCTGCAACAATGCAAAGATATTAGGCATTCCCAGACCATCCACTGGACCAGTCCTGCAAAAGCTGCATCTGCCTTCCCACAAACGTAGGAAGCTGCCACATAAGGCATTGGCCCATCTACCTCTGTTCTGTCTGCTGAGTAGCAGTAAGGTCTCGAGACACAAGCCTGTTACCTAGATCATTTTCACTGAATATGCCAGGGATTCAATTTAGGAATTTCTGCATTCCAAGTATGCAGGGTCGACCCATGACATTTTGGCACCTGGAATGAAATCACAACATGGCAACACCCTCCCCACCAGGGAAGAAGGAACAAAGGGGGAATAAAAATCTACATTGGGGTCTGCTGCCCCAGTGGATCCTGCCGCCTGAAGTGGTCCCCTCACTATGCCTCATGGGTGGGCTGGCCCTGAAAGCATGGACCTTGCCCACTGAGCTATGGGCTCTTCCAGCATCTGAAAGTTGGACTTCACCACAGCGTCAGCCTAATTATATTAGTTTAAAATGTAAACCTTGCAAATGAACACTCACAGAATTAGATACATATACAGCCTGATACTTCACTGGCACTGAAGACCAACACTGGAATTCTGTACTTGTGAACTGATTGTGGTGGAAGAGTCACAAAACCAGAGAGGTGTATGGTGTTGGTGTATGGTGTTGCCTGTGAACTGTGAATTTGTCTGCCCTGGGAGAATCATCCTGAGATGGGCTCTCTGCTGATCATCAATCTCCCTCTGCAAGCAACGTTTCTGTTTAATAGCTGATAGAGCATCTCAAAGGGGACTTCCCTTCCGTCCCCCTTTGTTTAAAATGAAATATAATGGACCTGGACTTATCAGTGTCTCTAAATGCATTTTCTGCGCTTTATCCCTGCTAAGGGATTTGGTCTATCCTAGTGAGTATGTGCAGAATGGAATCTGAGCTTGGTATAATTTGATCCATCAATTTAACATTAGATTAATATGCAGAGAGGTCTCTTTTGTGGATTAAGGAAAAAACCCAGAAGGAGAAACACTTATTAATTTAAAATGGACTTGAGAAATGGAATGGAGCTGCTCCTATTAGTATCTGCCATAGAGCTCAGTTGTTGCTTTGAGCATAGCCTTACAACAATTAGGTGGATATTAAAGGAAATCTACAGTTATCCAGAGAAGAGACAATCTTGACCATCTCCAGGTTTCATAGAAGAATGTAGCCATTCCAAAGTGAGACTTCCCAAGACTTCTGAAAATTTATGGGGAGATGATCATCTTGAAACCCATTGCTCCATGTTAACCAGATTTTAGTTGAAAGGTATGCTGGGACACAGCTCATGTTTTCAAAATCACACTGATCAGAATCTTCCAAGGATGGATATGAAGCCATGACAGCTCATGTGTTTTGTTTTTTAAATAAAAACACTGAAAGCAATACAAGGGATATAGCTAGAGAGTGGTACTCTTGTACGCTCAGAACTTTGGATTGCTGGCATTTTGTGTCAAGTTATAAAATGATTTGCTGGTTTTTATGCCTGAGATCAGTACTTATTTAGACCATGTACAGGATGCTCTAAAGAGTTTCATAGGCATAGAAAAAAGGAAAGGAAAATGAAGAAAGGTTATTTTAACCTCATGGCACAGATTCCTCAACTCAAATGCTCACATCCAAGCACATTATAATAAGCTATTATGGGGCTCTAGCAGACCTCCCATGCTACTATTTTCCCTCCACTTTCTTTTCTCTCTCTTTTCCCCAAATGCCACCTGCAACATTCCATGGCTCAGCTGTGCTCAGCTGCAGGCTTAACTGACCCAAGTCTGAACACAATCTCTCCACTGCCAATTCCTTAGCACTTTCCCCCTGCCTGGTGTGGAAGTGACAACTGCCTACAGAAACCAGTGGAGAACCTCTGGGTGCAAGTGTGTTGCTGTGGTTGGGCAGGAGTTTCTTCCACACCCACTAGAACAGAAAGTAGCAGTGCAGAAGGGAGTTCTTGGGCATTCCATGAACCCCCATTAGAAGCATGTTGGCGTCCACAGTCAACAAACATTTAGCACTCTCAAAGCTATTGCCACACTGCCTCTGAAATGAGGGGAAGATAAAAACATTAAGTGTAAAAGCTGGAAAAGAAAAGGCCGAATATGAATATGCTGTGGGAGAACTATGGTTTCTAAGAGATAGTCCCGGGCTGTGCAGAGATGGGTCCGGGAGTCATTCCCATGTCACTTTCACTGAGTGAATAGGTTGTGGTGGTATCAGGACATTGATCTGCATTCAGTCTGCATACAGCCTTTGAAATGGAAGCTTGTACTCTGCAGTCTTAAGAGGCTTTTGGACTCTAAATGGGTCTTTTGCTACCTCTGCAGGTATTGTTGTGTATGGAGGCAATTACATGAAACATAACTTCTCCCCACTTTATTCCCTTGCCTTTCCTAATAACCTGTATTTTAATTAAAAACAGCAATTTACAGTGCAGTTCATTTATAACAACATAATCCATGGTAATCGCAACGCAATAAATTTATGTTTTAAGTAAAATTTTAATGCTCCGAGCAGCTGAGTCTCTGAAGTGTGGAAATAGCTAACATTTTTCACTTGGTGCGATGCATCCCGTAGAAAGCCCCACACTTTAATTACAGAGACACCACAACCAAGGGATGGAGAATTGAGTGATTATAATAGTAAAATGAGAAATGATTTGTTTGCAACTTGCAGTAAATCTAGAAAATATCTAAATAACACGGAGCGACAATTTGCAATGAGCTGGACAAAAACACATAGGTTGATCATTCAGAAAGGTAAACTGCTGAATAAGGTACATGAGAATAATGATGGATTTCATCCAAAAAAATGTATGAGACACATCAAATTATAAACTTGCATAGTTGGTCAAATTTTTATGGCTGAGTGTTCTGATTTCCTCTTTGTGTATGAAAAATCAATAACCTTATTCCAGTTGAACCAGAATCCAATTTTATCACATCTGGCAGGTAAAACCCACTGTTCCCGAACATAAAACTCAGACAGCCGGGGATGCTGGGAGCACAGGAGAGGTTGCAAAACAGCCCCCTCTAGTGACAGCTACACTGGTACTGCACCTAGAAAAGCTCCCCTCTCCACAGTATCTCAGCTCAGCTTTGCAGACTGGGCCGAGGAGGCAGGATAGGTCATGGGTCGGGACAGGGTGGGGCCAATCACAGGGATGAGCCGGGGGTGGGGGGGGAGGAGGGGGCAGGATAGGTCAAGGATTGGGACAGGGTGTGGCCAGTCACAGGGATGAGCTGGGGTGTGTGTGTGGGGAAGGGGACAGAATAGGTCATGGGTTGGGACAGAATGGGGGGAATCACAGGGATGACCCGGGGTGGGAGAAGGAGGGGTCAGAATAGGTCATAGGTCGGGACAGAGTTGGGGGAGACACAGGGATGACCCGGGGGGTGGGGAGGGAACAGAATAGGTCATGGGTTGGGACAGGGTGGGGGGAGTCACAGGGATGAGCCGGGGAATGGGGGGAGGAGGGGGCAGAATAGCTCATGGGTCGGAACAGGGTGGGGGCAGTCACAGGGATGAGCCACAGCAATGCGTGGCCGGGCCAGCTATTTGAAATAAAAGCACACATTCTACTCATGTAAAAACACGCTGATTCCCGGACCGTCTGCGGGCCGGATTGAGAAAGTGATTGGGCCGGATCCGGCCCCCGGCCCTTAGTTTGCCTACCCATGGATTAAGATAATCAGATGCTGAACAAGAAGTGGTTGTGTACCCTATAGCAAGAAAGTGAAAAGGGATTAATAAATGAGTGCCTGGGCCTGAGCAAAGAGATAGACAGCCAGAGGTCTGCAGGAATCTGTACATCATTTTACAGGCTAAGTATCTATGAGAAATGTTTTTTTTAATAAATTAAACCCTTCACCCTGCAGATTGGACCTGGGATCTTAATATGACTAACCAGGAATGCAACAATCAAATATGGGGATTAGAAGCAGATAATCAAACCTGATCACTAAATAAATAATTAAATAAATGAATATTTGCTCAGTTCCTTCACTGGGCATGTTCCCTTCTCAAGCATTTATTTTATTTAGACATGGATCTGTACAATATGCGATAACAAATGTCACAAAGATAATACCTCTGTTCAGTATTGAAACAAAGAGACGGTAGAGTGATAGAAATTAAGTAGGTGAATGTGAAATAGCTGAGGATGCTATTTCTCCAGAGCAACTCCAGGAAACTATCATAGAATCGTGGAGTTGGAATGGGTCCTAGGGGTAATCTAGTCCAACCCTCTACAATGCAGGAATCTCAACTAAAGCATTCATGGCAAATAGCCATCCAACCTCTGCTTAAAAACCTCCATGGAAAAAAAAGTCTATCACGTTCTGAGGGAGTCCATTCCACTGTTGAACAGTTCTTACAGAGAAAGTTCTTCCTGATGTTTAGTAGGAATCTCCTTTCTTGTAACTTGAATCCACTGGTTCGACTCCTGCCCTCTGGAGCAGGAGAAAACAAGCTTGTTCCATTTTCCTTGTGACAGCCCTTTAAATATTTGAATATGGCTATCAATCATCCTCTTATCCAGGCTAAACATACCCAAGTCCCTCAACCATAAGGCTTGGTTTCCACACCCTTTATCACCTTGGCCGCCCTCCTCTGCACACATGCCAGCTTATTACTATCCTTCTTAAATTGTGGTGCTCAGAACTGGACACAGTACTCTAGGTGTGATTTGACCAGGGCAGAATAGAGTGGTAATATTACTTCCCTTGAGCTGGACGATAGACTTCTATTGATGCAGCCTAGAATAGCATTAGCTTCTCTCTCTTTTTTTGTTACCGCATCACACTGTTGATTCATGTTAAGCTTGTGTAAGACCCCCCTAGATCAGGCATAGGCAAACTCGGCCCTCCGGATGTTTTGAGACTACAATTCCCATCATCCCTGGCCACTGGTCCTGTTAGCTATGGATGATGGGAGTTGTAGTCTCAAAACATCCGGAGGGCCAAGTTTGCCTACCCCTGCCCTAGATCCTTTTCACATGTACTACGGGCAATCCAGGTGTCCGCCATCTTATATTTGTGCAGCTGGTTCTTCCCGCCTAAGTGCAGATCCTTACATTTGTCCATAATGAAATTCATTTTGTTAGTTTTGGCCCAGTTCTCCAATCTGTTATGGTCACTTTGAATCCTAAGTTGGTCTTTTGCAGCATTGGCTATCCCTCCCAGTTTGGTGTCATCCCCAATTCCTTTGCCCATGTTGTTTATAAATATGTTGACTAACAATGAGCCCAGGACTTCTGTCTGCAGAGCCCCACTGGTCACTTTTTCCCAGGATGATCAAGAACCATTAGTGAGGCTCAGTCTATGGGCTCACTCAGTCAACCTGCTACAAGTCCACAGTCACCTCATCCAGCCCACATTTTACCAGCTTCTTGGCAAGAATATCATGGGGGACTTTGTCTTACTGAAACCTATGACACTCCAGCCGATGTCGCACAATCACTTCCATAATTCCTGACCATTGGCCATGGTGGGTGAGGCTGATGGGAGACCGAGTCCAGCAATGTCTGCTCAATGCCTCCATCCAGCGGCAAATTTCCCCAGATGAGATGTTCCCATTTCCTAAGGAGCATCTCTTATGCCATTCCTTGTCCCCCAAAATATTCTACACCCATTAATCTTACTCCTATTATACTTCCCTTCTCTATATCTGAGATATAGAAACTTGTTGGTTTCCAAATGCAAAGTGTGGGCACAGACTTTCCATCACTGTAATGTATCTCCTTTGCACCTTGTGGTTTTCTACCACTTAAACACAAATCATTAATTTGTGAATCCAGTCCCAACCTCAGATCAATTGATCCCTTACCCTAGACTAGGGATGGGGGACCTGCTTGACCACAATTTCCATCAGCCTCAGCCAGCATGGTGAATGGGCAGGCATGGTGAGAGATGTAGTCTTGTAACATCTGGAGGACCAGAGGTTCCCCATCCCTGTGGCCAAACCATAGCTAATAATTGTCTCCATTCCTGTACTAAACTCTACACTGATTTTGCCAGACTGTGTCTGCTGCTTTCTCTGCTTGTTCTAAAAGTATCACTTGTAGAGCAAAACTCAGGCGTGACAAGTATGACACAAATCCACACTTCTGATTAATTCCAATATCATCGACACCTTTCCTAATCCATGTATGTGGCAGAAGGAAACCCGTGAGTGGCTATAGCTGCTTCTGATTTTCTTTCCTCGTGACACAAATCTTGAAATCAGTCCATGGCAATATGACATTTCAGTAGTTAGAAGCTTGTCAATTTTTTTGGGGGGGGGGTGTCAAAATTCACTATATGGAATGGGTTCAGGAAAACCGGATGCCCTGCTACTGTCTCTGTAATGAAACCGACATGAAATTGGCATTTGGATGATACCTTAGAGCCTATGGCACTACTGATATTCTTTGTTTTCTATCCTGCTGTGATTTCTAGCTGAATTATTCTGTGGATTTCTGAATCAGCACAAAACCCTACTAAACCTTTGTTGCCAGAGAGCATAGCAGGCTAGAGTGGGGAATGAATACAAAGCACCCCCAAGGTTGGAAGGAAGACTAGGACTGATCTCATAATGCTTTTCAGAGGGAGGGAATTAGGTATTTCCTTACTTATCATATTAGCAAAACTCAACTTCCACTCCAATGGTTTTCCTAAACCCATATCACGGCCACCATATCCTTTGCATCCTTAACTTACCAATAACTCTGGTAACTGTGGGATATAGACATGGTCCAAAGCTGGGCAGATGCCATCACTACATTTATCAAATATATTTATTTATTACAAGATTAATTCGTGCACACTGGCCTTGTATTCACTCCAGTTAAGCCTCACCAACACCATAACCAGGGACTTTGGTTGAAGCCTCTGTTTTAGCCCCTGCTGACTTATTGAAGGTCTCTTTTGGATGTCCTGTCCTGGAATCTTCCTCCTACCAGGTGCCAGAGCCTAACATCACACAAACCACCTCTCACTTTTTCCTCCTCAGTGATGTAGACTGGTTCTCTCCTTGATTCTTCAGCCTGAGCTAGCAAGACCTCAGTCAACCAGCCACTCTGAAGCACTTCCTCTCACTCAATGAGCATCTTCTTTCTTCTTCCACAATCCTTTTCTTCCATGGTCTTCTTCTTCTGGCTCTACAGCACAAAAAACAACCAATGAGCACAGATACTGACTGACCATCCCCCATCAGTCAATCACAGTGTCTAAGAATTCTAAACCTGCAGCCACCAATCAGAGTTGTGCATAAAACCCCTCCTCAACTATCAGTTGAGGTCCTCCAGTGAAAGTTGAACCAACTTTCATTGGACCAAACAGAAGGCTACCCACACTAAACACTTACAATGTACATTAAGGTAAAAGGTAAAAGACCTGGATCAGGCATCCCCAAACTTTGGCCTTCCAGATGTTTTGGACTACAATTCCCATCATCTCTGACCACTGGTCCTCCTAGCTAGGGATCATGGAAGTTGTAGGCCAAAACATCTGGAGGGCCGCAGTTTGGGGATGCCTGCCCTGGATGGTTAAGTCCAGTCAAAGGCGACTATGGGGTTGCAGCACTCGTCTTGCTTTCAGGCCGAGGGAGTCGGCGTTTGTCCACAGGCAGCTTACTGGGTCATGTGGCTAGCATGACTAAACCATTTCTGGCACAACCATGACAGAAGCCAGGGCGCACGGAAACACTGTATACCTTCCTGCCGCAGTGGTACCCTACGGTATTAATCTACTTGCAATGGCATGCTTTCGAACTGCTAGGTTGGCAGGAGCTAGGACATATACCTCTGCGTCTTCTGGGGTGTCGCCTGTAGGGGGTGTTGTGACACTAGAAGGTATATTAGTTCCTTGTGCTAAAGGAAAACTTATAAACTCTTCATCTGGTGACTCTCTAGAACAGTCAATAACAGTGTTCTTTGTATCAAACTTTCCCAGTTCATCAAAATGAACCACATGGTATGGGTCTACTCTGCCACTCTTTGGATCTAGAACTCTATATCCCTTTCCTCCAGGAGCATATCCAACCAGGATACCTGCTTTTGCTCTGGAGTCAAGCTTGTGTCTGCGCTCTTTGGGCACGTGGTAAAAACAGACACTTCCAAACACACGTATGTGCTGCAGGCTTGGGACTCTCCCGTGCCAAAGTTCAAATGGTGTGCGTTCTGCACCCTTTGTAGGCAATCTGTTTTGCAAATAAATCGCCGTATTCGCCGCTTCACCCCATAGCTTCTGTGACAAGTTGGCCTCTTTTAACATGCACCTTGTCATCTCCATAATAGACCTAAACTTTCTCTCAGCAATGGAGTTCTGTTGAGGCGTGTAAGCAACTGTAGTTACATGTGCTATGCCTTCTTGTGCCATGATGGCCTTCATCTGCCGTGAGCAAAACTCTCCACCATTATCCGAAATTAAGGTGGAAGGAGCTCTCTGGAATTTGTTCTTCACCATGTTTAAGTACAGTTTGAACAATTCCGATGTCTGACTCTTTTCCTCTAGAAAATATCCAACACAATATCTTGAGAAGTCATCTATAAATATCAGAATGTACTTATTGTTTCCTAGGGAAGGTACATTCAGCGGACCACATAGGTCAGTATGAACAGTGTCCATGACTTTTGTGCTTTTCTTCTCTGTACAACGTGGGAAGGAAGGCTTGACTGCCTTTTCAGTTATGCAAGTTGTACAGTTTGGCATTGGTGTACTGCAATTCTTTACCTGTAGACCTTTTACCAGATTTTCCTTCTGCATTTTCAGGATAACGTTGGTGTCCCTGTGTCCAAGCCTTTTGTGCCAGAGTTCCAGATCTGGTTGATCCTTTCTGCTGGGTTGTGCAACCCTTGCAGACTCATTCTCTGAAATATCAATCTCATACACATCATTGATTAGTTTGGCTTGAATAAACACTTCACCATCTTTTATCACATTGCATTGTCCATTTTTAAATATAATTTCAAAACCTTTCTTGTCCAAGCTAGACACACTTATTAGGTTACAGTTCAGCTTTGGTGCATACTTAACATTACTCACTGTAGTATCAAAAGACTCATTGTTCACTTTGAAATTCAAGTTCAAAGATCCTGCACCTATTGACTTTATAACATTTCCATCAGCAATTTCAATCTCAGACTGTTTATTATTGTCTATTTCATTGAAATATTCCCTTTTATAACAGAAATGGCTGCTTGCTGCACTGTCCAGAAGCCACTTATTGCGCTTTCCTTCACAGCTCTGGAAAGCTACATTTCTTTCTTGCAATATCATTGCACGCCCACGACCCCCCTTCTTTTCGCCTTTTGGTGGAAAGGGGCAGGATTTATTCCTAGGTGCCCGGCATTCCTTCGCCATGTGCCCTTTTAAATTGCAGTTAAAGCAAATTATTTCCTTTGGCGTTTGTCTGGACCTTTGAAAATGCTTGGAAGCATAATTAGTGTCCTTTCTCCCTGTATTCCTTTCTGAAGAATCAAGGTAATCTCTGCATTCCTCTCTCAAATGATCAATCAGTTCTTCAAAAGTCAGGTCCTTTTTGTGATCCATGCAACTCTTGAATGAACTGAAGCTTGGTCCTAGAGATGCTATCAAAAATGAAACCTTTGTTTCTTCATCAAGGGCTTTAGTAGTAAGATCAATCCTCTGAACAATTTCACTAAATTTGCTGATATGGTCAGTGAATTCTTCTCTTGAATTCATCCTCAGCGCAGTTAATTTGCTCATCAAATTCCTGTAGGAGTTCTTAGTAGATGCTCCATACCTGCGCTCAATATCTTTTAAGATTTTAGCTGCATCATCTTTGCTATTAACTGATGTTAGATGCCTGTTGCGAAGTCCACTCAAAATTATGTACCGTGTTTCTCATATTATAAGACATGTCTTATATTTATTTTTTCCTCAAAAAAACACACTATGGCTTATTTTCAAGGGATGTCTTATTTTTTACCTCCTCCTCCTGCCGCGGCCGGCATTGCTGCTGCGCCTATCACTATGTCTTATTTTCGGGGTATGGCTTATATTCCTTGAATGCTTAAAAATCCTGCTATGGCTTATTTTATGGGTATGTCTTAAAATATGAGAAACAGGGTATCTGGCCTCGCTGTTCATGCGTTTCCAATTTGCTATCTTGGCTAAATCCTCTGCTGTTGTGCCAGTAGGCATAGGTTTTTCAATGGCATCCAAAACATTCCTTGCATCTAAAAATGCTATCAGGCGTTGTTTCCAAAATACATAATTGTCATCATCTAGAGCCATGAATCCTGGCTTAACTCCACTATCAAAATCTGCAAAAGCCATCTTGGAATCTCAAAATTCTAAAAATTTCTCAAAATTCAAAAATTTGCCAAAAATTCCAAAATCAAAATCTCTAAAAATATCTCAAAATGCAAAATAATCTTCACTGCCTCTGAGTTCTCAGTGCTGTAAACTCTGAGGGAGGGGAGGGGTAGCTAATCCCCTAGGCACACTGGAGAACAATAGACCATGTGCTCACCAGGAAGTTCTAACTGAAAAAATCCTACTCAGTTCAAAATCACAATCCAAAGCAATCCTTCAAAAATACACAAAAATACGCAGTCCTGGGCCGTAATAACCCTTTATGGGAATGTTAGGGATGTGGATTAGGATATATTATTAGATAGATCCTATCCAAGCTTGTGTTAGCAAGCTTCCAATATTAGCAGAGTGACATTCCCCTTTTGTGCGCAGCAAAGCATGTGCGTTAGATTCGCTAGAATCTCTATAACAATATTACACTTTATAGTTTAATATTACACTTCCTGGCAAAGGTCCCCTTTGTCCCTCTTAAAAGAAATACACAACACAGTGTTTATAAAATAAGATAGAGTTTACTTACAGTTTCATCCTGAGTTACAGCATAATCTCAGAAAGGCAGGCTTGCTTAGAAAAGTTACAAGTACATATATATCTAGAGACTACTTAGTAAAGTAAGACTCCATTTGGTCTCACTCTTGGCTGCAGGCCTAGAGTGAGAACCATGCTAACTAGAGATTCTCTGAAGATGTGTTCCCATCGAAGGAGGAAGTGGCTAAGAGAGAGAGTGATTGCAGGCTAGGGCTTTTGTCTAATCCAACTCATTTGCATGTCTGAGGGAACAGGAACTGACCTGTAGTCAGGTGTCCCTCCAGGTGAGTTCCTGTTAGTGGACACTCTAGGAACTGTTGTGACTTGTCTGCCCCAGTGTTCCATCCCACAGGACAGAGCAATGGGAGCTCAGCCTATTGTGGGGATTCGAACCGCTAACCTTCTGATCGGCAAGCCCAAGAGCCTCAGTGGTTTAGACCACAGCGCCACCTGCATCCCGCAATGTACATTATAATACAAATGGCAGAATACACAATGCCCATTGAAACACAGTTTATGAGAACAGGATTTGTTTGCAGTGATGAAATGCTCAGCATGGCAAATGCAGTAAGCAGAATTGTGCAGCTCATTTATTGAAGGGATCTATCGACTGTTTTCCCACGAAAACGTAACAGGTGGCTTAGAAAACCTGTGAGCAATAAAACAAGTTCCAAACAGTAATAAAAGCAATGGTGCCATACTACAGTAAACAGCACAGACATATGGGGTGGGGGTGGGGTGGGGTAACCCTGCAGATATTAAATTTTCATGCACTGCAAAATGTATGCCTGAAAATCAGTAAGAGGACTGATTGCAACAGCTTGTATGAACAAAGAGCCTCCGCTCTCCCTTAGAGAAAGGGAGGGGGCCATCAAAGAAGGGGATTAGCTGGGAGAAGGAAGTCCTGCGGCTATTCTGGTCCTAAAACATCTACAGAATGAAAGGCCATCACCAACATTTTAAGACAAATGGGGAGCCAATCCAGTACTGTACTGTAATTTCAACAAACTTTCGAAAATTCAACAGAACATTTAAAAGAGTGTAAACTGAGGCAGGCTTATAGTGAAGCTGTAAACTCTCTTGGACACTGGAAGCACTGGAAGCACAAAGAGATGTGTCTGCAAGAGAGGCAGAGGGACCTGAGAGGAGTTGAGCCTGTGCTCATTCCTCCCATTGAAACCAACAGGGCTGTTGGTGCAGCCTTTGGCCCCGCACCACGGTATTGATCCAAACTGATCTCTAACCTGCTAGACAAGAAAGCCTGCAAGCTAAAGTTCTCTGCTCTCAGCTGGGCTTACAGCAGGCATCCCCAAACTGTGGCCCTCCAGATGTTTTGGCCTACAACTCCCATGATCCCTAGCTAACAGGACCAGCGGTCGGGGAAGATGGGAAATGTAGTCCAAAACATCTGGAGGGCCGAAGTTTGGGGGTGCCTGGTTTACAACTTACCTGGGGATTACATTCTGGGGATTGTGCCTAACGCCAAAATTTCGAACAATCAAAACACATGAGGTGCAATGGTGGGTGGGATTGCCAAATACTCCCCCCCAGACACCTGTCCCCTCTCTTCCCCCTTTTATTTTTTTGTTTTTGCCAAGCACATAAAGCTGAATGTTGTAAATACATGTAAGTTGCAGGCTTACTGTACTTAAACAAGCATATACTGTATAGGATTTCAGCCTTAAGCTCATCCTTGATTTCCTCTTTGAAATCAATGGGTCATCAGTGATTAAATATTTGGCTAGATGGTGCCAATTACTGTTGTGGCATAACTAGCCTGAAATGTCTAGTTTTGCAGCGCGTGGTTTGCTTGAAGCTGACTTTCCTTGGGAGAAGATTGGGGCCTTTCAACATTAGCATGCACCCTTTATTCAAATGAAAAGATACCGTCTCTGGGAATGCTCCGCTTTTGTGCGTGGGTGGGGGCCGGGGCGTAGGGAGGAAGCATTTGGTTCTTTTATGTTATTACTCCTTTTTTCCATTTTTCCATTTGTCATTGATATATGTGGCTCAAAAGTAAAAAAAAAAAAATGCAAACATTACATAAAGGCTGAGTAAATATACATTAAGGAGGACTAAAGCCATCAAGTGATTTTACTCTTATCTGCATTTGCAGGTTGGTTAGATTCATCAATGTATGTGCAGCCAAACTCCATAATTCAATTCCTTTGGTGGAAGGGGGAAGCAGAGAAGGCAAGCTTGGAGGTGACATCCTGTATACCGTACTGTAAAATCTTGCAAAGTTTTTTTTATATAAAAAAACTATTATTATTTTCAAATATCTGTTTAGCCATTGGGGCAAAGTAGCGGAACTAATTTTAAGGACATTTCCCAAACATTTATTTAGATAAAAGATTGATAACAGTAAAAACTCTAAAACCGGCAGCTAGATAACTAGCTTTTATTAATGACCTGCCATACACCGTGGCCGGATAATTAAAGTTTTTTGTGTGTTTTTTTACACCCCAAAGGAAGAGAGTGGACAAATTTATTTGATAGTTTGATAACCACGGGACACTGGTTGAAAACTATTGATATAATCAGACCTCATTCGATTTGCTCGCGACAGACACTCCTATCAGTTAATTTCACCTGTGAATAGTTAATTATTCCCTGGATGCATATGGTTGATCCATTAATAAAATTTGACTATGTCATAGGTTTTCCTTTCTTTTGTTGCCCTCATGTGCATTTTTATCTATGGGAATCTCTCCCCTTTTTCTTGCAGTGGAAGACAGATGTTAGTGGTGTGGATATTTCAGCGGGGCCGCATTATAAATGGCATGCAGTGAGGATGAGAAACGCTCTCCTCGCCTGAAAAGGACTGGGCCTGGGTACATAATGAAGGCTCCGAAGCATGAATGATAAACATTTTTCATTTGCAAGCCCTGCTTATGGGGCTGCCCTTCCCATTACCTTAAGCGAGGGAAAGGGGGTCTCGTTTTGGCAGGGGCACAAAATACTTTCAAGACAGGAAGGAACATCCACAGAGTCGACCCTTAGCTTCCTGTTTAATTCTACTTTTTTGATCTGTATTTGTTAAAATTATTGCACTTAGCTTTGCAGTTGAGAGAGCCCAGATGGTGCGCGCACACACACACACACACACACACACACACACACACACATTAATACCTTGCCTTTCCCCCATCAGTTTCCCAAGAGCTCATCCATTCAAGCACTGATCAGGCATGCTTAGCTTCAGCTTCAGCAAGGTGGTACCAGTCCAATGCAATGCATTTGTTTAACATCATAGGTTTTAAAACAAATAAAAAACTGACAATATCCAACAATGCATACCTAGGGATGTCATATTTGAAGAATTGGACTTTTCCAAATCTCTTATGAAATGACCTGATCTATACCTCCAGCTATGAACTGGAAACCTGGTTAAGCCTTGGTTTTTCTACTTCCCAAACAATACAATGCAATTCTTTGATTAACTCCACCCCACCCCACCCCTGACATATCAAGATGTGTTTTAAAATATGCTGTTTGAGAGAAATTGCGTACACACACATTTTCTTAAGTATGTCTGTAAAGGCAGATTTCCATGCAGTTAAACACAACAGATTCACGCAAAAATGGGATGGAAGAGACTAAAGGGTGAACCTATGCAAAAGTGGCAAAGGCTGGATGGAGACTCAGGCTGCAATCCTGCACCCCAGTGTGCACTGCTGGATGGTGTTGGGACTAGGCAGAGATATTGGCTCCCAGTATGTTTCCGAGCACAATTCGAAGTGTTGGTGCTGACCTTTAAAGCCCTAAATGGCCTCGGTCCAGTATACCTGAAGGAGCATCTCCACCTCCATCATTCTGCCCGGACACTGAGGTCCAGCACCGAGGGCCTTCTGGCGGTTCCCTCGTTGTGAGATGCCAAGTTGCAGGGAACTAGGCAGAGAGCCTTCTCGGTGGTGGCGCCTGCCCTGTGGAACACCCTCCCAACAGATGTCAAAGAGGAAAACAACTACCAGACTTTTAGAAGACATCTGAAGGCAGCCCTGTTCAGGGAGGCTTTTAATGTTTAATAGATTATTATGTTTTATTTGCTTGTGCTGCACCGAAATTTTAATTAATTAGAAATACACTGGAAAGCGAAAAGAAACTACTCCTAGCAGTGCTTGATTTACAACACAGAACACAACTACTTTATAATACAATCGTGGGACATCCAGAGGGTATAAAGCAAAGCAGCTACATAGGAACATGAATTGTTGCAAAATAAGGTGAAACTGCTTCCAAAAATGTATAATTTTTTTGTTGAAATGGTTTGTTAAAGATGAAGAAGTTAAGTATGTAATGATTCCTTGGGCCAAGAGACTTTGGATATAGCATACAGTTGGCAGCATGGGAAAAACTACGGAAAGAGGATTTAAAATTTACAGCTCTGAAAGAAAACTACATTAAAATGCTGTATCATTGTCATTTAACACCCAGTAAGTTAGCGAAAATGTATAGGACTAACTCAGATGCCCGTTGGAAATGTAAGGAAAAAGAGGGAACCTTTTATCATATGTGGTGGAACTGTAAAAAGATAAAGGGATTCTGAGAAATGATATATAATGAATTAAATATAATGTTTAAAATAACATTTTGTCAAAAGAATAGAAGCTTTTCTCTTAGGAATTTTAGGTGCAGATATACCGAAAGATTTCAGAGGACTGTTCATGAATGTGACTACAGCTGCAAGGATGTTGCAGCGATGGAAAGAGGATAAGATGCTGACAACAGCGGATTGGCAGATGAAATTAATAGACTATGCAGAGATGGCTAGACTGACTGGGAAAATCAGAAATCGGGAAGATCAAAACTTCAATGGAGAATGGAACAAATATAGATTGTAGCTGAAAGAATACTGTAAACAGTTGAAATCTTTGACAGGCTTTGAATAACTCTTGCAACGTTACCAAGACTTTGGATATTTTGGATGACTATATTTTGGATGAACTACAATATGCAGTTGATTAAGATATTTAAAGGATCCATGGAGGGGAGCAGGGAAGTCGTAAGATTTGGAAGAATCTTGTTTTATTTTGAAATTGAATTGTGTTAAATGTGTGATTTATTTTGTGAAGCCAATAATTATTTTTTTAAAGGAACATGAATCATTCCCAAAATATAATTATGAACGAGCCTCTTACATATGTGCCTTAATAGTGTGTGCGCTTGCTTTTGCTGGGCAATCTAATTTATATTCGGTCTAATTTGAGACAAGCAAACTCTCCTCTCCTCATCAACACAAAGAAGCCTTTTCAGATTTGCCAGAGTTGAAAATTCCTGTCCACAAAAATATGTCATGGGGAACTGCAGAAGACTAGCCAATGCTCTTGAAGAGAGTTGTGGGTGTTGCTTCTGGTTGTGCATATGTCCATACTACACTGAAATATTTAAATGTTTCTTTGATTGTCTTTGAATCTTCTTGCCACACTTGCCATCCTCTCCTGCCGCCACAGCAGTGTGGTGCACCGCACCCTTTGAGAACCACTGCAATAGTAATAAATAAATAAATAAATAAATAAATAATATATTAATTATATCCCACCCACCCAGGTTTCCCCAGGAACTCTGGGCGGCTTCCAACAAAATATTAAAAATACAATCAAACATCAAACATTAAAAACTTCCCTAAACAGGGCTGCCTTCAGATGTCTTCTAAAAGTCAGAGAGTTGTTTATTTCCTTGACATCTGATGGGAGGGCGTTCCACAGGGCGGGCGCCACTACTGAGGAGGCCCTCTGCCTAGTTCCCTGTAACCTCACTTCTCGCAGTGAGGGAACCGCCAGAAGGCCCTCGGCGCTGGACCTCAGTGTCTGGGCTGAACGATGGGGGTGGAGACGCTCCTTCAAGCACACTGGTCTGAGGGCCAGGTGGTTAGGAAACTGCCGCTGCCAGATCTCTCACTGGCACTACCTGATTTAAGAGCCCCAAATTATCAGGATGTTGGGTGTGTGATATGTCTGGGGTGTATGTGTGATGAATCTGCTGGATACAAAGCTACTCTGTTTCCCAGTTAAATAGCCTAGAGGTGGATTAGGAGAAATGCTCACCTTCCGCTCTGGAAGCCTCTCAAAAGAAAATCCTAAGATATTTTCTGAGAATTTCTTTTTCTGATAAATTTCCGATCAGCCCAATAATTCCTCTATATATACCAGGCTTTCTAAACTATGTGTTACTTAAAGGATACAATTCCAATATGCCGAACTGCAGGTTTCCTTGTGGTAGGTGTTTTTTTTTGAATTTTTTTTCTTTTTCTTATTAAATTTTATTAACTTAGCATAATTATTACAAAATCAAAACAAAGTATTACAATTACATACATACTGTATATCCAAAGTTCTCAATGATGTTGTTAATAAAAAAGAAAAGTATAGAAGAAAGAAGAAGAAAGAAGAAAAGAAAGAATAAGTATAAGAAGAAGAAAGAAAAGTTAGAAAAAGAGGAAAAGAAGAAAATAGGAAGAATTTCTTCCAAATTTATTCTACATATATTTCAATAAGTAAATAATAATAAAATTTCATTGATTGGCTTCCACCGCTTACACTGCACTTCCTATAAACATTTTAAACAAAATTGTATCTGTTATTCCATATTTTTTCTCCCATAGAATCCCACATAAATGATCAGATCACCAAATTCTCTGGATCTCTCACAAGTCTACTCTATACACAGCCAAAACCTTGTATCTGATCCTTGTCTGCATAAACAATCATTTAAACATTTCCATTGTTTCTGATTTATCCTTTTTGGGTTTTGTCTTATTAAATCAGTTAACTTTGCTAATTCTAAATATTCGCATAGTTTGTTCAACCATTCCTCTTTGGTTGGGATGTGGTTTCCTTAAATTCCTTTCCTTTTGTAATTTGATAATTATGTGTATATTCTACATTTTCTCCGAAGGAGTTCAGGACAGCATTTTATGGCACTTCCCTCCCATCACCCATCCTCAACCCAGCGAAGTAGATTTAGCAATCTATTTATTTTGAACTTTTAAATCCGCCCTTATGGAGAATACATAAAGCAAAACAATGCACTGAAAAGGATATTTCACTGGCAATACAATTCATCATAAAAATCATGAAATGGCAAAACCACCAAGGACTAGCAGCAATTGCATGCCCTTGGCTTCCTCTTCAGATACTGAGGTTTACCCTCCTTTTCCTGGGATCTTGGCTGGGATTTACCCCACCTCTTCACATTATTCTAAGAAGAGTTTGGATTTGATATCCCGCTTTATCACTACCCGAAGGAATCTCAAAGCGGCTAACAATCTCCTTTCCCTTCCTCCCCCACAACAAACACTCTGTGACAGGCATCCCCAAACTGCGGCCCAGATGTTTTGGCCTACAACTCCCATGATCCTTAGCTAATAGGACCAGTGGTCAGGGATGATGGGAATTGTAGTCCAAAACATCTGGAGGGCCGAAGTTTGGGGATGCCTGCTCTGTGAGGTGAATGGGGCTGAGAGACTTCAAAGAAGGTCTTGGGTGGCGGTTATCGCCTTGGGTGGAATCATTTAGTCTTTTCTTCCCTATATGGTGGGGTGGTGGCATGTGAATTGGTGACTCACCCCCCTGCAGTGGCAATTCCAGGGTCCGCCTCTTAAAGAAGAGAAGAAGAAGAGTTTGGATTTGATATCCCACTTTATCACTACCCGAAGGAGTCTCAAAGCGGCTAACATTCTCCTTTCCCTTCCTCCCCCACAACAAACACTCTGTGAGGTGAGTGGGGCTGAGAGACTTCAGAGAAGTGTGACTAGCCCAAGGTCACTCAGCAGCTGCATGTGGAGGAGCGGAGACGCGAACCCGGTTCCCCAGATTAGGAGTCTACCGCTCTTAACCACTACACCACACAGATACACAGTCACTCTTAACATATTAAAAGTGGTTATAGGAAAAAAATGCATTTAAGAGCATGTGTATTGTTTTAAATCTTAAAATATCAAACCCCCAAAGCTTTGTTAAGCTGGCTTTACACCCCCCCCACCTTTTAGAAGATTCTGCCTCGTTTTTCTCATTAGCACCCCAGAATTTTAGCTCATTTATGATTAGCATTTTTCCTAAGGACTTCTGGTGTTGCAGCTACAGGTGGACTGGGGTTTGGGGTATCTCCGAACTTTCTCCTTTTGTGTTCCTGAACAGCAGGTATATGTAAGACTCCCAGATGCGGTAAGTATCGCTTGCCTCACAACGTTGCCTCACAGTTTGTTGGACCTGAGCACTTGAGTGGAATGAATGGTCCACAGACAATGTTTCATCACCATCTATATAGGACTTGGAAACTAATCTCCCAGATGGCAGTAGCTTTCAGGTCTCTTCAGGAATTGTTTTGGGGAACTTTGTCCCATCGCCATTTTTGGTCAGTTCCAGGGACAACCGCTCTTTCTCCGAGTCAATATTTTGGGTCACAGGCTGCATATTAGTTTCCAGAATTCCTCCTTTTTTGAAGAAATGATAATTAATCATGGGGATCAGTTGAATTCTGTTGGGACAGCTTTAACTTGGAAATTAAACAAGCTATTTCTTTACTCCTTTGTTATCAAGGAGTTCTCGGGAATTCCTTCAGCAGTTCTGTTTTGGTGCTGCCCCCTGGTGGGGAGATTCTTATCATGCCTATATAAAAAGATCTGGGACATATAGGGATGGATGAATTTGGCAGCTTGGGTTTCTCTGTTTTTCGTTTTTTTCCTGCCTTAAATTCACTTTCACATCAGTTTTCGATTGAAAAATAAAATATACATTTCAATGCACATTTCTCCTAATACTGTATGTACATTTTGGTTTATATAATTTTGCATAAGTGAAGCAATTTTCACGAGTATAGTTAATGCATTTCTGCACGTTGTTTTCGCAACATTCAGAAAAGTAGGGATTTCAAAGAACAGCTGTGATTCAGCTCCTATTTTTGGTTCAGGAAGTGCAGATTTAGTAAAGGTGGTGAACAAATTTAGTAAAGGTGGAATAACTAACCTCCTGATCCATGAACAATCTAAGCGTCTGGGTTTATCATAAAAAATATTTTAATCGTGGTCCTGGAAGGGGTTAGAACTAAGAAAAAGTGCCCTGCTTAGCTCTGCTTGCTAGGGCTCTTCGACCTGTTTCTCCTGACAGTATCCAATGTGCCCTGAAATGGGGTGTTGGGGGTCGGGGCAGAAAGAGAGTAGAACTGTCCAAGTTTCCACTGAAACCCAAAATGGCCCATTCGAGGCCCCTCAGCTGTGGGGGAAAACTGGTTACACCTTTCTCCTTGACTAACAGAAGCTAGCAGGTTTTTTGGGAAGTGGTGGCAACTCTGGCACTCCAATTGTCCCCAGGGCCAATTAGGATTGCTCTGCCTGGAATTGACTAACAATGTACCTAACTCTATACATGCCTACTCAATTAAGCCCCAGGAAGTTGAGTGGGATTCCCACCCACCCCTTTCCAGGTAAGTGGATAAGAAAGGACCTTGTCTGTAGCTTTACAATCTTAAAAAAAACAACCCCTTACAGACGTACAAGGGTTGAGAAAGTGAGTAGGGAAGAACTGTGACTGAATAATAATAATAATAATAATAATAATAATAATAATAATAATAATAATATATTTATTTATACCCCGCCCATCTGGTCGGGTTCCCCCAGCCACTCTGGGCGGCTTCCAGCAAAACACCAAAATACAGAAATCCATCAAACATTAAAAGCTTCCCTAAACATTAAGAAAACTGAAAACATTCATCTGGTCTCTCAGAACTTTGAGGTGCATTGATGTTAGTTAGCTGTGCTGTATTATAGTTTGGTACCTTGGAGGCTGCCATTTAGATTTTTGTGGGCTACCTTTTTTAATAGGAGGAGGAAAAGAAAGAAAGAAAGAAAGAAAGAAAGAAAGAAAGAAAGAAAGAAAGAAAGAAAGAAAGGGATTTTAGTACTAATGAACTGGCTACACAATACAGCTAGGTGGGTGGCGCTTGGTGAAGCTGGGGTACAGCTTCTGATTTCAGAGCTGAGCTCCTGGACCAGTCAATGATTTTCCAGGTGTATATCCAGTCGTTCCAAAGAGCATTGCCTGCCAGAGACAATAATATATATATTTATTTATAAAAAATATTTATATACTGCTATATCATTAATATTTTTAAAGCCGTTTGCAATAACATCTCCATTTCATTAAAAACAAAAAACAAATAAAATTTTAAAATCAGAGACCATCAACTAACCTATTATGTAAAGATGTATTCTAAATTGCCTGTTTAAGCCTGCTAAGGGATGTTTTTGATGGGGGTTTCTAGGTTGAGACAAAAGATGCTTGCTGAATCTCTGCTGGCGGAGTATTCTACATGACTTCGTCCAAAAGAATGTCACAGTCTTGTTCGGTTTCAAATAGGTAACCTAAATCTACATCACTGGCATGGAAATGCAGTAAACTGCCATCTTTATTTGTTTACTAGAGAATGAGGTTCTTCAAAAACCCCTCCCTGCCTTCTCAATGGCTGCAATTTATTCACTATTCCAAGAGCAAGATCTCACTCTCCATATCAGGATTGGTGTAAATTCCTCTCCCCCTTTAACCACCTAGTAGTCCCCATCTATCTTGGTCCCTGCAAGGCTTCTCTCTAGAAAAGGAAAAAATACAAGCACACAAAGACCATTCATGGGATTTGCATCACACCTGGTTTGGTCCTTAGGAAGCAGTTTGGGCCACAATTAAAGGACACCAAACCATCAATTATGTAGTTTGCTTTATTTCCACCATTGATTTAACACATTTGTTGTGATCACAGACTGATAGAATGTGATATGTAAAAGAATACAGATAAATAAATTCCCAGAAGGACCAAAAGGCAGCCTTTCCTTTGCCATTGGCTTCCCAGTTTGCGTTGAAGTTAAAAGGAATTTACCTTCCCGCTTGGAGTGGTAATCTATTTATCTACTTGCACTTTGGCGTGCTTTCGAACTGCTAGGTTGGCAGGAACTCACCCCATCGCAGGGATTCGAACTGCCGACCTTCTGATCAGCAAGCCCTAGGCTCTGTGGTTTAACCCACAGCGCCACCTGCGTCCCTTTAGCTCCCTTACCAGAAGCATAGAGTCCTTAATTAAACAGAAAGATCCTCTAGACCAGGCATGTCAAACCTGCGGCCCTCCAGATGTTTTGGACTACAATTCCCATCTTCCCCAACCACTGGTCCTGCTAGCTAGGGATCATGGGAGTTGTAGGCCAAAACATCTGGAGGGCCGCAGGTTTGACATGCCTGCTCTAGACTGAGTTATTCATAAAGAGTGGCACAGCCAGCCAAAGTATTTTGGGTCCCCTCTGCATCAGGGATGTGGTTCTGGGGTCCGGAGGCTTTTGGAGCGATAGCTTGGAACTGCAAAATAAGTGCTTTTAAATGTTGATGGCCAGGAAAGGATCCCTTTTGGCATAATCCCTGTGGCAAACGTTACATTGATTCCCCCCCCCCCAGGTTGTAAGGGTGGAGCATAGTAACATGCGCTCTAGCCTTAATTGTCTGAAAAATCAATGCTTGATAAAACAGATAGTGCTCTCTCTCTCTCTCTCTCTCTCTCTCTCTCTCTCTCTCTCTCTCTCTCTCTCTCTCTCTCTCTCTCTCCTCTCCCTTTTATTCTGTCTTTTCTCAGTCGCAGTTAGGTGTTTGTAAATAAAGCACATAAAACCCATTAAGCATAATAGATTGGTAAAAAAAAAAAATCACATTGCAAATTAACCCGCGAGATCTTGGTGATTGGAAGGTGCATGGAAACCTGGCTGTAAAGGTGAATTATAGATGTTGGGGAAGATGAGTGCTCTGCCCTGGCTTCCCTTCTCTTGGACCCTGCTTCCTGTCTTTTTTTGTCTTTTTAAAATCTTTTGGGATCCTTGCCTGTGCTGAGATGCAATTCTATTTCCAGAAACTGCTGGTTGTTGTTCACCTTTGAATGCACACGGTCAGTCTAACCCAGACACCCCCAAACGTCGGCCCTCCAGATGTTTTGGACTAGAATTCCCACCATCCCTGACCACTGGTCCTATTAGCTAAGGATCATGGGAGTTGTAGGCCAAAACATCTGGAGGGCCGCAGTTTGGGGATGCCTGGTCTAACCCATTTGCTTTCAAGCCAAGCATGGCCATGCCTGTGTTTGCTCCTTTCCAGAGTGCAAGGTTTCTTGTCTGCTGGCATGCAAATAGGTCTGAGATGACAAGGAGGATTGGGATATTGACTGCTGATGTTACAATGGTACTGATGCATTATTTGGAAAGAGTATAGGAAGATTTCCAGAGACCTGGGACATTTTTCTAGATGTATGTATTTTTTAAATACGGTTTAACAGGCATCAGCATGGGATGGCTTTTGGTAACAAATACTGTAAGCAGCTGACCATCATAGGTTACCATCAGCTTCCTTTGGTACTGCCCAGAATAAAAGCCACCGCCTGACATTTAGGTATCAGCCCTATAGCAACCTTCAGTACAAGAAGGCTCCCCCCGGCCATGGAAAAGACTGATGTAAGTGAGCAGGTTGTTAAGAGATTGGGATCTTCCGTTTCTCTACAAGATGTATTAACCTCTGCTGTAACTTCCTGTTCTGGTACAATTCTTCTTTTGATCTATTAGCAGAATATCCATCAAGCCGATATATCGTACTAAAAAGGTGGGGACACATTAATCCTGGCCCTTGTCATTAGGCATTTAAGTGCAACGTTATCCATCCCGCGTGTGTTTTGTCAGACAGCCTTGATTCAGGATACACAGGTTCATTCTCTACTTATCACTCAGGGTAAGTATCATTATCATTCAGCCCACTGCTTCTTGTACTTGAACCACAAACCTGACCTAAACACTCGGTATAATCTCCCTGTGTAAAGATAGCAGGAATTTCCTGTGCTCGGACAACGGGAGCCTGACGCTCGGGGTCAACTTGCACTCTTAACCAGTTCTCAAGATTGGGGAGTGTGTGGGGGGGGGAGTGTATGGAGGAGACAGAGAAAGTTTTCAGATTCAAACAGGGTGTCGAAGAAAGCGATGACAGAGACTTCTGAACTCCAAAGCCTACCCTAATGGAAAAGTGAGCGGGCCATTAAGAGTAACATTGCCACCGGTCTGAAAGTCACGATATCCTTCAGCGCCGCTGCTATTAGTAAACTGCCTGAAATGCATTTTTCCACAACAGGAAACTTTTATTTTGGAAACGAAAAAAATTGCAAAACAATAGAAATCTCATTATCTGGCTTATTGAAAACTCCCAGCCATCTACTTTTGCTGTGGCCTCGCTGGGTCATTACAAGGGTGTTTTTGCTCACGACAGATTCCCCCCCCCCTCTTTGCTTTATTTATTTATTTATTTATGTTTCTGCGCCATTTTCCCACATGAAGCTGTCTTATACTGGATCAGACAATGATGGAGCTACAGCCCTTTCCCTTCAAGGATCTCAGAGTAGCTCATCTGTGGTTTCCAGCGCTGCTTAGCACTGGCAGTTGCGCATAATGATGTGCCTTCAAATCCTTCCCTCGGTAAGACACAAGCCAGAGCTTCCATGGTTAGAATGCACAGCTGATTTTAAAATGGCTCTCTGTCCCATATCGGCAACATCCATATAAATGTGGATATGTGACACGAGGCAAAACAATTCCTGTGTATCAAGACCTGGGACAGTTACGAATATTATTTATCACTGTGACATGGCAGAGGTAGCACAGGGAGGCAGAATCTGGTTTGTTTGGGAATGTTCAGGGTGGCAGGAGAGGACCTATTGTTTATTAATATCCTTCCTAACTTGCGCTAGCAAATTCCTTTACTTAGCAGAGTTTACATTCCCCTTTTTACATGCACAGCAGATAGGCTGGTTGCAGGCTCGTGTGAGCCTCTCACTATTATACAATTCAGCCTGTCTCAGATTGAATTGTACATTCCTGGCAAGTTCCCTTGAATCCCTCCTAAAAGAATAAAGATGCCACAATCTTATTCAAAGTCAATAAAAGAAATTTACTTACATCCGTTCACAGTTGGATTTCTGAAGGCAGACTTAGTTACAAATATGTGCATGTGGATCTACCCCATATGGGGGAATAATCCCAGTGCTTCTTCTAGCTGAGAAGCTAGCAGTGCATTCCTAGCTAAAAAGCTGGTCAAATGAAGAAGGAATTCAGAGAGAGAGAGAGAGTGCTGCGTGACTCATCCTTTTGTTACCTGGACAGGTAAGGTCACACCCACCTCTAGTCACATGCAAAGGAAGGATGCTCCAGCCCAGGAGGAACAGGAAGTTTCAACTGGCTGGACCAAACATCCCCTTGCATGTCCACTCTAGGAATGTATTTGACTGCCTCTCATGGATCACATCCCACAGTTTGCATGCGATTGTGTGTGATTTGGGAAGTGGCTGTCATTGTATTTCCTTTTAGGAAGGGAGTCACCCAACTAGGGCAGCCATTTTCATTGTAGAAAAGAGAGAGAGGACACGCATCGTAAAAAAGAGAACAAAAGATCACAGAGATTTGCACATGCTACTTTGTACATGTAGATGCAAACTTAAATTGCTATTATAGAAATGCAACACACCTGCTCAGGCACTGTTGAGTGGGAATTTCAAGACCCTTCTGCTCTCCCTTCTTATGGTTATCTTTAAACTGGACTTGAACCAGACAGCCCTTCAGATGCAGGACTGACCCCATGTAAAGTAGGACACGTGGCCACCAAGCCAACAGAAAGCTCCTTGAGCCAAGACTCAACATCTGAAAGTTCCCTGGTTGGATAACCTGACATTTTTAGGCTCAGATAGCTATGGAGAGCATAGCTCAATTTAAAATGAGACGAGGAATGAAGGTGAGTTTGAAGATAAATGTTAGATGCATATATGCTTGTCAGTGCTGAAAAGGGAACAATTGACTAGATGGAAGTTGCTCTGATCCAGCAAGACAACCCTTACATTCTTGAGGTCTTAGATTCTTGATACAGAAAGTGTGTGTGTGTGTGTGTGTGTGTGTGTGTGTGTGTAAATACAGGCATACCACAACACCAACGGGTGGCATAGATTTCCTCCCATTAAACTTATAAACATCCCCACAGAGTGTTGGTTGGACTAAGTAAATTTCTGTTGGTATAATTCCCTTTAGTCCCATATCAGTAATCTGCGCTTGGCAGTTTACGGAACTTTGATGGCTGTACCAAATTTTGTGTTCAATAAAAGATAACACGAGAGATCATTAGAGCAGCTATGTCAGATTAAATGTATTTTCTTGTACAGGAGTGAAGTCCCTTCAGTAACCTTTGCAATTTACTGTAGTCTCACAGAGAACAATATTTTCCCAGCAGACCTCAACACAAAGGGCCATTACAAAATGTGATTCATATTTCATACGTTCAGAAACGTTCCACACAAATTACAAATGGAGGCTTTATTGCAGTATTTATGTTCTGTTACCAACAAGGTATGTATAAGTAATATTATGCATCCCAGGGTGCCTGGCCTACCCAGCTTGCATTTATTAGTTACTTATACTTTGCGGTTAAATACCAGGAAACTTATGTTACTTTAGCTGGAAGCACACAAAAATGAATCAGCAACACACACACCCCAAACCCCACCATGGAGATTCTGAGATTTCCTGACCAGAAAGGAAAGAAGTAGTATGCCCAGTTATTTCCGTGACGGGGCCTCTCAAAACATCTCCCTCTTCTAAGCCTCAATGTGGCCCACGTGGGAAGGAATTTCTATTCTTACTCCAGAGTAAGACTAGGACTTGGTCACTTTCCATGAGCCCATAGTTAGGCTCATCTGCTGATATGGAATGCTGTGGTTACGATGGAGACTATAGGATTGCCAATCCTGAATCCAAATATTCAAGAATCTGACTGGGGCTTGGGGACCTTTCTGATCCTGGGGTGCAGCATGTTTGGGAGGGAGTGCCAACAGTGCACCCCTCTTGTTTGGGTGAGGCCATTTTGGGTGCATCTGGAGAGGAACCCAGCACAAAGCCCATCTATTCATTATTAAGCCCATCTATTATTATTATTAATAATAAAACAGCCAAGAGATGGTGGTGGGATGCTTGTGGAGGAAATGGCCTTGCCACTTGTGTTTCTTTCAGCTGACCCAAAAGCAACAATGGAGGGCCAGGCCATTTATTTTCTGGCCAGTTAGAAACCCAAGCACAATATCAACTTAATCAAACTGTGAAACACGGCCTCCAGGTCATTATTCAGCCCACTATTCTATGGCAATAATATTCAAATTTTCTGCTTTCTATGGGGAACACTTTTTCATGTTTACTTTCTCAGTTTGCATTTCTTAGTACAGAAAGTATTGATCTGAGGGGAAGAGATCTTTTCTATGCTACTTAAATCAAGAGGGTTCTGGAAGCTTCTCTGCGTGAAAGAAACTTCATGATGTTTGGGTTATTCCTTCAGAGAAGCTGAGTACAGCTGGTTTAAACTGGTCCTGTTATCTCTTATTCAAGGTCATGCTGACTATAATAAGAGGCCAGAAGGAGCCTGGGTCTCCCACTTTCTATCTCTTTTCCTTCTGGTGTGGTGTTCTGTATATAGTGTTAAGGTTTAGTCTTATTCAGCGCTTTTTTCTCTCTAAAAAAAGTTTAGGGGTACTCTCATTTTCCTACACATACTGAAATACTGCCCCTCAATGAGGCCAAACTTAGATTCACAAAATGTTTAGGGGTATGCTTTCCCCCTCAATAAAAAGCACTTGTCTTATTATAAGTTATTATAAGTTTAAGTTAAGTCTGCTGCAACTGGGTTTCTTATGGACTGTGCCAATCCTGAATGTGCTGGTTTTGTGACCATTATGCTCTTACCTTAAGTAGCAGTAAAGCTCTACTGGATGAAATACAGCTGCCTCTGGTCTATATTTTGGGGAGTCCTGCAATGTGTTTAAGTTGCTACTCTGCTAACCATACATTGGAATCTACTCTGGATCAATATTGCGTAGAATTTCAATGACATACTTGCCTGTGGAGGAACCTCGAAGCTGCTGTCACCACCAAATTCTTGCGCACTGCAGAGGATTCTGGGACATGTTATATAGTACACACTCTAGCATGCCCTCTAACATTCCTCAGTGTCACGGTCCGGTCGGCGGGCGATTGAAGCCCTGACTGAGGACGTCAGGACCAGAGGCAAGATGGTGGCGTAGAAGCAGGAACAGGTGCAGGGTTGAGGGTCCAGCAGCAGGCAGTCGCAGGGTCAAGGAGCAAGGCAGAGGCGAAGGTCTGGGAGTCGAGGAGCAAGGCGTCAGCAAGGCAAAGGACCAAGGGTCGAGGATCAAGGCATCGGCAAGGCAAGGGTCCAAGGAGCGAGAGGCCAGAGGCAACTAGGCAGGGGTAGCGTTGCTGTGGCAAAGAGCTGAAGGGAAATGCTGAGCTTTTATCCCTCCCAGCTCCTGCCACCAGGTGCAGTGAGGTATCGTGGCCTCACCTGAGTGACCACTCCTTGCCTCTCCAGCACAAGCTGAGGTCTTCACCTGTGTGGCCACTCCTTGCTTCTCCAGCACAAGCTGAGGCAGGCCCCAGTCCTGCAAAGCACTACAGGCCCCAGACTCCTGCCCATACTCCTGACACTCAGATGAAAATGGGGACATTTCTCACACACTCCCCTTTGGCCAATTGACACTCCTTGACCCCCCCGTTCCCCACCCCTCTGCAGAGCATGCCCTATCAGAAGGAGGGTCAGTGCCCCCACCACTACACCAACAGCACACATGCCCTCCACCATCCTGAGAAAACTCCTGAATCCCGATTTTATTTTACAAAAAGAAAAATGCACGCCAGTTGTGCTCCGCTCTGCTCCCCCTTCCTTCCCGCCCAGGGCAACCCTGCCCTGTACTTGCCTCTTAGAGCTGACATGTCACACAGGGCTGGGTCTCCAGGACTGGGCGCTGTCCAGCAACCGCTACAAGCTTCCCGGGGGGGGGGGGAGGCTGGCAGTGGTGGCCACGGAAAGGCCACGGAAAGGCAACGGTCTCGGTCCAGTATACCTAAAGGAGCATCTCCACCCCCATCGTTCTGCCCGGACACTGAGGTCCAGCTCCGAGGGCCTTCTGGCGGTTCCCTCATTGCGAGAAGCCATGTTGCAGGGAACCAGGCAGAGGGCCTTCTCGGTGGTGGCGCTTGCCCTATGGAACACCCTCCCATCAGATGTCAAAAAGGCTACCAGATTTTTAGAAGACATCTGAAGGCAGCCCTGTTTAGGGAGGCTTTTAATGTTTAACAAATTAGTGTATTTTAATGTTTCTGTTGGAAGCTGCCCAGAGTGGCTGGGAAAACCCAGCCAGATGGGTGGGGTATAAATAATAAATTATTTATTTATTATTATTATTATTATTATTATTATGCTCCCTCACATCCGCCACTGCTGCTGCTTGAGAAAAGCACTGGCTCATTCTCCTTCTTAAGCTTAGTGGCAGCAGCACCGGTGGGGAAAATGGGGACATTCTGGGATCAAATCAGAAGCCAGGACGGCTTCCATAATTCCAAGACTGTCCCTGGAAAATCGGGACACTTGGAGGGTATGCGCTAGTCAAGTGCATGGCTTCCTGAGCCTCATGATGAATTGCAAGCATACCCAAGAAAACTTCCAAGGAATGCTGCAGTACCTCAGAAAGGCATTGTCTGAAAGCTGGTGGGCTGTGATAATAATTGGCCAAAAACCCCTCCCAACAATGAGCTGTGTGTGCTTTTTTAAAAAAGACATTCATTTAGGCTTCAGTATTCCAAACCGTCTTGGGTAAATTGCGGGTTGTGAACGATGGACAGGGCAAGAATGGAAGTTAAGCAGAGCTGACTCAGTGACAACTGTGATCATATGCTTTCCCTGCAAAGCAATTATAAATTCAGCCAAGCAGACATCTGATGCTGCAATATTAATTTCAGCTCACATTCACCGGTGACTCCTGTCACAGTATTTTTCCTTTATGCAGGTAAATCACCTGTCAAGAACCGCAGTGATGCCATCTTTCTCAGGATGAACTCATTAGTGGTACTGAAGAAAGGGAACAACAGACTGTGGCTTTGTGTGTATCTCAACTCAAACACACTTCAGAAGCAAAAGTGAAGAATGAACATGTGCAGCAGGAGTCAGGGTCATGCTCACCAGCACCTCAGTGAATCCATCAGAATTTCTGTGTGCCTTCTATGTGCCTAAACACCATACACACGTAGTCTCTTGTGATTTGTACTTCTGTTTCCGTAGTTATAATAATATAATATAATATAATATAATATAATATAATAATAATTTATTATTTATACCCCGCCCATCTGGCTGGGTTTCCCCAGCCACTCTGGGCGGCTTACAACAGAAAAATGAAATAAAATAATTAAACATTAAAAGCCTCCCTAAAAAGGGCTGCCTTCAGATGTCTTCTAAAAATCTGGTAGCTGTTTTTCTCTTTGTCATCTGATGGGAGGGCGTTCCACAGGGCAGGCGCCACCACCGAGAAGGCCGTTCTGATGAACGTGCAGGGATTGGAGTCAGAGTCAGAAGGCAAGATCCTGACCCCCCACCAATATAAGCTGCTTTGTCATCTGAATAGGTTGGCCTGCCAAATCATACATTATACCAGAGTCTAGCATGGCCTGTTTTTTCTGAATTTATCCCTTGAATGTATAAGCTATCCTTTCATGTCATGGACATTAGAAGGCAGCCAAGACAAAAATCTGTAAAAATGCAATGAGGCAATCCAAATTCTTCATTAAATTTAACTGAAAAACAATAATCCCAGTCAAAAATAACAACAATAGCAGGGGAGAGCAGCACACCACAGCTTGTCAGCTATGAGGCAAGGTCTTTTAAAAGGCTGTTGATGAAAACCTGGGCTTGTTGCTGAATCTCTCCCAGGAGAGGGCTTCACATTCTGAGTAGATCACCAGAAAAGGCCCTGTAAAAGGTAGGTAAAGGTAAAGGACCCCTGGGCAGTTAAGTCCAGTCAAAGGCAACTATGGGGTGTGACGCTTATCTCGCTTCAGGCTGAGGGAGCTGGCGTTTGTCCACAGACAGCTTTCTGGGTCATGTGGCCAGCATGACTATACCGCTTCTGGCACAATGGGACACTGTGACAAGTGCCAGAGCGCATGAAAACGCCGTTTACCTTCCCACCACAGCAGTACCTATTTATCTACTTGCACTGGTGTGCTTTCGAACTGCTAGGCTGGCAGAAGCTGAAACAGAGCAACGGGAGCTCACCCCGTTGCATGGATTCGAACTGCCGACCTTCTGATCGGCAAGCCCAAGAGGCTCAGTGGTTTAGACCATAGCGCCACCCGCATCTGGTCTCTCCTGCTCATTTGCCATACTTCCTACAGCTGGGGTCCCTGAAGCAGGGTCTCACAAGTGTGCACATTTAGCAAAAGGTGAGAATGGACCTTATGCACACATAACTGTGTACACACAATACTGGTACGTGCAGTCGGGAACCCCAATGTGATCAGAGTTTCCAGCTGCAAGTACAGGTCCTATGCACCTTTAGCCAGACCTACAGAGCTTGGAGGCAGGGTCATTTTACATCCCCACTGCACTGCAACGTATTCAATCTGTGTGGAGGGAAGGTGAGAGTATGGCTACAATCCCTTAGTCTCCCCCTTTTCAATTATTCTGTATTCGTATCAATATTCAGCTATAGCTATATATCTACCTTACCAATTGTTGTTTAGTCGTTTAGTCGTGTCCGACTCTTCGTGACCCCATGGACCATAGCACGCCAGGCACTCCTGTCTTCCACTGCCTCCCGCAGTTTGGTCAAACTCATGTTCGTAGCTTTGAGAACACTGTCCAACCATCTCGTCCTCTGTCGTCCCCTTCTCCTAGTGCCCTCAATCTTTCCGAACATCAGGGTCTTTTCCAAGGATTCTTCTCTTCTCATGAGGTGGCCAAAGTATTGGAGCCTCAGCTTCACGATCTGTCCTTCCAGTGACCTTACCAATTAGCCCCACCTGTTCAGTCCTTTTTTTTTTGCTACCTACAACAAAACAGGAATAGAATCAGATAGTGGGCAAAATTTGCAAACATCGGCAGCATCAGGATTAGAACTAAATTTAGCTAGGAAAGTCTTATACTAATTCTCTAAAGACTTAGAATCATAGAATCATAGAGATGGAAGAGACCGCAAGGGCCATCCAGTCCAACCCCCTGCCAAGCAGGAAACACCATCAAAGCATTCTTGACATATGCCTGTCAAGCCTCTGCTTAAAGACCTCCAAAGAAGGAGACTCCACCACACTCCTTGGTAGCAAATTCCACTGCCGAACAGCTCTTACTGTCTAAAATGTGTTTGACACTTTATTTATTTATTTACAAAAACAAATGGAAAAGGCGCAACTAATAGCAGACTTATGAGGGTCACAATATTAAGAAAACAAATTAAATTAGAGAGAGGTATGCGGTTTATCAGTGAAACCTATATCAGAATATAGGAGTGGTTGGAAGTCACGATATGGTGAAGGGGGGAGAGGGTGGGGGGTTAGTAGATTTTAACAATGCGTAATGTTATAGTGGTCGAAATATATATACACTTTTTTTGTTTTTTGCCTTCTCTCTTCTTCCTTTTCTTCTTTTCCTTTTCTTTCTCTTTTTTCCCTCCTTCTTTATCTCCCTTTTTTCTTTCTTTTTCTTTTTCCCTTCTTTTTTTTAAATTGCACTTGTTATGTTATGTTAAGATATATTAAGTTATGTTATGTTACATCAAAAATTGTTATGTTTGTTAGGTTTTTCATAAGTTAGAATTCTTTCCCCCCCCCCTTTTTTTATTCCTTTTTTTCATCTGAAGTAACTTTTGGGTTGACATTATTTATTTATTTTTTCTGTTCTGTGTAGTTATGTTGTTATATCTGCTATCCATATTCTATTCTTTTTATATGTTGAATTTTAAAGATTTTCAATAAAGATTATTTTAATATTTTTTTTTTAAAAAAAAGACACTTCTCGGGGAGTGAATTCCACAGAGCTTCTCTGGGGAGTGCTATTTTTGAATTTCAAGCAAAAAGGGGAGGGGCAAATGAACAAATTTAGGAGCTGTTCTGTAAATAAACAAAAACGATTGAAGGGATATACCTTTCCTCTCTGGAAGATGCAAGATGCCTGGATGCCAGCCAGCAGCACTGGGGTCTAAAACGCCATCTTTTAAATATAAACAGAAGAACAGAGTTAAACTTGTCACACGTATCTGCCTTTTAGATTTAATGGCTCTAGTGATTCCCTCTGGCTGCATGCAACCGTAACCGTGTGAAGAAGACTAATAAGTGAAGGGGCCTTCTATGTAACGTGCTTCAGGAAGAAGGCCTTTATATCTCACCTTTTCCTCAAAGTTATAGACAGGTGAAACTCGGGAAATTAGAATATTGTCGAAAAGTGCATTTATTTCAGTAATGCAGCTTATTATTATTATTATTTATTTTTCTTTTAATTTTTACAAATGCTTTCTTTTGGGAATTCCACAGCAATAAAACAAATAGTTACAATAATACAAAAATAAACATCGCTATTAATAATAATAAATTTTTATTTATACCCCGCCCTCCCCAGTCAAAACCGGGCTCACGGCGGCTGACACCAACAGAATTACAATAAAACATAAAAACAATTAATTAAAATACAGATTAAAATATAGTATTAAAATTTAAAGTGCAGCCTCATTTCAAGTAGTCCATAAATCCAAGCCATGAGGGAGGAATTTACATTTCATTGAAATTTACATTTCATTCGTTACATTCCATTTATAATTGACCCGCCTAATGGCAAATAATTACAATTACAACAAATAAAGACTTGGCATATCTTGCTTTGCATGTCATGTACCTATCTCATTTATTGGCTTCACCTTTTAAGTTGTGTTACTGAAATAAATGCACTTTTCGACAATATTCTAATTTTCCGAGTTTCACCTGTACATGGTTCTCTCCTGTGGATGGAAGTGGGTGGAAGGGTGAGGAAGGGGTTAGCAGCAGGGAGGGGGAAAAGCAGGCGGGTGACAGGATCAGTGGGGTGGTGGTGAGGCACCCCAATTTGCCTTCCTTAAATGTTGGGGTGGGTGGGTATCGCAACAGCTAGGGCTGCTGCTTCCATTGCCAGGAGTTTCCTCCTTCCCTCCATGTCCCATCAATTGGCGATTGGGGCTGAGGCTGGAGAGTACCTTGTCCAAGTCCCTCTCAAAAATGGTAGCACATCAGATCTTAAAGAGATCTCTTCCAGACTGGGGTTTACTGTGGCTGTATTCCACGGACGCAATAAAAGTGCATTAATGGTGGGTTGATTCTGCTTTATTAGTTGTTCTGCAATCTTTCCCCAAGACTACCACATTATAGCTGTCCAGAGGGGTTCTAGTAGCCCCGTTTAGGGAAGTTTTTAATGTTTGATGTTTTATCGCTTTATTATTATTATTATTATTAATAATATTATTCTGTTGGCAGTTGTGCCAGAGTGGCTGGGGAAACACAGCCAGATGGGTGGGGTATAAATATTATTATTATTATTATGCAATGAAAGTGGGACAACCTGAACCCTGGACATGTGTGGTGACACAAGTTACAGGATTTCAACAGGAAGCTATAGGATAGGTGCTTACACACCTGCATTGCTCAGTAAACCTACTTTTCATCTCCAACAGTCTGGCCAATGAATGCAAAGGCACCAGGATAATAGACAAACACTAGACGTTGATTTTTAAAACATTAATATAATTAATAATACAAATAAATATGCAGAATGTATGCATTTGCTTTTGGTTCCAACAAACAAACAGCATGCACCTTTAGGCTCTCTCGCTACAGAATTTCTCTGGCTATGGATCTTGGAAATCTACGTTAATGTAGCAATCGAGCCTTGTGGCCTGTAATGGATTTCTCATAAATCTGGACTGACCATGAATGTCAAAGCCGTAGGCATGGCATTATGTCCACTATCTACAGTATATCAAGGAAAGATATCACCCCATTTGGGATAATCACGGCAATCATCATCTCCAGCGCGTTAACCGCTCTCGTAATGAATAGTGCTGTTTTAAAAGCTTTAGAAATAAATGGAAGTCCTTTGTTTCCGAGTCCAGGTAAGCGGTGGTTAGCCAACGGTATGTGATACTTTATCACAAAGACATGTGGGAACAGAATGCATGCCAACATGTCTGTCTTGCGTTATGAAGCCTGGCCTCCTGCCAGCCTGAAGCCATTTACTTTGTAGTTCTTGAGTCATTTGAATGGGAATATTCGAGAGTAACTCACTCAAGGGCTGAAGCTATAGATCAAACCATTCATGAAAACAACTGCCTAGTTAAATAGTTATCTTTAACAGCAACTAAATGATCATGAAGGCAAAACAATTTTGACTTACAAAAATTGTTTTCCCTCCACCTCCCTAACCCAACAGACTTTCTTGTAGTGTATCCTTCTTGTAGTGTATACCTGAAGGAGCGTCTCCACCCCCATCACTCTGCCTGGACACTGAGGTCCAGCGCCGAGGGCCTTCTGGCAGTTTCTCACTGCGAGAAGCCAAGTTACAAGGAACCAGGCAGAGGGCCTTCTCGATAGTGGCACCCGCCCCGTGGAACACTCTCCCACCAGATGTCAAAGAAATAAACAACTATCTGACGTTTAGAAGATATCTGAAGGCAGCTCTGTTTAGGGAATTTTTTTATGACTGATGTTTTATTGTATTTTTAATCTTTGTTGGAAGCCGCCCAGAGTGGCTGGGGAAACCCAGCCAGATGGGTGGGGTATAAATAAATTATTATTATTATTATTATTATTATTATTATTATTATGAGTAGTAGTAGTAGTATC
Organism: Zootoca vivipara; assembly: GCF_965207765.1. Classification (NCBI taxonomy): domain Eukaryota; kingdom Metazoa; phylum Chordata; class Lepidosauria; order Squamata; family Lacertidae; genus Zootoca; species Zootoca vivipara. The sequence goes on along the minus strand of NC_142591.1, from coordinate 9,531,751 downwards.
CCTCTCCTCCTGAATATATTATTATTATTACTATTTATTGTATTTGTATACCGCTGTTTATCCAAAGATCACAGGGTGGTTCACATCAAAAAAATACAAAATGAGAACACAAAATACATAATAAAACAAAAATGAACCAATGACCCCTCCCCTTTCACACACATTTAAAAAGCCATAGAATGTCAATCAGCCAAACACCCGGGTGAAGAGAAACCTTTTTGCTTGTCGCCTAAAGATATGTAACAGTGTTACCCGGCAAGCCTCCCTGGGGAGAGCATTCCACAAACGGGGAGCCACCGCAGAAAAGGCCTGGTCTTGTGTTACAACCTTCAGGAAGGTCAGCCATTGCAGAGACAAACCCCTGGAGGAATGTTGCTGTTCCATCAGTGTTGAGAAACTCTGCATCTTGCCCTGTAGCTCGAAGTGTGACTTAGGCGAGCCTCAAGTTGTTGTACCTTTACTCCCAGCGAGGCCACCAGATTCCACTGACCACAAGTGTACTTTTGCACGTTCTCCGGGCCTCCCCCTCAAACTCCTTCACTAAACACCCTTGCAAACGCCCCTGTTCGTGAGTCCTATTTGCAAGCTCTGAGAAGCTGCAATGAGCTGAGTTTGACTGCTGCTGGCTGCTACAACCTCCCTCAGCCCCCTACGCTGAACCACTGTGACTGAGTCCTCTCTTGGCCTCCCCAGTTCTCCTGGGTCAGGTGCCTGAGCTTTTGCAGCAGGAGGTAAGTCTGGGCCTCACCTTCCTAGGCCAGATGGTAGAGCAGGTCCCCCACGACTCACAACCAATAAAGTATTTGGCCTCCTCAGCAGCAGCAGCAGCAGCTTTTGTAGCACCACCCTCTGCCACACCCTCCCTTAAATAAATGAACATAATATACTATCTTGTAATAAGCAATAAAATAAAGATGACTCTGAGCATGTACAGAGCACCTTCCCTTCAAGGACTGCAGCAGACTGACCTCCTCCTTTAATAATACCACCTCTCTATTTAAATATTGGGGTCTCCCTATGACAACATTCCAGGGCCACCATCCAAACATCATACAGGTGGGGCTGTGGGTTAAACCACAGAGTCTAGGGCTTGCTGATCAGAAGGTTGGCGGTTCAAATCCCTGCAACGGGATGAGCTCCCGTTGCTTGGTCCCAGCTCCTGCCCACCTAGCAGTTCGAAAGCACATCAAAGTGCAAGTAGATAAATAGGGACCGCTCCGGTGGGAAGGTAAACGGCGTTTCCGTGTGCCGCTCTGGTTCACCAGAAGTGGCTTTGTCATGCTGGCCACGTGACCCGGAAGCTGTCTGCGGACAAACGCCGGCTCCCTCGGCCTATAGAGCGAGATGAGCGCCGCAACCCCAGAGTCGGACACGACTGGACCTGATGGTCAGGGGCGCCTTTACCTTTACCTTTATGACAACATTCCAGGGCCACCATCCAAACATCATGTATGAGGATAATACCTTTTGGTGGTGCCTTACTAATCTTTTGACATTACCCAATATTTGACTGTCTGTACCCACTCGCTTTCACCACTGCATTTGTCAGCACAATAAAATAAAGCCAGCGTCTTCTCTGCTAACGGTATGCAGGTTTGAAATTTATGGGTGACAGGGAATCACAACTGTGCCCCATTTCACATTGTACTCACATGCTGCTTCGCAAAGGAGAAATCCAACATTTGGAAGGTGACTGTTGCCAGGCAGGGGTGGCGAAGATCTACCAATGCAGATTTGTTCCAAACATTAGCCTAGGGCTTTTGTCACAAAGACAAATTTCTCCGATATGTATTTGTGCGTAGTGAGTATGCTTTTAATTTGAAAGAAGCTCATCCCTTCCCCCTTTGAGATCCAACTGGCATTGTGTTCAGACAACATCACGTATGTGCAATATTTATTGGTTTTCCATTTGCAACAAAACATATGCAACTTTTCTCTTTTATGTTCAAAGGAAATGGGAATAATTACATCTTTCCCCTCTCGCTCCACTGCTAACGATTTCCTGAATTGCAACTTGGGTCAATTAGAAGCAAACTTAGCAGAAAGCACACCTCCAATGGACATTGTGAAGTAGCAAGACATTTCCTCATACCCCATTTCCATTTGTAACTTTAGAGTCCTCTGAGTCTAAAAAAATCCTTTCCTTTTCCTATATACAGTAGTCTAAATGAAGTCCAACATACCGCTGCAGATGCAAATTTAATGCCAGTTTGGAAAAAATATGTGTTTTACTTATAAGTAATTAATCTTTATGCACAAGTTTTTACAATTGTAGGCAGAAATCAAAACTATGTGACTTGTTAATTTTTAATTGAGCAATATTTAGATTCAAAAAGTGCATTAGTCACTTTGACTGTGTTTAATATTTTACAGGATGTTGTTCTGCAAAGAAACAAATCATTGCTAATGAAAAACAATGTGCTGCTTGTAACTACTTACTGTGCCCACTTTTGAAACATACAACCTTCCCCCCTAGCTTCTGAACATCACTAGAAGTTCTACCACTTTTATTCATAAAAGATACAAGGGAATGTTGACAATTACAGTATTAATTAAATTATTGTGGCATAGTTAGAGAGACATAAAATTAGTGTGTTCATTTTATCTTCAGAATTAATTGGAGCAGCAGGTCTTTTAAATAGCAAGTTAAGTGGGTCAAATAACCATGGGCAGTGTTTGCACGACACAAGAAACCATGGGTAGGCCAATTATGGCCCAGGGGCCACATCCGGCCCAATCGCCTTCTCACTGCAGCCCACAGACGGTCCGGGAATCAGCGTGTTTTTACATGAATAGAATGTGTGCTTTTATTAAAATGCATCTCTGGGTTATTTAGCCTCTACATGGGGCTACCTTTGTAGAGGCTAAATAACGATGGGGGTGGAGACGCTCCTTCAGGTATACTGGACCGAGGCCATTTAGGGCTTTAAAGGTCAGCACCAACACTTTGAATTGTGCTCGGAAACGTACTGGGAGCCAGTGTAAATCTCTCAGGACCAGTGTTATGTGGTCTCGGCGGCCACTCCCAGTCAACAGTTTAGCTGCCACTTTCTGGATTAGTTGCAGTTTCCGGGTCACCTTCAAAGGTAGCCCCACATAGAGCGCATTGCAGTAATCCAAGCGGGAGATAACCAGAGCATGCACCACTCTGGTGAGACAGTCTGCGGGCAGGTAGGGTCTCAGCCTGCGTACCAGATGGAGCTGATAGAAAGCTGCCCTGGACACAGAATTAGCCTGCGCCTCCATGGACAGTTGTGAGTCCAAAATGACTCCCAGGCTGCGCACCTGGTCCTTCATGGGCACACACACAAAAATTTTTTCCTTCCAGTAGCACCTTAGAGACCAACTAAGTTTGTCATAGGTATGAGCTTTTGTGTGCATGCACACTTCTTCAGACCTATGACAAACTTAGTTGGTCTCTAAGGTGCTACTGGAAATTTTTTATTTATTTTTTGTTTCAACTACATCAGACCAACACAGCTACCTACCTGTAACTTCATGGGCACAGCTACCCCATTCAGGACCAGGGAGTCCTCCACACCTGCCTGCCTCCTGCCCCCCACAAACAGTACTTCTGTCTTGTCAGGATTCAACCTCACTCCATTAACCGCCATCCATCTTCCAACCACCTCCAGACGCTCACACAGGACCTTCACCGCCTTCACTGGTTCTGATTTGCTGGTTTGCTGTTTTGCCGACCCCTGCAATAAACTATAGTTCACACATCAAAATAAACTACAGTGAATGGTTTGCTGTGAATGCAAAGGAGGCTCTTATTCTGATCCTCACTTCTAACAAGAAAGTAGAGGTGTTTTGTTGTTATTTTTAAGAAGAGAAAGCTTTGCATGTCAAGAAGATGCATTCTGTGCCTGCTACAACTTTATGTTCTTTTCCTGAACTTACACAGAACACACACAACTTTGAGGGCCAAACTACCTATGGTGGTGTGTAGGAACTGTAGGGACACCCCAATTATGTAGCGAGAAGTGTGAACGAACCGTTTTTGCACCCACTGCTTACCTCACCACAGCAAACATCCCCGCCGCAAACATTGTACTTCACCCGGCTATGGTAATTTCACATATTGAAGCCCAGCTCTGAGAGGCAGGGAAAACCCAAGACATTTTGATGCCCGAAGCGAAAACAGCAAGCGGTGCCCCACCTTGTCAAGGGTTGCATCGTATCTGAGGCTGGCCAAGTTATTTTGGGGCCTGAGGCAGAAAATTCCACAAGCACCTCTCCCTGGTAGGAGAGATTCAACCATAACATTAAAGAATTGACATTTTGCTGTCCTGATGCTGCTGGGAAAGAAGTTTTAGGGAGATAAGTCATGGAGCCGGGACACAATGTTCTGCACACCCCTTTTTATGTCAGCATTTGACACCTTCCGTCTTCTTTCAGTGTGACTTGAGCAGACCTGCTTTTAAACGCATGGAAATGTTGTCACAGGCACTTCTAGACAGGGGCTGGAACATGGCGGCTGAAATGTGCCTTGGAAAATTAATGATGCTTTCTGGGCGAGGCTTAATTTGCAAATGGGTTATTGAGATACTGCAAATGAGTCTCCAGCATCAAGGCGTTTTCTTCTCCTTATCTCATTTTCTTCTGTGTGGGAAACTGCAGTCAAATATAACCAGCAAGCTTAGGGCTAGCTAATGTATGAAGGGGTTAAGACAGGCTTCCTCAACCTCGCCCCCCCAGGTGTTTTGAGACTACAATTCCCATCATCCCTGACCACTGGTCCTGCTAGCTAGGGATCATGGGAGTTGTAGGTCAAAAACATCTGGAGGGCCGAGCCTGAGGGAGCCTGAGTTAAGACCCCCAAAAAATGTATTTATCGGAAGTGGGGAAATATATACCCCGGAAATGATGCCGAAGAGCATGGGTTATATATTTATTCCTCTCAAGAAGAGAAACAGGCAAAACACATGGAGATGTTACACAGCCAAGACTTAAGAACACGTTGACAGGAATTCTGTAATAGTGTACTTTCCTCTACCATTTCCCCCCCCTGTCTCTTAAAGAGGGGGATGGGGAAAAGGCAGTTCAACCATATCCCTTTCAGTCATTTTCCTGCTGAAAATCGCCCATGACAAGCTGCTTTTTCACCCACGATGGGGAAAAGTAAGGAGCATATCCTTCCTCCTGCTGGGGATACTTTTCCTCTCTGGTGAGCAGGCCTGAGGAAGGGAAGAAATGGCAAGGTATTAGGGTTGCCTTATTTTGAAGAGCGAAAAGAGGACACATCTGCCAACTTCTACTTTTAATTGCCGAAGAATTGATGCTTTTGAGTTATGGTGCTGGAGGAGACTCTTGAGAATCCCATGGACTGCAAGAAGATCAAACCTCTCCATTCTGAAGGAAATCAGCCTTGAGTGCTCCCTGGAAGGACAGATCCTGAAGCTGAGGCTCCAATACTTTGGCCAGCTCATGAGAAGAGAAGACTCCCTGGAAAAGACCCTGATGTTGAGAAAGATGGAGGGCACTAGGACAAGGGGACGACAGAGGACGAGATGGTTGGACAGTGTTCTCGAAGCTACGAACATGAGTTTGACCGAACTGCAGGAGGCAGTGGAAGACAGGAGTGCCTGGCGTGCTATGGTCCATGGGGTCACGAAGAGTCGGACACGACTAAACGACTAAACAACAACAACTTTTAACCATGGATCACTATGACTCTACCCATGAAAAAGAGGATGTGTTCTGGAGAAATAGGGCGGATGGCAACCCTAAAGGTATAAGGGTAGTTTATATTCCTCGTCGGCTTTAGAGTCTTGCAGTGCCCTTCAGATAAGAAAGTTAAGTTGGGCTCTTGATATGCAACAGTCTTTTCACATAAGGTAAGACTTTGGATAGAACTCCTTAGCTGTGATTGCACATTGTTACGGAATAAACAAGGTGGCAGTTGCTTAATGGTTATCCAAAACTAATCAGTAGTGGCCTCCTCCCACTTCTCATTATCCCTGGCATGTATCATAAATGGAAGGGAAGGTGTGGGGTTTTTAATACTAAATGCCATACTAAAGTATACAAATAGCAAACATTAACCAAGAAACATTGTGCCACCTGAAGATTAACTAAGGGAATAATGCTGACCATGCTGGCACTTAAGACCTTTTCAACCGAGAATAATTTCTCTCTCTCTCGAGACAGAGGTGCAAGATAACCTAATTCTCTTGAGTTGTAGATGGAAGAAGGCCAGACACTCCTTCACAATTTATTACTCATGATGCTCTCAGAGTCTGCTGCGGTGATTGCTGTCTACAGGACCACACATTTGCTCAAAAACAAAGCTCAGAGGAATTGGTGTGTAGAGAAGCAGGTAGAGTTTGAATTAAAACCTTGGCGGCCCCAGGCAGAATCAAATTGGAGGCCCTTGAGCATCTGTAGCCCCCTCCCTAACCCCCCAATCCCCACCCCATATGATGAACCGGCAACTTTTAATCAGCTTTGTTTTAACTTTGCACCCTGGCCCTTTTAGCAGGTAACTAATCCCATCTAACATCCCATAAAATTAAGTTTGAAAATGTAGCTTGGGTTGCTCGGCTAAGCAAGTGCTCTCTACAAGCCATTTTCCGCACCAAGGAATTCAGTGATGAAACAAATTTCTTACAGTTCTCTGGATCCGGATGCGATTGTCACCATATTGCCTGGGATCATCTCGGCTGGCACGGCAAGCCATGTATCTGGCGAGAACAAAGTAATTATCATTATCATTCTTATTCATTTCATTTCTATACCACTTTATATTTTTAAGGGGGGGGGATCTCAAAGTGGCTTGCAAACTACATTAAATCATCAAATAAAACCATCCGGGGGGGGGGTGTTAAGTCAAATATAAAGTATACATTCAAAGCAACAGGAAACTAAAGGGACCCCTGACCTTAGGTCCAGTCGTGACCGACTCTGGGGTTGCGCGCTCATCTCGCATTATTGGCCAAGGGAGCCGGCGTACAGCTTCCAGGTCATGTGGTCAGCATGACTAAACTGATTCTGGCAAACCAGAGCAGCACATGGAAACGCCGTTTACCTTCCCGCGGTAGCGGTTCCTATTTATCTACTTGCATTTTGACGTGCTTTCGAACTGCTAGGTTGGCAGGAGCTGGGACCGAGCAACAGGAGCTCACCCCGTCACAGGGATTCGAACCGCCGACCTTCTGATCAGCAAGCCCTCGGCTCAGTGGTTTAACCACAGCGCCACCTGGGTGCGTAACAGGAAACTAAAATATTAATAATTTCAAAATAAAACATTGCAAGGGAGGTCAACTACAGGATGCACATTTAATGCAGCAAAGTTAACAACAACAACAACAGCCCCTTTATCTTAATCATTTGAAAAGAAAACATTTCTAAAGGCTTTCCCTTTACAACTATAGGATAGCTTAGTTAGCATTGCTCCCAGAAGAGTACCATCTCTTTGTCCAACCAGTTAAGAGTTCAAGGATGGAACTGTTATGCTTGGCTGTGGTGGTCTGAAGATGCCTTACACTGATGCTTCTCAGATCCACACACAGCAATCTGTGTCATTATCTCCTGGGATAATGTCACTAGCAGCAAAGCACGGGCAGAAATGCTTAGGGTCTCTCCTCTGTGATGGGCACAGAAGGATGGATTCACCTAGCACAGCATCTCAGGGTGTTTCCACATGGGTGCTAATTGTAGGATGGGTGCTCCTTACATATCCTACGCACCACCGTTGGGCATTAAAAAGCCACCCTGTGTGGTCTCCCCGTTTCATCCAGATTCAACATTTCTGCAGGAAATCTGATATGTAAGAACAGAAACAAAAACTTGTTGTCAACGGCCCATTTGCAATGTCTCGACAACTTGGGCACCATTAATTTTCCAAGGTATGCTTGACCCACCACATCAGATGGCTATCGGTGGATTAGTAGAACTATCCTACATTTTGTAAAATGGGCTTCACAGCTGGATTCATGCAGAAAAGCTTTGTTTTCACGGGCTCGTCGCTACTATGCTATTTCTAAAGCATCTAAAATCACCAAGCCCAGTGTACAATAAACTTTAAAAAGCCAATTTCTCATCCACAGGCTCTTAATCAAAAACTGAACGAGTTGCTAGGAAAGACCAAGGAATGGATAGGAAAAAATGGGAGGAAAAGGGAAGGAAACAAAAGGAGAATGGATTGTAAACTAATAACTGTAACTGCATAGAAAATGAAAAAATGGTACTGTTACAAAAGCCAGGTCCTGCCCCTATCTATCAGCTGCCATAGGGTCTGTGTCCCTTTGGAGAATGGAAGACATAGCGGAGACTGTTGTGGCTTTAAGAAATATTCTTTATTCACCTATTTACACCTTCAGTCGGCATGGGGTTCCCCAGATCTTACTGCATGGTCATTTCAAGAGGCAGGTACACAAGCAGCTTGCAGCCAGCCCCCTCCAAAGGTGGATCTCCGCTCTTCTTCTTCTTCCTCCTTCCCCCCAGAAACCACTATTTAAATACTCCCCATCACCTTGGTAACAGCTTACTCCTCAGGCTAAAAGATTCCTCTTTGTACTTCACTAAGCCAGCCAGTATGTATGGAAGTGAGAGCTGGACCATAAAGAAGGCTGATCACCGAAGAATTGATGCTTTTGAATTATGGTGCTGGAGGAGACTCTTGAGAGTCCAATGGACTGCAAGAAGATCAAACCTATCTATTCTTAAGGAAATCAGCCCTGAGTGCTCACTGGAAGGACAGATCGTGAAGCTGAGGCTCCAATACTTTGGCCACCTCATGAGAAGAGAAGAATCCTTGGAAAAGACCCTGATGTTGGGAAAGATTGAGGGCACTAGGAGAAGGGGACGACAGAGGACGAGATGGTTGGACAGTGTTCTCGAAGCTACGAACATGAGTTTGACCAAACTGCGGGAGGCAGTGGAAGACAGGAGTGCCTGGCGTGCTATGGTCCATGGGGTCACGAAGAGTCGGACACGACTAAACAACTAAACAAAAACAAGCCAGCCAGGCTGGTTTGCATAAACCAGCCCAGAAATCCCCTGAAGTTTGTGCTTTAATCCATATCCCAATTAATCAGAATCCTAGTATTTATTAATTTCTAGGGTTTACCCTCAGTCTATAACACCATTAAATTTTCCAGGTCAGGAAAATGGAGGTAGGTCCTGCAAGTGGTATGCAGGGAACAGACATGTGTCTGATAGGCATCAATATTGGCATAGCCAGGATTTTTGTGGAGGGATGCAGGACTTTGTGGGGGAGGGCAGAACTTTTGTGGGGGGGGGGCTGAACCATCGTGATTGGTCCGTTAGTTAAGTATTTCTATTGTTTTACTTGATGTGGGGTGTAGCTGCCCCCCCATGGCTACTTCCATGGGCATCAATAATTTGGCTGAACTTCAGAAAACAGATCTTTCAAGTAGGGATTGGGGGGGGGGAGAGAAATTTGTTTCAGTTTGAATTTAAATACGCACTTACCTAATTCACACTTTCAAAACAGTATTCAAGCTGAAACACAGCCATCCTTTGAAATTCACAGTTCTCAAAAGTTTGCAGTGTGGCTTTCCAGCCAAGTAATGTGTGCAAAAAGTGTATTTACTGGGGTTAAATGTACACAAAAATGCAGCTATTGGCAAAAATAACATACAACAGGAAAAACTGTTTTGCAATTTTTTTAAAAAAAATGTATTTATTAAAGATTTTCAAACAACAAAAACATACAAAAATACAAAACACAAAAAGAAAATACAAAACACAAAAAATGCAAAATACAAAAAATATAAAAACAAAAATTCTAACTTAAAACCCTTATTTCTAATCTATTGGCTTCCTCATTCCTCCTCCTTCTGCGATTCTTTACATATCATCTGTAGTAAACTCTAAATCTTATATAATTTCTAATTATTAATTTAATATTGCCTTATTTCTCTATCTTTTACATCTTATCCTTTTATATTCTATCTATATCTTACTTCTTAATTAAATTATCATTAACTTCTAACAATACCTATTACATACCATTGTATTAACTGCAACCTCTATTTTATCTCCCTAAACTGTTTTGCAATATTCACACTTAAAATGCTGAATGAATTTTCATGAGGATTTTTATTTTTTTAAGCAAACTAATGTAGAAATGTGGATTAGAAAAATGAGAAACTGAGAAAAACTGAAATGGACACATTTGCCCATCCCTACTTTAAAGACCCTAGGAAGTTGATAGTTCATTCTGATTTGAACTCAGTCTCAATAGTGCCTCTTCTGCTTTTTGTGCCTATCTTTCTCAGGCTCCATCCTGTTACTGAGAAGTGCCTTTGTCCTGGAGGCACCTTCTTGCCTCTCCATGGTCTCTTCCCATGTGTTAGGAATCTGTCCTGCATTGGCCAGAAGGCTCATGCACTGAGCATGTCAGCCTCTCAGTGGAATTGGGCTTGAGGGTTACAGTCTCTGAGAGCCCAGGCTTGGGAGTCTCAGTTCAGGAGACCAGGTTTCAGGGTCTCTGGTTGTTGAGCTTGGGCTTGGGTTTGGTTTGGTTCTCTTCCTCAGTGTAGGCCACAAGTTCCCCACTTTCTTGGTCCAGGCTGCAGATGGTGGTCGAGCTCATGAGAGGGAAAAGGCAAGGTATATGCCTGAAAAGAAGACAATGTCAGAGGAAAAAGGATGAGAGGAGGAATCAAGGGGGAGCAGAGAAGGAAGGAATAAGAACACAAACAGGAAGAAATTTGAAATGACCACAGAAAGGAATAGGTAATCACAGGAGAGAAAAATAAAGATGTGGTACATGATCAGAAGAATGAGAGAAGAAAAAAGATAAGCAACAGAACTGAGGACAGCAATAAGAAGAGAAAATAAGAGGGGGGGGAATTGGGAAACTGGGAGACCAATAAAGAGAATATTAGCATAATCAAGATGAGAAATAATCAGAACTTTAACTGGAGTTTTACCAGATGAATCTTTGAGATATTGATTTTTTTTAGCAAGTCTCTACAACAGAATTAATGTGTGGATGAAACGATAGAGCACAATCAAATAGCACAGCAAGACTTTGAACAGTAGAGGAAATAGGAAAAGAAGTAATATTGACAATAAGCAGCAGTAGAATACCAGTAAAAGATTTTGCAGGAAATGTGATAAATTGAGTTTTGTACATTTCAGCTTCCGATTGTGTTGTGACATCTAAGATGAGATTGCTGTTAGTCAGTTAGTAGTAATATTGCCAAGAATAGAAGAAGCTATCACTGGAGCAGAAAAATAAATAAATTTGAATATCATCAGCATAAATATGGTAATTTAAACCAAAGGAGGGGATCAGATGGACAAGCAAAGGAATATTAAAAGAAACTGGGCCTCTCAAACGATGAAAACCAAGAAGAGAGACAAACAGAAACACAAAAAGAGTGAATGGAAAGATAAAGAAACCAAGAAATAACTTGATTTCTAAAATCCAATGGAAGATATTTTTCCTGGAGGCAAGCACATATTCCAGAAGAAATGGACTATCGTAGACACAACTTCAAATGTTGAGATACGGGGTGTGACGATTGGAGTCTCCCACTTAGCAGAGTCCACGGGTGAGAGAACTCCCTGCTTGACCAATTTATCCAGCTCTGCCTCGATCTTGGGTTGCAGTGCAAATGGCACTCGCCTTGGTTTGAGTCAGATTGGGGCCACCCCGGGGTCCAACTCGAAGTCAACTGGGGGCCCTTTATAACAACCCAGTTTTCCATTAAAGAGACCAGCAAATTCCTTGCATAATGCCTTGCTCATCTCAGGGCAGGTTTGGATTGAATTAAGCCCTGAGATACTCAGTCCCAGGGCGGGGAACCAGTCAGTGCCCAGGAGACTGGGGCGACTGCCCTTCGCAATCACCAGTTTGAGTACAGCCTGTTTGTCCAGGAACTGTACTCTCACGGCACACATTCCCATAACATGGATGGGGCCTGCTGAGTACGACTGCAAGGTTGCCGGGAAGGGCTCCAGAGGGGGCAACTTACCCCTGGGGAAGAATGTCTTCGCGGTCTGGTCCGACACGATGGTGAATGCAGATCCGGAGTCCACCTCCATGTCGCACTGCTGACCCTCAATCTTCACCTTGACGTGTGCCTTGCCTTGCGCTGGAAACTGCACGGCCCTCCCGTTGATCTCCGTTACGTAGTGGCAGTCCTTTAGAAAACGAGTTGCTGTGGGCGGTCTGCGATGCTCCAGTCTAGGTGCTCCTGTCGCTCCCGACGCCGCCGATCTACAGACCCTGGCGATGTGACCTGTCTTTCCGCACGTCCGGCACATAGCATCCCTGAAACGACAACTCTTCCGCTCATGGTTTCCGCCACAACCTGGGCAACTGCCTCGGCGATCTTTGTGCACTGTGCAGGCCTGACGCACCAACTCGACCCCACGGACTGGGCTCTGGCTCGGAGTAGCCTCTAGCTCGTCCATGGCATGCGCAACTTCTATCTGTAGCTTAGTGGCCTTGCGACTGGCATCAAGCTCCTCTCTTTCATAATTCTCTGTGGCGGTGGCCTCCTTCAAGGCTGAAGCAAGGGTAACCTCTTCTTTAGCCACGATGCGTCTTCTGGCTTTCTTGCTGCTCAGACCACCAATAAACCGATCCAGGAGAGTCTCTTCCAGATTTTGGAAGCCGCAGTGCTGAGCGAGCTTCCGGAGTTCAGCCAGAAATGTGGATACAGACTCCCCAGCATGCTGCTGCCTCTTATGGAACTCCATCCGCCGGGCCATCTTGGTCTCAGTAGGCGCAAAGTGGCTTGTTAGGCAGGCAAGAATATCTTTGAGAGATGTCTCACTCAGCTTCGCTGGAGCAAGTAATGCCTTGGCCAGCTTGAAGGTCTCGGGCCCACAGTAGCTCAGGAATGTGGCCCTTCTTTTGCTGGCATCGGTGATCCCTTGAGCCACTGCAAAGAACTCGAAGCGTTCAACGTAGTCTTCCCATGTGTGGGGCTCTGATGGCTGGAAGGGCTCCAATACCCTTGGACTCTCCATTGTCCTAGCGGGCAGGGTCGTCTTCTCAGCTGGCCAGTGAGTCTTGTTCTAAGCTGCAATCCGGACTCTGAGGCAGGGCTGTGTTTAACCGCTCCTCAGCATTCCGGATCCCACCTTCGTCGCCAGTTGTTGTGACGTGGGGTTTGTGATTTCAGCTCTCTTGACATAACATGCTGGAGACAGTTCTCTAGTAACAGCTCTTTATTAAAGTGAACAAGACTGACTCTGAGGGCAGGAAGGCTACATTTATAGGGACAGGGAACTAGCTAGAAAGGGATACATTTTGGAGGGAACAATATCAGGCAATCACAGTGCTGCCTTTTGGAGGAAACCAATAAGACAGAGGATCCAAATACAGCAGCTTAAATGAACCAATAGTAGCTGTACCCTCTGGAACCAAAAGGCAGTTACTTTATCCTAATGCAATACAGACAATAATAATACAGATATAAAATCCTTTGACTCAATACACAACACCGGGGTAGGATGGGAATTTAATGTAGGTTTGACGAGATTGAGTTGTGAATGATTTTGGATACAGGTCAGAGAGGTGACAAGTGAAAGACAGAGAGGGCTCTAATAATGGTCTATGTAGTCTTCACATGGGTTCTAGTTTAGCACAAAGCACTAGTCTGGAAATGCAAATGTGACCTTAGAAAGCCCTGTGCTTATTAAGCCTTCAAATGTGCCATAGGAATATATGTACATATGTCTGTTCTGGGAACATTTTGATTTCTGAAAATGGAGCATTTTATTCTTCAAAGGAAGTGTTTAACTTTCAAAACATAAGAATTAAATACAGATAAAACACCGACACATTGAACTTAAAATAGTAGAGGAGAAAGTTGAAACCTGGACAATGAGGCATGAAATGAAATATGCTGGATGCCACCAGAGAAACAGTCAGAAGCATTAAGATGAGCTTGAGGGACATCTTTGAAAACAAAGAAATGAAAGCGGTGATAGGAAAACATGTCAGAGGAAGAGAATAAAGATGCACACACATTGAGTGTGCATGAATTTGATTTGAGTTGTAAAGCCAACTGTTTGAAAGTTGAGTCGTGCCAGATCCTGCTCTCTGCTAGTAACCTTTTAATTCCAGTGCAGTCTGAAGTGGCAGATTTGTGACCAAATTTTACTGACTGGTAATTCAGTTCTCTGCCAAACAGCTTCCTGCTCCCCTATACCCCATCCCCATAAAACCCTGCTAGAAAACTAGCGTGCCAAGGTAAAGGCTACATGTCACGGTCCGGGATACAGGCAGTCCGAGTCCCGGCTTGGTACGTCAGGACTGGGGTAGAGGTCGGGAAGCAGGAATCAGCAGCCCAGGGGTCAGGAAGCCAAGAGTCCACAAATCAGGGAACCAAGAGTCAGGAAGCCAAAAGTCCGAGGGTCAGGATACCAGGAGTCAGGAAGCTGAAGCATAGCTAGGTGGGTAGCGTGTTGCTGTGGCAAAGAGCCAAAGGGAAATACTGGTCTTCTATACCCCTCCTGGCCCTTGCCACCAGGTGCTACGAGTCTTCTGTCAAGCCTCACCTGTGCGGCCCCGCCTTGCCCTTCCAGGCCAAACTCAGGAAGGCCCCAGTCCTGCGAGGCCCTACCAGTCACAGGGCCCGGCTCCTGCATGCACTCCTGACACTACACTAGACCCTTCTCCCTGGCATTTAGTTTTCCACATGGAGAAGCATTTCATGGTGAGATGCCACCTGCAGTCTGTAGGTGGTGGGGAGGTCTATGTGAACAGGGCCAGGGCCAGGGCCAGCCCAATACATTTTGCCCCAATATGGCACCCTTCTCCTATCAGAGAAGAAGTAGGGAGTGAAGAGCTACATCAGGAACAAGCGAGGAATAGAAATATACACCAGGATCCCCTGCCTCTGTGGATCCTGCTGCCTGAGACAGTTGTCTCACCTTACCTCATGGGTGGGCCAGCCCTGGAAGGGGGCATGTGAAGGGAGGGTGTGAAATCTGCTCCGTTCCCCAACTTACCACCGCCGTGCTTCCTTGGTTTAAGCCAGGCATCCCCAAACTTCGGCCCTCCAGATGTTTTGGACTACAATTCCCATCTTCCCCGACCACTGGTCCTGTTAGCTAGGGATCATGGGAGTTGTAGGCCAAAACATCTTGAGGGCCGCAGTTTGGGGATGCCTGGTTTAAGCAGTTTTTTTCTCAACTCAGCTCTAATATGGAAACAGGACACCTGAGAGTAAACTATGTAGAGACTGGAGTGCAGTAACAAGGCAGGAGCGTGTTTTCATGTAAAGAACGGACACTCTCACACACCTTATTTGGAGTAGGAATGGTAAAATCTGTGTGGTTGTTGTGTCTTCTCTAGTTTGGGCATGGAGAACTGGAATCCTGCAGGGAATGTGCAGCAGCATTGTCTAAAGCAAAATTTAAGCTGACTAGGAACCCATGCCCTAAGACCTCCCTCCGTCCTTTTGCACGAAGCACCCAAAGAATGGAGGAGGGAGCATGAAAAAGTTATTCCTTTCCTTCCACAACTTCTTTATATCAAGGATGCCTTGTCCTCAGGCTTTCGAATAAGCCAGTACTTATGCAAAACCACCAAATACGGGGTTCCGTAGTGTGAGGGACAGAACTTACAGGCAGGTCCCTCCCATCTTAAGCAGCAGCTCATCACCCAGCGGGAGTACTAGTGGGGAGGGAGAGATCTCCAGCGGAGATTCAGGAAGTGGTGACCGAGGCTCAGGCAAGGTAGCGGAGCCCATGCCCAGTGTGGGAAGGGAAGTGGGAGGCAAAGGAAGAAGACCAGTCCCACCGATCCCGGAACTGAGAAGGAAACGACGGGGGCGGAGATTCAGTATCCCTAGACTTCTTTGCTGGAGGAAAACGCGCGAATCTCCATTCGGAGGTTCTGACCCCTAACTGACAACATGTACATAGTATTGCTCTGCACTGTAAATAATCAGCACTAAATAAAAGAATGAAAAGACAACGCCTGGAGGAGTCATTACTCTAGAGTAGCCACTGCCGCGCCTGTGACACATAGGGATAGAATCCAAGGTTTTCAGAAAGAAGACAAAATTAGGACGCATGATGAAATAAAGTGTTTTCAAGTCATTGAAATGCAGAGTATTCTATTTTTTTTTTTAAAAAAAACAATTAAAAATTAAATGAACGAAATGTGTGCTGCTAATTGAATGCATTTCTTCCTTCATCCTGGAGCAGGAAGGATGATTCTGTTGCGAATGACAAGCTTTCCTTAAAGGGGGAACTGCAGTGGCAAGAGAAAATAGATTCCACCGACTTGTAATCACACTCGTCAGACACAATGTACCATTTCTTCTTTTCTTTGCGGCAGGAATGGTAAGGAAATAGTATACAGTGGGCTCAGCAAATTGTTTTTCGTGACAGAAGTTAATTCTAAACTAAGTATTCCCTGAAACAGGAACAGAGAAAACATTTTTACATGTCTATCATTTGTCCTTAGAGGACACGAAACAAATATGTTTTATAAAGCTTGACACTGGTATTATTCTGCGTGGCCTCCGGCTATATGCTTTTCTTTCCTGGTTTATAGAATTGAAAGGGGTAAGAAAACAGCTTCGCATTAAGAGGAACACAGTGCACAGGTTAATCATACCATGCAGAAATCAAAATGTTGCCAACGGAAGAATGGAGCATGAGCAGCCAGGGAGCAATAAAATAAAATAAAATAGAAAGATGTTGGCGAGGGAAGGTGTGGGATGCTAATATCTCTGTTGCATTTCAGACATACACTTCTCCGTGAATCGCTGATGTGGCTGTATAAGGAAGTTGTTGTTGTTGTTTTTACTATTGTTGACAACAGAAAACACTTGTAATAATCCCTGACTTAAAAGTGAATTGCAGTATTTCTTAATCAAGAGATCCACTAACTGGGGCTGGAAGTGAAACTGAAGATGTTTAAGTTTTAAAAAGGAAACCAGTTAAAGGCAGAAAATACGTGATTTTCACATTATCATCTGCAGCAGGTATAAATCAAGGTTAAACTTAGCTTTCTGTTCAAAATACAGAGAGCCGTATGGTACAGATCTTCTACTGCTTGGGTACCCATTCATTAGTCAATTAGTCTATTCACTGCAGCCTTAAAGGTTGAAAGGTTGTCAAAGGTTGAAAATTTGTTCATACAATCTCAGACCTTACTTTGCTAAGAAGATGCATGCTGGGATTCCCTTCCTATGCTACTCTGCCCTTGTGAACAAATTTAGTATTATCAATTGTTGTCTGGGGCAAAGACGGCACGACTCGAGGCAGGTTGAACTCAATGGGAAGGCGACCAAGAGCAGAGCTCGAGGGCTTCCTTTTATTGAAAGCTCAGGATGACAGTTAATCATTACAACGACAGTGTAACTTCTAGCCAATTACAGCAGTGCAGTCCCATACAAGGTGATGTTTCCTGTAACGTCACACCCGGTCACTCCCTAAGACATCCTCCATAGCCCACGTGTTGTTTTGCCATGCCCTCTGTCCATGCTCCAAGCACATGTCACTCTGTAAACACCCCCTCCTAGTTCCCATTGTGTTGCCCTCCTTGGCTTGACCCATCTGGTTTGCCCTGATTCATCCAGTTCCATCCAGATCCTCCTTGATCCTTCTAGCTCTGTTGTGACCTGTTGCCCTGCTGACCTGAGCCTCTGACCTGTCCTTCTTCACGTGTCTCCCATTCTGACATTAGCCGGCTTGCCGTGCTAATGCCCACACTCTCGCAGATCGGTGTGGCTTGCCAGCACCAGATCTCAGTCATTCCCACACATGCAAGCACAATTTCCTCGTGTTATCCCCACATCTCCCCTTTTTTTGTTTTTTAAATATGAGTCTGAAATATGAAATAGATGAGTGAGTGAGTGAGGGGTCTGTAAACCTTTGACATGTGCAAAACAATCTTGGAACAGAGGCAACTGTCAGCTGTCACCGCTTGTACGGGTTAACCTGTCAACTCCTGAAACTCTTTCCTTTTAAATAATACCTTATAAACCTTATAACAAATATTATAAAACTTTGCATAAACTCTTGTATAAATAACACAAATGAAACCTTGCAACAATGTCCATGAAAATAGCAAAAGTAGTCAGTCTCTCGGAATGCGAGGGTATAACAGCTTAAGTTCGTTCCTTCAAGAAAGATAAACTGCACCCCTCAACGTAGGGGAAATTTTAAACTTTAAACTTGTGGTCAGTCTTTGTCCTTTACTGCGACTTGGTATGCTCATGTTCACACACTCTTGCGGAGTTGATAGTGAGGCATGTGAATGCAGCCAAAAGCAAGCAAACACGATCACAGTCCCTCTGTGGATCCTGTATCTGAAGCCTTGCTAAGTCCAGCAATGAGGTAGACTGGTCCAGAATGCTGGGCACCGGATTGGGCACTGGGTTCTGCTGTCTCTGGCACTGAAGCTGAATCCCTTTCCACCAAGCCATCTCTCCACAGTCTCACACTTCGAGCCAGATGCCAGATAGGTTTACCTGTAGAAGGCAGAAGGGGGACAGGTCCTTGCCAGAGAGAGAGTAAAGCCCTGTATCTAACCAAGGGCTGGAGATTTCACACTAGTATTAATAAATTTAAAAATATGAATAAATATTTAATGTAATAATAATTTGTGTTTAGCCATAATAATTTTCCAGGGTAGTTTCCCCTTTCTTTTTTATATTTGTGAAGAGAAACTTTTGAAAAAACAGTAGTTGCAAAATTAATGCATTTAAACCAAAAACAAGAAACTAGGCCAATTTAGGGTTTAAGAGTGAGAAATCTGTAGCTAAGAACAGCTCAACCAGTGCTAAAAGAGAAAGAATTAAATCCTGGAGGGAAAAAACATTAGTTACAATATTACTGGAATTCCTGTAGAAAAATAAATTCGAGTCAGAGCTTGGGCAATCTGAAAAGAACAAATCCTGTAAAGAGCAATCAAAAGTAACTAGAGAGCAGAGTTAAGACTCCCATGCTCACACCTTTGAATGAGGAATAGAATATACAAAACCTAGAAAATCAGTCAGTTTTGACACCAGATGTACTGAAAAATATGATACTTGCAGAAATACTCTGTTGTGAGAAATAATAACAAAACCCAAACCTATTAATACTTGAATAGGTATAAGGTAACCTATGCATTTGAAAAGGAATAAAAATAAACTAATGTGTAGCCAAGAAAGTCAACCCTAGGAAGAAGTGCTAAAGGGAAGACAATGCAAACTGAAGTAAGAAATAGCAACACACTAAATCTAAGCCTATTAATGGGTATAGGGTTATTTATTCTGACAAAAAGGCTCAAAAGATTACAGAAAAATCTATTATTTAATCCAAAAATCTGACATTTAAGAGAAAGGTAAAACCTAAACACTATCGTAGAAGGAATCCCAATAAATTACACAAAAGAGAAATTGAAACAGAAATCTCCCGCCTTTCTGAATGCCCAAAATGTTAGGAGGATACATTTAAAGAAAAGTGTGCGAAGAATGCTAAAATGAAGAAAAATCCTAAGAACTATGTTACAAGCTGTTTGGTTAAGCTGCATCCTTACTTCCAGAAAATAAGGAAGAAATTAATGCTATCAAGATCTAGTGACCCAGCCTTGCTCTATGAAGCTATGCTTGGGCAGAAATATATCAATTAGCAAGATGAAACCTTTATAAAAATGAAATGCACACAGCAAGACTTGGACTTGTTTCCAGACTTGGAGTAATGTGAGCACCTTACAAATATATGAGGTGAGTGTGTGAATCTCAGTTTCACAAACTAGTAACTAACCAGGAACAGATAATGTTGCCTTTCATAAGATACAGTGTTACCAGAAGAAAATGAAGAAAAATGCTGACAAACTGAAGAGAAAAGTCTAGACTCCAAAACTAGAAAATTCCAAATGCTAGCACAGTTTTTAGACTAAGTTTTCTCCCAGTGAAGACCCTTTTTAAAACCTGTGCCATGAAATGCTGGCATATCTTAGGAAATGGCGGTCTGTAACGTTTGCCAATCCCAAAAGCTTAATGGAATGCTGTTGGAACAACAGTGTTGGCAAAATCAAGGAAATTCAGTGACACACAGAATATTTCTGAGAGGATGTTGCTAAAATCCTCCTGACTCCTGACTCCAGACTCCTGAAGCCAACCCAGAGCTTAGCTCCAGCCGGAGCTTGCAAGTTCCCAGCTCTGTGTTTGCTAAAAGCCCTGAATGAGGGAGAAATGCAATTCTGCATTGAGTACCTAACAATGAGCTGGTAAAAGGCTCTGGGAAATAGGTGGCAATGAGAGACACCCTCCCGCTGCAAGTCAGATTCCCAGAACGTGAAGGTAGCGGCCACGATCCCTGACGGGAGTGGGGTTGCCAGGAGGAGCAGGAGAAGCAGCAGAAGCAGCAGCTGCAGCGCCTGCCCCTGTCCCTGCCTGATGCCACGTCCAGCAGAAGCACCCAAGAGCCGGCGCTCAGCGGCGCTTGCTGGCATTGCGCGCTTGGCACAGCCGGCCTGAATTTGCCCCACTTGGAAACGGCTGGGCGTGGGGTGTGCGCGCTTTGTCGGGCAGAGGAGCTGCTGCGATCCGGAGCCGGCAGCACTCCCTCTGGCCGCTCTGAGGAGCGCAGGTCTGAGGAGGAGGGAAAAGAGGAGGAAGAGGAGGAGGCAGCAAAGCGGCAACAACTCTGCTTCCAACCCCTCTCTGATCAAGGTTCCTTTCATAAATCTTAATCTGACAGCTTCTTCTACCGCCTTGTTGGGGGGCAGTAAAGAAGCGACAGACAGATTCACTTCCGGAAGCCTTGTTGCCTTAGGGGCTGATGTCGCGGGGATTAAAACCTCCCCCTGGAGCTGAGGAATATCGGGTGGAGATGGTCCCTTGATACTTGATCCTGATGATCCTAATGAAATCTCCACCTTTTCTATTGCTTCCCTGCGTCTTTGCCACAGCAACACAGTCACTATGAGTACCCAAAGCGTGGACATTTTGTCCCGATTCTCTCCCAATATTTAGAGAACCCGCCTCTAGGTACTAGGGCATGAACTTCTGATATCCTCTGATAATTTTCCTAGCGCTCCTATGCTAGAACCTGCCTGACCGAAAGTTTACAAACCTTCTGCAGTTCTTCTGAGTGGCCTCTCCTTTGAACTGCTTCTAATGAACCCATACTCACGGGGAGCGCGCTGCGCTGAGGTACCTAGACTTGTCCAGTCTCTTATGAGCATGGGGTGAATCGCATCACGTCCGGCGGCACCAGATGTTGTCTGGGGCAAAGACGGCACGACTCGAGGCAGGTTGAACTCAATGGGAAGGCGACCAAGAGCAGAGCTCGAGGGCTTCCTTTTATTGAAAGCTCAGGATGACAGTTAATCATTACAACGACAGTGTAACTTCTAGCCAATTACAGCAGTGCAGTCCCATACAAGGTGATGTTTCCTGTAACGTCACACCCGGTCACTCCCTAAGACATCCTCCATAGCCCACGTGTTGTTTTGCCATGCCCTCTGTCCATGCTCCAAGCACATGTCACTCTGTAAACACCCCCTCCTAGTTCCCATTGTGTTGCCCTCCTTGGCTTGACCCATCTGGTTTGCCCTGATTCATCCAGTTCCATCCAGATCCTCCTTGATCCTTCTAGCTCTGTTGTGACCTGTTGCCCTGCTGACCTGAGCCTCTGACCTGTCCTTCTTCACGTGTCTCCCATTCTGACATTAGCCGGCTTGCCGTGCTAATGCCCACACTCTCGCAGATCGGTGTGGCTTGCCAGCACCAGATCTCAGTCATTCCCACACATGCAAGCACAATTTCCTCGTGTTATCCCCACAATCAATATTTGAAGTTCTTGTTTTGAACAGTATTTGTTTATGGAGGTATTTCTATTCTGCCTTTTTGCTGCAAATGCTTCATGAAACAAAACATACAACTGAAATATGAGGGAGAAATCTGTTCTGTTGCAAGAATGATGGCATGGTCTTCAGTACTCTAGACATTCCTAAGGTTGGTGTATTCTCTGGGCTGTCACTTAAATAACCACGCATGTCAAAGTGGGTCTTATCTCGACTGAGCAGGGTAGTATCATTGTCTACCTGGTCTTAGAAATGGTGGCTCCTGTCAATACAACCCAAGAATACATTCACTTTTTGTGCCACAGCATCACATCATTAGTTCATGTTCAGTGTCTTATTCACTGTAACACCTAAATAGTTATCTGAAGCTTTTAAAATAGGTGCTGCCTATTACTAGTATACTAGTATAGTATACTATAGTATTACTAGTATACTAGTATAGTCCCGAAATTAAAAGACGCCTGCTTCTTGGGAGAAAAGCAATGACAAACCTAGACAACATCTTAAAAAGCAGAGACATCACCTTGCCTACAAAGGTCCGTATAGTTAAAGCTATGGTTTTCCCAGTAGTGATGTATGGAAGTGAGAGCTGGACCATAAAGAAGGCTGATTGCCGAATAATTGATGCTTTTGTATTTTGGTGCTGGAGGAGACTCTTGAGAGTCCCATGGACTGCAAGAAGATCAAACCTATCTACTGCTGCTCTTCTTTGCTTTTGTCCCCAGGTCAAGAATAAAAGCACAGGTTAGCTCATGCACAGGTGATGCTGCCTTTGAAAAGGGCACTCAGTTATTTTTTGTTTAAGAGCACAATCACAGTTGTACTTATTCATATTATCTCTTTTAATCAAGTATTGGGAGACAGCAGTAAACTACTAATGAGTCTTGTAGGGTAATTTAGCCCGAAACTACTCCTGGCTATTCAGACATCATTCCTGTAGTAAAGTGCATGCTTTTAGCCAATAAATTATTATTTCCAAGATGCCACTGCGATATTCTGACCAGAGATGTGCTAAATGTATTGGTGGGGTAGATTTTTCCTTCTTCTTGAGAACACTTAGTCTGTGCAAATGTTTATACAGTACTGTTCCCTGGCTCCAACTTCTTCCTGCTTCCGGGATCAATCACAAATGCGATCCCACCCAATCTAGGATTACATAAGCCCTCTTCACACATTAATCACATCGAGTTCCAGGCATAGAAAGGACCTCAACACTGAAATCTCCAAACCTGTTATCTTGACATGGTGGTCATGCCAAGATATTTTTTGACATGCCAATGAAGGCCAGTGAGCTTTGGTTCAGCTCACAGAAGGCGTTCCAGAACTAGATTGAACTATGACATTTGGGGTTTTATTTAATGAGCAATGTTTAAAAATTATGTACCTATTTGTTGCAGAAAATAAAATGTCTTGAGCTTCACCTAGCAGGGAATGAATGCACTGCGAAAAGATGAGTTCCTGCTTTGCCAGATTCAGCTTACTTATTAATAGAAAGGACTCTGAAGGTAGCAATTTATGAGTGCCTAGGCACAGCTTTGTGTGTAGAAAAGCAGCCTGGTGGGTTAACACATCCACCTATAAATAAAAGCAGTGACAGCTCTCCTGTCAGTACACACTGATGGACGGTTCCTTTTTCTGCCATTATAGCCTTGTGAATGTGGGAAAATTAATTTAAGTGGTAGTTAATTTCTAATGAATTCCATCCAACCGGTTAATATGGTCCCTTGATGTTATGGTAACCTTCATGGATCATTGCATTATGTAAATATTATACACACACACACACACACACATATATATATATATATGAAGGTTGAGTTTTGTCAAACCAGGTACTTACACTTACACACACACACACACACAAACAAACAACTGGGAAAAATTAACTATCACTGAAAACTAGGTTATTTAATATATTTAATAGCTAATTAAACTTCCTTAAAGTGGCCCTACGGGGCAAAGTCATTCATCATTAATTCTTGCCACCACTATTCATCTTTCTGCAAAGTGTGTCACCGTTACTTTTACTTGGGGCCAAATTATAAACTTGCACTCAAAGAACATGTGCAACAGACTCCCTAACAACGTGATTTTATGCGTGTTTGTTCAGAGTTACACCAGAGGAAGTGTGCATAGCACTCCAGCCCCAATTTCAACAACTGTGGAACAATCATATGACTCAGCATTTATGAAAGTATTTTCTCTCTTTCCAAAGGGAACACAGCAGACAAGGAATTTGTACAGCTTGTTCCTTCTTATGAGTTTTGGTCTTCTTTTCCTCCATTTCTCCCTCTCCGCTTCTTCCTCCCCCCGCCACACACTTTCTACTGGGGATAAACTTATAAAAATAATAAAATAGAAAAGGGATAGCTATAGGGATACAATAAACAGCTTTGAACTGAGTCAGACATTAATATGGTAATACTTCTCCAAGTATTTATATGTCTCTCCAAGACATTAATATGGTAATACTTCTCCAAGGTCTTGGGCAAAGATCTTTCCTGAATGGAGATATCCAGGACTGGCATTGAATTATTGAATTATTTTTCAAATCGTTGTCTTCTTAATCGTTATCACCATATGGTCCCTTTTGAGCATTTAAAATGCTTTGCACACGCAAGCTCCCCCCCAACATGGCTGGATGGGATTCATCCAAAACTTCTGGAGGGCAAGAGTTTGGCGAAACTGCTCTAAGTTATGTTGAACTGTTTGGTGCACTGGTACACCTAACCTACTCACATATACCAGTTTAATACCAGCTTTATACCAGTTTAAATGCGGCACGTTTTTTATTTAAAAATCTGTTGCATTAGTGGCACAGTGTAGCTTAGTTTTTTCGCCGTTATAGTTTTTCCCATAAAGCATCAGTGTGTTATGCTAAAACACCTCGAGTCTGCTATGAATAACTGCAGGTTATGCAGCAGAAGCCTATTTGGCAAGAAACCCAAGTTTTACAAATGAACAGAGGATGAATCCTTACTGAGCTATAGGTAGAGCTGCAGCTCATCTGTATTTGAAGATGGGAGATTTGAAGACTAATTTGGATACCCTATTCAAGTGTACGTGAGATGCATTTTAAAAAATGCGTCTTACTTTGCCTGCTGTCCTCCACCCCACTTCTTTATAAAGCAAATACTTGGAGGAAAAATAGGTTTGGATTTTTCCACAGGTGGGGGCAACTAGTCACCTGCAAAAGCCTGTGGCCTTGGATGTGGATCTCCATTTGTGTGTATGTAGAAAATAATAATAATAATAATAATAATAATAATAATAATAATAATAATATTTATATCCCGCCCATCCAGCTGGGTTTCCCCAGCCACTCTGGGCGGCTTCCAACAGAACATTAAAATACAATAATCTATTAAACATTAAAAGCTTCCCTAAACATCCATTTATATGCCATCTTTCCTCCAGTGGGCATATATGAGAGTGCCATTCTTCCCTGCTAGTACTGGTCAAATGTAGACCACTCTCATATAGTGAGGTTTTGTATCATTTGTCTTCTGACTACAACCTAAGCGCACCCATCGGCTGCACATCCATGTTGGAGCAATTGTATTTTCCATCACTGAGCAACACGACTACATCTACATGCATCTCAAAAGCATTGTACAAAAGGCATGCGTTCCCTCCCTAGAAATTATCTTTCTGGTCCTGCTTGATTTTAACATGCTGAACAAAGAGAAGGAACTAAACACTTCCTTTGCAATGCATAGCAGTGGCTGGGGCCAGGTGTCTAGAAAGACGTCATCTGTCAGTTAGCTAACCTCAGTGTATCCCCCGCTGATCCAGTCAGACAGAGCTCCCCAAGCAGTAAGGTTCAGACAGATTTTCCCCTCACCTGTCATTATTAAAAAGACATTGTCCTTACTTCAGCAACTAGAGCAGTGTTCCTTATGCACTCTGCTGCAGTCTAAGCCTTATACTCATTAATATACATAAGCTGCAAGATTCTTTCAGTTGACCTAGTTACATATCCACCTGTTGAAGGGCAGAAAGTTGGGAGGGGGGGGGGAAGCTTTCTTTCTTTCTTTCCTTTCTTAACCACCTATTTTATCTGAGTTTCTGCATAATTATACTGCACAGGCCAAGAAAGATTATCTATTTGTTTCAACTTTGCAATACATAACATTATAATGATTTACATTACCGTTTTTAAAGTAATAGCTGCAAAACTGAAAACTAAAAGTTTTGGACAGTTTCTCTTCCAGACTTTGTCTCAAGCTGTTTTTTACACACACAAAACCCCAGAAAAATATTCTCTCTCCTCCCCCACCTGCCAGTCATAGTCCCAGATTTCAGAGACTCCCAGTGATATCAGGAGTATAATGAACTCAGAATGCCTCTTCCAATACCAGCACACCTATGAATCATTGAACCATACCATACCTAGTCAGGAAGCTGACTAGTTATCCTTGGTGTGTGGTTTTCCAGGGCACTTATGGCTGTGAGGCACCCAGAAAACTCCCTTCTCCCAGAGCAACTTGTGATTGGAATGCTAACCCATGTTCACAATGGTGTCCCCAGCTGCAAGAAATCCAGGGATGTGTAGTCTCTATGGTGCCTTATATCCATTGTCAATACTCTGGTACCTGGAAAACTTGTGTTTCTCACTATCCCTTGTTGAATTACAAGCGTCATTATCCCTGAACATTGACCATGCTGGAGGATGGGAAAATAAAAACCTAGTGTGCCACAGGCTAGCTCCCCCCTCTGTAAAAGTGACCACCTTTACTAAACAAACACTTCCAACAGGGATTGCAAGTTTAAGCATCACAGAAATTATTTGTCCAATCTCAACATTTATTTAGAGGCCTTTAAATAGGTCATTACAAAAAAATAATAATCTTATGATATATTGTACCTTCCTAGATATTTGTCTGTGTATCAGCCTCATCACATTTATAGAGCAATATTAACTTTCACCCACATGAAGCAGAATAGCCAGGTTAGTCAAGAGACACATGATCTAGCTTGACTTTATAAATCAGATAGATCAGGAGTGGCCAGCTTCCAAGAGACTGTGATCTACTCACAGAGTTAAAAACTGGCAGTGATCTACCCCCTTTTGGGGGGTTCAGTAAAGTTGGTGAGCTTTTTTTAGGAAGGAACGCCCTGCTTTGGGTGGTTCAGGTCATTTTAGGGTGCAGAGCAAAGATGTTGAGCTTTTTTTAGGGGAGCCAAAGTTTTTTAGCCTCTTTGGGGGGGAGCCACTGATCTACCGGTGATCTACCACAGACATTCAATGATCTACCGGTAGATCACGATCTACCTGTTGGACATGCCTGAGATAGATCAAGCTTGTAGATTGCCACAATCTTGGTTGTTTATAGTAAGAACGGACTCCAGACACTAAAGTCTTTGACACAGTTCCAGAGAACTGTTCCCTTTTTAGACCACTAGGTGCCAAAAACAGCTGATGTTGTAACACACTTCCCCAAGCCTGATTATACGTAATGGAAAGTAATTCTAAGTAGATATAATGGAGATTAATTCTGAGTAGACATGCATTCAGATATGGGGGAAAGGCAAATGAAACAGACTGGTAGCTCTGACTCTTGGGCATTTGTGACATCTGCCAGTATGATGGCTGGTTTACTTGCTTTCACCAGCTGAGCCCAAGGCCACAATTTAAGTGCATGCCCAGACTGACTGTGTGGTCAGCTGTCATCCCTATTCTAACCACAGATACATTATTTTTAAAAGAGAAACAGAAAGCAGAACATGAGATTATACAGTGGTACCTCGACTTACGAACGACTCGACAACCGAATTTTTCGACTTACGAATGGGGGTAATGGCCGCGCGCTTACGAATGTCTCGATATCCAAAAAAAAGTGGCGGTTTTAGATAGGGATTTTTCGACTTACGAATTTTTAGATAGGGTTGCTTCGACTTACAAATTTTTCCGTTTCCAATGCATTCCTATGGGAAATCGCGTTTCCAACGGCGGTTTTCGACTTACGAATTTTTCGACTTGCGAAGGTGCCTTCGGAACGGATTAAATTAGTAAATCGAGGCACCACTGTAATCCTGCCATAGCTGATTGTGATGGGGTAGATTAAAAAATAACACCAAGTGAAAACTCTCCTAGCTTTGTCTGATTTGTGACATTTGTTAAGATATACCGAATTCTTGAAATAAGCATCACTGTGATCAATAGGACTTAACTTCAGTATAGGATGGTAACTACTTTATAGTTTGTTGAACTAAGAAATCTTTGACACAGTTTAATTATATTATATTTTTAAAACAGTTTTTGAAGTAAGCAACACTTTAAGTAATTTTATTTGTCAAAGCTGGTTGGCTTGAAACTGCCATGGCAGTAAAGGACAATGTTTCTTGTATGCAGGATTATCAGAATTGTCCTCTTCAGTGACCAGTGAAGACTTGTGCTCACAAATTTCTTCCATCCGCTAGTCTTAGAACTTTCTCTGCTTGTGCCTCGGATGCGTTTTACAGTACACATACAAATGGCCACGCCTGCGGACAATGAAACAGTCCTTGCAACGCCTTTTGATGACTACCTTGCACTTCATGCCAGCAACTGGCTGCAAGCTGAGAGGCGGGCAACTGGTGAGAAAGGGCAGCAGATCCACATGACATGGTTTGGTGGCAGGTAAGGTCTGCAATGGGCTGGCAGTCTTTGAGCGTCCCACCAGCCAGGAGGAGAATAAGCGGGAGGCTGTGCTGCAGCTCAGGAACCTGGCAGAAGTCACTGAAGCAGCCATCACATTCCGCAAGAGCAAGGAGGCCATTGTGCCCAAGCTTAGGAAAAGAAGAGAGGAATTAAAACATCAGCAACACATCCATCAACTAAAGGCTGCAATCCAACACACAAAGTCCTTTGCACTCTTGCCTGGGAGTAAAATGATAATAATAATAATAATAATAATAATAATAATAATAATATTTATACCCCGCCCATCTGGCTGGGTTTCCCCAGCCACTCTGGATGGCTTCCAAATACAATAGTTTATCAAACATTAAAAGTTTCCCTAAACAGGGCTGCCTTCAGATGTCCTCTATAAGTCTGGTAGTTGTTTTTCTGTTTGAGATCTGGTGGGAGGGCGTTCCACAGGGCGGGTGCCACTACTGAGAAGGCCCTCTGCCTGTAACTTGGCTTCTCCTAGCGAGGGAACCGCCAGAAGGCCCTCGGCGCTGGACCTGTGTCTGGGCAGAACGATGGGGGGGGGTGGAGACGCTCCTTCAGGTATACTGGACTGAGTAAAGTCTCAATGTGGTATACTTCCAAATAAATGTAAGTAGGATTATATAGCATAGAATAGCTGAGTCAGAAGGGATCCCCAGGGGTGGTCTTGTCCAACCCCTGAACCACCAACCTCGATCCACTGCACGTAGTATTGCAGCAACGCTGTCCATCTCCAAAGTGAGAGGAAATGAAGCCAAAAATTATTGTTCCCCTACACAAAATGCACAGGGTAGAGCTGCAAACCTCACTCGTCGCTTTGCATCTACCTTGGAAAAGGGCGACCAACCACTTGAGAGAACAAACTGGATGAACTTCACTGCGCGATAACGAAAGGCGAGAGTAAACGAGCCCCTTCCCGCGCACGCGCAGCCACCCGCCCCTCCCCCTGCGAACCTGCTGCGCACGCGCAGAGCTCCCTTTCTCCTTTACCGGCTTGGAAGCCCACAACGCATGCGCGAACCGGAGCCTCCGCTTCCAGTCAGGCCAGGTAAGGAAAAAAAACAAACCCAAAATCTTTATTCCTCATAAAAACTAACACTCCACCCTGCCATCCAAGGTCCCTTTACCCAGGGGCGATGGTACGCACTACATACCGGACGAACAGCAACGCCGCCGGCCTCTAGCCTTCCGGGAAGAGGACGAAAATGACGAAGGCGCACGTGACTCCTTTCCCCGCCCTTTTTTTACGTACTTACGTTTCCCTCCGCCTCGCGCAGGGGTTCTTACGTTAGACGCTCGCGGGCCTCCGGGGGGCGTGGCTTCGGATTCGCCGGGCGACGTGCGCCGTCGTCCCTTCTCTGCGGGCCGCGCGTGCGCAGTGCGCGCTCTGTGCGTGAGGAGGAGGGGCGTCGCCGAAATGGCGAGTCTGTCTGTGTCCTTGGGAGGAGCGTCCCGGGCGGGCTTGGCTTTGGCGCGGGGCGTCGCGGCTCTCCCGTCCTTGCGACCCTCCTTTGGGAGAAGCTACGGCGCGGGGACGTCCCCGACCGGCGAGAAAGTGACGCACACGGGACAGGTGACGTGAGCGGCAGACCCCCTCCCCCCGCGAGTGTTCAGATAGAGTGCCTCTGAGCCTGGAGGCTCCACTGGGCTCCCATACAGTGGGTGCTATTCTGGCGCAGCAGCAGCGTTTATAAGCCCCCAGTCCCTGCCTTCTCATTCCAAAGAGGTTTAGAATAAACTTCATTATTTAAACTTAACTTTAATTTAAGTATTCGTTGGTTTTGCATATTAAAATGGTATACCGCCTTTCACCCGAAGGCCTCAGGGCGGTTCACGGCATCAAAACAAGACGATGTGCTGACCTATAAAAGTCCTTAAGTGGCTCAGGAAATGCAATATTTCAAGGGCTGCCTCTCCCCAAACAAAAAGAGCCTTTTCTGTGGTGGCTCCTTGCATGCAGGATGCTCTCCCCAGGGAGACTCGCCTGGCACCTTCACTGCAGGGGAAAACATTCCTTTTCAACGAGAACAATTTGACATTTTAACTGTGTTTGTGGGCAGGGGTCATTGGGGTTTTGTTTCATTTTGTTTTTTTGACAGGTGTTTTGTGTTTTCATTTTATATTTTTTATTCTGTAAACTGCCCTGAGACCTTTGGACATTGAGCGTTTGTAAATTTAATTAATAGTAACAAATAAAATAAAAGATACAGAAGCCAAAAAGGCCTCTCTCTCTCTCTCTCTCTCTCTCTCTCTCTCTCTCAGGTTGTTGGTTCCTGCAGGAGTTTATGGCCCAGGCTTTCATCTCTTGCTTTTGTTATAATTGCTGCTGTATCTACTTTATAAAATGTATTTTGTTCATAACTATCTTGCTCATGCCCTTAAGTGTTAAAACATTTGAAAGCCTCATTTTGTGCAGTGGTAAAATTAACACAGTTGCTTGCATCCACTTTGCTGAGCTCTGGATTTAAGAGTTTTTCTTATGGACCGGCATGATTCCCTTTTCTTTGCAGATGCTTGAACATTTGCAGTGGGAAGTCAGAGGTGCTTAACTTTGATTAGATTTCATCAGTTGTACTTGAACCTTTTTTTATTTACCATGTTTCTCCAAAAATAAGACACTGTCTTATATTTATTTTTCCTCAAAAAACCACACTATGGCTTATTTTCAGGGGGTGTCTTATTTTTCCCCTCCTCCTCCTCCTCCTCCTCCTGCCGCGACCGGCATTGCTGCTGCGCCTATCACTATGTCTTATTTTCGGGGTATGGCCTATATTCCTTGAATGCTTAAAAATCCTGCTATGGCTTATTTTATGGGTATGTCTTAAAATATGAGAAACAGGGTAGGTGTTCAAGGACTTTTATGCCACTCCAGTTTGCAATATTCTCTAGGTGGCTAACAAGTAAAGGTAAAACAGCTGTAGAAAAATTGGCATTTAAAACTAAATACATTTTAATGTTATCATATAAGCTCGCTAGATGATTTGGCTGGGTAAATGAAATGATAGGACATGAGGTTTAGTGCCAGGCAATTCTTCCTTAAGAGGGCATTCTAATATGGGATGCAGCAGCTAAGAAAGCCCTTTCTCCAGTCACCACCTGCCTGGCTTCAGAAGGTTGGA
This sequence comes from Zootoca vivipara, assembly GCF_965207765.1. Taxonomy (NCBI): domain Eukaryota; kingdom Metazoa; phylum Chordata; class Lepidosauria; order Squamata; family Lacertidae; genus Zootoca; species Zootoca vivipara. Next base: position 9,500,226 of record NC_142591.1, on the reverse strand, counting down.
GGTGTCAAAGGAAGGTGATTGCACATTTACTAGCATGGAAATCCTACTGAACTCATGCTGCAATCCTGTGCTCTGTTACCTAGATGTAAGCCCTATTGAACTGAATGGCAATTACTTCTGTGTGTTTGGCTATCAGCAAACGGGTTTAGGAGCCTTCCCCGGTGTTTTGAAATTATCAGCCTCTTGCAACCAAGTGAAAATGCCTGGGCACCAGAATGGGTCCTGACGTCTCCACCAGCTGGAGGTGCATGCCTGGGGATCATTGGATCTTAACTGTTTCCACACACATACTACCACATCCTAGAGAATGCTGTCAGTTATATTTTATCCGCACAATCAGAATGAATTTCAGGAACCAAAATGCTTTTTCTGTGCAGCCTGAGCAGGAGCAGTGAACAGCTTTATAGTTAATTGTTGTAGCTTCTCTTCACTGACCCCACTACCCTGGTCACAGTTGTGAAGAATATCCCTACATTACAAATGGTCCATGTCACCATTAAGAAAAACAGATCAGAATAGGCCAATATATATATATATATATGGACTGTCCCTGGTTAAAGTGACTTTTCTTTTAAGTTCCCAAAGCTCTTAACCTAGTTCAAGCTAGTCATCTGAACTAGCCATATGTTTAACTCATAATCAATCAGTCAGTCAGTTCATCATCTGGAAAATTAGACTTTAGAGCCATCTTGCCCCAAAATGGCAACTAGATACTCTGTTTTGACAAATGCAACTTTGGTTTAAGGCGCCATTTGGCACCTAGCTTATGTATCTTAGTTTCTTACACTGGCTTTCTGGACATAAAAACACGTGTGTGTTTTTTCATTCTAAAGCCCCCCCCCCCAGTTCTCCACACAGCTATTTGTATTTTCATAATTAGAATTTTGTAAGAAATATGTTAATTTCACATAACAGCAATGCTCTGTGTTACCAGTCAGAAAATAAATAAGCACCAGTCTTTTACCAATAACTTGAAATGCCCACCTTTGCTGTCATTAGGGGCCACAATGTTGGGACTAACACTAGATCCTTCAAAAAGCATTAAAAATTACTTTAGAATCTTTGGATAAGCAGTACCCTGTATTTTCTTCATTTGTGCCAACAATCAGCTTCACAAATCCTCTAATAAGCAGGCAAGCCAAAAGGATGTGATAAACTTCCTTGGGCGAGCTGGAAAAATGCTCTAGGCAATGCAGAGAAATGCCAACAAAAAGTCTTGTTTTGAGCTGTAAATTTGGCTTAATCTATGGGAAGGAAGTTGCCAGTGATAATTTTATGGATATTTTCATTATCAACTAGAATTGATTCAGCTGAAACACTCTTCCAAATCCAGCACTATTGGATGAAATCCAGTGTCCCAACAGTGGAACAGACACCATTGATAGAATGGATTTCCCTTCTCCTCTAAACCTTCCTCCCCCCCCAAAAGAAATCTCCGCCTGAAGCAGATTTGGGGGCACACAGGAGGTTGTTGAGAGGAGGGGAAATCCCACTGCATTCAACTTTGGATGTTGCTCATTATTTCATAGAAGATAATAATTGAAGAATCTATCCTATCTAGTATTGAATATATTTCATTTCCCGGCAAATACTAGACACTCCCCACAATCACCGGCAACATCAAAATGTATGGAAACTTTGTTTCTATACTTATTGTTGCTTATTGTTAATCCCTTTTCAACCACACTGAAAATTCTTTGAGGTCAGAATTCTAAGTCTTCTCCTTATGTATTTATTCTATTCCTGCCTTATTTCAGGTTTTTGAGGAAGCTGACTACAGGCGGGTACGATTTTCTGGTCGCCAGAAAGAGGTAAAATTCATGTTAGGAAGCGTTTGCCTTGATTCTGTGCTTTTTACACATTTACCGACACAATGTTCATTGACTTCAGCTGTGAAAGAACAATGCAGTAAACAGCTTGGACTTTTTCGACTTCCACCAAATTAAAATAGATTTATAGAACTTAAGTCACATACCTCAGCTAAAGTCTTTTATTGGTTATGGGAGTGGGTTGAAACTTACTTGGAAACTTTGCAGAATATCCTGATGCTGTTTGGGTGTTTGAAACTTGTAGTTTCTGCATTTAGGCTCGGTTAAACGTAGCATTGAACATGTTCTTTTTTAAAAAACAACACCCCACAAACTCTTATCTGTGTGACATTTGTCCCATAGGTGTCCCATTTTAAAGCAGGGTTCCTTGGCTATATGTGAAGTATTAGTGTGGCCAAAGATCCACTGTCTAGACAGGTGCTGTGTTATGTTGATGTGTGAAGCAGTTACATTAAATGCTACATGGATACATGTTTGTTCTATTTTAGACATCATGTTTAAATGGGGTCTATTCTGTATACAAAAATAGGGTAATGTTTAGTGTTGCACCTGCATAAGGGAAATTGCCCATGCCCTCCTCCCAACTGCAGCCCTCTGGCAAGCCTCTGGGTTGGAAAGGCCTGGGATTTGGGGCAGTGGACCGCGGTGGGAGTGGAGCATCAGCTGCAAATGGGCAAACATCATTTCTGCTGCAACAGAATCTAAAAACTGCTTAACATTTTTTAAGGTGACTTCCTTAAAAATGTAATGAGCACTGAGTAGCATGCCAGCTTCCCATTAGTCACTGCTTTTAGCGCTTTTGAGTTTACCTGGCAGTTACGATAACAGCATACCCTTTTACCTGGCTGTTAAAATAATAGCATACCCTTTTATTTGTTGCCACGGTGGAAAAGATTCCGTAGCAGATGAACTAGATGCAGTGGTAATACATTGGTACCTTGGTTCCCAAACGCCGCAAACCCGAAAGTAAGTGTTCCGGTTTGCATACGCTTTTTGGAAGCCGAACATCCAGTGCGGCTTCTACTTGAGTGCAGGAAGCTCCTGCAGCCAATCAGAAGCCGTGCCTTGGTTTTCGAACAGTTTCAGGAGTCGTATGGACTCCTGGAATAGATTAAATTCGAGAACCAAGGTTCCACTGTGGTTGACGTGAACACTGGACTTTCATCTTCAGCAAGCACTAGATCCATTCAGTCTTGGCACTGTTTATGTTTGTATTTCAGATCTGTTTTAAAGTACAGAATGTGTGCATTTATTCGCTTGCACATTTATATCCTGCTTTTTAAGGCAAATCTTTGCAAAGCAGCTTACAGTAATGAAACAAGTAGCTTGTGGCTTAATCATTAGTTCTAGGATGTGGCCAGAATCTTAACCGCACTGTTGATAATGCAGCAGCCTGATTGTGGCTAAAAAGTTACACAAAATGTTAATGAGGGCAGGGAGGAGGAGAAGGTTCAGAAAGGAACTCTCAGCTCGCCATAAATATACCGATGAGGAAGAAGAGACAGCCAATTAGTTCTGCCTTGTTTCAGGCACAGGACTTTGCAATATCTATGGTAGCAAAAGCCGCAGCCTTTGTGCCCATGCCACTAAAGCAAATGTATAGTTGAAGCTTTTTGGCACTGAAAACCTTTGCTTTGCTATAATAGGTGAATGAAAGCTTTGCAATCGATTTGATCGCTCAGCAGCCTGTGAGTGAAGTTGAAACCAGAGTGATATCCTGCGATGGTGGCGGCGGAGCTCTGGGACATCCTAAAGTGTATATAAACTTGGTAATGTAATCTAACCTTTCCTTTGTGATCCCACCCGCTGTTTTCCAGTGGTATATCCTTGGTATATCTACTGTGCTTGCTTCCTAATGCGAACTGCAACGTTGACAATTGCTTACTACAGGGCAGGCCACAATTAAGAGCTGATAGGTTGCATTCAGTTTTGTGACTCACCAGTTGTGCAGGCCTGGTTTAAGGGATAAGTGTTAATGATTCCTCAGTTGCAATTTTTATGGGTATTTTCAAGGTATAGTCGTGTGTATTCTAAAGATTGTCTTTTCCTGTCCTTCGTTCATTCTCCATGTTGCAGCAACCATTAATGTCAATCTCTCTTCTGATTGTTTCATTTTAATTATTGCTTATTAAAGCAGCTTGCCAGTAGGTTCAGATGTATTCTTGAGTAGATTGCTTCATTTTAATAGCTTATATCTTGTTAGCTGCCTAAGATAGAAGAAGGAAAGGCTTTGCTAATCTGAAGCCTTTGTCAGTTTTTATGGTTTAATTGCATTCTTCAAAATGGGTAGAAGGAAGTGTAGGCAAACAGATAAAAATATTTTGAAATTGATAGTTGAGGGGGCTGAGATGGGCAATTGTTATAGCTGTGCCTCAGCCATATCAACCCTTTTGCAGAGGAAAATCAAAATTATTTTAGCTCACATAGAAAACTGTATAATTTAGATGAAGGTGGATTCTTTCCCTAGATAAAATTTCAGGAGTATTTATTCATCATTGTGATGATTTGAATAATCTTAGCCACCCATCCCAATTTGGCAGTCAGATACTTGTTGAATATGTAAGCACCGAATTATGAAGAGAGGGACAGTAACTATTAAGATTTGTAACTAAAATGATGTGTGAGTTGCTCATGAAATCTGTTTTGTAAAATGCATCCATTCATACTTAGAAGTTTACTTTTGAATCAACATCAATAGGATTAAGCTGCATGCCAACCTTCAGAGTAGAACTGCATTGGGGGGGGGGGGTATGTGAACAGAATGGTTTTAAATAGAAGTATTTACACGAGCTATTTTATATGGAACTGTATTTACAACACTAAGGTACAATTATAATCTTATTCCACCCCATCCCTCAATTTTCCCATTTGCAGGACAAAGATACAAAAACGGGAACATGTGGCTACTGCGGACTCCAGTTTAAGCAGCACCACCATCACTGAAAATTATCCTTATTATACTATGTTATAGTATTAAATATATACTTAAAAGACTGTTGTGAGTGATATTTTTTTTTAAAAAAATACCCAGTGTTATTCTTAGAATGGAATGCCCACAACTATACTGCAAAATACATTGTTCTTTCCCAGCTTTCTACATATAGCATATATACCTTATAATTTTTTAAACAAAGGATCGTATCAAAACCACCATAAAATCATAGCATGATAGATGGTGCTGGGTTCATGTATAATTATATAAATGCAAGATAATCCATTTTAATTTTACTGGATCCAAATTTTACGCAGGCATCATGGAAAAGTAAAGTATGTGTATTTGCACAGATAGACAATTTCTGTCTATCAGGGGTGAGTTGACCCCTGGGGAAAGGGAAGAGAAACAAACGAGATGATACCCATAACACTTAGAATTTGAAATGTTGCCACAGGGCCAAACAGGTAGGCCACTGCTGTCATCCGAACAAGTTCATTAAGGCTGCAATCCTAACCCCTTTACTTAAGCCCCATTCAGTTGGTCTTCTGAGCAAACATGATTAGGATTGTGATGTAAATTTCATATTCCAGATTCTTAAGCAGATGTTTGTTCGTCTTTTGTGGTGCCCCTAGTGCTTTGAATGTAAACTAGTTAAGGGCTGCTTATCAAACTTCCAACCTACACGCAGTTGACGTTGGCACCAATGAACTCCTACTCATCTGCCACAGAAATCCTGCAGGGCATAGGGGATTCTGGGGTGCATTATAGGTTCACACACAGTTTTCTTGAGAGACACAGTCAGGCTTAGCAGATATACAACAACCCCCTATGGCTCTTTTTTCAGGAGATCTGTTTGCCGTCTTACTGAATAACACTTAATGTTCTTTTGGTGTATAGGAACACAGTTTGAAAACCATTGTACTAATGAATATAGTACAAGAATATTTTAAAAAAGCAGTGTTGCCATATTGGTAACTTTGTGTTTGCAGGGGGAGATATTGGCCATAACCTTCCTCTAGAAGAGTTGTTGCAAACGGTTATTGTCAATGCTCTGCTTCTTAGAGGCATAGGGGATTTTAAATATTTTATAGAATTAGATTTTGAGAGTACTTTACAGCATTCTTGATTAGCCCTTGCTGCTCTCTACAATATAACAGAAATAAGAAATTTATCTTAATCTTACCACACCGATCCAAAATCTTGCTATTTCAGTTGCATGGTTACAGCATCTGCAATCTAGGAATGATACAAGCAGTCACACAGCAACCAATGATCAGTTTAGCTTCTTGCTGTATGTGTGTCGGGGTGGTGGTCGAAGCTGGCTTTGTATAAATTAGAGAAATACCGTCGTTAGTGGGAAGGGAATTCCCCCAGCAACACAACACTTGGGAGTAAATTCCTCCATCTTAGTAAGACTGGTAAATCACAATAAGGACCTCAGTTCAGATTTTGCATTGCAGTGTACTCTGAATAGTGTTTCCCTTGTTACAAACATATTGGCAATATACATACCAGGTTCCACTGTTAACAGCTTAGTGCTCAGGGAAGATAATATACTAGGGTTTGCCTTACATATTTCCTCTGCCTCTTGGGAGCATGTGTAGCGAACACGTATTTAAACTTGGAACTGTAGATTTGTGTCCTGTACATGCATGCTACATTACATTTAGATGCTTCAGTGCTCAAAAGGTGGTATATTATGTTACAAAAAAAAATACGTAGTGAGAAAGAATGCGGAATAGGCAAGTTCAGCTAAAAGCCTGGAGTCCGGTAGCCTTTGACTATAAACAATAAAGTGTGGGTGTAAACTGAGGGCTCTTCCCTTAGCCAACATAAGGGTAAGTGATGCTAGTTGTGATAGATTTGCGAATACGGGGAACTAGTTGTCTAGTGACCACCTAGAATCACAGAATAGTAGAGTTGGTAGGGACCTTGAGGGTTATCTAGTCCAACCCCCTGCAATGCAGGAATCTCAAAGCATCCATGACAGATAGCCATCCAATCTCTGCTTTAAAAACTCCAATGAAGGAGAGTCCACAACGCTTGGAGCAGATTTTAAGGCGATGCCTCACTTTGTGCAGCTTTTGTAATTCAATTATAATGTATGAGGCTGCCTTTTAAATGAATTTTTGGAAGCTTTGGTTTGTCCAAAGTGGGGTTGGCAGGGTGTTAACAATTGGAACATATCATTTTGATATTGCATCATCTATAGTGGTTACCAGTTTGTTTCTGGCATCAATTCCAAGTGCTGGCTGTGATTTTTAAAGCGAAGGACCAATTTTTAAAAACTGCACATCTTAAAAACAAACATCAACTCTCATCCACTAGATTTCTGAAGCAAAGTACAGCTAAGTCAAGCTATTTAACTGGCTTTTGCTCTTAACGAAAAAAACCCTCCATTTTCAGTAAGCTTTCCTTTGAAATGCTCTGTTTCCTCCTCTTATGTTCTGTACAAAGCCCCCAAGAACAGATGTTTTGCAGCTTTGGAGAACTGTGCCGTCCCTGAAGTAGCCCACCACCCGGTTTTCCAGCCCCTTAGGCAAACTGGCTTTGGGGGCATTTGCACAGCTCTTTCTGGACTGCCTGAAGCCCAGCACTTTGGGGGGGGGGGATGCTCAAAACACCTCTCATGTCGTTTGCTGAGCTGTTCAGTGAGAAGGTCCTGATAGGTTTCGTTCTCACTATGCAGACTTTTGACACAAACATTTGGCTCGGGACTGAATGAAAGAGATTCTGCTCATACCAAGGTTGTTGCCAATAATTATTCAGCAAGCTGTTTATGCACTTCTTAGCAAGGTGTGGCAACTGCATCATTAGGGTTGTTGGTTTTCCACAAGTAGGGCATTTCCAACTCGAGACAGGTAACTATTAGGGGCGTCTTTTAATTAGCAAATGACAGTTTGCAGGCCATTCTATGGCAGCTGAATTACAGATGAGATGTTTAGCACCATTAAGGTTAACTATGGTGAAGTCTCATTCAAGGCAGTGGTAGAAGCGAGTTACAGTGGAACCTTAGGTTGTAGACGTAGTCCGTGACGGAGGCATGTCTGTAACCTGCAGCGTTAGTAACCTGCAGCGCTGTGGACACTCATTTGGCGCTTCTGTGCATGCGCAAAGCGCGATTTAGCACTTCTGTGCATGTGCGAGCGGCGAAACCCGGAAGTAACCCTTTCCGGTACTTCCGGGTTTCCCACGGTCTGCAAGCTGAAAACTTACCTTCCAAGTCCCGGACTGCAGAATCCGGGACCGGCAGCCGTGTGACACCGGAAGTTGCGTCGATGTAACTTCCGGTGTCGCTTTGCCCTTCTATGAGCACCAAAAATGACCGGCGCCGGCTTCAAAAGTCGCTTCTACGCATGTCAGGAAGTGCGTCAATGCAACTTCCGGTGTCGCTCTGCCCATCTATGGGCACCAAAAATGGCCGCCGATGATACTGGAAGTCGCGTCTATGCACTTCCGGACATGCGTAGATGCGACTTTTGAAGCCGGCGGTGGCCATTTTTGGTGCCCATAGAAGGGCAAATCAGAAAGAAAAAAATGGCCGCCGGCAGGAGAAAATAACGGAGAAAAACAGGAGACGAAGTGATACAGGGGACCACTAGGAAAAGGTAAGTAAAAACGGGGGTTTCCCAGGGAAAATGGGGTACTTGGCAGCTATGCCTGAAAATGCGTAACCTGAAGCGTTTGTAACCCGAGGTAACACTGTACAATGATTATTTAAACAGAGCCATCTACATACATTCCCTTTGCAAAGAATGATAGAACAGGTGTGACTACAGTTCCATTGTGTTCAATGCTACTTTGTCACAGCGACAACAGTTTTGTGCCACAGCTGCTTAAGCGAGTAGCAAGTTTGTTCGCCTATCACAGACACAATTCTTTCATTGTGCCTCATTTTCACTCGCTTCAAAGCTGGCTTGGGAAAGGAAAAGATGAACAATGTACTGGCTACATAGTAAATCATTCTTGTTGGCAATGGAGTGTGCCTGCATGGGTGAAGTCAAACAGCACCAAAGTGATCCCGGAATGCAAGATTGGGCAATATGTATGGAGGTCCTGGGCTGCCCAGACAACAAGACCCCTCTCTCGGCCTCGCTGATGTGTTCCAAAGGAAAGCAGAGCCATCCAACCATCTTAGGGACTCCACTCCAGATTTGTGTAGGGTTTACTCCTTAGCCTTTCCTTCTCCCAAAGTTATCTCACAAGGCAGCAGAGTTTTACCATCACAGTTTTCCTTCTCCTAGATGGGCTTCCTCTCCAGGTTGACGAGCCCCATCTGCCCCTCACTTCCCTCCACAGCACATGCAGAAACACTCTTCTTGAATGTTGTACCCCCTATTGGTCTTGCCCTCTCAATCTGCCAGATCCTGTCTTTGTGAGCAGAGGAAGTCCCTAACTCACTGAGGGTTTGAGACCCATTGGCTACTTTCCCCTGGTTTAGTCAGCCAGTCGAAGCCGTTCCCGTGGTGTGGTTGCTGTTGCATTCTGATAGCTTCTAGGAGCCACAGCTGAGAGCTGAGTGCAGGGTCGAGACCAAAGGTGGAGAAACTACCTCAGAAGGAGCATCATGTGTCCCCCCACCAGATGTACTATCCCCAAAAATCAATTAGCTTCATGATAATCTCAGTAGTATGTTTTCATAATAGTAAAGCCTTTAGAGGAGATCTCTGGTGAATGGAGGATTTGTGCGTGCGTGTGTGTGTTTTTTTTAATTCTCTGAAGCAAATCACTAGGGAAACGTATCTCATAATGGGTCCCAAAGGGATCTCCTTTCCTGATTTTTCTCCCTCTCTACAGGAATTATTGCTCAACTCCAACAAGTGGGAAATGGCTAGTTCTACCACTGCCCCTGCTTATCTCTCTCCTAGAGGGCATCCTAGTTCTAAAAACAACTGAATGGCCACCTGCCACAATTGTAGCACAGCTTTAGTTGTACAATCACAACTCTACTTCTGTGTGGCTTTTCATTGACTGGGGGGGGGGGCAGGGCATAAAGTCATTGGACACCATGACTCAAAAATGCAAGTACAGCACTGGAAAATGCCAATCCTTATGCTGTAACTTCATGCTAGAAGATGAGCCTGGCAAATAATTTTGCCAAGTTTGACTTCACTTGCCAAGTTATAAACATTCCTTAACATTCCTAACGACATGACCAAACTATACATTTATGTTAGTAGCACATCACATTTTACTAAGTTCAAAATACAATTGATTTTAACATTCTAGAGAACTTGGAAGTTGCCTGATGCCATTAGTTTAGGAGCCTTCGAAACTGTCTTTTCACAAGCTCATTGAGTGTAGACTGACTTGTGCAGGGCTGATTGAAGTCATTGTGGCAGGAGTGACTGCTAAGCTGTGGCCCTGCAAGTGTCTGAGTCAATCTCCCATCAGCTCCAGCCAGTGATCAGGAAATGGGATTATAGAAGCTGCAGTCCAACAACCAGAAGGTTAGGCACTCCTGATATAAGGAGCTTGAGATGGAAAATTCAAGCAATGGTTTCATCTTTTGGTAATTAACATGGGGGCATTATCCACTGGAAAGTCTTTAAGATTCAGGAGAGTTGTATGAGATGTAGTGCATATGTCCAGCTTCTCTTTATTTCAAATAAATATTTCTTCTTCTTCTTCTTCTTCTTCTTCTTCTTCTTCTTCTTCTTCTTCTTCTTCTTCTTCTTCTTCTTCTTCTTCTTCTTCTTCTTCTTCTTCTTCTTCTCCTCCTCCTCCTCCTCCTCCTCCTCCTCCTCCTCCTCCACCATTTCTTAATTGCTTCCCCCCAAAAAGTGAACTCAAAGTGAACTCAAAATTAACAATAAAAGCAGCCTAAAATACACAAATAAGATATATAAACAGATTCAACCCCCCCCCCCCACAAAAAACAGGTCCAAAGGTTTGCATTGGTAAGAATGTTTTTGCCTGGTAAACTGTGAGGGATGGCTTGGTGGGGATGGCTACACTCAGCTTCATCTGCAATAGGTCAGGTGCTTTACTCCTCTCCCCCCCACCCACCCAAATTGGCAATGGGTCTACCTGAGATGCTGGTACCTTGGTAGGCGCCTGAGCATTTTGACCAGATTGTAAGGAGAGTAGAAGATCTGAGCTCGCCAGTGAGAAGAGGGGTCCTTTTCTCGGTGGTGCATTTGGGGCTGTTCACACCCCACCCCACCCCAGACAACCATTCCGCACTGGAGAAGCAGGTGGCGCGCTGGGCCTTTGCCTGCAATGCTAGCACATTTCCAATTTGAGTGTGCTGTATATTAAGCAGTAGTACTTAAATGGAGTAAGACGATGTGGAGGAGTGGGAGAGACAGTAGAAGAGACAGAGGGAGAGATGCATTAATCATGGATTCTTTTGTGGATTGCTTGGCACCATAATCTGGGCGCCGGTGGCTATTGGGAGATGGCAGTTTTGCACTCCTGCTAACAAGCTTGTAGGAGAAGGGAAGTGAAAAGGGGGGTGGGGCATGTGGGATAAGAAAGAGATTTCATGGGGGAAATGTTGGCAGATGACATCTAGCAGAAACCATTGTGCAACCTCCCAGGGATAACATGTTTTGAGCAGTTGAGAAGAGTTCTCATGGTGGAATAAATTACTTCCACCAAGAAAACTGCAGCTAAGGTAGGGTGCCTCTGGAGTGCGAGTGATTGAACCTCTCAAAAACTTTACATGGTGGAACTAACCAAGCAAAGAACTTTTCTGTTGAGGAAGTGGTCGTCCCCCCCCCTCCAGCAAAAGCTACTGTGTGAACCTATGATAAAGCAATGTGATTGCTGTCTGGTACACTTAGACGTCCATGACTACAAGCACAATGGACATATCATCTTGAGCAATTAAGTTCATAACTTTGGTGCGATGAGCAACTTCCCAAAGATGATGGACTCAAGTGGTGACAGATAGCTAGAGCATTCATATTTGATAGGACCTATTTAGTCATGCTAAACTGAGTTTGATTCCTGAGAGGCTAATCTCAGCGTAACAGTACTAATTTATTAGACATGGTTAGATTTACAATTTCATATTTTTTTGTGCCATTATAAGAAACGATGATGTTTAAACTAATTACATTCCATTGACTCATATTCTCTCCCCCTCTCCACCCCCTTAGAAACCCTGTAAAATTTAAAGGGGGAGCGACAGACACTTTTTTTAGCAATTTAATTTTTGTCCAGTTGATGAGATTTTAAAATTGTCACGTCACATAAGAGATTGCCGACAACACTGAGATCTCCTCCCTGAGCTGTGGTTCCAGGATGCAACCCTAAAATGGGTCTTGGCAAACTTAACTTACAACTGAGTTTGCTTGCTGTTGTAATTTTCATGGTTGTATATTTTATTAATCATATGAAATATGGATTCCCCCCTCCCCTTCCCTGAGAAATGTAGCTTCTCAAGTTAGGAAGTTGTGTGAAAGCTTATTTTTAGCACTTAACTAATGATTAAAACACCCTTAGGCAACAAAGTAATCCAGATAAGATTCACTAGAGATTCAGCAATGTATCAATGACATTGGCAAAGAGATTTTCCCTGGGTTTCACAAGTCAAAAAATAAAATGTAATGCAGCACAGATCTTATATTTAGAATTAATATGTCTGACTAGTGTGATGACCACCAATTGATGGGAATGTGTATTGAAGGAAGACTGTCCACGAAAATGGACCGCAGAGTATCATCTCTGCCCTCAGTGTAGCTATTTGTTAGCCTGACTGATCACTTCCCTATCCATTTGCCTGCCTGCTGCCAGCCTGTATGATTGTTCCAGCCTCTCTGCTGACCCTTTTGGGTGATATTCTCAGCTCAGAGACTAGCCTGCAGTTGGCCAGGCCAACCCACACTATAGACTCTTGTGTGAGTTTGTGCAATAACTCCAAACAACTTCCGCCCCCACCCCACCCTGCTGAGACTTGTGCTTTCAGCTCCCCAGATGCCTGGCTGCAATCACCAGGTCTCCGCCTAAAGTGTTAAGGTTTGGGCCTAAGGAACACAGCTCTCCAGAAGGAGTAAAATCTCATGGTGAGGTGAAGAAGAAGAAGAAGAAGAAGAAGAAGAAGAAGAAGAAGAAGAAGAAGAAGAAGAAGAAGAAGAAGAAGAAGAAGAAGAAGAAGAAGAAGAAGAAGGCTAGTCTCTTTCCTCTTAGGTGTATTCCCATGTCTATCAAGGGTCAGGTATCATCAGGATCTGTCCCCTGACATAAGAACGTAGATATGATCCAGTTGGAGTCTTTTAAAGACCCACCTAGTCCAGCATCCACTCCCAACAGACATCATCATCATCATCATCATCATTACAGGTAGGTAGCCGTGTTGGTCTGAGTCGAAACAAAATAAAAAAATTCCTTCAGTAGCACCTTAAAGACCAACTAAGTTTTTATTTTGGTATGAGCTTTCGTGCACACAAAAGCTCATACCAAAATAAAAACTTAGTTGGTCTTCAAGGTGCTACTGAAGGAATTATTATTATTATTATTATTATTATTATTATTATTATTATTATTATGCAACAAATTATTATTAGCTGATTTTTCTTGCCCAAGGCAACCCAAAACAACAACAACAAAACCCCACATAGATTAATTAAAACCAAAGGTTTTTAATCAATGAATAACGTGAAAGGAAGTGAATGAAGATTCTACATCAAATGGTTTCACTTTGGGCAAAGCTGGGGAAAGCCTCATTTCAACCTTTCATTCTTGAAGTGTCCATATTCAGAGAAGCATTGTTCCTGCAGTGCAGGACACATCGAGACCATTACTCATGCCTTGCTCTATTGTCCATTTTATGCAGTAACCTGTGACAAATGTTTGACCTTCATGCTGAAGGAGAGGTTAAATTGTTCTGCCTCCTGCAGGGTTTCCTTCTTATTGAATAGCTGCAGGCATTGATAGCATGGAGAAAGTAGCAGAATATCTGGGCAACGCCATGAAATCACGTCACCATCAGACTTGAGTGGTATTTTTTTTTAAAAAAAAACCATATTAGGCCTGTATGGTTTTGCTTTGCGGTGTCTCCTCCTGTGAACAGATGCCAATGTTGTGTTTCCATTCGTCTTCTCTGTATGCCAATAAAGCTTGATTGACGATTGACTGATTGGAACCTTTTGTGTATGTTGGGGGTGCCAATTCCTATCAGCTTGAGCCAGAATGCATAGTGGTCAGGGTCTGGATGATGGCAAATGTAGTTCACCAACATCTGGAAAGCTAAGGATGCCCCACCCCTGGTCGATGTGAGTTGCTTATTCTCTCTCTCTCCCTCTTGTTTGTCTTCTTTTTTGCTTCTGGTGTGGAAGTTTCTTATTACCTGCAGATAGGCAAGCATTCCTCTTTGTCTGAGTTGCAGCGGGTCTTTGGGTTTGTCACTAGCAGGCCTCTTAGCTTGCTGATTCCCCACTCATTAAAGTGGTAGCTTATCCTCCTTCAAATGTCTCTGCACATTGTCACCGACACTTATTTGTTCTCCGGCCATCAAAGTGTATTAAAATTAACCGCAGTCATCACATGAGAAGACAATAGCCATACTTAGACACAGAGATAGTTACACACCCTTAGCAGGAAACTTGCAATCAAATTCAAACGAAAGGTCACATTTGCAATAAGTAAAGGGGAAAGTGAGTAATTGGTTATGGGATCGGCTAATACCTTGAAAAGCAATCTGATGGGCTTGAAACCTTTTAGTTCAGGTAATTAAAATGAAATTCCGTTATGGCCTTCAAAAAGTAAAGGAACGGAGTGTATATTGTAAAATACTAATCTAAAAGGGAACGAAAGTCGGGAGCTTCTATTGTTTTAATTTTCTCTGGAATAAACTGTCAAATGAAATAAGCTCGGCCTTACATTTAAGGAAGCAGAAAGCTCTGGAATTCAGTTAATTAAGGACTAGTTTTTAAGTAGAAGGGGGGGGGGAATGTTCAATTTGTATAAATTGATTGTAAGGATTTGCTCACCCAGCAAGATCTTTGGGGAAGGAAAGAAATTGAGTTAATTGCAAGGGTCCCTAAATTTCATTTTCGGTTTTTATTGTTTATACATACACGCACATATGCACACACAACATTTTACTTGTTGGGCAGAATAAACTGGGAAATTCTGTGCAACCACCATTGTACAGCTCCCGTTCAATTTAATGGCGCTTGCATAGCAAAACTTTGCAGGTGAATTATGCCCATTAGCTGCAACATTCAGTTTTGGCATAATATAAAATAAAACAAAGGAAAATACAAATAACTTTCTCCTCCATAAACAACAAAGAGTTACGGTATGTAACACCTTAAAGAGCTATATCGAATTTATTGCGGCATAAGCGTTCAGGGCCTAGAGTCCAATTCATCAGAAGCCTGGGTTGATAGGGAGAAAGAACTAAGCAGCTGGTTCTGCTCACTTGTGTGTTGAATTTTTCAAATTCCAAATTCCAAAAATGAGGAGTGCTAAAAAGTTGTAACATGACTGGGGAATTCAAAAGATAGTTTGGTTAAGTTGACAGAATACGCACAACTTGCAGACTTAACACATAGAATAAGAGAACAAGAAGAACATATGTTTAAAGAAGACTGGAAAACGTTTATTGAATATATGGGAAATAATTGTGTACAGTTGAAAACATTGGCAGCATTAAAATGAATTCAACAGTGTAGATAAGTTTTGATGAATGCAATAATGGAAAACCGATTGGTATAGTTTTTGTAAAGTATGCAGGGATTTAAGATCTGTAAAATGAGCCATGGAAAGAGAAGAAGGGAAGTCATTGATATCTTAAGGATGTAAAATGTGTATTTGAAATTGTAAAACAGAAAATTTAATAAAAATTATATTTAAAAAAAACAAAAACAAAAGATAGTTTGATTAAATTAATATGATTTACTTTTGCTTGGTAAGTAAAAGCTACATGCAAAATTGTATAGAAATCATTAAAAATGATTGCCAAGTACTTGCAGTTAATATTAGCTATTAATATCATTTGTTATTTTTATTATTTAGCATTACCCAACATTTTCAGAAGGTAAGAAGAAAATTATTTGGTTTTCTGAAAGCAATTTATGAGCTTCTTCATCAAATGTAGACTTCCTAAGCTAACGAAATGTTGTCCAATTACAGCAATAGCTGCAGATTTGAATTCCTCACACCCCAAAATGTAATTTTAAGGCCCCTTCACTGAAGAAATTTGCAAAAATTAAGTTTCACCCCCTAAAATGGCATGCCCTAAAACCCCATTGACTTTTTTGTGTGAAGGCCACATTTGAAATTAAGTCATGTTGCAAAAGCAGTTTGTAATTCACCTTTCAAAAAAACAAATGGGGTGGGAAGGAAGAGTCACAATTCTTGCTGAGTGTGCCTGAAACATTGGACATGATGCTGCTTTTTGGCTCTCCATCATAATTTTGGAAAGTTAACCTGTCCCAGGTAGTCCTTCTATCTTATAGATAAATTAGATGAAATTCTGAAATTAATTAAAATCCTAAGTAACACAACCTATTTTGTTCACTTAATAATGAGATTACACTTCCTTTGCTCCTTCGTGATAAGTTTTGCTACACGTTTTATTCTGCTTCTCCTCCTCCCCTCTTTCTCCCTTTTTGTACAAAGTAATTTTCAGTCTTGAATCTTACTTGGGGTGGGGGGTTGTTGCTGGATGCCCTGAGGCAGCTATGGAGGGAATTGCTGGAGATGTTGGAGAGTCAACATCACCAAATAAAATGCATGCGTACTTTTTTCCACATTAAAATGTACATTTTATCATAATAACTAATTATTCTTATTGCTTTACTGCATATTATTACTTGCACTGGACCATAAAACCTAGACTAATAACACTAATTTGTCTTACATTATAGATTGCTCTATTAACTTTAACAAATCGGTTCACCACAGGCACTGATTGATAGGTACATTGTTCCCAGACTCATTTCCTTCCTTATAAACAATTATCCACACCGAATATTGTCTCTCTCTCTCTCTCTTTCCATTTTACATTGGCGAAGCAGAGCTCTGCACCTAATTCCTAAAAATTTACAATGACATACATGCTTGCACTGCCTATGGAACATCATGTTGTGTGGGGATGTGGTGGTGGCGCTGTAAGAATGCCCCTAAGCACCCATTTGCTATGTCGGAACAGCTTGGGGTGAAGCTATATGTCTCGGTCTAGAATGGGTAGGCAAACTAAGGCCCAGGGGCCGGATACGGCTCAATCGCCTTCTAAATCCAGCCTGCGGGCGGTCCGGGAATCAGCATGTTTTTACATGAGTAGAGTGTGTCCTTTTATTTAAAATGCATCTCTGGGTTATTTGTGGGGCCTGCCTGGTGTTTTTTATATGAATAGAATGTGTGCTTTTATTTAAAATGCATCTCTGGGTTATTTGTGGGGCATAGGAATTCGTTCTCCCCCCCAAAAAATATAGTCTGGCCCCCCACAAGGTCTGAGGGACAGTGGACCGGCCCCCTGCTGAAAAAGTTTGCTGACCCCTGGTCTAGAGCTTGTTTGTACAATCACCAGAACCATATAGTCAAGCTTTTCTAGGCAGGACTGTACCACTTCAGACAACACTTCAGACACTTCAGACCACAGGTATGTATGGGGTGGTTGTGTGTTCGAATGATTTACTGAGGAAAATCCCCAACTTTCCTATGCACAGAAAACTAACATGACAGGAAGAGGGATTCAGCCAAATCTTTTCCTAACATGCTATCTTTCCATGCAGAGGGATTTCATTCAAATGCAGCCTCCTCCCTTTAACCTCTGTGAAAGTGGTACAGTCCATTGTGGGGTGGGGAATGGACACTTGATTCTGTTGATAGTATAAACTGCCCCCAAAGCATTTTTCTATTACCCCCCAACCCCCAGCAGGGCCATAATGCCCTCTCCCCGTCTCTCATGCAATTCCACGAAGTACAGTTGCTTAGCACTGCAATTCCATATATGTTTACTCAGAAGTCAGCCAATTAAGTTCAAACTCCTTCAAACAGAGGACTGCCCTCTATAAACGTAGGGACCCCTTTGCCCCCCCCTAACAGAATCAATGATCCCGGCGGTCAGCTGGTCCATTTCTCTTGCTCCGTTTGTGGGTTTTGTCTTCTCTTACGGACCTTGTCCCTCAATAGTTTATATTTCCAGAATGTGAGGAATTTGGGGGAGGCAGCAAGAGGCTGTGTCTTCTTGAAATCAGATGCAGAGTTGCTGTGAAAAGTTCCCTCTCTCTTATGGGTAGTAAGCAAGTACCACTGTAAGGAGACCTTCTGCTGTGAACCTCCCTGTCGTCTCTGGTACTTGATGAAGCACCTGTTTGGGTAGCATGTGACAAACCCAGGTTTGTCATGCTCGCTGAACATGCCTCATGCGCATACCAGTGTGTCTGATAAGCATAACGTGCTAATTATGTTGGCCAGGTCTCACGAGGCGGAGAGGAGTATTGTGGCTTCACAAATGACCAGTCCCCCTTCCCCTGACATATTTTTTTTTTGGCTGCAAACTGCACAGTATTTTGTTAAGCCATCATGGAGAGCCCTCTAGTCCAGCCATATCTGGGGCATGGGAAACAGATGCCACAAAGGACTGGACATGCAAACATAATGTCCAATTCAGCACACACACACACCCCATTCTAGTGCCTTTGCCTTGGGCTACAACTCTCATCATCAGCCTCACCTAGCCCCCGTCAGGGACGATGGGAGTTGTAGTCCAAAACACATGGAGGGCAGCAAGCTGGGGAAGTATTCAGGGCAGATATGTATCCTCTCCTAGATGTCTTAGGCTTGAATTCACTCTGCGGATTGGAGCATTCATATGATGTCTTTGCCTAAGCAGCAGCTGTCATGAATGTAAGGCAGGGGTGGGGAACCTATGACCCTCCAGATGTGATTGCGCTACACCTCCTATTAGCCTTAACACTGGCTGGGGTCGATGGGAGTTGGAATTCAACACCATCTGGCAAGCCTCAAGTTCCCCATCCATGACGTAAGATGTGAGTGGAGAAACTCTTCGTATGATGGCTTTATGATGTCAAGGATGGGGAAATTGTAGCCATCCAGATGTTATGGGCTCCAGCTCCTACCAGCACCAGCCAGCATGTCAAATGGCCAGGAAGGATGGACGTTGTAATCAAGCAACAGCTGGAAAGTCACAGTTTCTCCATCCCTGCTGTATAGGTAGGGAGAGATGGGGAACTCAGCACCAGATGCAAATCCCCAATGCGAAAACAGTTTCCCATAAACCAGGTCTCATTTTGGGACCGTGGAGAAGGATTGGAAAGACCAGGGTAATAAAAGATGCATGAGAACTCATGTAGCTACACACATTTAGACTTAATTTCAGTTTGTGATTAGCATTAAGTAGGTTTTGAGGACTGATTCGCAGGAAGAAATGGAAATGCTCAATTTACGTGGGCTTAGGAAGGAGTCTCATCCCAAGGGGAATCAAGCGGGGGAGGGGGGATGCAATTTAAGTGGTTAGGTAATCTTAATCTGAAATGCACCCATTTTCTTCTGATAGACCTCGAGATAAAGCTGATGAATAAAACTGATCCATGGAAGGGAAAGGTTAGACTATTTCTATGTTTTAAAGGGGCCCATCACCATTGCGGAGAAAACATATTTTTTTTTTTTGGTGTTCATTTTCTGTGTTCAGGATTGAGCTGTCAAATTACTCATTTAAATGCCAAAACCAGAGACTGCTGAGTTTTCTGCATGCAATTTGTGATTCTGAGCGGAAGCCTCCTTGAACCAGAGGCTCTCGCATCTATAATTAAAAGGCAAGCGGGTTTGTTGAAAAGACCTATTTTCCGAAGATATAAACATCTTACATTATTTTTCTGGACACACGCATTCTTTCTGTTAGAAAAACTACGGGGCTTATGAAGTTGTTGTTTTTTTGCTGTGATTTTATACACAATGGAAGGGTGAGGAAAAGGTCAGTAATAACTCTGCTGTTGCATTTTCGCTGGGAAGAAAAAACCCGGCGTCCTATTGATCAATAATAAAATGGAAAAAGCACAACTATTAGCTTTTAACTTGATCTTCTCTGACCTTTCCCCTGCCATGTTGGCTTTGTTCTTAAATGTTATGCCTGCTGTTTCAAAGGTTTGTCCCGTTTAGTCTTTTATTTAATTAACACATGATCTTCTTTACCAGCTCTAATGTTGAAACAAGAAATTCACTTCCATCCCCTTGTTGAACCATTGTCTGGTTCACACCCTACACTTGATAACAACTGTTACAAATTGTAAGTGCTATGAATGAATAGCTGTGCTTAAAATGGCAGTGGCGGGTGGGTCGTTGCAGGCTGTTTACGGGAAGCAGGACGTGGATGGGAAGCCCAAGCAAACCCTTCGTGTTTCAGACCACTTGGGGTTGGACCTCAATATAAAGCTGGCTATTAGGAGGCATACAAAGTTATACAACAAATGCTTTTGATGGATCCTTTATTCCAGTGGTGTCTGGTGCTCATTGAGCAGAGGGCAGGGAGGCCAACAGTAGATGGCGCTACAGCAAGTGACAGGCAGAGCCAACTGATTCTCGTTCGGGCTCCATCCTCTCTGCTGAGTTCTACAGGGTCAACACTCCCCAAAGTTCCTTTTGTGTTGCATTTCTAGCCACAGGTCCATGCTTTAAAGCTCTAGATCCAAGTGTTGTTGTTGTTGTTGCTGCTGCTGCTGCAGCTGCTTTTGCCCCAGAGCAAACAACAATCTGCAAGAAACTCAAATTGCTGTTTATTTTGATTCAGTGTTAAAGGGTAGCAGAGCTTACCTAGGCTCCCTTGAGCCCTTGGCAAGGAGTTACATGACTGGATTCCTCTGCTGAGGCACCCAGAGGAGCCAGGCTGCCCAAAGCAGCGGAGGAAGCAGCCCAGGGAGTGTGCAGATAGGTATGTGGGCTCCTGGCCACTCTGAGCCAGAGTAGAGATGCACAATTTTTGCATCCCCCTGAGCCTGCATCCTTGGCGAGGGCCAACCACTCCCTAGGTATGCCCAAGAAGAGTGGGTTTTTCTTGGGTAAAGTGGTAGTGCAAAAAAAAAAAAGAGTGATCGGACATAGAGCTCTAAAGTGCGGACTTGTGCCTAGAAAGCACAGGGCAAAAGGTAAGGCTTACAAAAAATGCTGCCATTCTCTCCAAATTTAAGTAAGAAGGCAGGTAGATGGGGTCTGGCTGAGGTTGGTGGGGCAGTGCATCCTTTGCCCTAATGGACCAGCCTCCACCCCCTTCCTTCCCAACCTTGAAGATATCCATGACCATATCTGCCAAGTTGCTGTCAGAGAAATAAGGGACCGGGCCGGAAATAGCAGACCGGAAGTAGCGCTGCCGCCATTTTGGAACTGGGCAGAGCATGCTCAGAAGTGACTTTTGATGCTGCTTTGCCCAGTTCCAAAATGGCCGCCACACCAGAATAAACCAGGGAAAAACAAAAAATCCGGGGATTTCCCGGGGAAAACGGGAGACTTGGCAGCTATGCATGACCTGTGGATCCTTCCCTTTCTGCCCTTGAATTTTCGTTGCTCCCCTCATTGCCTCTGAAATGGTGCTCCTGTGAAGTAAGCCATTCTAGAAATAGGACAAATAACATACATTGTGAGTCCTTGTAGGACTTGTTTTCCACGGGAAATTTTGCCTGTAACAGCTACCCTCATCAGAGCAACCAAAAAGACATTTGCTTCCTATCTCAGTGTGACATTTGGGTGTGATTACGGTAATATCTCTCGGTCTCAGAAGGGGTGGAATTAAATATTTTCCCTCCTGGGAATTTGCATCTGCTGGGTCTTCTACGCATCATCAAAGTGAGACAGTTTCATCACTGCTGAGCAAAGTCAAAGCTGGAAGAGTTATCCAGGCAATGGGGCAAATCACTTGTTTGGGAAACAAACAAACAAAAACAATTGAAATTCAGCATTAAAATCATGCCTTTTTACATTCTGTTGCCAGCCTCAAAAATTTAAAAATTGCTGCCTTTGTTTCCCTCTGCTATGAAGGGACCTAGTACTACTTCTACTAAATTTTTCTTTATACCCCGTCCTCCCCGACCAAGACCGGGCTCAGGGCTGGTAACACTGAATACAAATACAGTAAAAACATAAAACAAAACAAAAATAAAACAGTTGATTAAAGTATAAGTTAGAATACAGTTTAAAATGCATCTTAAAATGCAGCCTCATTTTAGTGGTAGCCTATAGATCAAAGCCATAAGGGGAGAAAACGTCAAATATTTACCAGGACCAACTACAACATTTATTAAATGCTATTTCACATCAGTTGCTTACTGCCAAATGCTGGCTGCCTTGGTAAAATTATTGGATGCCAAAATGCAGACAACAAACATGGAACATTTATGGAATATTCAAACATCCAGGGAATATTTGCTATCTCAAAATTAAGAAAAGAGACTTTTAAGATTATGGCTTGGATCCAAATACTTTATGAGCACAATTGCTTTCACTTGGGAAGTAAGATTTTATCTCTATCTGCAACATCCAAACCCTTGAGGGTGTGGGAGATTACCACTGTGGCCACAAGGTACGCCAACATGGGAGGCTAGCAGGTCCTGATAATCCAAGTCCATATTTATATTTATTGCCTGTAGACCAAATAAACCAATGTAAGCTGAGAAAGTAGATTATAAATTGAGAACAGAATCCATCTGAAATGATGCCCTTTTCATGTTTTATTGATTTCAACGGGAGAATTAAAGAAGTGTTTCATTGAAATCAGTGGTCTTAACAGTACTTTACTTTGGTTGAATCATATCCCAAGTAAGTGAAAGATTATTAATTGTAATCCTTCACAAAAGTATACTAAGTGAGTTTAATGAAAAATGAATACGAACCATTCTGATGGGTTTACAATTATGTGATGCAGCCAAAGTTAAGTATTTTTTTTCAAGACCTATTGCATTAACTCTCTCCCATTGATATTTGGTGAATCATTCTTCTTGTTTTTATCCATGCAGCGAACACACTTGAGAAATTAGCCTAGCATCATTATGTGTGTAAAGAATGTATTAAAATGTGACTGTGTGTGTTCTTGATCTTTTTAATGGCATGGATAATTGTATCTTTATTAAAATATTACAGCTGTGTCTGGCATTAAATAATCCTTTACACATTATCACCTTTTAGCCACAATTATATTTGTGGAGCATATCACCGGACTGTGGGTTTGGCTGAACGATTCCCATTTTCCCTTTGTTTTTGTTTTCAGACTGAGAGACGTGGCCGGGGTTTCACAATGCCTTGAATATCAACACCATAAAATCCCTTTACCAATCGTAAATGCATAAATGCAATCATGCATACCTTTCTGAGTTATGAGGTGGTTGCACAGTTGGCAGGCTGGCTTGATGCTTTCTTGACAGGTTAGGTTAAAGGATTAAGTCTAGTCTGTCTTCACTTTGCCCTGGTTCTGACACACTCTAAAAAAAGTTACCGGCTGCCCGCGTGCTTCGCCTGACCTCTACATCTCCCTGGAGTGACAACACTTTCCTTTTTGCTCTCCAAAGGTCAAAGCAGATAACTTGTTGAGCCTCCCAGATATTGCCTTATCAGTGGCTTTTCCCTCCTGGCATCACACTTTGAAATAAATGCACAAACTACTGGAAGGAAAAAAAGGGTGAGATCCAGACAGAGTTAGGCACTTTTAAATGCCGCTGGATTCAGCGGTTGAGAACAGAGCATGTGCTTAATGTTCTCCACGATGTGTTTCAACTGCTGACTCCAAGGTAAATGGTCAGGGAAGTTCTCTGCCAAAGCCTCTATTCCAGGCATGTCCAAAGTCCGTTGGGGGGGGGGTGTCTAATCTGGCCCGCCGGTCGTTCAATCCAGCCCCTGTGGCAGTTTATTTCCTGGGGTAAAATCTTTTTTTAAAAAAACCTTAACAGCTTCAATCCTAAAAAAAGATCAACAACTTTGGTTGGTCCTTCGGTTGGCCCCCATGGCCCTTCACTTCATCAGATCTGGCCCTCTTTGAAAAAAGTTTGGACACCACTGCTCTATTCCTACTCACTCTGTGGCAGAAAGGGTTAAAACATTCTTGGCTTGTATTGGCTTGCAGGGGAAGGGCATCAGTGTTGCTGGAGAGCCAGACCTTGCTAGATTCTATATATGTAGCAGCCTAGCATGGTTTGCCGGCACCCGGGGTGGGGGTGGGTGGGTGGGTGCATGCTGGGTGATGGCAGGACATGGAGGGTGAATGGAGCCCACTGCGCCAGCCCAGCCCTTGCCGCCAATGCCGCTGGAGTGACCCCCTCAGCCCACTGGAGCCAAGCAGGGCCATGCTGTGCCACCTGCCCACCCATTCAGAGATGCTATGTGGTTTCCCCCCCAGTAAGCAATACTTTGTCCCTCTGCAGCCTCCCTGGCTGCTACCCACCAGCTGCCTCAATAGTAAGGTAAGCAGATCGAAAATCTTATACCAAACCCACAAGAATTCCACTGAAGATTTATTTTCCCTTTGATTTCTTTCCTCAGCAACTGAAGCAAAAGAAACAAACTAAAAGAGGAAACCTTTTTGACACAACCTTTTTGACAATACCCTTTTTGACACGGGTATTGATAGCAGAATTGCATGGGCAGGGCCAATTATGCAAATCTTTCCCACCCAATTGTTGTCATTCCTACCAGTAGGGTAGTGATTGGATGGGAAAGAACCACAGAGTTGGTTGCATTGAGGTATTCACAGGCATTACCATGGGGAAGCGCCTTCCATGTGGCTGATGGATTTGTGTGAGGTGAAACCAACCCGGGACACGTTTTAACTTTCAGTCTTTTGGTCTTCAACTCCTGAGCAGAAACCCAAGCAGGTCTGAAAGTAAAACACACACACACAGGAACACAGGAACACACACTTCTCTCTCTCTCTCTCTCTCTCTCTCTCTCTCTCTCTCTCTCTCTCTCTCTCTCTCAGGGTAACTGGGTTTTGTTATGAGACAATTTATAGTCAAGTGAGAGCACTTCTCTGAACGCACTTCTCTGAACGCAATGCAAGCCAAGAGAGCAGATGGCACGGGAGGTGTTGACAAGCTGGAATTCTGCATTCCATGTTCTGCCCTGAATAAAGACAAAGATGACCTACTGGCTTTTAAGATCAGGCATTTTGGTAGCCAATGTGATATTAGCCTAAACATAGTTACTTACCGATCAGGCGTTAGCAAAGAGAGGCCATGTGTGGAGCTTTGGAAAAGGACACAAGGTTTCGGAAAACAATGTAATGAATGTGCATGTTTTTGTTACTCCTGTAGCAACTTTGATGCTACCTGAGTAGAAAGGAAGTGTCCTCAGCTATCAATAGCTATTAACCACAATGGCCATCCCTGGAGGCAGCTATGTTTCTGAATCGCTGGGAACCACAGAAGGGGAGAGAGGGTTTGGGCTCGAATTGTCCCTGTTGGTTTCCCACAGGCATCTGGTTTGCCACAGCGGGAACAGGATGCTGGGTCATTGGCCTGATCCAGCAGGCTTTTCTTATGTTCTTACCAGCCCCTGGCTAAAGTACCGTAGAATATCTAAGTGAAGGGAGAGGTTTGCCAATTGTGTTATTGAGCTAAATCTGATCCTATAGTATAATTGTGAGTGTATGACTTAGCCTCCCCCCCCCATATATCCCCCTGGGATGTCTTGCTTAAAATGCTTTTTTTTTCTTTGCCTCTCTCTGTGTGCCAAAGGGTAAGCCAGACAGAATGCCCTGCTAAGCTATCAAGGCTGAATGACTGTCTTGTCTGACGCTATCAGTCTGACGCACAGTCTGACGCATTCAAGGCTGCTGGAAGATGCTACCGGGGTAGCATGAGTCAGCATGTGTTTATGCACAGGACCGGACACGGATATTCCTTATATGAACTTGTGACCCCCTTGCGTGCGCACATTTACAGAGGAGGGGGGAAGGAGCCCAAGAAGTGTATAAGAAGCTTTGCAATTTGTGTTTCTTTGCTCTTGTTGTGAGGCTTAACCACCAAGAGTCTCTTAATTAATTAAGAATTAAACTCTTTCTCTGGATTCAACCCCCGGTGTCATTATTGGCTATCTCTGTCCTGCCTGGGTGCAACTTAAGGACCCTTATCAGCAAATAAGGCTACATAAGAACTCTCAAAATGATATCCCAAACCATGTAATGCATTAATTTCAGAGGAAAAACGTCTTTCATTAAATTCACTTGTCGGTGGGTGATTTTTGTGGGGGGCAAGGGGCAGGTGCTCCTGAGAAACCATCATATGACATCTGAAGTGAGCTGCAGGAAGAGGCAACCTATCCATTATCACCTCTACATAGTGCCCTTGTAACAACAGAACTGATGGGGGGGGAATCTTGATGCTAATCTGGAGATATTCAGATATACTGGATAGATCCGAGAAGACTAAGCAAATACGATGGCAATGCAAATGGAAATTTTAGATAAAAAGTGAAGATTACATGCAAATTAGGTTGGATACTGATCACATCTTTCTTCCCACCAATGGAAAACCTGATACAAGGCTCAATCAATCAAGTTTTGAAGAATGGAAAATTAATTACTGCTTCTCTACAGTTACTATATGGGTGTAAATTAGGTCTTGTTGAACAGGTTTGATTTTGTTATTTGGATTCAAGACAACTCCTATAAAACATGTTGCTTATGCAAAGGATATGATTCTGTGCCACGAGGTGTTGCTATTTGTTTTAAAGAAGCACTTGGGAATAGTCATTCAATTTGGTTAGGAATGTATTTCTTTCAGCCATTGGCTATAACCACTTGGAAGCAGAAAATCAAATCAAAGCAACCCCATGCTAAACATAGAAATGGATTAATAAGGAGCATCATTCAGCAGGAAATTCTCCCATGCAAGTCCCATTGAAAGGAACAGCGTGCATTCTTAGTTCATGTTGGGCAACAGTGAAACCCAAGAGGCCTGTTCACATTATCAGTATATGCAGGGAAGGGCCATAGCTCAGCGGTAGAGCGTGCAAAAGCTCCCAGGTCCCATTTCCAGGAATCTCTGGTTCAAAGGATTAGGTGGCATATGATGGTGAAAGACAGCTGGAGACCCGGAGAGCTCTTACCATTCAGAAAAGGCCATCATTAGAACTACAACTCAGCAATCTGATGCTGGGCACAGAGGGAGAATTTGGTAGCCTCTTGTCCAGATGGAGGGAAAGTAGCAGATCTATGAACTTTATATCTATCAGTGGGGCAGGATTGGCCCCGCAGTGTCACCTGATTCCCCCAGAGGATTCTGGGTTGTTGTGCTGCAGTCCCAGCAGGAAACTATAATGAATGTTTGCCATCATGTTTATCTGTTCACCTAAGCTTCCTGTTGTTTTAATACCCATCTTCCATTCAGAGTGTTTCAAGATGTGTGTGTATGTGTGTAAGGCAATATCGGATAGCAAAGTAGCACATTTTGGATCGGACTAAATTCAGAAGGATGCATGTATTTTTAATGGACTTAAATGTGACACAAACCAGAGCGCAGCTGTATACTTTGATACATATGGACAGGCGCATACATTTACAAAGCTTGCTTAAGTAGTCTGCTCATCTTCTTCTAGGGTACTCCAAGGATTAAGATGACATGTGGCAAAGGATCTTTTAAGGTAATCGCATGAGGCAAACGAAACCAGCAGAAATACATTAGTTGTTGACCCTGAGGTCTACATTCCTCTGAGGCAGGGTGGTGAAAGTTGTCAGCAGAATCCCAAGTGAACCAGGCCTGGAGTCCAGTCATAGCCTCTTTTCACATTTGTTTTGAACAAAAGAGTAAATCATTGATGCTGTATTAATGAGATGCACATATGCAGAAAGTATTCAATGTGTCTGAAAATGTAACTTACTTTTTTATATATATATATAAAAAAGCATATTTGGGAGTGGGCGAGTACACCTTATTCTGAACAGTTAACCAGCAGGGTGGCCAGTAAAGGAAATAATGACATTTAGTTCATAGTGAGTGGTCTGGTCAGTGAGTGGGGAAGGAGAGGACATCTGAAGCAACGAGAAGCATCTATGCAACTATTTGTCATATGACTGCTCTCTTCTAGGAAGCAGCCCTTTCAGGATTTTCTGCCGTCAGTGGAACTTGACCACAGAGCCTTGCCTGCTGAGAAATGCTTATATATTTCACAGGGAACCCCTGAACTGCACAGAGGATTCTAGCAAGCACCTTCAGCTCATTTATGGAATGTTAGGTCAGGCCTGTTGAGCTTGCGTGAGCTAAAAGTGCACCCTAGGAACACAATGCAATCTACTTAAGGCTCCCCTTCTATCAGGACACAGCTCAACACAAGGCAGCGACATCCTCACCTGTAATGCCTTATGACTTTCTGGGCATCTGGCAACCTCTTATTTTTTGCAGTTCCTCTGTAGGCTGCAGAAACAGGAGGCTTGATCGCAACCCTGGTGGGCAACATTTGTACATAGGTAGTTGGCTGAATTCAGTTTCATGAGCATGTCGTGTAGGCATGCAACAAATACACGCATTTGTTGTTGTTTAGTCATTTAGTCGTGTCCGACTCTTTGTGACCCCATGGACCAGAGCACGCCAGGCACGCCTGTCTTCCACTGCCTCCTGCAGTTTGGTCAAACTCATGTTGGTAACTTCAAGAACACTGTTCAACCATCTTGTCCTCTGTCGTCCCCTTCTCCTTGTACCCTCAATCTTTCCCAGCATCAGGGTCCTTCATGGATTGCTGCCTTGTCGTGGCGAAGGGGCTTGAATAACTCAGAGAAGCTATGAGCTATGCCGCGCAGGGCCACCGAAGACGGACAGGTCATAGCTGAGAGGTTAGATTAAATGTGATCCACCTGGAGAAGGAACGGGCAAACCACTCCAGTATTTTGCCAAGAAAACTCCATGGACAAGGACAAAGACAACAATACACGCATAGGACTCATCTATACAGCTGCAAATAAAACGTTTTAAATGTGTTGTAAAGCACAATATACAGATGTGACACTAGATGGAAACAGTGAGTTATGCCAAATTCAAGGTATTTTTCAAAACGTTTTTAAAACAACAACAACAACAACAACAACAACAACAACAACAACAACATAATAATAATAATAATAATAATAATTTATTATTTGTACCCCGCCCATCTGGCTGGGCCTCCCCAGCCACTCTGGGCGGCTTCCAACAAAAAATGAAAATACATTAAAATGTAACACATTAAAAACTTCCCTGAACAGGGCTGCCTTCAGATGTCAGGTAGTTATTTATCTCTTTGCCATCTGATGGGAAGGCGTTCCACAGGGTGGGTGCCACTACCGAGAAGGCCCTCTGCCTGGTTCCCTGCACCTTGGCTTCTCGCAACAAGGGAACTGCCAGAAGGCCCTCAGCACTGGACCTCAGTGTCCGGACAGAACGATGGGGGTGGAGACACTCCTTCAGGTATACTGGGCCGAGGCCGTTTATGGCTTTAAAGGACAACACCAACACTTTGAATTGTGCTCGGAAACGTACTGGAAACGTACAGTGTTTTTAATATGTGTGTACATTCCACCATAGTGATGATTTTTATTAAATGAGGGCACTGCCCCAAATATTCTCCCCAAACCCCACTTCCTGAAGACCAGCTCAAAACCTAGAGGTCTTAAGTGGACATTATGCTCCTTTTCATAATCTTCCTCATTATCCAATGTGAGAAAGATATAAGTGTGTCGCACATCACTGCAATCTCATTTCTTATTGTTGGTTGTCAGCTGAAAGGGTAGAGCAATGCACAGCATGATGTTATTATATCACACATTGCTTTTAACTAGATGTTATGAGGAACTACCCTGTGATCTTTGGATAATGGGTGGTATATTATATACTTCACAAATCCTTCGAAAGTGCATGCTGGGAGCACAGGGGAGGTTGCAAAACAGTGCCCTCTAGCAACGGCTACACTGGTACTGCACCTAGGAAAGCTTCCCTCTCCACAGGATCTCGGCTTGGCTTTGCAGACTAGGACTCTTTCCAGACTGGGCCGAGTGGAGGTGGGGGCTTCCCTGGGTGGGGGATGGGGGGAGGAGGGAGCAGGATAGGTAATGAGTTGGAACAGGGTGGGGGGGAGTCACAGGGATGTGCCTGTGTAAACATAACACACATAAAACAGGGGGACTCTGAAGGTGAGGGGAGTCTGAAGGGGGACTCTGAGGCTCCATTTAACAGACTGAGCCACAGCAATGCATGGCAGGGCCAGCTAGTAAATAACAATAAAGGAACAGGGGCCAAAAGGCATAGCGTGACAGCAATTCCATCTGTTCCAGGTAAGACCTCAAATCTTCTAAAATCTGGCATGCATGAATCTGGTTTCAGAAGTCCCAAAAGGTATAAAGACCCGTTCTTTTGATTTGGGTTGCATGTTGCAGATTATTTAAGAAGATGAAGCTGCTGGTTCGTGAGCTAAAATTATTTATCACATTTTTTCCCCTTCGCTCCATCCCACATCACCATCTTTTTCACCATCCTTTCTGTGTTGTCTCAAACTGAGTAGAATGGAGTCTCTCGTTTATTTCCACTCACAGAAATTATACCAATGGAATGGACGCATTTGTGCCAGAGGTTACAGAATTCAGATTTTATTGGTGCAAGATTTGGATTGCCTGGGTGCAGGATTTATTTTTTTAGGTCAGGGTACACATAGCTCTGGGCAGAACCTCAGAGGGAGTGATCCTCACAGACCTGTCATTCTTGGTGTTTTGTTTCTGCCACTTCCTGGCTGCGGCAATCAAGTCCTTTTCTGCGAGGTTGGAACTAGTTGGGAAAGTATGTCATTTTCTTCATGTTTATGCTTGTAGTACCAGTAATTCCTCCCAGCTGTGTTTTCACCAAAACAACAGATAGTATCTATTGACTAACGTAAGTGCCTATAAATCAATTATTCCACAGCATTTCTCATTGTTACATCCCCAATCTGAAAAGAATGAGCGCTCTAGATGTGCCAGCAGTGGAATGGCAATAGATCTAAACAGAGTTGGTTTTAAGGTGCTTTGAGAACATGGTTAGAGGGTGGCACAATAAATAAAATAAATACAGAGTGTTGGTGGCAATTTCTCAAGCAAATTTAAGCACATGACCCAGCCAAAGTTAAGCACTTAAGGTTTAACTGATTTTAGTAGGAGATAGTTAAGCAAATGCTTAAATTGTGGATGAGTGTAATCGTAACCAGAGCAGCCAATGATCTTTGAATCCTAGGGCACCAACAAAGAAGCCCAAATGAAAAGAGAGGCTACTTAGTAAACATCACTGCAAGGACGTGAAACTTGATTAAGATCTGGAACATCTTAATTGGGCTTGATCCAGGCAAAGGTAAACATTCCAGGGCCTCGTTAATTTCTGTACAAATGATTTACAGTGGGCACAATCTTGCCAACACCAGCATTTCAAAACCCCATTTATTCTAATGGAAGGACAATCCGCATGATTGATTAAAGATGCGGATTGTCCTTCCATTAGAATAAATGGGGTTTTGAAATGCTGGTGTTGGCAAGAT
Organism: Zootoca vivipara; assembly: GCF_965207765.1. Lineage (NCBI taxonomy): Eukaryota > Metazoa > Chordata > Lepidosauria > Squamata > Lacertidae > Zootoca > Zootoca vivipara. The sequence continues at coordinate 9,469,041 of NC_142591.1, read as the reverse complement.
TGTGCCCACTGTAAATTCACAAGGATAGCTTCCTTTGAAGGGAAGGGATTTTTCATAGAGAATTCTTAGCACCTCGCCAAACTACCATTCCCAAGATTCTTTGGGAGAAGTCCTGTTAAACTAGCGTGTTCGTAGTGTAGAGCTGCACATGAACACACACTGTATAGACTGCCTACCCCCTCAAAATACTTGGAATTGTAGATTGTTAAGGATGCTGGGAATTGTAGTTCTGTGAGGGGTAAGCTGCAGTTCTTGGGATTATTTGGGGGGAAGTCGTGTGCTTTAAATGTGCTTTAAATACACATTCCATATGCAGCATTAATATGCATGTAGAATACAAAGCTGAGACTTTTTGGTTATTTATTGAATGCACGTCTACTAGAGGTGGTGCCTAGGGGCCAAATGCAACCCTGTATCAGGCCCTTGGGAGTCTCCACAATCTTTTTACGTATTTTATTTTTTAAAAATATTTTTTATTCAGTTTTACACTACACATTTAAATTCAAACATTAGACGTAATCATCAACATTTAGGATTCCCCGAATCCTAAATTCCCTGAATCCTTAGACTTCTCTCCATGGTTTCCATTTTCAATCTTTTTAAACTGCATCATATATTTTCTCTGTTTTTCTTTAAACAATCTATTTTTACCTTTGTTTATAATACATTACAAGTGTTACGCAAATCCTGCCAAAGTTTTTAGTTGTTTGCAATGTTCTCTTTGATAATCTGTACATTTCTCCCATTTCTCCCATTCCTTATTAAATTTTCTCTCTTCCTGGTCTCTGATTCTCCTGATCATTTTCGCCATTTCGGCATAGTCCATCGCCATTTCGGCATAGTCCATCATCTTCATCAGCCATTTGTCTCCGGTCCAGACTTTATCTTCTTTCCATCTCTGGGCCCTCCACAGACTATCTTGCATTGATTTACAAAGCCCTGAACAACTTGGGTCCGGGATACCTCAGAGATCCCCAGAACCCTTATGTTTCTGCTCGGATATCACTGAGATCATCTGCAGGAGCATTTTCAGTCATTTCCCAAGTTGGTGAGACTCATGTGACAACAACAAGAAGCCGAGTCTTCAATGTCATTGGTGCTGTCCTGTGGAACACCCCCCCAATAGATATTTGGGGACACTTTCTGTGCTAACTTTTAAATTTCTGCTGAAAACTTTTCTCTTCTGCCAGGCCTATGCAGGCGATTAAGAGTTTGTTGCTTACAATTTCTTTTTTACTTTTAACTTTTCAAAACTTTTTTAATGATGATATTGTTTGATTTTATGTTTCTGTACTGTTGTAAACCACTGTGGTATATTTTTATGGCACAGCAGTATATAACTACTTTTATAAATCAAAATAATAATTGATTAAATCCCCAGTTGTTACCTACCTCTTCTCCAAAATCAGGGGCATTCCTCCATAGATAACCTAATTCTATGGGCAAGTCCAGGTATCTTCTGCTTTAAAGCAAAGCACCAACATACCAGATTGTGCTAGTAAAATGACCAGATGCAAGAGAACATTCAACTCTGTGCAAATTTTGGTCATAGATTCAAACTGGATTAATGTATGTGCTGTCAATTTCTAACCCAGTGGGTTTTGTTTTATGACTTCTTCAGCTGCAGATTGAATGGAAAGTAGTTATAATCTTTGGTCCTTATTACACCATAACTCAGTCTATCAAACATTGAAGGTCTTGTTGATTCATCATCAGCCTTTATGTTAATATTAACTTTACCTGTAAATGAATCAGTGCATTGCCAAAACTTCAATACAGGGACCGTTCTGAATGCTGAAGGCCTTGTAAGATGAGCATTGTTTCAGAAAAGAAAAGAAAAAGCTTACCATACCATATCAAATGCAAGCCTGTTTTAGTTTTTCTTGAGCAGATGCAATTTGTCTAGAAATTTATATGAAAGGCAATTCATACATTGATGGTGATGATAATAGCCAGGCTAAATCTCGTCTCCCTGTCATCTATATTACGGATGGGGAGAATGTACAAGCCATCTAGTTTACTATAGTTGTGGGTGGTTTTTTTAACGATCAGTTTCAGTCAAGTAGTCAGGGAAATAATGTGCTGAATTGTAACATTTTAAATTTTAAACATGAACATTTTTTAAGGTGCCAGCATAAAAGTGCCTTGTGTTATAAATAGAGATTTTTAAGGCAATATGACTGTAATCCTATACCCAGTTTCCTGAGAGTAAGCCCCACTGAACCCATGAGGTTTACTATGAATGGATATACATCAGATTGCGTTGTTTATCTCTTTTGAAATCTGCACAATTAACACCAATATTTCACGGAGAAAACAAATTGTAAAGACACAGTCTCTGGTTCTGCTTCAGAGAAATTAATTGGCAAAACTCCAATTGATTTCAGCTGGAGACCTATTGACCCCTGAAGTGAAATCAATAAGTATTTGGCAGCTTAAGGAAATTAAATAAAGTGGTATCACTGAGAGAGGGAGAAAAACATTCTCAGCACACAAGACTCTCATCCTCAAACAGAGATGCTGATCTGGGGGCAGCAGATTTAGTAACTTGTCCCAAATCTGTGCGAATTGTTCATATTTCCTGAGCTCTATTCACAGAAAATAAGTAAAATGTGTGCTGGGGTGTGGTTTTACCTTTTTTCCCCTCTTCTTTTTTTTAAAGGACAGAATTGTGTGCCTGAAACAATCCTACATTCCCTGTCCAAAATTGTTGAAGAGAAACTGTGAGCATGCTTTAAAAATGGATGGGTGAGGCTGTGATGGATATTGCTGGACTTCAACTCCCATCAGCCCCAGTCAGCATAGCCAGTGGTCAAGAGTTATGGGATATGTAGTCCAATAATATCTGGAGGGTGACAGAATCCCCATCCCTGCTTCAAACACACCCAGTAATATGTGTAACATGAGGGTCTTCAAAACAGTCGCTGTGGGACTAAAACTGCTTCTAGACTGAGTGAGATTGTTTGAATGTTCCCCTATATGTGTTGAATATTCCCTCTGTACGCGAGAATCATTTGTTCCAGAAGCAGAGAAGAACAGAGGGGAAAGTTTCCAGAAGCAGCAGAAGGCTGAGATTGTTTTGTCTATGCAAGGACGTTTTCTGTGGGAACTGTTCTTTGGACATGCACAGTGTGACAGGAAGTACTGGTAACAATGGTTCTGTGTAACTTGTTGTTGTGGGATGTGATACATCAGTAGCAGTCAAGTACAACATTCCTTGTTTTCCTAGAGAAGACATGAAGGGGAGTGTTTGGTTCAGCCAGTCAAAAACTTCCTGTTTCCTCCTGGCCTGGAGCATCCTTTCTCTTGCATGTGGTGGGCGTGACCTTACCTGCCCAGGTAACAAAAAGGGTAAGGCACACTTCCTTCTTTTCAACTCTTCTCCATCTTCCTTTTGTCCTGTGAACTGCAGGACTGCTAGCCTGCAGTCACTGGGATTATTCCCCCATACGGGGTAGAGCCAAATGTATATACTTTGTAACTAAGTCTGCCTTCAGGGATCACACTGTGCTCTGAATGATGTAAGTAAACTTCTTTTATTTACTTATGAAGAAGACTGTGGTATCTTTATTCTTTTAGGAGGGTCTTACCAGGAAAAAATTAGAACACATTTCAATCTGCCTTCAAGGATGGAAGGAAGCTTACATAACAGTAATTCCAAAACAAGATTCAGATCTAATGCAAATAATTTTTTTTAGGCCTATCTCATTATTAAATAATGATTATAAATTATTTGCAAACATTTTGGCTAATAGAATGAAAAAAAAATAGGTGAAAATATATATATATATCAGGATCAAGCAGGGTTTCTTCCAGGTAGACAAATGAAGGAGAATAGAAAATATTCTAAACGTGATAGAATTCCTGGAGGTAATAAATGGGGGTGGGGGTGGGGTGGCAATGAAGTTTATAGATGCTGAAAAAGCTTTTGACAATGTGTCCTGGGATTTCATGAAAAATTGCTTGAAGAAATTAATTGTGGAGATAATTTTTTTTAAAGGAATACAAGCAATATATTCAGAACAGAATGCAAAATTATTGTAAATCAGGTGATAATGAAGGAATGTAAAATACAAAAAGGAACTAGGCAAGGATGTCCATTATCACTGCTGTTGTTCATCTTGGTCCTGGAAGTACTTTCAAAAAATATAAGAGCAGAAAAAGAGATTATAGGGATAAAAACTGGGAAGAATTAATTTAAATTGAAAGCCTTTGCTGATGATCTAGTACCATAGTTATGATAGAAGATCTGAAAAACTCTCTCCCTAAGGTGATAGAGCAAATTCAAGAATTTGGGGAAGTGGCAGGATTTAAATTAAATAGAAATAAAGCTAAATTATTAGTTAAAAATTTAAAAGAAGAAGAGAAAAAAGATTTGGTGCAAAGTATTGAGATAGAAATTCATAAAAAAGTAAAATATTTAGGGATAGGGTTAACAACAAGAAATATAAATGTGTATAAAGACAATTATGAAAAAGTATGGTATGAAATAAAAAGGAACCTAGAAATATGGAGTAGTGTATTTCCCCATAGATGGAATTTGTAAAAATCTTGATCAGTAATGTTGCATGTACAGTGCACCATCAGATTAGATTGTGAATGTGTTATGTTTACGAGCCTAGGTATTACTGTTTTATAGTTATATGTTTTTGTTGTGTTCCATAATTCTATGTTGTACACCACCCATTCCAATAATATTTGTAGAATTTGTGAAAAAGTCATCATTCTGATTGCAACAAACTTTGCCTTCCTGCCAAACGTTTGAAATTTTTTGTTCTTGTTTGAAGTGTGCACCCTGCTTTCGATATACCATTTTTGACAAGTGGGTTTAGATGGTAATGTGATTGTGAATATATTTTATTTTAATAAATTCCGCCCTGCCTTTAGAAATATCCCCTTCTAAGCAGCTTACAGTAAAAAAAATCCCCAAACCAACGCAAGTTAAAATAATAATAATTGAGCATTTTGAAAGCAGAAGAAATGAAGGTGATCATTAAAATGTGAAAATCTGAAAATGCAATAACATATTGCCTGGTCATAACCCCCCAAAATAATTAACCAAAAATAAAATCACTTGTGCAGACTTTGGATCCAACAGCCAGTGCTGAGAACAACTGAAGCAAGCTACTAGGACTGGTATTCCTGCTGCTGTTTATGAGTTTAGAATCCCTGACATTTCAAGCTACAATATGGAGTGGCTTAATACTAAAACACAACCCTAAATATTAGGTCAAGTTGGGCACTTTTTCTCTGATTTGAGGCGGTTCAGGGGAAGGGTTCCAACAAATCCTTGCTTTGGAAGCTCTCAAACTTTAGGTGGACTGGTTTTTTGTGGGGGGGGGGCAGTTAGTAAATGTGGAGACTTAATTGCTATGGTGCTGTAGTGGATAGTGGAAGACTTGCTCAGATCGCTGCCTTGTTGTGAAGTTAACTGAGTGACCTTAGGACTGTTACCTCACAGCTTCATCTGCCTCTCAGGGCTGCCGTGAAGAGGAATATAAGCCCCCAAACAGTCCCCCCCCCACTGGCACATTGTTGTGAGCTCCTTTGAAGAAAGGCAGGCTGCAAACTGGTGAAGGAACAAAATTATGTCAGTCTATTCATTCATTTATGTTTATAGCCTACTGACCTTCATCCGAAGATCACAGGGTGGCTTACAAGCTAAAATGTGTGTGCAGAAGTTCTGCTGAGATCAGTGGGATTCCAAATGACTGTATTTAGGATCCAGTAGTAAAAATGTGTTGAAGCCTGTGATACTGCTTTTGAGAAATTGTTTTCAGAACTATTTCGGTATGTGCCCGTGTGCTCTTGAAATGTTAATCCCCTGGTTCTAAAAATATCTCTTGGAACTAGGGGTTGCTTCCAACATCTACTTAACACATCTATGGTCTTTCCTATCTCAGTGGGTTGACTTTCCCACCACTGACATATGATTTTGAATGGGCCGAGCTGACTTATGCTGAATCCCACTGTTGATCCACCAAGCCCAAAACCAGCTCTTTTCCAACCTTCTGCTCCACCCATGCCATTAAATTTAAGGTGCCGGCCACATGACCCGGAAGCTGTCTGCGGACAAACGCCGGCTCCCTTGGTCTATAGAGCGAGATGAGCGCCGCAACCCCAGAGTCGGACACGACTGGACCTGATGGTCAGGGGCCCCTTTACTTTTTATGTCAAGAACATTCTGCTACCACTGACTTTCCATGGTTTTCATATGCTGCTGTGCTGAAAAGCAGCTAATATATACTGTATTCTACTGAATGTAGCTTCCTCTACTGCAAACACATGGACATGCACACCTTTTACAGCCTGCTTCACTTCTATATACAACTATCTATATATTTATGGGGTGGGGGGTGGGGATCTTTTGCCAAGGCTGGGACTGTTTCAGGCTTCTTGAATGACATTGCCTAGCTCAGATCAGCCAGGCATCTTTCTTCTCTTCCTATTTTAAAAATAAAGGCCTTCAAAACATGAGTTTTCAAGAAGAGAGCAAGACCAGGCCAAAGGGGGGGGGGGAGCTGCCAAAGTCAGCCTGAAAATATTTTGTACCATTTCTTTACTAAAATATTTTAAATTGCAAACTGCCTCAGATGCCTTGGCAGTTTCCTCAATGCCCGGGGGGGGGGGGGGCATGGGGTAGCTCCTCCCCATAAAGTAAAACAATAGAAATACTTAACTAAGTGACCAATCATGTCAGTTCTGCCCCCCCCAACAAAAATCCTGTCCTGGCTACACCCATGAATGAAGAGAAACATGAATCAGGACTACAGCATCGGAATCAAAACTTTTAGATGGGCAGTTTTGGGAGTGCCAATATTGGGGGCATCACCCCAACTATTCACTGGGACCTCAGTGCTGAGGGGAATGAAATCAAAGAGTTCATTTACTGGTCCCCATTTATAAGCTATGTGGCCCAACAAAACATTCTAATCCAGGCATCCCCAAACTCGGCCCTCCAGCTGTTTTGGGACTACAACTCCTATCATCCCTAGATAACAGGACCAGTGGCCGGGGATGATGGGAGTTGTAGTCCCAAAACAGCTGGAGGGCTGAGTTTGGGGATGCCTGGTCTAATCATTTCACCTGTTTCCTACAGTATCTACAGTATCTGGTTTGAGTCAATTTCAAAGCACTGTTGGTCTTTGGCACGGTGAACGAAATTAATAAGGCAAAAAAGGGGAAACACTAAGTATGCTGTATTTATTTTAGTTGAAAGTCCTGATAATGATCTCTTGACCTACTCACTGATGTAATTGTTTCTTAATGAGCATATGTTATAGATACTGCAGTGGGGCGGTGGTTTGTTTTACACTGCTCTACTTGTTTCCTCATCTCGCAAAGAATTTCAATAAAAGCATTTACAAAACAACAACTCACCTGCTCGAATGCATTTTCCGTAGCAATCAATGCAATTTACTTCCAGCAGAAATGGGATGCTGGCCGTTCTGTGCACCCGTGTATCTGGTTATTAAAATATCTGTGAGGTTTAGGTGAATTCGGATTGTTAAAGAAGATTATTTGAGACTCAGCAGCTGGTCATTTTTCGCTCTCCCTCTCTCACAGCCTTAGAACCTTTTGGGGGGTGGGAGAGATGCCGCTCTATGAAGGTCATTGGCAGCTGGTTCAGGACTGACCAGTGGATATTTAATTTTCTTCTTCTTTTAAGGATTAGGAAAAATCTCTGGACAGTGCATCTAAGAACATAAGAAAAGCCCTTCTAGATCAGGCTGAAGACTCAACATGTCCAACGTCTTGTTCTCACAGTGGCCAACCCAACCAGATGCCTATGGGGAGCATGCAAGAAGGACCCATCCAAAACCAGCCAAAAACTATCCATATGTCTGACACCTGGATTATTGATAGATAGACATGTACATTCGGGCACAGTTGGGTACCCATATCCCATTGAAATCAGTGGGGCTTAAGCACATGACTCTGTCTTGGACTGTGGCCATTAACTTGAAAGGAAGCTCTCACTCTTATCTGGGGCTCCCAAGCATTTTAAGCTTTTCTGCACAAAGTTTTGGATAGTCTAGTTTCTTGTCTTTCCCGGTTGGCCTACAGGGAGAGGAGCTGATGAATCGGTTAAAAAAAGGAAGGTGAACAGACACCAAGCACTTCTTTTCGGAGAGAAATGGGGGGGGTGCTCCCCCAACCACCTTGATGCTTTCTTTAAGCTGTATTTTTCAGTAGCAACATAAACACTTGACTGTCTGCCACAAGAGTTTTTTCTTCATCATAATTCATAGCTTTTTAAAGTTTCATGTTTTATTATGTTTTATATATGTTGGAAGCCGCCCCAAGTGGCTGAGGCAACCCAGTCAGATGGGCAGGATACAAATTATTATTATTATTTACGATTTTTGTACTTGCTGTATATTCCTGCGTATAAGACTACTTTTTAACCCAGGGAAATCTTTTCAAAAGTCGGGGGTCGTCTTATACGCCGGGTTGTATTTCTTATACGGCGAGTATATCCCAAACTCTATATTTTAACTGGAAAAGTTGGGGGTCGTCTTATACTCCGGAATATACTGTAGCTCATTGCTGATAACAGATACCTGTAGCTAGTTATAACAGCTACAACCACTTTCCTCTCTGGTTAATACTGGGAAGTGGACTCATAGCCTCATAGGAGCACATGCTGCTTCCCTGCCCCTGTGCACACATATTTATATTTAAAGGTCTGCCTGTACTGTATTTGCAAGCCTGTGTGTGTGTAAGAGGGACTTCAGACAAATTTGCTCTGAATCCTGGACGGATCCACTCAACCACTTAAATAACACATTTATTAAAGTGACTAAGAAAACAGAGGCATTGGTGACTTAAAGCAGAACAGAAGCCGAAGCGTTTTGCTTTAAGCCTTTAATATCTCTGTTTTCTTCGCCACTGCAACGCGGGCGCAGCCCCTGCCTGGACGTGGCGAGGCGAAAGAGGCAGCGCTCTGCCCCGACTCGCGATTCTGCATGCATGCGTGGGGAAAAGAAGAGGCCGAGAAGAAAGGAGCAGGTGACATTAATCGCATGCATGATCTCAGGAGACAATCATTTGAAATCTTAATTGGCTGCCTTTTAAATATCATTTAAGGTCTCGTTTGGCCCGCTTCCCTTTCTCTCTCGCCAGTTAAGAAGGCGTTGTGTCAAAGCCTATTTGCTTTCCTGGACGGCTCTCTCGCCTCTTAAGTCTCTCCCCCCCCCTAAAAAAAAAGGAGCAAAGACAAGAGAGAAAGAAATAGACCCATCATCAGCCGAGGTTTGCGAGGTCGATAAAGCTTTTAGATTTGAAGATGTTTTCAGGGAGCCCATTTCCTGCGGCTAAGAGTTGTTAATGGAGCTTAAGGAATTATCTTATGACTCCGACCCGGAGAGCCCCCAGTCTCTCTCTCCCAGTCTCTCTCTCCATCCCTCCCCCTCGCCTTTTCCCTCTCTCCTGCTCCCTTGTCGAGACTGAAGCTCCTGCCGCCGCCGCCGCCGCTGCTGTCAAAGTCTCTTAATGAAATGTAACGCGCCGCTGATTACAGTTTTATTTGGGCCCTATGTAAAAAGGCCATGTTAATTTCCCCTCCTCTCCGCGGAGGCTGGGAATTTGCCACGGCCCAGTGCGCGACAGAGGCGCTGCCTTGCAAGCCCAGAAATGCCACCCCCCGCCCTTCTCCGATTCTTCTCCCTAGTGTCGTGTGTGTGTGTGTGTGTGTGTGTGTGTGTGTGTGTGTGTGTGTGTGTTTAGAGACAGAGAGCCCCCAATTTCCGGTGGCTTTTCCCGCTATCGCCTCCAGGTAGATGCTGGGTGTTGGGGTTTCATTTGTATGTAACGCTGTCGGTATGTACGAGATGTATTGATCCAGGCTCGCTCGAGATTAATTTCTCGCAGAACCTGATGCCCAGCTTGATGCGGATTTGCTGGGGGCTGCGGGGGGGGGCGGAGAGCGCACGGCGCTAGGTGATCTGAACGCAATCCGCGAGGAAGTTCTCCTGCGCGGGCACCGCCATGAGAGAACGGGCAAGCGGGGCATTGCGCGCGAGGCTTGTCCCGCAGAGGATTGCAGCTTGGGAGAAAGCCCCCCCCCCCGCAGTCAGTTTCGTTGTTGGGTCGCTGATCCTGCTCATTTCGACGCGGTTTGCACAAGAGAACCTCCCCGCCTACTCTGGCCCAGTTTATTATAGGTTGTTTTATTCACAGGGAGGACAAAATTCAAAATTATGTAATGTTCCATAGGACTTATTCTGTACACTGGCGGGTGGGGGAGGGGGGAGATTCCTATCCTCTGCTGAGAAAGTATCCATCCGGAAACCTCGAGCCTTTTCATATTGTTGGTGACCGGGAAGAAAAGTTGTCCTGTTTGTTTCAGAACAGCTTTCACTCTCTTGAAATTCACGGGACTTGAGAGGGCTCCATCCTTTCTTCACCTATTTGCTCGCATTGTTTTTAAGGATAAAACAATCAAACCCACAAAGAAGTAACAGCAAGTCTCTATTTAATTGGCCATTCCAAAATTCCGCGCGTAAAAATAAAGGAACTGGGAGTAGGGAAGCTATAAAAGTGGCTGAGAAACGTTGGCATCAAATCATTTTTTTGAAGAAAGAAAACAAAAAATCCTGAGATGTTTGAAGTTAGCTGATTCTCTCCACCTTTGACGTTTCGAAACTCTTTTTAATGTCCTTATCTATTACAGTATTGCCTGGCTCGAGGAGTGCTGGAAAATTAAATGGCTGGGGTTGGTGGGGGGAGAGGAACTAAATATCTCCTGACAAAACACAAAACGCGATTTCTTAATAACAGGAAATAATTCTCGCGGGATGTGTTTCAAAGTCTCACGTGGGCTTACTCTGCACGGGCACATCTAGAGCCACAGTTTAGCGAGCGGAGGAAGCTGCTTTCCCTCCGTCTCCCCTGCGCACCCACCGTCCCTTCATCATTTGAGGTCCCTTGCCCGCTTTGCTTTCCCCCCCGAACCCAGGGCCGCTGCCTCCCAGCTCCCCACTGCGTCGGACTGCAAAGATGATGTGCTTTGTCTGTCCGCGGGGTCCGTTTCCCTGCAGCCGCCCGCCCAGACGGCATTAAAATTCCTCTTGGCCCAGCCTCTGGCTGCAAAGCCATCTCCCCAGAGGCTCCACTTTTCGCTATTACTGTCAAGTACCCTTGACTCTTTATTTTGTGCCCTTTTTATCTATTACAACTAATTCGAGTTCTTCTGCCCTTTTCAGCTCCAAGACGTGCCTTTCCGTAAGATGCCCCCTCCCCTCGTTTCTCCCCACTCCATCCTCTCCCCCCCCCCCCCCCGGTGCAAAGCCTTCTCGAAATTGAAGAGGCTGGTGGTTTTTTCCTGCGTTCCCTCCTCTCCCCCTTTTACTGTCAAAATGAAAATTTCACTTCAAATTATCTTGGCTGATGCAACGGGTTTCCTCGCCCCCCTTCCTTCCTTCCTTCCTTCCCCTTCTTCTCACACCCCCGCTTTCCCCTCTTTCCTTTCCCCAGGCCGGGGGCCTCCTGTCTCAGCCTTTTGACAGCCCCCATCAGCAGAGAGGTTCACTCATTTCGATAATATCATCCGAGGGAGCGAAAGTCAATATAATGACAGGGGGAATTTAAGGAGGAGGAAAAGGGGGGGCGGGTAGAGTGCGGGGGGGGGGGAGTTGCAGTCCAATTACAGCCGCTTGCAAGGAAAAAGAGAGAGAGAAAAGGGAAGGGACGGCGGCCACACCAGCAGCACAGCCACCGCCTTTCCGCTGCCTCGGTCCGAGCGCCTCTCGGTTCAGTTCCAGCCCCAGCGCACCTCCTTCCACCTGGGCGCCCTTTGGCGCACCAAACTCAGCCTAGATCCGCCACCTGCTTAAGCACTTGTGTTTTTCTTCTCCATTTGACTCCTATCAATAACAGAGGATGTGGCGGCTTCTAATCCCTTCCCGGCGCGATCCGTTGGAGAGATCTAGGGCGCCCTTTCGGATTTATCCTGCACTGCAGGGTCGGAGGTGGTGGTGTTGGATGGTTTTGTTTTGTCCGTTCGTTTCTTTGTTTTGGATAGTGAGAAAATAGAACCATCCCCACCGTTTGTACTCAGGAATATGTCCTGTTGTTGTGTCGCGTGGGACCTGCTCCCAGTACAGTAAATGCGCGCCGGGTTGCAGCAGCACGGACCTCTACCCTAGCAGAGTATTTGCGCCATCCTCCACCCCTAACGGGGCGTTTTGGAGATCTGTGTTGTGGCGGACTGCATTAGGCAGCTGGGCTATAAGAGCAACAAAAATGCACTGGCAGCGCGCGCGTTCCCATTTATTCTTGGACACCCCCACCGTACAAAACCGTCGCAAGGTCAAACAGTCAGTTGCCGTGCGGGACGGAGAGAAGCAAAGGGATTTGCGCCCTTGGCATGCAGAGGCCTATTTAATTGCTCAGAACAAGGTGGCTCGGTGCGTAAAAGCACCAGGCGCAGAAGTGAGCTGACCAGAGACGGGGGTTATATCTGGAGAAAGAATCACATGTGGTCTGTAGGAGGAAGAGGAGGAGGGTGTCCTCTAGAGAAGCCTTAAATGGCACCCTTGTTTCTAATCCCATCATTTAGACCTAACTGGGCAACTTGTGGATAGGGTGGCGTTTGCGCTTAATTTTTAATTATTTCTATTTTAAATAGGTGTCCACTGGAGCCTGTTTGGGGGGCACAAATCATTGCCTTTTCACCTTGGCTTTTGGGGACAGAGAGAGGCGATGAAAGACTGGTTTGAAAACACTTTCTCTCCTCCCACCCCCAACTCCCTCAACCCCTTAAACTTCTCTGGATTGTGGGTACAGATCTCAGGCGAGTTCTGTTGGTGGCTCTCTCCCCGCATCCTGCAGAGAAGTTTACACCCCCAGACTTGCGAAGAGAGGCGAGATCTTCAAAGCCCTGTCTGCCTTCTTCTAGCTAAATGGTAAATCGCCCGAGTCTTCTCCTGAATCGCGCGCGGGGGCGGGCGGGTGGAGGGAGAGAAGCGCTCGCTCTTTCTCTTGGCTGAGCTTCTATTTAATGTCAAAACGGTAAACCATCCGTCCTGAAGTGCTGAAATATTCATAGAGAATCCAACGATTCTCTCTCCCCGCACCAGCGAAGAAGCTTCAAGTTAAAACAGTAGTTTAAATCATCAAATGTTCCATGTGAAAATTGCTTCGCGCACATTAAAAAAGAAAAGGACCAGCCTTAGTAAAAGGGATCGCTACTCCACCGGTGACTTCGCATCCCTATAGCCCAGTTTTTATACAAAACCATTTATCGAGATCCATTCTAACTTTTCATAAAGATTTAGCATATTAACACACACCCCTTCCAAAAATAAATAGGCAACTTCATCCCCTAACCACTTAATCCACACAGCACTTGTATATAGCTTTGCAGTTTCCTGGAGAAACCGAATTCCCTTAAATTCTCGTGCAACTCAATCCTGTGCATGTTTACTAGTCTCCCTGGCTTCAGTGAAAAGCAACCCTGCAAAGGTTCTCATCCTTAATCGGAAAGAAAAAGAAACGAACGAACCCCAGTTTAAATCACAGCAGTCCCCGCTTAAACTGGACTGAGGATCGTAGCTCTGCTTTGAAAATTAAGGTCTACCGGGTTTGCATACACACATACAGTACTGTATATCAATCTGAGTAAAAGAACCTCTCAGGGTGCCTCGCCCCTCCCCCAATTTCAGACCACACGTGATTCTTCTACGCACGGAATAACTGTTGCAATAGAAACAATTAGACTGGCTTGTGTCTTTTTTGCTTAAAAGACTGTGCCATCTCTGCTTTGATAGCACAGTGAGGCAATTCAAAAGGAACAGAATAGTGGAATTCTTTTCTCCACCCATTTCCTGCCTGCCCTTATGTCCCAGAGCGAGCTTTGGGCCCTTGTTGCGGATGTGGCCTTGCGATTTACTGAACCTGGAACAGACGTCTTGCCAAACTGCACCAACGCCTGCAGCTGTCCAAAGGCGAGCACAGAGAGGGCAGGAGGCGCTGGCCCGCATTCACTGGGTAGGTGCGAGGGAGGATGATCGTTTGATATAAAAGCCAGGAGAGGATTCTTTTTGAGTCCCCCATTACAAACTAAGATTACAGTCAGACAGGTGAAAATGAACATATACATTTTAAGGCATAATGAGAAGTCGCCAGCCTCTTAGAGATTCTCGGTTTCGGCTGCTAGTGATGCAGCTGAACCAGGTAAAGTCAAGGTGGCCGGGTCTTAAGCTCGTTTAAGGACCAGAACCACATTAACGCCAAATGCACCCTAGATTTTAGAGGTGGCCGTTTTCCTCTCGGGGGTTCCTACCGAGATCTTTACCACTCGGGAGTATGTCCAGGGTGTCGAAAGGCACGAGCTGCAAACGCACTTGCGCTTGGAAAAGAATGCCACCCAGATGCGCAAGACTTTTGTTTCCAAGAGTGCACTCCGCCCTACATTTATTGACTGGGGAATTCCATACATCTCCACGGGACGTGAAATAGACACCGCATCTTCCAAAGCATTTGGGATCCAGGCATCGAAGCTCCATTTCCTACTCAGGCAACGCAAACAAACCACAAATCATAGGGTACCTCTGAGAGACAGACAATTTATTTGGAGTGAACATACCTTTTCGACATAGCTTATTTGTCAAGTTCAAATTCGGTGTGTGTGCGTGTGCGGGCAATGGTGTCAACTCGGTGGAAGAAGTGCTGTTTTTTGTGGGTGAGATGCTAATGATGAGAAGGGGAGGGTGGGGGGTGGTAGGGAAGTTCGAAGAAGAAACGAAAATTGGCATGCCACAAATCATTTTTTTTGTTTTTTAGAAAAAGGAAAAAAAGGGAGGAGGGAACAGAACAGACAAACAACTCCCTCCCCAAGAAGCTGAATTCGAATCTCGCGCCTGGTAAACTTTGCAAGGTAAACGCAGAAGGACGCCTCTATAAACTAGTGGAACGTGCTATGGACTTAAATAACCGTGAAGACATTGATCCCTTAAGGCTGCAGCCAAGTGACAGTCTTTTCGTTCTCTCTCCATTTATACCGGCAGCTTTTAAAATCCTTGCTCGGTTTTTGCGACGGAAAAAACGCCTCTGGTTTGGAGCGGAAACTCTCTCCAAGTCTTTCTCTCTCTGCGTGTGTCTCTCCACCTCCCGCCGCTCAGTCCCTCGGGGCCAAGCCTGTCTGCCCCCCCCCCATCCCACCGTCTTGCCTCCCTCCCCCGGCCTGTCCCAGGGAGGCGGACGGGTCGGTCGTTAGGAGCAGAACATTTTGCTGCCTGCTTTGGGGAAAGCCAGAAAGTCTTTGCCGGAGTCCTGGGGCGCAGCCAGGCCTGCCAGCTGCCCCTTGAGCACGGCGGTGGCGCCGCCGCCCAGCGAGCGCCCCAGAGCCCCCGTCTCCAAGAGGGAGCCTTTGGTGGTAGCCCAAGACACTGCGGTACTGCTCAAGGCCTGGTTCAAAGTACTGTGCCGGAAGAGCGGGTCGTGGAACACGCCGTCAACCCAGTTCCTGAGGTTGGTGACGGGGGAATCCTTCGGGTGCCTCTCCAAGACGCCCCCAGGCGTCGGGGGCGGGGCCGGTGCGGCGCTAGAAACACAGGACGCCCCCTGCTGGCGCTTCAGCATACACGACGGGTACTCGGCCTGGTTGAGCGAGGTGGCCGTGTGCGCCAGGGACCAAATCCTCGGCTTGCTGGACGCCTCCAGGAGCTGCTGCTGCTGGTAACACGGCTTGGCCTCGCAGCTCCTCTGCCGCGCGCTCAGCAGCTCCGCCGCCTCGCAACCCTCCGCGCCCGCCGTCGGGTCCTTGAGGCAGCTCTTTGCCCGCTCGAGAGGGCTTTCCAGCGGGGCGGCGCCGGCGCCCAAGGAGGAGGGATCCTTGCAGGCCTCGGTGGCGCACGCTTCCCCCTCCGCGTGGCCGAAAGCGGCAGCCTTCAGCTCGCCCTCGGAGCTCTCCGACTCCAGCGGGTCGTAGTCGTCCAGGTCGCTGAGGCCCAGCTCTTTGTCCTCCTTGCTGGCCGGCTCTGAGCAAAGGAGATAAAGGAGGGCATGTTACCAACGGGACGGGCAGGGCGCGGCAGATACATTTACAGTTGAGGTTCCTGCATTGCAGGGGGTTGGTCTAGATAACCCACGGGGTCCCTTTCAGCTCTACGATTCTATGCAATGGCTTTAAGGCTAGGACTCCTTCACCCATTCTCTGTCTGTTTTGCTTCCCCTCACTCTTCACAACAGCTCTGTAGGAGGATGTGCGGTTAACAGCAATCCCATTTTACTAATCGGAACCAGAAGTGTTGGATGGGAAGTGTATAGGGGAACACGACCAGCTAATATAGGCTGCGCCCCTTTACCTGGCTGGCTGGACACAGTGGGAGTGGCTCTCACAGGGAGGATTTCCTAGTGTAGACCCTGTGAGATCCAACGTCCCCTGTGTGTGCCTTTCTAGCAAGCACGTATTGTTGGTTTGACTGCGTTGTAAACCTCCCACAACTTACCCAAGGCCACCCAACCACTGCATGACTTCCAAAGGTTTTGAAACCCAAATGAAATGCCGGTGTTGCGCTCAGGCCTAGCAAAATAAGCGACGCACTTCTCTACGCGAGGAAGCAAATCTTTTTTTGGTCGGATGGGATGGAAACAGTTGCAAAGCCCAGCAGGCGCACCCCTCATTTGACAGCCCCCTTCCCCTGTCAAAGCAGAGCTGGACAGACTCAGAACGTACACTGGCTGCCTAAGGACATTCTCTCGAAATCCCCGGGACATAATGGGGACACTGGCAGCGCAGCTCAACTGCCAATCCAGAAGCCTCTTTATTGCATTAAGGGCAACACACCCATACTTTTTGTCTCCTGGACTCCCAACACCCATCACCCTTCTGTTTCCCCACGTGTCCAGTATCCTCGTCCCAGAGGAGGGCGACAGGGCTAAGATAGCTCCTCCTTCCCGTATACTGCTAAGAGACTTGGAAGATACCCTCGAGTTTCTCATTCTTCAAGCTCTCCCCTTGACCCTCTCCCTCGTCCTCGTCCTCGTAGGGTCTCTTTTCGTCCGCACACTTGTTCCTGGGGGGCCAAGTCATCTTGTTCTCCTTCTTGAGCCTCCTCCTGGCGTTGGCGAACCAGGTGGAGACCTGCGTGAGGGTCATCTTGGTGATGATGGCCAGCATGATCTTCTCGCCTTTGGTCGGGTAGGGGTTCTTGCGGTGCTCCTGCAGCCAGGCCTTCAGCGTGCTAGTGGTCTCCCGAGTGGCGTTTTTCCTCCGCGTCCCTCCATCCATGGTACCATATCTAGGACGGGGTGGGGGGGAGAGAGTGTTAGTGATAATGCAGCGCCAACTAGCCGGAAGAAAGCACCACCCACATGGTGTGATTCACCGACGCAATTCCATTTCCCGTGAGAAAGGGATCCTGGTATCAAAGGTTCACCTCTTTCTACAAAACCCAGAACGCGCTGGTCTTACCAGGAAAACGGTTCAACTTGGTTAAGCCTAGCAGCTAGAAAGACGGAGCGTTGGGATACACAATTGGTGATCAATAGGACCTTAACCAGGTTGCTACCCTGCCTATCCTTACTTGGGAGTAAATCCCCCTTGAAAATGGGGTCGCACAGTTAATCTTGTGATTTAGGCTCACCTCGAACATGGATGGAGTCTTTAGGACTTGCCTCGCAAATAACTTACTAGGGGCAAGACCAATGTACACCTGATCTAAATCGGGAGTATAGACAGCCTCGAAACAACGGCACTCGGGCTCCTGAAAAGCGTGCTGCGGATCTTGTACAGTGTATACACGCTTACTCTGAACTGAGTCCCGGTGACTTCTGAGTTTGCACCGGATTTGCATGTCTACTTCAGAAGGCAAACAGGCGCCCTTGGGAGGTGTCCAAAATTCAACTCCTGCAAAATGGATATCCTAAAATAATCAATTAATCAATCTACTCTTGTTCCAGAGCTCTGAGAGAGTCCACCGAAGGAACCTCGGGGCGCAGTTATTAATTAAAAATTACTTTATTATTAGTAAATTTCTTCTCTCCTACCCATTCCATATATATATGCTGCACAAGACACTCGGCTATACCTGAATATTTAATGCACACCATCGAAGGAAAGGTCATCAGCACCCAGTGGGCTTAAAAGGTTGGAGCAGCGTAAGGAGGATTCTTGGTGTTTGTGTTTTAAAGCAATAACCGCACCAAAGATTTTAATAAATGAACTACAAAATTGTTCGGCACATTTGTAAACGTGGTGGGGGAGTGACAAAAAGCGGCCTCCAACTTGCCCATGTAAAAGTAAAAAGAGAAGCCAGTAGGGGATGAGCGAACATTTTGGTTCACACATGTCAAATGATGAGTGAAAGGCCAACGTGACGTCTAGCTCGTGTGAACGAACCAAAGCCAGCCCAACACAGGCAGGACTTCCTGGCACCTTAATCGCCGTGGTGTTCAACGGGACCGATTGGACCATTTGAGGTTGGCGACCTCAAGTAATGATTTGCAGGGGCTAAAGAGTAGTCAGAAATAGAAGCCTCAGGAAAGAACTTCCCTTTCATTTCACGGTGTTTTTCAGCAGAGTCGGTTTCATGCATTCAGATCCCAGTTAAGGAAGTGTGCCCAACTCAAGCGGAGAGAAAGGTCGCGCGAGCACGTGTGAAGCAGCCCGTGGAAGCCAGTCGGGAAGAGGTATTTGTGATTAAATCAATACGGATCTATCGCTGTGATAGCGCAGGTCCTATCGCATAGATCGAGCGCTAAGGCAACCACAGTGCTTTCCTACTATCCCTGGACAATATCAATCAGCATATAGGGATGCTATACTTGAAAACGCTAGAGGATAAAACGCCAATGATATAGTAGGACGCTGGTGTGACTTCGCCTTGCCTTCAGATGTATTGTGTTCCGCCAATGAAGGCGTGTCTTCCTTTCTGACTTCGTACCTTGGGTATCAAAGCCCACCATTGGATTTCCGCATGTGCAGAAAACTAGGCTGTAGCCTGTGGAAAGCGAAGGCATGCGAATAAAATGGCATACGGGAGCTAATTGAGATCGACTCCGTAAAACTCTTATCAGGTGTGGGGAAACCTCCCCCACCCCGCGCGCCAGACTACAAGTCCCATCAGCTCCAGCAAGCATAGCCACTGACCAGCGATGATGGGAGTTTAGCAACATCTGGAGCAGAGTTTCCCGAAGTTCGGTCCCCAGCTGTTCTTGGACTACAATTCCCATCATTCCTGACCATTGTTCCTGCTAGCTAGGGATGATGGGAGCTGTAGTCCAAAAACAGCTGGAGACCCAACTTTGGGAAAGCCTGATCTGGAGGACCAAAAGTTCCCCCCACCTAATTAAGATAAAGGATGGAGACAAAGCTTTCCCCAACTGGATGACCTATATACCGTATGTTGTTGAACTACAACTCTCATTATCGAGTTGGCCGGGCTGGCTGACGCTGATGGGAATTGGAGTTCAACAGAGCGGAGGGCCGCGGGCAAATCCGCTTACTCCTTCGTAAAACGGATCGGGTCGCAGTATCGATCTCCATTTAATCAATGCGGACTTGCTTCCAAAGAAATACAGTATAGCCAGGAGAGGAGGGATGTCACCGAGATTAAGATCGGGCTGGCAGACGAATGAAAGAGGTCAAAAGGAAAGTTTTTGCATTTGCTGCGGGCTCCTCCAAAACGAATCGGAGATTAGAGGCGTAAAACTAGCTCCGGATCAGTGCAGAAGAACGAAGAACAGGTTCATTTCGTGCAGACAACACGGAAACATAACTTATTGGCATTTATAGAGATAAAGAGCGGACGCAATTAAAGCTCCATTTAAACCAGTGGGAGCTTGCCATTTCTTTCTTTCGGGAATTCGCTGGCTTTTAGGCTCCTTGGTTTCTCGCTGGAGTCAATGGGGTTTGAGCCGATTCAGGGCAGGTTCACACTGCACCGATTCCTCGTGCCTGATCTGGTGAGCAGCCATATCACCAGCAGCCAAGCACGGCCGTTCTCAAGGAAGCGCGCTTCAATGCTTGCTTCAGATGCATTTCAGGATCCCGGTTTGCAAGCGCTCCATTGGTGAGATCAGAGATCATCTGACTATGACACGGGGGGGGGGTGGCTTATTCTGGCCAGACTCGTTTCCTACTGGTCCTTTGAGAAAAGCACAAGCTGCTGAAGACGTTTCCTGATTAAGAAGCGCAATTAACCTCCTCTCCTCCCCTTGGCCCCCACCGCCTTTTCCTGCCCCGCAATGAATGGCTGATGGTTTGTTTCTTACCTGTCATATTGATACTGACTGAGCGTGTGGTCGTATGGATAGTATGCAGCCGCCTGGGTGATTCCCGCATGCGCAGATCCGCTCCCATCCTTCGAATCAAAGCTGTTCTGGAACATGAAAAGCAAAGGAGTCTACTTATCAGCGCTCCCCTCCCCCACGGGCAGTAGTGCTAGTGCTGCTGCTGCTGCTGGGGCAGGAATGGAGACATGCACAAATGAGGACGTTTTTATTTATTTTTTGCAATGGAGAAACACACCGAGGAGCAAAAAAAACCCAAAAAAACCTCTAGCACATTTTCAAAGCTAAACAGGATCCGGCTTGATCTACACTTCTGTGATTCTATCAGGAGGTTGAACTGTTTAGGCTGCAAACTTGGGCACAAGTCTCACTGAACTCAGTACCGCTTACTTCCGAGTAGGCTGGCCTAGAGTATTTCAGCAAGTGCTTACATTTCTTCAATTCCTGAAGTTCCTTGTACTCTGTCCACTAACTCAATGTTAGCATCTCTTGGCCCGATTTGATGCACATTTACTCAAAGGAAACCTTATCTTCCTGCAATGGAATTTACTCACAGGGAAGGTGATCAAGCCTCTGGAGTCCAGTGCTTTCCATCATCCGACTAAGAATGGTATTTTATACACACTGGGCTCCAAGAGCAAGTGACTAGGGATAAGCAAGGGTCAAATATCACCTAGAGAGAAAGTCAAATCCCTAACACACTTTCGCTGATCCCTGAAACACAAGTGCGAAAGTTGAAGTGCCCTCTTAAAACAGGCTGCAATCCTCAACAAACATACTTTCCTAAAAGGGGGGGGGGCAATTGCAGTAAATGGGACGTGACCTGTTTGCCACACAGGGAAGTATACGAAGAGCAATTTCTTAACGCATACATTTTATGCATAATTTCACATTTAAGCATTTGGTGAGCGAACTCGAGTTCCTGTTCCAGTAACAACTCCGGACTCGCTTTCTTGGGTCAGTTTCAGTACACAGATAGAGACCAGCAATGCCACGATGTCTTGGCTCTTATCATTTATCTCTAATTAAGTAGTTGGATCGCAGAGATCAGCAGACAATAGTTTCTCAGAGTTTATTACCGTCTATCTCTAATTCCATAGTTGTAGGCTGATCTCCGTGTTGTTAGACACCTGCATTAGCAACGCCTATGATTGACTGAAGTTTCTCACAACCCCTATTCATATTCACTTCGGATTACCCCATGGCACATAGACAGGTTACATAGCCGTTGGCTAATTAAACAATCCGTGGCTTTTTAAACTCTCTCTCTCTGTGGATTATTGTTATGGTTTGCTACTACGTTTTGTGTTTTTATATTGTAAACCGCTCTGTGCTCTTCGGATGAAAGGCGGCATAGAAATTTAATAAAGAAAATAAATAGGAAACATTTTGTAATCCCTCCAGGTTTGCCTGTACTAGTGATACAACTCTAACTCTGTCCACACTTACACACACGTGGGGATGCACAACACACACGTTGCTATTAAAAAGTGCATAACTACAAATTAGGTCCCGCTTAACTTGATGAGGTTTACTCCCTAATGAGTGTGCTTAGGATCTCAACCTTCCTTAATGTCCTTAGGGACTGGGTTGAGCGGTGAAACTTCTAGCTAAGCTGCGACTCTCTCAGTTTGTTGACTTGGAAGAACCAAAGTCACTTGGTAAGGGATAAGTGGGGTTTCCTTCTTGCCCAGTCAATGCGTTGAGGTGGAAGTCGTGCTTATAGCCGCTCGCTGCGCTGCGCAGAAGACTTACCAAGGAGTAGAAAGCCGACGCCTCCGTCCCGTAGGTCACGTAGTTGCCATAGCCTTGCGTGTTCGTGTAGGGACTCCCATAGACTCCCAGGGCAGCTGCCGAGTTGAGCTCGTGCCTGGCCGTGGCTAGCAGTCTGCTCTCATACACGGGGCAATAGACGGGGGTCTGAGCCGAGGCTGCCGCCCCAGAGTCCGTGAGGGTCCTGCCGGTGGTCTCACAGCAAGTGGTCAAGGAGTTGGTGGTCATCAGGAACTAGGAAGAGAGAAGACAGGGCAGTGATCGGGGAAGGGGCAACTCACAGCCATGGCAACCAACAGGCCGATCTACCAACCAGTTCTAGCGAAGGCTGTTTTTGGTCCCAAATCAGTGAGGTTTCACACAACCCACTGACTTCCGTGTCCATTGGTTTTAATGAGCATCTCTTCTTCACGTTAATTAGTCCGGAACAACCGCCACCCCCTCTATCCGACCTCACAAAGGGCACAAACTCGGGTCAGCACGGTCCATCAGTGTTATCACACAGAAGGGTGGTGAAACGCGCGATTAAACGGTCGTCTGCAACCGCCCAGTTATGGTACTTGCAGAATCCTCAGCTCCCAAGATGGAGCGGGAGGGGGGGGGGAGACCCAGGCCGAATAGCGGAAGGGAAAGGCAGTGGAAGGAAGTGGCTGTAATCCTATGCACGTTTACCTGGGAGCAAGTCCCATTGTGCTCAATGGGGCTGACTTGTGAATAGACCTGCATGGGCTTGCACCGTTAGTGATCTTAAATAAGTACCTTATATATTATGTTAAACCCAGTGGCTTAACTGGTTTGTGGATCGGGGAGAAATTTAAAGATCGGTTGGGGAGGGGGGGAAACCTAGCTCCAGTTCATACTTGTCAACTAAAGAGAAAGAGAGAGAGAAAATACTTTTCAGTTCTTAATGCATTCTTCCGGCAAGCTAGACCGTTCACATTAACATTAATACATACATCCGTCTCGGTTCTAGAACACATTTATTTCCAAGTAAAAGTACTGAGAATGTTAATGAAGTTTAATCCAAGATCCGGCTTCAGGAGAGCTAATTGAACATTTGTTTTAATTGCAGATTCCAACACACACTTCTGTCCCACAGTGGGGGTGGGTCCTTTTAAGGGTACGATCCAGAAAGGAGCTGAGCTGATACAGCTGATACAGAGCCCCTGACTGCAGCGACCTCGCACCCCACGTCCCCACCCAAGTTCCTGCTAAACGAAGTGGCTCGTGAATCTGGCTTGAACCATCCACCCGCTTACTTCAGAGTAGGTCCGCGGACCCTTGGGAACGAGCTTCTTCCTTCTTATCTTTTGCCCCAGTTCACCTCTTGGCAGTAAGTAAAACCCTCTGAGATCAATGAACACCTGAGATCTTTCCGTCTTCAGCGGGCTGCAGGAGTAATTTGTTCCAGGCTAGCTAGCACCCCTGTGAGACTAGAGATCTTCCAGATCTTCAGGACACGGCTCTCCAACCCAATCCTAAACGATACCCGCCCTTGACTCCAATTTAGCTCCCCACCCCTCACTGTTAACATTCTCACTCTAGGTCAAGGTCCCTCCGAAGTAAGCCTCGATGAATCCAGGGCAGGTGGACTTTCTAAACCATTCGTGGTTAGAGCACCGCAGCATTAGGATACCAAGGCGACACAGTCTCCCTTTTACCTGGAAGTAAGTGCCTGTGGTTTCAGTGGGGCCTTACTTCCGCGTAATAATGGCAGTCACTGCTCTTGGGGAAGTGGGGGGGTGGTGGTGGTTCCATCCCTTCCCCCAGCCCCCAGTTGATCTGAAGCATATCAGGTCCCTACAAAAGCGCCTCCCATGAGATGGGAATTCTCCTGCGCGCCTTTACAGAGGGGGGCAGAGATGCGATGGGAAAGGGCGTAGATGCGATGGGAGTCAGGCAGGACTTACCTGGGGTGCAGACGAGTAGGGGTATCCGAACTGGGGGTAGGACATGGCCACGGGGGGCTCCCAGGCTCCACGAACAACCAGGAGAGGCGCTGGATCCGCGAGCTCCGGAGGCAGCCTAGCTGTGCCGTATGGCCCCGAGTGATGGATTATCCGAGCTTCCTAGGGGCTTAGAGGACCAAACATAAAACCATATTGAATTCATCTGCCTTGAACCTGAAACTATTTTTGTGTGTGTGTGTGTGTTGGGTGGGGTTGTCTTCCCTCCCCCGCACAACACACACACACCACACACAAAAAACTCACGATCTTAAAAAGATATGCCTAGGCAGCATGGCGCTTCTTCAACACGAATAACATAAAAGGCACAGTTGCTCTGAGGTTTCATGGGGGGTGGGGTGGGAAAATACATATTTTGCCCACACACAGGCAGCGGCGGAGGGGGGGGGGAAGAGAACCACCCCTAGCATCTGACGTCGAGAAGAAGAAAAAACCCTGCAGAAACTGCCTCTCGCTCGCCTATTTGTGTGCACCTTTGGGGTAGGCCACGGCCTGGAATTTAAACCAAATACCCAGGATGAAAGTATGTTTTCAAACGCCTCAGAGCACGCTGGCTGATCGCATTTTCAGGGAGTTCTCCTGCGCTGATAAGGAAAGCGAACCCCAAACGTACAAAATGGAAAGATCCTGAATGGTTCATAACTGCATCTCAGATATCAATAGTTTGGAGAGGAGAAATCAGTGTCGTCTCTCTCTCTTTCTCCCCCCCCCAATCACTGAAGGGTGGTCAGCACTTTTAATTAGAAATTAATGAGCAGCTGCCTGCTGCCTCCTCCCACTCCTCCCTGCCCTGCAGTAATCAGTCCCACTTACAAACGAGGCCGCTGGAAGGGCAAGCGCGCAAGCCAGGTTTTAAATCAACAGTTGAAACGAGCTCCGAAGCTGACAGCCAAAGCACGTGGAGAAGGCGACCCTTGGGAGGACCCCAAAGCCCCGCCACAAAAGTGCACGTTAGGAAAGGATAAGGAATGGGCATTTGCGCTGGGCGGACATTATGTTAGACGTTTTTAGGCTTTAAAAACTTTTTTGGGGTGGGGAGATATGGAAAACCAAAGTGAGGAGGGACCACAACTTTGAATAAACTTCAGGCCATTGAGTGGCAAGGGGAGAGTGATCTTCAAACTCAGGCCAGATTTGATTTGCAAAGCGAGAGCATCTATCCATACTCAAAACAACAGCTGGCATTCATACAGCATCGTGCAATCTTCAAACTACTTCGCATGCATTCTCTCAGGAATCCTTACAAGAGCAATGCAAAACTGAGTATTTCCAGTACTTAAAATAAAATTGGGGCACGGGTCCAAATTTACATTAAAAATTGCATATGCTAACTTAAATGTCTATGTGCAGATATAGACAGCAAAGCCAACTAATTCCTCATCCAAGCCACTCTAGTTAAAAAATCCAGTTAACTGGTACCCACTTCAGATGTGTTCTTCTTTAATTCATTTAACCAGTAGTAAAGTGAATTTCCCAACAGATCCTGCTTCAAATCAATTAAGCACCCCTTCAATTATCCCATTTCATTACCTCCAACTCAAGAGAAAGTCATCTTCAACTGATGTAGTTCGTCAAATTTACACCCTTATACCTCAAATTAATGTCAATTAAGACCATCCCTTTCATTTCCCCATGGATTCATTATCCACTAGAAACACTCGGGGCACAGAGAAAAAGATCTGGGATCTGAGATACTCAGGCTCACCACTACTGTTAGCTACAGCCTGGTCAGTATTATCATCCTGGTCTTGCAGTGTAGGACAGATGCTGAGAGGGTGGTTGGCCTAAAACCTCTTAGCAAGTTCATAGGGGAGGGGATTTTCTGGTTCATAGTCTGTTTTCCCCACTACCTGTGCTAAGGTAGCTCTCAAACTCTCTCTTAATGGTTTTGATTTTTTGTTGTGGGCAGGTTTTCTGGCCAGGTAGACTATGAAAACTCATTCATATTTTTTAATCAGGAGACCATTGCAGTTGTGATTTCCTGGAATAAATATGGTAGCAGCTCCCCGTATTGTCAAGCACCTCATCCTTCCTCTGGTGTGTCCTCTCTCACATGTCCACATGGCAGAGAAACAATAAATCAGCTTTGTCACACCTGGCTTTCAGTCCTTAACTTAAGCCACATTTTTCTGAGCGGCAGCACAGAAATATATGAAATAATTGTGGTTCCCTCTCTGTATCATACAGATTCACTACCTGTGACAGTCAAACTTTCATACAGTTTTATCAAACTGTGCCCCTTTCTCTCAATGCCCACTTGGTATCCATTAGCTCCCCAGAATCCCAATGTCCAAGAGTCGCTAGTTTATATTATAACATGAGATCATAGGACAGCACTACCCTCTCTTTAAAAAAAACCTCTGATATTTGACCAGAGACTCTGTTTGAATGAGAGCAGAAGGCAGAGCTAGACCTTTCCTTAGCCCCTCCCCTTTTGCACCTTTGGATTATCTCTGGCCTCTAATCTAAGATACATTCACAACAAGCCCTTTAAATTTCACATGAGTTGGTCAAGAATAGTTATCACTCCCACCTTTGAACTGGAAGAGAGGGAAGTGAGAAAAATCTACCTTTCCTGAAAGTGTGCGTAAAGTGTTTTAAGAGGTGGCTAATTTACTATGTGATCTGTGTATACATTCTTATTTCATTTTATGACTACAAATATAAGACTACACCAGAAAGTCATTTTCTTGGAGACTTATTAAACCGTAGATCTCACATTTCTGCCAAAGCCTCTTGTTAGACCTTTTTATTCTACTAGGGAAGTTTAAGTGTTTGATGGGAGTGGGGCTTTAAATGTTTAATGAGAATGATATTTGGTATTTCTTGATTTCTTTCTCTCGTTGTTAGCCCAAGTCACCAGCACCATCGCTGGAAGGAGCAATGCACATTTCATTGATGTTAGTAGCAAAACACCAATTAATTTTAATCGAGTTGGAATTTCTGCAATGCTGAGTGCTGTCTAGGGCTCCAAGGCCCACCCTTGATTCTTTAGGCAAGTCGGGGATCTCTCATTCTCAGTGTGTGATCCTAAACATTTGGATCCTTAAAGACTTTTCTGTAGTCTTCCTTCTCAGCGAACATGCTGGCCTTAGCTGGAAAGAGCCAAATGAGCTAAATGCTCAATAGGATGGTTTCAGATAGGAAGGCCACTGCCATCAGTAAAGTGGGATTAACAGAATACAGTATTCTGGATGAAGGAACAAGGTAAAATCAGAAAGAATCTGGTACTTTAGAAGGTTCACCATAAAGATGAAAATTGCATTCAAAAGGCAAATACACTGCAAATGAAGTTTTGTTTGAACTCCATTCCCATTTATGGAAGTTGGTTGCATGGAGGGTCACGGAAGCCCTAGGCAAAACCTATTAAAAGTATAGGACCCTACGCAAACTCGTGGGCTAGGCTGAAGGTCTCTTTCTCTCCCCAGGATACTTATCATCTGTCCCATTTAGAGGGTAGGCCAGGATATAAATTCAGCAAAAATGTTCACTTTGAAGACAGTTCCAGTGTGATTGACTTCCGGCATGTTTATTAATCCTAAAGGATTAATTTACTTATAGTACCGGTATTACTCTACTCAAATTCTACTTTTGACCATAAAACAGCAGGAGATATCCAGCAGCAGTCATACTCAGGGTAGAGCCTTAAGTCCACTGACTTCAATGGAACTATGATATGACTGCCATTGGATATACCCAGGAAATCTATTTTTTGAAAGTAAGTGATTTCAGGGGGGGTGGGCAAAAATATTATTTTTAATCATTTTTGTTCAAGGTGAGAGTGGGCTCTTACCCTCCTTAGTAACTCCCTCTAAATTCAAAGGAGCATTTACTTTGGGTTAAAAGAGAGAAGTTATTATTAAGAAGTTGGCATACCATTACTACTGGTTTCACCACCCCTATCAGTCCCCTTCACCTTGTCACCTTTATCCAGGCCTCTGGGAGGGTAGGGGATATAGAAAAACATCAATATCTGAAAATCGGGATACTCTGCCTAGAGGAACTTGCAGTGGGGAAGTTAGCCAGACCCAGGGCGGGGAGTTTCTGTGCGTATTTGCGCGCGTGGAGAGGGGAGGGCAGCTGTGTCGGGGGAGGGAGGGATGAAAGGAGTGCAGACTTGCTCGGAGAGCTGCCTGGGTTCAGACATGTGAATAGCCCCAGGGTCACACTCTAATTAATGATGATGTTCCCTTCTTCTCCCCAGCTGGAAGACTTGGTGCCTCCCAGGGACGAATCTGCCCGCTCTGACAGCTCGATTGAGGGTGATGGATGACTATCTGGAGACCGCAGTAAACCTAATATAATCATATCTGCTGCGTAATTGCTATAATTTACCGAGGCAAAGCCTTGGCTCTAGGAGGAGCGCGTTAAAAGGCAGCAAAGGAGCTCAGCTTCAAAAGAGAGGGCTACCCTGAACCTAGTTTAAGCGTGTTTATCTGGGAGTAAGAGACACAAGCGAGGCTTACTCCGAAGTAGATGTCTTCAGATTACCGGTGCTAATTCCCTGGAACTTTGGTGAGACACTGGGCTCATCCATACTGTCCTTTAATGTGGATAGTATGAGGGAAGGGAAAGTCTGGGAAGGCAGTGATTTTGAGGAGAGCGTCATATGGACAGTGGAGAATGAATGGAGGTTTTGGAAACTTAACCAGTCACATTAAACGACAGTGCGGACGACCCCCCCCCTTTCCACTCGCATTGTATGTTTACTCAAATGAACATGCCCTAATTCCAAGGAAGAGCCCAATTCCACGTGTGTGGTTTTTTTAAATTTTAAAGCAAATCCCACTATTGTTCGTCAGGAACTGAGACCAAACCGGGGATGAAAGAGTTAACACCCTCTCACCCCCCCCCCCCCAGGCTTCTGCTATCTCTCTCCGCTCCGCCTGCGGCTTTTAAGTGAAAAGAAATACGTCTAGCACATGTCCAAACACAGATCTATCGCGCGCAATATGTGGGGTGTCCCACCTTCTAGTCCGCAAACAAGGTTGTGATCCTGTGCATGCTTGTCACGGAGTCAAGCCCACTTCTGGGAAGCTATGCCCAGAGTCGCACTGTAAAGTTTATTTGGGTAGATCTGGAGGTCGCGACACACATCGGTAGAACTTTAGCGGAAGGAGGCATAAGATTGTAGCGGTTGTATTGAAATCTAAGAAATTAATATTTGCAGGGCGTATAAAACAGATCCGCCCCCTAGATTGTTCCAGCATGTATGCAAGTGAGTAAAAACGCGTGTAGAAAGCAACTCTTGAACGACTTTGCAGGGTAACTCGCTCCACAACAAACCAGCAAAGTCAGCACGGCCTAGGGTTTAAGCGTATCAGACCCCAGGAATCTCCGGCACGCAGATCACTTAAAGCGGCTGAGCTATTCATGGCGGCCGCTCAAGTAGTTTAGGGATCGCAGACGCTTAACAAATAAATGCGTTGGGCGGGGCGGGGGCTGCTTCATGGGCAGGCTGTGACATTAATTTCCTTCCCCCCACCGGCTGCATTGCTAAAACTGTTTCTCTTCCTCGGAGCCCGCCTGTCGTTGACGAAGGAGCCAGCCAACGGGAGGAACCTCTTTCAGAAACGAAAGCCAAAGTTTGCAAGTACTTCATGGAGACTGGGGATGGTGGCAGCAATCAGAGCAGCTGCAGGTCTAGCCAGGCTTACTCAGAAGGCACAACCCCAGTCGACGGTAGTCACTTCTAAGGAAATTAGCTTTAGAGATCGTGGCCCTAAACAGGATGCAATCCTGTGCTCCTTTACCTGGGAATAAGACTCACCGAAACTCAATAGGAGTTACTTTCGAGGGGACCCGCTTATTAAAAAATAAATGATTGCACTCTGAGGGAGAGTAAGCCCCATTGAACGAGGACCATCTCTGAAGATAAAGGGAGACCCGAGAGCCACCCAACCTATACATTGCAGGTATACAATATCAGGAGGTGGGGGTGGGGATGTTTACTGCAACACGCAGGCGCGTCGGCCTCCAGGGGGCGGGGGCGGGGAGCAGCCTTCCAGATCTCCAAAGGAGTTCAGCGTTAAACGTTGCAATTAGCTGACTGAGGCAGACAACTTTTACAGAGGATGGTGCAATGTCCGTCCCCCCCCTTTCCGCGAAACCGCAACGTTGCAAATCAATCTCTCTCTCTCTATACACACACACACACGCATTTTTCAAATACTCAAACAATTCCACCGGGATCACCAACAACCCCCTGCACTTGCAGACAGAGCAAAGAAGTTTCTCGCCCGTTTCTGGATCCATAGCATAGCCTCTCTCCACCATGATCAATGCCATCCTATCCCGCTTCTATACAAAATTTCCTCCCTGGGACCGTTTGAACTGCAACCTTTATCCACGAAAAACGCAGCAAGTCTAGCATCGCGCTGTTGGTTAGGTGCTCAGCAGAAATGAATGCGATTTCCCCCCTTTTTGGCTAGGGACTTCCATAGCGTTGCGTTCAACTACAAAGTCGTGGTGGTGGGTGGCTAACTACTGGCCCCCCCCCGACTTCGGAGTAACAGCACGATCAGTGCTGATTGACTTGGGAATGTGTCTAATTAGGTTCAGTGGCGCCCCCCTCCCCGCCCCCGGTAAGTATCCATAAGATTGCAACTTTAGGTTTGTATCCTCCGAAGCACGCTTCCTTGGAAGTTTAGGCGTTGGGATGAACGAGTCTCGTGCCCGAATAAACACGCGCAAGATCGGCAGGACTTCCTTCAACGCGCCTAATAGCAGGGTGCATGGCTCCAGCGCCACACACTCAATCGGAAGTCAGCCCCCAAAGAACGAAGTGGGATTCGAATTCCCTCGAGTCCCTTAAATACGGTAGTACTCTCCCATACAGCCTAAGTTTCTCTCTCCTCTAGCAAACACCATGCCAAGCGATGCCCCGTTTCCAGGCTCACCATAAATCTGTGTGAGGAAGGTGAGTTTTCTCGCAAACGCCCCACTTTACGAGGAAGACACGCTGATGAATTTCATTATCTCCCCATTCAGCAGCAAAGCTAGAAAGTAACTGTGTCCTAAAGGCAGTCCCTGCATTTAGCAGTGTACCTCGCTCACGAGGCGATCCAGGGACAGGAGTCTGAGCGCTATCCTGTGGGAAACAACAACTTTTGCGCATAAGGCAACAAGCTGACTTCTACACGTAACAGTGAGCAGCCAGAGCGAAGCCCTTCTTTTGCCAAAGCGTAATTATCATAACACCTCTCCCAAAATCAGAACGAGTGGGTGCTATTTCTTGAAAAACATCATCATCAGCAACAGCAACAAATACGCCGCGTAGCAGAGCGAAGTGTGCAGCGTCTTCAGGGTCTAAATCTCTGCAGATATTTTTTTTAATCGTTCTTCAAGAAACAAAAGCCAATGTCTGGTTTTTTTTTTAATCCTCCCCAAGAAAACTTGAAAGAAAGAGAAGTGCAGGCCCTAGCAGGTTAGGCAGCTGCTCTGATTGAGGTCGGCAGGAAATTGATCCGGACACGTTTTGAGCAGTTAGAGAAACCATCGGGTTACAGTATTTTTGTCCTAAATTTGTCTGCTTTAATGGCCCGGGACTAACAACTTCCTCGGGTTCCGAATTTGCAATTAAATTCGGATTAGAATTCTCAAGCCACCCCTGATAAGGAAAGAATCCGCCGCATCTTCGTCCCCAACCCCTACAAACACCCCCCCCCAGCACCCAAAAGGTGAATAATCTAAGTTGCACTCCTGCGCATATTAACTTGGGGGCGAATCCCAAATAAAAGGAGAGGTACTTCCTCCCACACCGTAAACACGGTTTGGATCGGGCCAGAAGTTAAAGGATCTGGAGCCCGCGACCTTGGAAAAACCTTTCCCAACGCTTTGGACTTCGGTGCTAGCGGCGTTTCTCCAGGTTTCCTGTCTGTAAAATGGATGAAAAAGCGTAAACTAGAAAATTGAGGGTTATCTCCTTGCAGGCGACCTCACCAAATCTGACACTGGACTTGAGCTAGTCAGAGACCTGCAGAGGGTCTAGGATCAACCAGTGCGTGTGAACAAACTGGTTTTAGACAGGCGCCTGGTCAGACCTAACTCAGAACCCCCCCTTTATTTTCACGCATGTATCTGCACAGACGTTTTTTGTCGTTTTATTCTCCCAGCCTGGCTAATAACCAAGGCGAATTTTCTCCTGTTACCAGCAACAACAAATCAATGGGATTCATTTGCCAATGTGTTTGGCTCTCCCCCCCCATTAAATCTCCCCCTTCGACTTACAGTAAGGAATCTGTGGCGCTCCTCCAAAAACCACCTCCCCAGAGGACCAGGTTAGAAGGAGGAGGACCCACCCAGTTCTTGTCAGCGTCGAAAGCTGTGAAACCGGAGGTATTAAAAGTGTGTCTTCGAACATGTGCAGAGTGCCTTGCAGTCACTCCCGAAGCATGCACAACAACAGGATTGGGATGGGAGGGGGGAGGTGACAGAGTTTCTAAGCAGCCCCACTTTTCAGGCTAGAAACTGTGTCTGAAATCCTATACCCACTTGGCTGCGAGTCCGCCGCGTTGTACTCCGTGGGACTTCCTACGCAGTAAACAAATACAGGATTGCACCGACCAGCGCCGAGTTTACAGAAGCGATTTAAAGCACACACCCGCCCCGCCAAACAGAGGAACTTTACACCCGCACTTCCTTCATAGGGGTGTCCTCCCCGCGCCTTCACGGTCCTTCAAGCTTGGGCTCCTTTTCCATGTCCACCAAACTTTCTTGGCCAACGCAGCCTCCCTGCCCAAAGTCTCCTAGAGCAACCGACCAAAGTTGCACTCTATGCATGACCGCGAACACCCTTTCCCCATCCCCTTGCCGAGAACAGAAAAAGCATGCGTGTAAGGTGGCTTTCCTCTCAGCCCTAGGTAAACAGTGCCCAAGCCGCATGATGGATCGCCGGTAATTTCTCTTCCTTAGGCAGCCCGAGGTTTCCCAGCCGGCTGGCTGCAAAAGGCAGGCTATTGTTGGGGTGCGCGTGGATGGAGGGATGCATAGATGGGCGGAAAGGAAGCCGGGGTGCAAGTGCACCGCCAGCAAGGAAGTGTCTCTCTTTCTTGTTACCTGCAATCACGCCGGGCTGCGCCTACGATCTCCTGGCGAGAGCTTGTCCATGGCAAAGGGTGGCCGCGTCTTTTCGCCTCGCTCGCAGCGGCTCGCTTTGGAGAGAGCAGCAGCCACAGCAGCGCGCTAATGGAGACATTGCTCAGTGTATGGAAATACCTGACTGGAGTCAGTCCGACGAGTGAGTGCCTCCAGTCCCCAGGCGCCACAGTCACTTCACTAACCCCCTGCACCGGAGTGACGTTCGAGTGAAGAGCTGCGCTTACCGCGCGCCTTTTCCTCCTCCTGATTAACACTTTCCAACGCTGCCCTCGCTCGCTCGCTGCTGCTACTGCTGCTAACCACCTCCCCCTCCACGCTCACAACTTGCGCTGCTGGCCGCTGCCTGCGCAGGTCGACGCGCACAGCTCCGCAGGTTCGAGTCCAGAGGGAGGGCAGACGCAGTCCTCTTGCATTCCTAAGTCCAGCAAACGCGCTCTTTAAAAACCAGGCGCCACATTTCTATAGCTCTTTAGAATCTTCCAAGTTCTTCAGAACCATCGTCGTCGTAGCTATCCCCCTACAACAACCCTGGAAGGTAGGTCGATTACCTGCGGATGGAGGTAGGGGAGGTGGGGTGGGGAGAGAAGAGAAAGCACCAAGGCTTGTCATCAAACACTAGTTGGGGGTTGAGATGAGATCTAAACCCTGGGCTTCGTAGCTCACTGGCCGCTCTTTTAGCAACTATGCGACAACTGCTCATTGGCTCATTTCTGCAGCACTTTCATTGTCCAAAGCTATTTCTGACCCATTTCCAGCTTAGCATTATTTGGGACCCATTTCGACAGTAAGCCACGACTGGCTCACACCCTGTGCCCCTAGCAACCAAGAAGCTGACAACAATATCAAAATTTGTGAAAACTATTTAGCCTTATAATGCAATCCCATGTAAATCTATTAGGTCAGTTCCACTGAGTTCAATGGGATTTGCTCTCAAGTAAATGCCCATTGAATTGCAACCTTGCAACATAGGCCTAGGTACCTTTACTCAGAGGTAAGACTCACTGTGTTCAGTGGTACTTACTCCTAGATATGTGTGCCTAGGATTGCAGATTTATAGTGTGATTCTCTATGTTGTCTACTCAGAAGTAAGTCCCACAGAGTTCATGGGATTTACTTCCAGGTAAATTAGCACAGGACTGCACCCTTAATCTTATTCCAACCCTCTGAGCACTGTCCAGATTTGAATTATTTCCTTTCCTCCTAATGGGCAATTAGGTTGGGCCATACAACCCACGTCCCGCAGTCTGAAGTTGCCAAAGTCCCTTCTCCTAGCACACCAGAAGGAATCTTTCATTCAGGGTCCAGATCCCACTTACATGGGAAGTTCCTCAGCTTTGGAGGGAACAGGCAGAAAGTTGATTAGACCCAGAAAAGCCTATGCTGAGAAGCTGAAAGAGGTAACACTAAGACCAGATACTGAGGCCTGGAAATAAAGACCTTATATCTAATGCCTTTACAACTTGGAAGGAAGATAAGAAATTACCCCTGGCATCTGAATGCTGTTCTTTATTTGTGCTTGGGTGGTTCGTGTGGATGAAATATAGGTCTCCAACCCGAAACGCACTGCGGCCCAGTTGGTGCATTCTGTAGAATTAAATGGTAAAGCTCTTCCTGGCCTGTATCACTTCAGGCTGCAAAGGAAACTCCATCTTAGAAAGAAAGAAGCTCCTTCCAGATTCAAAACAAGCAGATGAGGGAGAAGAATGCAGCCGGGAGTCTTCCTCAAGCACACTCCCCACCACAGCCTTCACAAATTGCAATGCTTAACAAAGTAGTTCAATCCAAAGGGAATGAAAGCTTTGCCCACATGATTCTGCCTGCTGCAACTATAAACAGGAGCGAAGTATGTGCTGGCCGTCTAATAGCAGTTCCCTGATTTTAAGGGGTTTGCCATAATCAAGGCCATGATGGCTAAAGCCACCTAACAGGTGTGAATTCAACAGAGAGCAAGGCAAGCTACAGGCCAAATGACCTTGTGAATGGCTACCTCTGAATTAATGGCCTCACTTACCTTTACTTCTACTTATTTCAATCACACTCACTTTTGAGAATTTCCAAAGACTGGTCTTTTGCAAGAGGCTGTGCGAGTCTCTTGAAGCAAAAACCACAGAGAGTCTTGTGGCCCTTTCAAGACCAACACATTGATTATGGGATAAGCTTTCATGGAATCCACCCTGCTGGATATCTGCACCTGCAACTCAGGATAACACTTTGTGCATACGACGAAGTGGACTCCACTCCACAAAAGCTTATGCCATAATGAATTTACTTTTGAATAAATCGGCTTAGAACTGCCGCCTTTATTGTGGAATTGAGCCTTCGTATCGCTGTAATCCCTGCAACCTGCTAAAGTCTTTAAAGCTGTCGCTGGTGTATACTTCTGGGTAGAAGGGCAAACAACTTTTTACAGGCTGATCCTAAAAAACATTTACTTGGAAATAAGCTCTCTGGCCTTCTACAAACCTTATTTCCAAAGATCAAGTTGCTTTGCCTTTCTTGTTGCCTGTTACATTTAAAGGTGGAGGAGCAAGAGAGAAAGTAAGGGATATCAGTTATTTGGACTGGTGATATTCAGAGTTGTAAGCTCACTCAAAGGCCTGTTACAGTCTGAAATGTGGGCTGGAACTTTTCAAAAGAAAAAAATAGTTACAGTTTGTATCATTGCACATTATGGTATATGACATATGGAAAAATAAGAATGCTACTACTTTATATTTATATAGCTCTTTAAGATTTCCAAAGTGCTTCACAGACAAAATATCTGTAATCCTTACAGAGAATCCTTTAATGTAGGCCAGTAGAATTATTTCCATATTGCAACATGGGTGAGACTTCACTCCCTTTTCTGCTTGAAGAATGAAGGAGCAGACACCTCATATTTTGAAACTTTAATTCCTGTTCCTGAACTCAGACTTGACATTCTGCAGCCTGTATTCTAGCAGTGACATTGGAGTTTAAATCGCCATCTGCCTGCAAGTAAGGCAAACTTCCAAGTTTTGTGCTGAATCAAATCCAGGAGTTTCATTGTGAAATCTGAAGAGAAAATGTTAGAAATTCAGAATTAGAAACTTAAACAAGAATCCCAAATGAAAAATTCACACAGTTTACAAAGTTGTATCATGACAAAGAGCTCTGCTAGCTCATCAATCTTTCTATTTTTACTGTCCAGGGGGGTAAAGGAAGGTATTTTAAACACAGAAGCCTTGTAACTTATACAAAATGTGTGTGATGGGGAGGGGAAGAAGGAGGACAGTTCAAGAAAAAAAAATCTAGCCCTCAAGCAGTGCAATTGCTTAAACAGCAGGAGTGAAGTCAAGCTTGTTCAGGGCATGAGAAGTAAGTGAGTAAGCCAACCAACCTTCACCACCCTTGCACCCTCTAGATGTTTTAGACTACAACTCCCAGCAGCTGCACATCTGGAGTGCATTCAGGTTGGCGAAGGTGGAAATAAGTCATCAAATTTCCACCGCATCTGTTTGAGTTCCCTTGCGGTTTTGGTACACTGCTTCCTGCTCATCTCCAAATAGCAACATTGAGCCTAATGTACAAGGACCTGCAATGGGGGACATTTCTTTTTTCCTCACACTGAATTCATGACGTGATGTTGCAAGGACTGAAATACATTAGAAAGCCCTTCGGGGCTTTCAGAGTGAAAGGAAAGTTATTAATTTGAATTATGGCAGTGCATATATTTAAATATTAACTATTTACCTGGCACTGACCTGCATTTATCCAAACCTGCAGTTGTATAGAACTGTGGCAGAGCTTTTAAAAAATGGGAAGAGGGTTAGGGGAAACATGGAGGATTGCCTGTTCTCTCTGGCTACTTTCCCAGTGAGACCAGGAGGGCTCCCTTTCTTTAATGCAGCCATTAGAAAGATTTTGAGATGGAAATTAAGCATATAGATCCTTAAGCTTAGGAAAGTTCTGGGCTGTGGTTTTTGAACAGAAAATGCCAATTTACACACATGGATTATATCTTAGATTAGAAGCAAGCACATGTGAGAAAAAGCTCATGGCTTCTTAAAGGTAAAGGGACCCCTGACCGTTAGGTAAAGTCGCAGACGACTCTGGGGTTTCAGCTCTCAACTCGCTTTACTGGCTGAGGGAGCCGGCGTACAGCTTCCAGGTCATGTGGCCAGCATGACTAAGCCGTGAACCAGAGCAGCGCATGGAAACACCCGTTTACCTTCTCACTGAAGCGGTACCTATTTATCTACTTGTACTTTGTGCTTTCAAACTGCTAGGTTGGCAGGAGCAGGGACCAAGCAACAGGAGCTCACCCCGTCACGGGGATTCGAACCGCAGACCTTCTGATCGGCAAGCCCTAGGCTCTGTGGTTTAACCCACAGTGCCACCCGCATCCCATTCATGGCTTCTTATCTCACTGCAAAGCAACATGGCGAGGGGTAAGTTTGGAGCAGATAAATGACAGGGGAAAGGGGTATTTAATGCGTGAAACCTCAAGCGGGGAGGAGTAGCTTGGAAAGTGGCAACACAGAAAGGCAGGGCGCGATTAGAACCTGAATCACTGCTCTTTGTTTTAAATTGCCCCGTCTTGATGCTACATTTTTCTCAAAGAACTGGCTGCCAAGGTCTATTAGTTATTTATTTATTGCATTTATTTTATATCCCGCCTTTCTCTCCCAGTGAGAAAAGGGCACCTAACCCTTTCCCCTAATCTGTCATTGTTCTTTGGACAAGAATATATGATGCTCAGGGCCTGAAATGGTTGGAAATTGTATTCCAGAATAATGTATATATCGTTCATGGGAGTCCTGCAGATGTTTGGAAGGGTTGGTGTACTTATTTGAACAAACATGGTAGAAGTGCTGTCAGCCACATTATAGTGTCATTATCCACCTTTGTGAATGTGGGAATGTTAGGGATGTGGATTAGGATATATTATTAGATAGATCCTATCCAAGCTTGTGTTAGCAAGCTTCCAATATCAGCAGAGTGACATTCCCCTTTTGTGCGCAGCAAAGCCTGTGCGTTCAGGTTTGCTAAAACCTGTACAATATTATACTTCCTGGCAAAGTCCCCTTTGTCCCTCTTAAAAGAAATACACAACACAGTGTTTATAAAATAAGATAGAGTTTACTTACAGTTTCATCCTGAGTTAACAGCATAATCTCAGAAAGGCAGTCTTACGAGGAAAAGTTACAGATATATACATGTGGAGGCTACTAAGTAAAGTAAGGCTCCATCTGGTCTCTCTCTTGGCTGCAGGCCAAGAGGGAGAACCATCCTAACTGGAGATTCTGTGGAGATGTGTTCCCATTGAAGGAGAGAAGTCTAAGAGAGAGAATGGCTGCTGGCTGGGAGCTTCTATCTGCCAGCTAATCCATCTCATCTGCATATCTGGAGGAACAGGAACTTAGTCAGGTGTCCCTCCAGGTGAGTTCCTGTTAGTGGACACTCTAGGAACTGTTGTGACTTGTCTGCCCCAGTGTTCCATCCCACAGGGAACACCTGTGAAGTGTTAGAAAGAACAGAAAGAGACCACTTTCCAGTATCAGTCACCACAGGTCCTCTAATATAATGCAGAATGTGAGTGCAGAAATACAGGGCCTGGAAAGCATGAAATGGTCTCACAGATTGAGCAGTGATATTCAAGAAACACTATATAGTAATCATCTGATGATCTTGTGCCAACTTTTTATGAGCAGATATCCAAATTTTGTGGATGTCTTCCAGAGAATTGTCACAGAACTCAGACCCTGTTCCATAGCTTCTACAACTATACACTACACACAATCAATACACCTAAGCTGGTTTGACAGTCGGCGCAAAGAGGCCAAGAAAGTTCTGGCTAAGACAATTAGGGCTTCTTGTAAGATGAATTTGTGGAAAACTTGATTAAATGTAGGTTGACACTGCAGAAAAACAGGAAAGTTGAATATATGAAACCCCAGTGGCAAGAATTGGGACTAGCAGTAATGGAACAGAGGGAAGACAAATTCTGGGAACTGGTGGCCTGGGGTATTAATTCAGTGAGATCATCACAGGAAGACTCAATTCTTGCCTCTGAGTGGGTTAAATGTTTCTCCAAAATAATTGGTGGGCAATCTGGGCAATCACATGTACCAGCAGTTTGTAAGGATTTCTCAAACTTACCTGAATGGCAACCAGTCTCCCGATTGTTTTCTAAAGAAAGCTCTGTGTAGAATGGGTTGAATCTGGACTTAGTCATACATAGAGTAAGAGTAAACTCACTAAAGTCTGTAGGAATTAATATAGTCCTCAAGACTGAAAATCCCAATTGATTTCAATGGGTCTACTCTAAGGCTGTATATACATTGTACCTTTACAGGACGTTCAAAGCACATTCTGTTCGGTTTCTGATAATTGGTTCTCATGGGGAACTTACAGATTCTTGCTTCACACAACTCAAGGCAGTGTCAATTTACTCTTGGCAGAAAGCCAAGGTCTGCCTGGCCTGGCAACAACTCTCTCATTGGTTAATGACTCGCACTGAACTCTGTTATCTAGGAATGCTAGCACAGTTGTTTCTTGTGGGTGTTAGGAGTAGGAGTGCTGCGTATGGTTGGAGAGAGAGAGTAAGGATTTATTTTGCTTTGCTTTGTATGCAGAAACTCTGCTGGTTTTATTTTCTTTTAATAAACCCTGTAAATAGTTATTCTGCGTCTAGCCGACTAGTCATGTCCACCTCAACTAGCTTCTGCGCTGTGCAGGAAAACTCTGCTACGTTTGGGCTAAAGCCACTAGAGCTATGCCTGACACTTCAAAATTCTAAGACATTATTTACCTCAAAGAATTCTGGACACTGTAGTTCACCCCCCCCCACCAAGTTACAATACCCAGCAGCCCTTAACAAACTGCAGTGGCTATAATTCATTGAAGGGAAAGAATGTGCTTTAAAGGTTTAGTGTGTACACAGGCTTAGTCATTCTGGGTGAATTACTTTGGAATGTAACCTGTCATATAAATGAATGAAACTCAGTTATCCAAGTGTAGATCCTTACCTAGCCATAAGATGGTGGGAACTGAACCTGGGACATTAGGCACACAAGCCATGTGCTCTTAAACTGAGTGATGGGGTAGCCTACATATGGAATTGCCAGGCTGTAGCTCATCCGCTGCAACGAGAACTTGAGAAAACATTCCATGGAGTCAATGGGACCCCACCCATGGATCTCCTCTCAGTATGGCTAAGTATGGATCCACCCTAGTTACAGAGCCTGATGAAAGAAATGCACACCACCACCTCCGCCTTAGCCAGAAGCTCACAACCATCTGCATACTCATTCCTGAATATACATACAGTTAGGCTGCAAGCATTCATTCATTAAAACTAATGTTTTAATGTATTTTTAGTCTTTTGTTGGAAGTCACCCAGAGTGGCTGGGGAAACCCAGCCAGATGGATGGGGTATAAATGATGATGATGATGATGATGATGATAATAATAATAATAATAATAATAATAATAATAATAATTAGATCAAGCATTTTAAATTTTAAGCAGGACCATTGCCAACACCCTCTTGCTTCTGAATCCAGTGTGAGGCAGGCCATTGTAGGGTGAATTAAGATGGCGTCTAGTCAACAGAGTAGAACAGTTGTGTATACTCAGAAAGTGATCCTTGTTGCAGGGATAACATGGGCATGACAAGTCCGCAAGTGTCCCTAAGGTAAAGGTAAAGGACCCCTGGACAATTAAGTCCCATCAAAGGCGACTAAGGGGTTGCAGGGCTCATCTAAAGCCCTCATTTAAAGCCCTAAATGGCCTTGGTCCAGTATACCTGAAGGAGCGTCTCCACCTCCATCGCTCTGCCCGGATACTGAGGTCCAGTGCCGAGGGCCTTCTGGCAGTTCCCTCATTGCGAGAAGCCAAGTTACAGGGAACCGGGCAGAGGGCCTTCTCGGTAGTGGCACCCGCTCTGTGGAACACCCTCCCACCAGATGTCAAAAAGAAAAATAACTACCAGACTTTCAGAGGACATCTGAAGGCGGCCCTGTTTAGGGAAGCTTTTAATCTTTAAGAAATTAGTGTATTTTAATATTTCTGTTGGAAGCCGCCCAGAGTGGCTGGGGAAACCCAGCCAGATGGGTGGGGTATAAATAAATAAATAAATAAATAATAATAATAATAATAATAATAATAATAATAATAATAATTATCTTGCTTTCAGGCCAAGGGAGCTGGTGTTTGTCCACAGACTGCTTTCTGGGTCATGTGACCAGCATGACTAAACCACTTCTGGCACAACGGGACACTGTGACGGCAGCCAGAGCGCATGGAAACACTGTTTACCTTCCCACACTGGCATGCTTTTGAACTGCTAGGTTGGCAGAAGCTGGGACAGAGCAATGGGAGCTCACCTCATCGTGGGGATTCGAACTGCTGCCCTTCTGATCGACAAGCCCAAGAGGCTCAGTGGTTTAGACCACAGCACCATCTGCATTCAGCCATTACACAGAGGCAAACCCAGGTTTGGTGGATGCAGCCAATGAAGAGCTCCCAGATGGCTGGGTGTGCTGGGATATCATGCAAGTTTCCAAATACGTTGCTGCATTTACACTGTACATTTTTAGGCATTCACTTAACACATCTTAGGTGACATAAACCAGTCCATTCTCCATAAGGGCTCACCATTGGCTTGACCCGAGTTCATTATCTTTAAATGGGGTTGATAGGATGTGAGAGTTAACAAGGTAGTGACAATTACGGTATGCTATTATACAATAATTAATGCAACATTTACATTTTCCTGTTAGGAACTGCTTGAACAAAACTGTCTGCTAATGATTTAAATTAGCATTTAAAAAAGACTTCTATTGAACACTCACAACTATCATTGCTGCAGAATAACATATATATATATATATATCACTGATTATAAATACAGAGAGAGAGACATGGGGAGAGGGAGAGAGAGAGAGAGAGAGAAATGAGGGAAGCAAAATTTACTGTAACAAACATTTGTTATTCAAATGTTTCTGACATGGAGTCTAATTGTGTTTGCATATCACTGTCATGTAAATAATATCACTGAACCTCAGCCTAAAATGGTGCTAGCATTCTGGAAAAAAAAGATACATAAAGAGAACGAGACAATTTTGCTTGGCTTGACAAGTCTTTCACATTACCCATATACTGTATGTTTTAAGTTAAACCAAAATATAGCCAGGGGCAGACAGGAGTTTTAGCAGTGACCACCGTAATACTGAGTATTTTTAATTACTGTAACAATAAATCACAGAGGAATGTCCTCCAGGAGTGAAATAATTTTCTTAAAAAAAGAAAAAAGCCCAACATCTTGGAATATTTCTGAAATTCAATTAATTGAAGGCACCAGATAAAAGGTACAAGTTCTTAATGGTTGTAAAGGAACCCTAAGGGATGGAAGCG
This sequence comes from Zootoca vivipara, assembly GCF_965207765.1. Lineage (NCBI taxonomy): Eukaryota > Metazoa > Chordata > Lepidosauria > Squamata > Lacertidae > Zootoca > Zootoca vivipara. The sequence continues at coordinate 9,426,586 of NC_142591.1, read as the reverse complement.
AGCTCTCAGCTCAACTTCAAAGTGTGACAGAAATACTTACAGTATTACTTTAAAAAGTATTCAGATCAATGAATCAGTTAAAATTACTTATACATTTAAGAGCCTTTTCATTTTCTCTTTTTGAGCTGGAGAGACAGAAGTGCTCTCATTTCCTGCGATACAAAAAAAAGAAAAAGTCTGTTGAAACCTGTAAAAGAAATTGTAATTAAAGCCAGCCTTCAGTCAAAAATTGATATTATGGATTTCCAGTTGACACATGATAAAGAGGCCAGGGAAACATAAAAGTGGCTTGATGAGACCTACATTTGCAGGCATTATACTCACATTTCACAGGGTTGTGTAAATGCTTCTTTCCTGAACCCTTTGAGGTGCACCCATTGCTGGCTTCTCCACTGACATGAGAGCTTCCACCCACCGACAACCATATTGTACCATTCCCCCGACCCACCGTCATGATGTATAATTTCACAAAACGGCACCTTCATGTTTAGAGGCAGCATGCTATGACTACTAGATGCTACATACAGCGGGGAAAGAGCTGTTGCTTTCATGCTGGTGAGCTTCCCAGAAGCTTCTGGTTGGCTGCTTTTGGAGGCAAGCTGCTAGAGCAGAGTTCTTGACTTATGAAGGTTGATGGGCTGCTTTGGGGAGGCACAGGGCTGGCCTAAGACATTTTTCTGTCTGCTGTGAAGGACAAGATGGTGTTCCTCCCCAGAAGTAGACTCTGTCTTCAGTACCAGGGATGGGGAAGTGTCCTCTACTGTACTTAAGGGCAGCAGAAGAAGACGGAACAAGTTACATGGCACACACAACTCTTATGTGGGAGATGGATTGAGGATTCAATATGTATATTAAAATTTAAACCAGGCATCCCCAAACTTCGGCCCTCCAGATGTTTTGGACTACAATTCCCATCTTCCCTGACCACTGGTCCTGCTAGCTAGGGATCATGGGAGTTGTAGGCCAAAACACCTGGAGGGCCACAGTTTGGGGATGCCTGATTTAAACCTCCTATTCCATGTGTGTGGGAGAAATACAAACAAGTAATCAGACTGTGACGCCCTTATAGGTTTTGCAGCTTACAAAAACTTAGGAATTGGGCAGTTTTCCATCCCTTTTATTTGTGGTCTATTGACCTTTCTGTCTTCACCTCAATTGCAGAGAATGAACTACACTTTTTAGTAAGATAAACAAAAATGTTTACTTACATTTCAATGCAGGCAGCAAATACAAGACAGGTAAGAAAAACTTCTTAGGTACAAAATTAAAAAGTTGGCTTCAGTATAGGCTGTGGGTCACCCCCCCCCAAAAAAGGCTGTGTGTGTCTGGAACCCCCAGACACATGTCTGATTAGTTTGGAAGCATGGTACAGAGAGGGACTCCTCAGAGGCAGGCAGAAGTATAAAAAGGTTTGTTACAGAATTCCCACCCAGAGTAGGCAGGGGAAGTAAGCATACAGAGGGTCTTCTCTAGGAAGTTTAAGAACTCTCTGTGTACTAACCCTGTTCTTGTCTAGCAAAACATGCATTTGCGTTTTGGCTACAAATCCTACAGCTCTGACCTCCAGCTCCTTGGAACAGCTCCCTCCCTGCCTGCCTGGTTGCTGCCACCTGAGGCAGCTGCTCTATTCTGCATAATGGTAGGCCAGTCCTGGGGATGCTATTATCCTGGAACAAGGAGAGGTATTTAGGGACACGGGCTGGCTATGCCCCTGTCTCCAAGTCAGTCTAAATGAAAAAGTGCTCATTTGCTTGCCCAGTCCCAGAACTTGGGCTGCTCGCTTCACAAATAGCTGTGTCCATCCTGCTCTTCAAATATAAGATACAGGATGTGTGATGCTTGTTGGATGAATGCCCTGGTTTGGGCTTAGCCACACATCTCAGTTTATGATGTAACCTGACACTCTGATTTATGCATTAAAGCAGGGGTGTCAAACTCAAATTTATTGGGGGCCGCATCAGCAGTTTGGTCACCCTCAAAGGGCCGGTTGTATCTGTAGGACTATGTGTCCACTCTTTATTATCATAAATTATTGTCACTGCATTCAATTATTACTGTTTTTTGTAATAATGTAAGTAATAACTAGCTCTGAAAGCAGAAACATAGTCAGAATAATGGCAAGTAGATATTCAAATGTACAATTATTGTACAATTTATTGAAAAATGATTTTTGGTAACTGCACTGGGTGGTGGAGGCTCGCTAGGGTTTCATGCAGGACCTTTGCAGAGCTACTAGTACCTGGAGATGCTGGGGTCCTTCTGCATGCAGGACAGATGTTCTGCCAGTGAGCCACCACCCTTCACCAAAGGGACTGGCTGAGGTTGACTCACTGGAGCTGCTCTCCTGGTTCCAGGGTTTAAGGGCCAGAAGTATAAAGCAGCATCCTATGTTTCTGAGGAGAGGGAGAGGGAGGGGAGGGAGGGGGGAGGAAGAAAAGAGGGAGTGGGAGGGAGAGAGGAAGGAAGGAAAGAGGGGAGAGAAAGAAGAGTAGGAAATAAGGAAGGGAATAAAGAAGGAAAGAAAAAGAAAGAGGGAGAGAAGACGGAAAGGGAGAAGGAAGGAAGTAGAGGGAAAGAAAGAATAATAATGAGGGAGAGGAAGAAAGTTGGGAAGGACAGAAGGAAGAAAGGAAGGAAGTAAGGAAGAAAGAAAGAAAAGAGGGAGCAGGAGGGAGAGAGGAAGGAAAGAGGTGAGAGAAAGAAGAGTAGGAAAGAAGGAATAAAGAAGGAAAGAAAAAGAAAGAGGGAGAGAAGACGGAAAGGGAGAAAGAAGGAAGGAAGGAGAGGGAAAGAAAGAATAAGAATGAGAGAGAGGAAGAAAGAAAGGGAAGGGGGGGGTCGCCACCTTGATTCAGCGCCAGAAAAGAGCGCGAAGGGACCCAGGGGCAAAAAGCATTTCCCCAGCCCCAGCTGTTTGTCGGCGCTTTGTTTGCGCGGCGCTTCAGCAGCAAGGTCCCACTGCTGGGTCCCGCTGGCTGGGGCGCTCGGCGGGCCACATGACGAGGTCTGGCGGGCCGGATTTGGCCCCCGGGCCTTGTGTTTGACACCCGTGCATTAAAGCCTTTGGTGGAAACAATGTCAAGAGTTCCTACTATCTTTGCCCTGCTGTGAAAGCCAGGACAGGTACTGTATCATAAGACCACATGGTATGGGTATATGTGTATGCCAACCTTTTAATGCTCATGGGCACAAATGGACTTTTGAGTGAGTTCTGTGGGTGCCACCCTTCTTGTAACATCTCTGTTTGCTCCTCTGGACCCTCATCCCACCAGGACAGAAAGAGAAATTGCACACATGCAGGTGTTTCACTTTTCAAGGGATCTGGGTAAAAGTTGGATCCAGTGGAATTAATCTGAGCCTTGAAAGGCACATAGAGCTGAAACACATAGCTGCCAAGTTTTCCCTTTTCTCGCGAGGAAGCCTATTCAGCATAAGGGAATTTCCCTTAAAAAAAAGGGATAACTTGGCAGCTATGCTGAAACAGGAAGTGGCAAGGAGCACCACTCTTCCAACTTCCTCCTTGTAGCTTTCAAGGGAGAAAAAGGTAAGCACCCTGTGCCCAAATGGGCAATATGAATGGTGTTGGTGGTGGGAGTTCAGAACCTTTGTTGGGCACCAGAAGCATGAGAGAGCATTTTGTGACCTCTGCGTGCAGTCTCATAGCAGTGTCCCCGATGTGTAGGTCTTTATGTGAAATAGCATTTTTTTTAAAAAAACCCTCTTGTGCAGCTTGAAGTGGCAAAATTTCACCAATTCAACTATTAACACTACAATAAATTATGAAAATGAATTGGTTGCTTCGTGGCATCATATTCCAACAGCCAGTAACAGAGAACAAGGTCTAATTCTTTTCTCCAAGATTGAATACTCCATATAAATTGCTGAGTCCTCATTTGCAACCAGAAGTTCTGTGGTCCAGAAACAAGTTTGCTGTCACCTGCTGTGTGCATGAACTTGGTGTAAAAGTAGAGTGGGATGGAAAGAATTGCAACTTGTTGTCAGGAGGATAAGTTATGAACACCTGCTCAGAAGTGCATGCATCCCCGAGAACTCCTTTGAGCTAAGAGTTATTATGACACATTTTTGATAACTCTGTGGACTACCCCCCACCTACTGTGCTGGCAAAGGGGAGCGCTGTGGGTCACTGAGCAATGAGAAAATTCACAGTGGATTACAATCACAAAGTCAACTGTGCTAAGGTGTCTTATGATGGTTTATTCTCCAGAAACCAGAATAACAATAAGAAAGAAAGTTGATTCCCAACAGACAGTTGAACAAAGCAACAAAAGATCGTGACAGTGACCTATAAAATATATGGATCACCATCTTGCAAAACAACTTCCTGTATGGAATTGTAATGCAACGTGTATACAAGATAAGAATGTACTCTCAATCAAAATATAATGCAAGCCCTGCAATCGTTTCAGTTTATAATGCTATACAACTTAAAATATGCTTTTAGGCTGACTGTAATGCAAGTTGTTGACAATGCTGCAAAGAGCTAGTCCGGTATAGTGTCTAAGAGACTGAGCTGCCTTATCATGATCATTATTACCTCCTTCAATAGCACTTCCAGTCTAGAAGTTAGCCATCTCCTCAGTGGGAAGCTAATCTGGTTCTCCATTTCAGCTGATGCCCTACCCAAGAGGTTCTGGTGGGGAAAAGAAATGGATGCCAAACAAAAATATCAACAGTTCATGCCCTTTGGAAAGTTGAAAAGTCATACTTTGACAATATGAATGAGAGGAGGACATACAAGTCCTTTCAAAACACCAGCAGATATCAACCAACAAAACTAGTTAGAAAACCATGCACGGTGAAATTCTCTTGGCCCAAAGTCATAACTTTCTGGAGGGGTCCAGCATTGTGTAAGCAACTCAAATTTTAACACATCTGATAGAGGATTTGCTTTTATTACGTAGTTCCCTTTATCCAGCTCTTCCTGTTGTTCGAGGTGGATAGATAGGGCTTCACTGGAGATAAATTTGGGGGAATGGTAGTGATTCTCATCTCCAAAGAGTAAGGGATATACTGTACTAATAATCAGGTGGGAGGAGAAAAGGATGAAAGAATGAATTACCAGAATGCAGTTTCCCTTCTGGAAAAGACTTACACCTGCAGGTAAAGTCATATCCTCAATTCCAGCTAACTTTCATTGTAACAACAACAACAACAACAACAACAACAACAACTTATTATTTATACCCCGCCCATCTGGCTGAGTTTCCCCAGCCACTCTGGGTGGCTTCCAACAGAATATTAAAATACAATAGTTTATTAAACATTAAAAGCTACCCTAAACAGGGCTACCTTCAGATGTCTTCTAAAAGTCTGGGAGTTGTTTTTCTCTTTGACATCTGGTGGGAGGGCATTCCACAGGGCGGGTGTCACTACCGAGAAGGCCCTCTGCCTGGTTCCCTGTAAATTGGCTTCTCGCAGCGAGGGACCTCAGTGTCCGGGCAGAATGATGGGGGTGGAGACACTCTGAGGCCATTTAGGGCTTTAAAGGTCAGCACCAACACTTTGAATTGTGCTTGGAAACATACTGGGAGCCAATGTAGGTCTTTCAAGTTATGTGGTCTTGGCGGCTGCTCCCAGTCACCAGTCTAGCTGCCGCATTCTGGATTAGTTGTAGTTTCCGGGTCACCTTCAAAGGTAGCCCCACATAGAGCACATTGCAGTAGTCCAAGTGAGAGATAACTAGAGCATACACCACTCTGGAGAGACAGTCTGCGGGCAGGTACGGTCTCAGCCTGCATACCAGATGGAGCTGATAAACAGCTGCCCTGTGCCTCCATGGACAGCTGTGAGTCCAAAATGACTCCCAGGTTGTGCACCTGGTCCTTCAGGGGCACAGTTACCCCATTCAGGACCAGGAAGTCCTCCACACCCACCCGCCTCCTGTCCCCCCAAAACAGTACTTCTGTCTTGTCAGGATTCAGCCTCAATCTGTTAGCCGCCATCCATCCTCCAACCACCTCCAGACACTCACACAGGACCTTCACTGCCTTCACTTGTTCTGATTTGAAAGAGAGGTAGAGCTGGGTATCATCCGCATACTGATGAGCACCCAGCCCAAACCCCCTGATCCCAGCGGCTGCATGTAGATGTTGAAAAGCATGAACCCACCACCACTTTCTGAACGTGGCCCAGGAGGAAGCTCCCAACCCCTCTAGACGGTCCAGAAGGATCTTATGGTCGATGGTGTCAAAGGCCGCTGAGAGATCCAGCAGAACTAGGAAACAGCTCTCACCTTTGTCCCTAGCCCGCCGGAGATCATCAACCAGTGCGACCAAGGCAGTTTCAGTCCCATGATGAGGCCTGAATCCCGACTGGAAGGGATCAAAATGGTCCAAATGTAAGGTTCCCATCGAGGCAGCATGATGGATATCTTCATTATACAACTGATGATGCCTTTATTTCTTTGTCTTGTACCCTTTCTGATTCCGTTTAATCACTTTACTCTGGTAATTTCTGGAAAGTCCACCCAGGCCAAACAGATTTGTATCTACCTGTGAAGAGAGTTTATTTTGTGTTCCCAAGTCCTACAATTTGGAGTTCCATTCTGGGTTCCATACAACTTCTGAAAATTCTTTGGACGGCAGCTTAGAGCATCTGAGAAGTTAAATATATTTATTCCCTCTGCTGTGCTCTGCTTTGCATGCGTTAATATTGAAACGCTACCTGTCACCAGCTTCTCTTGTCACGTCTCCCTGTTGACTTCTCTGGCATTCAACACAGCTTCCTGGGGCCTCGACTAACCCGAGTTATTTTCTCATCTTGAATTTTGCCACCTCTTTGCCATCCTTCTCCCATGACCAGTAATGCAGATTTCTGCATATTTTTATTTAATCTCTTAAATGACCTTGATGCAAAAGCTGGCATTTGTTTTTAAATAAAAAAAAATGCCGGCCAGGTTTTTAAGTTATTTTGCTCTGATGTAGCTTATCGTTGTAGTTTATGTGTTTTAAATTTATACTGTTTCTACATTTTCTTTGTTATATGTATTCTGCTGCTAGGTGCCCTAAGGACTTTCTGAAGTCATGTTTGGTGGGGTATGGATAATATAATAGTAATAAAAAAAACCAACAACCTTTTTTATTATAAAAAAAGCTAATGCCACTATAATAATAGCGGCAAAGGTGTTTTCACACCTTTCACATCTGTGGGGGGTGATCAACACTAAAATCAAAAGGTCAGTCATCCATAAACCACACATTAAGGTTCCGTCCGCACTATCTATTCAAAGCATCATCATACCACTTTAAACAGTCCTGCTGCCTCACAAAGCATCCTGGGGACTGTAGTTTGTTAAAGGAAGGAGTAGGCAACCTAAGGCCCAGGGGTAGGATGTGGCCCAATCGCCTTCTAAATCCGGCCCGTGGATGGTCCGGAAATCAGCGTGTTTTTACATGAGTAGAATGTGTGTTTTTATTTAAAATGCATCTCAACCCAGAGATTTCCCCCCCATATTGTCCGCCCCCCCACATGGTCTGAACATAGCTGCCAAGTACCCCGTTTCCCCCGGGAAACCCCCCATTTTTTCATACCGTTTCCCGGCGGTCCCCCGTATCTCTTCGTCTCCCGTTATTCTCCCTTATATTTTCCTGCTGGTGGCCATTCCCCCCCCCTGATTTGCCCATCTATGGGCACCAAAAATGGCCGGTGCTGGCTTCGAAAGTCGCATCTATGCATGTCCGGAAGTGCGTACACACGACTTTCGGTGTCGACAGCGGCCATTTTTGGTGCCCATAGATGGGCAGAGCAACACCGGAAGTTGCGTCTACGCACTTCCGGACATGCGTAGATGCAGCTTTTGAAGCCGGCACCAGCCATTTTTGGTGCCCATAGATGGGCAAAGCGACACCGGAAGTTGTGTCTATGCAACTTCCGGTGTCACGAGGCTGCCGGTCCCGTATTCTGCAGTCCGGGACTTGGCAGGTATGGGTCTGAGGGACAGCTGAAAAAGGTGGCTGGCCCCTGTTTAAGGTGTTGGAGAGCTGTTAGGATCTTTAGTACCCTCACAGAGCTACAGTTCCCAGCGTTCCCTGAGAAGAGGGATTGACTGTTAAACCATTATGTGAATTGCAGACTCATAGGGGTCTCCTATGAGGGGAAGGGAGGCAATTCCCCTTGCTGCTAGCAACCAGCAGCTAGTCCCTATGAACCAAAAGGATCAGAATGGGAATGGGTGTGTGTGGTAGGGGACATTTTGTGCTAGCAGTGTTACAGATGAGCATATACAGTTGCCCATTTCAGGCCATTGCTGACCACAACTCCATCTATACCAATCTTGTCTAATCTGACAGGCAGTGTGGGTCTCTAAACCCAGCTACATACAAGCTTCTTCACTTAGAGATGCAAACAGGGCTGGACTTTGGTAACAGAGCACCCTGAGCATGGAGAGAATATAGCACTTCCTCCCAAATATTTCTTATTTTCACAAGAATTCCTTTGGGTACAGTTGCTTTTATAACGGGCCCGTCTTAGTAGCGTATGTAAATACATATATTTGTGAAAACAACATGCAAAAGTGAATTGCCTTAGGGAAAGGTGCTGTGCAAAAAATGTGTTTTGTTAGGGAAATTGTGTACAAATAGGTGTGTATCAGGAGCAACCAGGATTTTCAAGAGGACGTTGGTTTGAAAAATACAATCAAACTGATATGGAAATGTAGAAACCGGAATGGACCCAGGGGTGAACTTTGGTAATATGGCACCCCTAAGGTAGGACAAAATTTGCCCCACCCCCCGATATTTATTATTTTCACAATAATTCCTTTTGGTACAGTTAACCTGTATAAATATAGGCTGCTGCTGCTGCTACTGCTATTCTTGTAGTTCCCATTACAATTATTTTGCATCCCCTTGGCCCTGGTACACACATTCCTGATTGAAGCTCACCATATGATGCAACAACTTTGAGTTTCTCTACCCTCAATTGAGCAGAGGTCAATGGTGTTGAGCGGGACAGGGGCAATTAACAGTGTGATTAATCCCATATCACCCACTGATTTTCACTGGGCATTACAGAGGAGCAGAGGGGCAGTGTGTACAAGGATGCCATTTTTAGTGGCAGTCCTACATCTTCAGTAACAGCTAGTTCTGCTGTAACAAGGTTACTCTCCCAGAACATTGTGTTCTTCCAGCCATAATTCAGCAAGATAGCAAGGCAGGGTGGTAGATTACAAAATAAAGCAAACACAATTAATTTAATCATTGACTCAGTCGTATAATTCAAGGGCGCCCAAGTTTCTGCGAAATGCCGACTGTTCTGATTCGTGCAGTGAAATAAACTCTTAACTCTTAGACACAAAGTAATAAACGTTTGTTATTTCTGTATGACACTGCCATGTCTTCCCTCCTTCTTCTACTTTTGTAGCCTACTTTAAAAGAATTCCAAGTGTTTCCACCTTTAATCAAATGAATCTTTCAGAGCTTTAAAAATGATTTTCTGGTGCTTTTATAACTTTAACATCTCCCGTGAAATCTTTAGGGACTGTATAAAATCTAAGTAAAAGTATTCCTAATCCTTTCCTATTATCATCTCTGTTTACTGTGCGGCAGCGCCACAGATTTCTGAATTCTAAATACCTTAATTATTTAGCAGTATATCAGAATAATACGTAATAAAAAGAGACAAATCATCATGTTTTTTTCAAGAGGGAGTGCATCATACCTGAGCAAATGACCTGACTTTTCCATTAGAGGCGATGCGCTGAGCACACAGCTCACGGTGTTCACACTCAAATGAAATGCAGATTTCTTTTTGAACATTTGACAGACATTTAAATATAGAAATGGTTCTGTGGGCCCTTCCAGTAGCTTTGAAAAAAATCATAATTCAGACCAAAAAAGGACGGCAAAGTTTAATCAATAGATTAGGCTGCAGTCCTAACGCCACTTACCTGGGAGTAAGCCCCATTGAATTCAGTAGAAAGTAGACTTAGTGAGGGTTGTGTTATATAACTTTGGTTCAAACCCTGTGTTTGCCAGGTGTTTGCGACTACAATTCCCATCAGTCCCAGCTAGCACAGCCATGCTGTCTGGAGCTGATGAGACTTGTAGTCCCAAACATCTGGAGAGTACAACTGTATGTACAAGCATTCTTTAGTTTTAGCAATTTATTTAGATGATTTTTTTGCAGTCCTATAATTAGCCGAAGTCTGAATGAGGGACCTCAGGGATATGAGTGCTCCATCAGTGGTGAGCATCTCTGCTCATGGGGTGGCATCTACACCCCAGAGCAGCCCTGAATTGGCTCCCAGAAAGCTCCATGGGTGAAGCAATTGCGCAGCAAAGTTCTTGGGCATAAGCCTGGGATAGCTCAGTCAAGCTCCATGTTGGGCAAAAGATTCCTGCCTTGCAGGGTGTTGGACTAGATTATACTTGGGGTGTCTTCCAACTCTAAAATTCTATGATTCTATGATTTTATCATGCATACCCCAATACCAGCCTTCTTTGTGTTACTTCTTTGTGTTTAGGGAGGCTTTTAATGTTTAATAGATTATTTGATTTTATTTTTCTCTTGGAAGCCGCCCAGAGTGGCTGGGGGAACCCAGCCAGATGGGCGGGGTATAAATGTTGTTGTTTAGTCGTTTAGTCGTGTCTCTTTGTGACCCCATGGACCAGAGCACGCCAGGCACTCCTGTCTTGCACTTCCTCCCGCAGTTTGGTCAAACTCATGTTCGTAGCTTTGAGAACACTGTCCAACCACATTGTCCTCTGTCGTCCCCTTCTCCTAGCGCCCTCAATCTTTCCCAACATCAGGGTCTTTTCCAAGGATTCTTCTCTTCTCATGAGGTGGCCAAAGTATTGGAGCCTCAGCTTCACGATCTGTCCTTCCAGTGAGCGGGGTATAAATAATAAAGTATTATTATTATTATTATTATTATTATTATTACTGCTCCCACCACCAGTTAACTTTGTGGAAAAGGAAACAGGCTGTTGGGGTTTGGGAAAGTGCTTGGGCATCATCACATTCTCAAAGATGGTAACAGGAATGTGAGGAATCTATCATCTACCTACCTACCTACCTACCTACCTACCTACCTACCTACCTACCTACCTATCATCTGCAGAGCTCTTTCTGAATTCAGATAGGGGTGGTGGTCTTACCCATCACTAAAGAAAAAAGTATGCATCAGGTATCAGAAGTCTAAGAAACACTATCTTAGATGAAGAGGTAACTGATTTTGTTTTTTCTCAGAGCACTCAGAGAAAAGGAGGCCTTCACAAACAAAATTTACACTGTTCTGAACATTAATGGTCAATAGCATGAAATTATATACAACTATAGAAGAAGGGAAAACAAAATGGAAAGGGAATCTAGGCCTCTCAATCAATATTTGTCCCTGTACATATTTTTTCATGGTTCAATCGCTTTTTGCCTCTTCAACATTCAAGGATTCTGTAGTATTAAAAACAGGTGAATGATTATAACTAAAACCCAAATCCCACTGGGGCCCAGAATAAACCTCCCCATTCAACGTGTTTCTTCAGTGTAGTTAAATGGCATTCGGGGAGCCTGTTGGCATTTTACTTTGAATATAATATTGCTGTTATTCCCAAAGCGTGTGCCAGAAATGACTCGCTCCCGTGGGACTCATGTTCCCACTTTCAGGAAAGGCTGCCCACAGTATCTACAGTTCTTTTCTGGTCTTTCTTCAGATAGTCTTCTGAGGCCCATTCTGTCCTCCATTTGCCCACTGAATGTATGGGTGTCTCTTCTGAAGAGGGCTAGAGATGCAGCGTAACTGGCCTCAGAGAAGTCCAGCTTGTGTTTTTGCATAAGGGATTGTTCTGTGCTTGCTGCGGCAAGCTCAGGAGAGCCCTGTTTCAGTTTCCCTCTTCCTCTTGCCAATGAGAGCATATGGGTATGCAGGCAGTTAACACAAGGAGCCATCGCAGGGAATGGGGATCTGTGTGTGCCTCTGATGTCCTCTTTCAATCCATACTATGCTCTCTATCCATCCATGCACCATGCAAATTATTTGTGCTCTGAAGTTACTTGCATGGCACATGGAGGGAGGGTTGTATGGGGACTTGGGAGGCATGCAAAAATCCCCATCCCTCCCCACTGTGGCCCATTGTGTCGCCTGTGTGTACCCATAAATTGCCCAGTGGCAAATTGAACAACTATCCCAACCGTGAAGGCTCTATGACCCCTGTTGGACAATTACCCATGTGGATGCTGTGCTCATACTCAACTGGAAGAGCCCTGTTGGGATTATCCTTTATTATGACTACAGTATTGTTGTTGTTGTTGTTGTTGTTGTTGTTGTTGTTGTTGTTGTTGTTGTTGTTGTTATTATACCGCCCTATACCCGGGGGTCTCAGGGCAGTTCACAGAATAAAATCAAGATATAAAACCACAAAATACCTAATAAAAATAAAAACAACAACCCAATAGCGCCCCCCCCAAAAAAACACATTTTAAAAGGGCATAGGATGTAAATTGGATCAACAAAAGGCCTGCTTAAAAAGGAACGTTTTTGCCTGGCACCTAAAGGTGTATATTGAAGGCACCAGGCACCAGGCAAGCTGCCCCGGGGAGAGCATTCCATAGATGGGGAGCCACTGCAGAGAAGGCCCATTCTCGTGTTGCCACCCTCTGAACCTCTCGAGAGATAATGAGTTGAATCCACATTACAATAGTTCTATGTAGGTCCCATTGAAATTAATCTGAAAAATGTGTTCCAATTGAAGTGAAGCCCCATTCATTTCAGTTGCAACGAAATTCCCTCAATCTGGATCCAGCCCACTGGATATTCTCTAATGAAAATGTTTCTGGATTTCCAGATAGCCTATTTCCCATTGACGTAACTACCTTTAATATTCTTCGTTTTTGGACAACCACATTTTATATATATGTCTGTGTTCCCTCCATCACACATTTGCTCAAACATTTTTCTTTACTATAGTATATGGTGTATACTATAATATCAAGAAATTCATTTGTAATAGGATGCTACCTGTTTAAACATATACAAAGATAGTCCTTTTCTCCAAATAATGTTCTGCCATTGAAACCACCAGCTATCTTCCGCATCCTTTACAAGAAGTAATGTCCTGAGTTTTTAATGTCAATGAATACTTCATAAATCTTTTGCAGATCTTGAAGGTCTCTGCCTGGAAGCAGCTAGGTCTTTTCCTTTCCTCTGAAACAATCAGAGGCTTTCAGAATTGGCGATGAGCTGAGATAGTTGGTACTCAGTGATCACACAGCCTCTTGTTAATGGCAGACAGTTTCTATATTTAGATAATGAATGGCCCAAACTGGATATTTCCCCCAGTAACCACAGCAGTTAGAGAGTTAGGGTAGGACCTTTTTCCTTACTTCAGTGTGGTGGTGACCCATGTCACTTTCAATTTTTTTCTGTGCCGGTGGACTGTTGATTCAACTTAGTTTGTTGATTAATTAGGCACATGCTATCTGCAAAATGCACTGGTTCCATTCATTTCAAATACATTGTGCCTCTTTCCAACTCTTTCCAGTGTCTTCCACTGTGAGAGACAATATGGTTGAGCAACATCTGGAGGGCCATAGGTTCCCCACTCCTTTCACACATGGAGTTTCATATATGGTGTTTGTCGGCATCTGTCTGCCTCCAGAGAAAATGGAGTTCACCTCTGGGTGAACCATCACTGAAGTGACTTTCCGGGGTGCAAGCCTGGGCAGTGTGTCTGGAGGTCCAGGGCTGCCTAGATGACAAGACCCCTCTCTCTGCCTCACTAATGTGGTCCAAAGGAAAGCCAAGGAATATGTTTGGCAGCAGCTTGACTGCAGGAGTTGCCAGAAGAAGGTCTACAAGACACCTTCCAAGAATCTTAGGGGCTCCACACTGGTGGGAAAGCATTAAAAATATGACTTCTCCTCTGTAGCCTAAAACAACACATTCCACAAGTATACCACACTATTTTTTTGAATGCTTACCAGTGGCTCATAATGAAAGAAAGTGGCCGCTCTCCACATCAAATGGAGGGCGCCCTTTGCGTGCCCACGCACAGCACCACCGATCCTACGTGACTCCTGTCAGAGCACTCCTGGACTGCCTCCCCAGGTCGCAAACCTTGAGGTTCCTGCCAAACCTCAGTTGATAGAATCAGCCGCGATTGGGGAGGCGGGGCCAGGGGAGTGGACCAAGTAAGGGTCGGGTCCGCTCTTTAAGCATAAAAGGGGGTGAAGCCTACCCTGGCTGTGCGCAAGGGCATCGTGCTGGCAAAAACAGCGATTGCGGACTTGGAGGAACTCCATGCCATGCACCCTAGCATTACTATCCTTTGTTCAGAACTTATTCCACCTTTGCCATGTTGGGGCACTCACAAACCATCCAGGCTGAATTACACATTGGAAAAAAAATTAACAGGGCTATCCACTCAGCAGTCTTGCATCTTGGGGGCCGAGCCATGAAGCATCTGGACATTAAAACCTACAGAAGGGATATTTTCAGGCCTGACAGAGTGCATCTTACCACCACAGGAAATGAACACTGATTGTCAAATTGCTAGGTTTTTTCAGGTGTAGGTAGTCTTGGCGGCAAGACTTTGCAGTCTTGAGTGGCGGTTATAGGCCTTGGGCGGAATCCTTTAGTCTATCTTCCCTAAATAGGGGGTGGGGAGTGTGAAGCAGTGACACATGCCCCCCCCTGCAAGGGTTGTGTTGAGGGGAGTCACTGGCCATACACTGATAGGTTGTCAGTGCACTCCCCTGTGTTGCAGTGAAATGGGGGGGGGGCTCTCTGCTTAAGCATACGTCTTCCAGAGCCAGCCCAATCCCCAAGCAGACTGGATAACCTTGATGTACCCCAGATGCCTGGCTGGGGACTGGGAGGGATAAATGCCCAATGCCTAAGCCAAGGTCTTCCTACATCTGAAAGTTTAATAAAGTTGTGGCCAATTTTAATCCCATAACACAGGCATTTTCAAAGTCCATTTCGGAGGCCTAATCCGGCCTGCCGGTCGGCTTAATCCGGCCCCTGTGGCAGTTTATTTCCTAAAAAAACCTCAATCTTAAAAGAAGCTCAACAACTCCAACTCTAAAAAAAGTTCAACAACTTCAGTCCTAAAAAAGCTCAACAACTTTGGTTGGCCCTCTGGTTGGCCCCCACAGCCCTCTTTGAAAAAAGTTTGGACACCACTGCCATAACATGTTGTCATGCGTCATTATTCCACTCGGGTGTCGCCTGGGGTCAGGGGGTCTCCGCCTGGGCGCGCAATATTTCACACAATGCCTCCTAGTCTTGGAGACTCTCCCCCCCTGTGACTTTCTTAACACAGTGTCTTCCAGGAATGAAATAATGCCAGGGGATGGGAATTTTCCAAGAAGAGCACCAGAGGATGCCACTTTTGGTGCCTCCAGATTGCCAGTATATTGCAAGAGGTGTTCAAGGGCAACATGGAACTTTAGGTTTGTGGAATTAAAGCACATTGAAGGGGCTCTGTCTCCTTAACACCACAAATCAACTTGATAAAAGAGCCAGGCTTTCTGTAATTTGGAAGGTGATGGGGAAATGCATTGAAAAGTGTGGAATGCATAAATGGCTAATGGGAAGATGCGGAAAAATCAGGATGAATATAAGTGTCATGCAAACAAATCAGAACGAATGCTCAGTCTGGACATGTGAACCTCTGTGTAGGCAAATATTTCATCTGAAGGAGCCCTCTGTACTAAAAAACCAACCAACAAACCTGTAATGGTTGAAGATGATGCAAGCAGAAAAACGGTTTATGGAAGGAATGGAAAGTTTGAAACACAAAGTCAAGTGTATCAGTGATTTCAATAAGACGACAAATGATGACCTAACTGATGTCATGCTAGGAATAAAATAGAAATATGCTGAGGTTAGGCCAATCCTGGATGGGAGACAGAAAAGCTTAGAGAAACTATTACAGAATGATTGCTGAACATCATGTTAGCGTGACAGGAGATTCTGAGCACACACCAAGAAGTTACAGTGACAGAGTTTTTCAAGGGCTCCTAACAGTTCACTGAAGATGCAATGGCAACCAGTTCCATCCATGCAATAAGCAATGTTTAAAAATAACACCCCTCTTGAGTTGACAATCATCCTGGAAGAACAAAGATTTGTGCGGGTAAAAGGAAGGAAAAATTCAGTGATATACAGTGACTGTTCATAGTGAGGTTGACAGGAATTCGTACTTCTGTACAGACACCGCTTATTTCACTGTTTCCCAAAATCCCAATAGCCGAGGCTCATTTCCCCCTTGAATTAAAACTGGAGACATATTTTATTATTATTTTTAACACCTGAGATGGTTTGCTTTAAGAGTGTGGTAAGACAAAGGTTTACCTGCTCTCTGAGAAACCCACCCTCCTGTGTTCTACATGGGCATTTCATGAGCTACTTATTTTTGCAATGTATATACCCTACCTTTTGCATAAGGAAAAGAAGATAATAATAAAAACAGTAATGAATAAAGAAGCAGAAGGAAAGGTAAGGATGTGCTGGTGACTATTAATCCTAACATAGCAGACACTCCATTAAAAGCTGGATCCAGTAATCAAATGCCATTAAAAGCCAAAGAACTTCCTGGCACCCAAAGAACAGGAAAGAAAGAAGCGTGATTGGGGGGGATTACATAACTTGGGGTGCTTCCATCCAGGTGACTTTTTTTACTGAGCATTCATCCTGATTGGATTAGATGATGTGTGTCAAAGCAAAGGTTACCCCATACATTTCAGTGTGTTTCCCCCTCACTTTCCTTCAGGCGCGGTGCTAGGGCTTTTTGCGCCCTAAGCAAAACAACTTCTGGCGCCCCCCCCCCGGGCGTGCATGCGTCATGACACACGCGCGCATGCACACCGCTGATGCCCCTGCGTCCCCTCCATTGGCGGGAGGAGCACGGGCCAAGAGGGGAGCTCGGCGCCCTCCTGCCTGTGGAGGGGATGCTTTGAGCTCCTCAGCAGTGGCGGCAGCAGCGCCCATAGCTGAAGGCTTCAGCTGCGGGCACTGCTGCTGCTTGCTCGCTGCAGCCGCTGGGGAGCTCACAGCGTCCCCTCTGTGGGTGGGAGGGTGCTGAGCTCTCCTTTTGGCTCGCGCTCCTCCCGCCCGTGGAGGGGACGCTGGGAGCTCCTCGGCGAGCGGGCGGGTGGCGGCAGCACCCATAGCTGAAGGCTTCGGCTGCGGGCGCTTGCCACCACTACCGCTGCTCGCTCGCTGCGACCGCCGCCGCTGGGGAGCTCTCGGCGTTCCCTCCATAGGCGGGAGGAGCGCGAGCGCGCGCCTTGGGAGGGTGGCGGTGACGCGGCGGGGGTTTTGCAGGGCAGGCTCGGCAGCACCCACTCCATTTTCGCGCCCTAGGCAGTGGCCTAGTCTGCCTAAATGGACGCACCGGGCCTGCTTTCCTTATTGCAAAAAGTCAAAATTCCTCAGCATCACCTACACTGAAGGGTAGGCATCCCTAAACTTTGGCCCTCCAGATGTTTTGGACTACATTTCCCATCTTCCCCAACCACTGGTCCTGTTAGCTAGGGATCATGGGAGTTGTAGGCCAAAACATCTGGAGGGCCGCAGTTTGAGGATGCCTGCTGAAGGGCATCACCTCTCCAGGGTCTCAGACTTGAGGTCTTTTCCAGCTGCACTTGGAGTTGCCAGGCCCCAGGGATTGACTCTGGGGTGTTCTGTGTCCAAAGTACATATTCTGGCATTGAGTTATGCCCCTCCCCTAAATATTTTGGCCATGGAGGGGTTTGAATCTGTGAACTCCTGAGTATATGTTTGCTTGCACCACAGGCCAGGTCTCTATTGACCCAGTGCAGACATACATTTTGTTCTGTATTTTTTTCCAGTTCCCACTATAGTAGCCCGAGTATAGTTAGCATATTCACATGAGTGAGTAAATGTTGGGGTCATTAGAGTCATAGCAAATGTATGTGTTGTAAAGGAGTTATTATTTTCAGTCATGATTTTACAAAGTAGCAACAGAAAGGGTGGGCAGGAGGGGAGAGGATAACCTGCCATTGTTTTCTTTACATTGCCAACACACAATATAAGGTGACGAGTATATTTTTAATCCGAAGAAAGCTAACGTTACAACGCCCATTCATGGAATTAATGTATATTCCCATTGTTGATTTATAATGCCATGTCGGGAACAAACTGCCAGAGGTCCTAACCTGCTTTTTAAATGGAGTTAACAAACGAAATAGAAATATGAAACCAAAAGCACACACAACCCTCCACATTAAACTCACATTTTACCTGTAATTTTGATCCTTTTGGGTTAAAGGAATGTTCAAATGCTTTCACAGTATTTTTTTTTGATTGAAAGAATTTGTAATTGGATTTCCAAACATGCTTCTTTCATCTTGGGCAGTACAATATGCACTTTGATAATAACACGGCTATGTCATTAGAAAGAAATCCATTTACGAGCTTCGGCATAAAATGAGATACAGAAGGAGACAATAAAATGCTTTCTAACATAATGTACCTTATTTTTCATTGTATTCCATGCCTGCATTATGAATAAGTAATTTTATAAGTGCATCACCAATACGGTTCGCCTGATCAGTGGCTGCTGTCTGTGAGCTGTCAGCGCTCCGTTGCCACCAAAACCGTTCTCACCATCACATGAATATCTAATGAACTTTATGCAACTTTATTACAGATCAGAATCAGGGGCTAGAAACTTTTTTCATGAATTTTAAAGTCATCTGAATGAGAAAAATGGAAACTGTCAATACCAAAAGGAGGAAAAATGTGAACATATACAAATTGTTGCATTTCCCCATCATCCTGAATTCCCCCCTATTTTCATGTACAGTAAGTGTTTATTATGCTTCCCATGTATTCACTGTAGCTTTTCTTTTTGTAAGTCATCTACTGGCCAGTCATTCTCAGCTTTAGGGATTTTGTCATATTTCTCTCTCTCCAAAGAACAGGAATGTAGGGTGTTGAATCAAGCTAAGACCATCTTGTTCATGGGTAGCCAAAGTGGTGCCATCCAGAGGTCTTCGACAACGCTTCTCCACATCCCTCTGACCTTACCAACACCTTACTCTGAAGATCTACTCATAACCCTGGCTTTTTAGAGTTGGTGACTTGTGGAAGTCAGCTGGTAGGTAGTTCACCACACCTCAACCAGCGCGATGCAGAGTCTTCAGAGATTTCCTTCTCCCAGCAGAACGGAGTCCCCAGTTAAGGGGAAAACTCATCTCCCACACAGTTCAAAGCAGGGGTCCCCAAAGTAACAAAGCGTTCATGGTCTCCAGACACAAGAGAAAGCTGAAAACTGCTATCTACTTCATAGAGTTATTCTGGTCTTTGAAGTAAAGGTATATATGTACAGAGAGATCTGCTAACAACTTCACCATGCTAGCTGTCAGGGACTGGGCAGAGGAGAAATGGTGGAGACAACCTCCTCAGCCTGACCCTTCCAGAGAAGAAGAAGACAGTTCAGAATTACAACAGGGGTTTGAGGGAGGTCACAGCTCAGAGGAAGATGAGGGGAAAAGTTGGGAAATAATAGGAGAGGAGGAGGAGCTGGCAGACACGTCATCACTAGAAAGCATTCCAGACCCACCATCTCCCAGAACCCAGAGAGCCTTAACAGTAGGAGAGCAAAGAGCTTGGAGACAGATGGGCCTAAGCAGCAACCATAAGGTGTGTGTGTGTGTGTGTGTGTGTGTGTGTGTGCTGTTGATGAATGAGGAGGTGGGAGAAAAGCAGGGGGTGGAGAATTACTCGGGACAATGCAATTATTCCAAGAGGTTGCATTCTCAAGCCTCTCTCTGTAAATATTGAATGAAAAGCAGGTGGTAAGGACTTTTCCTTGTCGTATCCATTCCTGGCAACCTGCAGTGGGGGTTGGTTCCTCTGTTGCCTGACACTAGCTAATGCTGCTGTGTAAAACCCACAGCCTCTTGCAATGACTCTCACAGATTCAGAGTCAGACCTAGATATGCAAACAGAACAGCAGCAGGACATGACATGGACAGGCCATAACAATAGTAGAAGTTATAATGAAAGCAATGCCCTAGAGCAGGCATCCCCAAACTTCGGCCGTCCAGATGTTTTGTGCTACAATTCCCATCATCCCTGACCACTGGTCCTGTTAGCTAGGGATTATGGGAGTTGAAGGCCAAAACATCTGGAGGGCCACAGTTTGGGGATGCCTGCCCTAGAGACTATTATTCTATTATAAATGGCCTCAGCTCTGTATACCTGAAGGAGCATCTCCACCCCCGTCATTCAGCCCGGACACTGAGGGCCAGCACCGAGGGTCTTCTGGTGGTTCCTTCACTGCGAGAAGTGAAGCTACAGGGAACCAGGCAGATGGCCTTCTCGGTAGTGGCTCCCACCCTGTGGAACGTCCTCCCACCAGTTGTCAAGATGACTTTTAGAAGACATTGGAAGGTAGCCCTCGTACAGGGAAGTTTTTAAAGTTTGTGGTTTTATTGTGTTTTTAATTTTTTTTGGGAGCCGCCCAGAGTGGCTGGGGCAACCCAGTCAGATGGGTGTCTTATCAATATCAATATCAAGATTACTATTACTATTCTGCTGCAAGTTTGTCATGGAATGCCGCCCTTAATAGAAAAATTTCTCCCTACCCTTTCCCCGAGCCTTTCATGAGCTGACCAGCCTTTTAATTTCCCAGTTCTGTAAAGGGTGATATTCTACTTAACATTCCCCTTTACTTTGCCTCCCCAGTGCTTGGAGTGCATTGCAAACCAAGAACTCAACCTGGCTAGCTTCTGTACTGCGTTGCAGCACAGTGTTTTTGTTTAAAGCTTTCCCCATTTCTCCCTTCCTAGCCACGACTGAGCTGCTCTCTCAGCATGGGGGAATTTAATGTCAAAGGTGAAGTTCTTCCAAGGTTAATGCTGATTGGATAGGAACCACTGAAGCTTTGTCTGTTACTGCGTTATTCACAGAGGAATATTGCTAAGAAGTGTGCATTGCTGGTGGCATTCTTTTGAAAGCCTGGCTATGCTATTGCCGATCATCTCATCCTGTGGTAGCGAATTCCACAGATCATATACTGGATAATAAAACATTTATTTTGATGCGTTCGGAGTCTGTTGCAAATTCATTCATTGGTTGCCCGTAATGCTCAGTATTGTTTACACTGATTGGCAGCAGCTTCCCAGGGTTTCAGGCAAGAAATCCCTACAATTTGAGACCTTCGACTCTGCCATTGACCCACAAGCTTTCTTTGTAGTATAGGAGTATTTGAAACTGGGCGTTAGCTGAGGGAAATCAGAATATTGCTTAAGGAGTTATGCACATAAAAAAAAAGAATCTGAAGAGATGCATAGCAAGAGCCATTTAGACTCAATACTGAAATTTTAGGGACGAGCATGTCAAGTTAAATGATATGTTTCAGGAACAGGAAAAAATGCATTATTATTTTTTGAAGCAGAAATATTCTGAATGTAAGGGGAAACCTTAGAAACTAGTAAACAAAAGGGACAACATTATTCCTCCTATTATGAAAGATGAAAGTGAAGGAGGAGAGGATTGTTAAAATAGCTGCAGGAACCAAAATGACATTTTCTCTTTCCATAAGAAAGTTTATGAGGTTCACTCAGATCCTACAACCAAAAAATGTTCCTGGTTGCAGGCCCAGGTGCAGCGAGTCCATGACTGTTGACACCCTCAGTGAGACAAGTAAATAAAGGCACAGGACAATGAACATGGGTTTGAATAGATCAAAACTTTTCACTGATTACAGATGTAAGTCATTTTCACAGAACCACAGAATTGTAGAGTTGGAAGTGACCACGAGGGACATCTTGTCTAACCCGCTGCGATGCAGGAATCTTTTGCCCAACATGGGGCTCAAACCCACGACCCTGAATTTTGGAGTCTCAAGCTCTACTGACTGAGCTATCCCAGTGAAAGTTGTAGGCACTGGGTATGAATCCTGAATCAAGCAGCCCAGGTGCCATACCTGCAAAGTTGCTGTCAGAGAAATAGGGGACCGGGGCGGAAATAGCAGACCGGAAGTAGCGCTGCCACCATTTTGGAACTGGGCGGAGCATGCTCAGAAGTGACTTTTGATGCTGCTTTGCCCAGTTCCAAAATGGCCACCACACCAGAAGTCGCACTGCAGCCATTTTGGAACTGGGCAGAGCAGCATCAAAAGTCGCTTCTGAGCATGCTCCGCCCAGTTCCAAAATGGCCACCGCGCCAGAATAAACCGGGAAAAAACAAAAAAATCCGTTTTTTCAGCTAGGAACAGCTGGAAAAAACGGGAATTTCCCGGGGAAAACGGGAGACTTGGCAGCTATGCCAGGTGCTGGTTGATTATTTTGGTCAGGTCGACTTTGGATTAAAGGTCACCCTATGACATGCATCAAATCGGGCAACCATCAAGGACCACCATTCTGGAGAGTTGCCTATGGCCCATTAGCCTTTGTCTGGGTATCTGGACAGGTACCCCCCCTGGACTCCTTGCATTGGGGGATGGGCTCCCAACCCCCACCTTCAAGTAGGGATCCAACCCAATGCCTTACCTGCCACCTAAGCTGGCCCCTTCCTGCTGGCTCACCGCCAAACCACTCACATATGCAACCAACTCCAAAGGGTGTTGGCAATATCTCGCCACCACACCTCATGCCCAGTGGATAAAAAGTGCACCCCGTCTGGTCAGAGCAGACTGTCGCTGTCAGATACAATGCCAGGGTGTGGAATCCCCAAACCTCCAAGCTGTGACACTGCATGCAGCACAGCCAGGTTCATCTTTTTCCAAGCCCGGTTGACCCAAGCAGGTTTCACAGTGCCCTTCCAGGGCACTACAACATATCAGACCAAAGCCAGGAAACACGGGGGGGGGGGGGAGCAGTATGCAAAGCCTTAAGACCCACAATTGCTGTAAAGGTGAGGCCAGTGACCTTCCTGCTGCCCAGATCGCTTTCTCCAATCTCAATAATCGGTGCATAGGGCAGTCCCACATGATCTGTGCTGTGAGCAAAGGCTTCAGGCCATCTCAGGGCATTCTTCTGCAGCCGAACCAGGTGAGATGAGCTTGTGCATCTAGGCCAGGCATCCCCAAACTGCGGCCCTCCAGATGTTTTGGCCTACAACTCCCATGATCCCTAGCTAACAGGACCAGTGGTCGGGGAAGATGGGAATTGTAATCCAAAACATCTGGAGGGCCGAAGTTTGGGGATGCCTGATCTAGGCTGAGGTGGTGGCTCCAAGACATTGCCATGGCAATGGACCAGTGCATGATGCTGCAGCCACAGATCCACACTTCCATGGGGGGCAAAACTTGGAAAAGGATACTCAGAAGGAATGGGTAAGTTTTGCAACCCGCTTGGTGGTTGCCCCACTGTGAAAGGAATGGGTGGCATAATCAGTGGGGTTAAGCCCGCAAGCAAGCATGGCCTTCTTCGAAACTGCTGTAAATTGCCACAGACGTGGCTGCTTTATATGTGTGGGTGGCGGACCTGAGTGATGCCTAGGTCACCCAGGTCCACCAGCCAGGTCGCACCTCCCAGCCTGCCTGCGATTGGCCAATTCAAGGCTCCCAGGGGCCAACATGGCTGCTTAAGGGGTGTTATGTATTCAGTGGTCTGTGTTTGCCTGAGCTGGACTAAGGATTCTGAGCCCCTGTGGATACATGATATCCAATCGCAGACCATGTGGGCCTCTAAATTCGCCCCTAAATTCTAACATATGATTCGCAGCTTGGAAGTTTAGAGAGCCAATCACGTTGGGAGTGGGAGTGTCCCAGGCCTCCAGAAATGTATACTGTATAAGCAATTGTTTTGCCCCTGTTGTCCAGTTATGTAGTTCAATAAAGGTTCTTGCTGTTAGCACTGTGTCTTGCCTTGTGGGAACCCACCTCTTCAGGGGGTTTGACATCATCTAATGGCTATCGCCCCCAAACGGCCATGGCATAGCTGCCAAGTTATCCCTTTTTTACAGGGATTTTCCCTTATGCTGAATAGGCTTCCTCGCGAGAAAAGCGAAAACTTGGCAGCTATGGGCCATGGACGTGCCAGGCCACAACCGTCAGCTTGAGTGTTTTATAATAATTATAACATTTCTTGTGCTGATACACAGGATACAGAAAAAAAAACTTTGCATTTCCTCCTGGGCAAAAAATACTTTGCTTTCAATGCTCATAAAAGCAACATTGTTGCTGGCCACAGGTAGGGTGGGGACTGCCCCCTCCTGTAATTTATTTAGCAGTATCAATGCCGTAGCAAAACCAGTCTCTAATGTGAAGCCGGCACCCTCACAAACATCACATGAAGGATTTTTAGTAGGAAAGTGGAAATTCTCTACCCAGCAAAGGATTTGCTTAATCCTTTTTAAAAAACCCCCAACATATTTCCATTAGGGCACCTGGATCCATAACTTCATGTGATAAAATAAGTGTTATTCATATATGAGTGAACATAGTGTTTCAGTCCTTCTTGTGGGACTTGCCCCTGTTACTAGGGGACGTTTTCCTTTTACTGGAAGTGGTTAAGAAAATCTCAGCAGGCTTCGGTACAATTATCGTGGCCTGTGGTTTTCATCTTCTGCCCTCCTAGCTCTGCAGTTTCTCAACCGGTGGGAATTTAGCAAACTACTTGGAAGGAGTTCAGGTCAATCAGGCATCAAAATCTACCTTCTTCTCACACACTAGACGGTACTGGCGCAGTCTGAAAGCTGCACTGTGCCTTTTCACACGGTGCGCTCACCGGGGACAGGAGCACCAGGGTTGGGAAATGGTGTCCAAAAATAAACACCTTTCAGGACTTTCACGGTAGGGTCTCTCTCTCTCTCTCTCTCTCTCTCTCTCTCTCTCTCTCTCTCTCTCTCTCTCTCTCTCTCTCTCTCTCTCCTGTTTCTGTCCTGGAAACTGAACACAGTATCTTCTTTCTTCAGCCGCAGCGTCTCTGTTAGGATTAGTTGTATGTGGTAATCAGAAAGAACGCAATGCGGTTATGAAGTCCCAGCACACAAGAGAAGGAAAGCACTCACAACCTTGCACACCTCCTTTTTTTCGTTTTGTGTAGATTAAAAGTACAGATGATGAGCTGGGAAAGAAATACCCTGCAAACAGAATTTGAATTCAGTGTTCCTGAAATAGGCTCGAAGGAAAAGCACAGGCCACAAAGTCATAGAATTGTAGATCTGGAAGGGACCCTGAGGATCATGTAGCCCAACCCCCTACAATGCAGGAATAGGCAGCTGTTCCATATGGGGATTGAACCTGAAACCTTGGTGTTATCAGCGCCATGCTCTAACCCACTGCGCTTTCCAGGCTGGTATCCTCCACATGTTCCCTCAAATCTAGCATAACGGGACTTGGGACTTCCAGGTCCGCCACGTTCACAACACGGTAAAACGCAACCCGCACCGGACACAACACGAGGTATGACAGTATTTATCTGGAATGACCTGATAGGTCCTTCTTTCTCTTTAGGTCAGGAATGACCAAACTTGTCCCTCCAGCTGTTTTGGGACTACAATTCCCATCATCCCTCACCACTGGTCCTGTTAGCTAGAGATGATGGGAGTTGTTGCCCAAAACAGCTGGAGGGACACGTTTGGCCATGCCTGCTTTAGGTAGAAGAAAAAAAAACTTTCTGACTGCGGAACAGTCTCCCTTGGGAGGTTGTGGACTCTACTTCATTTGAGGTTTGAAAGCAGAGGTTGGATGGCCAACTGTCATGGATGCTTTAGTTGAGATTCCTGCATTGCAGGGGATTGGACTAGATGACTCTTGGGGGTCCCTTCCAACTCTAAGTTTCTATGATTCTAAGCAGAACTTTGTGATGGTACTCAATGATATGGAATACCAGCCCCCCCTATTTTGCATGGCATTGCTCACTAGTTTTTAGAAGCTAAATATAGTCATACCTTGGGTTACAGACGCTTCTGGTTGCGTCTTTTTAGGTTGCGTCCTGTGCTGAACCCAGAAGTACCTGAATGGGTTACTTCTGGGTTTTGGCGCTCACACATGTGCAGAAGTGCTAAATTGTGCTTTGCGCATGCGCAGAATCACTGATTTGCGGTTTGCGCGTGCGTAGATGCGGCGCTGTGGGTTGCGAACACTGTGGGTTGTGAACATGCCTCCTGCATGGATCACATTCACAACCCGAGCGTCCACTGTACTTTATTTCCCCCCACAAACATTGTTATATTCTGTAACAGCTTTTCCTAACCTTGTTCCTTTCAGATGTTTTGGACTACATTTGCCATCCTGGCCAGGTCTGGTGAGAATTGGGAGGGCACCAAGTTGGGAACGACAGTTCTGTAGTAAATATCAGGCTTGGTCAGTTATGTTCCATTTGCATTGTACGGAATCTAAAGCCATTTAACAGTGGGAAAGCAAACCTTAATCCATTCACAATGTTATAAATGAGACAATACTGCCTCCCCCACCCCCTGGCAAAGAAAGAAGAAATCAAGATATCTGTCAAGCCTATTTATACAGAATAGGTAACCCTGGGTCACCGGCAACGCTAATAAAAAAGAATGACAACCCATTTCTTTTAATGACAAGCTGACATATTTATTTTTATTATTCCACAAAGAACTCGCCAGACCCATCTGTCATGGAAAAGCCTTCTTCTTCACTCTTCGGGAATTTCTCTCACTTTGAGAATTTCGGTTTTGCAGAGAAGGTGCTCAGCCTCCTTGAAATGTCAACATTTAGGGAAGAAAAAAATATATTTTAAAGGCTGCATTTTTGTTATCTGTGCTGCTTTTGTTTTCAAAGCTAAGCTGCGGTGTTAATATAGATCAGTGTTTGCTGGACCATGTGTAGGTATATAGATCGGTGGCCTTTGAAATGTGAAGAAGGTGTGTGTGTGTGTGTGTGTGTGTGTAAGGTTCATTGGACGCTTGAGAGAGTTCTTCAGTGAGAAGATCAGCAGCAGTAGACCAAGCCCTGAAAGAAAGGTTTCCCACTGCAGATGGTATCCTCTGGTAATGAACAGATCTAGGAGAGTGGGCCTCTTTTAGGGCAGCAGCGGTAAGAGGCATGTGTGGCTCTCCAGATATTGTTGGGCTACAATTTATATAAGCTGTGATCAGTTGGCCATGCTGGGTGGGACTGATGGGAATTGGAATCCAAGGACCCCTGAAGATCCACAGCTACCCTAAGGCACTGTCTTTCAACTGGTTGGTTGGGACCCATTTGTGGGCTGCAGCCAGATCCAAGGCGGGTTGCAACAGAAGCACTACCACTTGTAAGGCTTCCTCCCCTTGTGGCAGTAGATAAGAGATCAAATGAAAGGAATGCCTTACCAGTTAGAATCTTTTATAATCACAACGGTGCTCCCAATTAAGGGACACTTCCCCCTCCATCCCTATTAATCTACACCACTCCTATGTCTTGTTATCTTAGCTGGCACCACCTGTGCTTTCTGACACTTTCTGAGCTCTCTGTGACTTTGGAGAAGGGGTGGGTGGGTGCTATCCAGAGGCTGTGAATCTGTTAACTCTTTTCTAGTGTTTCTTCTGCTAGCTCTTCCCCATCCAGTATTTCCCAGCTTCTGCCTTCTGAACTATGCCCCTCTGCAAACCAATGTTCCAAATCTATGCTGCCCTGGGAAGATTCAGGATCAGGATCAGGGGGAGGGGGTGGCTCCCACCATTCTTCCTCAGCGCTACCCTACTCAACATGGACCCTGACACCACCCTGCAAATATATGGTAAAAGGTTAAGAAATACATTCCCCAAAGCATGTTTGGGTTAAAAAGTGGATCCTGGGTCTGGAAAGGTTGAAGATACCTGCCCTAGGGTATACTTTCAGGATGTGCCCTAGAGCAGCGGATGCTCGAGGAAGCCATTATTTCTGAATTCTGACATGACCTAACCTGATCTGCACCTCTGGGGTTAATGTGTGGGTTGGAATGTAGATACTCCTCAAATTTCTTATGTCTCTGAATTTTGTGGAGCAATTCTCTGTTCCAAACAAAACAAAGCTGCACTTACAAATGTATATTTTGAAATGCATATCGGAGAGAAAAATACATATTTTTGTACGACCTTTCTTTTAAAGTCACAGATGAATGTAGAAATGGGAGGGATGCATTGACGAATCAACGTGTGCTTGTTGAATATATTTTTTATTGTTTTATCACTTGTTGTTTGCCTCTTTGTGCTCCTTTGGCGGGATATAAATTTAAGAAATAAATGAAGCAAAAAGTAACATGGAACAGAAATACCACATTTTTTCGCTCCATAAGACACATCTGACCATAAGACGCACTTAGTTTTCAGAGGAGGAAAGGGGGAAGCCCCATTTTTTTGGGATCAGCTCACAGTTGTGCAGCTTCTTTCGCAAAGAGGAAAAGCCCCCCCCTTTTAAAGGATCAGTGCAAAGTTGTTGAGTTTACTTTGCAAAGGGAAAAAATCCTGTTCAATTCACAGTTCTGCAGCTTCTGATAAACTAATCAGCCAGATAATCCAATCAGCCAGTCACATGTTGCTGAGGAAACAAACAGCCTCCCTCTGCAGAACATTCAACAATGGAGGACGGGGTGGAAGGGAGCTAGCTTCCCTTATCTCCCTCCCCGATCTCTTGCAATCAGCTGCTGAGCGGCTTCTTCTTTCCCTCTTGTTAGCCTTTAGCTCTTTCTAAAAAAAAAAAAGCACGATCTGCCTTTAGTCCCTGGGCAAGTCAGCTCCAGGGACCACACATTCGCTCCATAAGACACACAGACATTTCCCCTTACTTTTTAGGAGGAAAAAAAGTGCGTCTTATGAAGCGAAAAATATGGTAGATTTAAGACTAGGGTACTTTCCACTAAGGGCAGAGATTCTTGATCCTCTCTGTGGCTTTTGATACCGTTGACCACTGTTGACTGCTTGATCCGAAAGCTGGAATTAGTAAAGAGTGCTGCAGCTTGGCTGCTGACAGGAGTGAGACCCTGTCTGCATATCACACCCCTCCTCAGAGATCTGCACTGCTTGTCCATTGGCTAGCATGTCCGGTTCAAGCTATTACTATTAGGATATAAAGCCCTGATCAGCTTAGGAGCTGTCTGCTTCTGCAATTGCTTACTCCATATCTGCCAATTCTACTGCTTTGATCTGTGGAGCTGGTACTTTTTCAAGTGCCACATGATACTCATTATTCTGCAGCTGTAAGAAATTGATCTTTGGAACTTCCTGCATATTGACATCAGGCAGTCACCTTCATTGCATTCTTTTCTGTAACTGCTTAAAACTTTTGTTTAGGCAAGCCTATCCAGGCATGTAGATGTTGATATGTGTGTGTGTGTGTGTGTGTGTGTGTGTGTGTGTTAAATATAATCTTTATTGGTTGTCCAAACTTCATACTTCATATACATACCGGTACTATATTACATTTTGAATTTTCGTTTGCTCCTAGGAGCTGACTTCCCTTCTTTCTTCTGTCTTTATGTCAATTCTTAATTTTTCGCATTGTCTTTATCCATTCTGTATATTGTTATTCTATTTACACACTTATTTCTGAATTGTCTATATATAAGCAAACCTTTCTATGTAAACAATTCTTATTGTCTATCTATATACAAATTTCAATTGTTTAATTTGATTACATTATACTTCATATTATTCTTATTCCAATAAAAATATTTAAATTATACATTATGAGGTTAGTTTTGATTCTACTGGTTTTTCTATTTCAACAGATCTTCCCTATGTACACCATAATTTTTTTCCATTCTTTTTGAAATGTCTCGATGCCTTGTTGTTGAATTTCCCCTGTTAATTTGGCTGTTTCCATATACCCCATTACTTTCTGTTGTCAATCTTCCACTGTTGGCATTTGCTGTTGTTTCCAAACCTGCACTAACAATAATCTCGCTGCTGTTGTTGTATATAGGAACAATTTCTGATTGTTTTTTGCAATGTCATCTCCAACCATTCCCACCAAGAATGTTTCCGTTTTTTTCTGGAACGTGAATCTAAAGATCTTCTTTAATTCATTGTATATACTTTCCCAATAGGTTTGCACCTTTTTGCATAGCCACCATATGTGAAAGAAACTACCTTCTTTCACCCCACATTTCCAACAATTTTTATTTCCTGTTTTATACATTCTTGTTAGTTTGGTTGGAGTAAGGTACCACCTGTACATCATTTTTAGCAGATTTTCTTTTAACAATGTACATGCTGTAAATTTTAACCCTGTGTTCCATAGTTTTGACCATTTTTCATATTTAATATTGTGGCCAACATCCATTGCCCATTTGGTCATAACACTCTTAATTTCTGCACCTTTTGTGTGCCATTTGAGTAAAAATTCATAGATTTTAGACAATGTTTTTATATTACTTTGTAGTACTGCAGTTTCTAATATTGATCTTTTTTTTTGTCTTTTAAAAATATATAATTCAATTGGTGGTATCCCATCCACCCTGATAATTTGTCATTTAATTCTTCATATGGCATAATCTTGATTGCGTTATTTTCTTCCAACAGCATGTCTCTAACTTTAACCATTGTCCCTTCATATTTAATTTTTTCACTGAAAAGGCTTCCTGGGGTGACAGCCACCATGGAGTTTTCCTTTCAAACCAATCCATACTTCATATAATGATCTTTTTATAGTATGGTTTAAAAAGTCTTGATGTACTCTGACCTTGTCATACCAAAAGTATGCATGCCACTCATATCTATTTCTGAACCCCTCCAAATCTAATATTTCTGTGTTATCCAGTCTGAACTATTCTTTCAGCCATGTTACACATGTTGCTTTGTAGTATATTTTGAGGTCCGGCAATGAGATGCCACCCCTTTCCTTTTTGTCCGTCAAGAGTTTAAATTTTAATCTGGGCTTCTTCCCCTGCCACACAAACCTAGAAATTATTTTTTGCCATTCTCTGAATTGGCCCAGTCCAGTAATAATCAGGATGGTTTGGAATAAAAACAGCATCTTAGGTAAGACACTCATCTTAATAGCAGCTATCCTCCCCTGGAAAGATAACTTCAATCTATTCCATACTTCCAAATTTGTTTTTACTTCCTTCCATGTTGTTGCATAATTGTCCTTAAATAAAGTGGTGTTTTTCGGTGACAGCCAGACACCCAAATATTTTATTTTCTTTAACGCTGCTATTCCTGTTTCCCTTTGTAACTGATCTGATTGTTCTGCATTCAAAATTTTTACCATCATTTTTGTTTTATTTTTGTTAATTTTAAGTCCTGCCATTGATCCAAACTCTTCAATAACTTTTAACGCTTCCACTGTTGAGAATTGTGGCTCCTGTAATGTTAGGAGTATATCATCAACGAAAGCTTTCACTTTGTATTCTTTTACTCCCCGTTTTAATCCTATAATATTTTCTGTCTCTCTTATTTTTGAAGCAATACTTCAAGTGTTGATATAAACAATTAAGGCGACAATGGGCACCCCTGTCTTGTGCCCTTTGTGATTTGGAAACTCTCTGTTAATCCATTGTTTACTATAAGTTTCACATTTTGGTCTTTATATATTGCTTCTATACTCCTCATAAAGTTTATACAGTGGTATCAATCAATCAGGAAGTTTATTCGGCTTTACGCCCATCATAAAACACAACACAACAAAATAAATCAAATAAAACAGCGGACTCGTTCAAGCCACAAATAATAAAACACAATTCACAGTTCACAAGGGCAAATATTAACAATTAAAAAGAACAGTTTAAGATAATGATTAAAAATTTAGGCACTACGCTAAAATCAATATCAGATGTCATTATAGAAAATTCTTATAACTATTAATAATCTGCTAACATTCCATTCCATCTCTTGTACGAGAGGACGGCTGTTAGGAATTTAGCAACCTGTAGAGTAATATAAGGATCCACATCTTGAAGAACCCAGGCAAGCTGTAGGTCAACTGGTTTGTCAGCCATAGGCTGGATTATGGAATTTAGTATACTAGCACGAGCCGAACTGTACATAGGGCAGATAAACATAACATGATGTAGAGATTCAGATGTTTTAATTTCACAAGCACACATTGAAGAGACTTGGCCCTGAGTAAATCTATGTCTCAGCACGTTTGTTGGAAAAACATTAAACCTAGCTTTAATGAAGGCATATCGGTGAGACGCGGCCGTAAGCGATGTTAAATAGGACGGAGCACGGTAGATAGGGGTTATGCCGAAATTTAACGGCGAGCATACTCCACCACCAGCTAAGAAATTTTGGTATAGCTCCGCATCATCCAGCCTTTGATTTATACACCTTTTTGCCGCACCTCAGGTTACAGATGCTTCATGTTACAGACGCTTCAGGTTACAGACTCCGCTAACCCAGAAATAGGACCTCGGGTTAAGAACTTTGCTTCAGGATGAGAACAGAAATCGCACAGCGGCGGTGTGGTGGCAGTGGGAGGCCCCATTAGCTAAAGTAGTACCTGAAGTTAAGAACAGTTTCAGATTAAGAACGGACCTCCAGAACGAATTAAGTTCTTAACCCGAGGTACCACTGTACCTAAACCCATTGCTTCTAAATTCTTTTTCATAAAGAACCAAGACACATTATCAAACGCCTTCTCCGCGTCTTTGAAAATGAATGCAGCTTGGTTTCTAAATATTCAATTATATTCAGTATGTTGCACATATTGTCTTTTAAGTGACGTCCTGGCAGAAAGACTGCCTGGTCTGAGTGGATTTGCAAGGCCATAATCTTTTTTAGCCTCTGGGCCAGTATATTTGCGAATAATTTATAGTCGTTATTCAACAAGGATATCGGTCTATAGTTCTTTACATTTGTAAACTCCGTTCCTTGTTTTGGTATTAACGTGATATATGCTTCTTCCCATGTCTTTGGGATCTGTCCTTTCTTCATTATGTTGTTCATTACATCCCTCAGTGGAAGAACTATTTGTTGACTTAGTTTCTTGTAGTATTTTATTGGTATGCCGTCCGGCCCTGTGGCCTTCCCATTTGTCCCTTGTATGATTGCTTCTATAATTTTTTCCTTCCTCTTTCTAATTGTGCTGTTCTTCTTGTGAGATATCCTTTAACTTATGTTCCTCTAAATAGCTTATTATCTTATCCTTATCTTCTTTGTAAAATTTGTAGAAGTCCTTCCTTATTTCTTTGGGTCTTTCTATTGTTTCATTATTGTCTTTTATTTTATTTATAATATTCTGGCTTTGTTTTTTCCTTAATTGCAAACCCAGCCATTTCCTGGTCTTATTTGCAGATTCAAAATTTTGTTGTCTTAATCATTTAATTTTCCACTCCACTTCTTGATTTATAATCGTGGCAAATTGTGTTTGCAGCAATTTAAGCGATTGTTTTAATTTTGGGTCTTCAGGTTTCCTAATCATCTGTTTTTCCCCTCTCTTTTATTTTATTTAAAATTTTCTCTTTGTTCCTTTCCCTTTCTCTCTTGAGGATACAATTCTGTTGTAGAAAGAACCCTCACATGACAGCTTTGCTTGCGCCCCAGACTACGTTGTTATCTGTACCTTTATTTAAGTTTAATTCAAAATATGTATTTAACTGCTTTTTAGTTCTTTCTAAAATCTCTATATTATCCAGCAAGCTGTCATTCATTCTCCACCTATACGATGTTAAATCTTTGACCTTCCATTCCATTGCAGTGGCATTATGGTCTGACAATGTCTTTGGTAAAATTTCTGCTTTCACCACTCTTGTAGTTAATTCTTTCGATATCCATATTTGATCTATCCGACTCCAACTTTGATTTGGTTCTGAAGAAAATGTAAATTGTTTTGTTGTTGGGTTTTTCAACCTTCATATGTCCACTAGCTCATTATTCTCTATTAGGGATGAAAATGAATTGGGTAATTTATCCTGGTTTGTTTTCATTCATTTTATTGATCCATCCATTTCTGTAGAAATTACCCCGTTAAAGTCCCCCATCATTATGATCTTATAATCTATATAATCTATCAGTATTTCCTCTATTTTTTAAAATAAAAATCTGATTTCCTTTCATTTGTAGCATATACCCCTACTATGATTATTTTTCGCCTTTTATTTGTATCTGTACTCCTATTATTCTTCCTTCATTATCTTTGAATATTTGTTGAGCATTGTACTTATTTTTTTACATATATAACCACTGCTCTCTTCTTCTGCACATCTGAGGTGATAAATTCATTTCCCAATCTTTTATTCTTTAAGACTCTATTGTGTTTTTGTGTTACATGAGTTTCTTGCAAACAGACTATATCTACATTTTTTTTAATTAGCACGTGTCCAATTTTATTTCTTTTTGCCTTATCGTTCATGCCATTTACATTCCATGATATTACTCTTATTGTCATTTTAATTATTTAATTAAACATATTTTTATTTTATTGTTTTAGCTTAAATATCTCTCTCTCTTCCCTCCTGTTCTTGTTCCTGTTTGTCTCCTTCACTGTCCTGTTCGACTCCCTCTATCTTCCCCAACTCTTTATATCTCCTTCCAAATTTCTGCATATTTTGTACTGTCTTAATTTTAAATTTCTTGTCTTTATAATAGAATGGCACTCCATCTGGGTATTCCCATCGAAACCTTATTTTGTTAGCATTTAAGTTTTTGGTTGATGTGTTTTAGTTAGTCTCTTGTTAAATCTCATTATTTTCTAAATGTTTTAATTGCTTGTTTTAAACTGTTATTTGTTGATCATGTAAATATTTATTGTAAACCACTTGGAAGTTTTATTACAACCAAGCGGTATATACATTTTGTTAAATAATAAAAAAGGCTACTCCTTGATACAAAAGCTTCTCTGTAGGAAGTAAATTTGAAATATATATCATTCATTTCCTGAGGTCTCTTGTGAATAGTCTTATGAGAAATAATATCCTTCTCTGTATAAAACACCCGTGTAAATAATTGGTTTCCTGGGAGACCAAGAAACCTCCTATAGCAGGGGTGGCCACCTCCCAAGAGACTCTGATCTACTCACAGAGTTAAAAACTGGGAGTGATCTACCCCCCTTTTGGGGGGTTCAGGTTAAAGCTTTTGAGTTTTTTTAAGGAAGGGAAGCTCTGTTTTTTTGGGTTTAGGTCAAACTTGTTGAGCTTCTTTTAGGAGGGAGGGAGGCCCATTTTTGTTTAGGGCTTCAGGTCATAGTTCAGCTTTTCTTTAGGGAGGAGGAAAATCTTGGGTGAGCTTTTTTTAGGGGTGCCAGTGATCTAGCAGTGATCTACCACAGACATCCAGTGATCTACTGGTAGATCACAATCTACCTGTTGGATGTGCCTGCCCTATAGCATTTAGAAAGTAGCTTAAAAATACTGAGCTTCATTTCCCTCTGTCTTAAATAAGGACAGAATATTTTCACTTACGCTAAAGAAATGTATTTCACCCCCAACCCAAATTACATATTTTTTTTTACCGCACAGAAATTTCTCCTCACTTTGTAAAATGTAACTGTCACTCTGATAGAGAATGACCTTTTGTAAATGTTGAAGCAATCAGAGATGCGAAGTAAAATAGTGACACCTTTGTAAGAAAGACACCTGGCAACTGTCTGTGCCCAAACTCCTGACTTCCTTTTTGTAAAGGATTTGGGTGGGCACGGCACCGTCATGAAACGGCTATTAATTGAGCGAAGCACCAGTCCAGTATTTGTTCACATATTATGCTCAACATGACCACTGGGGCTGGTGAGAGCTGCAATTCAAAACATCTGGAGGGCACCAGGTTGCGGAGAGCAGATACAGCCTTTAACTCAAACATACAGTATAGGTGTTGATGCATGGCCATATCCTGACTAGCATGGCAGACGTGGCACCCAAAGGGGGAGATCCCTGGAAGGAATTCTATCTGGACTCCTCTATGTTCTGGCCAATGGCCAGGAGGAAGAATATTTGGGCTAGTATGTCATGACAACTCTGGCTGGAGATGTCAAAGGATTAAGTGGAGGAATTCCCAGTTTTCCAGCCCCAGGTGTGCATTTTTCAAAAAACATTTTCCAGACCATGTATGTTGGCGCAGCTTAGATTTCTGGTTAATAAGAGTTAAAATCATGAAAGAAATCCTCCTAAATGCATTCCTTATAAAAATTCACACGTGACTCTTCTTAAATATATCTGTAGTCATTTGGGGTGAATTTGCCACCATCCTGAAATTCTGCACTTGTTTAATAACAACAACAACAACAACAACAACAACAACAACAACAACAGCAACTTATTTATAACCCGCCCATCTGGTTGGGTTTCCCCAGCCACTCTGGGCAGCTCCCAACATAATATTAAAAACACAATAAAACATCAAACCTAAAAAACTTCCCTAAACAGGGCTGCCTTCAGATGTCTTCTAAAAGTCAGATAGTTATTTCCTTGACATCTGATGGGAGGGTGTTCCACAGGGTGGGCGCCACTACTGAGAAGGCCCTCTGCCTGGTTCTCTGTAACCTCACTTCTCGCAGTGAGGGAACCACCAGAAGGCCCTCAGGGTTGGACCTCAGTATCCAGTCCTGATTCTAAAGTGCTATAGAAATGCTCCATAATGTTGATTATTTTTATCTATTCTTAACATTTATTTGGAACACCCCTTGGATATATGCTCTCCTAGTAGGGTCCCCAATGAAACTTCAGAATGGACCTTTGCATGGTCTCACTAAGGGCAACACATGAGAAAGAGACGTCTTTCCTCACTTTGCTTTCTACAAACACCAATAGGATTTTAGTTTTAGAGTTTGTGTGCTTAGGATCCATTGATTTCAATAGGAATGAAGAACTTCTTCATTTGCTTTCAGTGGGTTCCATTCAAAAAACTTTGACTTAATCGATTGCAGATATGGCTGATTGTGTAGCCAAGTTGCCAACAATGAAAAGAATTGAATTTATAGACTGTTAAAAAGAAAAATCAATTTAGGAGAGAAAAATGGAAAAGTCACCCTAAAATGCTCCAGGTCTCTTGGGTTCTATTGTGCAATACAAGTCACTTAAGAAATATCTATTTACTTTGTAGAGAAGTAGGTAATATGAAAGTAGGTCATATTACATGCAATTAATAGAAATCATGCTGGTTGTTTTTTTGGGGGGGGGGAATCTTGACATTCTCACTTCTATTTTTTCCTGAAATGATGCTATTTGTGAAAAAACCCCAAAGCAAACCAAATGGAGGTGCTTAATCAAATAATTTGGCTATGTATATAAATAGATCTTTATCTCAAACTCTTCCCCATGGTCCAACTCTGACAGTCATGAGGGAACATATGCACAGAGACTGTCCTCATATTCAGACGAGTGCCCCTGTTTTCCTGTTCCTGTCTTCAGTAAAACACAGTCCCAATGCTTTCTGGTGAGATGTTTTAAAAGACCCTCCCCTCTCTTTTTTTAAAGCATGCATGAGCTGGAATTCTCCATATTTCAACTCTATCTCCTGGGCTTCTAGAAGTTAAATCTCTTAAGTAACGGGGTCAGGGATGACTCTTGAGTCCAGAGTTTTCTGATTCAAATGCATGTACGTGTAGCGGAGGCCTTTTTTGTAGTTCAATCAGTTATTTATTTCTACTGTTTCTTTTTATACTATTTTGGTTTGAATGTGACCTGCCCTGAGATACTATTTTGAGTTTGTAATTTTTTTAAAAAATGCAAATCATACCATCCAAATGCCCTGGGGAAAAACAGGACATCCTGTTAATTTGTGCAAGATCTTGGTGGCCATTTTGGGCGCTGCGATCTTGCGCTGTCTCATGCAGTGCTCTTGCCCTGAAAAAAAGCCCTTTTTTACAGGGCGAGAGCGAGGCACGGGTTACATGACTCGCCCAGGAGCATGTCCTGGAAGACAAGCATCCTGGTGGAAATGGAAGGGAGCATAATTACATGTAGATTCACCCCGTCCTACTCTGGAAGCAAGCCATTTCACCTTCTTGCATACCAGGGCTGGTTCTCTAACTCTCACACACAGAGCAAACATTATACAGTGGTACCTCTACTTACGAATTTAATGTGTTCCGAATGCACACATTTGTAAGTCGAAAAGAATTGTAAGTCGAAGCCCCATAGCAAACAAACAAACAAAAACCCACGACACAAACACATCCCTCATATATCCTTTGGTTTGCTGTCTAGCATTTTAAGGTAGACTTCATGCTTTGAGATTCAAGTGAGGGGAAAGAAATAACCCCATTTTCAAAAGGGTCTAGGGATCCATTAGTCTTTGGGGTGTTTCATTGGTTTTTATCTACATAAGCTATTTTGTCATGCTACGGTAGTAAGTGAACAAACATGGTGAAGGAATAAGACCCAGTCAGCCTCTGGAATGCCTCGCTAGGCTAGTCCCAACACCTTGATGAAGTGAAACCAAAGTGCATGTATAAATGAAATACAGTGGTACCCCTACCTACGAATTTAATGTGTTCCAAACGCACATTTGTAAGTCGAAAAGAATTGTAAGTCGAATCCCATAGGAATGCATTGGGAGAAAAAATGCGTAAGTAGAAGCAACCCTATCTAAAAATTCGTAAGTAGAAAAAATCCTATCTAAACTGCATCCAAGATGGCGGACGGAGCTCTATTCGTAAGTAGAAACATTCGTAAGTAGAGTTATTCGTAAGTAGAGGTACCACTGTACATTTCTTTAGGCATAACAGGCGTTTGGTGGGAAACATGAATTTTGTCCCCATAACCTAGAGCAGACACCCCCAAACTTCGGCCCTCCAGATGTTTTTGACTACAGTTCCCATCATCCCTGACCACTGGTCCAATATTACCCAGGTAGTTTTTGAATGAATCCGCTGAATATTATTAAAGGGGGTACAAAGCTTGTTTTCTCCTGCTCTGGAGGGTAAGACTTGAACCAATGGCTTCAAGTTACAAGGAAGAGATTCTGACTAAACATACGGAACAACTTTCTGGCAGCAAGAGCTGTTTGACAGTGGAACCATCTCCCTTAGAGGTTTTTAAGCAGAGGTTTAGGTGACCATCTGTCATAGATGCTTTAGCTGAGATTCCTGCATTGCACTAGATCAGGCATCCCCAAACTTCGGCCCTCCAGATGTTTTGGACTACAATTCCCATCATCCCTGACCACTGGTCCTGTTAGCTAGGGATCATGGGAGTTGTAGGCCAAAACATCTGGAGGGCCGCAGTTTGGGGATGCCTGACCTAGAGCCACCCAGACATTCTGAGAAGGCAGAAGAATATTTGAGTTGTCATTTAGCATCTGATTTCCCACCATCCTTTCTGACTCTCTACCAGGATAACCCTGCTTGATATGAT
This sequence comes from Zootoca vivipara, assembly GCF_965207765.1. NCBI lineage: Eukaryota > Metazoa > Chordata > Lepidosauria > Squamata > Lacertidae > Zootoca > Zootoca vivipara. Next base: position 9,387,487 of record NC_142591.1, on the reverse strand, counting down.
GGTGTCTTGAGAGCTACCTGAGCTCTCTTTACATTCATTTGCCCTTCTCAAAATGAAGGCATCGATCTTCTTGCACATTATTCATTACAGCCCAAAGGGTTAACAGGATGTTCTTGACATGTACTTAGCTGCACAACATTGCTGTGGGATGTTGAGTAGTGTTGCCCGATGGAGCAGATAAAATTTGTTTTATGACCCCCAAGGAAATTTAAGATGAAGAGAGGACTCGTTCAGAAAGAGTCGAAGAACAAGAACAAACCTCGGAACTGGCACATGGGGGACTGGCCAGACCTTCCAACTAAGCAACAGTTAAAACAACTTGCTCACCACTTTTTCCCTCTGAAAATCTTGATGGTGTGTATTCTTCAGATATTCTCTGAGTACTTGTCAAATGTTTAGATCAGGGACGTCCAACTCCCAATAGACTGCGATCTACTCACAGTATTAAAAAACTGGCAGTGATCTACCCATTGTTGTAAAAAAACTAACAGTGATCTACCCAAAGTTTTTGAGCTTTTTTGGGGGGGAAGCAAAAGTTGTGGAGCTTTTTAGAGAAAGGCAAAGTTGTGGAGCTTTTTTAGAAAGCCAAAGTTGTGGGGTTTTGTTTTTGTTTCTTTGCTTTTTTATAAGGAGATCGCTGGGGGGCCAGAGATCAACTAGGATCTACCAGGAACACCCCGTGATCTATCAGTAGATCACGATCTACCTGTTGGACATACCTGGTTTAGATTATCTGCATGTGAGTCAGTGTTATTTAAACTAAAATATTTGATGCTTAACAGCTGATATTTGACAGAGTGCAATAGTTGGCATGCAGTAGCAATTGGAAGTTGGAAATATCTCTTGATTTAGTTGATGGCTAACATGCAGTGGCATTTTTTACCAGACTATATTTGATAGTTGACATGTGCTATTATTTGGCATTGGATAGATTTTGATAATCGGGATGGAATGGTGTTGAGTATTTGACAGTATCTTATAGGTGAATTGAGTGTGGGAGCTTTAGATGACCTGCAATGGTTCTGTAGTGTTTGACAGCTCAGGAGGCAACCAAGGGATGCCTACAGGACTAAAGTACTCAATTTGTGAGGAATTTTTTAAAAGTGAAAATTGTAAATTTAAAATACAGTGGTACCTTGGTTCTCAAATGGCTTAGTAGTCGAACAACTTGGAACCCGAACACTGCAAACCCAGAATTAAGTGTTCTGGTTTGCAAACCTTTTTCGGAAGCCGAACGTGCTCTTTGTTATGCTTCTGATTTGAGTGTTATGCTTCCATTTTGATTGCCATGCTGATGTCCGTCTGTTTTTCTTATTTATTTTAGTGTTTTTGTGGCTTTTTTGTTTTTGTTTTTATGACTGTGTGGAACCCAGTTCAGCTACAGATGGATTGATTGTGTGACTGCAGTGCATTGTTTATTGCTTTCACTTTATGGATCAATGGTCTCATTAAATAGTAAAATTCATGTTAAATTGCTGTTTTAAGGGTTGTTTTTAAAAGTGTGGAATGGATTAATCCATTTTGCATTACTTTCTATGGGGAAGCACGCCTTGGTTTTGGAAAACATTGGTTTTGGAACAGACTTCCGGAACGGATTAAGTTTGAGAACCAAGGTACCACTGTATTTGCACATATTCATTTCTGATTCAGACTGAGCTGTTAAATATCTATAACCAGGACAGTTATAGCAATGGCTGCAGCACACTTATGGGAGGCTGGATCTGCTGCCTCCCCCATCCTGTCTCTACAGCAGCCGCTTGGTGAATAGGAGGCACTGCTGGGGTCTCTCACCTTGTGTAGATCTTTAGTCCCCAACCCCCCTTGTACCTGATGTAGATCTTCACCCACCCCTTATTCACTGGCATGGGATAAATGGGGGTGGTAGCGGCTCCATTTTGTAGTTCGCCTCAAGTGCCAAAATCAGATACATCCGCCATTTTGAGCTCTCAGGGGAGGCGCCCTGTGTATACTTATTGCTGAGATTCCCGCATTGTAGGGGGTTGGACTAGATGACCACTGGGGTACCTTCCAACTCTAAGGTTCTATGATTCTATGATTCCAAAAACACAGGACGGCACAGAAATCAGTAGGATGCTACAGACACACACACACACACACACACACACACACACACACGAATACACATTTGGATTCTCTCTAAAAAAATTAACAAAGCATTCTAATTCCAGAGAAAATGGCAAGTATGGAAGCAGTCTATAGCCATACATTGTATTTCACTCAATAGTAGCAACCTAGCCAGATGGATGGGGTATAAATAAAATACCGGTAGTAGTAGTAATGAATAATAATAATAATAATAATAATAATAATAATAATAATAATAATACCGGTAATAATAATAATGATAATGATAATGATAATGATTGATGCACCCATGGCATAAAATAGATCTTTGTTGCTTGAAACAGAATGGTTGGTAACCTGAATTCTTGCAACTGGCACATATAATCAGCAGTAATACTACTAAATGGTTCCTGTGAACAGTACTGTCAGATTCTGTATATAAAACTCAGAGGGGTTTGTATGTCTGTGTATTTTCTAAAAACATTGCACTGTTTGAGCAGGAGCTTTAGGGTGTGTTCGCTAAAAAGTGCATTTGATCTTCCCTTGTTTTGTTGCGTGTGGCATGCATGAGTGCTATAAATGCAGGACTAATTTCAAAAGAGAAATGGAATAAACACAGCACCCAGTGTTTATTAGTGTTCAGAGCAAATTTAACACAAATCTGATTTAAGCTTTGTTAAGACACCCTAAGAAGGCAAATTATATTAACAAGCATGTTCACTTTGGGAAGGCTCAGAGTATAATGGACTTGGCTTTCCAGCTTTCAACCTGGGAAGAATTTTCCATAGAAGAATAGCCTTTGCATGCCCAGCTGACATACCTTCCTAACACCTGGGTGGCGCCTGGGGCTGTTGCCTGATAATTATAGGCCTTTGTTCTTGTTTCTTGACAGTCTCTAATCATGAATTTTAACTGTGATGAGTTTTCTATTACCAATTACCACCCCTGTCATTTTTTCCATCGCAAGGCTCATCGTCTCAAACATTTCTTGTTGCTGCACCAACTTAAGTTTTCCCAACTTGAACAGTAATGGCGCAATCTATCAAGAAATATCTGTGGCCAAGGGTCAAACTACACTTGACTACCGTGTTTCTCATATTATAAGACACGTCTTATATTTATTTTTTCCTCAAAAAAACACACTATGGCTTATTTTCAAGGGATGTCTTATTTTTTTTCTCCTCCTCCTGCCGCGGCCAGCATTGCTGCTGCTCCTATCACTATGTCTTATTTTCGGGGTATGGCTTATATTCCTTGAATGCTTAAAAATCCTGCTATGGCTTATTTTATGGGGATGCCTTAAAATATGAGAAACAGGGTAGACCATCTGATGTCTTACCCAAAAAGTCACCATGGAGACTAGTGGGATTTAATGCATTGGTGGGATTTAATGCTTGCCCCCTAACACAGAGTCACAAAATGTCTATATGTTTTCCTTGATGGAGGTGGGTTGAGGATTAAGTCTGCAAATTAAAATTAAAATTCCTATCCCATGTGTGTGAGAGAAGTATGAGAGTAAACAGGCTGTGAAGCTCTTTTAGCTGTGTAAAAACTTTTGCAGCTAGGAATTGGGCAATTTCACCTTTTTCTCCCTGTTTATTTGTGGTCTGCTAACTTTCCCCTCTTTGTCCCCATAGCTAAGACTGAACGACACATAATAATAATATTAATAATAATAGTTTGCTTACATTTCAGTGCAGCCAGAAAATACATCAAACTAGTATACAAGGAAGCAAGTTACCTGCATACTAGTTTGATGTATTTTCTGGCTGCACTGAAATGTAAGCAAACTACTACTACTACTACTATTATTAAGCAACTACATGAAGCAACAATGCCCTACATTAAAATCCTGTATCTATTTTTAAAGCTCTGTACTGTGTGTGAGGACTACAAAGACAAGAAGAACTATCAAGGAAATCTATCAAGCTGAGGGAAGCAGTAATCAGCTAAAATTAATGAGACCAAGATGAGGACAAGAGGAAGTTTATGGAAGGAGAGGATAAGTTAATTTGTGTGATATTTTTATTGTATATATGAGTGGTTTTATTTTTACTTTATTTGATTTAATTATGAGTAAAGGGATTATTTGTGTATTGGATATTATTTAGTTTGTAAACAAGGAGTTATAATGATTTGTATGATTTGTTTATGTTTTGAGTTGTTTGATTTGTTTTGATTTGTTTTGTTATGATTTGAATTCTAATAAAGTTTAGTTTCTGGGCAAAAAACAAAACAAAAAAACACCTAGTATGCAGGTTAAAATACTTCTTAGTTACAAAAAAGAAAATTAGTTTCCAAAATGGAGTCTGGGCTCTGAGTATTGCTCAGGGATGTATGTCTGCTCACATCACTGAATCAAAAGAAAAAGAGACAGAGCTCAGGAAGGAAGGAAGTACACAGAAATTCCCTCCAAAGCATTAAGGAAGTGACTTCATACAGTCCCTTCTGTATTGATGCAGGAACGCCTCTGGCAACCATGCTTTTGCCATTTTGACCGGAAATCCCACATTCCCCCTTTGGGTAATAGCAGAGGTGGAGAACCCTTCTATGCCCAAAGACAGTGTTTTTTTCTGGGGGTACGCAGGGGCATGCATACCCCTAAAGACTCTAACGGGAGAAGAAATGAAAACTACTTTTCTGAGTACTTTGCAGAAAAGAAGATTCCATCATCTCTTATGCCTCTTTTAAACGCAATCAAGAACATCCTAATTTCAACAAGTGAGTATGAACGTGGTATCTCTCAGGTGAATATAATACTGACTCCAATAAGAGCTCTGTTGCATTTAAACACTGTAGCCAACTTAATGTTTAAAAAATCGGTAGGCCCTCCTTTGAGTTTGTTTAAGCCTTCAATGTGTGTAAATTCATGGTTTTGGAAAGGACAACATCTGGCAACGGACACCAACAGCAAGCAGAGGAATCAGGAAGATGTTGGTGCACACAACCTTATGCCAATGTGGAAGGTATTGTGAGCTGTCAGCTGTGTAATATGAGGTAATGCATGTTCTTGGTACTTTTGTCCATTTACTGTATTTGTTTCCCCCAATTTGAACTATAAAATGGTGATTTTCTTGAGTCAAAATGAGAGTACCCCTAAACATTTTTTTAAAAGAAAAAAAGCACTGCCCGAGGGCCACATTCAGTCATGGGCAAGCTTCTGGGGACCACATACCAGTGGTACTGTAGGTAGGGTAAGATGGAACAAGCGGGTGGAACAATGGATTTGATGCCTCATCTTTGTTCAATTGGCTATATTCCCAGCCACACAGCTAGGGTTTTTTGCGCCCTAGGCGAGATCACCTTCTGCCCCCCCCCAATTTCCCAGAGTTGTTGACCTTTTTTTAGAAAAAATAAAAGTGGAATAAAAAATAAATAAATGGATGTGAGGGGAAAACAGTACAGAGAGCCCCCTCCAGTCTTGAGGAGCAGTTCTTCCACCAGCAGTGAAGCCAGCGGAGAGGGGGCTGAGTCCAGTGGGGAAAGAGGAAGTAGGGGACAGGGCTCTGGCAGGATAGCAGAGCCTCTGCTGCACATGAGGGAGGAAGAGAGAGCGGGGGAAAGGGGGGAGAAGGAAAACATGGAAAGGAGACCCTTTTCCCCTCCGGTTCCAGAATTACGCAGGAGGAAGCGCGGAAGGAGATTTGGGGTGCCTAGACTCTTATGTTGGAAGAAAACGCGGGAAGCGTCACTCCAGGGTTCTGGGTCAGACTGAGAACATGTACCCTGTACAGCTCTAGCACTGTAAATAGCCTGCACACAATAAAAGCATGAAAAGGCAGCGGTCTGGAGAGTCGTTACTTTAGAGTAGTCGCAGCGCACCTCTGTGACAATAAATAAAAAGAAAAAAAGAAAAAAAGAAAAAATAGAAATAAAAATAGAAAAAATAGAAATAAAAAGTAGAAAAAATAAAAATCAAAATTAGAAAAAAATTAAAAAGTAGAAAAAATAAAAATAAAAAATAAAATAAAAAACAGCTGGCAGGCGCAGTGGAGGCGGCCCCAGGCAGTACCGGCAGGCAGCGGGCAGGCTGGCCAGCACCCCCTCCATTTTGGCGGCCTAGGCAGCTGCACACCAGTTCAGAGGTTTTGTCACATGCATGCCCCACGTCTTTCAATTCAGGCAAGCCAGAGGCATTAGCAGAGTTCTCGCAACTCAACAGCACAAGGAGAATGCAGGTCAGCATCTGTGAGGGGTGTGGCTTGCAGAGAACCCCAGGGCCAGACAGAGAGGCCAGGTGAGCAGCTTTTGGCTCAGGGCCTGAGGTTCTCCCCACACTTGGTTTAGACATACCTGCCACACCTTTCAGGATCAAGTCTTCATAAGGAAGTACGGAACTAAATAATTAAAAATATAACAAAATATATAACGACACAATTATCGGCAATGAATTATAGAAAGTTAATTACTTCGGTTTGTGTGTGTGTGCATGTATACATATATACATATGTATTGTGTGTACACACACACACACACACACGGTGATGCTGCCTTGTCTTGGTGTATCTAAGCAAATTTTGCATAGTATGTACTGTATATCTCTTTTTTAGTGGTGGTTGAAATGACTGTGATGGTCGTAACAACAAATTCATTCATTCATTCATTCATTCAACAACACAGTATAAAACCAAGTGGTTAAAAACAACATAAAGTCATTCAAGAGAAGATTAAAGGAACCAAACGAGTCTTTATGGGCTGTTCAAAAAAGCCAGATAAGGGGCTTGAGGGAGATACCATATTTGGGGAGGCAAGTCCAGAGATGTAGGCCTACCATGAAAACAGTCCCGTCTCTGGTTGCTGGCAATCAGTTCTTTCTTGATGGCCTCTGAGATCTTTCTGTTGTAGCCTTGATTCAAATTGGACAATGGTGGAAATGAGGAGAAGAGCCTGTGACTGTATTCATCCCTCTACCATGGAAAGCGACTTGGTGACCTTTGGCTTAGTCACCAATAATGATGGAATGGGACTTAGTCATGGCTGATGTAAATCCCATTGATCTTGGTGTGAGCTGGACTCTCATCCCTTTGGTTGAATTGCGCCCGATGAGTTTCACAGCAATTTTAAAGCTTACCAGGTGTTCTCCAATAAGAACAAGCTTCCCTTCCTTGAAAAACAGCTTGAATGTAATTACAGTGGTACCTCGGTTTATGAACACAATTGGTTCCGGAAGTCTGTTCATAAACTGAAGCGTTCATAAACTGAAGCGAACTTTCCCATTGAAAGTAATGGAAAGTGAATTAATCCGTTCCAGACGGTCCGCGGAGTAAGCGTTCATAAACTGAAGCAAACTTTCCCATTGAAAGTAATGGAAAGTGGATTAATCCGTTCCAGACGGGTCCGCGGAGTACTTAAACTGAAGCGTTCATAAACTGAAGCATGGGTGTAATTGGTTCCGGAAGTCTGTTCATAAACTGAAGCGTTCATAAACTGAAGCAAACTTTCCCATTGAAAGTAATGGAAAATGAATTAATCCGTTCCAGATGGGTCCGCGGCGTTCATAAACCGAAAATTCAAAAACCGAGGTGTTCATAAACCGAGGTTCCACTGTACTAATCTTCTCCTGCTCCATTAGTTTATACAAGGCCACATCTAGACTCACCAGATTTGCCCATTCCCCTGGATAAACAACGGCGTTATGGCCTCCTCAGCGGACAAGCCAATGTGGGGGACGTTTCCTGATGGCTGAAAGTTTGATAGCCACTGGGCCAGGCTGTAAAACAGATGATAAGTAATGAGAAGACGAATCTGAAACAAAGATATGAATATAGAATGCTCTATTTTTGTAAAATGGGTTCCCTGGAGAAGATATTTTAAATTGATTGATATGCTGGCTCTTGAATCAGCTGTTGTGACCTTAACTTAAAGCAAGGCCAGGAGGTTTTGCCAAGAAACACAAGGCATATCTCCTGGCTGTACATATTTTAGAAGGAATCACGTATGCATGGTCACACTGAAAATGGGCCTTTTGTGTGAGGCGGTGAGGCATGTAACACCCAGGGGGTAGTGATGCATGAAGGTTGGGTTTTCAGTGTATCACACACAGAGCGCTCTCAGAATGTCTCAGACTGAATGCTTCAAATGCTCAGAAAGCAGAGGTAAGGGGTGCGTGCAGCAACAGAGACAAATGGCTTCTCGGTGGCGAAAGGCATTTCCCTAATTGGATGGCATTGTCACAAAGCAAGACAATTAGCTATGGCTAGGCCATGTTTGGTTAATGTAACAGTCCGCCCATACTAGCCCCAAAGGAAGCGGTGGCCGTTGAGGTGCCAGGTCGAGGTTATTATTAAAGTTCATTGAGAAATGTGCTGCGGTGGTGTCTCTTAAGCCTTAAATACTTCAGGGTAATACTTTTGCCTATGTTAAGGCTAAGCTGTTATAGCCCTACCAGGTCAGAGGGAAAGCAAAGATGTTTTAGATGGATGGCGCCTCTTGGAACCCTGGGATAAGATCATAGCCTTGGGTGCCTTTGCGCCCACTGCCATGAATGTGTCACCACAATGGACAGGCGTGTTTCAGTAGGTGCAATCCTCATGCAGCAGTCGAGGCTTAATGTAGCTGTGGCCTGAGCCACCATTCCAGGTGTCTGCCATTGTAATTACCCACAATGCACTGGAGTGACACTATGGAGAATTACGTTGGCAATCACTCGGCATTCATCAAAGGCATAGCTGCCAAGTGCCCCGTATTCCCCGGGAAACCCCCGTTTTTCCTTACCATTTCCCAGTGGTCTCCCGTTTGAGCTCCTCTCCTGTAAATCTCCCTTAAATCCACTCCTGCCGGCAGCCATTTTTCTGGTGCCGGTTTGCCCATCTATGGGCACCAGAAAATGGCCGCCACTGGCGCCGGAAATAGCTTCTAAGCATGCCCGGTGGCCATCTTAGGGGTGGCCACATGGCGGTGGCCATCTTGGAGGTGGCCGCATGCCACCCCCAAGATGGCCGCCGGACAACCTCTGCTGCTGCTCCCATATTTTTCTACGGGAGACTTGGCAGGTATGATCGAAGGAGGAGGCCCACATTTCTGATAGAAATAAAGCAGAGAGGAGGAGAAAAGAAGCTGCCAGTCAACATGGGTGGCTGGGGCTGTCATGGTAGATCCCAACATCATAAAGGAAGCTCGCCAGGTGGACCCCACAAATCTGCAGCCAATTCTGACATCAAGCAACAAAGCACAGACTGGAGGTTTCCAAATATAGCTCTGGCCAGTCTGGACAGAGTCCATGTTCCTTGAACAGGTCTTGGCACAATTGGCAGGGTTTCTTCTTGCAATCATGTGATAACCCAATTAATATTGCCACCTGGTGTCTGACCAGTTAGTCACCTGTAGTTCAGGCTGCATTACAAAATACTATTACTATTTCAAGATGATGCCACTGTTTGTATTGTCATCATTGCTACCGTATTTCAACGGCATATGCCTCTGTACACAATAATCCCACTACCCTGAAATGTCATTGATGTTATTTTTGAAACTATTTTTGCTTCCCTTGAAATTCTTTGGACATTACAGCCAAGTGGAAACCCTCAAATTCACCTTGGATTTTCAGTTTAAACAGAATCCAGTGGTAATTCTTCTCTGCAGGATAGCTGGGAGAGCAGAAAGGAATTTTGCACAAATAGATATTTTTTTAATGGGTTGCCACATTCTATGGGCTCATCCACATGATGGCCTTGTGGATTTAAAGTTACTTATATCGCCCCTATTTTTGCCTGTGTTCACACAACATCCTCCTCATCCAAGTGGCAACCCACACGTTCTTCCCAGTTAATTTGGATTTTCTCAGTTGGGTTATAATCCAAAAAGGGAAGAAATATCAAGTGGATACACTGAGAACGCTGCAGGGAATCCTTTCATGGTGTCTTCCAAGAAGCAGATAAACAAGAAGAGTTACCAAGTAGTTTATTCAATATTCACAGAGAGGGAGACAAAGGAATGTGGTCTCTTGGATAATGGATAAGTCCCACCCCCTCCATCTCTCCTATTATATGTCATCCCTGCGCCGACTGATCAGTGCTTTCTGCCTCTGAGCTTTCTGTTCTACTACTCTCAATGCATGCCTGGTCCTGGGGGGGCGCGCGGTCAGGAATTCTTCCTAAAGACACTGAGTCTGTCAACTGTCTCTCCCCTGGTGCTTCTTCTTCCTGCTGCTCTCCCCATATTTCCCAGCTTTTCCTCTGCAGCCTCTCAACTATGACCTTCTGCAAACCACTGTTCTAAATCTATACTGTCCTCCTCTTCTCGGGAAGGTTCAGGAAGAGGGGGCGGCGGTCCCCACCATTCCTCCTCAGTCCAGTCCCTGATAGTGACGCATGCTTGAAACTTTTGCTTTGGAAGAAGTTCATTGTGCAATTGCAGGAACAACCCCCCCCCCCAAGGTGTGCACACAAATACCCGTGTGCAAGCCCAGAGAGGAAGCTCAGGTTTATGGATATTTTGGATGGCAGGGAAGCAGAAATTGAGGAGGGAGGAAAAGACCATACACAACAAATATATCCCATCAAAAACTTTCCACTAGTGTGGATGGGAAACACCAAGATAGATTTGGGAGTGATGAGTTTTAAAGTGCTTATTTGTAGATGAGAGTGAACAAAAACACACAGGAAAAAAACCAACTATCTCTGTAACCTACATGTGTATTAAAACCCTGGCACGGAGACAGCCTGAGGCTTGGTTGGTCCATTACACGCAAAAGCAAAAAAAGAGGTAATATTTCAATGTGGAATGTTTGTCTCACATGCCTAACATTTGAAAACAAAATTATTTTCCAGGTACAGTGGTGCCTCGCTAGACGAAATTAATTCATTCCACGGGTCTTTTCTTATAGCGAAAAATTTGTCTAGCGAATCCCATAGGAATGCATTGATTTTTTTTTGATTTTTTTTTGCCCATAGGAACACATTAATTGAATTTCAATGCATTCCTATGGGAAACCGCAATTCGCTAGACGAATTTTTCGTAAAACACATTCGTCTAGCGGGGCAACCTCCGCTCGAAAAATCCTTTCGTTAAGCGGAAATTTCGTTAAGCAGGGCATTCATTAAGCGAGGCACCACTGTATGTAATAGAGTTGGCAACATTTTTATGACATTTTGATTCATATTTGGTAGACTCACTGAGGCCAAATAAAACTGGGTCCTTGTTTTTTCATGAAACAGGACGACAAGAGAGCCAGAGTCTGTCTAGCGTATACATACACATTTGATCATGTGCATACGATGCTATTTAATACTGTCAATGACAACTGATTGTCATATTCCTCTAACCTCCACCGTATGCTGCTCCTAGATTCAGGTAGGGAGCCATGTTGGTTTGATGCAGTCAAAATGTAAACAAACAAACAAACAAACAAACAGTCCAGTTACACCTTAGAGGCCAACTAAATTTGTTCTTGGTATAAGCTTTCGTGTGTATGCACACTTCTTCCATAGAAGATATACCGTAATATAATTACGGAAAAAAGTTGGACATTTGTTTTCACATCAATACATTCTTCATCTGGCTCCAGTTTGAAGATTATGATGATGATGACCTTTTCTTGGTTTCTTTGTCATCTTTGTTCCTACTGTTCTTCCCTTTCTTATGTGGTTTAGCCTATAATACAAGAAAAGCCAAGAAAAGTGACAAAACAATTTAACATTGGCCTCCATTCCAATCGTATTACCAAAAGGACACATACACATACTGCTCTGTTGTAAAACTGAACAATAGCTTGCTTCCGATCATTATTCCTCCGTTGGGTTTGTAAAGTTCTGATTCTGACATCTTCCACTTGGCTTGTTGGCAAAGGGCATCCCATCCAGCTGCTCAAGTTTAGCAAGGTTGGATTTGGAAATGAGTCAAGGTCTTGCAAAATCTGCTTAGAGACCAACTGGTTAGAATCAAGCAAAAATAAACTTGTAGAGAAGTTGAGGCCTGACAATACGCTCTGCTTTGGAACAGCAGCTTAGATTCCTAAGGTTTATTTTAATTAGCTAGTAGGAGAGCAACTGCTTCATATGCCTGCTTAGATCTTGTAAACTCAGGACTTGCAGAGGTGCCTGCCAAGGAGATTGTTCAGCAAATCCCAAGGAAGGTGAAACTGACAAGAACAAAGGCAAGTAGACCAGCTTTCAAAGCCCCTGTGAGATAGATGAGGCCGATTTAGTGCAAACTACTCTTGTGGTCCAACCATTTATTTTGATATTATTTATTTATAATGTTTCTAAATGGCTTTTCTATTAGAAATACATAAAGTGCTGTAGAAAAAAAACATATTGTTGCAAGCTTTTGACCACCTTGTCACCATGGACGAATGCTTGGGGATCTGACAAAAGACTATTAACTTCTCCTAGCTCTGTGTGGGCAATTCACCTGCAGAACCATGCTCCCCTGCAATCGTAATTGTTTTGGGGAAAAGAAGGTACAGTATTAATTGCCCACTAAGTATTAAATGAAATCTAGTTTGGTCCTAAGAGTTCACAGCTGGAATTAGCTGGAACTAGGGGTGCAGCCTTCGGAGAGGGTCTCTGAGACTCTGCAGTCTGCTTATAGGAGTTTGCATGCCTTTGCTTATATAGATGTAAAGAATGCAAATATTACCAAGATACCCTGAATCTCCAGCATGCTCACATACTAAGCCTGCTAGCACTGCACTGCAAGTTTTCATTGCTTGCTAGTGGGGGTCCTTCACAGCAGTATGAAAAAGAAAAAAGAAATGGCTAGCAATTAAAAAAAAAGGCAACATTTTTTAAAAAAAATATAGAAAGCATTTTAAAAAGGCAATATAAATTCACTAAACTAAAACTCATGCTGGAACAATAAATATCATTTTTATGCCAACTTCAAAACACCGTTTAATACTACAGACTATTGCATGTCAGCCATCAAATGCTAACTGCTATTACATGCCTACTTTCAAAAACTCTCAAATATCAGCTATCAGTAATGAAGCCAGATGATGCCGCGTGTCAAGTTAGATACTAAATTCCAGCAAGCAGAATGTGAAATTAGATCCCATATATTTTGTAAATAGGGACCCAGGTGGCGCTGTGGTTAAACCACTGAGCCTAGGGCTTGCTGATCAGAAGGTTGGCGGTTCGAATCCCTGTGACAGGGTGAGCTCCCGTTGCTTGGTCCCAGCTCCTGCCAACCTAGCAGTTCGAAAGCACGTCAAAGTGCAAGTAGATAAATAGGAACCGCTACAGCGGGAAGGTAAATGGCATTTCTGTGTGCTGCTCTGGTTTGCCAGAAGCGGCTTTGTCATGCTGGCCACATGACCCGGAAGCTATACGCCGGCTCCCTCGGCCAATAATGCGAGATGAGTGCGCAACCCCAGAGTCGGTCACGACTGGACCTAATGGTCAGGGGTCCCTTTACCTTTTACCTATTTTGTAAATAGACAATATTTGGAGACTAGTTTACGTTCCGAAATTTGTGTGCGGAGGATTTTGAGAAGAGGTTTAGGAAGCAACCATTTCCCAGCTGTAGTTATAAGAAATGCTGTTCTGATGTGCATTGTCTACCACCGCTCTCTGTATTGCACCTTATGGTTCTGCCTAGAAATGTAGGAAAGAGCATTGCTACCCCATGCCCTAGTAGTGCAAGTCAATAGCAAGGTCCTGCAGGGAGTGGGAGATATGGAGCTTCCATTCCCCTCTGGATGACAGTCAGTCACAAGCATCACACCTCAACTGCCTCAGTTTGACCCGACAGTCTGCCTTCGAAAGGCCCTAGTGAAGTTACCTTGCATCCGTAAAGAGGGTCACGTCCAAGTCGCATTCAGTTGGGGAGCATTATTAGAGGTGTCTAATATGAGCAGTGGCACGAACACACACAGAGCCAGCCTGACCACAGCCATTCGGATTTCTATAAAACGCTGTACGTGCGATGCCAGCTGGAAATGAGCTAAAGGGTGGCTTTGTTGGGAAACAAAATAAAAATAAAAAGGGAAAGTCTTGTTTGTGAGAGGAAATTACCACGAGGGGAGAAAAAAAAGAGAGACTTATACAGTCAGCAATATATGTTCAAAAATGCAATTTCTGGATTAATAACAAAGACACAGTTCTACTTCAGCGGTTCCTCTAGGAGCTGTGCTTTTGACCCACACAGCTTATTGTACCCCATGGCTCTTAGCTGAACGGTGACTTAACGGTGCCTATTTTTTAAAAAATGTGTGATGTCTATTAAAACTAGCTGAAGCTTGTCTCGAGACCCCAGTGGAAATGAAATAGGTGTCTCAGTGGACTGTCCATTGGTTAAATATTAAAGCATCAAACTTTAATATTTAAGAGTGCAGGAAGTGTATTCTCTAAAAGAAATTCCCCAGACTGCATGTTTTAAGTTGGCTCTTTCCTCCCAGCAAAGCCAACAATTTATCCCTTTCACTATAATTAAACAGATAAAAAAAGGCGCTTTGAGGCTCTATCTACTGTGAAAGATTCAGGTGCTTCAGTGATTATATATATCATTGCTCCAAGGCGCTTATTAATTTGCTTAAAAGTCCATGCATCATTTCACAGATTGTTTTAGCACTTGTAATCTTATCAGCTTATGTCTGAATAAGGCAGACTTGTTTTAAAAAAAATGAGTGAAAGATTAAGTCTTTCCAGATTGATATACGTTATTAATACAACTTGTCTTCATTTTAAACAAGTTACCATAAAAATGGAGTAACAGAGTGAGGAGAAAGCAGATGGGAGCCACTACAGAAATGCAGTTAAATGGGTGCAAAGGTGAGCAATCCATTTCACAGCAAAACTGGGGGAATTTCAGATTTTTTGCTCCCTGTTTTGGAGGACCCAGTATTGGGAAGAGAATTGCCTGCTGGAAAAGCCAGGAATTAGAAGAAAAGGCAAGCGATCGGGAGTCCTGATGATGATCAAGTCAGATCTGCAATTAGAATTTCACATTTGTCATTTATGGCCTTCCATCATAAGAGGGTTATGCTCCTTAATGAGCTGAATGGGTTTAGACCTGTGCGATAGACAGAGGTGGAGCAAGGTGGGTGCTATGGGTGTGGTCCGTCCTGGGTGTCATCCCTGAGGGGGGGGTGACATTGGTGCTCATGGCACTTCCTCGGGACGCTCCCTGCCTGCTGCTGCTAGCTCCGCCTCTGCCTGTCCCTATGGGGGCCGCAATGAGCCCCGTCCCTAGCCACTATGGGCGCTGCGCTGTGCGCTGTGCTCTGCCCCTATGGGCAGTTCGCCCCCCTTTGGGCGCACTGCCCTAGGTGCCTGAGAGGCTTCCTCTGCCACTGGTGAAAGACTCTTTTTAGTAGTTCTGTCCTCGGTGGCTCAAGGTTCTGCATCAGGGGTCCAGAAGATAATGGTAATGGCAGCGAGTGCAATTGCCTCTGCTTGCTGCTTTTGTTTTCAGTTCCGAGTTAAGGGAGTCCAGGGAGATTCTCTCAGCATCGGTCACCTTTGTTGTCTGATAGCCATCCCCATTATCTTTGGGGAGGGTCATCAGGGAGGTGCTGAAATGACCCACCAGAAGTCACCTGATGCTGGGGCCCAGTGCATAGCAGCTTCTTGGGTTTGTAAGCCAAGCAGAATGAGAGAACGTAAGAGAGGGTTGTGAGACTAAAGAATTCTCCAGGTTAGGAAGATATTTTAATCTGCAACCCTAGAATTTGGGAGTAAGTGCCGTTGAACTCCATGAGACTTAATTATGATCTGAGTGCCATTAGCATACCGCTATGAGTTTTGGGGGGAAGAAGTAGGCTGTATGCAAGATCCTTCTAACTCCTGGATCCGGCAAATGTTAAAATATAAACCAGGCCAGCTTCCTAGTAAGGCGGTCGCCTGGGTGATGGACTATTAAGAGAACAAAGGAAATGAGGCTTTGTGTGAGACAAATGAGTGAGGCCTCTCCCTCAACTCAGTGATAGATAGAAGGGCAAAGTCTGAGTTTTGAGTTGAAAGGGGAGTGATGTGACCTAGAAGCAAAACAGCAAGCTGGAAAGAGAGGCAGAGCAATATTTGAGACAATGTTTGATTTCTATCTGAATCCAAGTCAGCAGCGATGGGAGAAACAAGACCCTTTTTTGGGTGTAAATGCTGTGAACTCCTCCATTGTAGGCTCAGGTTGTATATATGAATAAAAGTAAAGGTAAAGGGACCCCTGACCATTAGGTCCAGTTGTGGACGACTCTGGGGTTGTGGCACTCATCTTGCTTTACTGGCCGAGGGAGCCGGTGTACAGCTTCTGGGTCATGTGGCCAGCATGACTAAGCCGTTTCTGGTGAACCAGAGCAGCGCACGGAAATGCCGTTTACCTTCCCGCCGGAGCGGTACCTATTTATCTACTTGCACTTCGTGCTTTCGAACTGCTAGGTTGGCAGGAGCAGGGACTGAACAACAGGAGCTCACCCCGTCACAGGGATTTGAACTGCCGACCTTCTGATCGGCAAGCCCTAGGCTCTGTGGTATCCTAAAGACACCACAACCTGTGCTGATCCTCATTCAAAAAATGAAACAGAAAGTGTCTGGAATCTTGCACCACTCGGACATCGGGGTTGGCATGCAACACTACCAAGTGATGACACTTTACCCCAAACCTCTAATTCAATATTGTTTGCAGCTGCAAATGTTTTGGAGCAGTCACACCGCCTCGTTTCCAGTGCCGCCCATCCTCCTGGTGTGGCAGTGCTTTGCAAAGAAGAAGAAAAAGCACTCGGTACATTTGCAGGGAGAAATGGTAACCACATGCACTTAACAGCTTAGGCTGCAATTCTGCACACCCATTGAACTCTGTGGATGTTCACCAGCCAGCATGGTGTAGTTGTTAAGAGTGGTAGACTCGTAATCTGGGGAACCGGGTTCGCATCTCCACTTCTCCACATGCAGCTGCTGGGTGACCTTGGGCTAGTCACACTTCTTTCAAGTCTCTCAGCCCCACTCACCTCACAGAGTGTTTGTTGCGGGGGAGGAAGGGAAAGGAGAATGTTAGCCGCTTTGAGACTCCTTCGGGTACTGATAAAGTGGGATATCAAATACAAACTCTCCTCCTCCTCCTCCTCCTCCTCCTCCTCCTCCTCCTCCTCCTCCTCCTCCTCCTCCTCCTCTTCTTCTTCTTCTTCTTCTTCTTCTGTTAGAGTAGATATGCATAGAAATGGCATGGTATTCCTTATGGTCAAGCTAGGGAGGAAGACTGTCAGTTTGATACTACCACATATCTGAATGGCTGGATTTTCAGAAGTGGATCGTTTATGCATATTTATAATAGCAGGCTTAAAATAAAACGGCCCCAGCAACCTTAATTATTACTAACTTCATGGTAGGTAAAATGCTTTACCTCCAGTTCAGCAACAGTAAAAAAAAAAGTATAAACAACTATGAGGGGATTAATACTTGAAATGCAGAGTAAAAAGGGGAATAAGTAGCCAAGCTCTTTGCAGCTACTGGTAACTGAGCAGGGATCTTTGCTAATCTTCTATTGTTTTTAGTCTCCGTACTACCAGGAGCTGGCATTACAAGACTCTGTGGAGAAATTCCGCACTGGATGATACATGTAATGAGGTTAAAGAGCTTTGGCTCGGAATACGTGTCGTTAATTGATATCATATGATCAGCCTGAAAGCAGCTTTGCAGAACCACCAGCCAAACACAATTGTAAACTAAAATGCTGCTCATTCAGTCATTGTATAACAATGAATTAAAAAGCTAGCCCATATAAGTAGCAGATTGTGTGATAATTACAAGGGGAGGGGGTCAAATGTTTCTCTATCTATATCTATCTATCTACTATCTATCTATCTATCTATCTATCTATCTATCTATCTATCTATCTATCTATCTATCTATCTATCTATCATCTATCTATCTATCATCTATCTATCTATCTATCTATCATCTATCTATCTATCTTTCAAGCAATTGTAGCCTACCCCCACAAACAAATAAATTAGATAGCAGGGCTCCCTGCCAAGCCACATAGCACACTTCCTATGCTAGCCTGAGTACAGTGGTACCTTGGTTCCCAAATGCCGAAAACCCGGAAGTAAGTGTTCCAGTTTTCAAACGTTTTTCGGAAGCTGAACATCCAATGTGGCTGTTGGCTATTGTTTCCAGGGTGCCTGCACCAACCAGAAGCTGTGCCCAGGGCCATCTCAGGCAGGTCGGGCGCCCTGGCGCTGAGGCGCGGAGATTGCTCCGGCGCCCCCGCCCTCGCAGCGTGCAGCATGGCTCCTGCGCGGCTTTGCCGCGCAGCGCCCCCCCGCCAGCCCAGCGCCCTGGCACCCCCGTGCCACTGGGACTGCGCCTAGAGCCAGGCCTGGCTGTGCCTTGGTTTTCAATCATTTCGGAAGTCAAATGGACTTCCGGAACAGATTAAGTTTGGCGCTTTTGTTTTTGCTATTTATTTCGCATTTTTGTTTTTGATGCTACTGATTGATTGATTCACTGTGACTGTGGAAATGGATAAAAGCCCCCCATCCAAACAATGACTATCATCAGTGCAGGTAAGAATTTTTTGTTTTTAATTTTTTTTAAATAATCTACAATACAGTGGAACCTTGGTTTATGAACACATTGGTTTACGAATTTTCGGTTTACGAACGCCACGGACCCATCTGGAACGGATTAATTCACTTTCCATTACTTTCAATGGGAAAGTTCGCTTCAGTTTATGAACGCTTCAGTTTATGAACAGACTTCCAGAACCAATTACACCCATGCTTCAGTTTATGTACTCTGCGGACCCGTCTGGAATGGATTAATCCACTTTCCATTACTTTCAATGGGAAAGTTTGCTTCAGTTTATGAACGCTTACTCCGCGGACCGTCTGGAACGGATTAATCCACTTTCCATTACTTTCAATGGGAAAGTTTGCTTCAGTTTATGAACAGACTTCCGGAACCAATTACACCCATGCTTCGGGTTAAGTACGCTTCAGGTTGAGTACTCCACGGACCCGTCTGGAACGGATTAATCCACTTTCCATTACTTTCAATGGGAAAGTTCACTTCAGTTTATGAACGCTTCAGTTTAAATACTCCGCGGACCGTCTGGAACAGATTAATCCACTTTCCATTACTTTCAATGGGAAAGTTCGCTTCAGTTTATGAACGCTTCAGTTTATGATCAGACTTCCGGAACCAATTGTGTTCATAAACCGAGGTACCACTGTACTGTCTTATTTATTTTATAGTACAGTCATACCTCGGTTGAAGTACGCCTTGGTTTGAGTATTTTCAGTTTAAGTACTCCGCGGACTTGTCTGGAATGGATTAATCCACTTTCCATTACTTTCAATGGGAAAGTTCGCTTCAGGTTAAGTATGGACTTCCGGAACCAATTATACTCATACCTCGGGTTAAGTACGCTTCAGGTTGAGTACTCCATGGACCCGTCTGGAACAGATTAATCCACTTTCCATTACTTTCAATTGGAAAGTTCGCTT
Source organism: Zootoca vivipara (assembly GCF_965207765.1). NCBI lineage: Eukaryota > Metazoa > Chordata > Lepidosauria > Squamata > Lacertidae > Zootoca > Zootoca vivipara. The sequence goes on along the minus strand of NC_142591.1, from coordinate 9,368,022 downwards.
CAGGTTAAGTATGCTTCAGGTTAAGTACAGACGTCGGAACCAATTGTGTTTGTAAACTGAGGTACCACTGTACAGTACATTGATTATTGCTTTCATTTTATGGATCAATGGTCTCATTAGTAAAATTCATGTTAAATCGCTGTTTTAGGGGTTGTTTTAAAAAGTTTTGAATGGATTAATCCATTTTGCATTACTTTCTATTGGAAAGCGTGCCTTGGTTTTGGAACGCTTTGGTTTTGGAACGGACTTCTGGAACGGATAAAGTTTGAGAACCAAGGTACCACTGTATTGGCATCTCCCCTACTTTTTTGTTTTAAAGGAAGCTCTGCTCCCACTTCCCTTCCCAGGATTCTGATAATATTTTGCAATTTAAGGGAGTGGGTTTTTAAAAGTTCTAGCTTATGGCCGTGTTTGTACACTGTTGTGAGACCTATGCTGCTCCTCTGAACCCTTCTTGGGTCTACTTATGGTAGCCATGGGTCCTTAGCAATGATTCTCCAAGCAGCGGGGATGGGCAATTATGGCAATTTTGTTTACTCTCAGTTTCTCATTTCTTTCAGTCTTAAGTTTGGCTCACTTTGCAATTTTTCAAGAAAGCAGTCCTCCAGAATGTCCACCAGCATTTTACTGTGAATTTCCCTCAATATACAGTGGTACCTCTACTTACGAATAACTCTGCTTATGAATGTTTCTACTTACGAACGGAGCTCCATCCGCCATCTTGGATGCGGTTTAGATAGGATTTTTTCTACTTACGAATTTTTAGATAGGGTTGCTTCTACTTACGAATTTTTTCTCCCAATGCATTCCTATGGGATTCAACTTACAATTTTTTTCGACTTACGAATATGCGTTTGGAACACATTAAATTCGTAAGTAGAGGTACCACTGTACACATTTTGCTATGGAATTGTTTTTCTGATATACATATTTCTGCAAAACAATTTCCTGTAGCCTAATGCATTTCTGTATGTTGTTTATCCTTTGTCCTTGTACATGCATCCTTGGGCACATGATTTGTCCGGAGAACTGCACTGCCAAATTCACAGGTGTGCTCATTTGGGAGAATGGTTGGCTTAGCAGGCCACACTTTTCCAGCATTCCCTCTCCAGCAATTGCCAGGAAGGCTGCAGATTGCCAACCTCTTTGGCAGCAAGCCATGAGCTTGAGACCAAACTTGTCAGCACTCCTGATTTAGGATTATCAACTTTAACACCAGTAAGAAGTATTAATTTCAACACATTGCCCTAGCAGAGAGGCCCTTTGTTACTTGTGCTGGTAGAAAAGTAAATAACAGTGCTTAACTTCTAATGTTCAGGATTGCTGAGATAATGTGCCCTCAAAAATCAATCCGCACTTACAACAACCCTGTGAAACACAACAGTACTATAGGCGTGTCAGGGAAGGAGGAAACGAAGGTGCTTAGACCACCTGGCGAGTTTTTGTAGCTGAGCTCAGATTTCAGCGGAGAACTTCCCAGCTCACAGCACAAAGTTTTACAGTGAAACTCTGTCCAGGTTGACCCAGCAGAAAGTTCCACTGTGTTTGATGGAGATCCTTCCTTAGTGTGTTTTTAGGATTGCAGCCTTAAGCACAGCACTATATCCTGTGAAACAGAGGAACTTGAGATGCAGAATTTTGTGATTGGCTCATCCTACAACTTAAAAACTGGGTATCCAAACCCTGTTTTTGTAGTCTGCCTGTGTGTGTGTGTGTGTGTGTGTGTGTGTGTGAGAGAGAGAGAGAGAGAGAGAGAGAGAGAGAGAGAGAGAGAGAGAGAGAGAGAGAGAGAGAGAGAGAGAGAAGTGGGGAGGTATAGGTATATGAGGTTCTGGGCTGCCCAGGCAACAAGACATCCTTCTTTGCCTCATTGATGTGGTCCAAAGGAAAGCAGAGCAATATGTCTGGTACCATCTTAGCCACAGGAATTGCTGGAAGGAGGCGTACAGGGTGTGATCCAACCACCTTAGAGACTCCACTCTGGATTTGTTTTACTCCTTAGCCTTTTCTTTCCCCAAAGATACTCCACAAAGCAGTGGAGGGTCAGAGTTTTTCTTTCCGTAGATGGGCTACCTTCCCAGGTTGATGAGCCCCATTTGCCCCTCCCTTCCCTCTCCAGCCTGTACAGAAGCCACCTTCTTGACAATGGGTAGGCAAACTAAGGCCCAGGGACCAGATCCAGCCCAATCGCCTTCTAAATCCCATGTTTTTACATGAGCAGAATGTGTCCTTATTTAAAATGCATCTCTGGGTCATTTGTGGGGCATAGGAATTCATTCATCCCCCCCAAAAATATAGTCCGCCCCCCCAAGGTCTGAGGGACAGTGGACCGGCCCCCTGCTGAAAAAGTTTGCTGACCCCTGTTCTTGACCATTGGACCTACTATCGGTCTTGTCTGCTTAATCTGCTGGAGACTGTCTTTTTATGCAGGGGAAGCGCCTAACTCTCTGAGGGTTTGAGAACCATCGGCTACCCTCACCTGGTTTATCTGGCCAGTTGAAGCTGTTCCTGGGGTGTGGCTGCTGTCGCATGCTGACAGCTTCTAGGAGACACAGGTGAGAGCTGAGTGGGGGGGACGGACGACCAAAGGTGGACAAAATACCCTAGAAGAAGCTCCAGAGGCACTACCCCTCCCCTAACACCCCTGCACCCCAGAGGTGGAATATTAATGTAATAACCAGAGAGAGGCAAGGGAGTGAGAATATGTAGTCGGGCTTCATTTCACCTGGGGATGACAACTATGGTGTTAAGTAAAGGGATACATCAGGAAAGCAGGCTTTGAGGAGGAAGGCGAAGGAAGAGAGAAATTCGAAGCATAAATGGGTAGCAACGTAAAATGGGTAGTGTTAAGAGAGAACGGCAGTTTGGGGCAGCTGAGCGCAGGAGAATGGGAGGACCAAAAGCCACCAATGGGGATGGGCAGAGAAAGATTGTGCCGTAGAACAACAGCTACCCAGTTGCTTCTAAGCTTTACCACAGGGGTAGGCCAAGGACCATATTCCTTTCCAGGCAACCTTCTGGGGTGGGGATGGGGCATTTGCCAGTGGTGGGCAGAGTCACAGCCCAAAGTGGGCGGAGTGATGAATTTGAATGTATAGTGGGCAACTTTCTTCCAGCTCACCCACCCTGCCCTGTTACTCAAGAAGCATGATGATCGTTCAAGTACACATTCCAACCAGGCAAAAATACTTGAGAAGGCTGCCAAGCAGGGCAGGCAATGGCCATGGCTGAGGAGCGTGCGTGCGTGCATGCGTGTGTGTGTGTGTGTGGCCTGGGGAGGTTGCCTTTGTTAAGGAAACGCATCAAGCACTAGGCGCATATATGACCACAGCAGCCAGAATATTTTATGCAATGAGTTGGAGGCTGCGTACAATTCTTTCTGTATTGATGGTGGGCAAATTATGGGAATAAGCTCTTATGGCAAAACTAACATATATCAGAATGAGAAAGTAAGCAGAGAAGCGACAAACTTAATTAAAACCGGGTATGCTTCATTGATTATCGCAGAAGCAGATCAGCCTACCCAAATATACAATATTGTTTTTCATTTATCTAGAACGATCTCTTATAGTGGGCTAGAAAGGAGGAAAACTAAGTTTTCCATGCTACTTTTAATCATTTCTCTTGCTTCTTCTGTGGTTCTGTTTCTAAGTTTTGTGAAAACTTTGGGAATATATTGAGTATAATTTTGCATTTATATAATGAAATACATACAGAGGGTGCACAGGTCCTTAGGGGGCGTGAGTGGAGGTATCACCAGTGGTGGACCTTAGCACCTCAAATTTCAGTGGCACCCTGCAGTGCTAAAATCTTGTCTCTTACCTCCCAGTGGTCCTTGGTCACCTGGCCAGGGGTGGAGGCCAGAAGGTGCTGCCCTTTGGCTCTGCAGTGGAGGCCTGCAAAGTTCACTTGCATACCAAGGCCTCTGTCCATTTTTGTCAGGGACTATGCTAAGGAGGGCTGCACAGATGAGGAATAGTGGGAGCCTCCCCCTCCCCTCCCCCTCCCCCTCCCCCGCTCCTGATCAGGATCCTAAATCTTCCCAGGAACAGTGGAACAGTACTGTATAGATTTGGAATAGTGGTTCGCAGAGGGACATAGCTCAGAAGACCGAAGTTGGGAAGAACTGGGTGGTAAACAGCGAGGAGAAGAAGATCCTGGAGAGAGAGAGTTAACAGACAGGTTTGCTGGAAAGTGTCCAGCTGCTCAGTCCAAGGTCAATGAGGTAGCTACACAGAAGGCACAGTGGTTGTGAGGCCAGGTTGCAAGGCAAGAAAGTGACAAGGTTGACTCGGGGGGGGGGGAAGTGGGTGTAAACCTTAATTGGGAGCACCTTTACTCTGAGAAGGGACTTTCGCTGTGATTATTAAAATCCTCTTTAAATGATAAGAGACTTTTTGCTTTGTTCTGCTTATCCACAGCCAAAGGGAGGGAGGGAGCTGCTTCCCTGAAGCCTGACAATTTTTTGTGCTGTTATGAGGGATCTTAAGGACATTTTGATTGAACCGCCTGGGCTACTGATCACGAGTGTACATCTTAATAACAATAGGGATGTTTTTTTTAACCCTTGGAGAAGGGATATGGCTGTATTGCAACCTGTCATCGAAAGTATCCCCTTGTTCTTCATGAATGCAAAAAGTGATCTCAGGGATAAGAAGCTACCTACCCATCTCTCTCTCTCTCTCTCTCTCTCTCTCTCTCTCTCTCTCTCTCTCTCTCTCTCTCTCTCTCTCTCTCTCTCGTAACCACAGATTCATGGTCCAGCTTGGCATGGCACAGTTTTGAAATGCAACATGAAAGTGCTTGAGAAGATGACCGGGTGATTAATCGATTAAAAAATATAATAGAAATGTTACGCTTTCAATTGCTTATCGAAAGTGTAATATTTGAACTGGCAATTTTATGGGTCAAGGGGGGCTGCTTTGGAAGATGCACAGATTTCAGTGCCTTGATGCACAGTTACTCAGTTCAAAGAGTGGCAACAGATTGTCTTGACAGTCCCAATTAGCTCATCTGTCCAGTGGCTGTTGCTGTAAAAGTCCTCGACCAAAAGCTTTTGCAGCACAGCGTGCTAAACACTTGCCTTTTAAAAACTGTCTGCGTTTCCCGTTCATTTACTGCAGAAGGACATGTGTATGTGTGTGTGTGCTTGCATTCTTATTTTGTCTTTTTGTTTTGCTTTGGCCATGACAAATTGCAAACTTGATAAATTACACTTCTAAGCAATCTGATTCTACAGACGGAAATAGGGAAACAAGGGATTGCGCTCTTGGCTGAACATGCCTCCTGCCCCCTGAGGTATAGCATCTCACTTCGGTTTGGGGCAGGGTGGTGGTGGAATTATCTCATGTCAATTACTGTATTTTATTTATGCAGAAAGATAAAACAGTTCCTGCCACATTTTAAATTCATTCCAATTGGCCAGAAGCCAATCTTAAAAATATTCCATGAATGCATTCTTCATCAAGTTCGGAAAGTGTCTGTTCCTTCTGATCTGCAACCCCCCAACAGAACAAGGGTTCAGGCTTGTCTTGAGGTGGGGTTAGAAGTACCAGTAGGTCTTAATTAACTAGGGTTTGCTAGTGATGATCAGTCCTGCAATTTGTCAAGAGAAGAGTGAAGCTTTTAAGGAAGTGCAAAGGGCTTTATTTGCAAAGGCCTGCACATATTCTCTGCTTAAAACAACAACAAACTACTAAAATTCTGCATGAAGAAAATAATCTCACTTCCTCAGTAAATTACACAGCTCATGCAAATTCGCATATACAGTGGTACCTCTACTTATGAATTTAATGCGTTCCGAATGCACATTTGTAAGTCGAAAAAAATTGTAAGTCGAATCCCATAGGAATGCTTTGGGAAAAAAAATTCGTAAGTAGAAGCAACCCTATCTAAAAATTCGTAAGTAGAAAAAATCCTATCTAAACCGCATCCAAGATAGCGGACGGAGCTCTATTCGTAAGTAGAAACATTCGTAAGTAGAGTTATTCGTAAATAGAGGTACCACTGTATTCTGTTCATTTGCATAAGTTTTTCAGCTTCTGTTAACCATGGTGTGTGTGTGTGTGTGTGTGTGTGTGTGTGTGTGTGTGTGTAATGAATTATCACTGAAGCCCCACCTCCTGATCACTGGAAATCCTCATCAGAGCCCTAGTTTAGTTTTGGAGATTTCACTGGATAAGGCCCACGTGCTTTCCAGCCTATTTTCTTGGATGCAAGTCCTAGGAACTTGCCCTTTAAAAAGGGGGGGGGAGGAAAAATCTGAGATTCTTTGGATGCTCAGTTCTGCACTCAGTATCAGATTTTCCAACTCATTTGCACTTACAGTGGTGTGGCAGGATGTGTCCTTTGGCATCTCTCTCCTTCACCCTCCGAAGTGGGACCCATAACAAAACACTGCCATGGTATGCGGCTATCCTCAGGCTGCCTTGGCCCCTTCACCCTCCTCTTCCTTAGGATTCTTAATATTTGGTGTGTGTACTTCTGCAGACCTTGGTGTTCCCCCAAGCATTATGATACTTCCCTCTTTTCATTGAGGCACTGGCTGCTCCCAAGCCATGACTGTTGGCACTTGCCACCAGAGTTTGCTATTGGAGCAGCGGTTCTCAAATGTTTTCCTCTGGGCCACACTTTCAGAATAAATATTTGCTCGTGCCTCACTGAATTTTTTTTTAATTGATAGGAAAACACATACAGTGCTTGATTAATAACATAGAACACAACTACTTTTTAATATGAGCATGGGATATACAGAAAGTATAAAACAATGCAGCTACATAAGAACATGTATCCTTCCCAGAATAGAATGATAAAAGAGCCTCTTACATATGGACCTTAAGCAAACTCAATGAGAGGTGCCAGCTTGCCTTTGCTGGGTAATCTGATTTATATTAGGTCTAATTTGAGACAAACAAGCTCTCATCTCCTCATTGGCACAAAGAAGCCTTTCTCCTTTCTGATCTGTCATTTGTCAGAGTTGAAAATCTCTGTTCACAACAATATGTTATGGAGAATGGCAGAAGAATGGCCAATGCTCTTGAAGAGAGGCGTGAATACTTTTTCTGCTTGTATATCCAAAACCAAACTGTTTTTATACTCTATACTGAAATGTTTAAGTGTTTCTTTGCTTGATCTTGCGTCACACCCTTGGAGAACCACTGTATTAGAGGGACACTAACATTACTGTCATAATTCTCCACCTAAAGGCACATACACTTAAACTGTGTCTCGTTCATACTTTGGAAGCAAATAGGTAAGGGGGGGAAAGTCTGCTGTTGTACAGTACAGTCATACCTCGGTTTAAGTACGCCTCGGTTTGAGTACTTTCAGTTTAAGTACTCCGCAGACCCGTCTGGAACGGATTAATCCACTTTCCATTACTTTCAGTGGGAAAGTTTGCTTCAGGTTAAATACTCTTCAGGTTAAGTACGGACTTCCAGAACCAATTACACTCATACTTTGGGTTAAGTACGCTTCAGGTTGAGTACTCCGTGGACCCGTCTGGAACGGATTAATCCACTTTCCATTACTTTCAATGGGAAAGTTTGCTTCAGGTTAAGTACGCTTCAGGTTAAGTACAGACGTCCGGAACCAATTGTGTACTTAAACCGAGATACCGCTGTATGGTCTTTGTTCTGCATTTAAAGCATGGACTGGTTTATTTTTGTGCAGGATAAATGACATTTTGCTCAACCTTTGGCGACTAATTAATTATTATTATTTTGTGGGGAAACTACAATCACCTTTCAGAAACATGTTCCTATATCTCATACACTTATTCTCATGTGTATATATGCTTAGGACCCCTATTGCATTTTAAAATCACAGTGGTACCTCTAGCTACGAACTTAATTCATTCCAGAGGTCCGTTCTTAACCTGAAACTGTTCTTAACAAGATACGTGCTTTCACTAATGGGGCCTCTTGCTGCCGCTGCGCGGCTGGAACATAATTTCCGTTCTCATCCTGGGGCAAAGTTCTCAACTCAAGGGAACTCTTCCAGGTTAGCAGAGTTTGTAACCTGAGGCATTTGTAACTCGAGGTACCACTGTACTGTCCTCTACCCTGGGACCTTATGATGAAGGGCAGGTAAGAATTCAAAATAATACTAATATCACTAATAATACTAATAGTGATAATAATAATGTTAATAGCAGCAAATATGCATTTTTCAGTACTGAAAATGAAAATAATGGGTATTTGCTGTGTCCCTGTTCAAGGATGGGCCCAGAGCAAGTTCCCACAGTCATGCCACAGTGCTTTATGTTCAGCTGTGCCAATAGTTCCAACAAGATCAATAGGGTACAACTGACCCTGTTCACCTCTTGTCAGAGATCATTGACCAAGTGACTGGCAGTAGAGCACAAAGCCAATATTACTCAGGTAGTTTTTGAATGAATCCACTGAATATTATTAAAGGGGGTACCAAGCTTGTTTTCTCCTGCTCTGGAGGGTAAGACTTGAACCAATGGCTTCAAGTTACAAGGAAGAGATTCTGACTAAACATACGGAACAACTTTCTGACAGCAGGAGCTGTTCGACAGTGGAACCGTCTCCCTTGGAGGTTTTTAAGCAGAGGTTTAGGTGACCGTCTGTCATAGATGCTTTAGCTGAGATTCCTGCATTGCACTAGATGATTCTTGGGTCCCTTCAATGATTCTCTGGGTTGCAATGTTCCTTGTTGCCTCAGGATAGAAAGAAATGTTCCTAACTCAAGCCACTACAACTTGGAGGCCCATCAAGCTGTTTGCAGCTCACCAGCTGTAAATAGAGGCCCACTAGGACCTTTAAGTATGATATGTCCCCCATCAGAGGTGCTGCCTCTCCCTTAACACCTCATACACCCTATGGTAGTTTGTCCATCTTTGGTCCCCACCCTGTACTCAGCTCTCACCTGTAGCTCCTTGAAGCTGTCAGCATGCAACAGCTGTCACACTCTGGGAATTGGCTTTGACTGGCCAGCCAAACCAGGTGAGGGTAGCTTGATGGGTCTCAAACCCTCATGAGTAATGGACTTCCTCTGCATGCAAAGACAGGCTCTGGTGGATAGAGCAGATGAGACCAATAGCAGGTCCAGAGGTCAAGAAGGCGGTTTCTGCAGGTGCTGTAGAGGGAAGTGAGGCTCGTCAACCTGGGAAAGGAGCCAATCTAGGAGAAGGAAAACTCTGATCCTAAACCTCAGCTGCCTTGTGGGACATCTTTGGGAAAAGAAAGGGCTAAAGGGGCAAACTCTACACAAATCCAGAATGGAGTCCCTAAGATGGCTGGATGGTGCCTTGTACACCTCCTTCCAGCAACTCCTGCAGCCAAGCTGGTGCTAAACTTCTTGCTCTGCTTTCCTTTGGACCACATCAGTGAGGCCGAGAGGGGGGTCTTGTCGTCTGGGCAGCCCAGGACCTCCATACACATTGCCCAGTCTTGCACCTCAATTAAGTGCTGAAGGGGCTTGACGTCACCTCTGGAGGTGCACTCCATTGCTTCTCAAGACAGATGAATGCTAGTGAAGAACTTTGAGGCCAGTATCATAGCTCAGTGGCAGAGTATGTCCTTTACATATAGAGGACACCAGGTTCCTACCTCCGGTTAAAAATGACCGGGTAATGGAGTGGTATGGAAAATTTCTGCCTGAGACTCTGGAGAGCTACTGCTAGTCAGAGTCAAGAGTACTGAGCTTGGTGGGCAAAGAGTCTCTGACCTGATATGAGGCAGCTCCTTGTGATAAGCCTCCTGTTATTGCTGCTTTCCCGAAACGGCAAGAACTGAGAGGCTGTCATGTGTTTGATCCATCCATTGCTCTTTGGGGTGATGCAATGGATGGATCAAACAGACTAAACATGAATATGTTTTATTATGCTTGTGCCCTTGTCATCTCCTAGTGTGGTCCACATGGTGGCCCTGATACCTGGGCCCTGATCAGGTCTACATCTGCTCAGCTTCAGCCCTGGTTGCTCCCAAGCCGTTCAATTAAGCAGTTGTTATGAGGATGGACTGTGTTGTTGCAACTCTACCTGGAAGGTTTTCTGCCTATATTTCTGGAAAGCGTTCAAAGAACTGTTTTGTTGTTGCTTCCCATTAGAGAAGAATGTTTCTTTTCTCCTGCCAACGTTTTCTGCACACGCGATGAGTTTCAGAAGAGGCTCCAGGTGAAGCGTTTGAGGTGCTGAAAGCCAAAAAACCAACGACATTTTTCTTTTAAAGAATCACTTCCCATATTTCCTTAGGGATTCCACTGAACTGAGTACGAGCTTGATTGAAAGGGGGAACCTTTATGCAATATTTGTTTAACATGTCTTTAATATATTATCGAACACCATACTTTTGAAAGACATTTCAATTGCACTATTAGTTCACACAATGTTTGACTATGAATGATTTGCTGTATAAAGAGGCTCTCAGCAGAAAAATGTTTTTTTCTTTTTTTAAAAAAACTTTTTTGCTCAGTAATTTGTAAGAACATGTAATTCATAAGGGGCAAGTTTAACTCGGCAAAACTCATTGTCACCTTTTCCACTCATAGTTTAGCCAACCACTTCCCAAGCCTGGCTTCCTCCAGGTTTTCTCTCGAGTCAGCTCTGTAGCTTGCCAGAGTGACTCATTTTATACAAAACCATCACCTCCTTATTAAATTCTATTTTATTTGTATATTATCAAACTTAGCTACTGTCGCTAAGCTATATGTAAGCAAATACAACCATGAGTTTTCACCCATTAAAAAAATCTGAGAGGGTTGAGAACAAAAACAAATCAAAATGCACAAGATTAGAATATCGGATATTGATACAAAGGAAGCCAATATGACACCCTTCAGATGTTGGAGCATAACTTCCATCCATCCCAAAGGTGTGGTCGATAGTCAAGGCTGATGGGAGTTGTAGCCCAACAACATCTGAGTGGAACCACATTGACTACGCATCAAGAGGGTTCCTCATTTATTTTATTTATTTCATAATTTTTTAAAATACTCCTTGATTTTAAAAAAGCAAAGCTGTTTGCTAAAGGCTTGTTTCGCTCTAATAGTTAACATACATCTCCCATCTTTCTAAAACGTTATTTTAGTAGGTGGCCTTTATATGGTATAGCTACAGCAGCGACCCACTTCTCATAGTTTATTGAACTATATTAAGGACAAAAAAGAAGATTGGACTACACTGATAGTTTGTTTAAGAGCAATGGGTTACTTTGTATTTTTTGCCAACATTTATTTTGTAACTATTTTAAGACTGTTTCCAGTAAAGCTTTGAAACCCATTCTTGTGGTGGAGAACAAATTCACTTCTACTCTGCACAAACTCCAGCTCAGGGATTCCATTTGTGGCAATTCTAAGGCTCACGTCAAACCCTCACACACTACGTCTCTGACTTTCTCAAGCCCCACCTGATTTGGGTGCTGACACCCTCTTGTGAAAATTCAACAGCACCCAGATGGTTACGGGGGCCTCTTAGGAAAAGTTGCCCTGAGTAACCTAGAGCTAACCCCAGAAGTTGGGTTTTTCTGTTTTTGTTTTGCTATAACGAATGTCCATGTCCTATTGCAGGTCAGTCGTGGAGCAAACAGTCTCAAATACATTGAAAATGAAACAAAAGAATAGAAGGAGCCACCATCCCATCCCATCTGTAATGCATCGTGATAGGAAGTGAAGCAAGTTCTAAGGATATTGAAACAGGCCCTTGTGATCCTAGTGTCACACCATTGATTGCGCAGCTGTGTTAAGTAAAATGGATGAGTTTTGGGGAGGGGGAGAATGTACCTTGCAGGAAACCATTCTCTTGTTGAATTTGTCTAACATCTTTGTTGATAGTTTAACAGCCAATTTGACATCGGAAACGTCTGTTCGCTGCCTTGTTGAACCCTTGTCTAGAAACCTTCCGTTTAAAACCAAAAGACAGACTAAGGGAATTTGAGACTGGCTGGTGATGGAGGAGGAGGAGGAGGAGGTCAGTAGCTGGGAGAAAGAACATTTTCTGCAACTCGCCTTCAGTCAATTTAACTGCAAGACAAACTCAGGGTGATGAGAGCTGTACCAAGTGAGTATGTGCACTGACATGTCACTGAGTGTGTTTCATGATTCATCAGGCACACAGTGATTGATTGGACCTGCGGACTGGCAGAGTCCAGAACACACACACACACACACACACACACAGAGAGAGAGAATTTGTGGTTCTTCAGGCACTCTGTGATTGATTGACAGGCTGGCAGCAGCTAGATCCCTCCCTCCTACCTTCCTATGACTCAAAAATATTTGATTGCTGATTTATCATACACAGATTATTGATTGGCACATTGGCAAAGCTCCAAATTTTATACATCAAAGATTACGTTTTATTATTTGTCAGAAAATAGACTCCCTCCTCCTCCGCTTGATGTGGCCTGCCAGATTTTGCTGTTGATGCATGCATGCATTTTCATAATAGAACTGAGCCCTTGTTATACAAGTGTCAGAACAGTGGTTTTCAGATTTCCTTCATTCGGGAAACCTGTTCCGAACCGACTCATCAGCTATGGAATCCTGCCTGCTGCAAAGGATTCTGGTGATCACCCACCAACCCCGGAAAGCATGGCCAGTGGCCAGGAATTATGGGAGTTGATTGATTGATATTTATTACGGCCATTGGCCCATCACACAACAATTTCCCATACCAACATATATGTACTTAAACCTCCAAATTTAAAACAACCAAAAACTACAAAAAACAAACAAAACAAAAACAAAAAACCAACAACATACAATACAATAAATTTGCAACATAAACATCACCCTCTGCTCATAAATTAATAAAAGACATCAATGTTGATATCACCTAATTACATCCTAAAACATAAACCATGGTTTAAAAGGGTTATCCGAGCCGCACAGGAGTCCGTTTTTCTTCTTTAGGGATAGGATGCTGATCAAGAATCTGGCAACCGTGAGTGATCTTAAGGGGACTTCATCATTTAGTAGATATCTCAGTTTGGCTTCATTCGAATCATCGGTGATTCCCTTTAGATATGGAGCAAGAAACTTGCTCCTGGCCGATGAGTGAAGAGCACAATCAAGGATTATGTGATGCAATGATTCCGGTGCCCCACAATTACAATCACATAAGAGCGATATCTGTCCATTGGAAAATCTATTTCTCAGCACGTTCGATGGGAAGGTGTTGAATCTTGCCTTTATAAAGGCGTATCTATGAGCTGAAGAAGTTAAGGAATTCAAATAATTTGGGAGCTTTAAAGGGGGTAATAAACCAAGGTTTAGAGGTGAGCAGGTACCATTGCCAACACCATTTTCTGCTGCAAGTCCATCTCCTCTAGTTTACAGGTTACTATTTTTTTAGCTGGAACTATATCCTGCTCTAGTAATTTAGATGGGGAGATTCCCATCGCCGTAATTTTCAGTTGTAATTTTTTTTTGGGGGGGGAGTTGGTAGTATGGGAGTTGTAGTTCAGCAATATTTGGAGGGCCGCATCTTCATGCGCAGCTGATTCATGCAGATCACTGACTAGCTCTTACAACAGCAGGTTAGAACAGAGAATCTGACAAGCGGTCTTCCAAGGAATCTGTCCACATCTCATCATGGGGCCCTTGAGAAGCTTCTGAGGAACCCTGGGTTTTCTGGGATGCAGTCTGAAAGCCATATGCATAAGACCTTGCAGGTTATCGATATTTTCTCGGCATGCCTGCATTATTAGGCTGTAACATAATCTCACAATTGGGAATAATAGCCAGTCCACTGTGTTTATGAAATAACAATTTCATGCAGGGTACAACGCAACAAAGCGTGTCTTATCTCTGTCCATGTGCAGACTTGCTTCTGAAAACATACCTCTGAAAGATGAGTTGCTAATAATACCAATAAGGACCTACTGCCCTTGCTCCCTATAAATAGTATCCTACCTTCCCTTTGTTAAAATAATTGTTCACATGCAATTATTCAATTCAATGCACCCCACTTTAAAACAGATTTTAAAGCAGGCATAGGCAAACTCGGCCCTCCAGATGTTTTGAGACTACAATTCCCATCATCCCTGACCACTGGTCCTGTTAGCTAGGGATGATGGGAGTTGTAGCCCCAAAACATCTGGAGGGTCAAATTTGCCTATGCCTGTTTTATAGTTCTGAAGCGGGGGGGGGGGGAATGGGTTAGTGACATTGTGGACAGCTGGATTCTGTTGCAACAACACTTTCACATTATTAGCCCTATGGTGAAATAATGCAGGTTTGGGTGCCATGCAAGGCTACATCATTCCTTCAATGGGCTGAGTCACATGAGTTTGGAAACAAAATGGGGCCACCAAAACTTAAGGTAGAAATTTCTATGTATACTCAGGGGATGCACAAGTATGCAGAAATAAAATAAAAATGTAAATGTGGGAATTAAAGGGAAATGACGTTTAGCCTCTGCACTGAAAAATAAAAAATTGCTGACAGAAACTTTTGAGCTTATAGAAAGCAGTTGAGCCTAGAGAGAAAATAAGGGAAAGGTATAAAGCAGAAGGAGCCAACATGGGACTCAGCTATACAGCTGCAAATAAAACGTTTTAAGTGTGTTTTATGTGCAAAATACAATCTGACACTAGATGGCGATGGAAAATTCAGTGTATTTTTAGAAATGCTTTTTTTTTAAAGCATTTTCAGAATGGTTTTTATATGTGTGTAGATTCCACCATGGTGAACTTCTGAAAGCCACTGGACTACAGCTTCCATCAGCCCAAACCAGTAGAGCCAATTGTCAGGTGGTTGGCATCCATCTGTCTGTCTTGGGAGACAATGAAAGAGTGTGCCTTCGGGGGTGAAATCAAACCACTGGATTTAGAGCACCTGCTGTGGCTGTAGAGACCGATATGGGAGAGACAAGTTTTGTTGCAGCTGGGGCAGATGAAAGTGTCCGGTTGTGCTGCTGCAGATGACCATGACGTTTCTTCCCTCTACGCTCCTCCCAGTGGTCATTCCTCCTCTGGTCACTGCTCTGGATAGGCAACCAGACTGTCTGCCTCCAGGTACTGTGATCATCTGCAAGGGATTCCCGCATGGCAGGGTTGATGTTGCCAGCTTTCATGTCTCGCTTGCAGACATCTTTGTACATAGCGTTTGTCTGCCAGTGGGCCTGGTGCCTGAAGCCAGCTCTCCATGGAGCATGTCTTTGGGGAGCCTACCACCTTCCACTCTGTGGAATGGACATGAGCAAGCCAACATAGACGTCGCTGAGACAGGAGTGTGAACATGCTTGGAATGTGGGCTTGGGAGAGCACATACTTGCTTGAAACTCTGCCTGCCATGTGATGCCCAAAATCTTCCTGATGTGGAAGGCGTTGAGGTGCCACTCCTGGCAGGTGTAAGTTGCCTATGACTCACTTCCATAAAACAGCGTGCTCAACAAAGAAGTCTGGGGTGCTACTAATTGTATGTCGTTGTGGGAGAGACCCGGGGGAAAGAGGGGCTGCTTCTGCACGTGGTTGGCCCTGAGCGTTGTTTTCGATATTTCTTTTTAAGTGTGCGGTTGCCTGCTGGAAATGCGCACATGCCCTTATGAAAGGCATACAGTATACGCCCCTTGTTCATCCCTTGCAAACCACATTAGTCCATCCAAACGGATGGATCACAAGTTTGGAGTGTCCAGTACCATGTAATTTTTATCCCAGACAGTCATTTTTGATGCTTAAGGCTTAATTAGCACATTATGTGACGACAACAAACCATGGGAATTAGCGGGAATGCTGCTATTCCTGTCTCTCTGCTAGAAATACCCCTAAGGTATCCATTTGCAAACTTGGGTTGTTATGCCTAATTTGACACTTTACTAAACACCAATTCATTTGCTATAAATGTTGTCCACCAATATCTGGAAGATTTCACCTGGTTTAGCCGGCCAGTTGAAGCCACTTCCCAGTGTGGCTGCTGTTGCATGGTGACAGCTTCTAGAAGCCACAGGTGAGAGCTGAGAGCACAGAAACTACCCCAGAAGGAGCATGGCGTGTCCTGCACCAGAGGCACTGCCCCTTCCCTAACATCCCATAAGGGCCTGCATTACACAGAGAGTGATATCTTCATGGCAAAAAAGGAGGTGCATGCAAATCTTCCATCCTTTGTAGCACTTGTATTGCCTGCATTTGGGCCAAGGAGAAACAAGACTCCTGTTTCTTACTGTGAGTACTGTCCTACTGTGAGTAGGTTCTGCCCCCGCACTTGGAAAGAATTGGCACATTGCTGAATGCTGACATTTCCCACCACATCTGAATATTTAAACAAACCATGTGAGAAATGTTAGAAGAGCCTGTCATTTACCCGTAAATGTTAAAGCCAACTTAGTGGCTTCCATGATGACTGTCCAAATGAAATCCACATTGCCATAATGTACAGTCAAACCTTGGTTTGCGTCCGCCTCAGTTTGCGACTGCTTCGGTTTCCGACCACTGCGGACCCAGAAGTGTTTACATCTGGGTTCCGCGGCGCTCGGATGCGCAGAAGCAATCTACGCAGTGTGTGCGTGTGCAGAAGTGCTCTATCGGCGCTTCGCGCATGCGCAGAAGCGTGCCTCAGGGAGCAACGAACTCGGGGAGCAACCGGCTCCTCGGAACCAATTGTGGTCGTAAACAGAGGTATGACTGTACAAGCAGAAGGCAATGTGTCAATGGCAAAGTTCATAGCTAGGATTTCTTGACATTTGCCACTGAAGTTCATGTCAACATCTACCAACTTTCTGACACTAAACGCTAGAATATAAACAATACCTTTTCTCTCCACAATACCGAGGTCTTTGTTATTGCAGGGCACAAGCGAACCTGCTTTAATAATAAGTTATTGACCCAAGAAATGCTACATAGGGAGGGGGAAAAATCCTAGTGTGCAACACAGATGTGCACTGCTACAGTGGCCCCAATGGGTGCATACAGACGGTATTTTACCAAGTGATAAAGTATTGTAATTGCATGATTAAGAGGTAGCATGCAAAGATAAGCATTTTGAGTGTCTCACATCTCAAGGTTTCTGGAGAACCTGACACTTGAAGAAGGGTAATAGCTCCACAAAACTAGGGTTCTAAATCACATGTGTAACCAGGATCCCCACTCCAGTTCTCCTGCCTCTGATGTGTGGGTGGCAGCCAACAGGGCCTGCAGAGAACACCTGCCTAGGGCTACAGACAAGTTGCTTACCAAATGATTGCTTGTGCATTGTAGAAAGTTTATCCTGCTAAATATGGCCACCCTAGAGCTTATTGCAGTGAATCAATAGGTGGGGTTCACGTGGTCGAATGTTTCACCACAGGTAAGTAAACTTACCTCTGGACGTGTAAAACTGTAGCCCTGTTCCCTTATTGCCCCCCTTCCAATTCCAATTGCACAAGTGAGGAAAAGCAGTGTGTGTGTGGGGGGGGGGTTGGACACACATTGGCCTCTACCAGACGGCCCACCCCTGAAGCCCTTTATGCATTTGGGCCAAACCTGTGCTGTGGAGGGAGAGTCTCTTATACTTGTGTAGGTTCCCCACATGATCTGATAGAGCAGGGTTCTAAGTCACACAGGGAACCTCTATGTGTTCAGCAGACATCCCATGGCAGAAGGTCAGCCTGAAATTGTGGAAGACTCCAGGGTTGGGCTGTGATAGAAACTGCATGAAAAGGAACAAGTGGCGAAGGCTTAAAGGTAAAGGGTAAAGGTAAAGGGTTAGGTCCAGTCACGGACGACTCTGAGGTTGTGGTGCTCATCTCGCTTTACTGGCCGAGGGAGCCAGCATACAGCTTCCAGCTCATGTGGCCAGAATGACTAAGCCGCTTCTGGTGAACCAGAGCAGTGCACTGAAACGCCATTTACCTTCCTGCCGGAGCAGTGCCTATTTATCTACTTGCACTTTGTGCTTTTGAACTGCTAGGTTGGCAGGAGCTGGGACTGAGCAACGGGAGCTCACCCTGTTGTGGGGATTCGAACTGCCTACCTTCTGATCGGCAAGCCTTGGCTCTGTGGTTTAACCCACAGCGCCACAGGCTCCCCCCCCCCAACACACTTGCTTTCTATGTACAGTAACTTGGGTGGGTGGGTGGGTGTGGGGAGCAGCAGCAGCAGCAGCATTAGATCATTTGAACCCTTGGCTGAATTTGGGAAGGGGCTATATTACAATAAAATGGAATCTGCATTCTGAAAACGCAAGAATGAGGCCTGAATCTTTGTGGGCAGGTGGACATTTTGCATCCTCAAGTTATTACAATCATGCACTAAGAAGAACACTTAGCATTTCTACAGTCCTTAGGAGTGTGTGGAACAACTTCAGCATGATTATCCCAGGAAACAATATCCCCCAGCCTAGTGACCTCCAGTGTGACCAATAGTCAGAGATGATGGAAGCCATATTCCAAGACATCTAGAGGGCACCAGGTTGGGGAAGCCTGCAGTAAGCTGCCATTACCCTGTAATCTTCAAAGGCTGTTTCATATTTTGGGATATTTTAGGTGTGCAAATAATAATAATAATAATAATAATAATAATAATAATAATAATAATAATAATAATAATAAGTGTTCTTAGAAATGGAAAGCATAACTGAGGCAAACCAAAGTTTGCAAATGCATACCTTAGGGGTATTTCTAGCAGAGAGACAGGAATAGCAGCATTCCCGCTAATTGTACAAACCATGGTTTGTTGTCGTCACATAATGTGCAAATTAATCCTTAAGCGTCAAAAATGACTGTCTGGGATAAGAATTACACGGAACTGGACACTCCGAACTTGTGATCAATCCGTTTGGATGGACGAACGTGGCTTGCAAGGGATGAACAAGGGGCGTATACTGTATGCCTTTCATAAGGGCATGTGTGCATTTCCAGCAGGCAACCGCACACTTAAAAAGAAATATCGAAAACAACGCTCAGGGCCAACCACGTGCAGAAGCAGCCTCTCTTTTCCCCGGGTCTCTCCCACAACTACATGCAATTAGTAGCAAAATCCAACAGGTGGCACAAAAGTATTTGAATTTTATATTAATCCATCCGGACCCATCTCTCCCTCCCGCTCCGTTTAGAGCTCTCCAGTTGTCAGCGGCGCTCCAGAGGCGACAGGCAGCAGGGCGAGGCTGGGATCCGGCGCGGAGACTCCCCCTGCCTCCTCCGCTTGCTCCCATTCCCAAAAGCTCTGACTCGGTTTCTCAGCCGGAGATCCCCCCCCCCATTTCCCACCTGAGCTCTTCTGCCCTGCCAGCTCTTTAAGGCGCAGCGGGGATGGGAGCCACCGGCGCGCAATGAAGGCGCGGTGGGCAGAGGAGGGCGAAAGCGGGAGCCCCCCGGTAGGCTTTGTTCTAAGGCGGGGAGGCGGGGAAGGAAACGTCCGTTTGCAAGCGGCTTTCTCCAAAGGGAGGACGGCGGAGCTTCGAGGGAAGCGAGCCGGCGAGCAGGGCGAGCGCCCTCCTCGGGCGGCTCGGTGGATGTCACGCCAGGGAACGCGCCTGCTTGGCCAAGCTCGCCGCTTCGCCAGGGTTGTTTTTCGGCGCCGGAGGAACTCCCCCTGGAGCTGAATGGAGGTGAACGAGCACTTCTAGGGGTAGTTGCTGCACGCTGGGGACATGCACCTCTTCTCTCTAGCTTGCAGGAAAACGAGCTTTTCCCAAGCTCCCTCCTAAACCGCTTTGGAGTGGGGCTGGGGGAGAAGCTGTAAGAGCGCTCCGCGAAGTCGTGCGCCTCTCAAGGAGGAGGCCCTCTGCCCCACCCCGTTCAATAGGGATCAGCAACCGCCCCGCCTGTCTTGCACAGGGTAAAGAGCCTGGGGGAGGAGACAGGTGGGCGCAATAACACAGGGATGGGGAATCTGTGGCCCTCTCCAGCCGTTGGACAGTGACAGACCTTAGGGCCTCTAATGTCAGCGGTGCCCTGTGGGATGCCAAATTTTGGCACCCCTCCGCCTCTCGTGCTCCATTCTAAATCATAGTGGCAGCTCCCCCCTGACAGCACCCCTGAGATTCTGCACCAAGTGTGGCAGAACCAGTTAGGTAAAGGTAAAGGGACCCCTGACCATTAGGTCCAGTCGTGACCGACTCTGGGGTTGCGCGCTCATCTCGCATTATTGGCCGAGGGAGCCGGCGTATAGCTTCCAGGTCATGTGGCCAGCATGACAAAGCCGCTTCTGGCAAACCAGAGCAACACATGGAAACGCCGTTTACCTTCCCGCTGTAGCGGTTCCTATTTATCTACTTGCATTTTGACGTGCTTTCGAACTGCTAGGTTGGCAGGAGCTGGGACCAAGCAACAGGAGCTCACCCCGTCACAGGGATTCGAACCGCCGACCTTCTGATCAGCAAGCCCTAGGCTCAGTGGTTTAACCCACAGCGCCACCTGGGTCCCACCTGGGCAGAACCAGTTGTGCACCCCTACCGGTAAATCCGCCACTGTGTTGGACTCCACCTGTTGCCGAATATGCAGACAAGCTGCGATCCACTTCCTGGGCCTGGACGAAGCCGAAAAGGGTTTCCAAAGTTTTCTTCTCTTTTTCATTATGCTTCCATGGACTCCTTACTTTAATTCAGCAGCCTCCACCTCCCAATTGCAGCAGATCTTTCCAGAGCCTCCAGGGGTGCCGATATTGCATATTTTGAAAAACACTGACCTAGAGGAATGTTGTCATGTGTCCCTGTTGTTACAAAGGTCTGACTGGCTTCAACTGTTGTTGTTGTTTAGTCGTTTAGTCGTGTCCGACTCTTCGTGACCCCATGGACCATAGCACGCCAGGCACCCCTGTCTTGCACTGCCTCCCGTAGTTTGGTCAAACTCATGTTCGTAGCTTCGAGAACACTGCCCAACCATCTTGTCCTCTGTCGTCCCCTTCTCCTAGTGCCCTCAATCTTTCCCAACATCAGGGTCTTTTCCAAGGATTCTTCTCTTCTCATGAGGTGGCCAAAGTATTGGAGCCTCAGCTTCACGATCTGTCCTTCCAGGGAGCACTCAGGGCTGATTTCCTTAAGAATTGATAGGTTTGATCTTCTTGCAGTCCATGGGACTCTCAAGAGTCTCCTCCAGCACCACAATTCAAAAGCATCAATTCTTCGGCGATCAGCCTTCTTTA
Organism: Zootoca vivipara; assembly: GCF_965207765.1. Lineage (NCBI taxonomy): Eukaryota > Metazoa > Chordata > Lepidosauria > Squamata > Lacertidae > Zootoca > Zootoca vivipara. The sequence goes on along the minus strand of NC_142591.1, from coordinate 9,346,999 downwards.
TGGTCCAGCTCTCACTTCCATACATCACTACTGGGAAAACCATAGCTTCAACTAGGAGTTTGGCATTTAGTGTCACTGGTCTCGTGCCAGGCACCCTCCCTATTGACTTTCAGGCATCTCTTGGGCTGTGTAACCCACTCCTGTTTACTCTGCGTGCTTCCTGGTTTAGGAAGTTTAGGTTTAGGAACACATGCTAACCACAATCCATACCTATCCTGTTCTTCTTTAAGAAATAAGGTTTTTTTTTTATGTACTTAAAATTCAAAACTGAAGACACAACATTTCCTTCATGATGGAGGGAAGCATTTCATCACAGAACAGACATGGCTATGTCGGGTTGCAAGAATCTCTGTTGCCCCTTCAGACATTTGAATAGAGCTGGGAGTGGTGGTTGACCAGCATTCAATAATATCCACCAGTGCTTGTAGAATGAAAACTGAATTTACTTCTCGGTTATCTATCTATCTATCTATCTATCATCTATCTATCTATCTATCACCTATCCTACTGGGTTGGTGAACCATCTAGGTACAAGGGACTTTACATGTTTGACAGGTCCCTGCCCCAAGAGGCTTGCCATTGAAAAATCGACACAAAGGCTAGAAAAATTGACACAAAGGGTGACTACAGTGAAAGAGGAGGGAAATGAAAGCAATGGGGGCAAACTGTGAAATAATATGCCATTACAGTGGTACCTCGGGTTAAAGACGCTTCAGGTTACAGACGCTTCAGGTTACAGACTCCGCTAACCCGGAAGTAGTACCTTGGGTTAAGAATTTTACTTCAGGATGCTTCTTCCTTTCAGTCTTTGGGAGATTTTGTACTGTTTCCTAGTTTGAAAGCAGCATGAACTGGCCCTGTGACAATTCATAACATTGTGTCAAAGAAGGGCTCTCCGTAGCAGCACACTTGCTAATTTATGGGCTCTGTATCTTTAACATTCTGTAATTAAGTCTGATTACAATTAAAGTAATCATAGGCATGTTTCTTGATAAAACCCCAAATTCTAGGCTACAATTAGCAAGTGCTCCTAACAAGGGTGCAGTGTGCTCAGTTTGATTTATAGCAAATGAATTGGTGTTTAGTAAAGTGTCAAATTAGGCATAACAAAGATGAACTTGATTTAAAATGAAAAAAGGTGCAAATAATAGTTATACCGAGCGATGCTCTGCTTGCCTGCTGGACCTCTTTCTTTCTTTCTTTCTTTCTTTCTTTCTTTCTTTCTTTCTTTCTTTCTTTCTTTCTTTCTTTCTTTTAAAGCAAAGGGAAAAATGATGGTGAAGTAAGAGTTTTCTGTCACCCACATCAAAACTGCACAGGGATGGTTACAACTTCGCAGCTTTTTTTAGGCAAGAGGAAGGTGTGATAGGAAGTCATTTCTGATCGCTGCTTGGTCTGACTCACAGTGGCTATGCACTTGGACAATATTTTGGATATCATTTTCAATGAGAAATGATTATTCTTTGGAGCCTGGATGCTCCAGCATAAAATTCTGTTATGCTCAAGTCATGGTTACAAACTTCCCAGAGGCATCTGGTTAGAGACTATGAGAACAGAATATTGCATTAAATCAGCCCCTGACCCAACAGGGCCCTTCTTATGGCCTGAAATTGTGAACGTTGCTTTGTAAATTAGGATCTATGAGTTCTTAATCCATTCTTGGCATATAGAGCCTGTAGTTAATATTTGAAAGAGGTAATAAAGTATATAGTACATAAAGGATTGAATTATGTACCAGGAACTCCCCAATTTATTGACAAAGGATTCATCCATCAAGTACTTCTCAAACTTTTTTCACCTGGGCCACACTTTCAGAATAAAAATTTGCATCTATCCATATTCTGCAAATAAAAAAAATGTTTTGATGCTGTCACAGTGGCCGGAGTGGACTACTTCAGAGTAACGACGCTACGCAGCTCTGCATTTTATTCTTTTATTGGTGCTGCGTATTTACAGTGCTCAAGTCATTGCTATTTACACGGAGTGATGTGGTCAGTCGGTTTCAGAACCTCCTAATGGCTTTTGGCGCGTCTTTCTCCAACACAAAAGCTTTGGCAGACCCATCCTCTTTCCCCTCCTCTTTCTGCGTAATTCCGGAGTTGGGGGGATGGGTCTCCCGCCCTTATTCGCCCCTTCCTGTCCCACCTGGGACCCTGGCTCCTCTACCTTGCCTGAGCCTCGGACACGACTTCCTGCTTCCCCACTGGAATCGGAACTCTCTCTGCTTCCCCCTGTGCTCGGGGATTGGCTTGAACTTAGGAGGGGAGGGACTTCGCGATATCCCCTGTCCCTCACATCCACCCCCCTCCCAAGCTCTCCTTCACCCCTCCCCAGGTCCCCCCCAGGTGTCGGTGACGACTGGAAGCCTAAGAACTCAGTGCTTTCCGAGCCCGTTGGTGTGAACACCTCCCCCCAGTCCTGCAAGCCCCCCCCTTCCGCCTGGGAGGACGGGAATCCCAAAAAGTCTGTGGCGTCAGAGCTGGTGGGGGTAAAAATGTTCTGCCAATCTGCTCCTTCCTCTGACTGGGTGGATCTCGGTGACACCCATACCTCATCCTCTGGTTCCTCAAACTCCGCTTCCCAGCGCCATGGTGAACTGCTCTCCCGTGCTTCCTCCCCCTCCCCCTCCCTTTCCATGTGCCAGGGCTTGGGTCTATGGGGAAAAAGGGCGTGAAATTCTTCTACCAGGAATTCCTCCTGTATCTGAGTGGCTGGGACCCATTCATTCTGGGACGGTGGAGCATCCTCCCATGCCATGAGGTACTCCAGGCCCCCCACCCCCCACCTTGAATCCAGGATGGCTGTGGCCTCATTGAGTTGCTCCCTGCCTTCCCTCTCCCCCCCTCCCTCAGGGGTTTGTTCGCTGTCTCGGAGCCTGCTGCTTTCCCTGTACGGCGACAGCAGCGATCTATGAAACACTGGGTGCACCCTCATGTCCTCTGGCAGTGCCAGCCTGTATGCCACCGGGTTGACCTGTTGCGTGACCGTGAAGGGGCCCAACCTTCTGGGCGCCAGCTTTTTGCATCGCCCTCTGATGGGAAGGCCCTCCGAGGACAACCAAACTTTGTCCCCCACCCTAATGACCTCCCCCGGTCGCCTGTGGCGATCTGCCCCCCTCTTGTACGCTTCCTTGGCTCTCTCCAAGTGTTCTCTGAGCTGCTGGTGCACCGTCTCCAGTTCCTCTGCCCAATCCTCAGCCTGTGGGCCCTCTTCCTCCTCCTCCCCCTCCCTCTCAGGGAAAGATCTGAGGTCACGCCCGTAATTGGCCTTAAAGGGCGACACCCCTGTGGAGACGTGCACCGCATTGTTGTAGGCAAATTCTGCCAGTGGCAGGCGATCCACCCAGTCCGTTTGCCTCTGGCTGACGTAGCATCTCAGGTACTGCTGCAGAATGGCGTTGACCCTCTCCGCCTGTCCATTGGTCTGCGGGTGTCTAGCCGTCGACAAGCTGACCTCCACCTGCAGGAGGTTCATGAGCCGCCGCCAGAACCTGGAAACAAATTGGCGGCCACGATCCGAAATAACCCTTAAGGGTAATCCATGCAGTCTGAATACGTGATCCACAAACAGTTTGGCTGTCTCTTCTGCCGAGACCGCCCTGGCACACGGTATAAAGTGGCACATTTTGGACATGAGGTCCACCACCACCAACACTGCGGTCTTGCCCCTGGAAGAAGGCAGATCTGTGATGAAGTCCATGGACACCACTTCCCACGGCCTGTGTGGCGTGGCTAAGGGCTCCAGCAATCCCGGTGGTGCTGCTCTGACCACCTTTGCCCGCTGGCAGGTGTCACAGCCCCGTACATAGTCTCGAACATCTTCCCGCACCCCTGGCCACCAGAAGTGTCTCATGACTAGGTGAGTGGTTTTGTCCCTCCCAAAATGACCCGCCGTTGGGTTGTCGTGCATCTGCTTGAGGACCGTACGTCTAAGCTGGGTGGTGGGCAGGTACAGTGCACCCTTGTAGAAAAGCAGCCCCCTGCGTTCTGCAAAGTCTTTTGCCTGCTCCCCCCCCTCTCAGTTCTCTGAAGATGCGGTTGGCAAATTCATCCGCTGCCGTCAGTGCTGTGAGTTCTGCCTCGCTCACCACTGCTGCTCCGCAGGACCATGCTGACGGGGGGAAAATGTGCCTGGGTGCCGGTGGCGCCTCCTCCTCCATGTACTCTGGCTTGCGGGAGAGGGCATCCGCCCTGACATTCTGCTCTCCCGGGATGTAGTGTATGGAGAAGTTGAAGTTCGAGAAGAACTCTGCCCACCGTATCTGCCGCTGGTTGAGCACCCTGGCAGTTCTCCAGAACTCCAGGTTCTTGTGGTCTGTGCACACCTGGATGGGGTGCTTGGCGCCCACCAGGAAGTGTCTCCAGTGCTGGAACGCAGCGTGGATCGCCAGAAGTTCCCGATCAAACACTGTGTAGTTTCGCTCTGGCTGAGTCAATTTCCTGGAGAAGAAGGCACAGGGTCTCCACTCTCTGTTGGCGTCCAGTTGCAACAAAATGGCGCCCACAGCTTTATCAGAAGCATCTGTCTCCACGCGTAGGGGCGCGTCCTGAACCACGTGGAACAGGTTCTGGTCTGAGGCGAACACCCTCTTGAGGCTTTCGAACGCTGCTTGCGCCTCTGGTGTCCACCTGAACTTCTGCTTGCCTCTCAGGCAGTCAGTGATGGGAGCCGTAACGCGAGAGAAGTTCTTGATGAACTTCCTGTAGAAGTTGGCGAAGCCTAGTAGGCGTTGGGCATCTTTGCGAGTCCTGGGGCTGTGCCAGTCCAGGATGGCCTGCACCTTGTCCTTGTCCATCGCCAGCCCCTTGTCTGACAGCTTGTAGCCCAGGAAGTCCACCTCCTTGGTGTGAAACTTGCACTTCTCCAGCTTCACATACAGGTGGTTCTCCTTCAGGCGCTGCAACACCTCCCTGACATCTTTCACGTGCTGCACTGGGTCGTTGGAGTAAATAAGGATGTCATCCAGGAAGACCAAGCATTTCCTGAAGAGGAGGGACCCCAGGACGTGGTGCATGAAGGCCTGGAAGCATGCTGAGCCCCCTTGCAACCCGAAGGGCATCACCAGATATTCAAAAGAGCCCAGAGGCGTGAACATCGTGGTTTTCCATTCATCGCCTTCCCGGATCCTGATCAAGTTGTACGCCCCCCTCAGGTCCAGCTTGGTGAAAATCTTGCCCCTGCGTGCCGCTGTCAGGAGATCATCCACTCTGGGCATGGGGAAAGCCACTGGCTCTGTCACCGAATTCAGCCGTCTAAAATCCACCACAAGACGGCGCTGTTGCGTGTCTTTCTTGTCCACCCAGAAGACCGGGCTGCCCCCTGCTGCCTTGCTTTCTCTGATGAACCCCCGCTTGAGGTTCTTGTCGATGAAAGCGCGCAGATCTTCCAGTTCCTGGTCTGACATGGCGTACAGCTTGGCTGGGGGTATAGTTGCCCCTGGTACCAGGTTGATCTGGCAGTCAAAAGGCCTGTGTGGGGGTAGGTGGTCGGACTCCGCTTCGCTGAAGACCTCCTGCAGGTCCCAGTACGGCTTGGGTATCGCTTCACCCCCTTTGACGTGCATGGTGGCCACCGTGGCTATCGGAGGCCCCTCCCCTGGTTGGTGCTGCATGCAATGTTCCAGGCAAAAGTCCGATCCAAAAGTGATGCATCTCTGGTGCCAACTTATGGAGGGGTCATGGCGCGCCAGCCAGCTCATGCCCAAAACGATGGGGGGGTCTGAGATGGTGGTGACGTTGAATGCCAGTGTCTCTGAGTGCCTTCCAACCGTCATTCTCATGGGGGGGTTTGATGAGTGATGGCCCCTCCCAGCAGCTCTCTGCCGTCAATGGTTGCCACGTGCAGAGGAAAATCCAGCTGCAGAAGCTGGATCTGGTGCTCTTCTGCAAAGTTTCTCGAGAAGAAGTTCGCTGACGCCCCACTGTCAATTAGGGCGAGGACTGTCAGGGGATAGCCATTTGGAAGCGTGAGCGTCACTTCTAGAACCACTCCTGCTCTGGGAGGGGTGGGCTGGCTCTGCTCCTCTCTGTGCGGGTGGGTGGGCTGGGGCTGTTGTCTGCTGACTGTGCCTGGCTGCCGCCCCTTGTCTCCTGCAGCCAGGCTTTCCCGTTTCCCTGCTGTGGTGCTGCTTCAGTGGGGGAGGGCACAACCGTTCCCGCCTTTCCTTGCCACTCCCTGCGATGTGGGCAGTCTCTGACGAGATGCTGGGGGGAGTTGCAGAGAAAGCAATTCCCACCCCTTCCCTCCTTGCGTCTTGGCGCCGCTGGGGTTTGAAAAGCCCGCGCGCGCGCGCTATCAATCTGCATGGGTTCCTGGTCCTGACTGGCCCCAGGCGTGGCTTGAAAGGGTTGTTGGGGGAGTGGTTTCTCCTGCGACCGTGGGAACCAAGCCCGCTTTGCGCGCGTTGCTTGCTTGTCGCTCCACCGGGATTCCTGTCTCACCCCCACCGCCAGAGCCGCTTTGCTCAGCTGATCCATATTACTGGGCTTTGGACCTCTCGAGAGCTCATCCTTCACCTCCTCATGCAACCCCAAGTAGAACGCCGCTTGCATTGGGGGGGACTCTAGTTCCCACCCCAATCTGTGCACCAGCATGGTGAATTTCGCCCAATACGCGCGAACTGTCATATTTCCTTGGCGTAAATTATGAAGTTCCTCCTTAGTCTGGTCCATATGACTATCGGACGAATACATCGTTTTCAAACCTTCTAGAAATAGTTTGACATTCTTCATGCAAGGATTCCTTGTTGCAATTAACGGTCTTAGCCACTCCCTGGCTGCCCCGGTAAGGTGCTCCACAATAAACGCTACCCTGTGCTCATCATCAGGGAACTCATCGTGGTGCAGCTCAAGAGCATACACAATCTCAGTCTCAAAGCCCTGAAATTCCCTCGGGTCTCCATTGAACTTGCTTACTAGGGTCCCGGCTCTCCTTCCTGGCAGCACTTGGACTTGGGGTGCCCCTCCCGCCTTGTTTTTCTCTGCATCCAGCTTGTTTTGGAGGTCTACCGCCACCGCCCTTAATTGCTGCTCTTTTTCCTGAAGCGCTCTCACCTGTTCCGCAAGTTGTAGCCGGTCGTCCTGGACCTTCTTAGTCTCCTCTTTAGCTGCCTTCAATTCCCCCTGCGCCTGCAGCGACAGCTGCTGCAGTTCTTGCTGGGCTTGCTCCGCGATCTGCCGCCATTTCTCCGCCTCTGACACGCTCATCCCGGCAACTCCAAAGTAGCCCAAAAAGGATTAGGAGGTTGCTGTCACAGTGGCCGGAGTGGACTACTTCAGAGTAACGACGCTACGCAGCTCTGCATTTTATTCTTTTATTGGTGCTGCGTATTTACAGTGCTCAAGTCATTGCTATTTACACGGAGTGATGTGGTCAGTCGGTTTCAGAACCTCCTAATGGCTTTTGGCGCGTCTTTCTCCAACACAAAAGCTTTGGCAGACCCATCCTCTTTCCCCTCCTCTTTCTGCGTAATTCCGGAGTTGGGGGGATGGGTCTCCCGCCCTTATTCGCCCCTTCCTGTCCCACCTGGGACCCTGGCTCCTCTACCTTGCCTGAGCCTCGGACACGACTTCCTGCTTCCCCACTGGAATCGGAACTCTCTCTGCTTCCCCCTGTGCTCGGGGATTGGCTTGAACTTAGGAGGGGAGGGACTTCGCGATATCCCCTGTCCCTCACAGATACTATACTGTACTACAGTACAGTGTATTACAGTATAGTGTATTACAGTACACTACAGTGTACTACAGTATAGTACACTGAAATGTTCAAATGTTCCTTTGATTCTCTTTGAACCTTCCTGCCACACCCATTGAGAACCACTGACTCCTGGAAACCATTCTTTCTCCAGCAAATGCTTTAGAGAAGCTCACAAGTAGGGTGACAGACATCTCTGATATTTTCCCTCTAACGTTTGGCAATAAGTAACTAACATTCAACCTCAGTTCCCAATTTCCACAAACACTTTAAGCACTTAGTAAGAGTCCTATGGACTGCAAGAAGTTCAAACCTATCCATTCTTAAGGAAATCAGCCCTGAGTGCTCACTGGAAGGACAGATCCTGAAGCTGAGGTTCCAATACTTTGGCCACCTCATGAGAAGAGAAGACTCCCTGGAAAAGACCCTGATGTTGGGAAAGATGGAGGGCACAAGGAGAAGGGGACGACAGAGGATGAGATGGTTGGACAGTGTTCTCGAAGCTACAAACATGAGTTTGACCAAACTGCGGGAGGCAGTGGAAGACAGGAGTGCCTGGCGTGCTCTGGTCCATGGGGACACGAAGAGTTGGACACGACTAAACAACAACAACAACAACAACAAGAGCCCTATATACTGTTATTGTCATAACTCTGTATTATTAATAATGCCCCTTTCATTCTAAAATGACAAGGCATTTAGGGAATAAAACCAGTACACTAAAAACAGCAAGTTACTAAAAGCACAGATATCCAGAATGCCCAATAAGGCTGGTACAAAAAACAACAACCCAGTGCTTGGGAATTGTTGTTGTTTAGTCGTGTCCGACTCTTTGTGACCCCATGGACCATAGCACACCAGGCACTCAGTCTTCCACTGCCTCCCGCAGTTTGGTCAAACTCATGTTCGTAGCTTCGAGAACACTGTCCAACCATCTTGTCCTCTGTCGTCCCCTTCTCCTAGTGCCCTCCATCTTTCCCAACATCAGGGTCTTTTCCAAGGATTCTTCTCTTCTCATGAGGTGGCCAAAGTATTGGAGCCTCAGCTTCACAATCTGTCCTTCCAGTGACCACTCAGGGCTGATTTCCTTAAGAATGGATAGGTTTGATCGTCTTGCAGTCCATGGGACTCTCAAGAGTCTCCTCCAGCACCATAATTCAAAAGCATCAATTCTTCGGCGATCAGCCTTATTTATGGTCCAGCTCTCACTTCCATACATCACTACTGGGAAAACCATAGCTTTAACTATACGGACCTTTGTTGGCAAGGTGATGTCTCTGCTTTTTAAGATGCTGTCTAGGTTTGTCATTGCTTTTCTCCCAAGAAGCAGGAGTCTTTTAATTTCGTGACTGCTGTCACTATCTGCAATGATCAAGGAGCCCAAGAAAGTAAAATCTCTCACTGCCTCCATTTCTTCCCCTTCTATTTGCCAGGAGGTGATGGGACCAGTGGCCATGATCTTGGTTTTTTTGATGTTGAGCTTCAGACCATATTTTGCACTCTCCTCTTTCACCCTCATTAAAAGGTTCTTTAATTCCTCCTCGCTTTCTGCCATTAAGGTTGTGTCATCTGCATATCTGAGGTTGTTGATATTTCTTCCGGCAATCTTAATTCCAGTTTGGGATTCATCTAGTCCAGCCTTTCGCATGATGAATTCTGCATATAAGTTAAATAAGCAGGGAGACAATATACAACCTTGTCGTACTCCTTTCCCAATTTTGAACCAATCAGTTGTTCCATATCCAGTTCTAACTGTAGCTTCTTGTCCCACATAGAGATTTCTCAGGAGACAGATGAGGTGATCAGGCACTCCCATTTCTTTAAGAACTTGCCATAGTTTGCTGTGGTCGACACAGTCAAAGGCTTTTGCATAGTCAATGAAGCAGAAGTAGATGTTTTTCTGGAACTCTCTAACTTTCTCCATAATCCAGCGCATGTTTGCTATTTGGTCTCTGGTTCCTCTGCCCTTTCGAAATCCAGCTTGCACTTCTGGGAGTTCTCGGTCCACATACTGCCTAAGCCTGCCTTGTAGAATTTTAAGCATAACCTTGCTAGCATGTGAAATGAGTGCAATTGTGCGGTAGTTGGAGCATTCTTTGGCACTGCCCTTCTTTGGGATTGGGATGTAGACTGATCTTCTCCAATCCTCTGGCCATTGCTGAGTTTTCCAAACTTGCTGGCATATTGGGTGTAGCACCTTAACAGCATCATCTTTTAAAATTTTAAATAGTTCAGCTGGAATATCATCACTTCCACTGGCCTTGTTAATAGCAGTGCTTTCTAAGGCCCATTTGACTTCACTCTCCAAGATGTCTGGCTCAAGGTCAGCAACCACACTACCTGAGGTGTACGAGACCTCCATGTCTTTCTGGTATAATTCCTCTGTGTATTCTTGCCACCTCTTCTTGATGTCTTCTGCTTCTGTTAGGTCCTTACCACTTTTGTCCTTTATTATGGTAATCTTTGTATGAAATGTTCCTTTCATATCTCCAATTTTCTTGAACAGATCTCTGGTTTCCCCCATTCTATTGTTTCCCTCTATTTCTTTGCATTGCTCATTTAAGAAGACCCTCTTGTCTCTCCTTGCTGTTTTTTGGAAATCTGCATTTAGTTTCCTGTATCTTTCCCTATCTCCCTTGCATTTTGCTTGCCTCCTCTCCTCCGCTATTTGTAAGGCCTCGTTGGACAGCCATTTTGCTTTCTTGCATTTCCTTTTCCTTGGGATGGTTTTCGTTGCTGCCTCCTGTATAATGTTACGAGCCTCCATCCATAGTTCTTCAGGCACTCTGTCCACCAAATCTAAATCCTTAAACCTGTTCCTCACTTCCACTGTGTATTCATAAGGGATTTGATTCAGATTGTATCTTACTGGCCCAGTGGTTTTTCCTACTTTCTTCAGTTTAAGCTGGAATTTTGCTATAAGAAGCTGATGATCTGAGTTACAGTCAGCTCCAGGTCTTGTTTTTGCTGACTGTATGGAGCTTCTCCATCTTTGGCTGCAGAGAATATAATCAATCTGATTTCGATGCTGTCCATTTGGTGATATCCATGTGTAGAGTCGTCTCTTGTGTTGTTGGAAAAGAGTGTTTGTGATGACCAGCTTATTCTCTTGACAGAACTCTATTAGCCTTTGCCCTGCTTCGTTTTGAACTCCAAGGCCAAACTTGCCAGTTGTTCCTTTTATCTCTTGATTCCCTACTTTAGCATTCCAATCCCCTGTAATGAGAAGAACATCCTTCTTTGGTGTCATTTCTAGAAGGTGTTGTAGGTCTTCATAGAATTGGTCAATTTCACTTTCTTCAGCACCGGTAGTTGGTGCATAAACTTGGATTACTGTGATGTTAAAAGGCCTGCCTTGGATTCGTATCGAGATCATTCTGTCATTTTTGAGATTGCATCCCATTACAGCTTTTGCCACTCTTTTGTTGACTATGAGGGCCACTCCATTTCTACTACGGGATTCTTGCCCACAGTAGTAGATATGATAGTCATCCGAACTGAATTCGCCCATTCCCTTCCATTTTAGTTCACTCATGCCCAGGATGTCAATATTTATTCTTGTCATCTCATTTTTGACCACATCCAGCTTACCTCCATTCATGGTTCTTACATTCCAGGTTCTTATGCAATATTTTTCTTTACAGCATCAGACTTTCCTTTCGCTTCCAGGCATATCCGCAACTGAGCGACCTTTCGGCTTTGGCCCAGCCGCTTCATCAGCTCTGAATCTACTTGTACTTGTCCTCCGCTCTTCCTCAGTAGCATGTTGGACGCCTTCCGACCTGAGGGGCTCATCTTCCAGCGTCATAACTTTTATATGCCTGTTGTCTTTGTCCATGGAGTTTACTTGGCAGGGATACTGGAGTGGCTTGCCAGTTCCTTCTCCAGGTGGATCACGTTTAGTCAAAACTCTCCACTATGACCTGTCCATCTTGGGTGGCCCTGCATGGCATAGCTCATAGCTTCTCTGAGTTATTCAAGCCCCTTCGCCACGACAAGGCATTGATCCATGAAGGAGAGCGCTTGGGAATAGGTATGTTTTAACTAAGCGGTGGAATACCATTATCACAAGTGCCTGCCATATTTCCAAGGGAAGGATATTCCACAGCATGGGGGCCCCATCCATTTATAAGAACGATAGTAGATCTGTGCAACATATGGAGGGGGGGATTTGGGATCAGCCCTGCTGGCTTCCATGCAAACATTCAGATAAAGGATCAAAGTGCTCAGAGGCTGCGCATGTCCAGCTTTTATGTGCGGAAGCTCTGTGCACAAAGCCTGGTCAACACATGGAGATCAGCATGATCCCAGTCCCCTTTGGACAGCTCAGAACATCTGCAAAGAGCTAATATCATTAGAACTAGATACAGGCTATATAGTATACAGTATATAGAACTATATTCTGAATATTGCTAAAAAGATTCTTTGACCGTCATGTTTGCTTCTTCAACATGGATGGGATTGCTGCCTCTGCTTGAGCAATTTAGTGTTTTTGGTTTTTCCTATCATACATGTGGGATTCCGTTTCACCTTTCTCCCATACTCCTGTGTCTGCTTCATGTCTTAGCCCCTACCCCAAAACTAGGAATGTCACACAAAAATGATGGGAATGGAAAAGGAAGCAGAAGATGCTGTTGTGTGCATGTTCACCTGTGGTCAGGAATGGAAATCAGTCAAGCGAACTTGATCACATCCTTCTTTTTTTAAGTTTACAAACGATACACATTTAACGAAAGGGAAATTGTGCATGTTTATAGCAGTGTGGTAGATAGCACATGAATGCCTATGGACTTGGAAAATGCTGGTGGATTTGGGATGGGAAAAGACGGTCCCGACTGAGTAGGGATGCTGTACGGTTCTCCTTTGAACTCAACTGATGCTGTAGATTTGGATATCACACATAAGGCTAACAATAGAAATAATTGCTCTCATTGAAACAGAAATACAGGTGGACTAGTAGTTATTTTAGTAGAACTGCTGCAGGCAGAAAACAAGTTTCTTTAACATGTATTTTGTACTATCTGTGCTAGGTGCTGTGAAAGGTAAGAATCAAAGCGTTTCAGATTTGGTACTTAACCAACCATAAAATATTATTAATTGGATGCTGTACTACCTATTAATTTGTTTTTGCCACACCCCACTGGTCAAGCAGGCAAAAATATGAACTCCTACCCTGAACAAAGAGTTATGAGTGGTAGTCAACTAAGTTTACTCAGAGTGGATCCATTGTAGTTAATGGACCTGGCCTTTGTCTTTTTTGTCAATTTCAGTGGCTCCACTCTGAGCAAAACTTAGTTGAATGCTGCCCCCTGTTTTGTTTTTAAAATATCTGCCCAAGAGGAAAGTGCTGTTTTAAAACATTTCAGATTTAACCTGTTCAATAATCTCTTTTACATTAAACTTTTTTTTTCTAGAACCGTCGTCCTGCTGGCTTGGCAGTATAAAAATGGCCTGTTAAAAACAGTAAAGGGGCCACTGTGTTTCTACAGTTACTCAAACGTGAAGAATGTTGGAAGCTGGAATGAAACCTTTTTTTTGTGCATGGGGAGGGGAGAGGGACAGGATGTAAAAGCAGGTCCCCCAAATGCCTCAATCTGTTCCAGCTGATTAGGAAAAAACAGAGCAGGTAATGTGACCTGTTTTGTTTTAGACTGAGGAATCATTTTAATGCCTTGCCATTTTCTCAGCCTTCCCCTCCACCTCCCCAGAGCAGCCAGCACTAGTGTGGGATTCTGAAAAAGAAAAAGGGAAATCAGGGGTGGGGTGGGAATAGAGATGGCAAAGTAATTTGACGCTGCTGCTGCTGCTCTTGTCTGCTTTGGAAAGAGGCTGTGAAAATGTGGAGGAATGTTTGCGCTGGGTGCGAGCGGATGCCTGAGGTGAGGGGGAACCGGAGATCCCTTCTTAAAATAAAGCAAAACACTCTTAACTCGAGAAGGGCTTTTTTATGCCTCCCTGGTGTGAAAATTATTAACAGCTAGCCAAGCAGTCCCCAGCTGGGAAATCAGACTCCTGCTTGGTCTTTTTGATCAGATTAGTGGCTCATACTAAAGGGAGCGGATTCTTAGAGAGTCTCTGTCTGAGTTTATTATGCCAACTCCCCCCTTTGAATTGGCAGCATCTGGCTACCGATTCCAATTCTTTAATTTTCCCCCTTTGGTCTGCTATTTCATTATACCAAATACATCCCCTCCTTCCTCTGTCTTCATCATGGGAAGATGAGGGGAAGCACATAAGGAGAAGAAAGAAGAGGAAAATGAGGCTCTATTGGAGCTGGCTCCAAATTAAAATGGATGTGTCACGGAAGGGAACATGGCTGAGCCAACATACATTTTTTTCTCAAATCATGTAACCTGAGCTCTGAGTATAGTATGGTTCGTAAGCAGGTTACTTGAGCATTTATTACCTGGGCATTTTAAAGAAAAAGGGGAATTTCCGTTTCTTGCAGTTGCAAAGTTATATATTTTGTTTGTTTGTTGCATTTATATCCTGCCTTTCCCCAAGGTGGCATACATTCATCTCCTCCACTCCATTTTATCCTCACAACAACCCTGCGGGGTAGGCTGAGAATGAATGACTGGCCCAATGACTGAGATTTGGTGAAATCTCAGAAGCCTAGGGTAGTAGTGGCAGCATAGCTGCCAAGTTTTCCCTTTTCTCACGAGGAAGCCTATTCAGCATAAGGGAAAATCCCTTAAAAAAAGGGATAACTTGGCAGCTATGAGTGGCAGTGGTCCTGAACTCTGCTTCTATTAGAGACCTGCTGTGGACTTTTGCTGTCAAAGAAGCACAGAATTGTAGAGTTGGAAGGGACCCTAAGGATCATCTAGTTCAACCCCCCACGATGCAAGAATATGCAGCTGTCCTATATGGGGATCAATCCTGCGACCTTGGTGATATCAGCGCCATTCTCTAACCAGCTGAGCTATCTCTCTGGGGATCATGCATGAACAAATACCTTAAGTCAGCAAGTGAACAGGCCCTTGTTCTTGCAGCCTCTCCTGGTGGAACTTGATCCTTCTGGAATCGAGAGCTACACCCTTCTTCCTCCCACCAAACTTGAATTTCTCATGGGGCTTTCAGAGGATCCAGCACTAGTCGCTTCAAGTGTTTCACCTTCCTCCTTTCTTTACTTCTTCTGTAGAGCAGGTTTCCATTTTTAAAGTGGTCTCAGTGTCAGGGATTCAATTAGTTTCGTGTAGGGGAGATGGCTGGATTTTTATCTGGGTTGGACCTGGATGGAATCAGCAGGTAGATCCTGACTTGTCAGGTTACTGAAATAGCAGTTCTTTGGAATTCAATGCAGCACTAAGCAGATCACTCTGCCAGTACCTTTTCTGCTTGCCCAACATAACAGTCTGCTATCTGGTTACAGGTAGGTAGCCGTGTTGGTCTGGATCGAAGTAAAATAAAAAAAATTCCTTCAGTAGCACCTTAAAGACCAACTAAGTTTTTATTTTGGTATGAGCTTTCGTGTGCATGCACACTTCTTCAGATACAGTGAAATGGAAGTTTCCAGGCACTTATGTAGAGAAGGGGTGGGGATGGGGAGGGGGGATCACTCAGAAGGGTGGTGGAAATGGGTGATTGACTGACTGATAGCTGTTGATGACCGCAAACGACTGCAAATGGTTTTGCATGAAAAAGCAAGGGTTGAGATGACTGAAGATTGCTTATCATGTATAATGAGATAAGAATCCGATATCTCTGTTCAAACCAGGTCCCTCCATGGTTTTGAGCTTGGTGATAAGTTGCAATTCAGCAACTTCTCTTTCCAGTCTATTTCTGAAATTCTTTTGTAGTAAGACAGCTACTTTGAGATCTTGTATAGAATGTCCTGGGAGATTGAAGTGTTCTCCTACTGGTTTTTCTGTCTTCTGGTTCCTGATGTCAGATTTATGTCCATTTATCCTTTGGCGTAGGGTTTGGCCTGTTTGTCCAATATAGAGAGCTGAAGGGCACTGTTGGCATTTGATGGCATACACGACATCTTCTAACATTGATGGCATCTTCTAACATTGTGTATGCCATCAAATGCCAACAGTGCCCTTCAGCTCTCTATATTGGACAAACAGGCCAAACCCTACGCCAAAGGATAAATGGACATAAATCTGACATCAGGAACCAGAAGACAGAAAAACCAGTAGGAGAACACTTCAATCTCCCAGGACATTCTATACAAGATCTCAAAGTAGCTGTCTTACTACAAAAGAATTTCAGAAATAGACTGGAAAGAGAAGTTGCTGAATTGCAACTTATCACCAAGCTCAAAACCATGGAGGGACCTGGTTTGAACAGAGATATCGGATTCTTATCTCATTATACATGATAAGCAATCTTCAGTCATCTCAACCCTTGCTTTTTCATGCAAAACCATTTGCAGTCGTTTGCGGTCATCAACAGCTATCAGTCAGTCAATCACCCATTTCCACCACCCTTCTGAGTGATCCCCCCTCCCCATCCCCACCCCTTCTCTACATAAGTGCCTGGAAACTTCCATTTCACTGTATCTGAAGAAGTGTGCATGCACACGAAAGCTCATACCAAAATAAAAACTTAGTTGGTCTTTAAGGTGCTACTGAAGGAATTTTTTTTTAGTCTGCTATCTGCTCTCCTGACCCCATGACCGAAAATGGAGGTGGAATACACTAGCCGAAGCCCTGGTTGATTCTCACCTCTTGAGTTTAAAGAGCAAAAAGCTTTTCAGACTTGCAGAGTGTTTCTGTAACAAAGTGAGAGTGACACTAGGCATGAAGCTGATCGTGCAGGTTAAGATCAGACTCAGCAGTGGGCTGCATTGACTCAGCAGTGGGCTGGATGAGGGCCAATAAACTGACTCTGAATCCTAGCAAGGTGGTTCTGGACAACTGGTCAGTTGCTTGCTTTGGATGGAGTCATACTCCCCCCAAAGGATCAAGTTCATAGTCTGGGGGGTCCTCCTGGACCTAGGTCCCTCAGTAGGGGCCCACGTGACCTTAGTGGTTAGGAGTGTTTTTATCAGCTTCAGCTGGTAAGACAGCTATGGCCATTTCTGAACCTGGATAGCCTGTTGTCTATTTGCTGCTGGTGACCTCTAGACTGGCTTGCTGTGATGTCTTTGAGGATGACCTAGAATTATAATTATAATTATAAAAATTATAATTATGGAATGGGATGTCTGTATTTTCATCAGAGAAATGTTGGAGGGTATGTGCTGCTTCCATTGACAGAGTGCAAAGTGTTTCATGTTTTCCAATGTTTTCTCAACAAAACCTTACAGGGAAGCTTGGGTGGCCAATACTAGATTCAAGGTCTACTATTATCAGTATCTCATGATTGGCATCCCATCTCAGTGCATACCAATCCCTTTAGGGTTGACTTAGGAGTGCGTCTTTCATGGCATTCTGGAGAGACTAAGCTTTTGGTATTGGAGGTGAGATTCAGTCTGCTTCCTAAGGGAAAGATTTATGGGGAAATGTGGTCACCGGCAAGGAATGAGCTTCTTTCTGACCTCCTTAGAGTCCCCTTTATCCCAGTAACAAAGCATGCTCCATTGAAATAAAAGGCCGTGCATTTGGAGAACAATCAGTGCTTTCTCACTTGGTGGCATCTAGCTCTCTACTTTAGTCCTTTCCACTCCCGAGGAAAATCCTTCATGTGTCTGCTCTGTGGAGGGTGCAGTTTGGCCAGCCAAACTGGTAAGGAGAAAGCCCAGCAACCTATTAGATGCTTAGCAACTGTCCCACTTTGGCAGGTCCCAGCAAGCAGCAGGAACAGGAAGTTTTCAATTTTTAAAAAATCAAGTCCTTGGTGGGCTGCCATATATGGTGGCTCGAATTCAGCTTTGTAGGTCATAAGCTGTGCATGCTAGACCTGAAAGGGTTGCTTTGCCGTCCCTGCATTGCTGGCACAGCGGTCAGATTGTGGCCAGTCCTAAGAAGTGAAATTCTTTGGCTTAGGCTATTTGTCAATAATTAATGTTGTGGTGGGAGACATTCAAGGCGAGTAGCTTAAGCCTGGCTATTATTTCTGACAAGAAAGGCTTTTTTCCTACAGCGCATATAACTTAACTTATACTGCTGAGGTCTCAGCCTTGAAATTGCAAAGGTTTCTGAGGTGAAGAGAAATTGGCAGCTTCTTAGATGAGAGCAAAGCACCAAACGACCGTGAAAGCGAAGGTTGTTTTTTAAAACTATTATTATTGTTTATATCCTGGGCCAATACTTGCGAAACTCTGCCAGGCTGGAGACAGACAGATGATCGCTGAACAGGTATTTTGAAGAAAAGGTTGCTGCTTGAGGTGTGTACAGTCATTCCCATTTTGTTTCTGGTAAGCAAGGGGGAGTTGAAGGTTTTTCTATCACTTCAGAAGCTGGCAAAACCTGTTTTACCTGAGGTGACAGCGACTGCCGTCAGGTACCTACTCCATATTGATTCGTCTGTCTAGGAACACCTGCATGTGTGACAGAGGTTCTTTGAGCACCTGCAAAGGTTTTTGGGGCACTTTCAATGGCATACAGTGCACAATGGATGTTTGAGGAATTCACGATTTGTGCATTCTGTTATGACCCAAATTACACACACCTCATGGAATTGCTCTCCTCCAAGTATAATGCAGGCCTATTCTAGTGGGAGTTAGTTTAAACATTAAGATATTTTTTTAAAAAACAAACTTAAAAGCTTTTTTCCTTCTGAGGAAGATATTTCCAGTGAAACGAGAGTATATAGCCGGCATCTCGTCGGGTGAATTGATTTATAGGTCACTTAGAGAAAGTTTAATTTCTTTTTCATTTGCTTAAGTTCGGGAGACTTATATATATATATATTTGAATAGTCATTAGTTTTGAGTTGTCTTCACACTACATCTCGTTTCAGGGAGTTGTCGCGGTGGTTTTGTCTTATTGTTTGCGTATCATTTATTCCCGTGACTGTCTGTTTTGCCGCTATCTCCCAAACAGGCATCAAAATGCATTTTAAAATGGGTCTTTTGCGGCCAAATACATTTAGAAATACATTTTTTAAAAACACCACCACCACATTTTGAAATACTGTGAGAGTGAATACACTTAGAAACTTAAAGAAATATTTGGAGAGAAAATACATTCAGAAACACACATTTAAATGACCGCAACCCCAGAGTCGTCCGTGACTGGACTTAATGGCCAAGGGTCCCTTTCCCTTTATGGACAAATAACCCCCTCCAAAAGATGCCATAGAGTTAATGCAGAAACAGGCCTTACGAGAAATGGCCTGTCCACAGGATTGCAGCCTTGATCATTAATATTAAAAGCATTTTGTGCATAGAAGTTGTTTGCAAATGGAAGATAACTTATTTTCACGCTACGCAGCAAGCCAGAAGAGATTTCTGCTTATCCAAGGAACGACAGCCATTCAAAAGGTGGATTCACTTGGTTTTTTTATTTATTTAAATCCCTCCTTAAATTATTTCTGCATTTCAAATATCGGATGTCATTTTGCAGTGAGGAGTGTCCGGGTTGTCTTGCTGCCATTTCTCCCCCTTTCAGAGCAATGGATTTTTTCTTTTCTTTTTGCAAGTGAGCTGTTGCACTGCGCAAGGCAATGATAATCATAAATCAAGTGCACATGTGTGAGTGAGCCTACCTACACTTGCACAAACAAATACATTTTGCTCTTAGTGTCAATGCTGAGATCTTTCCAGGGTTATTAATAGTTATGCCAAGTGGCTCCCAGCAATTGAGTGTCTATCACACAAACTGTTTCTCCAGTGGCTGCTGAAAGCCGGGCATGCCTTGGGATTGGCCCAGGCTGCTGAAAGTATGCACTGAAACATGTTGTCCACCAAGGGCTGAAAACCCCCCTTTTGCTCTTTACATTTCAGGCTCAATTTCGCTGCTGTATAGATCTAACACGAATGACTTTCTAGGGCTTGGCTAGCCTTACGGATGGGAGTCAGACAGTATTGGGTGGAACTAAAACCACATTCTTCTCACTTACCCGATTAAGGGTACTTTTCTTTGCGGGGAGAAAGGCAATAGGTAAAGTACATAGGTAATGCTGTATCATGGAACTGCGGAACTGCATTGAACTTATCAGAGGGCATTTGCCATTGATGATTCCTGCACCTCTAATAGCTTGGGCACAACCCCTCACCCAATTAAAATTCTTCAGTCTTCTTGTACCTGAAAAATATGTGCATAAAAGGAAGAAGCCCCCACCCTGTCAGTGGCTCCCGGTTGGTTGCCCAGGAAAGTATAAAGACAAGAAAAAGTTTCTTACATTCAGTTTTTATTTCAAACTATACAGAAAGAGGCTATAAAACCCAGCCTCTTGGATAATGGTGTTGTCCAGAGTGAATCTCCACCCTTGTCTCTCCCACTTCCTCGTTCCCATTGAGTCCTCTATGGGTGCCACTAAGTGCCCTCTGTCTTTGAGCTCTTTGCTCTCCTACTTTTAAGGCTCGCCAGGTTCTGGGAGATGGTGGGTCTGGATTCCTTTCTAGTGACGACGTGTCAGCCAGCTGCTGCTCCGGCTCTCCCATTATTTCCCAACTTTCCCCCTCACCTCCTCCGAGCTGTGACCTCCCCTGTTCTAAATCTATACTGTCTTCCTCTTCCTTCTCCCTGGAAGGGTCAGGATGGGGAGGTGGTCTCCACCTACCTCCTCTTCCCAGTCCCTGACATACTCACAATATGCCTAGCTCTTGTGTTTCAGCCTGAGTCCTTGTTTAGTGACATCTACGTTCCCCTTAGCAGCAAATCTCCTCTTACGTTTTCCTGGAAAATGCCATAAAAGTGCTATTTTTGACCTATAAAGCTTTAAATGGCTCAGGACCGCAGTACCTAAAGGACTGCCTCTCTCCATTTGAACCTACCCAGACCCTGAGATCATCATCTGAGGTCCTGCTTTGCGTGTTTTCTCCAGTGACTCCCCATTTGTGGAATGCTCTCCCCAGGGAGGCTCGCTGGGCACCTTCATTACATGTCTTTATGCATCAGGCAAAAACATTCCTCATCTCTCAAGCTTTTTGCTAATTAAACCATCTATGGCAGGGGTCAGCAACCTTTTTCAGCCATGGGCCGGTCCACCGTCCCTCAGACCAGGTGGTGGGCCGGACTATATCTATATCTATATATAGGGAAATGAACGAATTCCTATGCCCCACAAATAACCCAGAGATGCATTTTAAATAAAAGCACACATTCTACTCATGTAAAAACACCAGACAGGCCCCACAAATAACCCAGAGATGCATTTTAAATAAAAGCACACATTCTGCTCATGTAAAAACACCAGGCAGGCCCCACAAACAACCCAGAGATATATTTTAAATAAAATGACACATTCTACTCATGTAAAAACACGCTGATTCCTGGATGTCCGCGGGCCGGATTGAGAAGGCGATTGGGCCGCATCCGGGTTGTCTACCCCTGATCTATGGCCTTTAAAATGCACACACTCCCCCTCTGGGGTTATTGTCATTGCTTGTTACTATGTTATGTATTTTTGTGTTTTTATATTGTAAACCACCCAGTGATCCTCAGTTGAAGAGCAGTATAGAAATTTAGTTAATAATAATACAGTAATAATAATAATAATAATAATAATAATAATAATAATAATAACATTTTTTATTTCTATACCGCCCTATACCTGAAGGTCTCAGGGCAGTTCACATAAAGCATCACATACATAAAATCAAAATACAAACGACAACCCAATAGAACCCCCCCCCCCAAAACAAGAGCCAGCGTTTTTAAAAGGGTATAGAATGTAGATCAGGTAGGCAAAGCAATTTCCTGCTTGTGGCCACCAACTTGCATGGCTTTAAAAGAAGATTAGACAAATTCATGGAGGACAAGCCATCTGAGCCTTTAAGTGGAATACAAAGAAAGAAAGAAACAGTCTATCCATCATGGCTGTTTACTAACTCCAGTATTTTTTCTGGATACCTGTTGCTGGGGAGCAAAGCAAGAAGAGTGCTCTTGCACTTATTTAGAATCATAGAATCATAGAGTTGGAAGAGACCAGAAGGGCCATCCAGTCCAACCCCCTGCCAAGCAGGAAAAACCATCAAAGCATTCTTAATGGGAAGTCCACAACTATTTCCTAGTTGTGGACTTCCCATAGGAATACAGCTGACAGGACGGGGGAGAAATCTGTTTCAGTTCACATTTAAAGCCACATTTATCAAATCTGCACTTTCTGAAAAGTATGAGAAGCGAAACACAGCCATTATTTGAAATTCGCAGCTATGTGAATTTTGTGGTGCAGTTTTCCAGTCAAGCAACGTTTACAAAAATGCATGCAATAGGTAAAGAAAAATGAATATATTAGTAAAAATGATATAAAATGCATTATATTAAGATAAATTGATTGCATAAATGTGCAAATTAGTCAAAACTGCATGCAAAAAAAGGTGTTTACTGGAAGAAATTCGCACAAAAATGCTGAAGAATTTTCTTCAAAAAAGAAAATCCACAAATTGCTGCAGAAATGGGGAGAGCTGATTTGAAGACTGGGAAAAAAATGAGAAACTGGGAGACCTGAAATTGGCTGATCCTAACGAACCTAGGACTTGCTGATCAGAAGGTCGGCGGTTCGAATCCCTGTGACGGGGTGAGCTCCCATTGCTTGGTCCCAGCTCCTGCCAACCTAGCAGTTTGAAAGCATGTCAAAATGCAAGTAGATAAATAGGAACCGCTACAGCAGGAAGGTAAACGGCGTTTCCATGTGCTGCTCTGCTTTGCCAGAAGCGGCTTTGTCATGCTGGCCACATGACCTGGAAGCAATACGCTGGCTCCCTCGGCCAATAATGCGAGATGAGCGTGCAACCCCAGAGTCGGTCACGACTGGACCTAATGGTCAGGGGTCCCTTTACCTTTACCTTTAACATCCCTACTGGTTGGCGACCGTGAGAACAGGATGATGTTAGAACAGATGGGCCTTTGATATGCTCCAGCAGGACCATATTCTTACATTTGTATGGTAGTGTCTACTGACTGGAATGAGACTGGAATGAATGAGAGCAGTAAGGCCTGTAGAGGTAGGAAGCAGCCTTATGCCAAGTCAGAGTTTTTGTCCCTCTAACCCAGAATTATCCACTCTGACTGGAAGTTGCTCTCCAAGGTCTCAGGCACAGACATTTCACACCACCTCTTATCTGATCCTTTTAAACTAGAGATGCCGCAAACTTCCTGCAAAGCAAAAGCAACAAACAGATTCCTTAGGGACTATTTCTGCTGTGTCTTTGGATCAGGACTGATTTAATGATCCAGTATAAGTGAGAGATAGCAGAATGACGTGCTTCTAGAGGAAGCTGACTGGATTGAGGTGAAGTCAGGTTAGGGAGACTACTGCAATAGAACACATGCAAGATTCCTGGTTCAATCCCTCACATCACCAGTCTTTAAAAAGAAGAGAATGAAAGTATCAGGTCAGATGTCAGTGCTGTGATGCACCTCTGCAAGTAGCCAATCAGATTTGGCTACACAAATAAATCCATTGAGAGTGAATGTAATACCTGTTCAGTCCTGAATAGTAAAGGTAAAGGGTAAAGGGGCCCCTGACCATTAGGTCCAGTCGTGACCGACTCTGGGGTTGCGGTGCTCATCTCGTGTTATTGGTCGAGGGAGCCGGCGTACAGCTTCCGGGTCATGTGGCCAGCATGACAAAGCCGCTTCTGGCGAACCAGAACAGCACATGGAAAGGCCGTTTACCTTCCCGCTGTAGCGGTACCTATTTATCTACTTGCACTTTGATGTGCTTTTGAACTGCTAGGTTGGCAGGAGCTGGGACCAAGTAACGGGAGCTCACCCCATCACAGGGATTCGAACTGCCGACCTTCTGATCGGCAAGCCGTAGGCTCTGTGGTTTAACCCACAGCACCACCCGCGTCCCTGTCCTGATGAGTAATTGGCAATCACTTAGTGAAAGGGGTGCCAATTTGAATAAAATATTGGGAGGTGGGGCAGGCAAGCTCTGCCCCACATAATAATCACAAGATGCAGCACACATAAACCAATTGAATGGCAATGCCCATCAACTATCGGGGAGGGTGTCATAATTTTTTATTGGTGGAGTTGGCTCCTATGCTTAGTAAACAGGAAGACATCACAACTCTAATGTCAATGAATAGGCAAACATTTGTGCAGCCTGTGCCAACAAAACATTGAAAGAGAGACACGCTTTTGAAACGCTGCCATAAATATTCTTTTTTTTATAAAAAAAATGGAATGTATTTTGATTTTAGAAACAAGCAACATTACCCAACCTCAGCAGTGGGATCTGTTTGATATGCCACGTGGGTCACTTAGTGCATACATGTTGTTGTTGTTGTTGTTTAGATGCACAGCTATGGTTTTTTTGTTTTTTTAAAGTGTACAGCTACAAATGTAAAGTGTGATTGCAACCAAATATGATTGGAAACATATGCATTTCATGGGTATACTCTTCAGAATGCTAGAAACAGCTGCGGCACCCTGTTGAGTGTATATTTATGGGCAAACCTCTGTTTGTTACTGTATAAGGTGTGAAAAGATCCTTTCCACCAACTTTTGTTGCATGACTGAGTTAGTAGAGCACAGATCAGGGCTCTGTGGTCTTTAAGATGCTGATGGCTATAGCTCTCATCGTCCCCAGTCAATGGCCATGCCGGTTGGAATAAATGAGAGTTGTAAACTGCCCTGTGATCCTCGGGTGAAAGCTGATATATAAATCAAACCAACCAACTAACCAAACAACAAACCAAATACAAGGGCCACAAATTCCCCATCCCTGGTATGGAGGTAATCTGTAGCACCATTCTCAAATGAATATTTTAATTTCAGGGCCATGTCATCTTCGAGAGAAAGGTTTCCATTCGTTTCTGAAATTTCCATTAGTTTCCAAAACATCTTTTCCCAGTGAGGTCACTGGAAGTCCATTGAATTACCCACACTGCTGTTGTGCTTGGCAACAAATGCAGGGTTTCCCCCCTCAAGAGTATCCTTAATTTTAGGAACCATTCTAGACCTTGTTTTGATTTTAAACATAGTTCTGGGATTTTAAGAGTTCAGCATCTGCTACCAGAAAACCGAGTTGTATCAGATGTGCTACCAGACCTTGGCAGGCTCTCTCATTCGCAAGGCAACATTTCCAAACATCTCCAGCTTGTCATCCTTTGTTACATGTTTCCTTTCTCATTGGAAGCCAACGTGTTATGAAAAATCCAGTCTACCTTAGAGACAAAAGTTCAGCGAACCAAATGTTCTGCCATGCCAACTAGGACAGGGAGTTGTCCCTTGCAATGAAGCTGTTTGGATCAAGATAGACACATGCACCCCCCCACACTTTTAAAAAACCCAGCAAATTGTGGATAAGCCCCTCCAAACTCCATTGAAGAAAAGCACTGAGATGCTGGCAGCTGGCCCTACCATTAGGCAGAGTGAGGTGGTTGCTTCAGGTAGCTGATTTTAGGTGTCATTGAAGGGCAGCAAATTGTTAGTAATATAAAAACTACTACTGCTGCTGCTACTACTCACATACAATAGAGATGCAGTAGGAAATATCAGCAAAACAGAACCCCGGAATAATTTGTTTTGTATATATCATAATCATACAGATTTGCTTTTTTGGAAGTATTTCTATAGCTATAGCACTGCATATAAATGGCCTCACTCATGGTAAATAATAATAATAATAATAATAATAATAATAATAATAATAATAATAATAATAAATACCTCACCCATCTGTCTGGGTTTTCCCAGCCACTCTGGGTGGCTTGTTGTTGTTTAGTCGTTTAGTCGTGTCCGACTCTTCGTGACCCCATGGACCAGAGCACGCCAGGCACTCCTGTCTTCCACTCTGGGTGGCTTACAGCACATAAAAAATGGTAAAACACTAGACATTAAAAATTTCCCAATACAGGGTTGCCTTCAGATGCCTTAAAAAAGTCAGGTAGTTGTTTATTTCCTTGACATCTGATGGGAGGGCGTTCCACAGGACAGGCGCCACTACCAAGAAGGCCCTCTGCCTGGTTCCCTGTAACTTCACTTCTCACAGTGAGGGAACCGCCAGAAGGCCCTTGGCGCTGGATCTCAGTGTATGGGCTGAACGATGGGGGTGGAGACGCTCCTTCAGGTATACTGGGCCGAGGCCGTTTAGGGCTTTAAAGGTCAGCACCAAAACTTTGAATTGTGCTCAGAAACATACTGGGAGCCAATCACTGTGCTGTGCAGGTGATGGCATCCAGCAGCTCCCTTCTCATTGAGAGATCCATGCCACGTTATGTAGGAATTGGGGTTTTAATGTAGCCAGCACCTACCCTCCCATTAAACACCAGGCAGGTGCCTTCATTATTGCCTTTTCCGTGCCAATTAATACCTTCCTTTCAACAGGCCTTTTAAGCAGAGATATTTGCCCCATTTTGTAGCTGTATTGGATTTGAAATTGTTTTTATGTATGGAATTGTTTTTCCCAATTTTTTTTTTTTGGGGGGGGACTGTGCTAAAATTGCTGAAGTGTAATTGCTAAGCTGCTCTTTAAATGTTTCTTAGCAAGCGGTTTGTAAATGGACATTATCAGAGTTCAAGGGCACATCAGTCCGGCAATCACACTCGAGGAAGGTGCAAAGCCAGTGGGAGGCAATGCTGGGTTTACGTATAAGATGAACAAGCTATAGCTCAGGGTCCCACTTCTTAGGGGCCCCCAAAAAAATTAAAGGAAAAAAATTGTATGTATATTTCCAAAATATAAGATAAAAAAACAAATAAAATAAAACCTACAGTACATACAGCAAATGTTTTGTGTTGTGTAGGCTCCTATGATGTAAGTAATGGGCCTCACCTTCTAGCCTGCTCCCTACAATATCACTGGTTTGCTCATTCCTATATATAGGGTGCCTACATTCTGCATGGACTGGTTGAATAGCAACATGTGCAAATGGCTTTAGATACCACCTATTAGGTCCATAAATTTGTTGTTGTTGTTTAGTCGTTTAGTCGTGTCCGACTCTTTGTGACCCCATGGACCATAGCACGCCAGGCACTCCTGTCTTCCACTGCCTCCCGCAGTTTGGTCAAACTCATGTTCGTAGCTTCGAGAACACTGTCCAACCATCCCGTCCTCTGTCGTCCCCTTCTCCTAGTGCCCTCCATCTTTCCCAACATCAGGGTCTTTTCCAAGGATTCTTCTCTTCTCATGAGGTGGCCAAAGTATTGGAGCCTCAGCTTCACGATCTGTCCTTCCAGGGAGCACTCAGGGCTGATTTCCTTCAGAATGGATAGGTTTGATCTTCTTGCAGTCCATGGGACTCTCAAGAGTCTCCTCCAGCACCTATTTAGATACCTATTAGGTCCATAAATTACCATATAGCAAATATTCAACACAAAAGAACAGCGGCAATTTGTTGTTGCCAAAGGACAGCTGGACATATAAAGGGGCCCATTACCTTCAGTGGCTTAGGGCCTCATCAAACCTAAATCTGGCCCTGGAGGAAGGGATAGGTTGGGGAGCAAGGGAGTGGCCAGGAAGTGGCACAGAGGCTGGATAGCGTCAATGGGAAACACTGTGTATGTGGGGGACCCCTCAGTCCACTGGTGTGCAGACAATTGTGGCTTGTGGGCACAGTATATTTTCTTGCTGGAGCCACATTGAAATGAAAGAGAGCTGTAGAAGGGCACTCCTGTATGCCTTTCCAAAGTTCTCATTCATTCCACTGGGCTTCAACAGAATAGAACTTCTTCTGTCTGAACTACCCAGGGAAGCCCTAACCATGTGCTTTAAACAGCGACCGGACAGGAAGTACTGATCAACTTAGGAAGTGCGCTACTCCATCCTCTCTGCACACCTCAGCTCTGTGTATTTAATGCATCTTGCAGTTCTCCTTCCTCCCCCTTGAAATGTGGCCGGTAAAGAGATGCTGAAAGTATTATTATGCTGCTGAGACCTCAAATTCTCTATGGCAGTATTTTTCATTAGTTAGCTCCAGCTTGTTTAACCTTTCCTCGTGTAAAACGATTCTTCTGGTTTTCATTTCTGTTTTGTCTTCTATGTCTGTGATTTCTTCTGGTTTTCCTTTAGCTTCCTAACAGTGTATTGTCTACCACTTAGCTCACTAAAAGGGCAATTGTGTAAATATCTACTCAGGTCTATTAATTTCAATGGAACCTAATCTGTTAAATGTGCATAGGATTGCAGCCTAAATATAGCACATTCACATTTGCATTTTTCTTAAGAATTGTTGACATGCTTCTTCCACTGAAAGGTTTATTCATCCATGTTCCATTGAAAATGTTGGTGAATCTTATTTTTTGTTTATTCCCCTATGGAACAAGATTTATACACCTCTCAGATTTATACACCCTCTAAGCTGTTTATATGACATGATAGAAAATATTTGTAGGGAAATAGCCTACAAAGAGACTTTAAAACAAGCAGGCATAATAAAATCAAAATATAGATAAAATTGAAAGTATTGAAAACATACACAGATAATAAGATTGCACGCCTGGATATGCATGTCTAAACAAAAAAAAGTATTTAGCAGAAACAATGAAGGGAGCTGCCTAATATTAATAGACAGGGAGTTAAAAACAACAATGGGATGTGGGTGGCGCTGTAGGTTAAACCACTGAGCCTAGGGCTTGACGATCGGAAGGTTGGCGGTTCGAATCCTCGCGACGGAGTGAGCTCCCATTGCTCTGTCCCAGCTCCTGCCAACCTAGCAGTTCGAAAGCACGTCAAAGTGCAAGTAGATAAATAGGTACCGCTCTGGCGGGAAGGTAAACAGCGTTTCCCTGTGCTGCTCTGGTTCGCCAGAAGCGGCTTTGTCATGCTGCCACATGACCTGGAAGCTGTACGCTGGCTACCTTGGCCAATAGAGCGAGATGAGCACCGCAACCCCAGAGTCGTCTGCGACTGGACTTAACTGTCAGGGGTCCTTTACCTTTACCTTTAAAAACAACAACAACTTAAACTCTAATCTCCCTTCTGTCTAATTTCAGAACAAGTTCTAAGTTCAGAACAAATACTGAAGCCATAAGAGTGCTGGTCTGCAAGTCAGCATAGAACCCCTGCCAGAAATATGGTGCGGAGTCTCTAGCTACCGGTACATGAAAACTGCAATGATGTGAGAAAAGTCCAAGAATACTTCACTTAAACAACTAGACATTTCAAAAGTCCTGTTCAAGCACACTCCTTTCATGCAATGAAAATTGCTTGTGCATGAGGGGGATAGACAGTCCTCGCTCATTAGTCCTGCTCCCTCTGCCCACATTGTGTGTGAAGGTCCAAAGAGAGGTAACAGCCGCATTGCCGCACAGCCAATTAAAGTTGTTTCTATGACAACATCACTGATGGCAAACGAAGCCAATTCAGAGTGTGGAGACATGCTCCTTGCATTAGCGTTGCTCTTGCTCCAAACTGGCTCCAACTGCCTTTAATACCCTATGACTGGCTCTGCCTGCAGCACCATTGTTACTAGCAAGTAGAAGGGCTGTTTTCCAAGCCAAAAATAAAAATAAAAATGGTTCAGAAGCTGCCCAGGCTGTGACTCACAAAGGTGCGCTATTGCTCCTGCCTGAATGCAAGGTGGTGTGGATGCTGGGCACTTGAATGTGTGTGTGGTGCCCATACCTGCCAAGTTGCTGTAAGAGAAATAAGGGACTGGGCCGGAAATAGCAGACCGGAAGTAGCGCTGCCGCCATTTTGGAACTGGGCGGAGCATGCTCAGAAGTGACTTTTGATGCTGCTTTGCACAGTTCCAAAATGGCCACCGTGCCAGAAGTCGCACTGCAGCCATTTTGGAACTGGGCAGAGCAGCATCAAAAGTCGCTTCTGAGCATGCTCCGCCCAGTTCCAAAATGGCGGCCGCGGCAGAATAAACCGGGAAAAACAAAAAAATCCATTTTTTTCAGCTAGGAACAGCTGGAAAAATGGGGATTTCCCGGGGAAAACTGGAGACTTGGCAGCTATGGTGGTGCTATATCTCTGCAGTGGCCTCACTGGGTGGAAAACCCAATGAAATTAAGACAGGCCCATTTTGTGGTGGGGAAAAAATATTTGTACAATGCACCCCCCTGTTTTTGCTCAGGCCTACATTCCTCAATCCCTTGTTTTCTTTCCTCTTAAGTGGCACAGAAAAAAAAGTTGTTTGGGATGCCTTATATTATTCCCTGATATTGTTTTAACTATCCTCCACTCTATATCTGTCCATGATTTTGGAACTGAAGCTCTTTTTTTTCTGGGGAGGATTATCCAAGATGCATGCTGCATACCACCTAGGGAGGTAACTGCATGGTCACTGCTGATGACCACTAAGTCACCTCCCTCAGGTGAAGACTAAAACATCTTTCTGTTCATTGCCATGTTGGACTTGCCCACCCACTGCTTGCTATTCTTCACCCTAGCAAACTTTTCAGAGATGAAACCAAGGGGGTACAAATGCCCGTTTATTATTTAATAACAGATTATATGAGCATTCTATATGTGGGAGATGATAAAATATTGCACCTTCTGCTGATAAACATGGCTTGGCACAAATTTTGTCACTACCCGAGCAGTGCAGTTTCTTTTTGTCTTAATATTAGTGTTTGACTCTGTGGGGTCTGACATCTCTATTCTTTTGTCTGACAAATCTGTGCACCGACTTGTAAAAAAAAGAAGAAGAAGAGGAAGAGGAAAATCAATATTGTTTTCCCTGGCACATTCTCTGCAGTTGAGTTGATTTATTATCGCAGTTCCCTTTCCCCTCTATTTTTTTATCAGTCTGTTTCTATTGCTTTAGGGTTGAGTTCCTGATAATATCACAGGGTATAAGACACCAAAGAGTTTCTGTGACCTTATCCCCTATGTGATCTTGTCCACTATGATTGTGAACTATAGCTATAAGGTGAACTGTGATTTTATCTGGACTTCATGATCAGATTTATGTTCTGTTTTGTCAGAAACAAGGGCAAAGCAGAGCCATGGATATATTTTTAAAGGAGCAATATAAACTCTAGATCTACACCCCCAAAACATTCTTCATAGCTAACATTAATAAACCAAGCTAATTTTCCCTAGAATGGTTTAAAAGAGATTTGCATAAAAGCTAGGGTGTGGTGTACTTGAAAATGAGAGATGAATGAGTGAAGCTCAACGAAAGACCTTATCGGTCATACTGAAGAAAGCTGCAGGTATTGAGATGCTATTTACAAGCTTTGCAAACCAGGTTTCACTGTGATTTCTCAATAATCAAGGTTGATATTGCATTATGATATCCTTTGGATGTTTCTTGGACTCCTTGAAAATGGGTTCTGGGCTTTACAAACAGTAAAATGTAGAATAGTATTCTGAATGCACACCCACCCACTTTCTACCCCAAATCGCAGTTTTCAAGGCAGATATTGCATTGTAGTGTTATATGTCCTTTTAGCTCTCTTGATAGCAAGTGCAGGTGCTGAGGCATGCTTTGAACCTGGAATGAAGAATTGTAGGGCAAACATGTGCACACTAACTACTCCCAGTTGGAAATATCAAATTGCAATTATTTATTTTACAGCTTTTCTTGCCCCCTTCAAAACATGTATAGAGGTCAAGCTTCAGTCTTAAAATATAGATTGGCATCCATAATCTCCATAGAATGTTAGGAGTATATATAGCACAACTCCTGTCAAATTACTTAAGTCCCGCACCTTTTAGTTTGATTGATGATGCCACCTGAAGTTTCATCACAGACGTCCCACCATGAAAATAAAACCTAGTGATGTCACCAGATGTCCTGCTCTGGAAGTCCCACATGTGATCTGCAGTGGACCAGTAGGGTGGGGTTTTGGCCCTCTTAAGTCAAAATACAGTGTTAGATTTCCTATTCTGATTGGTCTCTTGTGGAATCACATGTCAGTAGTGGAGCCCCGTGTCTCTATAGGGCCAATCTGACACCCTATTGGTTGTAAAAAGGCATATGTTAGGAAAAATGAGCCCCAAAATACATGCACATTTTCATGTGGATTAAAAAAAGAAGAGGTCCATAGACCGATGAGCAAACCAAATTTAAGACTGGAAAAATGAGAAACTGAAATCCACACACCTGTCCATCACTGGTTGTAAGAATTGGTGCAGCATATATCATGTAACAGCTTGGCTACCGACATATGAAACTGGAAGCTGTAGATGGCCTTCTGCAAAACTGCTGTTTCCCATCTCCAGTCTCTGCTCTCATCTGCAATATATAGATAAAAATGCTCACCTACGTTACACATTGTCACTCCATCCCTTCAAGGATTACAACATTATCCATGTGATCTGCTATCTAAAGGGGCTACCTAAAGGTGAAGTATTACTGTAAAGATCAAATAAATAAGTAAATAAATGAGTAAATACTTTTTCATGCAAGCAGGAAAAGTAGTGATGGCTGTTTTCAAGCCCCACATTTCCCATTTTTCTGGGGGGTGCTCAGTGGTATGCAGTACCCACACTCTACCCCCACACCCATATTAAAAGTGTGGCACTTCCCATTTAAGCACTGGTTTTACACACACACACACACACACACACACACACACACACACACACTCAATTGGTGAATCTTTTTTTTCTGTTTTCGGTGGGAGAGGCGTAATAAAATACTCTGCAAACAGTTTATCTGATCAATGGAAAATGCATTTACAAATGCTCCAGGTTAATGTGCTGAACATAGTGAAAGAATAAGTTATTGACTCTTGAGGACTGATGCCAGTTCATGTTTTCCTGAACAATGTAATGTACAAGCATATAAAAAGAATGGCAGGAACTGAATCTTAATTCACTGGGCTAATTTGGATGGTTGCAATGAATAAGATGAGATAAGAATTGCATCCAGCATTCTAGAGGTACCTAAGCCACAACCTTGCATCCCTGTATTCTTAATAAATGGTGTGTGTGTGTGTGTGTGTGTGTGTGTGTGTGTGTGTGTGTTGGTAGGCAGAAGAGCCTTGTTTAGTAGTAGCACCTGAGTTGGGTGACTACCCTCTCTACAGAAATTCACCAGACATAACCAGCCTCTCTTATTATTTTTATGAAAAGACCTTCCCTTTGTATAGTGCTTTGGAGATGGTGAATGGATTTAGACAAATAGGAGAGGATATTTAGAAAGTGTAATGACATAAGCATTCTTCTATAGAAAGGGTGGGGAAAGGAGCTTTCGTCATGCCTTGAGACACCCCAGGCTCTCCCCAGATATAAAGACATTTTTGCACAGTGACGCCTCCAGATGAGAGAATAAAGGAAAACATAGAATCAATAAACCATACTGTTTGAAGAGTTGGGATAAAAGGTTTGCCTAAGAACAGGCATCCCCAAACTGCAGCCCTCCAGATGTTTTTGCCTACAACTCCCATGATCCCTAGCTAACAGGACCAGTGGTCGGGGAAGATGGGAATTGTAGTCCAAAACATCTGGAGGGCCGAAGTTTGGGGATGCCTGCCTAAGAACATAATATCTCCATTATGATTTTCCAAGGGGATATTATAGCTCATATTAATTATTTGAATGAAGTCTTTTTTGGAGCTTGCAGTTTTTTGGCAGGAATGGGTGGGGCGTGCTGTATATAACAAAATCATATTTCAGTGACAGAGATAGAAGGGAATTTGGTGTGTGGATAGTGTCATAATCTAGTTTTGTCACTAGGTGGCACTAGACTTAGTTGTCTGGAGCTTTATGTGTTAGTTCTCCCCCCCCCTTTATGCGTTAGTTCTGATCTTGTTTAAAGTTCTTGATTTCTATGTCCTCTAAGCCTTCCACAACAGTTGCTATATACAGAACACAATTACCCATTTCAAGTTTCACCACCAACTACAACCCTCTCATTTTTCAAGATGTTAAACCCACGGTAATAAAACTTGATATGTACACTTAGGACTTAATTCTTAGCTCAGCAGCTTGATTCCCGTAACCATTTGGAAAAGGACATGATGATGGAATGATGTCTAGAGCACACCATACTGTAAAGTGAGGCCTCTTTAGCATCAATTCTTAGAAGTACCAGACCGAGTTTCACCCAAACCAGGTTCTGTAGCTTCGATTAAACTGCTGGACGTTCACTCGGCATCTGAAGACTGGTGCTTCAGAATAAAATGCACAGCAGTATCTGTCTGATTTCCTCAGTCACTGCTCACTCTCTGTCAAATTCCTCTAGCTTTGATAAAGCTGAAAAACTCACTGGGGAGTGTGTGTGTGTGTGTGTGTGTGTGTGTGTGTGTGTGTGTATTTTTCAGAAATGTCAAAGAGAAATATGGAATAAATTATCACAAGGGCATTAAAAGGATTTCATTTCCTTGAGCATACATATGCATTCTGCTGCGACGTGTCCTCTCTGCCTCCTAGTGTAGCCATTGATCCACAGCCTTTATAATGAAGTCTAATAACAACTCTATTACTGCCAGCCTCCTGATTGGCTCAGGCGCCTACAAAATTAGCTACAAAGAAGCCAGCTTGTCAATATTAATTCCACCGCAGAGATTACTTGTTATGGTAGAACAAAGGTGTTCTGGCTCGAGCTGAACAACTTAACTCCTTGTCTCATAAAATTTAAGCTGCTATTGATCGCCTCCTTCCATTGTGCCGAAGGATTAAACCCACACAGGCAACGGTGTGCACGGACACAAGCGCACGCACAGAAGACAGAGGCGCGCACACAGATGCGGAATCGCTCTTCTGCATTCTCCCAAACCGCCAGCTGCCCCCTCCCTCCACTCTCTCTCCCCCCTGCTCCACTCTCCCTGGCTAAGAATCATTCAGTTGCATGAAGCAAATTAAATCAATGGATTTGCCCTAGCAGATGGGTGCTTTAACAGTCAGTTAGCCTTTAGATAATTGAGGCGTTGACTCTGGAATCATAAAATGGATGGCTCGTTTGTACATTTTACTGAAATAGATCTCGCCGAGGTTAAATAAATGAAATCCCATTTGTCAGGCAGTAATAAATGGCCTCTCCTTCTGCAAACAGCTCTGTTTGGCCTAATAAATACCGGGATGTTACAGTGCTCCTCCCTTGATAGGGTTATGGCTTAATGAAATGGTCTTCCCTCTGCTTGTTTTTGCCTCCTCCTGCACCGTGTGATAAGTAGCGAACCATCGAAGCTTGTAATTACAATCTTACAGAGAACCCAGCCAATCTGTATATAAATCTCACCATCCAATTACAAGATGTAATAATTTTGCAGTCAAGCTGGTAATGAGGTCTAATACTCATGCATGTGATAATCCCCCCTGGATGCTGACTCTATCAGATGTTAGCTTTGTAATTATACTGGCAGAAAATCATTATTTCATGTTCAGCAGAAAAATGAGGTTGGTGGGAAGTTAATTTTCTCCATGCTCTGTGAAGCATAGACAAAATTTTAATGATTTAATCATTATGGTTATCCCTTTTGCAATTGACCCGTGTTACTTTGGTAGAAACATTGGCACATTTAAAAGTCCCTGTTACCCGATAAAGCTCACCAGGTATGCAGCTTTTAATGTAAGAATAACAGTATACAATTAAACTATTAACCTTCTTGATAGGGGGAAAAAAATCCATGCCTTTTCATTATTTACAGATAGGATTCACTGGCATATTTATGTCCAGATCTCAGTGCATTAAATGACTAATTAAAAGAGTAACATTTTAATTATGATATACACCCTCTCATTTTCTTTGTTTACAGCAGTATTTTTAGCAACTCTTTTGTTCTTCTTACCACGCTGCATACACAATCTGGGGTGTGAGGGATGATCTCCCATCTCCCACACAAATATGCTATGTATAATCAGCAGCATGTCCCCTTCCACAAGCAGACTAAATGCTTTTTTTGTTTTGTTTTGTTTAGGTTTTTATTTCTTCATTTGCTTATTTATATTCAACGTGCTCCAAAGCTTGAAGCTTCTCATGAAAGCGGTGAAAACAATGCAAAAATATAAAATATTTTTTTAGAAACCTTTTAAAGAAAGGATTCAAAGCTCCCTTTGAATTTTGACAATTTGTGGGTGGGGGGTTCCTAGTGTTAAGAAAGTTTCAAGGATCTTTGAGGATGCAAGTTCTCAGGGAGATGTCAGCTCCCATTAATTTTGTGTCCATATTTTTAGTGGCCTTCTCATACAGGGAAGTGTGCAGAGGTTTGAAAAGGTCCCTGGAAAAATGCCATCTACTGGACGAGCCCCCCTCCCCACAACCCCACCCCAAAACAACCAGTGTTGCTGGGGTACCAGCAGTTGGCCAGCTCTGAGCATTCACATGGTCACACAGATTGCCATGCACAATTTTCCATGCTGAGAAGGCAACAGAGATTTGCCATAGTGATAGGCAATTAGCCTACATTGATAGGTAAAGGGAGAAGAGAAGAGCCGGTGTCCTGAAAGGTAAATCAGGGTTGCTATTGCTTAGTTCAGAAGGGGGAAATTCAGACAGAGCGCTGCATCTTCATGGGGAGACATTTGGGAGTTGTTTGCTAGTGGTGACTGGGACCAGGGGCAAAAGTGGGTGGAGTCAGAAGCAAGGTGGGTGGAGCAACAGATGCATGTGAAGCACTTTGGGCACTCAAAAGTGGTATATAAATGTTATGGCAAATAGAAGGGGAAGAAATGGAGGCAGTGAGAGATTTTACTTTTTGGGCTCCTTGATCACTGCAGATGGTGACAGCAGTCACAAAATTAAAAGACGCCTGCTTCTTGGGAGAAAAGCAATGACAAACCTAGACAGCATCTTAAAAAGCAGAGACATCACCTTGCCGACAAAGGTCCGTATAGTTAAAGCTATGGTTTTCCCAGTAGTGATGTATGGAAGTGAGAGGTGGACCATAAAGAAGGCTGATCGCCGAAGAATTGATGCTTTTGAATTTTGGTGCTGGAGGAGACTCTTGAGAGTCCCATGGACTGCAAGAAGATCAAACCTATCCATTCTGAAGGAAATCAGCCCTGTGTGCTCACTGGAAGGACAGATCGTGAAGCTGAGGCTCCAATACTTTGGCCACCTCATGAGAAGAGAAGACTCCCTGGAAAAGACCCTGATGTTGGGAAAGATGGAGGGCACAAGGAGAAGGGGACGACAGAGGACGAGATGGTTGGACAGTGTTCTAGAAGCTATGAACATGAGTTTGACCAAACTGCGGGAGGCAGTGCAAGACAGGAGTGCCTGGCGTGCTCTGGTACATGGGGTCACGAAGAGTCGGACACGACTAAATGACTAAACAACAACAAATACGTTCAGAGAAAGTGTATTGCATAATTCTTGGGAATGCACCACTTTAGAATGTAGGTGGGGAACTGTAAGCTTGAAAGTTGTCCCATAATTTCTTACACAAAGAAAACTAGCACACTAGAGAGAAGACTATGAAATAATTGCTTTTCTGTGAAGAATTGCAATCTGTGTGACTTTCATCAGGAGCCATAGGTAGGGTTGCCAGCTGACAATTTCACAAAAATGCTGGCTGCGGGGTGGGATCAGATGGTGGAGCCAAGGAAAGCAGCGCCAGGGACAAACTTGGGAGATTGAGACAGAGACAAGCAGAACCTGGTGGATCCAGCCTGGAAGAATCCGATAGACTAGAATCTAGCAGGTCGTCGGGGACAAATCTGAGGATTACTGCTTTATCACATTATGATTCTGACTACTTTGCAGAGTTCAGCCACGACACCATATAAAACTATCGCTGCTTTGTCAGGATCTACAAAGATACTGTCAGTGCAGTTCCCACATATAATCTGCAATGCTCCAGCAAGCTGGAGGCAAAATTCTCACCTACAGTACCTCTCTGTCCTGCCACCAAAGGAATGGCAAGGCACAATCCAGGAATCTTTCCCCATCTCTCTTTTCCTCTCAATGTGACTATCCTTCCTTTAAAAAAATTAAAATACTGTGGCTATTACCCATGAGTAAGGCTATTTAGAGTTGCATAGCAATGCTCCCACTGGGCTTCAAGGCATCTTCCTCTCTTCTGCCTTCTCTCATTATAGGGAGCCTTGCTCTGAAACATATTCTTATTCTCTCCTGGGTCCCATCACTACAGTCATGAACTGAAAGACTTCATCAAGGAAGATTATTCAGTGTGCCCGAAAGTTGGCTAAACTCTGAGTCATTCCTGTCACAACCGTGGAAGCTCATTATGCATTTGAATCCCATCCATGGAGAAGGTTTTATTTCTTCTTCTTCTTCTTCTTCTTCTTCTTCTTCTTCTTCTTCTTCTTCTTCTTCTTCTTCTTCTTCTTCCTCCTCCTCCTCCTCCTCCTCCTCCTCCTCCTCCTCCTCCTCCTCCTTTTCCTCCTCCTCCTCCTCTTTGCAAGCAGTGTTGTTCCACAAGAGAGCTGCTGTCTTGGCAGGCCAGCCAAGGAGGGTCTCCAAGAAGGAGTTATGTAGATTTGCCTGGCAAAGATTTTTCTCCAGTGAGACTGAGGCTGATGTTCTGAAGAAGATCCCCCAGTCACCACACTCTTGTACTCCAGTCTATTGAAAACAGAGTTTTTAATTTGTCATTTTGGATCGTATTTACTATAGGATGACAGCCAATTGTTTTAATAACTGCTTTGTCTTGTGTGTGTTTTGCATATTTTACTCATTTTTAAATTTTATTTTATCATATTTGTCTTACATTTTTGTTGTCTTGAGGTTGTTTTTTTTAAAAGGAACACTGGGGTAGAAATGTTTGTTTTGCTTTCAAACAGTCAACACATCTGGGATATTTTCAATGGAAGTTGGCATAACCCTCTTCAGATGATTGACCTGGACGTGTGTCGGCAAAAGTGTGCAGAGGGTTTGTGTGTGTGTGTGTGCATATTGGGATCCCATCCTGCTACACATTTTTGTCCCCATGTGTCCAGGGCTCTTACCTTCCAAGTCCCGGACTTCAGAATCCGGGACCGGCAGCCGTGTGACACCGGAAGTTGCATCGACGTAACTTCCGGTGTCGCTCCGCCCATCTATGGGCACCAAAAATGGCCGCCGCCACCGGAAGTCGCGTCTATGCACTTCCGGACATGCGTAGATGCGACTTTTGAAGCTGGCAGCGGCCATTTTTGGTGCCCATAGAAGGACAAATCGGAAAGAAAAAAAATGGTCGCCGGCAGGAGAAAATAACAGAGAAAAACTGGAGACAAAGTGATACGGGGGACCACCGGGAAAAGGTAAGTAAATACGGGGGTTTCCCGGGCAAAACGGGGTACTTGGCAGCTATGCCAGGGCTGAAGGCCCAAATAGGGCTATGGCAAGACCTGGGCGCAGCCTGGCATAATATACTGACAGAGCACCTCGCTGTGTCTGCAGGCCCACCCATGAGGCATCCTGAGGCATTTGTCTCAGGTGGTGGAATCCTGGCCCATCCTCCCCTGCCACCACTACTGAAAAAGCGAGGAGAGGTGCTAGTAGTGGCTTTCAGCAAGATGTTGGAAGATCTTGTAGAACTCCTGAGAGATTTCGCCAGAAGCTACTGCCGCTGCACGACCCTGGTAAGCAAGGCTTTGGTGGTGGGGCAGTGGTGGGTGACAACCTCAGGTGGCAAAAAGGGCTGGGCAATTTATGCAGTGTAGTTTGGCTCACAGTGGCAGCATGTGTTATTAACAAGCATCCATCATCTTTCATTGTATAAATAACTCCACCAAATGGCCCAGCAGTTTATCTTAATCATACTCTGCCCATCTTCAAAACTAAGAGAAGATACAGAGCTCAAAAATTTATCTAGGTTTCCTTGCTATTCAGGGTGGTTGTATATTAGCAAGGCTAAAGTTAATAACAGCTGGAATACTTATTTCTAATATATATATATATATATTTAAAGCATCCTGTATGTATATTTAAAAATAAACCATTTCATAAAACGAAAAGGTCTTTGGTTATTTTATTTTTTATGGGACAGAGTAACTTACATGACAACTTGTTAAATCAATTTTATGTTTCTTTCAGATCTACTATTCAATATTTTTTTAAACTGTAGATACCATGGCAACCCCATTTCTCATATGGAATGTATGTTGCCTTAGAGATAAAGAGCTTGTGTGTGCACAGGTGGAATAGAGAACAGCATGTAAACTCCACGCTCCCCCTAACATTTAAATGTGCACCTCAATCATATTTTCCCTAGCTCATATCCATTTTTTGTGTCAAAAACAAAACTTTTGCACCAGCCAGTGCATTTTTTTGTATTGTTTTCTGATGAAATGTGTACAGAGAAACATTCCCAGCAAACTCTGTTTTATTGCATTCCATTTTTGTTGTTGTTGAAAAACTTAAAGGCATATTGTTCTGGTCTTAAACTAATGGGATGCAAATTCATCTTACCCCAGTCCAAAGGTTTACCTATCAGACACAGTTAAGCATACTGAGTTCCCCATTAATTTAAATGGAAGGAGCTGATCTGTGCATTCATTTATTATGCAGATGGGCTTCCTTGAGTTAAATGTACAAGGAATATACTCCAGTAAAAAGACTGGGGCTTCCTTGTTGAAACAGAATAGGATATCGCCAGAGTTAGTCAAACCCAGAGTAGATCCACTGAAATCAGAATCCATTGATTCTAACGAGTTTCTTCTGAGTATGACATATGTACATTAATTTCAATGGGTCTGCTTTGAATATGACTAATGCTAGATATCAGCCAATGACTCAGTTTATATTGGGAGAATATTTGTATAAGTAAATATTGGCACGTTTGGCATTTCGATGGTAGCACCATATATATGCATACATAGGAGTACGTCTCATTGAACTCAGTGGGACTTCTGAGTAGATATACACAGGCTTGCCTTGTAACATTTCACTTGCTTTGGTTAACGACTGTAGCAGACAAAAATCAAATACGATATTTATTATTTCACTTAAACTTGCAGGTTGGAAACTTCGTCCAATTGATACCAGAGCAATCTCGCATAACAACTTTGAAAATACACGTTTTATTACACGCTCACATAATTGGATGATGTGCAGTTACCACACAACATTTGTATGTTCCATAGTAATATACACATATAGTAACTGCATGTCAACTAGATTTTAGACTTCTAAATTTGCCCAGACGCCAACAGAAGCACAATTATTCATCAGAGATAGAGTGACACGTATCTGACTAGAGAGAAGGGGCTGGAAAAGAATGAAGTTAAATCGTTACCGATTTACAAATGCACAAGCCTTGCTTTACGTGCTTTTTTCAACACTTACTTGGAACTGGAGGGCTGTGTATAAGTTTTACAAAATAGTACTTTAATGGGGGGGGTTGTATGTGTATGGGGGTTCTGGAGGGTGGATTTTAGCCATCTTAGTAGCAAGACCCTAGAGCAGGCATGTCCAACAGGTAGATCGAGATCTACCGGTAGATCACTGGACGTCTGTGGTAGATCACCAGTAGATCAGTGGCTCCCCCCAAAGAAGCTAAAAATCCTTGGCTCCCCTAACAAAAGCTCAACATATTGCACCCCTAAAATGACCAAAACCAGGGTTTTCCTTCCTAAAAAAAAGCTCAACGCCGCTTTCCTCTTCTCTAAAGAAATTCAATAACTTCTAGAATCTATGTGAATCTATGTGAAGCTCAACAACTTTGACCTGAACCCCCCAAAAGGGGGTAGATCACTGCCAATTTCTAACTCTGTGAGTAGATCGCAGTCTCTTGGAAGCTAGCAACCCCTGCCCTAGAGAGATAAAAGCCCCTTCCTCTCTCTCACACACAGACATTCTTTAATTTAGAAATAATAATAATAATCCCCCCCCATAACATTTACAAGTAACATGCAACACAAAGCACTTCTGGGATTGTCTCATTTGATTTTATAAGTGGTATCAAGACATGCTGGGAGGGGAACCAAGCTGGGGTCCCTTTGTTTCTCAGCCCCACTTTTTCCTATATCCTCAGAACATTTTACTATAGGCAAACTAAGCAATAGATCAATAGATCAAGAGGAGAGAGCAGGTAGTCAACGTGTTCACAGATGATGTGGTGTTGCTTTTCATGGACTCCACAAATGCATATTTTAAAGTATATGCTAGTTCAAAATAGTTGATGGTGCTGTAAGCTGCAATTTTTGTATTTTAAGTATTTGACATCTTTCTAATAATATAGCTTGTTTGCTGTTGTTTTATGGAACTGATGTGACGCCTTAAGAACCTTTCCTACCCTACATTAATAAAATAAAATAAAATAAAGTAACAAATGAAGCTTTGCAAGGAGAAGTAGAGTATGAACCATTTACTTGAATGAATGAATGAATGAATGTGGGAAGGAAGAAGAATTTCCAACCAAAGAATAATGGATAAGTAAGATAATGGACTATACCAAACTGGCAAAATTAACAGCAAAATTAAGAGAATCTAACAATGAGTGTTTTATGGAAGAATGGATGCCTTTTTTAAGGCTATTTAAATAAATGTTCCCCTTCATGGATCAATGCCTTGTCGTGGCGAAGGGGCTTGAATAACTCAGAGAAGCTATGAGCTATGCCATGCAGGGCCACCCAAGATGGACAGGTCATAGTGGAGAGTTTTGACTAAACGTGATCCACCTGGAGAAGGAACTGGCAAGCCACTCCAGTATCCCTGCCAAGAAAACTCCATGGACAAAGACAACAGGCATATAAAAGTTATGACGCTGGAAGATGAGCCTCTCAGGTCGGAAGGCGTCCAACATGCTACTGAGGAAGAGCGGAGGACAAGTACAAGTAGATTCAGAGCTGATGAAGCGGCTGGGCCAAAGCCGAAAGGACGCTCAGTTGCGGATATGCCTGGAAGCGAAAGGAAAGTCCGATGCTGTAAAGAAAAATATTGCATAGGAACCTGGAATGTAAGAACCATGAGTGGAGGTAAGCTGGATGTGGTCAAAAATGAGATGACAAGAATAAATATCGACATCCTGGGCATCAGTGAACTAAAATGGAAGGGAATGGGCGAATTCAGTTCGGATGACTATCATATCTACTACTGTGGGCAAGAATCCTGTAGCAGAAATGGAGTGGCCCTCATAGTCAACAAAAGAGTGGCAAAAGCTGTAATGGGATGCAATCTCAAAAATGACAGAATGATCTCGATACGAATCCAAGGCAGACCTTTTAACATCACAGTAATCCAAGTTTATGCACCAACTACCGGTGCTGAAGAAAGTGAAATTGACCAATTCTATGAAGACCTACAACAC
This sequence comes from Zootoca vivipara, assembly GCF_965207765.1. NCBI lineage: Eukaryota > Metazoa > Chordata > Lepidosauria > Squamata > Lacertidae > Zootoca > Zootoca vivipara. Next base: position 9,304,262 of record NC_142591.1, on the reverse strand, counting down.
CTTCTAGAAATGACACCAAAGAAGGATGTTCTTCTCATTACAGGGGACTGGAATGCTAAAGTAGGGAATCAAGAGATAAAAGGAACAACTGGCAAGTTTGGCCTTGGAGTTCAAAATGAAGCAGGGCAAAGGCTAATAGAGTTCTGTCAAGAGAACAAGCTGGTCATCACAAACACTCTATTCCAACAACACAAGAGACGACTCTACACATGGATATCACCAAATGGGCAGCATCGAAATCAGATTGATTATATTCTGTGCAGCCAAAGATGGAGAAGCTCTATACAGTCAGCAAAAACAAGACCTGGAGCTGACTGTAACTCAGATCATCAGCTTCTTATAGCAAAATTCCAGCTTAAACTGAAGAAAGTAGGAAAAACCACTGGGCCAGTAAGATACAATCTGAATCAAATCCCTTATGAAAACACAGTGGAAGTGAGGAACAGGTTTAAGGATTTAGATTTGGTGGACAGAATGCCTGAAGAACTATGGATGGAGGCTCGTAACATTATACAGGAGGCAGCAACGAAAACCATCCCAAGGAAAAGGAAATGCAAGAAAGCAAAATGGCTGTCCAACGAGGCCTTACAAATAGCGGAGGAGAGGAGGCAAGCAAAATGCAAGGGAGATAGGGAAAGATACAGGAAACTGAATGCAGATTTCCAAAAAACAGCAAGGAGAGACAAGAGGGTCTTCTTAAATGAGCAATGCAAAGAAATAGAGGAAAACAATAGAATGGGGAAAACCAGAGATCTGTTCAAGAAAATTGGAGATATGAAAGGAACATTTCGTACAAAGATTACCATAATCAAGGACAAAAGTGGTAAGGACCTAACAGAAGCAGAAGACATCAAGAAGAGGTGGCAAGAATACACAGAGGAATTATACCAGAAAGATATGGAGGTCTCGTACACCTCAGGTAGTGTGGTTGCTGACCTTGAGCCAGACATCTTGGAGAGTGAAGTCAAATGGGCCTTAGAAAGCACTGCTATTAACAAGGCCAGTGGAAGTGATGATATTCCAGCTGAACTATTTAAAATTTTAAAAGATGATGCTGTTAAGGTGCTACACCCAATATGCCAGCAAGTTTGGAAAACTCAGCAATGGCCAGAGGATTGGAGAAGATCAGTCTACATCCCAATCCCAAAGAAGGGCAGTGCCAAAGAATGCTCCAACTACCGCACAATTGCACTCATTTCACATGCTAGCAAGGTTATGCTTAAAATTCTACAAGGCAGGCTTAGGCAGTATGTGGACCGAGAACTCCCAGAAGTGCAAGCTGGATTTCGAAAGGGCAGAGGAACCAGAGACCAAATAGCAAACATGCGCTGGATTATGGAGAAAGCTAGAGAGTTCCAGAAAAACGTCTACTTCTGCTTCATTGACTATGCAAAAGCCTTTGACTGTGTCGACCACAGCAAACTATGGCAAGTTCTTAAAGAAATGGGAGTGCCTGATCACCTCATCTGTCTCCTGAGAAATCTCTATGTGGGACAAGAAGCTACAGTTAGAACTGGATATGGAACAACTGATTGGTTCAAAATTGGGAAAGGAGTACGACAAGGTTGTATATTGTCTCCCTGCTTATTTAACTTATATGCAGAATTCATCATGCGAAAGGCTGGACTAGATGAATCCCAAGCCGGAATTAAGATTGCCGGAAGAAATATCAACAACCTCAGATATGCAGATGACACAACCTTGATGGCAGAAAGCAAGGAGGAATTAAAGAACCTTTTAATGAGGGTGAAAGAGGAGAGCGCAAAATATGGTCTGAAGCTCAACATCAAAAAAACCAAGATCATGGCCACTGGTCCCATCACCTCCTGGCAAATAGAAGGGGAAGAAATGGAGGCAGTGAGAGATTTTACTTTCTTGGGCTCCTTGATCACTGCAGATGGTGACAGCAGTCACGAAATTAAAAGACGCCTGCTTCTTGGGAGAAAAGCAATGACAAACCTAGACAGCATCTTAAAAAGCAGAGACATCACCTTGCCGACAAAGGTCCGTATAGTTAAAGCTATGGTTTTCCCAGTAGTGATGTATGGAAGTGAGAGTTGGACCATAAAGAAGGCTGATCGCCGAAGAATTGATGCTTTTGAATTATGGTGCTGGAGGAGACTCTTGAGAGTCCCATGGACTGCAAGAAGATCAAACCTATCCATTCTTAAGGAAATCAGCCCTGAGTGCTCCCTGGAAGGACAGATCGTGAAGCTGAGGCTCCAATACTTTGGCCACCTCATGAGAAGAGAAGAATCCTTGGAAAAGACCCTGATGTTGGGAAAGATTGAGGGCACTAGGAGAAGGGGACGACAGAGGACGAGATGGTTGGACAGTGTTCTCGAAGCTACGAACATGAGTTTGACCAAACTGCGGGAGGCAGTGCAAGACAGGAGTGCCTGGCGTGCTCTGGTCCATGGGGTCACGAAGAGTCGGACACGACTAAACGACTAAACAACAACAAATAAATGTTATAGTATGGTGAACTCACAAGCAGGATTTGAGCTATGGGCAACAGAAGTAATTAGATCAGGCATCCCCAAACTTTGGCCCTCCAGATGTTTTGGACTACAATTCCCATCTTCCCCGACCACTGGTCCTATTAGCTAGGGATCATGGGAGTTGTAGGCCAAAACATCTGGAGGGCCGCAGTTTGGGGATGTCTGAATTAGATTATAATATTGTGGTTATGATCTGATAGATAGAAGGGGCGAAACAACAACTCCATGGGAAAGGGAGTGGGAAGTTGACAAAAATAAGAGAAAATATGAAAATAATAATAATTTTATTATTTATACCCTTCCCCAGCCACTCTGGGAGGCTTCCAACACATATAAAAACATAATAAAACATTAAATATTTAAAAACTTCCCTATACAGGGCTGCCTTCAGATGTCTTCTAAAGGTTGTATAGTTACTTATATCCTTGGTTCAGGGGCTGCATAACTTCATACCCTCCAACAACATCAGGAGATGTTAGATGAAGGCTGCACCAACCTGCATGGTGACAGGAAATGAATACTGGGGGGTGGGGTACAAATATTGGGGTGGCGGTGGTGGTGGAAGACACCTGCGCCACTGGAGTTGGCGCACCTGGTTCCTATGTATGATTCCAAAGATGAACGCAAAACCTGGAATCCCAAGAGTCACTTTAGGCATAGAGCAGGCATCCCCAAACTCGGGCCTCCAGATGTTTTGGGACTACAATTCCCATCATCCCCGGTCACTGGTCCTTTTAGCTAGGGATGATGGGAGTTGTAGTCCCAGAAAATCTGGAGGGCCGAGTTTGGGGATGCCTGGCATAGAGTGATAGTTTTGGTTCTTCCCTCCCTCTAAACACCACCGCCTTGTACCAAAAGCACTTTGGCATGTGGCATACTGGACTCTTGCTGAAATGATGGAACACTAAATTGGGCACATGGAATCAGTTCCATGTGGGCCTCTTTGGCGTTTGGACCCTGGCCTTAGGACGATACCTGCTTAAAGGAGACACCAGGGAAGTGCCTTTGCACAGACATTGTTTTCTAAGCTATAACAGGACACGTCTTCTTAATTGATAATCATATCTATTGATTTATAGGACACATGTATAGAACAGCAATTTTGTTGTACTGACAAAGCCTTTCTGTCAATAACGGCCGTGACAAATGGCAGAGGCACACCTGTTGCTGATCTGCTCCGCTACATCTCAATCACTCCCAGTGACTTGAAAACCAGAATTTATCTTTATTTATCGATTATGCATACTTCGAATTACTTAAGTTTCTTAGCCTACCACAGGCTAAAAAAACTGGCAGCTTTCAAGGCTGTAGGCAGTTTGCAAGCTCCACCTGCTGAATTTCAGAAGGTCTACCTTGCGAGATCAGTCAAAAGTCCATCTGGTCTCACAGCCGATTTCCAACTGTGGCTAGCCATATGCTACCCCACCTTCGCTGGCAACTCACAAACATGGGTGCCCATCTCCTGTTCTTTGTTCTGCACACCTCTTAAGAGCAGTGGACTCGCAATCTGGTAAACCGGGTTCACAGCCCCGCTCCTCCACATGCAGCTGCTGGGGGACCTTGGGCTAGTCAAACTTCTTTGAAGTCTCTCAGCCCCACTCACCTCACAGAGTGTTTGTTGTGGAGGAGGAAGGGAAAGGAGAATGTTAGCCGCTTTGAGACTCCTTCGGGTAGTGATAAAGCGGGATATCAAATCCAAACTCCTCCTCCTCCATCATGGATAGCAGCCACTGACAAACCTGGCCCCCTCTATTCCTTTTTCATATTCCTACTTTATTTCACCTGCATTACATTTTGAGTGATTTCTACTCCCATGAGAGAGGGAAATTTTTCTTGCTTAACTCTTTGGATCACCACCACAACCAAACAGGAGCAGCCAGCAACAAAATGTCCAGGATTCCGTCCAGTCACCTTTGCCCTTTTTCAGAAAACTCCATTCCATCCCCCCATTTTTAAAAAAATGCAAGATTAAATATTTATTGCAATACAATATAAAAATCTTTACAAAGAAAATAAAGAAACAGACATTACATAACTTTAAACGCACTATTGTGCAAAAACTTATATGCATATTTCCCCATTATATCCAAAAAAGAAATAACAACAAAGAAAAAAAAGAATTTATAAAAGACTTCCACCATTCCCCCAATTTTCTGCCATCTCTTTCTCCAACCATCAGTGAGGATTCCATGATCATTGAGCCTAGTGGGTCCTTATTGTTTTGGGTCCTCTCCATTTTGCCCCCCCCCCCACGGCTCCCTCAAGCCTGCTGGCACCTCTGTATTGTGTATTTAAGATACCATTTTGTCGATGTAAGGATCTGTGCTTGGAGAATGCATTTGCCATTAGAATTAAGAGGAATGCAATGGGAGAAATTCAGCATAGCTCTGTGGCAATTGTTTCAGCCTTTCAGATTGCCAGATGGAATGATACCCCCTCTTCCCATCCCCCATGCTCTTCTGGGGGTTCTCCTAACCCCCCATGCTAATTTGGGGGGCAGGTTCAGGGTGCACATGGGGAGGAGAGGGGGGAGAAGTCCTGTTGTCCTGTTGCACTAGTGGAAGTTCTTGCACAGGCTTCTGCTAGTGGGACCAGCTAGTTAACTCCTGACCAATTTATCTTAAACTAACCCTGGGACTCTGAAGCTAGGAGATAAAATGGGAGCTGAAATAAGTTTTTTTTTTTGCCCTGAAACACTTGCCCCTGAAGGAAATCCATTGTCATCAACAAGGCTTCTCCAGCAAAAGGAATTTGAGAACATAGCTGCCAAGTTATCCCTTTTTTTAAGGGAAATTCCCTTATGCTGAATAGGCTTCCTTGTGAGAAAAGGGAAAACTTGGCAGCTATGTTTGAGAAATGTATCTAGAACTTGTACTATACAGGGGTAATGGCCCCATATTTAGCTCCACCACATGGAATCGCCTTTGTAAAATGTGCACCTCACCATTGCCAATAAATCTACGTTGACGGAGCAATATATCTAAACATTATTTTTGTGCGTCGTAACCCTGAAAATATTCAGCAAAACAAGACACCCAGTACACCAGACTCAATATGGAACTATAGATTTATGTACCCCTTGCCCACCATCATGCCTGTGTTTTTTCTCTATTGTTCCATAACTTTCCTCTGATAGATATTATCTTTTTAAATTGAGCCGACAACCTCCGCCCCTGCCCCCACGCCACAGATGCGATTGGGTTTAGGAAATGAGCATAAAAAAGGCACTTTCGAAATGTACCAGCTCCCATTAACCATCATTTAAATATTGTCAATCAAATCTGTTTGCATCTGGTACTGATGCCATGTGAAATTTATTTACTGAAAACTTTCAGTCACACATGGGGAATTTTACAGATGGTGCCTCTCCTCATTTAATTCCGCTCCCCCCTCCTCCTCCCTGCCCTCCCCCAACATTTCCCTGCCCCTCTGGACACACAGACTCTGGCTCCAGGTGCCTTTAGCCCCCCTCAATTTGATTCTTTAAAAAAATATATAGATCTAATCAGCTGCATGTTAAACAAGAGGAGCTCTTTTATGTATGCTGTGTTAGGACAAGCTCAGCGTCGCTGTAGATCACTAGAATAAACAACTCTGGCTGATTCAATTACAATGCCTTGGCCAAGCCTTTATCTGCCGGTGACATCATTTCAATCAAAATGTAAAATAATACAATCCAATAGATGCAAGGGGAGAGAGATAGGACACAGCCTGCTGCACCTAGTCATTTAATAAAAAACAATACAAAATAAAAAAAATAAAGTGGAAGGGAGCTCCTTCTGACAGGCTTCTAGGACTTCCATTTCCCAAACTCTATTACCTTGTATAATAGTATTCAAAAGAATTGAATGCAGGAAATTGTCTATTACTTTTTATTAGTCGAAGCTGTTATGTAGGATTCAGCCTACTGCGCTGGATTCTCTCTCCCCCCCCCCCCCGTTCATTTAATTAACGAAACCATGAAATCTTTCTATTGGTAGGCAGGCAGGTAGCTAGACATTCACTCCAGAATGGCTGTCTTGACCGGAAGGGTATTTCCTTTTCTTCCCCCGTGAACATTTTCATACTTGAAAAGAAAAGAAAAGGAATTGTTAAGCAGAACGGTGTGCAATGCCTTGTAAAAGGAAGGGGAAATGGAGGCTAATTTTCTTGGTCAACTGACCTGATAGAGCAATTCTATCCTTGTGGGCTAAACTCAGATCTTCTAGTGTGCAATGAAAGCAGTCAAATGCTTTCAATCAAAATAATAATGGCACGTACTCCCTTACTTATTTCATTTCTTTCAGACCATTTCCACCCAGCCCTTTCCCTGAATGTATAGCACTTGAAGCCAGATGCACGCATTTAACAACAACAAAATTAAAATAACAACAATCAAATAACAGTTGTTGTTAAATGGAGACAAAAGTAGCAGCTAAAACTGTCTATAAAGAAAGAATATGGCCTTAAAAGGTCAAATATTGGCCTGATTTTTTTTTAAAAAAATGTCTGATGGAAAATGGAGAGAGAGGAGGCTAGATGAGCCACTCAAGGTAGGAAGTTTTAAAATTTGGTTGTGGCCACAGATAAGACTCTCCGAAGTGTCTCTCTCAACCCGCAGAGCCCTAGCCACCACCAGAAAACAATTAAGAGCCTCACCAACAGACCTCAGTGAGTGCATTTCTGCACTGAAGGGGGTTAGATTAGATGCCTCTTGGAGTTCCCTCAAACTCTACAATTCTATGATTCTAAGATAAGGGACACAGGTGGTGCTGTGGTCTAAACCACAGAGCCTAGGGCTTGCTGATCAGAAGGTCGGCGGTTCGAATCCCTGCGACGGGGTGAGCTCCCGTTGTTCGGTCCCTGCTCCTGCCAACCTAGCAGTTCGAAAGCACGTCAAAGTGCAAGTAGATAAATAGGTACCGCTACAGCGGGAAGGTAAACAGCGTTTCTGTGCACTGCTCTGGTTCGCCAGAAGCGGCTTAGTCATGCTGGCCACATGACCCAGAAGCTGTCTGCGGACAAACACCAGCTCCCTCAGCCTATAGAGCGAGATGAGCGCACAACCCCAGAGTAGTCTGCGACTGGACCTAACGGTTAGGGGTACCTTTACCTTTAAGATACGGCAAGATCAGGACCTTGGACAATGACCAACTATTGGTTCAGGACTGCAGTTAGCAGTGTGCAGTTGATAATGTAACCCAGGGAGCACGTTGGGGTGATCGGAAGTCATAATGGAATCTGTGATGTATGAATTTAATTAATTTTCTTTTCTTTTTGTAATTTGTATTGATTTTGGATGGTTTTTGTTGATTGTTTGTGCAAAATTAATAAAGCATTTTAAAAAAGGACTGCTGTTACCAGTCCTTCAGCTGAGAAGGAAAAAGCAACTGCTCTCAGCAGTGTCTCAGCTGTATACTCTGGAGTCAAGATGAAAGTCCTGCCCCCTGAGCACACTGGACCCAATTCAAGGGCTGGTGACTTTTTCTGCAGCCACTGGCTTATTTTAGGCAGCGTGGTTTCACGTTGCAGGGAGCTTTGAGGGGAAAGCTCCTCATGTCTTTCTTGATCTGCTAAAAAGCATGTGGTCCAGACATTGGAATCTGGTGGCAGAGATGTGTCCTCAGGGGTGAGGATGAGATGCAGAAGCCAGTCCCAACGGCTCCGTAAAGGAAAGATCGCCTCTGGGTGTCACTGCTATTTGAAGTGAGATTGTGGCTACAGGGAAAAATGTCATTTTGAGATCAGCAGGAAGGAACACCTGGTAGACTGAGGAGAGAACTCTAATAATAATAATAATAATAATAATAATAATAATAATAATAAATTTTTATTTATACCCCACCCTCCCCAGTCAAAACCGGGCTCAGGGCGGCTCACACCAATAAAATTACAATAAAACATAAAAAGCAATTAATTAAAATACAGATTAAAATACAGTATTAAAATTTAAAATGCAGCCTGATTTTAAGCAGTCCATAAATCCAAGCCATGAGGGAGGAAAACACAGGGGCCAGACTAAGTCCAACCCAAGGGCCAGGCGGAACAGCTCTGTCTTGCAGGCCCTGCGGAAAGATGACAAATCCCGCAGGGCCCTGGTCTCCTGTGAAAGAGCGTTCCACCAAGTTGGGGCCAATACTGAAAAGGCCCTGGCCCTAGTAGAGGCCAATCTAGCCACCTTATGGCTCGGGATCTCCAGAGTATTGTTGTTTGTAGACCTTAAGGTCCTCCGCGGGGCATACCAGGAGAGGCGGTCCCGTAGGTAGGAGGGTCCCAAGCTGCATAGGGCTTTAAAGGTCAAAACCAGAGAGATCATTCTTCTCTGCCAGTACTTCTCTTTGCTGCCACCACTTTTCAGAGGAACTAAGCCAGGAGACACCAGTTAGCCATTGGCCCACCTGAGGGTTCCCACTCTCACAGAGACTGTCTGGCACCACCTGGCTGTAAAGCATAGGTGCCAACTCCTTGGGGCCCTTTGTGCCCGAGCACCCACAAAATTCCGCATGAAGGGACCAGGAACCCACACTACATGGCACCCGTAGTCCTGGGTGGTCACGGGGCCAATTTGCACTTCAGCTGCTAAGCATAAACCTTGCAACTCGTTTGAAGGTGGTGACTCACTCCTAGCTGCTGATGCAAGTCCTGTGAGACAGGATACCAGCAGGTCGATGGCTATAGTAATAATAACAACAATAATTTATTATTTATACCTCGCCAGTGAATGGCTCCCAACAGAATACAAAAAACACAATAAAACATTAGACATTAAAAATTTCCCAATACAGGGTTGCCTCCAAATGCCTTATAAAAGTCAGATAGTTGTTTATTTCCTTGACATCTAATGGGAGGGTGTTCCACAGGGCAGGCGCCACTACTGAGAAGGCCCTCTGCCTGGTTCCCTGTAACCTCACTTCTTGCAGTGAGGGAACTTGGAGCTGGACTTCTCTGTCCAGGACTGAACAATGGGGGTGGAGATGCTGCTTCAGGTATACTGGGTTGAGGTCCTTTAGGACTTTAAAGGTCAGCACCAACACTTTGAATTGTGCTTGGAAACATACTGGGAGCCAATGTAGGTCCAACAGCCATTGCTTCTGAGAGTTCTGAGCACTGGGACACCTTGATACCCTCTGCTCAGAGGAGCAGCAGTGGCAGCTGGGGAGAGCACCCTGTAGGAAGATAGAAAACCTTAAGTTGTATGTCAAGTCAGAACTTGGCCCATCTAGCTCAGTATTGTCTACACATATTGGCAGAGGCTCTTCCAGGGTTTTAGATGGAGTCTCTCTCAGGGAATGAATCTGGGAACTTCTGCATGGCAAGCAGATGCTCTACAACTGAGCCACAGCATTAGGAATCACCCCTTCTTAGTGGCTGCTGTGCTCCCTGCAATGCAAACTGCATTTCATGTGCTTGCTGGGAAATTCAAAGGGCCATTAAAATCAATAGCAGTCACTTCCTGGAAACACATTCAATATTGAAATACATACCTGCCAAGTTCATGTCAGAGAAATAAGTGATCGGACCGGAAGTAGCAGACCGGAAGTAGCGCTGCCGCCATTTTGTAACTGGGCGGAGCATGCTCAGAAGCGACTTTTGATGCTGCTCTGCCCAGTTCCAAAATGGCCGCCATGCCAGAAGTCGCACTGCAGCCATTTTGGAACTGGGCAAAGCAGCATTAAAAGTCGCTTCTGAGCATGCTCCGCCCAGTTACAAAATGGCCACCGCGCCAGAATAAACCGGGGAAAAACAAAAAAATCCATTTTTTCAGATGGGAACAGTTGGAAAAACAGGGGTTTCCTGGGGAATACGGGAGACTTGGCAGCTATGTTGAAATATAACGTCTCATTTTGATACAGCAAATTTGGAACAAAACAGCTTTGTTATAGGATTTGAATTCCAACTTGGATGAAAACTTCCTGTCCAGTTTCTGCTCTTACTTACACTGATTATTTTCAAGGTAACAACATCTTTGAAAATGAATGGATAATGATATAATCTGCCCCGTCATGTAATCCCGAAACTTACTTCTGAAATGCAAATTAACTGGTCCCACAAGTAGGGTTCAGTTCACAGTCCATTCATAGTTTTGTCAAAACTAGGTAAGTCCCTCTGTGAACCAGTACTACTTAGATCAGGAGTGCTTCATTCTGCACCAAAGTGGTTCTGTTTTTATGTATGAAATGTTGGAGGGTGTGCAGTGGTGGTGACAACAAGAACTGAAGCAACAACAGTGACAACAAACAGGAGCGGCAACAAAATATTGTGGTGCGGAGTGTTGCTGCTCAGGATCCATCAACTCCTTTTTGTTCCCCTTGTCCCACTTTCCCACCCTTAAAACAGCCAGCTAGCATGCTGTGGCCAGTGAGCATATGCAGTCCACATTGAATTGTTTTGGGGTTTCCCCTCTCCAGAGATGAGGAGGTCCTCATTTATTTATTTTTGTACTCTGAAAAAATTGGGGTTTCTCTCAGTCTGCTCATGTGCCAGGAGAGTGATATTCTGGCTACCTAAAAAAAAACCCCAAAACACTCACACACCGAGTATCAGAAACCAGCCACCACCATCACAACCAGTGCATCCATTTTGCACTACAATTCTGCACTACAACACCACAATTTAAGATACAGTGGTACCTCGGGTTACAAACGCTTCAGGTTACAAACTAACCCAGAAATAGTACCTCGGGTTAAGAACTTTGCTTCAGGATGAGAACAGAAATTGTGCTCTGGCGGTGCGGCGGCAGCAGGAGGCCCCATTAGCTAAAGTGGTACCTCAGGTTAAGAACCGTTTCAGGTAAAGAACAGACCTCCGGAACGAATTAAGTTCTTAACCCGAGGTACCACTGTATGTTGATTTGGAAGGAGCTGCCCTTGATTTCAGTGAAACTTGCTTTTTGAGCAAGCGTGATTGGAATTGGTGCCTTATAGTGCAATCCTATACATGTCAACTTAGACGCTGAGATCAATAGGATTTGCTCCCCGGTATTGGATTGCAACTTTATCCCATTTTTTTTTATCCCATATGGACATGGCAGAAAGTGAAATCAAAAGAGGTAATTATCTTTTCTGAAGCTAAATTGAGCAGAATGATTGGATGATGGGCTTCTTTTAGCGGAACAAAATTCTCCAGGGGGAAAATACAATCAAATCAATTTTATTGGCACTGTTATAAATGATATGACTACTTAATAGGGATAAATGCCAAGAGACAGATTAAGTCAACTGCTTTTTCAAGCTGCTTTTAAACACTAGATACATAGTATTATTTTTCATGCTTGCTGTTCAGTTTGAAATAATGTGAGTCACAGAGACATGAACAGCTATTGCAGTTTAATACTGTGTTAAATAACACAGCGATTATGCTACAGTTTTGTTGGGTCTACCTTCCAACGAGAAAAGATACTATTGGGTAGAACGCAAAATTTAGTAAAGTTCAAGAGCACAATCCCTACAAAAATGCACCTTTAACTCATTCTTAATGAAAGTATTAAACAGATGATTCAATTTCGACTGTTGAAATGAATGGAAATGATAAGTGCCGAACTTTGGCTGGATCTTGTCGCAATGAAGCAATTCTCTCAGACAAAGTATTCATCATCAAGGTAGGGGGAATCTCAGGCCCAAGGGGATGAGTGTGGCCCTGAAGGACCATCCTTAAATGTATACAAGTTTATGGGAAGGAGCTAGTTGAGTGGATCGAAACAAGGGTGAACCTCTCTCTACAAGAGGATATAGTTCTCTTGTGGAAGACTCTATTAGCCCACACCTAAACTGTGTTATAATTTCTGGCCAGTCTCAGTAGCTCCTAATTGTGGGCTTGTATGTGTGGTAGCTCCTGGATGAGGTAGATTATCTAGATCTGTTTCAATCTGGTTTAAGGTGTTGGTTATGGAACAGAGACCGCTCTGAAATCAGATTAAAGGTAAAGGGACCCCTGACCATTCGGTCCAGTCGTGACCGACTCTGTGGTTGTGGCGCTCAGCTCGCGTTATTGGTCGAGGGAGCCGGCGTACAGCTTTCAGGTCATGTGGCCAGCATGACAAAGCCGCTTCTGGCAAACCAGAGCAGCACACGAAAACGCCGTTTACCTTCCCACTGTAGTGGTATTTATTTATCTACTTGCACTTTGATGTGCTTTTGAACTGCTAGGTTGGCAGGAGCTGGGACCGAGCAACGGGAGCTCACCCTGTCGCGAGGATTCGAACCGCCGACCTTCTGATCGGCAAGCCCTAGGCTCTGTGGTTTAACCTGCAGCGCCACCCACGTCCCTTGAAATCAGATTACACACTTGCAATATCTGGTCAATACTGTTGCATGGAAATGTTTTCAGTTTTAATTGCAACTTCCCAGAATGTTTGACCTGGCCTGAAACTGTTGACACAGAGTTTCTTTTGTGATACTGTACTTGAAATAGGAAAAGCTGTATACCCCCCAAATATCATGGTAAGGTAGCTGGGAAAGTATTGCTGAATGACTTGTTGTTGTTGTTGTTGTTGTTGTTGAATAATTCCTTGTTCCTCAGAATACTGTTTGAATCCCCACTTGAAATAAATCAGACACTCTTAAGTTATCTTGACCATCCCTCTGAATAAACCATTTACTATATATGCACAATCTTGGTTATGCTCTGAAAATGGAAATGAGTTGGATAACCTGTTACACACCACCCATATTTTCACTTGTGATAGGGGGGTTGGGAATCAAAAGAAGATAAATGCATAGTAATAGAAATTGAAAAAAGTGGGAAGTTTTGTGCTGCTGAAAAAAAAAACCTGTAGTTAAGTTGCAGAAGAAACTTCAAGCTTTAAGTATTTATTGTCCAAAAAAAATCCCTGTTCTCCCCCACATGTCAATTGCACCTGTTGAGAATATTTTCTCTTCAACTGTGAGCAGACAGCACTGAGGTCCCTGACTCTCTTTACAATGTCTGGATTCAGGTCCGGCAGAGAACTCTGCCCTCTAAGAAACATATTTGATTGCCACTTAAAAGATTTTAATCATTGTGAGCCACTTTTTGGAGCTGTATTTGAGCAACACATGCATGGAACGCTGTGCTAATCCCTTTGATCACTTCTCCTGCGAATAACCGAACAAGATTTCTGCAGTGTTCTGATCTGGGCACAGCCCATATTCTTGTTGACTTCTAAGGTTCCGACTATAAGTTAGGGCCATCTTTCCAGAATATCAGATTGCCCCTGGTCATGCCACACTTGGAGTTAGAGATTGAAGAATTTACCCTAAAGCCTCTTTGAAAAGGAAAGGAAGTTACTCATTAAGAATGCGGATTCCAAGAGAATGACTGCTCCCCACCTCAAATGGGGGGAGTTTTTTTGCGGGGTCGCGCGCAGCTACCTGATCCTACATGATTCCCCGCAGTTCAGCCTGTCTTCGCCTCCCCAAGCTGGATACCTGGAGGTTCCCGCCTAACCTCAGACAGTTGGCCAATCCCAGCCAGGGGGGTGTTGCCAGGGGAGTTGACCAGTTAGGGTTAGGACCACCTTGCACACACAGTAGAGGGTGGAACTTACCTGGGAGTCCTCAGTTGACTCCAGAGCTTCTCCCACCCTGCCCTCCCTCTGTTTACACCTTTCTTTTGCAGGTTAACCTCTTCTTTACAGGCCTGCAGGCGCTGCTATGGTCATTAATGCTTGCTGTTGAAGGACCGGGAAGGAATTTCCCTGCATTGCCTTCCCCGTAGCAGGAAAAAAAAAAGTCACAACTTTGGCGGTTTTAGGCCTTGGGCAGAATCTTTAGTCTATCTTCCCTAAATGGGGGGGGGGGGCATGAAGCAGTGAACCCACCCCACGGCAGCAGTCCCAGGGTTCTCCGTTAAAGGGGTTGTTTGGAAGGGAGTCACTGGCCATACGCCGTTAGATTGTCAATGCTCTCCCCTACGTTGCGGCAAAATGGGGGGGGGCAGGCTCTCTGCTTGAACAGATGTTCTCCAGAGCCAGCCCAATCCCCACACAGTTTGGATAACCCTGATGTTCTCCAGATCCCCGGACAGGGGCTGGGAGTGATAAATGCCTAATGCCTAAGCCAAGGTCTCCCTACATATGAAAGTTTAATAAAATTGTGGCCAATTTTAATCCCAGGTTGTCATGAGTCATTATTCCTCCCGGGTGTCGCCTGGGGTCTGGGGGAGTCTCCGCCTGGCCATGCAAAGAGACCAGGATCCACAAGGTAAAACAAAGAGAATGGGACTTTGTGCTGACCACCAGGCAATGGCTTTTCCCCACTCCCCTCCCGAAACCTACTAACTGCTTTAGCTGACAAATCCAAACTGCTACCCTTCAGTAGACTCTGACTCCTCCTCCTCCTCCTCCTCCTCCTCCTCCTCCTCCTCCTCCTCCTCCTCCTCCTCCTCCTCACCTTAACTATCCTCGAAGCAATTCTGCTCAATATATGCTCCTGCTATACTTACCTCCTTCCACAGCAGGTCAATCTGCAAGGCTGGTACCTGGTGAAGAAGTCAGAGACAGTTCAATGGCAACCTAATGTAGAATTGGAGACCATAGTTCTGTCCCTTTAAATCATCTGCAGCTCCACTTGTGAGGTGTGGTCACGGCTCTGGGAGTATATATGGGCTCTACTAGGGTATATAAATGCTCAGTTAAGCTCTAGAGTCTGTTCCTGAGAGCACTTAGCAAGAGGTCTGAGACCCTTCAGAAATGGAGTCTGATCCTTCATTGGTTTGATGGACCTCCTACCCAGGACTTGGATGCAGAGCTTGAAACCTTTCCTTTTCTACTGCATCTGAAAGTCATTTCACACACCTGGCTTTGTACCTTGTGGGATCACAGGTGGTTATTCTAAACCACTCGATGGGTCTGTTGCAACAAGACGTTATTTACTGCCAATTGGCGTTGACCCCAAATTCTTCTGAAGGCAAATTTGGTAGCAAATCCAGAGGCTCCTGTTTGGGCAAACCATGAAGTGGTCCAAGGCTTCAAGGGAAGCTGAATTCTTTTAATAAAGCTAGAAAAAAATGACTTGGGAGGGTTTTGCCTATCCCTGCCCCCGTTGAAATGTATATCAGTTGAAAAAGAGTATTTGCTTTTGGACTTAGCGTGAAGCGGCGAGCAGGCCATTCGGCTTTGTGTGCAGTGTAGATCAGCCATAAAAGAATTTGAATACTTTCTATCAAAGTAACCAAATATTAATTCACCACAAAGAAAAATACGAGCTTTGAAAGACCCAAAAAACCCTAGATCTTAAGCAGAACTTTCACGTTACAGCACGGCTAGAGAGGCCCTTCTATGGATCACTGTCAAAGAGCAACAAAAGTGTTGTGATTGACTATAACCGATAGAGTAGGTGTTTTCCGCACTGCATGAGCTAGATTGACATATGGTAAATTTGCAAATGGACAAATGTGTTGGCCTCAATGTACCTAACGTTACCATACCCAGTACAGTGGTACCTCGGTTTAAGTACACATTTGGTTCTGGAAGTCTGTACTCAACCTGAAGCATACTTAACCTGAAGCGAACTTTCCCATTGAAAGTAATGGAAAGTGGATTAATCCGTTCCAGACGGTCCGCAGAGTACTTAAACTGAAGCGTACGTAACCTGAAACGAACTTTCCCATTGAAAGTAATGGAAAGTGGATTAATCCATTCCAGATGGGTCCACAGAGTACAGTGGTACCTCAGTTTATTAACACAATTGGTTCCGGAAGTCTGTTCATAAACTGAAGTGTTCATAAACTGAAGCAAACTTTCCCATTGAAAGTAATGGAAAGTGGATTAATCCGTTCCAGACGGGTCCGCGGAGTACTCAACCTGAAGCATACTTAACCCGAAGCATGGGTGTAATTGGTTCCAGAAGCCTGTTCATAAACTGAAGCGTTCATAAACTGAAGTGAACTTTCCCATTGAAAGTACCGGAAAGTGAATTAATCCGTTCCAGATGGGTCCGCGGCGTTCGTAAACCGAAAATTCGTAAACCGAGGTGTTTGTAAACCGAGGTTCCACTGTACTTAAACTGAAAGTACTCAAACCGAAGCGTACTTAAACTGAGGTATGACTGTATATGATTCTCATTTGACTAGGATAACTTGAGGAAAATGAAAAAGAGAGGAAAAAATGGTTAGTGAAGTGGCAAGAAAGGTGGTGGAGGGAAATGGTTGTGAACAGTAGGGATTAGCTACAAAAGAGGCCAAAGGTACATGCAAGTCATCTCTCAAATCACTGCTTTTTTAAAAAAATGGCAAAGTAAATTTAGAGAATATTTGGTTAGTCCCTAAGCCTTATGCTAGGGCCATGAGGCAGATTGAGGTAGCCAGCCCAGGAGGTGGAATCCAAGGCGTGCCTCCATCAACACACACTCTCTTGCCACCGGAGAAGCAATGGGAAGCGTCTATGGAGACAAGATCTCATGGGGCTCTTGCGAGATCTCACGGGAAGCCACAGCTGTGTGACTCTGGTAAGTGAGGCTTTGGTGAGGGTGGCACGGTGATCCGATGATGTTGGGATGGATTGCTAGAAGAGAAACTGCTTCATTTGAGCCTTTGAATCCACTAAAATAATATTCCTCATTGATTCAGTGTGCTAAATTGTAGCTGAGGACTGCTCATATTGGCCCCTCAGGGCCATTTATCAGACTTTTCAATTATCACTGAGTTAATTGTTAGTTTGCTGACAGAAGTAGCAACCACAATGCACTTGAGACAACGCCAAGATTTTAAACAATAGAGGGATTCTCCCCTTTTATTTCGGGGAGAGTGGTAAGCATGCATTTAACTTTAAAAACAGTTGCTTTTGAAGTGTTTACTTTGGACCGTGCACAATATAAAATGGGGTGTTTGGACAAATATCTCTACTATTGTTTCAAGTATGGGAACACACTGAGAGTCTCTTCACTTGGAATAGTTTTCCTGTTCATTTCAGTAGGGAGAGCTGTTCTATAGCGTGTCTCCTTTTCATTGCAAAGGGGCGCCTTCCACTGCAGCACCGCATGCGCATGTAAGCACATACAGAATACCAATTGCTACTCATTTATGGAGCACTCTGGAGTGTTAAAAATCACTTCACACACACACATTATTTCAACATTGGTTTTAATAATCCTGTAAGGTAGATCAATATTTTTTATACCCATAAAGCAGATGGGGGTGGAGACTGGGGCTGAGAGAGAAAGAGGGTAGCTTGCCTTAGGTCATCTTGGATTTGGGTTCATGGCCAAAATTTGTGCCAGGGAGAAGCAAAGACCACCAGTGTTGAAGCAATGATTCTTCAACATCAGCTTCGTTGGACTGGTCATGTTGTGTGGATGCCTGATTATCGTCTTCCAAAGCAACTACTCTATTCCAAACTTACAAATGGAAAGTGTAATGCTGGTGGTCAACGAAAGAGGTTTAAAGACTGTCTCAAAACATTTTTTTAAATAAAAAAGTAGTGTAAACACCAGCAATTGGGAAACACTTGCCTGTGAGCGCTCCAATTGGAGAACAGCCTTTATCAAAGGTGTCATGGGCTTTGAAGACACTCAAACCCAGGACAGAGGGGAGAAATGTGCTAAGAGGAAGGCACTCTCGGCAAATCCACACCGTGATCAACTCCTGCCTGGAAACCAATGTCCCCACTGTGGATCCAGAATTGGCCTTCACAGTCACTTATGGACTCATTGTTAAAACCATGTTTATGGAAGACAATCTTCCTTGGCTACAAGTGATCGCCAAAGAAGAAGAAGAAGGTTAGAGTTGAGGTTCTATTCAGTTGTGGCTTTGTGGTAGTGGAAAGCTCTTCTGCTTGTTCAAGGCAAGACAACCAGTTTTTATCAGTTCCCTTACCTACTGTAGCCGTCCTTGAAAAACCTTCTGAGAGTTGAGCCCCCACTTTGAATACTGTAGCTTGTGGTGCATCGGTGAGAGGAGGCCTCCACTTGCTTGCTGCTCCAAGGACAGCTTATTGGTTTTTCTGAACAGACAGGGCTGCAAAAGGTTCGGGTTAATTCTGAGTAACAGTCCCCTTGACTTTGTCTGCCTGGCTTCTGAATTTCTGGCTGGATTCTGAATTTCTGCCAGATTTCTAGACAGCCAACAGCATGGCACTGTGATCACTACACCATGAGTAATACAGAGATAAGAATGAATTCCAAACCAATATTTTCTTCAGAGAGAGATAATTTCAAGTTGGTTTTGAACACGGTGTCTTCGATGATTGCACATGACTGCACCATCAGTCTCGTATCTATATTTTTGCACATGGAATTTTACATCATAAAAGTATAAAGTCAGATAACACATAGTCATCTTAGGACAGACTGCTCCTTCAATTATATCATATCACGTTTGGATAATATTAATGGTTTTCAAATTATAATAAGAGATCTATTATTTTTACCTCACCCCCCTCAATTCTGTCCCCTGAAAACAATACAAAGTTTGCATGTTCTTCCTGCTCATGCGTGAGTTTTTATATACAGTATTCAAACTAGTAGTGGGGTAGGAGAGCAGAATATAATGCCAATATATTTCACATCTGGCAACCAATGTGCCCATTTGGTTTTAGATAGTACATGGGTCATTTGACGTGTGCATAAACGGATGACAATTTGCTGGGGATATCATTGATCATTATGATTTACTTTTAAATTGCTGGATCCCATTTTGCTATACCAATCAGGGGTGGTCAGCTGGTGGTCCTTGGGCCAGATCTGAGCTCTGAAGCAGCAGCATCTGACTCCTGGCCAACCGACCAAATTTTAATCACCGAGAAAAAGAAAGATAAAAGTTCCAGATCCACTTGTTAAGGAAAGAAGCAATGTGTCACTAGGCATAATTTCATGTATTATTTTATTGATATCTCATGCACATTTTGGAAAGTTGAGCAACCTCCACCAGCTTCTTGAGGGGATCTTTCAGGAAGTTCTTCAGTCCTCCCCAACTGATGACCTCATATCACCAGCATGCTTGTAAATCTCTTACAGTTAGTGTTGCGGACAGTATAATATCGCTGAACTTTTGGTGAGGGGATGGGTTGCTCCAGACCCTAGACTAGTGGTTGCAGAACAGAGTGGCCCTCAATAATATAGAAGTTGGCCATCCCTAGTTGTGAGGATAAATGCAAAGGTGGCTGGGTAATATGAATGAATAAGGAGGGATCAATGTGTTTTCTTCTCCTCCTCCTCTTTCTCTCTCCCTCTCCTTCTCTCTTTTCTAAACAAGCTAGGAGTTTTTATAATTCATCACCTGGCTGACAGATGAGTTCTGCTGGAGAATATTAGAAAATGTCTCAAATCTCATATATATGCTAATGGTATGCTGAGAGTGGTTGGTGGTGTGCCGGAGTTTTTAATCTGTCTCGACCAGTGTGGAAAGTGGAGGAGACAAGCCATTGCACTCGACAATTTATGATCAAACAACTGAATTGTAAAGAAAGAAGGACATGCAGAAAGGGAGAGTAATTTTCTGATTTAACAGCGTTGTTACTACAAATAAAGAAATCTTGATTTTGACTGCACTCGACGTTAAATGAGTTTCCTGCACCCTGCTCTGAATTTTTCATTTCCAGATTTGTACGAAGCACCCTGCTTAGATACAAGTGACAGATGAGGCACTGATTGCATATGGAAATCAAATGTGTATAATAAAGCCATCTTCTGTTTATTAAATAAACACATGTAGATGACTTCAGTGGAGAATGCACTGATAATTCCTCATTGTGTTCCAGTTTCTGCAAGTCACAAAGAATCTTATTTAACAACCACAAATGGCTGGATGGAAGCTTTTCTGTTTATTACCTTATAACAAACCAGAGGGCTTAATGTATGGCATTTATAAACATTTTATTTGGATTCTTGATTCCATGCTTTCGCTGTAACATTACTGTAAATCAGTGTTCACGCCATTACGGTTTCAGGAGGATGCCTCATCATATTCATATTTTTCGTACAATATTACATTTTCATTATGGAAATGGTAAAGATTAGCCATGGGGTGACTTCAGTATTACTCAAGGATGTGAATGTATTTGAAATGAAGTTGGAACATTTAGTGCTCCGTGATCTGCAATTACACAATTGCCACATTATGTAACGGGGGAAATAGACAGAGGCCTTCTCAGTGATGATTTGTCAGTGCTTTCCACATGATTTTAGACCAATGTTTTTCAAACTTTATACCCTGAAAGAAGGCTTTTCATGTTGACTTATCGGCCAAAAGACCTCAGAAGGTCGGTCATGGAATTCCTGCACAGTGAAGAGGATTCTGGGACATGTCATACCCATGTCCTATGGAAAAGCATAAGCCTTTCTGATATTTTTGTGCTGTGAATAAGTTCAGAAGTAAGTCCAATGCTTCTTCCCGGACATCCATTCAGAACAAGGACAGGAAGTAGTGGCCTCACTCTGAATTGGCTTTGCTACACTTCTTGCAGTCCCATGAAGAAGATCAAACCTATCCATTCTGAAGGAAATCAGCCCTGAGTGCTCACTGGAAGGACAGATCCTGAAGCTGAAGCTCCAATACTTTGGCCACCTCATGAGAAGAGAAGACTCCCTGGAAAAGACCCTGATGCTGGGAAAGATTGAGGACACTAGGAGAAGGGGATGACAGAGGATGAGATGGTTGGACAGTGTTCTTGAAGCTACGAACATGAGTCTGACCAAACTGTGGGAGGCAGTGCAAGACAGGAGTGCCTGGCGTGCTATGGTCCATGGGGTCACGAAGAGTCGGACACGACTAAACAACAACAACACTGTCAAAAACAGGCATAGACAAACTCTGGCCCTCCAGATGTTTGGGACTACAATTCCCATCATCCCTGACCACTGGTCCTGTTAGCAAGGGATGATGGGAATTGTAGTGCCAAACATCTGGAGGGCCGGAGTTTGCCTATGCCTGTTCAAATAGCCAATGTTGTAGAAACAATTCAGAGTGAAGGCAGGGATCCCTCAGCATATATTTTATCCACACAAGCTCCTGGGTGAGCCTTTTTGGCCTCACTCTTAGCCAGTATAAACTAGGCTAAACACCAAAGAAAACATCCAACACATACCCCCCCCCAGCTGTGCAGGCCTGGGAGAGATTAGCAGTGATGGGCAGATTGCCTTTCAAGGATACTTATCCAGTATTAGTGCACAATGAAAAACTTCAGAAATGTCCTTGAGAAACCCCACAGTTTCCTGAAATACAAGTTGAAATCTACTGATCCAGACACGTGGCATCAGAGTTTTATTTCAGCTGCAGAGTTTAAATCTACTCACTACTAATTATTGACTACTGCTCACTTCCCCCCTCAAGCTAATAGGCTGCACTGAAGAACAGTGCTATGGGGTTTCCCCCATAGATATTTCAAGAGATATTTTAAAGCTAGGCCTGCTTCCATCATTTATAATGATGGCCAGTCAGAGGGCTGGCCAGAGGTAGAGGTTCCCCTAATGAGGAATTCTGAGGTCACAGATGCAGAATGAGAGTGGAGCAACATAGCCTCTTCCCTTAGGAATTGGCACCCTCATAGGTCCAGGCTAAGACCGAGAATGGTAGTTTACACTGCACCATGTAGGTTAGGCTTCAGAACCCATAGGAACTAGGGTGTGCATGATTGGCAGACCTCATGCAGCTTTTGGATTGGCTAGATCTAGAAGTTTGGCCTTCTGTTCAACAGTTCTGCTCCTTAATGGTTTTCCGTGCTTCAACTTTTAGCTCTATCCTTTGACTTTGAGAGACCTTGAGTTGAAGAACATACTCACCCCTTGTTCAATTTGTATACACAGTGAGTGCCATCTCCCTGGCCTTAGCACAACGGCACCTGATACCACTCTCTGACGCCAGTAATAAAAAAAGAATGGTTCTGAACCTGGGGTAGCAAGGTCTGTAGAGCATGAGACTCTTAATCTCAGAATCATGGGTTTGAGCCCCATGTTGGGCAAAAGATTCTTGCTTTGCAGGACGTTTGACTGGAAGACTCTCGTGGTCCCTCCCAACTCTATGATTCTATGAATGGCACTTCAAATGCCTTGCTGGTTTTTTTGTTTTTTTAAAAAAGATAAATAGGCCTTGGTAGGAAACCTCCCACAATCAACTGATATCATTAAGTCCCCCACTCCCAATAAAACCAAAATTTTAGCAATAGCTGTTTTATTGCACTCTAGAACATTCCTTTCCAATAATCACAGTGGAACACACTGTACCTTCTGCCCTGTGTCTGGTCAATAAAGTTATCATGTAATTATTACGAACTGGTGTTCAATTATTAATTGCTAGCTCTAGGCCTGTCTGTGGGCTTAAGTACAACATCACAGCTGAAAGTGCTAGCTGAGTTTGTCAGTTGGGTGGGAGCGGGGAAGAGGAATGGAGATAGTGTCAGCATGAATAATTGAGCATTAATAATTTTAGCTGTATTTAGCAATCATTTTCCACACTCATTACTTGGCCAGTGTGCCTGCAGCTCACAAGTTGATTGAGCTCTCCCTATCCGCACAAGAACTCTGAAGAATAAAAATCACATGTGATTGGACTGGGTTGAAGACAGACTAGGGAGTCTTGCAACAGTGCTCTCATTCATTTTCTCCCCCAATTCGGGTGAACCCACATTGGGGCTTGATGGTATTTGCAAGGTCCACCCTCAGCTGCTAATTGCTCCAATTAAAATAAATCACCTTCAATGCAAACTTGCCTCTGTCTTCATTTCTCACATAGCGGTTTATGAAGTTTTGAGGCATTGCTTTCTGTCGCCTTGCAGAGCTTGATTTTTTTGGAAGTACAGAACAGACGCCAAACAAGTTCCTAAACTGGAAGATAGCAAATCTGTAAGAATTCAGAAGTTCCTCTGCAGGAGGCATGGTTTACTCATGGAGGGACCATTGCTTTATCAGAACGCCCGGTGAGACATAGACCTGCAGTCTGGGGCAAAGTAAAATTGGGATGGTTTTGACACAGACTGGTCTCCATTTTTTAAATTATATAAATAGGGAGAGTCATATAAATACTCCTCCCGTGACTCATTCCTCTTTGTGGTTGGGTTGTATAGACTCATCTTAAAATCTTGGCTATGTACGTGCATCTCCTTAATTTGTTTTTTCATCCTGAATGTGCGCTGTGTATGGTTCTGTTATTGTTTGTATGGTTATGTGTTAGTTTGTATATATGTTTATGATAAATCAGTAAAGAATACAACCCCCCTTATATTTACATTATGCCAGGGCTGGAGAGTTCCACCTGCTCTGCCGGTGGAACAGTTACTGTATCCAATGTCTGTTCATCTGAGGAAGGACAGTGGAAACACATGGAACCAGTTTTTTTTTAAAAAAATAACATTGTGTAAATATGGCAGACATCTGTCCAGCATTCAAGGAAACAGCATCATTGCTGACAATAATGGTCTTTAACTGTTATAGTTTGCAATAGTCCGTGGGTGGCTATCGCAACCTGCCGTCCTACCAGGCAAATATTTGTAGAAGATGAGAAGCTTGAGAATTTCAAGATTTGACCCTCCTTTGTGAAATGCTTCGGAACTGAATGAGATTTTCTTTTTTTTGTGGTTATCTGCTCTTGCCTACTGCGCTGACTGATTCAAGATAGCTGGGATCTTCAAGGAAATCTACTAGAGAACATACTTTGTGACACTACTCACATGTATAGAGTACCAACACCACATGCTTGTCAAGATATGAGTACTGGCACCTCTTTTTAAAAACCCAACAACACCAACAAAGAAAAAAACGAATGCACACCAGATTTTGGTGTTTGGGAGAGCTCCAAGTTTTTGCTTCCCCAATTCTGTTTACATCTATTCATTTCTAAATGATCTCTTGCCTTTCTCCTGCTCTTGCCATTTCTTCTCCCGGAATGATCCCACTCACTCCACTTGTAACTTCTGCACTGACAGGAAATTATTACACATCATTACTCTTCGTAAAACACAATTTGCCCAGCCTTCTCAAATTATTCTCCAGAAAATGTGAGGGGGTAATAGAAACTGTCCATTCTATTTACATTTGTCAGTCACTCAGACTATTTTCTGCACCGTGTTACATTTATGCCTCTCCCTTTCCCCCAGTTAGAAAAGAAAGGTTCCTTTTTGAAATAACAAAAACAGCAGCAGCAAAAAGAATGAGCTTTGGAATAAAGAGTAAACAAACTAGCAAACCCCACCGTCTTTATTCACAATTTTGTGTTGCCATAAATCAGATCCGTTATTTTATTTATTGCTTTTCATGTCTTGTGCATTACAGAATAGCACGTGGGAAACAGCTTCAATTTGCAGGTGCGTGTTTGTTTTTACTTCTCTGTGTCCATTCCCATTCACTTTCTTATCCCATGCCTTTCTTATCCCATACCTGGGTCCCTTCATTGTTGTGATGCTGCATCTGTGATGCTGCATCTAGACCATATTACACTGGTCCTGAAAGACCTACATTGGCTCCCAGTATGCTTCCGAGCACAATTCAAAGTGTTGGTGATGACCTTTAAGCCCTAAACAGCCTTGGCTCAGTATACCTGAAGGAGCATCTTCACCCCCCAGCATTCAGCCCGGACACTGGTGTTTCCCTCACTGCGAGAAGTGAGGTTACAGGGAACCAGAAAGATGGCCTTCTCGGTAGTGGGGCCCACCCTGTGGAATGCCCTCCCATTAGATGTCAAGGAAATAAACAACTATCTGACTTTTAGAAAACATCTGAAGGCAGCCCTGTTCAGAGAAGTTTTTAATGTTTGAAGTTTTATTCTTTTTTTAGTCCTCTGACTGGGAAACCCAGTCAGATGGGCGGGGTATAAATAATAAAAATTATTATTATTATTATTATTATTATTATTATTATTATTAATTGGGGACATGGGTGACGCTGTGGTCTAAACCACTGAGCCTCTTGAGCTTGATGATCAGTAGGTCGGCGGTTCGAATCCCCACGATGGAGTGAGCTCCCATTGCTCTGTCTCAGCTCCTGCCTACCTAGCAGTTCGAAAGCACGTCAGTGCAAGTAGATAAATAGGTACCACTGAGGTGGGAAGGTAAATGGCATTTCCGTGCACTCTGGTTTCCGTCACAATGTCCCATTGTACCAGAAGCGGTTGAGTCATGCTGGCCACATGACCTGGAAAGCTGTCTGTGGACGAACGCCGGCTCCCTCGGGCTGAAAGTGAGATGAGCGCCTCAACCCCATAGTCGCCTTTGACTGGACTTAACCGTGCACGGGTCCTTTACCTTTTTACCTATTATTGCGTTCAATTGGGAGTAGAGTTATCATTGGCAGAATCACATCCCCCCCTGGCAGATCTGCATGTTTGATGCCTCGTGTGCCTCTCTGTGGCCTAGAAGATTATCCTAACCTGACTTTGACTTTGGAAATAGACATATAGACATTTACTTAGCAACTGCAAGCCTCCTTCCATCCTGCCATCTGGAGGAGAAAGCAATGGAACCAAAATTGACTCTGCTCTACTGTAGTCTGGCACTGAAGCAGAATAATCCACGTTCTGAAACCACAGCTCTGCAACTTCCAAGCTTGTAACTTCTGTCTGCCAGAGCAAAATCTTAACAAAATCTGTTGTGTTTCCTAAAATATAACATTATTCTCCTGATCTAAAATAACATGAATGGCATCTAAAATAAAAAGACCACCAAGTAAATGGCCTGTAATAATAGGCATGAGAAAACCATAATGGAAATAAGTGCTCATTTACTTCAAAGCAACTTTTAAAAAAGAAAGCAAACAGAATAGGGCTCTTTCTACCTTTTCACCGTTAGCAAACTCATATTGTTTGACTTTCATGCACTCTTCTGTCAGATTCATTCTGCCTCAATGGGAGATGGATGATGAATTGGCCACCTCTTGGAGGCGGAGAGAAGGAGATGCTAAGCCTTGGTCTGGGAATTGGCTAAGTACTTCAGCGGAGCTTCGAGCTCTTAATCGCTCTCAGCAAGTTGGCCTCCTTGATTTATAAACTGGGGCAGTGATTAATGATCTTTTAAGTGGACCAGGCAGGCCCAAAGCTTCACAAATCGGACCACTCAAACATGACGACCACTTGTAAGAGAACGATAACAGCTTTTACATTCACCATATGGTGTGTGTGTGTGTGTGTGTGTGTGTGTGTGTGTGTACACACCCACACACAAAATAAAACCTATCCTGCTCAACTAAGATCAGCTGGCCAGCATGATGAGATGACTGAACCTCAGAAAATTTCACATCTGGCAATTGTCCAGGCACAGAGTTAGGCCTCACCCAGATAGCTAGGTTGCATCAGGAGAAGCCTTGGGGAGGAACTTGACTTAGAAGTATCTAACTTACAGCAGCATGTAAGAACATTGGTAGTTCCTATTTCTTCACAATGAAAAAAGCTACTTGATTTCAAAATCGGGGTGAGAGAAATGTCTTATTAGTAGGATAATCTGGACCTCACATGGAAGCTTCCTTAGGTGTGCAATGGCAGCCTTTGCAATTGGTCACTTGAGGCTGTGGCGTCGGATTCTGTGTTGGCAGCATTGCTCCACTCACAAGACAATTTGTTCCTCCTCATCTGGCCATAAATGCTTCTGGGTGATGTAGCCCACCTGGTTTAGACAACAGGCCAACAGTGACCAGGAGACGGTGCCAGAGTTCAGCTCTGGAAGCTTGCAATGCTAAACTTAAAAATTCTTTTTTAAAAAATATTCTTCATTGGTTTAAAATACATACATGTGAAAAGTATACAAAATCATTTCAGCAATAATCAGGAAAAAAGTACCTGAAGAAGTGTGCATGCACACAAAAGCTCATACCCATGACAAACTTAGTTGGTCTCTAAGGTGCTACTGGAAGGAATTTTTTTAATTTTTTGTTTCGAGAAAAAAAGAAAAAGGTAAAGTAAGACAACCGAAGAAGAAAAGGAAAAAAAAGGAAAGTAAAAAAAGAGAGAATAAATTATGTACAAAACAGAAGGGGGAAAAAAGACAACAACAATATCTTCTTGAGCAACACTTAAAGATTATGGATATAAAACGTCCAATCTTTATCATTATACTGTTTGTACTGTCGTTATTTTTTGTATCATTTCCATCTAGTCAAAAAAGAAATATTTGTTACCTTTTATCACTTGCAGGTATCATTCAAGTTCTGCTAATATGGTAGATTTAGTACAATATAATCGTAATCCTTAAATATTCTCCATTCTCCATATATTTTCTGATTTGTGACTCCTCTAACTCTTCCCGTCAATTTGGCTAGTTGTAAATGACAAACTTCAAAATTCATCACCCTGAACTCATTATAAGTCAAGTCCAAACACCGCCAAATTGGGACACCCAACTTGTAACACCAAGTTAATCCTGGCAATTTCACTCTTTGCCACCACAGCTATCCCTCCTAATATCTGAAAAACCCTTCCGACCAACAGTGTTTGCCCATTACAATGCTGGCCTTGCTCTTGCCCCATCTATATCACCCATTTGCCCTGCCCCCTGCTCCCCTGCCAGACTGCCAGGTTTCCAAGCCATGCCTGCCCTTTTATCTGCTGCCTCGCGGCATCCTCGTTCTTTGCTAGTAAGAAACAAGATAATCAGAAAGAGTTCTAGCTCACCACATCACATGTAGTGCTAGATTTTTATTTGCTGGGAGTTTGGGTGGGTGGGGGGTTGTTTGTTTTACATATTCCAAAATATGAACCCCTCCCAGCTGCACTCTGAAGTATGTGGCCCATTCGGTCGCCTCCGAACCTCATTCCCACCTTATTCTGCTGCGTGCGGATCCAAATTCCAATGGCTTTGAAAAAGGGAGTAGACAAATCCGTGGGGGGCATTAGCAATGACAGATAAATTCAGTCTCTGGTTACCAAAAGCTTTAGGCAAAGCAGAAGGACTAACTCCTACTTATTGGGGCTCCTGGCTTGCCATCGCTGCCACTTGAGGGCTGAACTACACGGAACCTTGAATTGGTGATCCAGCGCAGACAATTCTTAGGTTCTTATGCTTACCTCCTACGATGTATTTAGTTTAATTTAAAGTTGGACTCGATTTCCCGTTTTTCTGACAATGTTGACCTTGAGTTCCTCCTGTGGTTTAGCAGTCAGAAATTCTAACAAATACGAGCTCAACACATATAGTACAGCTGTATGAGGATCTTACCTTGAATAACAATTCTGTCTTCTTTGGTCAGAGAGTTTTCCTCAGTGAACTCTACAAACAACCATTTATTTTCCTTATTGGGGAGCCTTTGGAAATTAAGAGTGGGTCCATTAATGCTACACTTGTCAGGCTGAAGAGAAAGCATTGTGCAGGCTTCATATTTTGCAGCACATTCTTTTTTTAAAAGATAATGGCTGTGATTGGACAGAGTGATGATAACGAGCACAGGAAAGAGGTGAGCGAGGGCAGTTTGCTGCGAAAGAATCAATAACAGAAAACTAACTTCTGCTAAGATAGGAGAAAACAGCACTCCCTAGAGGAAAATTCCGAAGCGTTTTCAATCTGGACTCCACTCAGGGGAGACTTCCCGCCTGTGTGAATGCTGAAAAATGGCAGACCTATTTTCTGAAACTCTGTTATAACAAACTGCAAACTGAACCTTTTTGTTTCACCATTTGGTAATATCTTTTCCAGGAGTATTCCCCCCCCCCCCCTCAAGAGCTTCATAATATATTTTCCAGGAGTTTTGCTGAGGAAAAAGAGGTGCTGCAGAAGCAATGAATTATCCGTATACTCTAGTGATCTCAAGATGACATAAAATTCCTTTTTTTAAAAAAATAAAATGTTGTAGCTTTGGGCTTATAGGAGACCTAACTTCAAACTGGAATTTGTCTCCAGGGGCTGAGGGCGGGGGAGAGAAAAGAGAGACAAAAGAGAGGGTTTAAAACACAACACTTTGGTTGAAAACAGACAGTGTTTTCTGAGCAGCGTGGGTGTTAAATATCAGCACTTAATAGTGCCATACATACAGAATTTGTGTATATGGAGGCTCTGGTTAAACACAGTTTGCACTGCTTTTATAGGGATGTATGAAACTTTCTTGGCCATTTTTTTTTTACTCCTGCTGAAACTGTTTTATAAGCTGGGCTCAAAACCTCTCAGTTTTTTTCCTAAAACCCCCAGAAACCCCCCTCAACACTCCTTGACTTTGGGTTGAATTCACTCACAACTTTAAAATGCTTGACTCCCTTACCCAAATAAATTTATTGGGGATTAGGGTGCCCAATCACTGATGTTTCTGTTGTGAACCTGCCTGGGATCTTTGGATGGAGGGTGGTATACAAATTTAATTAATTATAATAATAATAGGCATGGGGCAAGATTATCCCCAGCAGTATAACCTCCTCATACACAGAACCTTACATTATTCTCTAGATGCAACTGCTTGCCATTTACTCCTGCAAAGAACCTCCCTGCTCCCATTGTGGTGCTGTGGGTTAAACCACAGAGTCTAGGGCTTGCTGATCAGAAGGTCGGCGGTTCGAATCCCTTCAACGGGGTGAGCTCCTGTTGCTCGGTCCCAGCTCCTGCCCACCTAGCAGTTCGAAAGCACATCAAAGTGCAAGTAGATAAATAGGGACCGCTCTGGCGGGAAGGTAAACACCGTTTCCGTGTGCTGCTCTGGTTCGCCAGAAGCAGCTTTGTCATGCCGGCCACATGACTCGGAAGCTGTCTGCGGACAAACGCCGGCTCCCTCGGCCTATAGAGCGAGATGAGCGCCGCAACCCCAGAGTTGGACACGACTGGACCTTTACCTTTCAGGGGCCCCTTTACCTTTACCTTCAAAGCACATTCAACAGGCACCTGCCCCCTCAAAGAATTCTGGGCACTTTAGTTTGTCAAGGGTTGCTGGGAACTGAAACCCTGTGAGGGCTAAACTCCAATGTCCAGAATTATTTCAGGGGGTTCATGTGCATTGAATGTGGTTTAAAGATATAGCGTGTTCATAGCTGCTGTTTGAGTGTGGCCCTCACCCCTGATGCCATGTAGCTTTCTCTCTTTGCCAGGGATCCTTTGAGGGAGGAGTAATTATCCTTGGTACAGGGGAAACCGAGACTCGTTTTAGCCCCAAAGATCTTTGCAGCGCACAGCCTTTTTTTCTGTCCCCGTTCCCTACTGATAAGGGCAAGCAGACTTCTGGCTTACAGGGCTGAATATAATGTGTAGTTTGACCTGCAGACAAAAGTCGTTCTGGAGATCCAAGATGCAGCGTGCTTAGTTGCAAATGCCTTATCATAGGACCCCTTGAGGAAAATCTCCCACCCTCCAGTTATGCTTACAGAAAAAGACCACAAAGTTAGTCAACTCACAGTGGGGAATGGTGAAAACAGTCTTGTTGTTGTTTCAATTGCTTTCAAGATCCACAGGTGCAAGTTTCAAGAACGAGGAATTAGAATAAGTTATGTGCAGGCATTCTGGCTATACCCAGGAGCATAAATACTACAGATGAGACATGCAAGCTCAAGTTTTAACTCTGAGAGGTTAAACGGATGGGTTAAACATCCATTTCCCCAATAAAGTTAACTTCGGTGTTCCCATTCCCACAAGGAACACTAAATTTGAGAAATCATTTAATATGCTTTGAATCTAATCAAAAATTATATTCTGGAGAATGTAACTAGAAATTGCCTTTTCTGTTCTGATGGACATGTCTGTGGGTGTTTTTGCCAAAGTCTAAAACTCCAACGCTTCAGCAATTATGATAGAAGAATGAGGAAGATCAATGCAAAGTATGTTAGGCATCCACAGCTGTTCTCTTTCAGTCATGTGCCTTCTTAGCCACACACAAACACATACTATTCAGAAGTCCCACTAGAATTCTGCAATCTGGAGGGGGGGGGGGAAGTCCACATAGTAATAAGCAGGTGTGATTTCTTTCTGCCAATTATCAGATAAGATGCACTCGAGATCCATCTTACCGCTTGGTTTTCTAACCAAAGGGAGCCTTTGCTAAATCATTTTGAGTTTAAGTAAAGAGACTTAGGTGCTCTAGTCTTCAGGCACAAGCCAAATACACACATGCATGGATGTGTAGATATATGGGAGCCGCATACAATCGTCATAACTTGCTTTGGAAGGCAAGTGAGTGATTCTCAAATAAGGATTCACAGTAAACTGTAGTTTACTCCAGTTCCAGGCATGCTACAGGAAGGATAGTGGTATTGTGGTAAGGGAAAAGAGGGGAGCACACCACCAGAACTTCTTTCTGAGCAGACGTGATAACGTCATCTTGATATTTTTATTTTATTTTGTTCTCTATGGTCTTATGGAAACTGTTTAGAGGTTATGTTGATTAGGAGGTATAGAAATCTTGTGAAATAGAACTAAGCCATGTGAAGCCCATACAAATGAAGAGAAAGAAATATGTTCAATGGTACTTTTAAGAAACTTTTTATTACACCTACGGTATGTTTCATAGGTGACAATTGACTCCGTCAGCTGCTGAGTTAGAACTGGGGAAAGGAAGGTGCAAATGTCAAATGGAAGCTGCCCAAGAGGAAATATTTTGAACTTCTTGAAGTGACAGCAGTAAGACAGTGTGCAAAGAAACCGTAGTCCCCATTAAGCCCCCATTTCCAAAACCTTTATGCATTTTACAGTCCAAAGTTACTAAGAAGCTCAATTGTTGATAGCCGCCAATTGGAAAGGGGATAAAACCCCCTCAATAGGAGAGTGGCAGGTAAAGCTGCTACAATTTTTGGGGAACCTCAATCGAAGGGGAACCTCAAAACAACGATTTATTGAAAAATGGATTTTTTAAAAGAACTATTTACAAGAAAGTGATAGCAACGACGGACTCTTCATGGCAGTTATGGACTGATGATTGGTTTGTAATAAGATCTAGATAAATGGGTATGATTAGAAATAATATGTACAAAAGAAAAAATAAGAATATGATGAGTAAGGTCTGTACATTGGAAATCTAAAGTAGACACACAGCGGATGATGACGGGAAGTCAACAGTATGATAATTATTTTATTTTTATTTAGTCAATTTGATGCAATAATTGTATGAATTAACATTTGTTTAATAAAGTATTATGTTGGGGGGGGGAGTTACTAAGAAGCTAGCATCAAGGGGCCCTCACATTTCCACCATATCTCCAGAGTCATTCTGACTTCCTCCTAAAGAAGCCCACACCAAAACTTTGAAAAACAAACAGCTAAAACATTTAAAAAACAGTTACAGTTTCACATGTAGCCACAGGAAAATGACAAAGTATACTTTAAAATTCCAGAATATTAAAAAAATTCCTTCAGTAGCACCTTAAAGACCAACTAAGTTTTTATTTTGGTATGAGCTTTCGTGTGCATGCACACTTCTTCAGAATATTGTGCTTAAAAGTGTTCATTTTGGTTTTTTTTTACATCTAACTGGATTGCAGCCTAGCCAAAGAATGGAACCTTTGTGATTTCTGCTTCTGGGCAGGGTTTACCCGCTCATGAGGAGGACTGAAGCAGTTGCCTCAGGCGGCGGAATCATAGCTGCCAAGTTATCCCTTTTTTAAAGGGATTTTCCCTTATGCTGAATAGGCTTCCTCGCGAGAAAAGGGAAAACTTGGCAGCTATGGGCGGAATACTGAGGGGCACCAGAAGCTGCAAAACACTGTTAAGCAAGAATGGGGTGGGTGAGGAAGGGAGACAGCACCTTTGCATTTTGCCTCCGGTGGCAGAATGGGATGGGCCACCCCTGCTTTTGAGACACCCAATGTGGATGCTGTGGTCCAGTTTTCCTCAGCTGCCTCTCTAACTTCTCCTTTGTGCTCACCAGCCAGAGAGTTGCTTTTTGCAGCAGCAAACTGTGCTGCTTTGTGGAATTAGAAGTTTATCATTTTTTTTAAAAAAAATACTGTGGCATGTGGTATCCCTAACCCATCTTCACCACAGAGTTAAAATCAATGTTTCCGAAGCTTGACATGAATTGCCCGTTGAGTAGGAATCTGAGTTGAATGCCAAAAATGGTACATCAGGGCAAAACCAGGAAATTGTCATAAATGCTCTGTGTAAGATGACTTTTCCCATTTAACAAAACACCCACTATCAGCCCTTTTGCAAGTTATTTTGATACCACCTTATTTCGTTCTATCTGGAAAAATACAGAGCTGAACATTGAAAGCTAGTCAACGGTGACTCTGTTTTCCGTTTCACAGAATCCAACTGTTCAGAGTAAGTGACTTATAGGGCTTTTTAAAAAAACAACAATTTTTTTTAAAAAGCCCACATCTGCTGCAGACAGACTATGATTTGAAAAAGCTGATGCAATAGCGCAGCAAAAGTTTATTTTGCTATGGGTTGTTTCATCTCCAACCAGTTGCAATATTGATTTCTCTCGGTGGATTAATTATCAGAGGTAGTTTCAGTCTTCTCTGCAATGGGCGGAAGGGAAAGCGATGTTTTCATTTAAAGGAAGTCTATTGACAATTGTGCACTGGCTTCCCCTGGGTTGCAGAATCAATGGCACTGGAGGACCCATGTCATAAAAGTAGTGTGCACGGCATTATTTATGTTATCATAGACACAAGTAAATCTTGCTTTGTTTACAGGATCCTAAAATTTTATTTCTATAGGTTTGCTTGATGATGGTGCTGCCATTTACCTAAACAGAAACAAGTGTTGAGGTATGGGCTATTTCAGGCATCCCCAAACTTCGGCCCTCCAGATGTTTTAGACTACAGTTCCCATCTTCCCCAACCACTGGTCCTGTTAGCTAGGGATCATGGGAGTTGTAGGCCAAAACATCTGGAGGGCCGCAGTTTGGGGATGCCTGGGCTATTTTAACAGTCACTCTAGGCCAAGGGTAGCCAATGTGGTGCTTTCCAAATGTTGCTGAACTCCAGCCCTCATCAGCCCCAGCCAGCATGCCCAATAGTCCTGGCTAGCAGGGAGTTGCTGTCCAACAACCTAGCCCAGGCATCCCCAAACTTCAGCCCTCCAGATGTTTTGGACTACAATTCCCATCATCCCTGACCACTGGTCCTGTTAGCTGGGGATCATGGGAGTTGTCGGCCAAAACATCTGGAGGGCCGCAGTTTGGGGATGCCTGACCTAGCTACTCCCACTATAGACGTGAGTGGCGCTGTGGTCTAAACCACTGAGCCTCTTGGGCTTGCCGATCAGAAGGTCAGCGGTTTGAATCCCCTCGACGGGGTGAACTCCTGCTGCTCCATCCTAGCTCCTGCCAACCTAGCAGTTTGAAAGCATGCCAGTGCAACTAGATAAATAGGTACCGCTGTGACGGGAAGGTAAACAGTGATTCCGTGTGCTCTGGTTTCTGTCACGGTGTTCCATTGTGCCAGAAGCAGTTTGGTCATGCTGGCTACATGACCCGGAAAGCTGTCTGTGGACAAACGCCAGCTCCCTTGGCCTGAAAGCGAGATGAGCGCCACAACCCCATAGTCACCTTTAACTGGACTTAACCATCCAGGAGTTCTTCATTTTTACAGGCTAGTCATCTGTTGTTGTTTTTTTAGGCACTAATATTGGGCACAATCCACTTTGAAAGTCTCCATGTGCAAGCACTATTTATATTGTCATAGCCCCATCGGGGTCCCATTGCCTAAGAGGATCCAGGAGGGCCAAGCTCTGAGGACCTCTTGCCTGAGAGCAGAATCCACATACAAAGTCAGACAGTCTGAAGGTCAGGGAATCCAGATGATCCCAGAGCCAAGGGCAAAAACACGGGGTATGAAACAGGACCAGTGAGGAGTGTGGTCTGAGTAGAGGGATGTGGACTGGGGAGAGTTCTGGAGGCCAGAAAGAGAAGCCTAGAGGGCCTGAGATTCCTCACCCTTGATCTCTGTATAAAGTAGTCTTCTGCAAGACTGTTTCATCCCAAATGCATTTCATTCCATATACATAATATGGTTCATCTTACACTGGAAATGGTTTCTTTGTAGCCCCGTATTGCTGCCAGGTGAATTTCTAGAGCTCTTTAAAACACCATTATACTATTTGTCCATTATCCTCTTAACCCTTTGATGTGCAGAGATGTCTGCAGTGCTTACTAAACTCATTTAAAAGTATCTTTGAGTCTTGAATCACTTTGTTCTCTGCATTAGTAATACCGGGCATAATCCTGCTTGATTTGCAAGATTCAGGTTGAGTAGCTTATAGCTTTTGAACCATCAGCGGCTCAGCG
The DNA here is from genome assembly GCF_965207765.1 of Zootoca vivipara. Taxonomy (NCBI): domain Eukaryota; kingdom Metazoa; phylum Chordata; class Lepidosauria; order Squamata; family Lacertidae; genus Zootoca; species Zootoca vivipara. The sequence continues at coordinate 9,268,759 of NC_142591.1, read as the reverse complement.
CACTCTCTAAAGGGGTTGGTGCAATTTATCACATCCAAACCAATGTATATGCAACAGACCCAATAAATGTGGACAGTCTGTCGTCTTACTTGAAATTCAGGTGAACAGCTGACTTTCTTAGATGTGCAAATGTGGTTTGTACACAAATGGCAGGATTTTTTCTTCTTTTTTTGAAAAGTTTGTGCGCGGGGATAGAAAAATGGAGGGGGAATCAAATTCCTAGACAGTAGTAAAAGAATAAATACTTAGGAGCCTGCATCAAAACTTACTCAGCAGTGCAGGGATTTTTAATTCCCAACTTCACCATGTCAAATGTTCTTTCAACTTTGGTGGCCTGCATGTGCAGAAGAGGTGGGGAACCTGCTGGACTATACCTCCCAGTTGTGGCTGAGGGCAGTTGGGGTTCCCCAGCTCTAATGAAGGGAATTGTTGGGTACTTCTGCGGCCTTGGTGTTTAGTGAATTTGGTTCAGTGGTTATCCCCAGTCTAATCAAGATCTTAGTCCTCTGTCCACCAGCTAGTATGCTACCTTCAAAACTAGTAACAGGAATAAAAGTTTATTCCCCTTGTCATTGGAGGAAATCCCCCTTTGTAGCAGTGTTCAATCAAACCAACAGAAATCCTGTCTCCCCTTACACTGAGTATGACTGCATGACTGCGATGATTAGGATTGAAATGCATTACAGTTTCAGTTTATCAGTCAACAACACAAGACTGCATCTGTTTGTGGTTAAACATGGCACCAAATGGGATTTCGAAGAGTTCCTTGGAGAAAATTCGACGTTACTTACGCATGGGAGTATGGCGCGAAGTAAGGTCGCTTCTGGAACTGCAGGAATTGGCCACACACAGTGTGCTACGGAGATTCTTGCTACTCTAAACAAACCAGGATCTTTCAAACAAAAAGGCAGCTGACAATACATAAGTGCTCAGAGAACATCTCCAGAGATGAAATTTCACAAAATAATAATTATTATTATTTGTGTCGTAAATTTTTGAGTCTCTCCTTTTCCGTTCTAGTCCACACTTTGGGGTTCCCTTTTCAGTTTTCATCAGTTTAATTGGGTGGCCTTTATGGAAACCCAAACTTCTTAGCTTAGCACTTTCACCTAATGTTTGCATTCCTTTTTTTTTTTGTCTCCCACCCTACTCCACAATGAAAGACAACAGATAATGATACATTTTAATTGATGAGAATATTATAAAAAAATTTTTAACCCTGGTTGATGGATTCCAGTTAGAAATCAATCACTGTCTCTTAATTCTCTAATGAATCCAATGATATATAAGAAATGAAACATTGCTAAAAGCGCCCACACAGGAGATCCCAATTGACGGGAAGCCTTTTGATTTATTATACAACAGATAAGATCGGCATGATACAGCATCCTGATGGTTTATGAGCCTATGGAAATCCTTGTAATGAAGGTTATTCTCAAACTCATAAAGTTTCATATTCCAGTGTGTACTCTATCATCGGCCTGTAATGTGAAACTCAGATTGATAAACATATTAATTATACAAAAAATGAATGGTTGGGTTATCAGAGAGGAGACACTTTGCAGATGGAAAGTTGAATGCAGTGGCCACAGAGGACAACAGTCTGATATAGCAGTCAATATTTTATTATCTAAGCACTGGAAAACTGAGTGGAACATTTCACTGAGGATTTATTATAGAATGGCTGGTTAAATTCCTGCCCACACCAAGCAAGCTAGTCATATGGATAGTTTGACTTCAGAATCTCTGTGCATTCCCTTTGCACAGTTGCAATGAAGACCAAGGAGGAACAAACCACATTCTGCACAAAACTTACACCAATTATGTGGCCTGATGAAATTATTGTGCTGTTCGTACAGAGTCGTTTCATGGATTATTGACCTGTACACCACTACTTTATTCTTCCGCTGCCACCAATTTTGTGGAAAAAAACCAGGGTTCCCCGTTGAAGTATTGAGTCTTAGTCAGGTAGAGTTAACAATGAAGATTAAAGTTTATTTCAAACACAAACAAATATTTAAATATATTTGAAACGCTGTCACTCTATTCCCTCTCAGCCTTGTCCTTGTCTCTAACTCACTCTGACTCCTCTATCTCCCCCCCACAAAAGAACCGACCGAACTGTCAAAACCTCTGGTCTGAGCCTCAAAATCAGGTAGGCTCCGCCTCAGGGCTTTCTTATTGGTCAACCTATTAACCCTTTCTCTCCCCCAATACAAACGTACCCCCAAAGAATGGGCAAATGCCACATCGATGCAAATCAATCAAATTTAAACAAGGAGCACAATGTCAATTTGCTTCTAGTAGCCATGAAGAGGGAAAGACTCTACAGTCCACACAGTGGTGGGACAGCGCAGGGGCATAATGGGGCACAAAGGGAAGGAACTCTCAGCTCTTTCCCTCCAGCCAACAATAGGTACAGGAGTCTTTGCAGAGTAGGCAATGACTGGAATCCTGTCCTTCCAAAGGCAATTCTAGGCTTGCCAGGTGTGGAAGGAGACACTGGCAACATCCTCTCTCCCTTCCTAAACCAGCTTGGACTTTGGAGGGTGGGTGAAGTCAGGACTTGCTTCATTTCTCTTCAAGTAATCCTAGCCAATCAGGGATCACATGCTGAATGTGATGTGATGCTGTGACGCCAGATATACATATGTATTAGCTGATTCCCTGCATGTAAATTAAGTCCATTTGGATGGAGAGGAATGCTTCCTATAGAGGTCACATGGGTGACCCTAGTCAGCCAGGGATCACAAGACCATGAAACTCACAACTATCACAACTGTCTCTGCAAAACTGCCAATTTGAAGGAGTGAATAAGATTTTGTAAGATTTTCACAAAACAGCCCCCTTAGGCATTAGTTACATTGAAATCCACAGGAGCCGTGTGATGTCCATTAGTTCCATTAAGTGAGCCTCGCACTGTTCCCCCTTAAAATATTCCAAAAAAGGTGCACTATGGTTGAGTTAAATGTTAGCCTTTAAAATATACAAGTGCAAGAATAGCCATCAGGTTTAAAGGGGCACTTAAAAGCTGCTCTCTGCGTTGGCCTTCAGCTGTAGAAAATACATTTCACAGCGAGAGAAAAGCCCCTTCTGTGAGCGGAGGAGAAGAGATGCATTTGGGACTCTGCAAAAATGATGAGCTGCATGAAAATCCCATCTGATGTTTAGATTGATTAGTTATTCAATATTTCTCCATGCCAGTGTGCATGAAGTTCAGCTTCCACCCCCCTCTTTCCTTGGGAGAATGGGGAAAGGTTTCGTATTGTAACAGACAAGGCATTGTCAATTAAGTATCACCTTCAATTTCCTTGTTTATGATCCTGTGGCTACTAAGCATCAATAATTTCTGCCCTCCGAGTTGTCACGGGGAAGATTGATTGTGCATGTCATTCTTGATATGAAGACATTTAAATGAAATCACATCCTTCTGTCTAGATCAACCTGGCTTTCTGCAAAGCAAAAACAACTCTATCCGCTTACAAATGGACAACTTGCAGAGGGAAGAGAGACAATTCCTTTAAGCATAGCCCCTTTGTATGCATGGTGCATGTTTTATTTGGCTTAAGAGATGGAAGTGTGGACCAGGGAGTCTCTCATTAAAATTTTGCCTATGTGTTGAACACATTACAGTGGAGTTTGGCCAGCCACCATTTCTCCAACCTTAGTCCATGCCATACAGTTTGCAATTTGAAGATGATGATGGTGAGATGCCAATACTGCTACTATTACTACTACTACTACTACTACAAGTATTATTACTAGTAATAATAATAATACCTGTCTTACAGGGTTATTGTAAGGAGTGCTAAGATAAAGAGTTAGTTCCTCCTCACCACAATATAGTAGGGTATCACTGCGCACATCAAATTCTGACTCTATACAGACATTTGCTCCTGCACTTTGATTGTATCACAGTACAGTCTCTTTTTAAATATATATATAATTTTTATTAATTTTTCTATTTTACATTTTTTTACATCCTTAAGATATCAATCACTTCTTCTCTTTCCATGGTTCATTTTAAATATCTTAAATCCCTGCATATTTTACAAAAAAAACCTATACCAATTGGTTTTCCATTATTACATCCATCAAAAATTATTTACACTGCTGAATTTATCTAAATGCTGCCAGCATTTTCAGCTGCACACAATTATTTTCCATATATTCAATAAATGTTTTCCAGTCTTCTTTAAACATATGTTCTTCTTCCTCTCTTATTCTATATGTTAAGTCTGCAACTTCTGCATATTCTGTCAACTTGTTGCCATTCTTCTTTGGTTGGGACCTCACTCATTTTCCATTTTGGGGTTAACGAAACACGGGCTGTAGTTGTTCCATACATAAATCACCTTTTCTGACACCTGGGGATGTCAGTCTGAATTATCCCCAACAGAAAGGGCTCTGGGGTTGTTGTTTTTTTGGGGGGGGAAGTACTTTTAAACATTTTTTTCAGTTCATTATAGATCATTTCCCAATACTCTTTTACCTTTTTACCTGTCCACCACATATGAGAGAATGTTCCCTCCACCTCTTTACACTTCCAGAACTTATCTGATTCTGTCTTGTAGATCTTAGCTAAGATGGCAATGCAGTCTCATCTTACGATGCACAATCACATTCAGCGCTGTTGTGTGAATTCACATCGCCTGAGGGTGTGTGTTGGAGGGGCTGTCGGGCCCACCGGGGGTGCTCTCATGCCGGCAGGTAGGGCATGGAGGGTGAGGGAGCCTGCTGTGACACCCCAGCCCTCCCCACCAACCCTGTTGGAGCAACCCTGCTCCACACCGTAGCCAAGCAGGACTGCACTGCATAATGTGCCTGCCAAAACAAGTGGGAGCCCAGCCAGTTGACGCAGCACTTGGCGGGTACAAACTAGGCGCCCGCACATTGGCACCTGCAGTGTGGCCCGGCCCAGTGCTTCTCTCCTTGAGTGTTTGTTCCTCCGATGCGGGGAGAGGAGGACCGGGCCAGACTGTGCTGGGGGCGCCTGCGTGGGGGCGCCTGCTTCTCACCCCCTCAAAAAACTGCACCTGGGGCCATTGCCCCCTGGTACCCCCGATGCTACGCCGCTGGTCACATTTGCATGCTTTCATAATTGAACACTGTGCAAATACAACAAAGTGGTTGCATGGTGTATGCTGTGTTGTGTTGCACATACAAGTTTAACATGTATGGTTAAAGGTAAAAGTAAAGGGACCCCTGACCATTAGGTCCAGTCGTGACCGACTCGGGGGTTGCACGCTCATCTCGCATTATTGGCCGAGGGAGCCGGCATACAGCTTCCAGGTCATGTGGCCAGCATGACAAAGCCGCTTCTGGCAAACCAGAGCAGCACATGGAAACGCCGTTTACCTTCCCGCTGTAGCGGTTCCTATTTATCTACTTGCATTTTGACGTGCTTTCGAACTGCTAGGTTGGCAGGAGCTGGGACCAAGCAACGGGAGCTCACCCCGTCACAGGGATTCGAACCGCCGACCTTCTGATTGGCAAGCCCTAGGCTCAGTGGTTTAACCCATTGCGCCACCTGGGTCCCTCACATGTATTGTTAGTTCACAGCAATTGTATGGGTGCTTTTATTACAGATATTGGGATCTTCATATTCTCAACAGGTACAAATATTATCATATCTATTATTAACCTAAAAATGAGACCACACCTTTATTTTGTATCCCATGTAAATTATTTTAGCTGATCTGCCCTTGCTGGGGGTGTGGCAATTCCCCCCCCCCAACTGGGGCCCCAACCCACTGTCAGCAGCCCTGCTCTAGAGTCACAGGCAGAAGCTCTTTCACATCTTATGCTAACTGAGATTCTTGGCAATGCCAGGAAACGAACCTGGGACTTTCTGCATGCAAATCATGTGCTGAACACTGAGCTATGATACACTTCTCTGTCTCAATTTCTAATTGTATTGACACATTTATGAGTGTTTCTTTTGGCAAGCATTGGTCCTCTTCCTGTCACTTGACAATTCAATGGCACCCCTCCCAATGCGAATGAGGAAAAAGTGTTTGGGTGAATGGTGTGAATTTTTCATTGGGGCTGGTAGAGTCCTAGATTAACTTTCAGTTTAGCCTCATAATGTTAAATTGCCAGTAGTCCTTTTGTACATGGATCTAGGGAATTGTTGGAATTGGCAATTATCGACAGTGAGGGAGTGTGTTTTTCTGTAGGTGTAGGTCAACTGAGATACGGGCAGTGCTTTTTTTTTCTAAAAAAATGTTTAGGGGTACTCTCATTTTCCTACTCATATTGAAATAGTGCCCCTCAATGAGGCCAAACTTATATTCACAAAATGTTTAAGGGTATGCATCTCCCTGCGTCCCCCCAGAAAAAAAAGCACTGGATACGGGTATGTTTAGTCAGTGTGAATATTGTAAGTGTCATCCTGTTTTATGGACTTTGAAGTTTTATCCGTCTTTATATTGTATAAATTTATATTATTTAATTTTGTTTGATTTATTTGTGAACTTTTTCTGATAAGTACACAACCACCTGAAATAAATATATATATTATTTTCAGCACTTTTTATTTCTTCAGGCATTTCAGGTGATTATATTTTTAGCTGGCTGAAGGTTTTTCTTCTTCTTAATTTTGTTGGATTGTTTCCAACACAGTGCATGGGGAGTTCTGCTCAGGCAACAGGATTTCCCCTTTGTCTCCTCTCTCCCAACACACCCTCAAAATATGCATTCTCCGACCCTCTGGAGCAGACTCTGAGGGTGGGTGGGAGCTGCAGAATGGAAGAGAGGTGGGGAGAGCTCTGCTGTGCTGGTAGAATACAACCCCTTGTATTGTTGGATACAACCCTTGTTGGATACAACCCCTTGTATTGTTAGTTGAGTTTTATCATTTCCCTGTATACTGGCCTGAAATGAATTTCTACCTGAAGTGCAGTTTATAAAGACTTAAAAACAAAATTAAAGAAATGAAATTGTTTCCACAGACACACCTAGGAAGCAGCTGGTTTTTTTTGGGGGGGGGCACTTCTGGTTTTGTTCAGCCAAGACATTTCGTTGAGCTTTCTGAGCTGCCAAAGAAATTCAGGCTGAAGTGGTGCTCAATCAAATTCTCAATGCAGCGAAGCACTAGGCATCAGATGAATTCGTATGCCGAATCAGGTAATTATGGATTTCAGTACGATCACTATAGAAGGATGGCTATTGCTTTTTCAAAGATGATCTATCTGGCTGCTTCTGGAAACACAATGGAAACACATGGATACTGGATTTGATCTAATGCAGCATGGCCATCTCTATGTGGTAACTATCATTGCTAAGAGCTATTAATAGAGCTCTACTCTATGGTTCCACCCCCAACTCTTTTTATCGAGTCATCAAAGGTAGTGGCTATCACATGCTGTACTAGTGAACAAGCTAACTATTCTGCAATAGTACTTTTGTCTGCATTGAGGTCCAGCACCGAGGGCCTTCTGGCGGTTCCCTCGTTCCGAGAAGCCAAGTTGCAGGGAACTAGGCAGAGGGCCTTCTCGGTGGTGGCGCCTGCCCTGTGGAACGCCCTCCCAACAGATGTCAAAAAGGAAAACAACTACCAGACTTTTAGAAGACATCTGAAGGCAGCCCTGTTCAGGGAGGCTTTTAATGTTTAATAGATTATTGTGTTTTATTCTTTTGTTGGAAGTGGCTGGGGAGACCCGGCCAGATGGGCGGGGTATGAATAATAAATTATTATTATTATTATTATTATTATTATTATATTATTATTATTATCATCATTGAACCTACCACCAATCCAGGGAACTGGGTGATCATCAACTCCAGTATTACAATGCAGCGAGAAAAATGTTTCTCTACTTTCTTCACATTATACACCATTTTATGAAATATCCCCTTTATCCCAGCCCCTCATTTGTCACTAGTTATTTCCTGAACTGAATTGCCTTTCGTTGTAGGGAAGGTGCTCCTCCGCCTTGATCATTCCGGTTGCCCCGTTCTGCACCTTTTCCAGTTTTTTATTCTCTCTTTCGCCTCTCCGTGCCTCACATGCCATCTCCCTCTTGGCGTCTTCCTTCCTCGCACCCCCCCCCCCCAAACAGATTAAAGGTCATCATGGTTTTTATTCCAAAAATGAATGAATCTCAGTACAATGTAATCCCAAATCTAGATTCCTGACCCTGTTGTTTTATGAGAGCTGGGGCCTCCCTCCTTTCAGACCTGGATTCCTCTGACTTCTTTGACACGCTTCACTAGAGCTAATAGCTTCCTATTACCAGTTACAATTTAGCATCTGAGCTAGGAGCTGGAGGAAGAAGGGGGGGGGAGAGAAAAGAGTGTAAATTATACGGCATTGCGGTGAACAAAGGTTTTATTTCTCCTGAGCACAACTCTTTGATAGGAAAACGGGGGAGACAAATGTGTTGCTAATTTAATTAAGTAGTATGAGATTGCAAGGTCTGCAGATGCCATTTAGGGCTGGATTAATCAAGAGCAGGTGATGAAAATGAATAGTCACACATAATGTTAGCATTTTTAACAATCCGACACAGTCTAATGGAATCAAGTGTCAGTTAACAACAGGGCTCAGTTTTGCTTGCTAATCCAAATTTATCTCCACTTTCTCTCTGCACATCCATGTGAATCAAGAACTCGACACTTGTGCTCCTTCCCATACATTTATCTGGGGCAGCCTTAGCTATTTTTAATGTTTGCACAATATCAGGGTCTCCCCCATGCCCCACCCCAGTCTTAAGCCTGAAAGGACAAAACTGAATATGAAGGCATCTCGGAAAGTAATGCATTAATATGCAGTAAATTTAGCATACAGCACCATAGCTGCCAAGTTTTCCCTTTTCTCGCGAGGAAGCCTATTCAGCATAAGGGAAAATCCCTTAAAAAAGGGATAACTTGGCAGCTATGTACAGCACATTCTGTGTAGGTTAAAAGGGGAGAGCGGGGGGTCAGGGCAGATTCCTTCGGTTAAAGGTACAATAAAACCCCCAGTTTATTCCCACTCTGCACCACAAAGCTTTTGAAATTGTGAAGATATGAATCCATTGAGATTGTCTTGAGTGCATATGTCGAATCCAGACGGCATTAATCCCAAACCATTGCATCACCATGGTTTTACTTGCTGTGGAGGTCTGTTGGTGACTGTGTGTGCAATCACATGTCTCCAGCCCCTCCTAGATCCTGCCTGCGCCTGCTGCCTGAAGAAGCTAGTGAAATTGGAGTCTGTCCATTTCAACAGCCTTCCAGGGAAGGGAAGAGGATCTCAGGATGTGAAGCATGAATTGTGGCCCCCAGACCATATCCAAACTGCCCAGTTGTGGCCTAACTGAAAAACAACACACAACCTTATGCTTGTTGGAAACAGCTGTGATGAAGGCGCCTTTGCAGTTGCCTTTGCATTGCCTACAGCTGTTCTTGATGGGGAATAGCCTGGTGAACCAAAGTTGCCCCCCAGCTGTCCTTGGCCTGGCCCAGTATTACCTCTGTTTCTTTCCGCAGTAGCTCGCTGCACTCATTTTAGGGCTGCTACTGCTACTTATCAGATTCAATTATTACAAACTTATTACACCCAAAGAGCTCCGTCTATTTCTGGGAGTCATTTATCATCTCTTAAGCCATGACTTTCCCAGGTGGCCCTCAGCGAGAGGCACACCATGCTGAATTCTGTGGTCCAATACATCAGTGACTTAGCATTCTTGAGTCGAATAATTGCTGTTGATCTTCACTGGTATGGGCTACTATTGACCACATTCTGTTCCACAGTATTGGCTATCTCAATGTAGCCTTTAGTGAGAGGTAGAATGTCACAATTTAATGAGTGTAATAACCAGTGGTTCTCATTTCCCCCCCCCTCTGCGCCACACTTTTAGAATACAAATATGCTCTCACCACACCAAATTAAAAAATAATAATACAATCCTAGTTGTGTTTTCCAATGTATCACTTGATGCTCTTGCTCTCATTTTGAAAAGTTATCCATCCATATTCTGCAAATTAAAAAACATTTTAATACTATACTATACTATGCTATGCTGAAATATGTAAATATTTCTTTGATTGTCCTGGAATATTCCCACTACACTTGCTATCCTCTCCTGCCACACCAGTGTGGCTCACCACACCCTTGGAGAACCACTGGTTTAGACAAACTTATAAATGTATGCAAGCCCAGATAACTGGGAGTAGTATAATGGAGGGTTAACTATATTTTTTTAAAAAAATCTGCTATTGAAACACCTCAGTAGCCCTGCGTAGTTTCAGTCAGAGTCTGTTCTTCCTTTGTCAGATGTGGCTATTAAGTCCATTAGCAAATATACATGTATTTAAAATAATCATTAGATATGTTTTGAACCTCTCAAAGGACTGAAAAGAAACAGACAATGCCAATTAATGTTTCCACTGAAAATGTAAATAAATGGTGCAATATGCCCACTGTCTTTGCTAGCCTCATTTACCTGAGTAACAACAGAAAAAGGGCCTTAGTTGCTGTGAATGCCGTTAAGAGTTTGTGTATATATCCAGAAAGAAAAACTGACAACATTGCAATGCCTCTACTGGTGAATGTGTCGCCTTTTCTTTTCCTTTAAGGAAAACCTAGTCACATGATCGCCCTGCACGACATCACAAATCTCCCATCTCTGTTTTGTTGGTCTTATATGCATGAATAATTTTCCCAGTGCTTGTTTGTAGCACAGCCAGAGAGAGAGAGAATTACTCCCTCACAATCTCTTGTTGTCCTCAATCAGCATTCTGTTGGCTTGAGCTGGCTTACAACGGTGTAAAGACATCGGTGGCATGTGTTATAATATATTGAGCATTGTCCTCTTGAAGAACACACGAAAGAAAGAACATTGTTCAACCAGGGAGCAATTCATTGGGTTTTTCCCAGAAACTCTTGGGTCAAGTTTTTATAGGCCTATTTGATTTTCAAATTCTTTTTCCTCCCCTTTTTCCTCACAGTGCGCCATAGTGTCCAAACTTGTCTACATTTACTTCTCATGTTTTGTGCATGGTAGATGTCCTTTAAAAAGAGTATCTCAAATAAGTCTTTATTCTTGTTTTGTTGGCTCTTCTTCTGTGTTTTCATGAACTCTGGCCCCGGCCATGGCAACTGCAAGAAAAATGTTAACATTGATTGACAGGATTGAAAAAGCCTCCGTCCCTATCCGCATTTCAAACACTTTGAGAACAATGGGGTTTGGTGTGATTGAATTAATGAGATAGCGCAGACTGTCAAAAGAGCACACATACTTTACATAAACCTGATTATCTTTACATGGCAGAAATGGAAAAAAAGAGAGAGAGAAGAAGCAGGGAGTAGAGGGTTGGCTTTCAGTCTTACCTCCAAAGGAGCCATCAAAGTGGACGCCCTGGCACAGGGAGTGATGTGCCGACTTGGTTGGCCTTTCTCTCCCCAACTGAGCCTGCTTAGCATACATCAGCCATGGTCTTTAACAAGTCTATTCAGGAAACTAGGCCTCAAACAACACTCTTTTCACTGCTCAGCACCTCTCTTGCTGATTCCCCTCCCCTCCCAGGAGCCATTGTTTAACTTGAACTAAGCATACATTCCAACAATTAGACCTGATCTGGCTCCTCCTGCCCTAACTTAACCCCCAAAGACTGAGATCACTCATGACTATAACACACATTTAAAGAGGTGAGCCCCAGCTGGTGCTTCCTTTAAGGAGCAGAAGAATAGGGGGAAGAAGGCTGGAGAGAAAACATCTTTCCATGCACAGCTTCGAATTATATTCGGCTCCTCTGGGAAATGTCTCAGCCACCGTCAAGTTCTAGGGGTGCAAACAGAAAGAATGCCATGCCGCCAGCTTTTAAATGGTGGTAGAATGGCTAGTGTTTGCTTTCAAAATGGTGGCCCGTGCAACAAGTAGCTGTGGCCCATGGAACTGTCCGTCAGTTGTGTCTGTCCACCGTTTGTTGTCTGCCTGAGACTGTAAAGCCAAGTGGGCTGTCGAGAACTTGGCAGGTGAACTGGGTTTGGCTAAATCAGACAGAGGTTCTGTAGGCCTGCCTTAAAGTTTGAATAAAGATAAAGGTACCCCTGACTGTAAGGTCCAGTCGCAGATGACTCTGGGGTTGTGGCGCTCATCTCGCTCTATAGGCCGAGGGAGCCGGCGTTTGTCCGCAGACAGCTACCGGGTCATGTGGCCAGCATGACTAAGCCGCTTCTAGAGAACCAGAGCAGTGCACGCAAATGCCGTTTACCTTCCCACCGGAGCAGTACCTATTTATCTACTTGCACTTTCGAACTGCTAGGTTGACAGGAGCTGGGACAGAGCAACGGGAGCTCACCCCGTTGCAGGGATTCGAACCACCAACCTTCTAATCGGCAAGCCCTAGGCTCTGTGGTTTAGACCACAGCGCCACCCGTTTCCCACTAAAGTTTGAATATATTTGTACAATTTCTATCCAACCAAGTGGAATGACATTTACTCATGCAATGGAACTTTGCTTATGGTTTTCTGCTTGTGGTGATGCCTTGTTACGATATGCAAGTTTCTGCTTTATACTGTTTAGTTTATTTGTCTTATTTTTTACATCCCGTCTTCCCCTCAAGGCACTTAAGACAGTGTATATGGTGATTTACTTACTGTAATATTCATATCCAATGAGTAAGATCGTTGCCTGAATATTTCCACTGCCATTCATCCCTGTGTTCAGGCACATGAGAAGAGCAGCAGAAGACTCTGTTGCATCAGACCAAGGGTCCATGCTGGCCATTAATCTGCCTCCCACAGTGACTTGCCTAAAGCATTTGGGAAGCTTACAAGAAGGCCATTCTATGATATGAAAGGTTTGTTGGTGTGGATTAATCTGTGAGGGCTGCAACCATAAATGATGAACATTGGTAAGAGAACCAGCCTCCATGCTTTTGCTCCTGATTGGGTGATTGGTTGGTAGCACAACATATACCCTAAGGCAGGCATCCCCAAACTGTGGCCCTCCAGATGTTTTGGCCTACAACTCCCATGATCCCTAGCTAAGAGGACCAGTGGTGAGGGATGATGGGAATTGTAGTCCAAAACATCTGGAGGGCCGAAGTTTGGGGATGCCTGCCCTAAGGAGTTTCAAAGCGGCTAACATTCTCCTTTCCCTTCCTCTCCCACAACAAACACTCTGTGAGGTGAGTGGGGCTGAGAGACTTCAGAGAAGTGTAAGCACATAGCCCAGGATTGAGAGTGGGGAAGGAGACAGTGTGATCTGTAGGAATCAGCAGCCTGGAAATTAATACTATCATCTGCCAATATAATATTCAGATCAAGCTGCTCTTTAAAACACAGAAGAAGAAGCCGGTAAAAATTTGGTAACTCTAGAGAGATTTTGACAAACGTTTTCTTTTGGATCACCCTATCCTGTTAGAAAGAATAAAAGTGTTATTTCAAGTAGAAGAAGAGAAGGATTTGATATTCCGCTTTATCACTACCCGAAGGAGTCTCAAAGCAGCTAACATTCTCCTTTCCCTTCCTCTCCCACAACAAACACTCTGTGAGGTGAGTGGGGCTGAGGGACTTCAGAGAAGTGTGGCTAGCCCAAGGTCACCCAGCAGCTGCATGTGGAGGACACGAACCCGGTTCCCCAGATTATGAGTCTACCGCTCTTAACCACTACACCACACTAGATATGAATGCATCTGCATAGGATGAGACCATGTCTAAATTAAAATATGCTGCTTGCACCAACTAAATAATTTTGCCTATTTGATATTTTCTTTCCTGTGTGAGATATCAGCCTTTATTTGAGATTTGGCAGCACTAACAACTTGCAGGACTTTTCTTTATAGCAGGGGTGGTTTTCTTTGCCACTTTGCTTTCTGCGAAGAGCATTCTTCACACAACAAACCCAGTATCCTTGAGTAACCGGAAATCATTAATAATTATAATTATCACTAGTAGCGCAAGAACAGGGGAAGCTTTGAGGCTGGCGCAATGTCCTAGCCAAATATGTTTGACTGGATGAAAAACATTTACGGAGATTAACACCCGCCGAGCTTGGTCGCTGGTGGGTTGTCACAGATTAATGGAAATGTGCGACAACAGCCAGCAACATTAGCAAAGCCTTTATCGTGGAGGCTCATAAATATTCTTCTACACCTCTGCTAACACCCATGTTTCAGGCTTCCCCTCATCTCCAAAAAAGAATTAAGATAGCTAACTCCATGCTTATTGTAAGCACTATGCAAACTTGGTTCAGGTCTCCCACCTCCTTCCCCTCCCCTTTGTCTGGACCTCTCTCCCTCGGGGGATACTAATCTTAAAAAAAGAAGGTAATGTGGCTATCCTCTTGCTAAGGAGTGGAAACACTTGATTATACTGTATTATCTGAAGAAGGGTATCTCCCCTCTTCCCCCAGTAATGAAATAGCAGGCTGAACCCAAAGACTGTTCTGTTAGGGGCGACATTTCACTTCTGGGGAACACAGAAAGAGCTTTCAGTGGGAGGGTGACAAGCTTCTTATTACCCATACCCATTCTTTAGTATGTTCAGATATGTGCAGCTTCCCTACGGGAGCATTTATGCTGTGCTAACTTTTAGAAATATCATCAGAACCACTGCCCTCATCTGCAACTAGGGAGAGTGAGTTCTGCAGTCCAAGTTCCTGGAGGTCAATGGCTCAAGTTGAAATCTGAAGTGCAGAAAGCGGAAGTCCCTGATCTGTTGACGAAGGAAAAGAAGAAGACCAAGCCTTCTAGTATTTCTACTAACACTGTGCCAAATTTTCACCTCTGAATGAACTCAGAACAACTCTCCCATCCACTGATTTTAAGGGGATGAAATGTTTTCACGAGCCACTCCCAAATATAATTTCCCAGTTTTCTTTTACTTCTAGGTAGCAGCCTATAAGGCCTTTTTTTTTTTTGTCTATGAGTTCCCCCGCCAAAATCAGGGTTGTCCTCACAGACCCAAATAGAGGAAACACCATGCTAATTCAGACACACATCTTCTCTCCAAAATGCATTGAAATATATATTTTGATGCACTTTCGGATGCACAGCTGGGGCAATGCCACCTCTTTTGCTGCATTGCACTATGACACTTTCTGTGCCACAGCATCACATGCCAAACAGGGAGCATTGGCTTGGTTGGCATGGAAGCAGGGATGCAGTCCCTCTTCTCGCACCCATACATACACATCCTTTCCAACAACTTTTCCACAGTTGCCAAGATGTGCAGTGGGGTCCAAAAACTCCTGCAAAACTTTTATGCAAAGGATTTGTGCCGTTGACATGAATACCATGAGCTCATTTGATTATTTCAAAGAATGACCACTTGCTGTGTAGACTTAGTCTGCTGGCCAGGAATATAAGGGTTAGGAAAAACAGAGCATTTAAAGCCATTATAGCAGGTTCTTCATCTGCTCATGAGGCTAGCTTCCTAGATAATATGACAGGCAAACATTTTATCCGATCAAATGCTGGGTCAGCTGTCAGTCTACACCTTACTGCATTCTCCAGGTGAGCTACCTACTTTTTCAAATAAGTATTATATGACGTGAATCCATTTTTACAGCCATTCTTTATATTTAAGAAAGGCTACAGGAGAAAACACAAATGCAGACAAGGAGGTTTTAGAAAAGGAGGTGACACAACAGGAGCTAGCCAATCAGCAATGTCTAAAGTTGGCTTTCATTTGTAGGATTGATTTAGTTCAGAGCCTGACCCTGGACAAGATAAAGGTACCATGTTTGAAGTGTATATAAGGGTGTTTTCATTCTGGCCCACTGATCTACAAAGGTTATATCTGTTTTTAGCCTATGAATCCTTGAGGAATAACCACATGTGAGCTGAATCATCAGGGTCATTGGTTTCCCTGTGCTTCCAAAATCCCCCCCCCCAATACAGAGTATTTGCTGTGCTTGTTTTGCTTTTTAAACAACTGCTTCCCATACTTTGCAGCATAAAGAAAACAAAGCGGGGAAGGGGTTAAGGAGCTACGCTGACTGCAGTTTCTCAATCAGCTTTGTGAAGCCTCAGGTCACCTTTGCTCATAAAAACTCTGCACAAATATTTCTTTTTCTATCAAAAAAGGAAAAGGAAAAAAAGAATTCTAATCTGCACAGACTGGTGCCACTCCGATTATTACACATTATTAAAAATTAATTTAGGGTGGTGGGGAAATTGTCTGGTCTTGGCAATCTCATGGGGAGATGCTGTGACAAAATCCTCAGTCCTATCTTGATTACTCAATGCCTAAAATATACTTTTAATACTCTTAATTCATTTCTTTTGTTCCCTACTTCCCAACGCATTGCTGTTTTCACTGGCTGCGGAACAGTTGTTGTGTGTGCCTTAACTAATGGCCCTCTGACATAGTATATATTAAGGATTACGCTTGCAAATTAATTATGTAAATTAAACAAGAATCAATCAAGAGTACTTCCACAACCTGATCGTCTGCATGTTTACTTGGTGAGACATACCAGAGGTAAGTGTGCAATCCAGCTTCCTTGTCATGGAAGCATGTATAGAAAGCAGCTCGCCGATTAACTCCCCATTAAACCCAGAGAGAACCTTCACCAGCACCTTCCTGTCATCATGGCCAGCAATTCATAGCCATGATTGTGGCTCCATCCCAACCAGTCCCTTGACCCCTGCAGGGTCCATAGGACTTAGCCTTAGCTTAGGTTTCATTTGTTTGTTTGTACAGTTCAATAAGGAAGGGTCACTCCCATCATGTTGAAGACCACTGAGAGTTTTTCCTTGCTCCAACAAGCAGTATAGAGTGGTACCTTGGTTTTCTAGCATAATCCATTCCGGAAGATCGTTCAAGTTCCAAAACATTTAAAAAAACCAAGGCACAAAGGGCGGCTTGCAAATTTAATAGAGAAAATTGAGAAAAATACAGTGGTGCCTCAGCGGAAGCTGTTCGACTTCTGAGGCACATTAAAAAATGGAAGGATTTACTTCTGGGCTTAAAGGTAAAAGGGACCCCTGACCATTAGGTCCAGTCGTGACCGACTCTGGGGTTGCGCGCTCATCTCGCATTATTGGCCGAGGAAGCCGGCGTATAGCTTCCAGGTCATGTGGCCAGCATGACAAAGCCACTTCTGGCAAACCAGAGCAGCACATGGAAACGCCGTTTACCTTCCCGCTGTAGCGGTTCCTATTTATCTACTTGCATTTTGACGTGCTTTCGAACTGCTAGGTTGGCAGGAGCTGGGACCAAGCAACGGGAGCTCACCCCGTCACAGGGATTCGAACCGCCAACCTTCTGATCAGCAAGCCACAGAGCCACCTGGGTCCCATGGGCTTACGGCATTCAAAAAAACGAAACATTCGTCAACAGAGACGTTTGAAAACTGAGGTACCACTGTATAAATCTTGACAAATAATAAAAAAAGCAAGAGTGGCATTATTTCTTCCCCTTCAAAAGGAAATCTTTTTAAAGATCATTTTAACTGTTCCCATTTTACAGAATTAAAACAGTGACGGAATGTAATAGATCACGCTTCCTTAAGCCAAATTGGATCATTGGTTTGTCTCGCTCAATATGGTCTACTATAAATGTCAGCGCTCTCCAAGATCCTTCCTAAACTGGCTATCTGAGATCCTTTAACTAGAGTTTGAACCTGCTACCTACCACTGAACTATGTAGTCCTAAGGTGGGGGTAGGCAGTGTGTTGTCTAGGCCACAGTGGGCATGAGTACCAAAGGCCCATGCTGTGAGCATTGCCCATCCTCCACCCTACACACAAGGTAAGGAATCAACCGACTGGAGTGCCAGGGGGTGCTGAATTTATTTCTCCTCTCCTCAGCAGGTTGTACTATTCTTATCTAGTTAGGTCGTCCACTCAACTACTTCTGCCAGAACTGGGTCATATTTTTTTTCAAACTTGAGAATGCCTGGCACCATAGGCACCTACTCTGGGGGCCCCGGGGGCCGAGGCACACACAAAATGTCCATCCAGTCAACCCAACACGGTGTGCTCATAGTGCATAGCTGCCAAGTTCGGGCCTGAGAAATAAGGGACTGGACCGGAAGTAGCAGACCGGAAGTAGCGCTGCCGCCATTTTGGAACTGGGCGGAGCATGCTCAGAAGCTACTTTTGATGCTGCTCTGCCCTGTTCCAAAATGGCTGCTGCACCAGAAGTCATGCTGCAGCCATTTTGGAACTGGGCAAAGCAGCATCAAAAGTTGCTTCTGAGCATGCTCCGCCCAGTTCCAAAATGGCCGCCACGCCAGAATAAACTGGGGGAAAAACAAAAAAAATCCGTTTTTTCGGCTGGGGACAGCTGGAAAAACGGGGGTTTCCCGGGGAATACGGGAGACTTGGCAGCTATGTCATGGTGTCACATGGTTCTCTGAGGCCTGATGGGGTGTGCCGCACCCTGTGAAAGGCCAAACAGGCTCATTGCTGCTGCGGGAAGGTCTGGTGGGGCCGTGGGGCCTTTTGGAGGGTGCACCAGGCTTCATTGGGCCTTGGTGTGCCGTATGATGCCATGCACGTGCCACAACATGCCGTGTGACATCATGCAAGTGATGCACATGATGTCACAAGCACACGCCGGGCACCCACAAGGTGGAGCGGGACCTGGTGTGCCTGCCTGGGCCAATTGATTGCCCAGGTGCAAATCCAAGGTGTAGTTCTGTAATTGCGCCAGGAAGCCTAGAACAATGAAGAACTAGGATTTTTTCACAAAAGCATGGAGTACCGACATCTATTTTAGACAGCTATGACGTGGATTGCTGGATTGGATTACTGCAATGCACTCTGTATGGGGCTGCCCTTGAAGATAACTCAGAAACTTTAGCTGTTCCAAACTGCAGCCATCAGATTAGTGATTGGGGTTCCATTTAGATTTCACATAACCCCTGTTTTAATATAGTTGCACGGGGCCCAATTCAAGGTGCTTAGAAGGTAGTGCAATTCTTTATGTGTATTTTTTTTTTAATTTATTTTTTGCTGTGAACCGCTCTGAGATTTACAGTTGAATTTAATAAATATACAAATTTAATACAAATTTAATAAATAAAGTAACAATAACAATTGCAGCCTAATAATGCAATCCTGTATATAAATGCTCATAAGTACAGTGGTACCTCGGTTTACAAACACAATTGGTTCCGGAAGTATGTACTTAACCTGAAGCGTACTTAACCTGAAGCGAACTTTCCCATTGAAAGTAATGGAAAGTGGATTAATCCATTCCAGGCGGTCCGAGGAGTACTTAAACTGAAGCGTACTTAACCTGAAGCGAACTTTCCCATTGAAAGTAATGGAAAGTGGATTAATCCGTTCCAGACAGGTCCGCAGAGTACGTAAACTGAAAATACTCAAACCGAGGCGTACTTAAACCGAGGTATGACTGTAAGTGCTATTGAGTTCAGCGGAACTTACAGCCAAGGACTAGTCTGTAGTATTGCGGCCTAAATTAGCTAGAATGCTCACTCAAATTAGAAATGCCTCTCTTTTACGCTTTCTGTTCCACATCAACATGGTCACGCATGCGGATAATTAGAACAGGCCAGGTTCAGGAGCAATTTAAATACTGTGTGTGGAAAAGTTAAATGGCTTTAGTTTCGGGATGAAATTAAACATAGCAGAATTCAACAGCCTGCAAAGCGGCCATTGCTCCATGTCTCTTTCTCATGCATTGTACTTGAACACAATGTGAGCCAATACACTGGGAGTTGGTCTGCCTCTTCCACAGCATGCTGACATCACAGCATACATTGTACTGAATGAGACATTATGAGGAGGGGGGGGGGGCAAGCGACACGGAACGAGAGCAGCTCCATGCTGCTTGTAACATCTTGTTGCATGGTTTGGGCTGGTAGCTTCAGGGTTAATTCTCCGTGGGAGAGTGAAAGCGAGGAAACAATCTGGATGCTAGTTTGTATAAAACGAATTTTCAGTGCCTAGCCCACAGACGATCATTGATTGCGGTAAATAAATAAAGCCACTTCTGACTTTTATTGTTGTAGGGAGTAATTATAATTCACACAGCCAGACCTTTTGTGCCACCGAAAGCTTCGTTTGTGGTTTGCATGAGCAGATACATTAACTCCTGTAAGCTCTTTTCATTAGAACACGATTACTCATTGAGGACTGATCAATATATCATCTATACAACATCTTGAAAGTGGATGTCTGGTCTCATTGTGGGCTTACTGATAATGACTTCTTTATTCAAGGCAGCTTGTACGAACAAGAAGATAAAGAAAAGAGGGGAGAATTATAGCATATGCTTGTGGAAGTATTGTAAAGGATATAAACAAACAAACAAAAAAGGTAATAGGAGAGTTACAGGGCAGGTGATGACAATTCTGGAGGAAGAAGAGAAGAGGGCAAGGGAGTAAAAAGTTAAAAAGAGAGGGTGTGTACGGTTTGTGACAGTGAGCAATGTTTGGCGGAACCTTCTTTTGAATAGCAGCATATTCCAGTGCAGAACATCATATTTTCGATTGTTGAGCAATGTCTCAACAAGTAAAATTGATGTGTAAAAATGATGCATGAGACACTGCACTACCTTTGTAACCCAAGAAAATCCTTAATAAAAATAATTTAAAAGAAAAAGAAAAAAGAAAAAAAAAGAAACCATGCTTGGTTTGATGATGATGATGGTGATAATAATACAGTAGTACCTCGGGTTACGAACACGATCCGTTCCGGGTCGCAGTTCGTAACCCAGAAAGGTCGCAAACCGAGCACCATTTCTGCGCATGCACAAAGCGCGCGCGCCGCTTCTGTGCATGCGCCGAAAACACTTCCGGGTTTGCGGCGTTCGTAACCTGAACTGTTCGCAACCCGAGCGGTTTGTAAACCGAGGTATGACTGTACTATATTATTATTATTATTATTATTATTATTATTACCCCACCCATCTTTCCCCAGCCACTCTGGGCGGTTTCCAACAAAATATTAAAAAAACAATACAACATCAGACATTAAAAACTTTCCTAAACAGGGCTGCCTTCAGATGTCTTCTAAAAGTCAGATAGTTGTTTATTTCCTTGACATCTGATGGGAAGGTTTTCCACAGGGTGGGAGCCTCTACCAAGAAGGCCTTCTGCCTAGTTCCCTGAAGCTTCACAGCTCGCAGGGAGGGAACTGCCAGAAGGCCCGCAGAACTTGACCTCACTGTCCGGGCTGAATGATGGAGGGGGAGACATTCCTTCAGGTATACTGGGCTGAGGCCGTTTAGGGCTTTAAAGGTCAGCACCAACACTTTGAATTGTGCTCGGAGCTGAAGAGCCTTGAAATGGAAATAAAATGGTCTTCTCCAACCACAGCTGCTTTTCTCCCACACACCCTTCCCATTTTTTATCCTTTGCTTATCCCATTTTTATTTCTTCTTCTTCTTCTTCTTCTTCTTCTTCTTCTTCTTCTTCTTCTTCTTCTTCTTCTTCTTCTTCTTCTTCTTCTTGCACTATCAATGCACATAAGCACTTTCGGAACCTGCTTCATACTATGTTTGACGTCAATCCATCTGGCTGAGTATTGTCCCCTCAATGACTGCCAGGGTTTCAGACAGGTGCCTTTCCCAGGGCTAGCTGGAGATCTGAGGACTTGAACCCAGAACCTTTTGCATGCCAAGTATATACTCTATCACTAAGCTATAGCCTTTTCAGTCTTATGCAACAGAGTCAGGTCCTTCCACTGCAATGACTGCACTGCATGGAAGCTGTGGCCTGGGGTTGAAATACTTATCTACATACAGTGGCACCTTGGTTTTCAAACTTAATCTGTTCCGGGAGTCCAAAACCATTCAAAAACCAAGACGTGGCTTCTGATTGTCTGCAGGAGCTTCCTGCACTCAAGCGGAAGCTGTGTTGGATGTTCGGCTCCCAAAAAACGTTTGCAAACCGGAACACTTACTTCCGGGTTTGCAGCATTCAGCAGGCGATTTGTTTGACAACTAAGCCATTCAAGAACCAAGGTACCACTGTTTGTGCTAATGGAGTTAGCCACAAATCATAATGAGGCCTGGAAAAGTATCGTGTCCACATTGGTTGTGTGCATGCACACATTGGCTGTGTGCATGAGCAATCAGGATAAATGTTGCATAGGCACCAATCTGAACGAAATATGGGGGGACAGACACCCTCACCCACACTTCTCCCCCCTCCCCACACTTCCCCTGCCTCACGCAACTGGGTGCAGGTCTCGCCTTCCCCCCAACTGCTTGCCCCCCACCTGTGCGCTATACGTTTCTGCCTGCTTGCTCATTGTCTGAAAAGGTGGATCTTTATGTACTGAAAATGGCACCATCCATGCACAACAGGGAGGTAACAGCAGACTCAGGGTTAGCAGGCGCAAGGTTAGCAGAAGTACAAAAGAGTTTTCAGGGTTTTTAGGAAGGTGGAGACCCACTGAGGACTGAGCATGCTCAGAGGACAAGGGGTGCTGTCTATGGGAGTGATGGAAAACCAGGGATGGGGAGAGGAAATGGAGCTGACCCACAGGAAGAAAGCATGGTTAGATTTCTGGAACACTGAACAGGAGCAATCCACGCTGCTTGGGAGCCTGGTAGTTCCAGTGAGCTGAGCTTTCCAATGTTTATGACTTTAATCTAGCGGATGATGTAGTATAAACTGACCCAAAGTTGAAATGCACTGCTTTACAGTGGAACACAGTTGTGTTTTATTGCAGGTCCTTCCTTTTATAAACTATCTTTCAGAATCAAATAAGGCATGGCAGAGGACTGTGCGTGCTATAAATTATAGAAAACACCAGTGCAAAGATATTGCTTAATGAATAAATTAAACATTCAATCATAAGACCAATAACACAGGCAGAAAGAAATTAAGAGATGTAAATACAAAAAAAGAAAAGGGAAAAAAAGCAGAATGAGGCCAGATATTAAATGAATAACTGGTAAGGCAGAAGCAGAGGGTCCTTGAGCCAGTTCAGATCAAAGCACCAGAGTGATTGGAGAAAAATAAAGGCGATTTGTTTTAGATTTCTTGCATTGGGGTGTCAGGGTAAAGTACAAGTTGTCAGAGCTTAGGTTAGACCCGGAGGGTATTAAGAAGCTGTAGGGACTTACAGACTGAAGAAAAGAAGTTGTGCTCTGTTGACCAGCCTGGGGGAGAAGGCTGGGCTCCTAGTATTTATTCCAGCCAGCCTGGCCAATCCAGAGACTGCCTGCCGCCTGCCAATCTTATGCAACCTTTCAGTATATGAGGAAGATTCTGAAACTTGAGTATATGCACTGCAAAGGGATGTGCTTGGTTCATTTGTGGCTGACATTTCTACCTGCTTATTGGAAGGGTTAACTGAGTGCCTTCTTACGCTGATTTAAAATATATAAATGGATTGTGTAAACTTTAATCAATTTTATCAGTAGATAAAGTAGATAAAATCAGTATTTATATCCCACCTTTTCCCCTGACCGGCACTCAAGGCAGTTTACAGCTAAAATCCCATCCCATCCCATTCCATTTATCAGTTGAAGCTATGTTGTACTCAATCTCTTCCCTCACACATGTTTTCTTTACAACAATCCTGTGAGGTAGGTTCAGCAGAGAGGTTGTTAATTGGCTAAAGGTGACGGGTGTATATGTGTATTTGGCATATACCTGTATGTGTGCAGGAGATCAAATGTGGGAGAAACTTCCTGATGTGGAATAGAATGTCCCTATTTTCATCTGAGAAATGTTGGAGGGTATGTTACTAGGACCAAGGTGAAACTGCCATGCTCCCTTGTTATTGTTGTAAAACACTTTGAGGGTTTTTTTTCTACACTCAAGTGGTATATAAATTTTATGAAATAAACTAAATATTTTGCTACTGCCAGGAGCTGCAATGTTGTCAATATGACCTTGTTTTAGTGATAGTACTGGAATGTTTATTTCAGTATATTCTTATATTTGCTAATGTGTTCTGCCGCTATGAATTTCTTTTTGCACTGTTTGATTTCAAAATGCATTCCTGTTTTCATTGTTGTAAGCTGCTTTGAGCATGTTTCTTTTTTTTGTGGAATTATTGTTGTTGTTGTTTAGTCGTTTAGTCATGTCCGACTCTTCGTGACCCCAAGGACCAGAGCACGCCAGGCACGCCTGTCTTCTACTGCCTCCCGTAGTTTGGTCAGACTCATGTTCGTAGCTTCGAGAACACTGTCCAACCATCTCATCCTCTGTTGTCCCCTTCTCCTTGTGCCCTCAATCTTTTCCAACATCAGGGTCTTTCCCAGGGAGTCTTCTCTTTTCATGAGGTGGCCAAAGCTTCAGGATCTGTCCTTCCAGTGAGCACTCAGGGCTGATTTCCCTCAGAATGGATAGGTTTGATCTTCTTTTTGTGGAATAGCAGCATGCAAATGGAAATTACTAATGAATGAACGACTGTCTCAACCAGGCTGGGTGGAGCAGGGCACCACGGCGCCGGCCCGCCAGGGGGGCGCCGCGAGCTGCGCCAGCCCGCTGGCCGGCCGGTCCGCCATGCAGCTGCGCCCACGGCAACCGCGCTGTGCCTGCCCGCCCGCCGCGCAGCAGCGCCTGCGGCAGCCGCACTGCACCCGCCCGCCCACCTCGCTGGGAAACAGGCCGGGGGGGGGCGGAGGGATCCGTCGCACCACGGCGCCAGGGGCGCTTAAGAAGGCCCTGTGTCTCAAATATACACACCTCAGCTTTACTGCACAGCAAATGTGGCTCATGCTTTCAAATCAGATGGAAGCTGATTCGGGAGAAAACACATCAAACAGCTGTATGTCTCAAGAAACTGCAGAACAAATGTGGATTGTGTCTAATGTTATGTGTGCATGGCTTCAAACAACACTGATGGGAGTACACTGGATCCGAAGTAAATGCTAATGTCTATGTGGTCCATCAAGATTCAAGAACAGCTGTTGGGACTGTTCTACCATAGTCTTCTCCTCCTCTCCCCCAAAGCCAAAAATTGCACCACTTAGCTGTTTGCTTCCTACATTCTCCTTTCCAAACAGGTGGCCAGGATTCTCATCCCTTTTTTCGACACAGCTGGATGCTTACATTCCTGTTTCCTTTGGTTGGATTGTAAGCAGGGGCTTCATACAAACCACCAATGAGCAGAGTTCTATACCCAACTAGGGAGATACATTCTCCCTTAGTTGGGTGCAGGAATCAAAAATTACAATTTGTAATCCCCATGAATTTTGAAAAGGTTCAATTTGATTTATGAAGATTTTTTTTAAAAAAACAAAATAAGAAAACTTGGCAAAGAGCTGTTAAGTGAATATAATTTGGTCTCTTTTCAGAAAGCTCTTGTGTAAACTGACAAATTTATGCATTTTAATAATTCTCCAATTTGTTTATTTATTATATTTGTCTCCAATGAGCTCAGGGCGGCTTACAGCAATTTCATCAAAGTTGTAATCTATCACTGTCTGTCCCCGAAGGGCTCGCAATTTAAGTAATGGCTTGAGGAAACAATGCCCAACTCTCCTGTTAAAATCAGTGGGACTTATAATCAGTGTCGGATTCTGATTATTTGCTGTTGTCATCATTGGCCAAGGCCAAAAGATATTCCTCAACCAATGCGTCCATTGGAATATTTGATTATTCTGTTAACACCTGACCCTCATGCTATGCCACATTTTGCTTTTTTCAAAGTAAGTTTTCCACATGCCTCATGAGTAGGCCACTATTTTGAAGAGAGAGAGAAAAACAAGAGATCAAAGCCCGTTTGGGTGTACACTTACCTAAATTGTGAGGTTCTGATCGTTTGGAACATCTCCAAGCACAATTATTTGGTCCAAGTTAATCCAAAATTAGTCAACGGGAGAGCTTTAAGCTTATGAAATTGGTAGGATGTGAAAGTACTTAACCCTGGTTTACTTATTTATGAATATTTATGAACCACTTACTCTTTGGGGAAGAAAATCCATAGTGGTGTACAACTTCTATAAAATATACAATATATAAATAAATCTATGAATATATTCTCTCTCTCTCTCTCTCTCTCTCTCTCTCTCTCTCTCTCTCTCTCTCTCTCTCTCTCTCTCTTGTTATAGAAATAGGTGGTATGCCCCTAAACCCTAGGAATTACTAAGTGCTAGGATTTGGGGTTCTTTGTGATATGAACCCCAGCAAACCAGTCTGGCTGGCTGACGGAAGAGCAGAGCTTTTAGCATTACAATAGAGAGCCATTGAGGGTCCTCAACAACTCCTTGTCCCAGGTGTGACCAGAGATGGGAGATTTGGAAGGTTGCCAAGGTAACTGCTCGGGGGGGGGGCAAGGGGCTTCTGGGAAGAAGAAGGGGGAGATCCATCTTGGGGAGGGTGAAGGAAGGACTGCCTGCCCTGCTGTGGGCCATGCTGTAAGATCTGGACCCCCTCCATGCAGATGGGAGGTGTAAGGAGGCGAATAAACCCTATTTCTCAAAACACAACAGCCTCCGCCGTGTCTTCTGTTCTCCGAAAGGACACAGACCTTGCATGTGCGCCTGTGACGCCATGCACTCTGGCCACTGCTTGGCAGAGAAAGGTGGTAGGCACCAGGCTTTTGTAACAATATACACAAATAAATTTGTGCATTGCATTAACAAGGCCATTGTTATCATAACTACAGTTGAATGTCTGGGTGCAGATTTAGTTAGGTTTTTTTAAAAAAATAATAATGAAACCAAACAGATTAAAATGTTTGAAAGGAATACTTGCATAAGCAGAGCATCAGATGATTATAACCCACCACCACCCATAGCTGCCAAGTCTCCCGTTTTCCCTGGGAAATCCCCGTTTTCCCAGCTGTTCCTAGCTGAAAAAACGGATTTTTTTGTTTTCCCCCGGTTTATTCTGGCACGGCGGCCATTTTGGAACTGGGCGGAGCATGCTCAGAAGTGACTTTTGATGCTGCTCTGCCCAGTTCCAAAATGGTTGCTGTGCGACTTCTGGCGCACTGGGCAAAGCAGCATCAAAAGTTACTTCTGAGCATGCTCCGCCCAGTTCCAAAATGGCGGCAGCGCTACTTCCGGTCTGCTATTTCCAGCCCGGTCCCTTATTTCTCTGACAGCAACTTGGCAGGTATGCCACCATCACACAGCCAGCCTAAATCCTTCAAAACAACCACTCTTTTACTAGTTTGAACAGCTCCACCACAGCTGCCCAGCCACCCAGTTCTTTCTGTGGCTCCATGCCTGACCCAACACATTATTCCAACTCCAGCGCTGATCAGATAAGCAGAGCCAGGGAAGAACCTACATTAGCTCCTCCCCCAGCTGTGCCATTGAAATAAATACTGGCAGGCGACCATACGCAAAACATCACACATTTGCTGCTGCCAGGAGTGCTGGAAGGAAGACTGCTCCCTGCTGCAGGGCCCATTTCCACCTGGCCTAGGGGGCGGGACTCACCCTGAACAGCTAAAAGAGGCTCCTGGGAGGCTGGAGGGACATTGCTGGAGCAACTCTTGGGTTGGGACAACTGGCTAAAATGTTTTAAAATGTTTAAAATGTTTTTAATTTTGGTTCCTCTGTTTTTTTGGGTTGGAGTTGGTGGTTATTTTAATTTGGGTATCACTGCAAACTTCCTCCTCCTCCTCTTTTGATTTATTGGTTTATTTATTGTCTCTATAAGATATTCTGTTTTTTTAATGTTTGATGTTTTGTTATGTTTTTATATATGCTTTAAGCAGCCCAGAGTCGCTGGGGAAACCCAGCCAGATGGGTGGGATAACATCATCATCATCATCATCATCAAAACAACAACAACAACAACATTCCTGATTCACACACAATATATGACTGCTTCCTGCCCCACACCTCTTCTCCTCACCCCCTCTTAACTCATGCCTCCCTGCAAGTAGAAAAGTAGAAACTCATGCCTGAAATTACAAAGGTTTTAACTAGTACCTGTATAGTTGTCTTGCTCTTCCCTGCCCCTCTCTTCATGTTTCCCCCTACTGATGGCATGCCTAAAGATTTGTAAGTCAGAGCTTTCAGACAGGGGAAAGACAGTGGAGGGGAGCACAAACCAATGCGCTCACACAGACAATTCAAGCAGAAGTTTGTGACAGAGGAAAAACAGAAAGGTTGAAGGAAAATGATTAGCTGACAAAGACTTTGTAAAATCATAGCATGTGGAACAAAGACTAATTAGCTGTTTTATGCACATCTGGTTTGAAGGTAATAATGCTGTGTATTAGTACGTTCAGCAGAATATTCCGGAAGGTTTTCCACAAATATAAAAGTAAAGCATAAATTGTTATTACTAGGCGCCAGGGTCACAATAGCATCAGATGTTCATTCAGTGCATTTTTATGACAGGGGATGGGTAACAGCACACAAATTCTTTCTCTCCTTTTCTCACATACGTAATTAGGCATTCAACCTCAGCGAATGCAATGTACAAGGGGTACTTATGATACTGTAAATTTACCTGGTGTTTAATCATGAAGAAGAGAGTAGTCTCTCTTTCACTAATAGTGAGAGTCAGTTGAATCAATAGAATTTGTGCTATCATTTCATCCTATATATTTCAGAAAGGAAGCTAGTTTGTTGAGCCCTGTGGTACCAAACTGACCATTTTTGGAGGCGACAAGTTCTGTGGACCAGAATCCAATTCATTAGATGCATGGCACATTCTCTTCAGCATAGTGATATATGCATCTATTATCTATCTATCTATCTATCTATCATCTATCTATCTATCTATCTATCTATCTATCTATCTATCTATCATGTAGGTACAGAGAACAAAACATTTCTAAAGTGTGGTCAAAAGGCTTTGCTATGATAAGAGTACCTATTAGACTGCTATAAAGAACCAAATGTACACCAGATAAGAACAGCAATCGATTGTTGTAATATAAACTTTCTTTCTTGCTCTGCTAATCACCTAAAGAGGAACAATTATTTCCTTTAGGGTGAATGATAACCCCCAATCTCACTTGAGTCTGAACTTAATAGATAGAATCAAATTTGCTAATAAATTCTAAGCAGATTCATGCGATAGCATCAGTTTGAAGTGTTTTTGCTGAACTTTGATGCCAGCAGCAGAAAGTCTTGGGAAAGTGAAATGTACTCCCACCGGTATCAGAATGTTGCCGTTTTTAAATTTAAGTCCAGTCGCGGACGACTCCGGGGTTGCGGCGCTCATCTCCCTTTACTGGGCAAGGGAGCTGACGTTTGTCCGCAGACAGCTTCCTAAACGGCTTCTGGCGAACCAGAGCCATGCACGGAAATGCCGTTTACCTTCCCGTCGGAGTGGTACCTATTTATCTACTTGCACTTCCCGCTTGTGTGGTACCTATTTATCTACTTGCACTTTGACGTGCTTTCGAACTGCTAGGTTGGCAGGAGCAGGGACCAAACAATGGGACCTCACCCTGTCGTGGGGATTTGAACTGCCGACATGATTGGCAAGCCCAAGAGGCTCAGTAGTTTAGACCACAGTGCCACCCGCGTCCCTCTGATTAGCATAGCTGATGTTATTTGGTTCTGTAACAGTGTTGTTCAAGTAGAGCAACTGCATCATGGGTACTCAAAAGTATTGAAAAGGACGTCAAAAATGGTGTCCAAACTTTTTTTGAAGAGGGCCAGATTTGATGAATTGAAGGGCCGTGAGGGCCGACCAAAGTAGGATTGAAGTTGCTGAGCTTTTTTAAGGGTTGAGGTTTTTTTAGGATTGAAGTTGTGGATGTTTTTTTTAAAGGATTTTATCCCAGGAAATAAATTGCCATAGGGGCCAGATTAAACCAACCAGCAGGCCGTATTAGGCCCCCAAAACGGACTTTGGGCATTTCTAATCCAAACCCTGCCAGTTCAGGAAACCCAGTACAGCATTCCTATGTAATAATATTGATGGTGATGGAAGTACAGAGGTACCTCTACTTACAAATTTAATGCGTTCCGAACACACATTTGTAAATCGAAAAAAATTGTGAGTCGAATCCCATAGGAATGCATTGGGTAAGTCGAAGCAACCCTATCTAAAAATTCGTAAGTAGAAAAAATGCTATCTAAACCGCATCCAAGATGGCGGACGGAGCTCCATTCGTAAGTAGAAACATTTGTAAGTAGAGTTATTCGTAAGTAGAGGTACCAATGTATTCATAACCTGCTTTCAAAACAGCAATAATGTATAGCAAAATTTCAAAATAATGCATGAAAACAAAAAAAGTGTAAAAACTAGGATAAACCAAACAGCTGAAAGCGGCGCAGCTAACTTCACTGAAAGATTTTCTTTAAAAGCCAGGATTTGGATGCTCAGCAAAACAGGCAAACAGTTAGGCAAACATATGAATCTTTGTGGGAGGTGAATTCTACAATGTAGGTGCTACAGTCCATCCTTGGCCCATTCCAGGGTAGGGTATGAAGGGACCTGAAACAACCACCTTGCTGAAACTAATGCAGCCAGTGCCAGGTGAGAGACTACCTGGAGTTTTCATGTACACTGCTTTATGTTCCATGATGGAAGAAAGATGGTGCCTTAGACCTGGACCATGGGGTGACGTAGGAGCTAGTAACTAGGAGCCATGGAACCAGCAAGAAGCATGCACTGAAGAACAGGTTGGGATGGGATGGCAAGCCTGAAGAATAATCAAGGTGGCATGAATGCACCAGAGCTCAATTACTGAAGTAAGGCTCAACAGAGAGAGGAAGCCTTTCATGTTCCTTTCTGCACAAGAAGATCCAATGGCCAGCTTGGGTGGGTGGAGTCAGCCCAGTGCTGAGAAGGCTGCCACCTCATCCCATGGGGCAGTGGCCTCATCAGTCCCTAACTATGGGATATAAATGAACCAACTCTTTCTTCCAACACTCTTCTTCACTCCCCACTTCTCAGCCTCCTGAGACTCCACTCAGTACTCCACTCATTCACTTTGGCTCTCACCCAGGGCCCAAACATACTCAGAGCACTAGCCCACCCCAAATGTTAAGACAAAGAGGAGTCTTGGAACCTACTGACACCCACTATGTCTGAGAAAGCTTCTTCAGGCTGCCTGCAGCTGAGTTCCATTCAGCACTCATCTGCTGTATTGCCAGAGCCGTCTTTCCTATTGGGCTTACTGGCGCATTGCACCAGGGCGCTGGCCTCTCAGGGGTGCCCCAGTGAGTGGGGGAGCTGCGCGGCTTTGCCGGCGGCCTCCCCATTCCCTGCAGGCCCGCCAGCTGTGGCCCGTCAACCATATGGCTGGCGGGTGTGCAGCTTGCCTCCCAAGCCTCCGTGGGAGGAGAGCGATCCCTGCAGAGGCTTGGGGAAAGGTCGACAACTCTGGGAAGGGGGGCGGCGCTGGAGGGATCTTTGAACCACAGCGCCGGATATGCTTAAGACAGCTCTGTGTATTGCACACACCTAGTTCCAGGCTACAGCAGGTTTGGTTAATGTTTAATAGATTATTGTGTTTTATTTTTCTGTTGGAAGCTGCCCAGAGTGGCTGGGGAAACCCAGCCAGATGGGCGGGGTATAAATAATAAATTATTATTATTATTATTATTATTATTATTATTATTGTTGTTGTTGTTGTTGTTGTTGTTGTTGTTGTTAGGTGAGCTTCCGAGGGAGTCCCAAGGAAGCTAATTTTTGCACATGTATGGCTTGGTATTGCAGGCACCAAGCAACGAGTGCCTATATGAATCAGTTCAGAGCAATCCTAGTAAATGGAGAACCTCAATTGACATTTGCATTTGTGATGTCTCCACCTTCTGCTTTCCATATACATGAAAATAATAATTCATGGATTTTTGATCAATAAACTCCTTGTATTTTCCCTTATCTCCGTAAAGCCCTGTGATTAATAGAGTAACACATAAACCTTAGCAGCTCAAGGCTGGTGGTTGCTATAAAACTGATGCGTATTGATGTATTATGAATGTGGGTTAAGTGGACCTGTGCAGTCTTATGCCTGTTCTGAAGTGTCGCGGCATTGTTTTGTTTATTTTAATTATAAATCAATTTATATCTCACCTTTTGTCTTAAAGGGGGCTTCTCAGGCAGCTTATAATTATGATGACAAAATATACTAATTATACAATGAAAACAAATGATGTAGTATCAGAAGCATCAATGCCCTCATTGGCAAATTAGACACATTACAAATATAATCAACAGGTAAATTCAGTGCAGACCCAATGCCTGACAAAATGAAATGGTCACAACAGCACACCTTAAAAACACCTGAATTTTTATGATTTTCTTAGTCTCTTTAGGGGGGGATTGCACACCCCAGGTCAAGAATAGAGAACCTTTCTAAAGCTGAGGTCCACATACGCTTGGGGAAAACCTTTTAGGGTCCACATGCCACTGGCAGAAATGACCAGAGGCAAAAGTGAGTGGACAAATGGATATGACTCTTGCCTTTGTACAGACTACATTTCAGCCATTCACAAGCCAGACATTTCTCGGCACACACACCTCCATTCAGGAGGCATTGTCTAGGACACATTCTAGCTAGACAAAAACACTTCAGGCAGGTGCAGGGCAGGGCCACTGTGGGGTGTGACCTAGGCAGAGTCCCGAGGGTTGGATATAAACACCTGGAAGTCTGCATTTGACCCCTGGGTCTCAGCTTACCCACCCCTGGTTCTAGGTCTTAGCTGCCAAGTATCCCATTTTTCGCGGGAAACCCCCGGATTTTAATCTGTTTCCCGCTGTTCTCCCGAATGGAGAAAAATCCCAGAAATCCCCTGGATTTCCTACCTGCCAGGGAGCCTTCATTTTGGGTGCTGCTCTTCCCATGTGTGGGCACCCGAAATCGGGCAGAGCGGCACCGGAAGTTGCTTCTACGCATGCCCGGCGGCCATCTTGGTGGTGGCCGCATGGAAGTGGCTGTCCCCAAGATGGCTGACGCTATGCAGCCACCACCAAGATGGCCACCGGGCATGCGTAGAAGCGACTTCTGGTGCCGCTCTGCCCAATTTCCGGTGCCCACACATGGGAAGAGCGGCCCCGGAAGTTGCTTCTACGCAACTTCTGGTGCCGCGGCGCTGCTGATCCTGCATTTTTCAGTGGGAGACTTGGCAGGTATGTTCTAGATGTTAAAACTACTAAAGTCCTGTATCTCCTAACTGTATCTCTGAAGGTGGCAGAACTTTGAGAAATGTGTTGTGTGATAAGCACAGTGGGCGGGCAGGTTCACTGGAGGCCATCACTTAAACCCCACACAAAGCCCTGGAGTGATGTCACAATGGAGCCATTATGATAAATTAAAATGGCTGCTTACTACTGCCACCACCAGCTAAACTCACAGCCAGCAGCTCAGGGCAGGTGTCAGCACTTAAGGGCTCTGCTGGATTGGGTGTCAATGTTCACATCACGTCTTAAAGGCATGTTGACAAACACTCAGTTGTCCGTACTTTCCTCATGCCCTATCTCATTCTCCTCCACTGCTCACTCTTTTTCATGCACTACATTTTCTACCACCTTTATTTCTTTTTCAGGTCCCCTTTTTTCCTGTGACATCACTTTTTCTGAGTGATGGTTTCCTTGTTTACTATCAGGCTTAAACAGGTCTTGATCGACTCCTTGGCAGACCACCTGCATGAGGTCCAATGATGAACAGGCCAGACATGAAGCCTTAGTTGGGCAGGTAATGGTGTCCCTTCCAAGTCAAGGGACACCATTGGCCATCAAGTTATTTTGGCACCTGAGGCAGAAAAGTTGACAAGCGGCTTTCTCCCTCCTTGCCAGTAAAAATACACTGATACAGTGGTACCTTGGTTCTCGAACTTAATTCGTTCCGGGAGTCTGTTTGACTCCCGAAACCCTTACCTTCCAAGTCCCGGACTGCAGAATCCAGGACCGGCAGCCGTGTGACACCGGAAGTTGAGTCGATGTAACTTCCGGTGTCGCTTTGCCCTTCTATGGGCACCAAAAATGGTCGCCGTCGACACCGGAAGTCGCGCCTATGCACTTCTGGTCATGCATACATGCGACTTTTGAAGCCGGCGGCGGCCATTTTTTGTGCCCATAGAAGGGCAAATCAGAAAGAAAAAAAATGGCTGCCGGCAGGAGAAAATAACGGAGAAAAATGGGAGACGAAGTGATACAGGGGACCACCGGGAAAAGGTAAGTAAAAACGGGGGTTTCCCGGGGAAAATGGGGTACTTGGCAGTTATGCCGAAACCATCTGAAAACCAAGTGTTCGGCTTCCGAAAAACATTCGCAAACAGGAACACTTTATTTCTGGGTTTGTGGCGTTTGGGAGCCAATTTGTTTGACAACTAAGCCGTTTGAGAACCAAGGTACCACTGTAATAAATTAAGTAATGAACAATCTGCTGCCCTTTCATGACATCCAAAATCTGCTGCCTGGGGGTGGAAGCACCTCACTCTACATTATGGCAGGGTTGCCCCATCCATGGCCGATATTTTCTGCAGCCCTGCAGAGAAAGAGTGATATGGTAGAGAAGCTTGAACCACCATTAACAATTTTCATGGAGGGACCCAGATAAGCTTCCCAGAAAAAGCCAGGGTGTTAGAAAGCCACTGAGCGAACGGATAAAAACGCAATCTGACGAGGAAATGAGTTCTAACATTTATTTTAAGCGTGCAGCAAAAGCACTTGTGAAAACACCGCACCCCATTAGAGCTGCTTTTGAAAAGCTGAGCAGACAAAGGCTCAAAAATACCCAACCGGTTGGCGAAAGTAGGATACAATACTCCTCACTCTCCCCTCAAATTCATCTTTTGCTGCTTTGCAAGGCGGGCAGGCGAAGGAAGTAGTTTTCAGATACATAACCTCCAGCTTTTTGGCTCACCTGGTGGGCTCCCCTTACCCACCGTGCCCTGAGTGGATGATTAAAAAGAAATGGTGGGCTTAAGTGTGGGGTAAGTGCAGGGTCTCTGGAGCATTGCAGAGCACTGAACCATGCTGCTACAGCTGTCTTCCAAACAAGCCCGACATTCTTTATTTATTTGTTATGAAATATTTATGGATGTTATGAAAGGTTTAAAATAATGTGTCTGTCTCTCTCCTTCCTATTTCCCTCCTCCCCTCCCGTCTCTTTTTGCCCTAGCACACTCTTTTCTAATGCATAAATAATTCTGGCCTGTGGACAGTGGGACAGCACATTAGGTGGGATGTTTTCGCTGTATCACATTCTTTCTGCCTGAGAGAAAATATCATTCCTAGTAATTTTCTACACTTATACAATCTGCGTTGACAGTAAATAATTGATGTATGAATTTAGGACTAAACTCCAACACAATATGACTTTATGTCAAAGGGTTACTCCCAGCAGATTTTGAGCTAAATCATCTTGCAAAATGGGTTCTTTCAGTGGGAAAAAAGGCTTTTTGAATTATTTTAATGGAAAGATGGGACCTCTGCGTAGCTTTCCTTTTGATGAGGTCTTGTTTTGCATGACTGGTAATAAAACCAAGCAATCTACCCATTATAAGATTGGAAATGTTTCATTTGTGATCACAAATGGATTTTTTTTTTTAGACTGACACAAGCTGTTTTTGTTCCTTTCATTCTCTCCCCCCCTTTTTTCTATCTATTTTTTTAAAATATTGTGGTAAGAGAGAGTTTGCATGTGATAGGGTGCCCTCTGCTTTTCATCCCTGTATCTTCCGCACAAAGTACAATTACATTTTAAATTACAAGCCAGATATATTTGCAACTTAAAGATACATAACAGGGAAGAAAGGCTTCAAATAAAAAGATTACAAATCTCCTCCGATTGCCTCAATTAAAATCCTTTTCATCCCTAAGGGAAAGTAGTTACCATCCAACAGAGGGTAAGAAAGCAAAAGAACAGAGAATGGAATCTTTCATGATACAGTTGGAAGTAAAGCATTCTATACCTATTATAGACAAGACAGGAAGATCAAAGGAAAGACATTACTTCAATGACCCATAGTCAAATACTATTTTTGCATTTTTTTATAAAATGTACAATAGATAGAAGAAATGAATGTTCTGGATTTCCTTTTAATATTCTGCTTTTGCATCATTGCTGATGCAGCAGGAATATGTAGAGTGGGTTTTTTTTTTTTACATTAAAAATATAATTACAGACTTTGAATAAATGTCAGCATTATTATCTTTGTCATGATTTCTTTGCTGCTTAAAAATTGTAATGACACTTGTTCACTTAAGTTAAGCCTCCACTTACAGGAAAATAATTGAATTTGTTGTGACAGGTAACCTGCATGCTGGTAAAAGTACCTATTGTGAAACTGGACAAAATTGCCTCTTGGGACAATAAAAAAAACAAAAGCCTGGCCTTTTCTTTATCAATGATGGAGGAAATATCGAACTGAGACCATGTGCTGTAGATGGCGGTCCTGCCTCTAAGGAAAAAAAATAACAATAATAACGATTTGAGCTTTCATCAAGAAGAAAGAATACCCTGTCCCATTTACTTCAAAATATAAACCAACTTTTGCAATAAGGCATCTCTACAGAAAGCATCAAGAAACATTTCCATGTTTTGATGATTCCATGCGGTGACTGTATTGTGTAAAGAGCTGCTCTTTTTTGTTTTGTTTTGTTCCGTTGCACAGAGAATTTCCTGCCTGCATGTCACATTCCTCGGAACGGTCAGTCCTGGCATAGAAGCTTAGAACGAAACATATATAATCCAAGCTCTCATGTATTACAACTGTTGAATGGAACCACGGCCACGCAGAAGAGTTTTCATCAGCTTCCATGCAATGAACATTTCTTATGTATTTAGCCTTGGAATTTATGCCCTTCTCATCATGCTATCATCATTCAAGGCAGTTTTACATATGAGTAATTTTCTACAGGACTCTGGAGCCGTCAGATACATGGAAAGGTATTACTTACATAATGAATGCATGGGCTGTATCCAAAGCGGCATAGAGTCACATTCCCACCAGGGCAAAGACTTCCCCCTTATTCAACGAGACTTTCTACCCCTCTCATCCCCCTCTGCACCCTCTCAAATCTGTTCTAGAGGTTCGCCATGTCACAAAGTAGTGATCTTGTGAGCAAGTATCGCTAGGTGGGGCCCCTCAGGCGAGTGGTAACAATTAGTCCCCAAAGTGGGAGCATGTGATGGGGTTGGTTAGTTGCCTGCATTCCCCAGTCTCTATACAGTGGTACCTCGCTAGACGAACTCCTTGTGGCAAGAAAAAATTGCAGGACAAAAACATTTTGCGATTTTTTGGCAGACTCGCAAGACGAAGTTTTCTATGGCCGTGCCAACCTACAGCCTCTTGAGCCCCTTCAACCTACAGCTCTTAAAGCCAACTTTGATTGACTGCACCTGGTTAGCAAGCATCACTCATGATCAGCCCGGGACAAGGGGTGTGACTCAACAGGAATGCGGAGCAGCCGAGAGTCTCCAACCCAATTCACTACACCTGGGTATCCTCCCCACTAGCCAATCAGTACTCAGAACACAGGAGACCCAGGAAACTCCTGACACAGGTGTGTGAAAAACAAGTTATATCATCATGAATTAAAGGTAAAAAGGTAAAGGGGCTCCTGACCATCAGGTCCAGTTGTGTCCGACTCTGGGGTTGCGGCGCTCATCTCGCTCTATAGGCTGAGGGAGCCGGCGTTTGTCCAAAGACAGCTTCCGGGTCATGTGGTCAGCATGACAAAGCTGCTTCTGGCAAACCAGAGCAGCGCACGGAAACGCCGTTTACCTTCCCGCCGGAGCGGTCCCTATTTATCTACTTGCACTTTGATGTGCTTTCGAACTGCTAGGTGGGCAGGAGCTGGGACCAAGCAACGGGATCTCAGTCCGTTGCAGGGATTCGAACCGCCGACCTTCTGATCAGCAAGCCCTAGACTCTGTGGTTTAACCCATAGCTAATTCATCATGAATTAGCAAACCTTAAACCAGAGATGTAAAGGGAAAGAGACATGTCATCTAACTCCTTGAAATTACAATGGTCTTCCGTGTTTCCCCTACACAGTCTGAGTCCAGACCTGGTTTTGGGACCAAATTGTCCTTGGTCATATTAACAGATGCATTTTACTGAGGAAGGGCAAGGCAGAATGTGACTGCTGCTTCCCCCTGATCTGACTGCAGCTTTCAATACCATCAACTTACTATTGCAATCTTATTGGATCAAGTCCATGGGTTGTGGAGTCCCTGTTACAGTGCATCCGCTCCTATCTACATGGTTGGTTCCAGAAGGTGGCATTGGGAGCCTATTCCTTGTACCCCTGGCAGCTATGCTGTTGGGTTGCAACAGGGTAGCATATTTTCCCCAGTGTTGGTCAACATGTACATGAAGCCATTGGGACTGGCCACTGGATTATCTAGAAGTGTCACCAATATGTCGATGAAACCCGGTTCTATTTCTCTGTCACATCTGAATCAGGTATGGCAGTGTAGGTCCTAGATTAGTGCTTGGATGCCATGGTGAGCTGCATGAGGGTCAATAAGCTGAACTGAATCCTGACATGATGGAGACCTTAGAATCATAGAATCACGGAATTGTAGAGTTGGAAGGGATCCCAAGGGTTATCTAGTCCAGTGTTTCTCAACCTTTTTGGGGCCACGGCACACTTGTTCCGTGAAAAAAATCACGAGGCACACCACCATTAAAAAAGTTAAAAAATTTAACTTTGTGCCGCCCTATATTATAATTATGACTGTAAGAAACACTTGCCAAATATTGCTTTCCGGCGGGCTAGTGTTATGAATTGGCGGCCGCCAGGCTCGTTTGCATTGAGCTTTGGGAAAGAGGAGGAGAAATATTGCTTTCCGGCAGGTCATTGCTGTGGATTGGCGGCCGCCAGGCACGTGACAATGCAAATCGCCCTTCTCGTCGCCGCACGTCGCGGCACACCAGCCAGCGTCTCGCGGCACACTAGTGTGCCACGGAACAGCGGTTGAGAAACGCTGATCTAGTCCAACACTCTGCAATGCAGGAATCTCAAATAAAGCATCCGTGACAGATGGCCATTCAACTTCTGTTTAAAAACATCCAAGGAATGAGAGTCCACCGCCTCCTGAGAGAGACCGTTCCACTGTACTGTCAGAAAGTTTTCCTGATGTTTTGTCAGAATCGCCTTACTTATAACTTGAAGCCATTGTGGGTGGGCGGTTCACTGGTCCAGAAATTAGGCAGATTGTGGGTGCTGGACTGCAGTGTTCATGCAATAGGCCTGATTTGTGTGATCTTCCCACACATAAATATATTAACAAAATCATAATACTTCCGCTTCATTTGTGGCAATGTGAGATTTTTCTATTCTGCTTCCTGCAGAGGACTGATGAAAATCTGATAATATCAGGCAACTTTCCTTTAAATTAGTTCCGTAACATCGAACCCAAAATGAAACAACATCTCATCTAAACTCTTGTCTAAGCAAGTTGCACTTACTGCTACACACATGTGGGGATGGCCCTAGAGAATATCCACTAAATTAAACAGGGCAGGTCCAGGTGCAACTTGGTGATCTACTAAGTTGAATGCATCCCACTAGCTCAGGCATCCCCAAACTGCGGCCCTCCAGATGTTTTGGCCTACAACTCCCATGATCCCTAGCTAACAGGACCAGTGGTCGGGGAAGATGGGAATTGTAGTCCAAAACATCTGGAGGGCCAAAGTTTGGGGATGTCTGCACTAGCTATTCATGGGTGATTCCCCTCCTGGCTTTGCATATGAAGGCATGCTGTGAAAAAAGGCTGGTTTTTACTTATTTATCATATACTCGATAGCCCCTGTAATTTGATTTGGCGGGTCACAAACTGTGTAGGCTTGGACCAGACTCTGTTAGTTTGAGAGGGTATTTTATTTTATCTCAATGCATTAGGAATGAAGTTTTTTTATCAGTTAATTTCTTCTAAGATCAGAAGAGGGGGCTGGAGACAGAAAATCTGAAGCTCTGTGCAATGCAGCTTACCCAAGCCTTGCCTGGATAGCATGTGCTTTTCCTGTAGAGAGGACAGTGATTTGAACAAGTGGGTGGAACAGGTTGATGTTTTCTGGGAATGTGGCACACTTAGGGGAGATTTGAGCTGTAAAGGTAAAGGGTAAAGGGGCCCCTGACCATCAGGTCCAGTTATGTCCGACTCTGGGGTTGCGGCACTCATCTCACTCTATGGGCCGAGGGAGCCGGCGTTTGTCCACAGCCAGCTTTCGGGTCATGTGGCCAGCATGACTAAGCTGCATCTGGCGAACCAGAGCAGCGCACGGAAACACCGTTTACCTTCCCGCTGGAGCGGTCCCTATTTATCTACTTGCACTTTGACATGCTTTCGAACTGCTAGGTGGGCAGGAGCTGGGACCGAGCAATGGGAGCTCACCCCGTTGCAGGGATTCGAACCGCTGACCTTCTGATCAGCAAGTCCTAGACTCTGTGGTTTAACCCACAGCGCCACCTGGGTCCCTGATTTGAGCTGTAGAAAAGGTCTAAAAGACTCAGTGTAGAGAAGAACTGGGAAGAAAGATGGCTAATTGGTGGATTTTGCTTTGAAACGTGTTAATAAAAAGCTCTTAGAAAACAATTGCTGCCTACAACAAAAAGTTCATTTCATCGTGGTCTTAGACCAGCTCAGCTACCATACAGAACTGTTTCTATTTGCATCTTAATAACAGGAGATATTAGAGATGTATCAAGAGAGCAGGAGCATTTCGTCTGCAATAAAAGGGGGTGGCAGATGAGCTGAGCTGTGCTATAATGTTGGTATCAGTGGAGTATGGTGTAAGAAGCAGTGTCGTGTAACGGATATTGTTGGGATGGCCAGCCTACAACCCACCAGCAAGCACACCAGCCCTGTACTGAAGCCTTTTGCTCCCTTCTCTAGTCTCTACCCATCCTGAGCAAAAGAGAAAGTTTAATGGAGCTTCTAGCTTTGTGGACCACAAATTGAGGCTGAGGGCAGGAAGAAGTCCTCTTTCATGCACACCTCTTTGAGCTTCTCAGCAGAAGGGCAAGGTCAGTGCTGACTCCAGAGGGTGACAAGTTTGTGCATTTGCTGGATCTCCAAGACTATCCAAGGACTTGTTGCTCCAATGGCATCACCATTAAGTTGGATTTTTTGAATAGTCAAGTTACTTTAGAGCCGATCTAATGTGAATACTGTCTGTTTAAGAGAAACAGGTGCCGGTGTTTCTGTTAATTGCTCACAGGCGTGGGCTCTGCTTCTTGTATATAAGGCTCTGCCAGAAAGCCTTCTGTATCTCTTAGTTAGATCTTTCAGTTTGATTCATCTCTTAGTTAGATCTTTCAGTTTGATTCATCTCTAAGTAAATCACTCTCTCAGTTGTTCTCAGTTTAAGAGATTCCTTAGTTGAATCTTAGTATGATAGCTTAGTTATAATGCCAGTTTGCTGTTAATTCTCGGGT
This sequence comes from Zootoca vivipara, assembly GCF_965207765.1. NCBI lineage: Eukaryota > Metazoa > Chordata > Lepidosauria > Squamata > Lacertidae > Zootoca > Zootoca vivipara. The sequence goes on along the minus strand of NC_142591.1, from coordinate 9,227,627 downwards.
AGTTTAATGGGAGTTATGTGGGAGTTTGTGGGAGGTTTGGAATGTGGGAGAAAGCATTTATCTTTAGTTTAAAGTCTCTTTAGATTCAGTTTGTTTTTCAGTTAAAGAAACCCAACCGTTTGTATTTTCATCTGCCTACTTTTACAAGTGTGCAGCTAGTAAGGGGTTTCATATAAGGGAAATAATACCCTACGCTCTTGGTGGTGTTTTCTTAGCCAGGTCAACTTCTGACTGTGTATACTCTGTGTGAAGCGTACTTTAAAGGGTCGCTGTAAACTGGGATATATGATTTAGATTAAGCAAGTTTCAATACCCAGTTTTCTCCAATATTATTCTTATTATATATATATTATTTCTCAATACATTATCACTGGGCATTGACCTGTCCCCTAGATGGTGAGAGCCAGCATGCCAGAATTATTGGTTTGCATATCCTGACCAGGGCTGGTCCTATTATTAGGCTGACAAGAGGCAGCTGCCTCAGGTGGCAGCTGCTGAAGGGCAGGGAATGGCAAACCTGTGTGTACTTCATTGCCTGCCCTGCACCCTCTAAACCAGCCCTCTCCCCTCGAGTTTGCTGCGGGAAGATTCAGCTGCCAGTCTGGTTGGCATTTGTACGTGGAATGGGAGGGAGGAGGCTACATCTTGTCCTGTTTCTCAGGAACCATATCTGGGGGTCACCCTGGCCCCACTTGAGGCTAAGAAGCCCCACAGAGGGCACCTTGCCTTTTCTGAGACCCCACCCTGATCCTAGAACTGGTACTGGACAGAATAATAATAATAATAATAATAATAATAATAATAATAATTTATTATTATTTATACCCCACCCATCTGGCTGGGTTTCCCCAGCCACTCTGGGTGGCTTCCAACAGAAATATTAAAATACACTAATTTATTAAAGATTAAAAGCTTCCCTAAACAGGGCTGCCTTCAGATGTCGTCTAAAACAGTGGTTCCCAACAGGTGGTCCGGGGACCCCCAGGGGTCCGCGAGCTATGCCAGAGGGGTCCTCAAGATCCTATTAGAATAAAAAATATATTAAATATATTTCGTATGATAACAGATTTTTTGTTTTGGCCGCTTCCTGCATGAGCAGAGTCTAGCATAAAACTAGAATTAGATAGAGGCAGTAGTTCTGCTGTATGCCGCAAGGACTACAAGAAACTTGGAGATAAGGCAATGAAAAATATCCTTCCATTTGCAACCACATATCGGTGTGAGCAAGCATTTTCTTCCATGTGTTTTATGAAAAACAAATATAGGAATCGGCTCAACATGCGGTCGGATTTCAGAGTGAAAGTTTCAAGTTTGGAATCTAATATTTCAGAAATAATGGACTCAAAGGACAGATTTAACTCATCTCATTAAGAACTGAAAATTAAAACTAACTGTATACTGATGGAGTACTCTGTTGTAACTGTAAAAAAACGTATAAATATAAAATATAAAAAGACTCTTAATTTGGCTCTCATTTTTTAATTTTAGGATTAGGAATTAATGGGGGTCCTTGTCACAAGAGCGGCTCGATGAGGGGTCCTCGAGAAAATTTTGTTGGGAACCCCTGGTCTAAAAGTCTGGTAGTTGTTTTTCTTTCTGACATCTGGTGGGAGGGCATTCCACAGGGCGGGTGCCAATACCAAGAAGGCCCTCTGCCTGGTTCCCTGTAGCTTTGCTTCTTGCACTGAGGGAACCGCCAGAAGGCCATCGGCACTGGACCTCAGTGTCCAGGCAGAGCGATGGAGGTGGAGACGCTCCTTCAGGTATATTGGACTGAGGCCGTTTACAAACAGTATTAAGTAAATCGATGCTGTCATTTATTGTTCTCTCACAACCTCAACCTGGTAGGAACCATTAGCTGCTGCTGCTATCAGTTTGGTTGACTGGTGCATGGCCTCTGCCATTCAGATCCACAGGCAGGGCCGTCTTAAGCATATCTGGCGCCCTGGTGCGACGGATCCCCCCGGTGCCCCCCGCCCCGTTTCCCAGCATGGCGCCCCCCTGGCACCCCGGTGCCCTGGCACCCTGCACCACCCAGCCTGGCCATAGGGCCGACCCTGTCCACAGGCAGCCATCAAAGGAAAAAGAAAGTTCTGGTAGCTGAATGCACGCAACCACAAAAAAGCAGCTGAGGAGAGCAGAAATACATTCTCCTTGAACACGTTGATTGCTGCGATCTGTGTCTCTCTGTGATAGAAACTGACTGTGTCATGTAAACTAGTCGGTCAGTATGGCCCCCTCTCCTCTCCCCACCCATCAAATGGGCCTCATTTCATCCCTTAGCAAGCAGAAATAAAGAACGATCCCAGGTGCGAGCATCTTCCTCTAAGGTGTTGGATCAATGACCCATCTTCAGCATTCGTTGCTTTCTCTCTTTGTCAGTCTGTCCCTTTGAACACTTGAGCATCTTCAAACCTTTCTCCCCACTACGGCAAATGCTAGAGGGCAAAGCCTTCTCCCCCTTCCCTTTTGAATGTTGCTGATACACCAAGTTCTTTCCAATCTCCAATAACAGGCCCCCTACAATATAACTGGAAGGGCCCGGCTGCCAATCTATAATGTTCCTGGCCATGATTAATCTGATAAATAATAAATATATCAATCTAGTCTTTTAGACAAGGACAAATTCTTACCAGCGGGGAGGCGCGAAGCCTCTTTTACAGCTGCCTGTAGTGCTGGAATTAATTATTTAATGCTTAATTCTTCGGGAAATGAGAAAGTTTTGATTAATGTTGTCCAGTGTCATTTCTCGCTTGTTTGATATGTGTCAGATAATTTTTTTCCCTGGCAGTCGCTCTGAAGAACCCAGAGGCAACTGTCACCGGGATCAGACACTGAATTTCGAGAGATTAATTGAAGTGAAAATTTAGTAGTTGAATGTTCCGTTAAGTGCTGCCCTGAACTAACCTTTTCATGGGCTAAATTTAGCCTTTTGCGTGGGTGGGTGTTAACATTAGCCTCCCATTGCCCATTTTCCAAAATGTTTATATTAAATGCTTCAAGAAATCATATTTTTCTTGTTGTACTTTTGAAATGGCTTTGTGTTCGCATGATTTATCTATTTAGGGTGGAGTTGCTAGCATTTTTTCAGGGAAGCTGGTCCTCTGAGTGGGAGCCAGAGCAAAGAGAGAGTCTTAGCAGAACTGAGCAGATAAGAGACAAACCTGTTGTGAATATGGTTGGATCCTGGTAGAATCGGTTACATCATGACTTGATGTTTACTGGCTTTTCCAGACCCTAAGCATTAACTATCTATCACAGGGATGGGAGAACCTGAGGGGAGAGCAGGATTTACTGGACCCACCCCCTCAACCACATCACTACCCCGCTATGTTGCTGCCCTCCATGAGTTGGAGGAGAAGGTCTAATGTGAGGATCCTGAGGTATATTCATGGACTTCCTGCCATAGCTGCCAAGTACCCCGTTTTCCCCGGGAAACCCCCATTTTTACTTACCTTTTCCCGGTGGTCCCCCATATCACTTCATCTCCCGTTTTTCTCCGTTATTTTCTCCTGCCGGCGGCCATTTTTTCTTTCCGATTTGCCCTTCTATGGGCACCAAAAATGGCCGCCGCTGGCTTCAGAAGTCGCATCTACGCATGTCCAGAAGTGCATAGACGCGACTTCCGGTATCGGCAGTGGCCATTTTTGGTGCCCATAGATGGGCTGAGCGACACCGGAAGTTGTGTCGAAGCACTTCCTGACATGCGTACAAGCGACTTTCGAAGCCGGCGGCGGCCATTTTTGGTGCCCATAGAAGGGCAAAGCGACACCGGAAGTTACGTCGACGCAACTTCCGGTGTCACATGGCTGCCGGTCCTGGATTCTGCAGTCTGGGACTTGGAAGGTAAGCTTCCTGCTTCAGATCTTATATTTCAGACACGTTCAACTGGTCGACTGCGATCAACAGGTAGATCCCTGGGGTGCTCCAGGTTGATTGCAGGATTAGAAAAAGTGATTGCTTGTGTGTTTCTGATTGATCGTGCTGCGCCCCACCCCCGTTGTTATGTCACATAGCCCCTGCTGCTGTGAAAACTTGTGTTCCCTCACTGGCGGCATAGTTTTTGAAACCCTCTCCCCCAAAAGCTTAACAACTCTGAGCACTACCCCCCCAAAAAAAAGCTCAACAGTTTTAGGCAATCCTTCCCAAAAGAAGCTCAACAACTCTTGGCAATGTCAATGGCATAGCTGCCAAGTTATCCCTTTTTTAAAGGGATTTTCCCTTATGCTGAATAGGCTTCCTCGTGAGAAAAGGGAAAACTTGGCAGCTATGGTCAATGGGTAGATCACTGCCAGTTTTATTGTACTGGGAGTAGATCGCAATCTCTACAGAGTTGGACCTGCCTGAATTATTTCATTGTGTGGAGGGAAGTGGGGATGGGTGAAAGAGGTGGCAGGCCAGTGAGGGTGGCTCATTTAAGTGCACAAGGGACTGAATGTTTCAATAAGACTTCAGTTGAGATTTTCAGACAGTGATCTAGATAGGGGGAGTCCTCTCCACCCATGTGGTATAATATCACATGATATTATATCTCATGAGCATTGGTGTGAATATTTGTAATTTCCTGGTTTGGCTATATCATAGAATAGAGTCATAGAGTTGGAAGAGACCATGAGGGCCATCCAGTCCAACCCCCTGCCAAGCAGGAAACACCATCAAAGCATTCCTGACATATGGCTGTCAAGCCTCTGCTTAAAGTCCTTGCCACGGAAGACACTTTGGGATCCCGCAACAAGGTGGGGCTCGGCAGCCCCCACAGATTACGGACCAGGCCTTTCAGGGGAAGGGCCCCCCAGTCCAGAGGAGGCCTTGCCCCCCCCCCAAAGCAGCTTTGGGGCTGCTGAGGCCTCCAGCCCCCCCCCCCGGGACTCTTCCCCCAATTGTATGGATTTTGTTTGTAAGGATTGTGCAGATCATAATGATCAGCTGTATTTTGACATGAGTGCCTCATTCCCCCCCCCAAAGTTATTCCCCTTTTTGGAATGATTGGAGTGATCTAGCAAGTGAAAGGTCCCTAAATAGTCAGCATTTAGCAGACAGCATTTAGGCTGTCACTTAAAGTCAAGTGTTTTGAGACCTCGTGCATTTTGGAAGTGGTTTTATTTCTCCCAATTCACTGCTTGAGAAACAAAAGAAATGGGTAAAAATTTGCTGGTGTAGTTGCTCCTCTGCAGTGGATTTAGCCTGCAGAATTAAGGCAAATGGGTCTAAGGGATATTTTGCTGGGCATTTCCCAAGCTTTGGTTTGTGTCTGTGTTTTTAAAGAAACATTTATAATTTACGGTTGGTTTTTGCAGAAGTGGATGAAATTTCCAGACATGTTTGATCTGTTGCAGGGGTTGTAATCTATCAAATTTTAAAAATGCAGTTTTCCTGCACTGGCAGTCTGTAGTTTTGAGATGGGGAAAACACGGATCACTCAATGTCCTCTACTGTTTTGTGGGTCAATTGGAGTCAAAATTGCAGAATCAAGAGGGGAGCCTCTAGGTAAGGAAACTAGAAAAGTCCAGACAAATTGGTCTATTGGTTTTTGTGGTTTTAAGTAAGAAGACAGGCAGTGGATACTAAGGCTGGTGGAGCAGTACCCTGTTCACCCTGATGGCCCAGCCTCAACTTCCATTTGAGTTCTGAATAGCTCAAATAGCTGACTCAACATTTTCTGATATTTTGGTTGATCAAGGTATATTCTGCTGTAGATTTTGGATTGCTTCCTTTACTGGACCAACACAGCTACCTGTGCTTTTTGTACTTCCTTATCTGGAATCCAGAGGCAATGTTAATATAGATTGTAAAGGAACCATAGCATCAGAGGTTTGATCTACTTTAGTAAGGTACCATGGACTGAGAGTGTTCATACCATGGACTCATGGTCTAACAAACACTGTAAAGTCTCTGGATGGCATGGGACTGGTATAAATGTTAGACAAAGGGTTCCCAAACTGTGGCCCTTTTCATTCATGTGGTCTGACATGGGCCACGTGTGGTTGAAGTAAAGACAAGACAAATCCATCTCATTAAATATTATTATTGACTTTAAATTGTATTTTAATTGCTTATTTTATTTCTTATATTGACTTTAATGGCATTACAATTTGAATTCTAAAAATACAATACAGTGGTACCTCTACTTACGAATAACTCTACTTACGAATAACTCTACTTACGAATGTTTCTACTTACAAATAGAGCTCCGTCCGTCATCTTGGATGCGGTTTAGATAGGATTTTTTCTACTTACGAATTTTTAGATAGGGTTGCTTCTACTTACGAATTTTTTCTCCCAATGCATTCCTATGGGATTCGACTTACAATTTTTTTCGACTTACAAATGTGCATTCGGAACGCATTAAATTCGTAAGTAGAGGTACCACTGTAAAAGGTTACAAGAAATAAAAGAAGCAATAAAAATATGATTAAAAACCACACGGCTTCTTACAGTTGCTACAAATATGCAGAAAAATCATTAGGGGATCTGCCAAGTACCTCAGCAATTTTCAGGTGGTAGGGGGAAACTTTCCATAGGGGGAAAGTTTGGAAATCACAATACTGGGCATGTTGATTTCTTTTGCCTGGTCAACAGATCTAGTTCCTTCTGCTTTCAGCACTTTGGGCTCCTGCTTTCACTGGTTGGAGGGATCTAGCAGGTGAAAGCCCCCTAAATTGTCCCTGAAAGCTACAATGATGTTGTAGAGACCATCTGTGTTGTACCAAGACAAGATGTCTGACTAGAAGTCAGTGAAAGTAAAACAAGCAGAGAAATCTCCACTTCAAATATTTGTGGCAGCCTTAGTCAGTTAATGGGGTGGCAGGGCAAATGTAGGGACATATTTAATGAAATCCACAGGCCTTCTGATCAACCCCTCCACAAGTTTTATGTCTCCTGGCCTTCTTACTGTTAAATAGGCACACATGGGTGTCCTCTGTAAGGGAGAGACTCCAAAAGTAAGGGGATTGGGTGCCCTCTTCCCCTGGTAATTTGCCTGCTGGGGTGTGGGGTGCTAGGCTACATGAACTTTCAAATATGGAATGAGTATCAGGGAGTGCCTGGTGCTGCCCAGGAATTTGTAGAAACCCCCAAATATTTTGATTTTAAAACTGTATACTGTAGTGCAATTTCTGAGTAACTTGCCAAAAATTGGGTGAAGTCATGCCAAAGTCACATTTTGCGGCATCCAGACATTGGTCAAGATGGCTGCCTGCCTCCCACCTCAGGGAACCGTCATGCCAAGTTAGGTTATGATATATTGAGGGCCAGCTGAATCTATGCCCCCAAATAGATGAAGTCACATCAAAGTCATGTTTAGATCCATCATCTTGATTCAAAATGGTGACTGACACTCGAACATGGAAGAAGACCACTGCCCCCACCTTGGGAAGCCACATGCCAAATTTTGAGAGATGTCCAAACTCTCAGAGAAGAGGCAGCCAAACAATGTCCCAAAATATAGAGTAGATGAAAGCAAACAGAAAGGAAGACGGAACCACCAGGGAGTGGAGGACCATAGGAGTCTGCTCAGATCACTTACAGAGGCCATGCTTAAAGAACTGGCAGTGGGTATAATTAGTCTGGCACAAACACGAGGCAGGGCCTTTTCCATGGTGGTTCCTTCCTGGGAAACCCCCTCCCTCAGGAAATGCATTCAGCTCCATACCTATTTTATTTTAGGCAGCCCCATAAGACATATCGTTTCCAATCTACCTTTGGTTAGATAGTTGCTGCGGTTTTGAATTTGCTTTTGTTACATTTATGAGTCAGACTGTTGTGTGTTACTTTGTTTTCAGGGTTCTCTATTAGTTTTCCAGTTTTAAAAATGTCTTATATGGTTTTGGTGAAGTTACTTTATTGTGTTTTGTTATAAATTTTTTTATTGTGAATTGCTTTATGGCTTGGTCCTGAAAATCAGCTTTGAAGAATAATGTGCAATAAGTAGATAAAATATTTTAATATTGAGATTATGCAATATTATGAACTTTATGAATGTGATATAAAAGTATGGTTTGGGGCACAACCAAGCCCAGTTTGAGAAGTTGGAAGTCCTATTGATGTGAATGATAAAGGCTTAAGCCTGTGTGTATCTCTCCAAGTGAAGTTGGTGGGATTTTAAAGTGCTTAAATTTGGCAGGATTGTGCCTTACATTTCCTGTACTCAGGGCCGGATTTAGGTTTGATGAGGCCCTAAGCTACTGAAGGTAATGGGACCCTTTATATGTCCAGCTGTCCTTTGTCAGCAACAAATTGTTTGTGTGTGTGTGTGTGTGTGTGTGTTGAATATATGCTATATGGTAATTTATGGACCTAATAGGTTTCTAAAGTCATTTGCATATGTTGCCATGCAACCAGTGCATGCAGAATGTAGGCACCCTATATATAGAAATGAGAAAAACAGTGATATTTTAGGGAGCAGGCTAGCGGGCGGAGCCCATTACTTACATCAGGCATGTCCAACAGGTAGATCGTGATCTACCGGTAGATCACTCGATGTCTGCTGTAGATCACTGGTAGATCATTGGCTCCCCCAAAGAAGCTGAACAACTGTGACTCCCCTAAAAAACCCTCAACATTTTACCTCCTCCCTGAAAAAACTCAATAACTTTGACCCGAACCCCCCCAAAATGGGGCCTTCCTCCTTCCTAAAAAAACCTCAACAACTTTGACCTAACCCCCCCCAAAAGGGGGTAGATCACTGCCATTTTATAACTCTGTAAGTAGATCGCAGTCTTTTGGGAATTGGCCACCCCTGACTTACATCATTGGAGCCTACACAACACAAAACACAGTTGTCATATGTCGGATTTATTTTATTTGTTTTTTATCTTATATTTTGGAAATGTACATCCAAGTTTTTTTCCTTTAATTTTTTTGGGGGGGCCCCAAGAGAGTGGGGCCCTATAGCTTGTTTAGCTTATATGTAAAACTGGCACTGCCTGTACCCTATGAAGATGGATTGTTCTTTACCCCATATATGGAATGATGCGTATAAATAGTTTAGAACTGTCTTTAGGCATGTTTTGTCACGTGGATTTATCTTAACTAGGCACAGTAGAAAGCACTCTGATACAAGCTTAAACATTTAATGACAGCAGAGAACAAATCAATGCGTATAAACATCTCTGTATATTTTTGACATTCACCCCCCCACACACCTTTGTGAGATCAAATCTGTTTCTTGTGGCTCTTTTCCGCAGAAATGTGTACTTAACGAGGGTGAAATTAATAATCATGCCGAGTCACAAACTGGGAGTCAACCTTGGAGCAACAAGCTCACCTTTTCTAAAATAAATAAAGCCTTAGAACAAAAAAAAGGGAAAGATTTGCAATGTGTGAATGCGACTTCAAAAGTTGAATCTGTTTAGGGAATTTGTATTTTCTGTTCCTATTTGCATTTTAAATAATTAAAACATTAAAACTGAAAAATTTATAAATGAGGGCTGCTAAGAGAATCCTGCTTGGCAGACAATAGAAAATAAATTATTACCCTGCTAGGTTTGCTTTAATGTCATATCCGTCACTCTCCCCAAGGTGGGTTTATTAACATACCAGGAGCCCCCCTGCCAATCCCTCCCCCCCCATGCACTTTCACTCTCTGCTACTGAAGAAATGAAGGTCTCTGGGGGACTTTGATCTCATTGTGCAAACTAACCCAAACAAAACCTCTGCTGTTCTCAATATTTTTTTTTCCTGTTTAAAAAATTGGGTGTGTTTGCAGGGGTGTGAATTCATGTGAAGAGTGACAGAACCCTTTGTCCGGCACAGCTTTGGCTGGTTGTAACAAGCGTCAAGACATTAGACACAACAAAAGCTGGACTGACAGTATCATCAATCACAGGACTGACAGTCGACTTCAGTTTGTTTGTTCCACTCTGCATAATAAGTGATTGGATCAGGTTTAATTAGAAATTGGGTAATCAATCATCGCCAACGAGGCAACTCAGCTTGGGATCTAGATGTTGCAATGGGGGAGGGAGGGGAAACTTCCCTCTAAAGGTGGGTAAATACACAAACGGGGAAGGTCTTCCGCTGACGCTGTGGAAGACAGTAGGAAGATGTCTACACAGTGGCACATCACAAAGTCACCCGCACCTGTGCAGTTTCCATTGGACATCTGCGTTTTGACATTTTACTTCCACTGCAGAAACACTTTGCAGGAGAATGTAATGTATGAACCTGTGGGAGCAAGACAAAGCAGTCAAATTTATGTATCGAAGCCATTTAAACAAAATAAAAAGTCACCGTCTCCGCCTCCAAAAAAGAAAACAAAAAAAGAAAAGACCATATGCTGCTGCCCTGATGAGTATTTAATAATCATAATATTTAGCATTTGGATTTTTTAATTTCTCACATATACTATATCAGCTTTCCTGACCACAACAGACCCACAGAGTAGACGAGTGATACCATCTCCATCTTGTAGTGCCTACAAAGACTGATGGTTCAAAAGCACCTAATAAACCATGGCTCCCCTTAAGGCAGGGACCCAGGTGGCGCTGTGGTTAAACCACAGAGCCTAGGGCTTGCTGATCAGAAGATCGGCGGTTCGAATCCCTGTGACGGGGTGAGCTCCCGTTGCTCGGTCCCAGCTCCTGCCAACCTAGCAGTTCGAAAGCACGTCAAAGTGCAAGTAGATAAATAGGGACCGCTACAGCGGGAAGGTAAACGGTGTTTCCATGTGCTGCTCTAGTTTGCCAGAAGCGGCTTTGTCATGCTGGCCACATGACCTGGAAGCTATACGCCGGCTCCCTCGGCCAATAATGCGAGATGAACGCGCAACCCCAGAGTCGGTCACGACTGGACCTTATGGTCAGGGGTCCCTTTACCTTTTACCCCTTAAGGCATGGAAGGATTTAGTAGTAAAAAAAATATGCAATCAATTTCATGACAACGTACGTTTAAACGTACGTTTAAAGCATGTGACTTCCCACAAGGAATTCTGGGGCCTGTGGTTTGTTCAAGTTGCTGGAGATGGTCACTCCATGTTTGGATTCGATGGTTGTTTGAGCCAGCCACAACATAGGGAGGGTGATAGGTAGATGGAACAGCATCCACTGGGATGAGATGTGGTGAGGTGAGAGGGCAATGAGGTGGGAAGAGATCCCAGTTCTACCAACCTGGAGCTCTCAAAACCCTACTCCAGGGATGCCAACTTGAATAAAAGATTGGGGGGCGGGTAAGCCCCACCCTGCATAATTGATACAGCCCATTACACTCATAAAGTGTAGTGGGGGTTAAGGACGAGCTCAAAAGAAATCTGGGAGGGGGTGGGCTGTAGTTAGGCTGAGTCATGGGGCGTGCCATTGATTTTGATTGACAGCAGCATTTTACTTAACGCCCACGTTACTTTCCCTCACTCTCGAAAAGCCTTTGAATCTCCCACCTGCCCTCCGCTGCTTTTAGGCTTAGTTGACACTGCTTGCCCGTTCACGGGGGTCGCCTGTATTCAGGGGCCCAGTAGGAATTTTGCCACTTGGCTGATTGGCTGTTGCCATTTGGTTTTTGCCTACTGACAAGCAAATTGTCACAACTTGTTAGGTTGGCCGTTAGGCTTTGGTTAAAAATCGGTATAGGAGGGGCATGGCATAAAAATGCCTACCCCCCTTACTTGCTCCTTATAGAAGTATTCCGTTAAAGGAATCCTGGGGCTCAGGGACTCTAGTCCATTCATCCTGCCATAGGCAAGGATGGTGTGGCCATTACAGAGCCGAGCCTTGGGGAACACTCCTTGGGGGAGGAGAGTGCCTGTGAACAGTACCTCCAATCCCTTGGGGTGTTTACTTGACTTACCTACCATTAGGTAGGTACTTGACTTACCTACCATTAGGTCCTGACCCAAATGGGTCAGATGGAATGGTCCTGACCCAACGTGGGTCAGATAGAAATGGTCCTGTCCCTTAGAGTGGACAGATGGATTAACCAAAGCCTAAGCCAACACTCAGAATTAAAATGTATTTTTGAATAAAGTTGTGGCCAAAATAATGCCAAAAACCCAAACCTAAAATGTCGTGTCAGTTGTGAGTTATTTTGGGATTTCTGGGAGCTTTGTCACGCAAATGATGTGGTGCATGCACACCCTTTGAATGGCAATGCCAATCAACTTTTGGGGGCCTGTCCCCCTCAAATATTTTATGGGGGGCAAAGATCCTTCAGACCCTAAGAGTTGGCTCCTATGCCCCACACATTCGTGGAGGAAGACGACTGCGGGGGGAGAGCACCGCCCCCGGTAGCACGATCCTGGTGGGGTGACATCGCAGCTGTTCCCCCGCCCACGCCGGGCGCCACGTCCCCGCAGAAGGCGTGCCCCACCCCCAGGACGCGTGCCAGCCCCAACCCTGCCTGATCTCCCCCCCCCCCAGTGCCAGAGCATGAAGCTCCACCACTGGCCTCACACCGTCTTGCCTTATTAAGGTAAATGGCATTTCCCTGCGCTCTGGTTTCCATCACAGTGTTCCGTTGCACCAGAAGCAGTTGAGTCATGCTGGCCACATGACCCGGAAAGCTGTCTGTGGACAAACACCAGCTCCCTTGGCCTGAAAGCGAGATGAGCACCGCCACCCCATAGCTGCCTTTGACTGGACTTAACCAGTCAGGGGTCCTTTACCTTTTCACCTTTACCTATTAAGTGGGCTGAGAATCTTAGATTCCTCGCAGAGTGACAATTCCCAGCATCCTTTATATTTCCCATAACTCTTCAGAGGAAGCCATGACTGTTAAAGTGGTATAAGAATACAGTGGTACCTCGAGTTGTGGATCTGATCCATTCCGGGGTGCTGTCTGCACCCCGAAAAGTCCGCAACCCAAGCGGAGCTTTTGCGCATGCGTGAAAGCACGATAGAGCGCTTTTCTGTATGCGTGCGTGACGAAACCCGGAAGTAAACACTTCCCATCTGCCACGTTCGTAAGCTGGGAAAACGCAACCCTCAGCGGACGCAACATGAGTTATGACTGCACTTTAAATGTACAACATAGATGTGTTCAGACCACAAGACATAAACTATTTCAAAGACCTGAATGAACAAACATGTGGCATCACAAAGATGGTGCCAGGCAGGTTGTTGCATAATCAGAGCCACAACCACCAAGTCCCTCTTCTTGGTAAAGGTGCAAGAACTTGAGGAAAGAGACAGGTGAAGGAAGAATATGTCACATTTTATGTGACATAAGTGATTTGAGAATACATCCGTTACAGTCTTCCGAGGCATTTGTTTTCAAGACAGCATATGCGTATTTAAAGGTAAAACCACACCTACTATATGCCTCAACACATTCCACATGCGCTGCATCAGGAGGATTTTAGGTATCAAATGGCAGGACAGAATTTCAAACAAAATGCGCTCTCCCAAGCTCACATTCCCAGCAGATTTACGCTCCTGTCCCAGAGACGTCTACACTGGCTTGGTCATGTCAGAATGGAAGGTGGTAGGACCCCGAAGGACGTGCTCTACGGAGAACTGGCGATTCTCCTCTCTCTCCCCCCCCCCATCTCAAAACTATAAAGGCTGTCAGTGCAGGAAAACTGCACTTTTGAAATTTGATAGTTTACAACCCCTGCAACAGGTCAAACATGCCTAGAAATTTCATTCCACTTCTGCAAAAAAAACCAACAACAACCTTGCCCTGTAGGAATCCCTTGCAGACAAACGCAGTGCCTGGAGAATAGGGTGGATTTGATTTAAATCAAATCAATTTAAATCACGATTTAAATCACTAGTCAATAAGACTTGATTTAAATCATTTTACTTTTTTTTACAGAAAGATTCGTTCTTGCTGGTATAATCTTAATATTTACAACCAGATGAAGGTTCCATTTTTTGAATAATAAATTTTCAGAGTAGTTTTTACAGTTATATAAAAAATTACTGATGGAGTTATACTATATTAGAAATACATAGACAGATAATTATGAAATTATTGTGAGGTTTAATAAGTCAACTGTTTATATTTGGACAACTTTTCTGCTGTACTTTGTTGGAAGGAGAAAAACAATCATTTCCTTGATAACAATTTTAAAAATATATTTTACTAAAACAATAACATTATAGCATATGCACTATATCCATGTTTGTTAACTGATGTGGCTAAATGGTGTGGTTTTTTTTAAAACAAACAAACAAACAACAACCTTAGACTGAGTTTTAGCACACATGAAAAACTTAAAACAAATCCTTATTTCCTGATGAATAGCATTTGGACTATAATGTAACTTAAATAGAAAACTATCTTTAGAAAGAATTTTCCTCCAAAAGCATTTTATTTTAAAAATCCAATTTAAATAATAATAAATCTGATTTAAATTTTTAAAATCCATTTAACAAAGAATCATTGATTTTTATCCACCCTGCTGGAGACTAGCAGTCAATAAGTGTATCCATAGCAGTGACCAGAGAAGAAATGGCCACTGAGAGGAGCACAGAAAGAAGAAATGCCATGATATATCTGCAGCAGCACAACTAGATGCCTTTATCTGCCTCAGCTGCAACGAAACATGTCTCTCCCGCATTGGTCTCTACAGCCACAGCAGGTGTTGCAACCTTCCAATAGCTTGACCTCACCCCCAAAGGTGTAGTCCTCCATTGTCTCCCAAGTCAGACGGATGCCAGCAGTGATAGGGAGAGTGAGGTGATCTCTTCAGGTAAGGATGGAGAGATTTGTCAATTTCACCTCTCTCAGTTTCTCATTCTTCCAATTTTAAATTGAGCTCTCCACACATCTGTAGTAATCTGCATTTTTTTTTAAAAAAATCCTCGTGAAAATGTGTCAGTGTTTTGTCCAAATTTCTCCTGATAAACCCATGTGGACATCCAGTTTTGACTACTACACTTTCCTGCAAACAATGTCCTTTAATATACAGTGGTACCTCGCAAGACGAATGCCTCACGCAAGGAAAAACTCACTAGCCGAAAGCGTCTAGCGATTATTTGTTGCCTCGCAAGACGAAGCTTTCTATGGCCGCGTCTCGCAAGACGAATTTTCCCCCCGCTTTTTTTTTTTGCTGCCTGCCGTTTGTTTCCGCAAGACGAAACTTTTCGTAAGACGGCACGACCCGCGGAACGAATTATTTTCGTCTTGCGAGGTACCACTGTAGTGCATTATTATACATTCTTTTCACCAATATTCATCTCCCTGTACACTTTTCTCTATTATATGCAATTGTGTAAGCATGGGTTGGTTGGAGAGCTGCATGGCAACATTCAGAGAAGTGTGAATTTCAAAGGGCGGCTGTGTTCTGGTTCACATATTGTTCTGGAAAGTGCAAATTTGTCAGATTCGTCTTTAAATGCAACCTGAATCACATCCCCCCCCCCGGCCGCACTAGCCTGAGGCAAATGATTCTGGGTGTAATGAAAGGGCATTGCATTATTAGCTATTTGCTTTGCTACTATAATATTTTTACGGCCGCGGAAAGGGAGAGGCTCTGGTGGGATTTGTTGCATTAGGTGCTAAAATAACAACCTGTCTTGGGTACTGTGTATTTTGACGGTGGCAGCATTTGCTGCTCTGCCTCAGGTGGGAAAACATCTTGAGCTGGCTCTGCATACATCTATCTTCACTCCAGAGGGATGTGAGTGAGGCCCTGAACGGCGAAAACCTAAGCACAGAAGATGTGAGACTGAGGAAGTGTGAGCGGGTGCAAAACCCTCATGTAAAGCAGAAGTTGCATCAAGTTAGACTGGTGACTGGGAGCGGCCGCCAAGACCGCATAACACCGGTCTTGAAAGATCTACATTGGCTCCCAGTACGTTTCCGAGCACAATTCAAAGTGTTGGTGCTGACCTTTAAAACCCTAAATGGCCTCGGCCCAGTATACCTGAAGGAGCGTCTCCATGTCCATCGTTCTGCCCGGACACTGAGGTCCAGCACCGAGGGCCTTCTGGCAGTTCCCTCGTTGCGAGAAGCCAAGTTGCAGGGAACTAGGCAGAGGGCCTTTTCGGTGGCGGCGCCCGCCCTGTGGGACGCCCTCCCAACAGATGTCAAAGAGGAAAACAACTACCAGACTTTTAGAAGACATCTGAAGGCAGCCCTGTTCAGGGAGGCTTTTAATGTTTAATAGATTACTGAATTTATTTTTCTGTTGGAAGCTGCCCAGAGTGGCTGGGGAAACCCAGCCAGATGGTTATTATTATTATTATTATTATTATTATTATTATTATTATTATTATTATTATTTGGAAGGAATGAACAGGGAGGGAGACTGGCTGGAAGCCAGGCTGACTGAAGGCAGTCATGGACTTGAGGCAAGGATGGTTAGAGGCCTCATGGAGCTGAAGAGACAAGGAACAGTTGTGGCTAAGGATTTGCGTTTCCAGCTGACTAGTAGAGACCAGCCTCAAATATGGAAGGGACAGTTTCTTATATTTCTGACCCAGGTGGCGCTGTGGGTTAAACCACAGAGTCTAGGGCTTGCTGATCAGAAAGTCGGCAGTTCGAATCCCTGCAACGGGGTGAGCTCCCGTTGCTCGGTCCCTGCTCCTGCCCACCTAGCAGTTCGAAAGCACACCAAAGTGCAAGTAGATACATAGGAACCGCTCCGACAGGAAGGTAAACGGCGTTTCCGTGCGCTGCTCTGGTTTGCCAGAAGCAGCTTTGTCATGCTGGCCACATGACCAGGAAGCTGTCTGCGGACAAACACTGGCTCCCTCGGCCTATACAGTGAGATGAGCGCCGCAACCCCAGAGTCGGACATGACTGGACCTGATGATCAGGGGCCCCTTTACCTTTACCGTATAGCCCTTGCACACATTTGAGTACGTGAAGATCTCTGGGCAGCACAGATCAAAGGCAAGGACCTCTCCGCAGCCTGGGGGCTCCATTCTGTTGTGAGCAACCATCTAGGAGCTACATTCCTGTGGCCATGGTGGAAGCTGTCGTGGCTAGAGGCAACAGAGCGTGGAAAAATGGGTGCAATCCTTAATTTTGTACAGCAGGCTCCATTTCAGCCATGAAGAGTCAGAGGGTTTGACACGCTTTATCTAGGGAAGCAAGAGGCACCACCACAGAGAAATGTAACATCACCAGATGTCAGATGTGGATATCAAGTACAGTCGTACTTTGGATCCCAAAAGCCTTGGTACTCGGACCTTTTGGCGCCCGAACGCCGCACACCCGGAAGTGAGTGTTCCAGTTTGCGAATGTTCTTTGGAACACGAACGTCCGACAGGGCTTCCGCGGCTGCAGAAGCTTCCTTCAGCCAATCAGAAGCCACACTTGGGTTTCCGAACATTTTGGAAGTCAAACAGACTTCCAGAACAGATTCTGTTCAACTTCCAAGGTATCTGATTAATATTTCAGAGAATATTTGGTGAATATGCAACTTTTTTCCTTCTGAAACACAACCCTGAAGATTTTGTTTTAACGTCAACTTATTTCATCTCTAACAGTTGCTTTATTGGGACCCAGCAACACTATACATTTAAAGCAGCACCATACCACATTAAACAGTCATGGCTCCCACCCTCCCAATAATTGTAGCAACTTTAGTTTGTTTGCTTATTTATTTAATTTCTATACTTCCCTTAATATGAGGATTAGGTAAAAGGTGAAGCCCTGACGGTTAAGTCCAGTTGCAGACAGCTCTGGGGTTGCGGCACTCATCTTGCTTTACAGGCCGAGGGAGCCGGCATTTGTCCGCAGACAGTTTTTCCGGGTCATGTGGCCAGCATGACTAAGCCGCTTCTGGCGAACCAGAGCAGCGCACAGAAATGCCGTTTACCTTCCCGCTGGAGCGGTACCTATTTATCTACTTGCACTTTGACGTGCTTTCGAACTGCAAGGTGGGCAGGAGCAGGGACCGAGCAACGGGAGCTCACTCCGTTGCAGGGGTTTAAACCACCGACCTTTTGATTGGCAAACCCAAGCGACTCAGTGGTTTAGACCACAGTGCCACCACACATATTCCCAACAGAGAGCTACGATTCCAAGCGTAGTTTTAACAATCAATCCCTCTTCCCAGGGAACTCTGGAAATTGTAAATACAGAGCTGAGTAGCAACAGTTCATCAACTTTAACAAATCACAGCTCCTATGATTCTTTGGGGGAAACCATGGCTGTTTAAGTGGTATATACTGCTTTAACTGTATTATGCAGAGGGGACTTCAGTGTCCTTTGGTGTAAATGTTTCAGAGGTCTCTAGTCCATTTCGGCTAGGCATGTAATAGTATATCTTAGGGTGGAATAATGTTCCAGTCATTTATATTTATCTATTTTACAGTGATACTTACAAATCCATGGATTTCTACATCATGGATGAAGCATTTTGTACCTGAACCAGAAACATTTTGTCCTGTCAGTTTGCTGACTTTCACCAGATTCTCAGTTCAAATATAATTTCTGTTCCCTCTAGGCCATGCTGGTTATGGGTTTCTCTTGGTGTCCTCACAGCTCATTTTATTTAATCCTGGATTAGCCTTGTTGCTCTCCGCTACCTTTTCAAGTACTGTAATGACTCTCTCCCCTTCCCTCCCCCCAATACAGTTTGAGAAAAAGAACCTATTACCCATTTTGACCAAAGCAATTCTTAATCATAGTATTCCCTCCGCAAACATTACATGGGCCTAAACAGGCGGAATGCTTTTCTGCACCATCTTGACATTATTACAAGGAAGTTGACTTTCTCACAGAGAAAATTTGACCTCTGTGATTTTGTCGTTGCTTTTGTATGTTTGTTTCCAGATAGGATGACTTTGCTGCCCAATGCTAAATAGTATGGTAATGTTCCCTTAATTTTGTGAAGCGAAAGGTTCCCTAAGAAATACAAGAAAATTTTGAAATCAAAGTCAATTGACTGGAATATGGGCACTGTGTTGAACTGTTAATCCTCAAAGCTTTGCACATAATCCAATATGACTCAGATATTCAAAATGGATTCTGATTCTTCCCCCACCCCCATTTATCTCTGCGAGTTTTGGTTTATTGAATGGCATGCACAATGTCCTTTTGCTCCAGAGCCGGTCTACAAATTTTGCTATGGAGGTAAAAGTCTGCACTGCTCCCCGTACCCCCGATTGTGAACTCCAAGGAATATATATAGGCCCCTGACCATCAGGTCCGACTCTGGGGTTGCGGCGCTCATCTCGCTCTATAAGCCGAGGGAGCCAGCATTTGTCCGCAGACAGCTTCCAGGTCATGTGGCCAGCATGACAAAGCTGCTTCTGGCGAACCAGAGCAGCACACGGAAACGCCGTTTACCTTCCCGCCAGAGCGGTCCCTGTTTATCTACTTGCACTTTGATGTGCTTTCGAACTGCTAGGTGGGCAGGAGCTGGGATTCGAACCGCCGACCTTCTGATCAGCAAGCCCTAGACTCTGTGGTTCAACCCACAGCACCACCTGGATCCCATATATATATATATATATATATATATATATATATATATATATATATATATATATTGCAGGCATTCATTTTATCTGAAAGAATGGTTTATCCACATCTTGCATTACATTACTATACATTTAAAATATATACCTTACAGGTATAGGTCTGCCATACTATAAACATTAGTCAGAGCTACATCATTTGCCAACACTCGTTATGTGAAAAGTTAATTGTGTGACAAAATGGAGGGACGAGGCAGGAGTCAACTCACTGCAACATCAACATTTCAACAAATCTCTTTCCTGTGCAAAAGATGCTCAACAAAATGGACACATTCACTTTTCCCAACGAGAACAATCACAACTAAGCATAGCTGAAAGAACTGGATAAAATCTCCTGTTGGTTTGAAAAATTCACAGGACGAACAGGTTCAGTACTGGGCAGATCCTTTCGGTCTCAGCCCTTTGGTCGTATGGTTCTGAGAAACAAAACTGTCTGGGGGGGGGGGGAGGTGTCATTGACACACTGGTGTTCCTTGTCAGGTTTAACGGTGGTTGCCGGGCGATGGTTTAGGCTGTGAACCTCTGACATGTGCACTTTTATATATGATTGTAATGATGGCCAACTGTGGGTGTGTATTAATTATATCAAACATAATAATGAGTGTTAATTAAATGAATGTTCTGGGACATACAAGCTATAGGAAATATAAATTGAATTTTGAGGACTTAAATATTCTCAAAAAAGAATTCAGATTAAGATATGACAGTTAGTAAGTAAAATGAAGATTTCAATGTAGCTCGGGCTACATACCCTTTTTGTCCATGCCTTCTTGGATGTCTTATCTTTTGGTGGGAGGTTTATGTCTCTGGAAGAGCAACTATTTTATTAAAAAATCAAAACCAATGGAATTTCCCTGGGGAAATCCAGTGCCGTCATAGTTTCTGTTCACATGACTTAAGCTTGTTTTTTCTTTCTTTCTTTCTTTTTTTATAAAAAAACTAGAAGCCCTGGATTTTCCATCTAAAAGCATCAATTCTTAGTATGCTACAAACATATAGAATTGTGATTTCCAGGTGAGAGGACACAATTGACAGGCAGATTTGGGTTCCCACAAATTTTATTTCAGATGCAGTGCACCGAATGCAACATATGCAAGAAGGCTGCTTAAAATTACTGCTGGGTTCTGTATACAAATACAAGCACATCAGCACACATTGTTTTTGCTGATAATCTTTTAATACAAAAAAACAAGCTTTAATAATAACCAAAATACCAATTCAAGTCTTTTAATGATGGTAGCGAGGGCGACATACAAACTAAAAATAGGCTGGGTGAGATCTTGCACTCTTGCCACCAAACCGGCAGCTGGCGTCGATGAGACGGTGTTACAAGTTTCCCAACAGCTGCCAACTAATGTTTGATCAGGGATAAAATATGCCAAGGTGACAAGATCTCGCTGCCCTGCATTTCAGGGACCATCATTAAAAATGCAGCAAGCCTCATGCAGGCCCAGAAGGTCCCATGTTCTCTCAAGATACAAGGGAGAGAGACAAGTTCACAAGATGTCAAAAACAATATCCATTTGTGTTTACTATGCAAACCCGCTGAGCAACCTTTTGATGCATGTTTGTACTAAGGGACCATTGAGACTCTTTTTTTTTTAAAGGGGGTGGTCTATTTAGGCTATGCATGTTAGGGAAAGGCAGAAAGGTTGGCAGTCAGGCCAGAAGGGTCAGCCCTGGAACCACAAAAGGTGGGTGTAAATCTGTTTGTGAACTGGGCAAAAGATTCCTCGCTCTCTGGGTTCTTTGGGGGGAAAACAATGCAGAAAACAGATGCAATGTGTATGGCAGGCTGTAGTACCATTGCAGGTTTGTGCCTGTCTCCCCCTCCCCCTTTAATAATATATTGATGTGAGCAGCTTGGGCACGCCAAGCAAATTCTCGACGTAAAAAGTCAGCTGTCGGAACGAGGCTCATCACTCTGGCAAAGTGCATTCAGGTAGAACGCCTCTCGAGGCGCAATCCCTGGCAGCCATATTGTTCGGAGGGAAAGGGATTGCTCCATCTAATGAGCTCATAAATGTTTATTAAAGAATGTTTCTGCCAGTTTACAGAAAAAGCAGCTGGGTTGCAACTTGGCGGGTAATTGGCTTTGAAGCGATTCGGTGATAAGGTTCCCATAGGGTAATTGAACTTATTCTTGCTACTAATCTCACGCTGAAAAAAACACTTGGGAAGGAAGAGAAAGCTGAACTCCTAGAATTGTTGTTGCAGGAATGCCAGATGTATTTTGTGAGGTGCCTTTTTGTTACTGTACCCGCTTCATTTCCCCCCCCTCGTCACTTAATGGTTTGTGTAAACCCCACCCACCCCCCAAAAAATCTGTAGATTTTTCAAACTCTTTCTTCTTACAAGGAGGAGCCTCCAGTTTTGGCCTTAGATGAAAATTGACGGCAAGTCTCTCCACATAGCTCTCATTATTTTGCCTCCTGCCTAAAGAGTCCCTTCAACAACCTGACTCACAACAGGAGTCTCAGTAGATGGAGAGGCACAGAGGACAATTCTCACAGCCATAGCTTGACGAACATCCTGTGTTAATGTTGTCCCCACAGAGAGATACTTGGAACACTGCTGAAAAATATGGCTTATTTTTTTAAAAGATCAAAACTCCTGCTGTGTCAAAATCTGCCCTTCAATTTCTTGGAAGTTTTCTTCCCCTGCAAAGGAGGCTTCCAGCCTTCTGCCCTGTTCTCAGGGATCTTGAGAATTCCTTTAGAGTTCCTGTGGGTTTTGAGCTTAGCTTATTGATGGAAGGTGGCTGAGAGAGAGGTGTGTGTTTTCTTCCAGCAAACATTTTCCCAGCAACCTGCAGCCTCCTTAGTTGCCCATGCTTCCTGATCTGGAAAAAAAAGGCCCAGTGGGAGGAGTTACCCCATGATCTCTCTCCCGGGCTTGAATGGAAATGTGGGCCACCAGGAAGGCTGCCGACTGCCGCTCTGCGATCTGTAGAATGAACACCCACAAACATCAGCCACTATGAAAGTGAGGAATGCATGACAAAAACAATGCACTCCACACATGAGAATTCCACTGATTTTTTTGCTGGCCTTCCATAAGTTTTGAATGCTTCCCTCCTCTCACCCACTCATAAATCAATGGAGACTGGTAAAAAAAATGTAGGAGAAATTTTCAGCACACCTCTGATCAAAACTCTTTTTGTATCTTTCAAAATTCCCCAGGTGTTTCATGGAATCAGAAACCTCTAGCCTTGCTGTGGGGCAGGGGAGGAGGAATTGTTAGGAACTTCAGCACTGTGCAGCCCTTACAAGTATTTCCTGGACATTCATGTATTAAGACTGACGCTGCTGCCAGTTTAGGTGGCTCCTAATGATATTCACACAATGCTTTCCTGTTTTAAGCTACAAGGTTAATTGCAATTAACCTTCCACACTACTGGGAATATTTCACTTTTTCTGCATATAAATCGTCCTATATTCCACCCATACCAGTAGGTGCTGTGGGTGGTGATGTTTGAAGTTCGACACATGTTCTTCCTTATAGAGCTTGTGGTGGGTGTCATTTTATGGCTCCAGATTATTATTTTTCAAAAATAAATCTTTTAATTCCCGCTAAAATGCTGCTCCCTCCCACCCATCCTCTCTGTATATTCTACCATTAGGGGCTGCCCTGATCTTGTTGTTCACAATCCCTGCTTACACCCCTGCTGCCACTCCTTGCCAGCCCCTTCCCTTTACAGTTCATAGCTCATCCAACCCGACATCTTCTCACAGCTCACCCTACTCTCTCTCCTTCCCAGAGCAACAGGCATGGTGGGGGCAGCAGCACTGGAGAGGGGGGAAATGAAGGAAACTTTATTTCCTTTATTCCCCTACTATCACACCTGCTAGTGAAGGCAGTAGCAGGGCGTGCATGGCTGCTGCTGTTGAAAGGAAAGGAAAAAGAATGGATTTTAAAATCCTCCCAACAGCAGCTGCCACAGTGATTTCTTTCATCCTCCTCCCCCTATTGGTGGCTTTGCAAACTGCAGTGTGATGGCAGACTTACAATGTTACTATATACGAAGATATTTATAGGTATAGCAAGTGCTTTTTTCTGGGGGGGGGGACATAGGGGTATGCATGCCCCTAAACATTTTGTGAATCTAAGCTTGGCCTCATCAAGGGGCAGTATTTCAGTATGAGTAGGAAAATGAGAGTACCCCTAAACATTTATTTATTTTTAGGAAAAAAAGCACCATGACACCACCTTATTTCAAGATTTATTTTTGTATAATGATGCTACAGTGGTCTAACAGATGTCCCTGTTTCCAGATGTCCCCATTTCCCAGGGATAGTCCCTGGATTTACAAACCAGTCCCCATACAAAATCTATTGAAGTTGAAAAGTGTCCCCAAATTCATTGAAAAAAATCTAGTAACCTTACCTGATATTACAAGAAGAAGAAGAAGAAGAAGAAGAAGAAGAAGAAGAAGAAGAAGAAGAAGAAGAAGAAGAAGAAGAAGAAGGGGAGGAGGAGGAGGAGGAGGAGGAGGAGGAGGAGTTTGGATTTGATATCCCGCTTTATCACTACCCGAAGGAGTCTCAAAGCGGCTAACATTCTCCTTTCCCTTCCTCCCCCACAACAGACACCCTGTGAGGTAGGTGGGGCTGAGAGACTTCAGAGAGGTGTGACTAGCCCAAGGTCACCCAGCAGCTACATGTGGAGAAGCGGAGACACGAACCCGGCTCCCCAGATTACGAGTCTACCACTCAACTACTACACCACACTGATTATATATGTATATGTATATGTATATGTATATGTATATGTATATGTATATGTATATATATATAAAAACAACTTATAAAAACATTTTTGTCCCTTCCACTTTAGCAACATGGTTAATGCTGGTAACTGGCAAGTTGTTGTTGTTTTTATATTTAAAAAATACTTCTTAAATTGTGATAGTTAAAAGATGAATAATAATAATAAATAGTCACAAAATAGCAGCCACTGCAAAAGTTAAAATGGTGTTTGGAGCTGTGACAAATTTTCTTGTTCTTCCCCTTCCCCTTTTTACTTCGCTACCCATATCAAAATTTCATCGTTTCCAAAAGATGGGAAAGTAGCATTAAAGGCAGCTATCCGTGTGGAGGCTGCTTTCGAAAGCAGCCTCCACACGGATAGATGCCTTTAATGCTACTTTCGTGTTCCCTTCATCTGAAAAAAGTCAGACTAGATGCATCCTATTTTAATCTAGAACCTTTGTAGCAAAATAGGAACTAGCACTGTGGCGAAGAGATCTCATCTGAAATACCACTAGAGGGCCTTTCCCCATCCCATGTCTTTGTAGGCCTCAAAGGGCAGCTCATTTTGGCACCATTATATCACTGCCAGCTCCTTCAGTATTCCAAAGCACAAGACCTTAGTAACATGAGCAGCATCAGGACCACGTGCTATGATAACCTACTTCAGTGATACATGTTAATTTTACTTTGGCCAGTTCCCTGTGGCACATCTATTCCCTCCATTAAATTCAAGAACAATATCCTTCCTTCAGCCTTAGTTTAATTAATAGGTTTCCCAGGAACTTGCCCTTTTTGCAACTGGCAGCTGATTTTTTAATTTCTAAGAACCTGAGGTGCGAGCCCACAACCTTGCATTCTAAATCCTCATCTAGAGATGAACTGCTGTAATTATATGTTAAATATGCTTCAAATCTGTAGGGAGCCGTAACTCAATAAAACCATGAGCAAAATTTAATGGGAAGCTTAATTATAATAATAATATCATAAAATCCTAATGAGGAGAAAAATGCAGCTTCATTTTATTTTAGCTTGGACACCTAATATAAGAAGGGAGCTTTTTTTTTGGTACAATGGTAATAATATTCTCTCGAATTTTTGGAAAGATTAGTTTTTCCCCCTATGGTAATGTGTCTGGTTTTCAATTACTTTCTTAGGAATGTAATAAAATATTTGGCAAACTCTTAAGAGCATATGCAGAAACAACTATATTGGAAAAATGGATGGCTCGGTTCAAATAGTGCACTCTCACGCACACACATACTGGCTGTACGAACTGACTCACTCACCTGTTACCTGTTACCTGTGTACACAGAGGTACTCTAACACCTCATCCCCTTGAGGGTTTCATGTGGATTTGAAGTTGCTTGTGTCACTATTTTTATTGTTTCCACCTACTTGACACCCACACTATCCAACTAGCAGTCCACACTCCCCCCCCCCCCCGTTAAATTTGGGAGAGGGAGGAAGCCCCATTGCAAAACTGGAACATATTGTCCAGGGCTTCAAATTACAGGACTTGTTTGATTAATCCCACCCATTATTTCTAACCTGCTGTTTTGTGTGAATCTGTTGGATTGAAAAATTGTGTTTCAAAACTATTTTTAAAGCTGTTTTGCCCACTGCAAAACATGATTGAAACATGGAAGAAGTTTGATGTTGTGCATTTTTTTAAAAAAGATGTTCACATGCGCAGGTAACAAATAACCTGTGTGCATGACCGCAATGAACTTCAGTTTTTCAGAATGTACAGAGGATGGGGAAGCACTATGAGAGAAGGAGAAACTTTCTCATTTCATATCGCTCATATCATCTTCTGTACGCTTCCAGTCTGAGTGACAGAGAGGTGAGTTGCGGAAGGCTGCTTAACCCTTTCCCCTCCAGCTGTTTCTCAGCTCAAAATTGCCATTCCTAATTTTCTCTCTCTCAGCAAGAGAAAATAAACAGGGGACCCTTATCCCTCACCCCTTCCATATGGCTACAATTTCAAGCAGACAGATGGCAGAAAGGGAAAGGGTTAAGCAGGCTCTCTCCATTGCTGTTCTTCATTTCTCCATTGCTGTTCTTCTGGCATTTGGGATGAACACAAAAGGAAAGTGGGTGGAGGGCACACACAAGCTCCACCCACCCCAATGACTCAGCATCACTTCAGACCTTCTCACATTCTGCAAAAAGGGTTGAAGGAGGGTTCCAAACACATTCATGTGAACGTACTTAGAAGTCTCCTTTCATTGTTAACATTTTTCCTAGTATGTGTTTGTGTAAAGACATACATGCATCACAACTGAGGATAATGGGACCTCTACTGCACAAAGTTTTGTGCCAAAAAAAGGACAAAAGATGATCTGCCTTGGTTAATAGAGACACTTGTAGCATATGTAGTCATTCTGATGTCCAATTTTATGAATTACCATAGGTGTGACAGCAAAGGCATAAGGGAGAGTGTTTATACTCCTACTGTCAGAGACATCCAAAATGCAGTAATGTTGATTGGAACAGAGATTCATTGTTCCCCTTCATGCCTTAAGCGACACTTTGAGAAGAATACACGTACCAGAGCATCCATTATTATCTCGACGGAATGAAGGATGGCAAAACCAGTCTTTCAATAAACGATTACTTATTTATTATCACAATTTCCAACTCTTTCCTTTAAAAAACAAACAAACCACACACCACCCCAAGTCCATTACAGCAATTATTTGTAAATAAGCACAACATTCCTGAACACTCAGTCCCGCTGGCGGGAGAAAAGGTTTAAATGTGGAGTACATTAGCAAGGCATTGAGATTGTCAATAATGCATGCTTGACACCATTTAATTATTTGGGAAACATCTGTTGAAGAGAAATATGCTCCAGAGAGGAAGAAGGAAGTCAAGTGCATTAGTGGCTGTGTTAAGCACACCACACGAGAGAGAGAGAGAGAGAGAGAGAGAGAGAGAGAGAGAGAGAGAGAGAGAGAGAGAGGAGGGGAAAACCCTTCAAGGATAGCGCAACAGTCAGGAACATTACAAATGCCTTCCTCGTTTTTTGCACATCTGGATAAACACAACAGTGGCCTATTTACTTATTTCCTGCTCTTCCTTTCCGAAAGCTCTTTGGGGGGTTGCATGGGACTCCCCAGCGGTCTCCCATCCAGACACTGATCAGGTCCAGACCTGCTTGGCTTCATCAGTGCTACAGCATCTGGTGCTCTCACGCCGACCATCCCCTCGTGGGATATTCCTCAGTTTATCTGAATACAGGGCAATAGACTGGGTTGTAAGAGGAAGCCATGCAAGGAAGTGATTTTGGCAGCTATGTCACAAAGATAATTTCACCCCTCAAGGAGGCTCACCAGAGTCCGAGCCTAAGTATGCCTGGAAATGCTGCAAGATTGCCTTTTTTTGGTGGAGCAAGAGCTCAGTATACTCTGCCTTGAGTGGACAGTTCAGATTTCATGTCTAAAAAAGAATAAAACATCTTTTTTCTTTAAAAAATGAAATTGGACCTTATTGGCACTGGCACCAACTCCAGGGGGACCTGGGCACCCACAAAATTTTTGCTGTGGGTGCCCGGCCTCTGCCGCCACCATTCACCGCCCCCACCCGCCACACACTGCCGCCGCCACTTATACATTGCCACAAAAAAGAGGAAATACTTCATGGAAAATGAGGGTGTGAAAACGTGCGTCAAATTTACACATGCTAATTTATATGCCTGGCTATATGAATTTAGAAAGAATGGCTTCAGTTTCAATAGAAGTACAATACACCTTGCCATAGTGGGGGAAGACTGACCAGCTGACTGCTGATGTGCAACTTCAAGTCCCACCTTACACATTCCCTTCTTAAAGGTAAAGGTAAAGGGACCCCTGACCATTAGGTCCAGTTGTGACCGACTCTGGGGTTGCGGCGCTCATCTCGCATTATTGGCCGAGGGAGCCGGCGTACAGCTTCCAGGTCATGTGGCCAGCATGACAAAGCCACTTCTGGCGAACCAGAGCAGCACATGGTTTACCTTCCCGCTATATTTATCTACTTGCACTTTGATGTGCTTTCGAACTGCTAGGTTGGCAGGAGCTGGGACCGAGAAATGGGAGCTCACCCCGTCACAGGGATTCGAACCGCCGACCTTCTGATCAGCAAGCCCTAGGCTCAGTGGTTTAGCCCACTTGCGTTGGTCATTCAAAGAGAAGACTGTCAGCCCTTCAAATAGATGGCTGTCAAGTGGGACACGCTAATAATTAAACAAAAGTTGGCAGAAAGCAACATTATTTAAAGGCTGCTCCACATGCAACATCAGCCAGCATGCAAGTGGCCACTGGACATGTTGCCCACTGTGAATCAGTAGGCCAAGGACACAGCCGATGTCCATTTCTATGGACATAGCAGCTATATTTTTCCAGTCGCCAAATTCATGACAATTGCCACTGACTATATCCATGATTTGTGGGTTCACATGCTGTATGTCTCCATGCACACATCTAGTGCTTCAAAGCCCTCCATGTGGAGGGTCCCGGTGGAGCCAGCCCCATAACCAAAGTAGCAGCTGTTCCAGCACAATGATGTTGACAAGAGCCACTTTCTGGTGCTGATTCCTGGGAGTGCATTGACCCGTTTTGTACCTTGCGTGGTCATGCAAATCATGGCCAAGAAGAAGTGGTTTGTCAAGCTAAGTCAGATATTGTGTCACAAAGTGGCTGCATCGAAGGGGGGGGGGCAGTTGAACATTGCTGAGTGTGTTCAGTAAGGTCCAAAACAGTCATCGACAAACAGAATAAGAGAGATCTGTCTCAGGATTGGCTGAAAACTAGCTTTTGAAAATATTTGCTCATCAGATCTCTTTTGATGAATTCCCCTCCAAATATTTACTAGTCATTTGTTTTTATGTGTGTAGTTGGGAAAGTTGTTTAATGCAATTAACTAAAGCAAAGGCATTTCACTTCAAAAGGCAGGCAGGGAGGAAAACCATTTGCTTTCTCTGTGCTTTAATAATGCCCTTTGCATTATTGGTAGCCAGGCTTTCTTTACACATGCATATTCAAAGAGTGTTTATACCATTTAATTCTGGCAATTGAGAACAAAACAAAACACAACCATGCTTGACTGTGGTGTGAGAAATTGTCTTCTCATTCCAAGGAGCAGGAAAGTATGTTTGTGTGTGTTTTGGAGGGGGGGGGTGTTGATCACACAAATTCTTATACAGGCTTTGATGTACTAATTACCCAAGGCGGTAACATTCTTAATTGTATGTTACCTTAACAAAAAGGGGACTCTGACAGAACCTGGAAAAAAGCACACTTCTTCAACTACAGCGTTACTTGGAGGGGTTTTTTCCCTTGTCTTCTGTCTGGAAGGCACAATGCTCAATAATTCAAGAGGAGCAAGAATCAACATATCTTACAGCATATTTGATGTGCCAACAAACAGACTGAAGACTGTTTCATTTCAATTAGCTCCTTTGTTGCCAACAAAAGACTGACAAACACACTGAGTGAGAGAGGCCAGGTGTTGGTTGTGCACTCCTGGTTTTTGCCTGTTGCTGTTTATTTCATGTTGGTGTCCTCCTAAGATCCCTGCTCTTCCACCTTTGCCATATTTTAAGCATCCGTTGTTCCCCATATATCCTCTTACCTGGGATCAAGTGATTCTGTCCCGCACAAAAATAAAAGATTCGGACTCGTTTTTCAAGACCCTTCTGATCTCCTCAGCTAATTGGCTCAGGTGTAAGCCAAGCCAGCGGGCCTGTGACTTTGATGTGACATTTTAGAGCAGAGCACCTGGTAACATCCTTGCTTGTGTGTCAAATACCAGCCGGCCTTGCCTGCTGCTTGAGCCCGGCTAATAAAAATGCTAGTAATCACGTTGTATTACAAGGCTCAATTTCATGCTGTTACTTTATTGCGAGGTTGTCATTAATTTTGCAGGGTGAACCTGGAATCTGATCTGACCTGTTTTTAATAAGTGTGGGTTTGTGCGCAAAGTGTGTTTGCAAGTGACAGAGAGGTGACTGCCAGCTGTTCCTTCTTTACATGCGGTGCTACCTTCGCCTTTGATCAATAATGCTGTTTCACTTTAAAAGAAACTTTTCCCCCTTCTTCTGCAAGGAGGCAGAAAAAGGGGCCTCCTTGTTCCTGTGGTTTATTGATAAAGAATATACAATTATGCAAAGGTCAGGCAATGGAAAATAATTTCTCTCGTGGCTTTTCTTGACATGACTCTGGTACTCTGCCCTGCAAACAGCTGGGCTGCTCATTGCTCAGAAGCCTCCATGTCTGTTCTGGACAGTGCTATGGGGAGGGGCAAGAGAAGAGCTTTACAAAAGAGGAACAGGGCATTTTGAATGCCACAAACTGAAATATTTCCCAGAGAAATGCACTGGCTAGACAAGAATGGAACTGGAGAGAAAGTCGGTTAGGCACAGGTCCTTTCAGAGAGTCTGTAACGGAAATCTTTTAGGGCTAGGGCAAACCCTCAAGTCGTTCCTCCTTGGCACATGGCAGTTCCCCTCCAAACTTTTTAAAGGTTTGATCAGTTGGGGAGAGTCTTTAAGGTCCTAATCCATCCATCCATCTCCTCCAAAATCTGATGACCTCTGTTACTTCAACCACTCACTGTTCCCACTCTTCAACTTTCCTCTTCTGGACCAGGGATGCAGATCTTGTAGGCCTCTCTTGGGCGCAGGATCCATAGGGGTAGAAGATTCGGACCCCAAACAAAGCATCAGTTGTTGTTCAGCAGCTCACCCTGCTCCCACCCTGCTTCTATAGCAACCTCTCAGTGAATAGGAGGCACTGTTGGTCTCCTCCCACCCCTAGGGAAGAAATGGCAGGGAACTGTCTTCTGGAGTATCCTGGACTGTGTGCCCACCTGGTGTGAATTAGAGAAGGCCTCCCCGCTCCCCATGATGGTTTTTGATTCTCACTTCAACCATCAGGTAATGTCAGGAATGAGCCAGCTCCAAGTGAAGAAAGCAGCCAGGAACAGGGAGGCTTAGAGGTGAGTCAGACAGGGGAGAGCCTACAGCTGCAGAATTCGGCTCTTCCTGACCTTGATGAGCAAGTTGATAAGACAGTAGCTGAAAACAGGCTAGAACACAGCCAAAGCTCACCAGAAGCACAAAACGGCACGAAAAAACTCAGAGGCAGCCTCTCTGAGGCTGGGAGCTGAGCCAGTAAGTCCACACAGCCGGTGAATGGGAGGGTTGCTAGACCGGAAGCAAAACAAGAGATGTAGGGTGCAAAAGTTCAATATTTTCTGTAGACATAGGAAGGAGTCTTCAGAAGGGTCATCTTGAGTGATGATGCCGGAGGCTTTGTTAGAGCCGTCCGGAGCTATCTGTTCGTTTTTGCAATAAATCCTCCTTTTTAATTACCTACGCTTACTGTGTTATCAAGCTGAGAACCGGAACTCCTGACAGGTAAGGCGGATTTGATTCCCCCCCCCCCTACCATGACCCTGACATAGGTCTTTATTCCTTGCTTGTTCCTGATGTAGATCTTCACTCACCCCTTCTTCCCTGGCAGGAGAGGGCACCATTTTGTGGTTCGCCTCATGTGCCAAAATGTCTTGGGCTGGCCCTGCTTCCATCCCCAGCTGTAGATATTAAACATATATATAGTTAGAAGGAATGCATTTTTTCAGCTGACTTCACTCAGAACAGAATGAAGCATTTCTACATTCGCTGCCAGGGCCAGAGAACTGTGCATTGCAATAAGACCAGGTCATTGGATAAGTTACTAACTTAACACTAGATATTACGGAGGAGGAAAGGGAAAATTGGCATAAGGCAGTCCCATGTTTCTTGTAATGTTGCATTCTGCCCGTAGCAGAAAACTTGTTCAGTCCTGTAGTGCCAATTACTGCTAGTTTAACTGTCAGGAATTACAGCAGAAATCTTTGGTATGGTGATATTAATTTGGCCATGTACACACTTACAAATATAACATTTCTAAAGAGCCACAATGCTTGAGCAGGGTCCTACACGCTACATTTTCTCATCCCCTAAAGGTTCCGTTCTAATGGTGTTATTAATTTTATCAGCAAAGAAACATGCCAGATGTTCTAATCATTAATATGGTACAAATTTAGAAAGACACCGGAGCATCTTTCTGGGACAACAACAACAAAGATTTTACCTAATTGCTCAGGTGTTCCATCCACATTTAAATACCCCTGCTGTGGGAGTACTTCTGTTCCTATAGTCCCTATCACTGAAACCCCCAGAAGTGTAAGAAATAGAAGAAACTTAATGATAATGAATTCAATTGGGCACATCGAAAGCGGAACTGATTGGCAGGGTGCCGGAGACAAAGAGATCCCTGACGATTGTTAAGAAAACAAAAGTAATTGGATTACACAAAGAAAATAAGATAAACATTCATTAAAATTACAGTAATAGACTATGATTAATGAACACATATGAGTGCAAACAGCACATGTTCTTTAAGCCCTGCAAGGCCTACCTGCAGTGGTGTAATTAATAATTTTTAATCTTTCAGTAACTAATTGTTATGCACGCTGCAGTTCAAAAGATATGCGCTTGTTTTCCCGACACTGATTTTATCTGTGGTTGCTGTGGAGCAATCAAAGCTATCATAGCAGCTAATGAAATTGTTGACTACCCTCTTGCTGGAAATTCTAAAGTTGCGATATCTACTTTAAAGTAGCTTTAATGCAATGAGAAAAGCGTGTGCATTGGAAAAGAAAGATGTTTCTCGGATGGCTCCAGTTTTAGTATGGAAAGCTTAAAAGTACATGTACATGAGTTCAGTGGGGACATATTCCCAGGTAAATGTGCATAATCTTGCAGCACCCACACCATTAATGGTGAATACTGGGCTGGGAAGGAATGCAACGAAGAAGGATCTACAGACAGTGTATATCAACAGACCAGCTTTTCAACATGGGCCCGTGAAACCAGGGTTCAGTCCCACCTTAATCAAGAAGGCAACTAGGGCAGAGATAGCCAACAAAAAGGAAGCATTGCTGCTGCCATTGTGGTGCTGGCTCAAAACAAAGGATTGGGAGAGGACTCAGAGGGAATGGCTAAGAGTGGTGGACCTTGGGGGTCTCAAATTTCAGCAGCGCCCTGTATGTCGCAACAATTCAGTGCCCGTCTGCCTCTTGTGCTCCACTCTAAATCATAGTTGCAGTACCCCTGCAGTGGAGCCCCTGAGGCGCCACACCCATTGAGAGCAAACCAGTTGCGGCCCCCTAAATCCGCCTCTGCTGAGAGGGGACTCAGGAGGAAGGGGTGAAGTTTTTGACCTCCAGCATCTGCCACCTGAGGCAGCCATCTTACACTGCCTAATGGTAGGGCTGGCTCTGGATGCATAAAGGAGAGCCCATTGTTGCTGTTAATGCTAGAAAGGCATTTTCTTGCTTTCCTGTTTATTTGGGAGAAAGTAGTGGAGATGCATAACAAGGTGGGGATCCCAGAGAGCCAAACAGGAAACTCCGAAGAGCCAGAGTAAATCCTTCAGACTTGTTTATCACCACTATAATTTAAAGAGAGTATTATGGATTTCTGATTAGTTGCCACATTTTCCTTGATTGAACTAGATATTTGTCGCCTGAAAGAACTGTGGATAGGGAGAAGAACATCTTCTTCTTCTTCTCAAACCAAACCTTCCCCAAAGGAAAATACCACCCTAAAATATAATTCTTTCTTTCCATGAGAAGCTTCCCCCACTTCTTGACAAACATTTGCTTTGTGTTGGGAAGAGGGTTGCTGTTGAGTCGGTTTGTGGCTTACATTAATTGCTCCTTGAAGCTACAGTGCATTTTTGCTCTCAGGTGCTGATGCTGGCAAAGACAAGCGTGCTTTGTTGAGATGCTTGCCAAGGAAGGCATTTTACATATCATTCTTAACTGTAAAACAAATCTAGGAATTTCCCTTTGCTAATCTTTAGCATTTCATCTAATGCCCTCCAGCAGAAGAGCCACTCCCTCTGCTGGGGATAGTTCTATATACATCACTTTGTCCTTACAATGGAAAAGATGTAGGCTTGTTCTGGAAAACAGAAGATAACATTTTAGATACCACCAAATGCTTTAAATGATAGCTAGAGGTACAAATGGGCATGTGCAAAACAAACAAACATAAATCCAACCTTCTATAGCAGGGATGGCTAGCTGAAGAAGAAAGCTAATTTTAATCCAAACCATGGTAAAAGATTGCTCATAGGTTCACACGTAAGGAAACGTTGTGGGGAATCTCCCTAGAGGATTTTTAGTACATACTATAAAGCTTTATCTCACTTGAGGATATAATCATAACACAACACCCTAGCTATGCATGCGAGCATGTGCTCCATCACAGTAAAGCTCTTCCTGTGGAATTACCCTGATTTTACTTTATTATGGCACTTGACCACCCATGAAGGGGTCCATTTGTGCCCCAAAGCTGGAGAGTAAACATTGGACAATGGACAGGCTTGTTCTCTCTAGCATCCCATTGCTCTGTTATCTGTCTGTTCATCTCCTGAGCCGCTTTGGCACTGGAAAGCTGAGTTGGAAGGGAAAGCCATGGTGTATGTTTGGGGAACCTGAGGTTTTCCGCCTATGAAAGAACCTTTCCCTCCTAGGAACTGAGTGTAGGAGCAGCACAAGGCATTGATTCCTTTGTGACATCAGCAGCCATAGAGGCTATGGAAAGGCTGGAGTGATGTTTGGAGGTGGTGATGGGCTTAATAATAATAATAATACTAATAATACTAGTAATATATGGGGGGGATGGGATTTGGACTAAGCACTGGATGCTTGCTTGCATGGATGCGTGGCAAGGACCAGCATAGAGCTATTGAAACTCTGAGGCAATAGCAAAGCATCACATATTGTGATTGTTCAAAGCTCAAAACGATTGTTCATTTTGAGTCATGAGCATTTCTTTCTGTTTCTTTAAATTTTACACTACCTTAATTATTTTTTACTCCTGTTACTGCCCCCCCCCGTCCCTGGGAGGGAGCAGAATGGAGAAATAGTGGCTCGCTCCCCCTGCTAGTGTTCTGGAAATCTAGAGTTTACTGACAAGACATAATTTGCAACCCATAGAACAACTGACAACCTGAGCAAAATGCTCACACTCTCCCAGATGTTGCAGAGGCAGCAACACCTGGAAAAGCTGCAGGGGAGAAAGCAGGGTGACCTCTGCATTTACTCTAGCAGCAGCTGTATATTCAGCAGGCAGGATACATTGCTATAAACTACAGTTATCTATCAATCCCATGGTCTCCTAATTTATGGCACTAGCCTGGAGAATCAGCTTCTGAGAAATATGTGCAACAATCTCTTGGGGCAGCCTAGACTCAAAATAAACTTCATCGTAACTTTCTGAAAACTAGATTGACTATAATGAAGAGTAACTTGTTTGAATATAATGACAAAGTTATTAAGGTCTTGCAGGTACATACATTATTACTCCTGCCCCATGCATGACCAAGTTTCAAGCACAATGTCTTTTCCTCTTAGAGTTGCCAACTCTGGGCGTAAATTGGTTAAGTGTTTAGCAGTTGCACTCTTTTATAAGCATTTCTGAAGTGTGGGAGGCAGGCACCAGGAATCTGAGTTCATTCAAGGCTTTGATTAGATGCGGAATGTGCAGAGGACTTGTCTCTTTCATACATTCTTTGCTGTTAGATCTGCCATTTTCTTCCCTTCCTTCTTTGAAATTTGCTTGGGACAGATCTTGGATAATGAATGTACATTGGAGGAAAACTATGACTTACTCCTATCTGAAGAAGTGTGCATGCACACGAAAGCTCATACCAAAATAAAAACTTAGTTGGTCTTTAAGGTGCTACTGAATGAATTTTTTTATTTTGCTTCGACTCAGACCAACATGGCTACCTCCCTCCCTCTTTTAGATCAGTCTCTGCAACTATCAGAGAAATTGGATGGTTCTTGACTCCAGTCAGCTTTTGCACATATAACTCAAGTTGGTTCCCCTATGTTTTGGAGAGGATGTAGTGAAAGAGGAACCTATTGGCATATGTGGTGGTCTTACAAACATGTGTACAAATTTTGGGAAGAGATACTGAAGGGGAAAAAAATGGATGACCCATGAGGTGTTAAAAGTGGGGCAGGCTCCAACCCTTCTGAAATCAACAAGTTTCCCTTGGCACATTTTCTTGGTTTGGGGATTCGGCCTTCATTACAATGTGCATTTGTTCTATAACAGATGGCATTATTTCTACAATGTATTCAATGTATAGACTCTCAGAAAAGCCTATTAAATCCAGGTCCCTCTACCTTCCCTCCCCATTTGGTTGTTTTTGTTTGGAACTGTAATAAAGTCAGTTGTTTGCTTCGAGCAGTACTAAGATTTAAAATAGGAACTCCTTTGAAGCAGCATGGAGCTGCACCCAGCCTCTAGGTTATTAAGCGTGTTCTCTCTGTTCAGCTTCCTACACATGGCTTATTGTTTAGCAGAGCTACAACTGGATGTTTCCATAATAGACATTTCAATTTGTCTTACTTTAGAACTATGTAATTACACATACACAAAACGCCACGACATACTGAGGAGGTTACAAGGAGAGGCAGATTAGAGACTGTACAAGAAAGAGCCACAGCAGGTTTTCAGGAACAACATGTAAAGAATGCCTCAGAGGGGAAGTCGGGGGGGGGGGGCAGTAATATAGCACTGAACTGATTGCCTCAGAGTTAAGAGATGGAATGTTCTGGTCCTTGAACTTCATAACTAGGACCCCGTTGGTGCAATACATACTTCTTTGAGTTTCTCCGAAAGAATTCTGGGAACCGTGGGTTGTTAAAGTGCTGAGAGTTGTTAGGAGACCCCCTATTCCCACTTCTCACAAGATGGATTTTTGAGGGACACAGGTGGCACTATGGTCTAAACCACTGAGCCTCTTGGGCTTGCTGATCGGAAGGTCAGCGGTTCGAATCCCCGCAACAGGGTGAGCTCTCATTGCTCTGTCCCAGCTCCTGCCAACCTGGCAGTTTGAAAACACACCAGTGCAAGTAGATAAATAGGTACCGCTGCAGCAGGAAGGTAAACGGCGTTTTCCGTGCACTCTGGCACTCGTCACGGTCCTCCGTGCACCAGTAGCAGTTTAGTCATGCTGGCCACATGACCCAGAAAACTGTCTGTGGACAAACGCCGGCTCCCTCGCCATGAAAGCGAGATGAGCACCGCAACCCCATAGTTGCCTTTGACTGGACTTAACGATTCAGGGCTCCTTTACCTTTACCTTTACCTGTTCCCATCAAAAAAAGCTACAGTTCCCCGACTTCCCCGGGAAGAGGGATTGACTGTCAAACCACCTTGACAACCGTAGCTCCATAAGAGGATAGGAGTCTGCTGGCAACACACAGTAGCTGTAATGAATGACAGGTCCCAGGATTCTTTGGGGGAGGCCATGACTGTTTAAAATGGTGTGACCTTGCTTTAGATGCATAGCGCAGATGGGCCCCAGATTATGGTTAGGCAACGGATGTCCCTTGGCCCCCATGTGTCCCACAAAATCAATTTTAGCTGTCCCTTTACAAGTTTACCATTTTGCAAAAAACAAGATGTGGTAAAATGTAGTCCACTTGCCAGGAAATGAAAGCCACATGAGAAAAAAGATTTCACATTTTAGTGATGACCCTCACCCTATCATACCATCCTCATTGGTCTCATGGCACTACACTTGCTTAACATCTATTGGCTTCTCTCAAAATTCATCAGATATTTTGCCTGGAGAGAGGCCTCCATGTTTGCTTGGAATTTCACTTTTGGTGAAAGCCGGATAGCTTAGGGGGTGTGTGGGATTACTCTGAGGAATTTCAGTAGCCTTATGCAAAATTATTTTTTTCACTTTCTGTTGAAATTCCTAGAATCATAGAATTGTGGAATTGGAAGGGACCAACCCCCTGCAATGCAGGAATCTGTCACCCCACGTGGGGCTCAAACCCACAACCCGGAGGTTAAGAGCCTCATGCTCTGCCGACTGAGTACTTGATGGAGAAATGTTGAGTGGTGAGGAGGCAAAATGATGTATTTCAATTAGGGAACTGTATTAAAAGCTTCTGTTCAGAAACTGTACTATATATCTGAAAAGGAAGGAAGGTTGTCCTCAACATATATGCTCTGAGCTTATCCTGTCCCTCGTGTGCCTATTTTGCTGCCCATTCTCCCTGTTTCCTGAGGTTCTTTCAGAGCACTTCACAGCCTGCTTTGGTTTATACCTTCCTGAATAACAGGATTAAAGTGTATTATCATTGTTTTAGGTTTGGTTTTAAATACCACTACAGCATCTCTTTCCTCCTCTATCAGCTTTACATCTCAGTTTAAGCAATAATGTTCTAACATATGTCTTGGAGAGGAAAGCATGCTACAACAGGATAATCTGAAGAAGAAAAAGCAAAACCAACCAATCCTTAGAAACCGCCTGATATTTTCATTGGTGGCCAAAACAGCTTTAGCTGCACCTGCGCACAAGAGATTATTCCTCCCTTGCTTTGTGAACTGGCAAATCACCATTCTTGGAGCAACACTAGTTGTGGTGGTTCTGTACACATAGATTGCTGTTTTTTTCTCACACACCTCTTCCAAGCAGCACCACCTGTTTAAAGCGTTTAGACCTTTCCCTCAGGTAGGTTGCAATTAAGAACATGTTAATACTCATAATTGCCACACCCCATGTTAACATCATAGGCCCTAGCAGTGGCTGAGGGTGGCTTAACTGTGATATTGAAGAGCGATTATTTCAATACTTGATCTGTTATTAGCACCCTGTTGACAATGAAGGCCTCGGGTTAGCAATTGTGATACACGGTCGGCAGTCAAGAGATCAAACAGAAAATCACACAGATATCATAAAGAGGTAGCCGTATCTTTGCGTGAGCTTCATGAGCTAAGGAGAGGCTGCAGAGAAGTAACATATGTAGTACAGAGCCAAAGTTTTTCAGACAAGAATTTTCTGAGGAATTCTATTACAATTTCCTTTTTCTGGCTCTGCCCACAACTGTTGGACAATTTGGGGAGGGGCATGGCAATTCAGTGAAATCCCTCCTCAATTTCCCTGCCCACAAATAAGGTATAGAAATTAGGGGCCCAGCTGTGGGTCCCACCTCCTTAGTATTATGCAGTTCCTATTGTTTGTCTCTAGCATCTGGTGAGAAGAAACTATGACATACAGTACCTACATCTTAAGATGCTGAATTCTACAAGCGAGTTTTGTATTCTATTTCCTTTTCTCTCTCCAGCTGTGAGTTTCATTGGATATGAGTTTTGACATTTTGAGAGAGAAAGCCAGATGGACTGACAAGAATTTCTCTCTATTTACCCTTTACGCACCATTCACAAACCTCTGCAGTGCCATCTTTCCTTTTGTTAAGGTCCGATTTTTTTTGACCCCTCTCTGCCTCCTTCAGCCCAGGCTGAGTGGGATTATTTCCTTTGTTTAAATTCTGTGCTAGGGATATAAGAAGGCATTGGTTTCCATTCTGCCCCATAGTCATCACACGCAACACTGTCTCTGTTTCGCTGCACTTCAGTTATTCATTTCATTGTCCATTATGGTGAAATTTTACGTAATTAATTACATTATCATTACATTATTCCTCACCATTTCAATGCAAAGGAAATACAATGCAAAATGGGAGGGAAAGTTATCGGTTGCATATTGTTTGTGGACTGACAACAGCAAATACCAATTGTATTCACTGGATTGATTTCTGTTCCTCACATGAGACAAATAAGCAAACATGGACAATTTCCATTTCTCTGCATATCTGCTTGGGATTGGATTGAACAGTTAAACACTCCTGTGTTTCCATACAGCAGAGGGCAGTGATACCCACACTCTTGTTCTTGTTATGTCTTTGTGAAAGAAAGCACTGTGAATTTCCTGCCTTTGCTTTAGAACTATTCAGTCCTTTGAAATAGTTCCCAGTCGGTGTGT
Organism: Zootoca vivipara; assembly: GCF_965207765.1. Lineage (NCBI taxonomy): Eukaryota > Metazoa > Chordata > Lepidosauria > Squamata > Lacertidae > Zootoca > Zootoca vivipara. The sequence continues at coordinate 9,187,619 of NC_142591.1, read as the reverse complement.
GCCAATTCTTTCCCTTCACAGTGAACACAACCAGTGAAATCTGAATTTGTTTTCCAAATCCACAGACTGTTCATTGGGAGCATGAAGCATTCGACATCCAAAATAGAGCCCCAAACAAACCTTGTTTATACTTTTGCTGAAGGTGGGCTGCTTAGGTAATTCTATGTATCTAAATTTCACTCTGGTGCCCCCAAAGTTCCGGGTCTACTTTGTGCAGCTGTACCTGTGTGATAAGAATCTGATAGACTTCCATTGAAGAAAATTTTTTTAACGTAATACAGTGCATGCACAATTTGTCACAACATTTAGTTCTTGCGATTCATCTACACATACAGTGGAACCTCAGTTTAGGAATGCCATGGACCCATCTGGAACAGATTTCAATGGGAAAGTTCGCTTCAGTTTATGAATGCTTCAGTTTATGAACAGATTTCCGGAACCAATTACACCCATGCTTTGGGTTAAGAACGCTTTAGGTTAAGTACTCCGTGGACCCATCTGGAACGGATTAATCCACTTTCCATTACTTTCAATGGGAAAGTTCACTTCAGTTTATGAACGCTTCAGTTTAAGTACTCCGTGGACCATCTGGAACAGATTAATCCACTTTCCATTACTTTCAATGGGAAAGTTCGCTTCAGTTTATGAACAGACTTTCGGAACCAATTGTGTACATAAACCGAGGTACCACTGTATATAACTTTAAGGATGCACACAGACATTAATAACAAGAGTCACCTGCTGGATCAGGCCAATGGCCCATCTGGTTCAGCATCCTGTTCTCTCAGTCAACCTGAGCACAACAGCAATCTTCTTGCTTGTGATTCCCAGCAACCGATTCAGAGGAACACACTCTAAACACAGAACACAGCCACCAGGGCGAGCAGCTGCTGATAGCTCTCTCCTCCATGAATTTGTCTAATCCCCTTTTAAAGCCATCTAAGTTGATGGCCATCAAGACCTCTCGTGCGAATGAGTTACATAGTTTAACCATCCACTGTGATGAAGTACTTTCTTTTGTCCAACCTGAATTTTCCAAAGATTCATGCACACAGATACATTGCTGGTGGTGGGGGGATAGAATATGACTGGTTCAATTGGGCTATGGTGTGCACCATAGTCACAGAAAATTGTTTCTCCCAATCCAAACTTGATGCAAGAAATCAAAAACTCTTTGGAAACACTTCATCTAGCTTGGTTTTATTTATACTGCCTCGCAGTGGTTCTCCAGAGTTTCAAGCCAGTGTGGTGTAGTGGTTAAGAGCGGGTTCGCATCTCCGCTCCTCCACATGCAGCTGCTGGGTGACCTTGGGCTAGTCACACTTCTCTGAAGTCTCTCAGCCCCACTCACCTCACAGAGTGTTTGTTGTGGGGGAGGAAGGGAAAGGAGAATGTTAGCCGCTTTGAGACTCCTTCGGGTAGTGATAAAGCGGGATATCAAATCCAAACTACTCTTCTTCTTCTTCTTCTTCTTCTTCTTCTTCTTCTTCTTCTTCTTCTTCTTCTTCTTCTTCTTCTTCTTCTTCTTTACCAGAGCTTCCCCCGCTGCACCAAGAGGTACCAGAGATTAAGCCTGAGACTTTTTGTATGTAAAGCAGGTAGTCTATCATCAAGCTGTATCCCTTCCCCTCAAAAGAGAAGAAATAAACAGATCAAAGGAACTGAAAACGGAAGAATGCTGTGCAGATACCAACTCTGGAGCTAACATTAAGATGATTGGAAGACAAATGGTGCGTGTGTATGGGGACAGAGGGAAGAGCAAACTCAAGGAACACCAACAGGAGAAAGCCACTCATTCTGTAATCTGGGTGTTGTAGGTATGGAGTCTGGAAATCAGTCTCTTGTTTCTGCATTGGATGCCCTTAGAGAGCTCCGCCTCCAATATGTGGACACTCAAGCAAAGCTCTCAGCAATGAGGTGGTGCAGGGCCATATTCATTTTGGAGTAAAATTCCAAGGGCCACATGCCAGAGGCAAAAGTGGGTGGAGCAAAAATGCATTTTTTAACCACTGTATACAGTTGGGCAAATTTCCACACACAGTGGCATACCCTTTTCTACCATCCATCCTCTCCTGGGAGGCTCAGATGCCCTACCCTCCTAGAAACCTAAGTAAGGAAAGGCTTTCTTTACAAAGTTGTGATATGAGCAACTAGTCTCCCCCTTTGGCCTGCTGTTCTGTTTCCATGCTTGACTAGTTGTGATATTGGTAGCTAGTAAACGAACCCTTCCCCCCTTTTATAATATTTTTTATTAATTTTTACAATAACAAAACATCGCATTAAAAAGAAAAACCAAACATCAAAGCCTTAAAATAATTCTATATAAAATCCACATTTACTCCATAATCTGGGACAACGAAAGTCCCCTCCATCCCCACCCCCATGGTTCCCTTGTTTGCTCTTATTAATACATGACCATCCATTTTTAACCTCATTTTATGTTTCAATTATGTATTTTATCTATAATGTTATAAGTCAGGGGTCAGCAACCTTTTTCAGCCGTGGGCCGGTCCACCGTCCCTCAGACCATGTGGTGGGTCGGACTATATTTTGGGAAAAAATAATTGAATGAATTCCTATGCCCCAGAAATAACCCAGAGATGCATTTGAAATAAAGCAGGCATTCTACTCATGTAAAAACACCAGGCAGGCCCCACAAATAACCCAGAGATGCATTTTAAATAAAAGCACATATTCTACTCATGTAAAAACACACTGATTCCCGGACCGTCCGCGGGCCGGATTGAGAAGGCGATTGGGCCACATCCGGCCCATGGGCCTTAGGTTGCCTACCACTGTTATAAGTACAGTATTTCTAAAATCCTGCAAATGTATTAGTGAACTAACCTTTTCAATCCCTTTGCAATCTTTTGTGTGCCCTGGAGAAACTTCTATACTTGAGCCAACAAGTTCCTAGCAGTGCAGGCTGGTCTATTAGGGCATGTAGGCTGGGGTGTAGGAAGGGGTGGTCCACCTCGGGTGTCATCCCAGACGGGGGTGACAACCCCCCCCCCCGGGCGGATCACCACCATGCTGATCGCCCCCCAGGCGGATCACTGCCACGCCAATCGACCCCCCCCCGGGCAGATTGCCCCACCCTCTGGCCGGATTGTCCCTCCCCCGGGTGCATGGTATGTGCACTGCTCCGGGTGCCTGAGCGACTAGCTCCGCCGCTGCATATAGGGTGCTGCTACAGCAACCTTGGTCTGCCCTTAGGCAACCTTCTCCTCACCTGCCTTCTTACTCGCAGCCAATCCAAGGGTTGGCACTGCCTATCAGGTTTTTCTTTCTTTCTTGATGTCAGTGTTGTCCTTGTAGAACCGTCACTGGTTATGTTGGGCTGCCTGTGTTACAAGTGCCAATGCGCACCACCCACCACCCAAACACAAGTAAACCCATATATTTCAACTTGCATTTTTCTCACAAAGTGCCATGAGGTGTAGGATAAGAATCTGAATTCTCACACACCTCTTGCCAACATGCTTCTGCCAACTGAGTAGAATTTTTTTTTCTTTTAGGTATTCTGTCTCTTCCCTCTCTCTCTCCCAAGCTCCCCACCCACTTCTCTCTTTTGGAGTTCAGTCAAAGAGACAAATTCATTTGAAATGGAGGTCTCCAGGGTTCATCTGGGGGGAAAAAACCTGTAGGTGATGGAAAAAATGCAACTTCTTTGATAACATATTTGGATTTTCAAGTGCCCCCTCCCCACAGCTTCATTAATGGTTTGCCAAAAAAAAAAAAGGAGAGAGAGAGAAAGATTGAATTTTTGAGACAAAGCCTCTGTGGTTCCCTGACAATGATTAGTCAGGCTCAGGAAATTTTAATTGACTACTTGTAGAGCTGAGATAGCAATGGGCCTCCAAAGCCAAATTAGAGTAGTCCCAGGGTGCGCTGCTTGCCGTTTACTGGGTCACACCAAAAAAAACTTCATTAGTGGTAGAACATGTCAAAATTAGTCACTTAAGAATGTAAACAGCTCCAAAAACAGGAACAAACAGGCCTCCAGCCATCTGCTAGGTGCGACTGTCCCGCTCCTTCACACTACTGGAGCTGCTTTTCGCTCATTCAACCAGATGATGGTTGTCTTTGATTCAGCAGAGTGTCCTGAAGTAGCAAAGCGCTGAAGACGTCAACAGATTGCTGTGCCTTCCGGTGGGGGCACAAGGCTCAGGACTCAGCAGGGAGGAGCAATAGTAACAGCTGGTGCATCCCAGGACTTCTCTTCCATCTTCTCTTCTCTTCTCATTTTTTTTTTGTCTTTCCCTTTCTGCGGCACCGTGTGCTGCTGCTGCTGCAGATGTGAAAAGCAAACCGCCTTGTCATTATTAGCACCGGCACCCTGGTGGAACTCTTTGCCTTTCTTTATGCACAATGTGATTTTGGCTTCCACACTCGAAATTTATTGCCTTCCTAATTATGATAATTCCTCCACCACCACCACCCGGAATCGCTGTCAGTCATCGAGAGCTTGACTGGTCTTGTCCGGTGAAGCAGCTTGGAGCCTGGGCCAAGGTTTTGTTTACTCAGAAGCAAATCTATCACTGCTCAATGGGGCTACCTCCTCCCAGGTAAATATGAACAGGATTGCAGCCTTGCATTGGGTTTAACGCAAAGGTGATGGCTTATAGTTTCTTCAGTGTCTGCCCAACCAATAGGGATGCAGGGAGGGAATCAGAAAAACACACAAAAAGTACACTGGCTCTGGTTATCAGGCATTATAATGACCTGCTGGATTAGGTCAATGGCCCATCTAGTTAAGCATCCTTTTCTCATGGTGGCCAACCAGAAGCTTGTGGGAAACCAGGGAGCAGAACATGAGCAGAAGAGCATTCTCCCCTCCTGTGGTTTCCAGCAATGAGCATTTGGAAGCATGGCTATCTCCAACTATGGAGGGAGAGCATAGCCATCATGTAGCCATTGAGAGTCTCCTCCTCCTCCTCCATACATTTGTCTAACGCTCATTTGAAGCCATCAGTGTTGGTGGCCATCACTGCCTCTTGGAAGAGCAAGTGCCATACTTGGTGCCAGGGACTGGACTGAAGAGGTGGAGGAGTGGTGGAGGTCATACACTCCCCCCCCCCTTTCTCCTGTAGCTTCCAGGGAAGAGGAAGGCAGTCTCAAAATACAGAAGGGCTTTGAGGACGATGACAGCTCAGAGACAGGAGAACAGCAGGGCTATGTGGTGTTAGGAGAAGGAGGAGGGGAGACAGAGCAGCTAGCTGACATGTCACTGGACAGCATAACCGACTCCCCTTCTCCCAAAACGCGACATTCACTAAGGGTGCAAGAACAAAGGGCACAACGACAGTTGGCCACAAGCAGACGCCATAGAAGCAGGTGTAGTTCTTAGGTGTTGTTGTTTTCCCTTCTGCACGGGTTCTCTCTCTCGTTTTCTTTTTCTCCTTTTTGTTTGCGTCTCAGCATGTCTGGTGCACATATAGTTATGTACTTTTTGAACTTTCAAGAATTATGTGTGATTGTGTATGTGTGTGTGTTTGAATTAAAAAAAAAAATAGAAGGGAAGGGGGAGGAGCTCAGTGTGAGCAATTCCATCATGGAGGAATGACTAGATTTCTGTCTTTCACTGTGATGACTGAATAAATCATAAGTAATAACATTCTTGTTTCCTCCCTGATTCTTGGTGCCATCGGGGGGGGGGGGGAGGATTCCTCAAGCCTGACACTTTGACTATGCACTGTGTGAAGGAGTGTCTCCACCCCCACCCTGAGGGTCTTCTGGCGGTTCCCTCACTACGAGAAGCCAAGTTACAGGGAACCAGGCAGAGGGCCTTCTCGGTAGTGGCGGCCACCCTGTGGAACACCCTCCCATCAGATGTCAAAGAGAAAAACATCTGCCAAACTTTTAGAAGACATAGGGAAGTTTTTAATGTTTAATGCTGTATTGTGTTTTTAATATTAGGTTGGGGGCTGCCCAGAGTGGCTGGGGAAACCCAGGCAGATGGGCGGGGTATAAATAAATAAATAAATAAATAATTTAATTTTTTTCCTGAATCTTCCAACGTTCAGCTTCATCGGATGACCATGAGTTCTATGGGTTATGAGAGAGGGACAAAAACTTTACCCACTTTCTCCGTGCCATGCATAATTTTACAAGCTTCTATCATGTCGCCTCTTAGATAGTTTTCGTTTCATTTCAGGTATTTATATGCTACTTAATTAGTCATAATTTCTAAGTGGTGTACATTAAATATTTAAAAAATACAAAGAATGAGAACAATTGAAGTTCACCAAATTAATAAGTACGTACTTTAAAATGCCTGTTGAAATAGAAAGTGCCTGAAGTTCAGGAGGCTCGGGGGGGGGGGGGGAGGCATCTAGAACAAGCTTGAAATCTGCCCACGCCTGGTTTGCATAACTCCAGTTAATGAAATGCACTAACCAAACATGCTATTTAACTTACAAAATTTGTTACAACTGGTCTCTTATCTTCTACACCATTCTTACAAAATGAAGGATGTGTTATCTCTTTCATCTGTGTGAAAAAAACATTACAAATAAGCTGCTAGAATAAATAAGCACCTGAAGGAAATTTGTGTAATCTATACTTGGAGTAAATGCTACTTACTCTCTTAATGCATCAGATAAAATTGCTAAAATGATGTAAGGAACCAGAAGTATTCGTGTAGTGTGTGAGATAGATATAAGCCTAGCAGAGGGTGTTTCTTGTAGGGTGATATGTGGATCGCAATGGCTTAATTACAGATTTCGGCAGTAAAGTATAAACTCATTTAAATTGTTATCTTTCTTCCAAGGCACACAGGAGCTAACATGCATGTGGTTATAATAACATGAATTGTCCATTTTGCAAAATGTTGCATTTTCCTATTGTGCATCAGCCGGCTCTTATCATTGCAAATGTGGCAAGCAGTTGATTTTAATGAGTAATGGGGGAAAACTTCATTAAAATGGGGGATGATGATCAGTCACTCACTTCAGATTCTACAGGGAAAACTTCCTGTTCAGAGAAGTTTTAAGTGTGTGATGTTGTCTTACGCTTTTGCTAAAAAAAAAAAAAATGGGGAAGGGGGGAGCCGCCCAGAGTGACCGGAATAACCCAGTCAAATGGGTGGCATATGAATAAATCATCATCATCAGGATTTGGGGGAGTCCTCTTCCTTTTCCAAATGGTGTGGGGGTATTGAAAGGGTTCCGTGATCCTGCCCCATATACTTGTGGTAGCATGCAGGGGCACAGGGAATTGTGTGAGAGTAAATCTATCTCGAAGCAGGGCTTTCACCTTTGTCTTCTTGCAAACTGAGCTCTGTGCTTCAATTCGTGCTCCTAGCTTGCATTAACAGCCTTGTCACCTGGTTGCATCAACTGGTTCCTAAAGCTAAACCCTTGGCACCGGTCCCTATATTATGATTATTATTTTATAATTATTTATTAAATTTATATACTCCCTTTCATCCAAGGACCTTGTGGTGGTTTACAGAATAAAAGCAGAAAAATACATAACATACTGTTTGTTGTTTAGTTGTGTCCGACTCTTCGTGACCCCATGGACCAGAGCACGCCAGGCACTCCTGTCTTCCACTGCCTCCCAAAGTTTGGTCAGACTCATGTTCGTAGCTTCGAGAACACTGTCCAACCATCTCGTCCTCTGTTGTCCCCTTTTCCTAGTGCCCTCAATCTTTCCCAATATCAAGGTCTTTTCCAGGGAGTCTTCTCTTCTCATGAGGTGGCCAAAGTATTGGAGCCTCAGCTTCATGATCTGTCCTTCCAGTGAGCACACAGGGCTGCATAGCTGCCAAGTTTTTCCTTTTCTCACGAGGAAGCCTATTCAGCATAAGGGAATTTCCCTTAAAAAAAGGGATAACTTGGCAGCTATGCAGGGCTGATTTCCTTCAGAATGGATAGGTTTGATCTTCTTGCAGTCCATGGGACTCTATACTCCTGCAGTCTCCTGCAGCACCATAATTCAAAAGCATCAATTCTTTGGCGATCAGCCTTCTTTATGGTCCAGCTCTCACTTCCATACATCACTACTGAGAAAACCATAGCTTTAACTATACGGACCTTTGTACATAACATAGTAACAAACAAAACAATACCCACCCATAGTTTTAAAAGGTTAAATTAGCCAAAGGCCTGGGGAAGAGAAACATTTTTGCCTGACGGTCTCTCGGTCACTGCCTCCTCCTCCTCTTCTCTGTGTACCTCAGGGTGAGATGTTCTACTGCTATTCCACGAGAGCAAGAAATTATACATTAAGTCACTTTAACTTTTAACCCGCCACCTGTTTTGCCAAATGCAAGAGTTCTTTTGAATTCAGTGGGAATTCAGTGCTTTTATTAAGCAGCAGGCTTGAATACAGAATAAAAAGCAGTAAAACAGCCTTTTAGGGAGAATAACATACTATAAATAAAATAAAATAAAATGCTTCTGTTATTGGGAACTCCAGGGACCGATAATAGAGTTGGCTAGTATGCAACACCCAACCAATAAGGGTGTATGCAACACCCAACCAAAAGGCAAAGGTCAGACCATATCTGAGAGGTTTATATATCTTAGACCAGGCATCCCCAAACTTCGGCCCTCCAGATGTTTTGGACTACAATTCCCATCTTCCCCAACTGTCACGGTCCAGTCGGCGGGCGTCAGGACCAGAGGCAAGATGGTGGTGTAGAAGCAGGAACAGGTGCAGGGCTGAGGGTCCAGCAGCAGGCAGTCGCAGGGTCAAGGAGCAAGGCAGAGGCAAAGGTCAAGAAGCAAGTCAAGAAGCAAGTCAAGAAGCAAGTCAAGAAGCAAGAAGCAAGGCGAAGGCTCAAGGAACAAGAAGCAAGGCGAAGGCTCAAGGAACAAGAAGCAAGGTGAAGGTCCACGGGTCGAGGAGCAAGGCGAAGGCAAAGCAAGGGTCCAAGGGTCGAGGATCCAGGCGTCGGCAAGGCAAGGGTCCAAGGAACAAGGAGCAAGGCGAAGGCTCAAGGAACAAGAAGCACGGCGAAGGTTCAAGGAAAAAGAAGCTTGCGAAGGTCCACGGAGCAAGGATCAATACGTCGGCAAGGCAAGGGTCCACGGAGCAAGGATCACGACATCGGTAAGGCAAGGGTCCACGGAGCAAGGATCAAGGCGTCGGCACAGCAAGGGTCCACGGAGCAAGGATCAAGACGTCGGCAAGGCAAGGGTCCACGGAGCAAGGATCAAGAGGCCAGATGCAACCAGGCAGGGAAAGCGTTGCTGTGGCAAAGAGCTGAAGGGAAATGCTGGGCTTTTATCCCTCCCAGCTCCTGCCACCAGGTGCAGTGAGATCTCAAGTGGCCTCACCTGGGTGACTACTCCTTGCCTCTCCAACACAAGCTGAGGACTCCACCTGTGTGGCCACGCCTTGCTTCTCCAGCACAAGCTGAGGCATGCCCCAGTCCTGCAAAGCACTACAGGCCCCAGAGCCTGACTCCTGCCCATACTCCTGACACCAACCACTGGTCCTGTTAACTAGGGATCATGGGAGTTGTAGGCCAAAACATCTGGAGGGCCGCAGTTTGGGGATGCCTGTCTTAGACCATTAGTAGCTACATGCTGGCTGGTCTAATATCTTAATTTCTGCCACCTGTTAAGCTAGGCCAATATGCAGGGGCCAATACAGTTAGTTAACCCTGCGGCTGCCCTATTGCTAGCAGGCACTCAGCCTTTTGCTGGCCCACAAGTTAATCTCCCCACACGCTGCTGATACTTATCCCTAGAGCACAAAAAGGAAATCCAAACAATAAAGCAAACCCAAAAACTGTTGACAGTCCCGAAGGGTTTAGCCTTTGGGTATCTGCCAATAAGCAAGGAAGAAGAATCGTACAACCAATTGACTTATCTCTTCAAAATTCTTCCCCAAAAGGCTTCTTTTGCCTTGCTCAAAATGCCTCACACTGAGGAAGGGCCCTTTTCCTAAACATGAGGTGTGAGGAGGGGGGTGAGTGCTCTCAGGGCCGGATTTAGGTTTGATGAGGCCCTAAGCTACTGAAGGTAATGGGGCCCTTTATATGTCCAGCTGTCCTTTGGCAACAACAAATTGTCGCTCTTCTTTTGTGTTGAATATATGCTATATGGTAATTTATGGACCTAATAGGTATCTCAAGCCATTTGCACATGTTACCATGCAACCAGTCCATGCAGAAGGTAGGCACCCTATACAGTGGTACCTCAGTTTGCGAACTTAATCCATTCCGGAATTCTGTTCTTAAACCAAATCCATTCTTAAACCGAGGCGCGCTTTCCCTAATGAGGCCTCCCGCCCCCGGTGCCCTTCCACCATTCGGCTTCCGTTCATAGACTGAGGTAAAGTTTGCAAACTGTAACAGTACTTCTGGTTTTGCAGACTTTGTAAACCGAATAGTTTGTTAACAGGGCTGTTTGTAAACCAAGGTACCACTGTGTATAGCAGGCATCCCCAAACTTCGGCCCTCCAGATGTTTTGGACTACAATTCCCATCTTCCCCAACCACTGGTCCTGTTAGCTAGGGATCATGGGAGTTGTAGGCCAAAACATCTGGGGGGCTGCAGTTTGGGGATGCCTGGTATATAGAAATGAGCAAACCAGTGATATATTAGGGATCAGGCTAGCAGGACGGGCCCATTACTTACATCATAGGAGCCTACACACTACAAAACACTGTTGCTGTATGTAGGTTTTATTTTATTTGTTTTTTATCTTATATTTTGGAAATGTGCATCCATTTTCCTCTTTTGGGGGGGTCCCCTAAGAGAGTGGGGCCCTAAGCTATAGGTTTGAAATGCGGCACTGGGTGCTCTGAAAATCATCACAAGAGCTGGGTAGGTCATGGTGGCGGCAGCTGGTTATCCTGGCAAACAAGTGAGATCCTTGGCTGTGTGTCCTAATCGGCCACCCCCACTCCCACTGCTTGAGGCAATTGTCTTGCATTGCGTCATGAAAGGAGTAGCCCTGACTGCTTTCCTCCTTCCTTCTGAAGCAGACAGACTTTACTGTAACATTTCCTTTAATACTGCTTCTACAGTATAGACTAATTTAAGGTTACCAGACATCCCAGTTTCTCGGGGACGGTCCCCGGATTTACAAATCAGTCCTTGTTGTTGTTTAGTTGTTTAGTCGTGTCCGACTCTTCGTGACCCCATGGACCATAGCACGCCAGGCACTCCTGTCTTGCACTGCCTCCCGCAGTTTGGTCAAACTCATGTTCGTAGCTTCGAGAACACTGTCCAACCATCTTGTCCTCTGTCGTCCCCTTCTCCTAGTGCCCTCAATCTTTCCCAACATCAGGGTCTTTTCCAGGGAGTCTTCTCTTCTCATGAGGTGGCCAAAGTACTGGAGCCTCAGCTTCACAATCTGTCCTTCCAGTGAGCACACAGGGCTGACTTCCTTCAGAATGGAAAATCAGTCCTACTGAAGTTGAAAAGTGCCCCCAGAATCATTGAAAAAAATTCTGGTAACCTTAGACTAGTTCCAACTTAAGTGACACCTGCAGCTCTTCTCCACATCCCAACATGGGCAAGCCACAGTGCACTATGTAGCGACAGAGCCTTCTCTGCAGTGGCACTCCATTTGTGGAATGCCTTCCAGTTGGAAGTGTACCAACATGGCTGCCATTTTGGCACCAGGTTAAGACCTATTCCAGGCATTTTGAGTGTTTTAGTCAGCTGGTGTTAGTATGGCCTGTTATTTTAGCTGCTCCTGTTGCTTTTAAGTACTTTTTATGGTTTTTAGGAACATGTACTATACTGCTGTGGGACCCAGGTGGCGCTGTGGTTAAACCACTGAGCCTAGGGCTTGCTGATCAGAAGGTTGGCGGTTCGAATCCCTGTGACGGGGTGATCTCCCGTTGCTTGGTCCCAGCTCCTGCCAACCTAGCAGTTCAAAAGCACATCAAAATGCAAGTAGATAAATAGGGACCGCTACAGCGGGAAGGTAAAACGGCGTTTCCGTGTGCTGCTCTGGTTCGCCAGAAGTGGCTTTGTCATGCTGGCCACATGACCTGGAAGCTATACGCCGGCTCCCTCGGCCAATAATGCGAGATGAGTGCGCAACCCCAGAGTCGGTCACGACTGTACCTAATGGTCAGGGGTCCCTTTACCTTTTACTATATTGCTGATCATTAATTTAATGTGTTCATCCCATCCTGTTACCTGCACAGGTAAAGGGTGTATTACAAATATTTTCAACAAATAATGAACTATAACATTTTTTTTGTTTTCCCCCATAAGCTACTTTGAGTCAAAAACTGAAAAAGAAGGTACGCATTCCTTAAATAAATACATGGATAGTGCAGTTCCAATCTGGGAAGGGAAGGGATACCAGAACAATCTGGTGCATATGTACACACAGCAACATTTTAAATAAATATATTTCTAAAATCTCTCCTGAAAGAGCACAGTGATTTACTAGGGATAGGGTCCAGAAAAAGAAAGAAAAAGAAATTGCCCCTAAATAGCATATGACATCACGATTCCCCTACAGACTGGGCAAAGAATGGCTACACTGCTTGTAAATCCTGATGCTGACTTTCTTAAATCTAGTTATTGTCTTCTTTTTCTTTCTAATCTTCACCCAATGTTTCCCTTGAGTTGCACTGCTAGCCCTCAGAGGCCAAGCTCCTTTCAGAGAGATTACCCATAGCGGTTACATCAGACAGTATTTACTATGCAAAGAGCTAGGCTGGTTTTAAATTTGTATGAGCAGCATATGGGTGTAAATTTTCCACGAGGTTTTTTGTTTTAAATTGTATATCCAATCTGCAGGCAGTCTGTAGCTAGAATTACCACATCGCCACTGACCACATGGTGACCTTGCTGAAAAATTTAATGACTACATTTGTAGAACAATTTTAAGTATGTTTAAAATGTATGAATGCTGCATTTTTAGAACAAAGCAATATCGCTGTCGAAAAGACCAAACCAAACCCCGGCAGTCGGTATACATAACCTCCCTGTGTGCGTGTGTGTTATTACAAACCTTCATTTGATTTCAAGTTTTACTTGAGAGCATTGTTAGTTAGTGGTGTGGCATGAAGGTCATTTTATGGAAAGTACGCATATCAGATGCGGCAAAGGTAACATGTTACCAGAGCATCTACATTTCAAGCAAAAAGAAGAAGAAGAAGAAAGAGAGAGAGAGAGAGATAGCAAAACCCCGCCACATAAACAAAACCATAAGCTAGTAGTCAGTCAATAGAACTGCTGGTGAAACTCGGGCATCTGCTAATTTTAGGACTGGAAAATGATCATTATGACTTTCTAATTCAAGAAGGAGATATTTCAGTCAAATACTGGTGGAGAAGAAGATATGTTTTCACTGGTTGGTGTGTGCAAGATCCAAATGCAAAACACACTTAAGCTCCTGATTCTTTCTTCAGATGTTGCCCTTCATAGATAGGACAGCAGCTTGCGGAGAGGTCATTTGGAGTCAAGCAGCAGTACCTTCTCCACACCTTACAGCCATTCGCTCTGTGCCACAGCTTCCCGCAGCTCCTCTTTGTTCAAATAAAAACAAACCTTTAGGGGAGGGAAGCATCTTATGAATAAGCCACATGCCTCATTTGGGTCTCAGGGGGAAGAAAATCATGATCGGTTTTGAAAAAACAAATATCATTTTCTGTTACAGGTAGGTAGCCGTGTTGGTCTGAGTCGAAGCAAAATTTAAAAAAATTCCTTCTGTAGCACCTTAAAAAACAACTAAGTTTTTATTTTGGTATGAGCTTTCGTGTGCATGCACACTTCTTCTCTTCGAAGAAGCACACGAAAGCTCATACCAAAATAAAAACTTAGTTGGTCTTTAAGGTGCTACTGAAGGAATTTTCTTTATCATTTTCTGTGTGAGTATTTTCCGTCAATTTTAGATGAATTGATAATGCCATGGGACACTCTGATTCTCTGCTGTACAGGGGTGTAGGAAGGGGTGGGGTGGGGGAGCCATCTGGGTGCCATCCGGGGTGTGTGTGACAAAATTCCCCCAGACGTGATCGCCGCTGCGCCGGACCGCACCCCCGGCACGAACGCTGCCACACACCCCCTGGTGCAATTGCCACTGCACCAGAACACACACCCCTGGGTGCGATCGCCCCACCCCCTGGGCAGATCACACCGCTCCCGGGCGCATGGCATGTGTGCCGCTCTGGGTGCCTGAGCGGCTAGTTTCCCCCCATAAGCTTCCACTGCTGCTGCTGTATCCTTCCCATATCACACACAAGTGGAATTACTCTATTGATCATATCTTCATATGTGGAGAATCACACAAGCATGAGGGCTTGTAGCGTATGCATCGCCACAGGGGAGAGTCCAGCAGGATGACCTCTTTAGTATTTATATAGCAGTTTAGAATGGCCATCCCATACATTATTTCCATAGCCCTGCGCAAACGCTGTAATGTAGGCCATAAATATTAAGCCCTTGTTGCGAATGGAGAGCAGAGGCTGAAAGACAGGAATTTCCCTAAGACCACCTAGTGAGTTTCTAGTTGAAGAGAGAACAGAAAAGGAGAAGTTCTTCATTTCTTCTTAGAAGCAAGTGGGCTTGTATATTTGACGCACATTTCTACGACACAAATTCGTTTAATAATAATACAGCCTCCTTACCATGTTTACTGGCATGGTATTTCCACCCATTTTGTACATTTTGGTATGTATAATTTTAATTTTGACTAAAACTCGACCTGGACCATGCATTGAAATTGCATGATAGCTGGTTGATAAAAATACAACAAAACACACCTAAATTCAAATACTATATACCTGTGAGCTGTCGCTGGTGCTCCTGAAGTGTAATGACATGATACCTGAAACATAGTTCCTAAATTCCATTTCCAAATATGGTACAATTCCCTCCACACGGAAAACTACATGTCAAGAGAAAGGATCCTAGTCTACCTTTGTCCCTTTTCTATGTGCAGGGGATGTGCTGCTGTTTTGTTGTGGGATGGAATAAAATTCACCTGTGCGCATATTGTGGTACTGGCCAGACACTGGATGATGTTGATAGGAGTTTTAATACCGGCTTTACAGGGCTGATATTTTGCTACCTGTAGCAAAGGACAAGATGGTGCCCACCCTAAGTAGCATGTGCTTCAGCAGCAACAGCTGGCAATCAAGAGAGGGAAGGAAGGGAGATATTTTCTATCCACCTCTCTATGTTGGCTTCTATTGACATTTCAGTAGCCCTAGGGGAAACTGCATATCCCAGGGTTCTCTGCCAGAAGTTGCCAATCTTTTGGGGCCATGGTAAAAAGGTAAAGGGGCCCCTGACTGTTAGGTCCAGTCGTGGACAACTCTGGGGTTGAGGCGCTCATCTCGCTTTACTGGCTGAGCGAGCTGGCATACAGCTTCTGGGTCATGTAGCCAGCATGACTAAGCCATTTCTGGCAAACCAGAGCAGCGCACAAAAACGCCATTTACCTTCCTGCCGGAGCGGTACCTATTTATCTACTTGCACTTTGATGTGCTTTCGAACTGCTAGGTTGGCAGGGGCCGGGACTGAGCAACAGGAGCTCACCCCGTCACGGGGATTCAAACTGCTGACCTTCTGATCGGCAAGCCCTAGGCTCAGTGGTTTAGACCACAGCGCCACCTGCGTCCCACTGGGCCATGGTACACACGTGGAAATCTTGGCACACACTTGGAAAGACGACTATGGGGTTGTGGCCAGGGGTGGAGGAAGCTGCTCCGGCACCCGGGGCATGCACCTGGGGGCAGGGCATTGCCACGCAACACATATGTGTGTCATTGCTGCGCACAATGCATGTGTCACGAAGCGGTGCCACAGGCAAACCGCCCCAGCCCCGTACGGGGAGGGTGCCGGGATGGATCCTCCATTCGCCGCTGAAGTCATGAGCAGAGGACCCCGGCACAGTACGTATGGCACTGGAGCAGTGGCACTGGCAAACTGCCCCAGTGTCATACGAGGTTTTTTACCGGGCAGCTTGGGAGGCGCCATTGCCCTGCCGCCCGCCCGGTAAAAAGTTTCGCTCCGCAGCTTGCTCGCTCACCTGCTCAGCATGCGCTTTGCTTCTTCCTGCTCCAAGGGGCGGGCCAGGCAGGGGCTTCAGCAGCCGCCGCTGATGCCCCTCTCTGGCCCACCCCTTGCCTCCGCCTGAGCAGGAAGAAGCAAAGCGCACGACGGCCAAGCAAGCAAGTGAGTGAGCAGGCAGCCGACGAGCGAGGCATTTTACTGGGTGGCGGCTGGCTGCTCGCTTGTGGGACGGCACCGAGTGTCACCCTCCCCAGAGTGAAACCCGGGGTGCCCTGCCCGCATCGCCCCCTTGCTACGCCCCTGATTGCGGCACTCATCTCGTTTTCAGGCCGAGGAAGCCAGCGTTTGTCCACAGACAGCTTTCCGGGTCATGTGACCAGCATGACTAAACCTCTTCTGGCACAACATAACTTGTGATGGAAACTAGAGCACCCGGAAACACCGTTTACCTTCCCACCACAGCAATGCCTATTTATCTACTTGCATTGGCATGCTTTTGAACTTCTAGGTTGGCAGGAGCTGGGACAGAGCAACAGGAGTTCACCCCGTCGTGGGGATTCGAACCGCTGACCTTCTGATTGGCAAGCCTAAGAGGCTCAGTGGTTTAGACCACAGCGCCAACCACAAGGGTCATCTAGTCCAACCCTTTGCAATGAAGGAATCTTTTGTCCAACATGGGGCTCAAACCCACGACTTGAGATTAAGAGTCTCATGCTCTATCCTCTGCACTATCCAGCACTTACCTGTTTTCCCCTCATTGTGTGTGTGTGTGTGTGTGTGTGTGTGGAAATGTCATGTACATCAATGATGCAATAATAATACTATTCTTCCACCCAGTATCTCGCCACCCAGCACTGCCAGTTGAGCATCCATAAGTGAAGAACTCTCTATTCTGGCCAGATGCTTTCAGCCTCTCTAACCATTCTTTGATTAATTGAGGTGAACCACCCTGTATAACAGGGTCAGCACACACAAGCTTTCATTATTTTCTTCATTTACATCAATTAGAATTATAGAGAGCCTGGGGCTACTCCTGACATCTAAAAAAAACATGATCTATTTCTTGATGGTGTTTAAGTAGAGCACGGCAAGAGCTACATCATATTTCATTAACAAATAAAACTTTTATTTCTCCCATCAACAATACCAAGATTTATATATGGTGCATTGCTAAAGAAAGGCATTAACATCTATCATGCAAGGTGGCTGGAGTCAGAACTCTGGAGCTTGGGGCATTCTACTGCCATCAATCTAGACTGGAAAGAGAATTTCATTTTTTTTTTTACAGGCTCTAGTAAAGAGCAGAACAGCAGAGATTCTTTAAGAGTTTTTGAGATTCCTCGGTTATTGTAATATTGTATATTTAACTATGTGTGTATATAAGTATCCTAAGAGAAAATGCATGTTATATTATATAAATTCTATGATAGCAATAGTAATATGACAACGAAAGTCTGGAATACGATAACTGTGAGGCCAGCTTAGCCTAGCAGTTCCTTCCAATCAGGGTGATGGCTCACAAGTGAATGCTGAAAACAGATGTGCACTTGCTCCTTTTTCAGATACGGTGAAATCTTGGCAATGATGCATACAGAAAACTCAACCTTGTGTTTTCATAAATTCGTAAAATTTGTCTGCAGTTGTCAGCATTCACATTTTGGACATCCAGGATTCAAAACCCCGCCCCCCACTTCTCTCTCTCTCTCTCTCTCTCTCTCTCTCTCTCTCTCTCTCTCTCTCTCTCTCTCTGTTCTCTCTCTCTCTCTGTTCTCTCTCTCTCTCTCTCTCTCTCTCTCTCTCTCTCTCTCTCTCTCTCTCTCACACACACACACACACACATTCAGAAAAATAGAGATATTTAGCAATGGCCAGGGATGATGGGAGTCCAACAACATCTTGAGGGCACAACATTGGCTATCCCTGATATATACCGGTAATATAATTTTACTAACAAAAAAAAAACCAACTTAAAATTCTTGATCTAAATTATTTGCTTGGTTCACACCAGAACCTAAATAGTCTAAATAAATACGCAAGTACGCCGTTAACTAGCAGTCCGACTGATTAATGTTTACCCATGCCAATTGAAATTGACTATCACTAATTAACCAATTAAAGTTTTAAGCTATTTGGCAGAGTTAAGCACGATAAAGTCCCACTGAAACAACGGAACAAGTTATACATAATTTGATTCCCATTGGTTTCTGAGGGTAGCCCTGGGGTGAGATCCAAAATACCTACTTTAGGTGTCCCCAAGGCATACAGTTCAATCTAGTCTAATTTCATCTACTCCATTTTAGGAACATCTCTCAACAAACTCAAGATTCCCCCTCCCCTTCATTAAACACTGTGTTAACATCAAAGCAATTCCCAAAACTCCTTATACTGTACTGCAAAAGGTTTGGATCAAGAGGAGGTGTCTCTTTGCTGAGCTCTGCTGGCTGATCTGTGGAGGTCGGATGGCAGGATCCTTGCCTACGAACCCAGCAGAAAGCCCACAACCGAAACCTTGAGCTGGTTTCACAGCTGTTGCTGGTCACCATCAGGCCTGGAATTGCCGCAGGAATTGGGCCCAATGATCCTGCCCGACCATCTTTCATGGATGCCATGTATGGCAGGGCTATGGATGTGGGGGCGGCTCTGTCACTCCTCAGAGCCCTTGCAGCAGTGGGAGGTTCAGCTTGTACCCTAATTCATTTATCATATAATGGGAAGAGACCTACCTACCTACCGAGAGCCAGTGTGGTGTAGGGGTTAAGAGCGGTAGACTGGTAATCTGGGGAACCGGGTTCGCGTCTCCGCTCCTCCACATGCAGCTGCTGGGTGACCTTGGGCTAGTCACACTTCTCTGAAGTCTCTCAGCCCCACTCACCTCACAGAGTGTTTGTTGTGGGGGAGGAAGGGAAAGGAGAATGTTAGCCGCTTTGAGACTCCTTAGGGTAGTGATAAAGCGGGATATCAAATCCAAACTCTTCTTCTAAGAAGTGCCCTAGACTCTGATTTTTTTAAATAATACTTTCCTCCCTTGATTGGCATTTGATGTTCCCCTCAGTCTCAAAAGCTATGGCCTCCTGTAGCATGTGGGGGGGGGGCATGGAAAGAAACACAAGCCCAAATTCCTTTAGGTACATAAGCTAGTAATATGGGTCTCTGGTCTGATAATCATACTGAGTGCATTTTTTGTATCTCTCTCTCTAGCTCCACATATATGTACACACACACACACTTTAATTTGTCACTGTTCATTAACTGGAGGATTGTTTGGGGAGGTTGTTTTTGTGATTTTTAAAATATAAATTTGTAAATGTTGAGAGAGCTGTGGTATGAAAGGTGGGTTAGAAGCCTTAAATAAATTTTGTTAATTGTCTGTCACTTTATCTTATGGACCAAAGAGGCAATACCTTTGTCAGCGAGAATAAAAGGAAAATAAGATTGCATACTGTGCTGACCAGATGAAAGGTAGTGAGCACATGAGGAAACTGACATGGCACATCACGCAGAAATTAAGAACCAAGAATGGATTCATGAACATCTCCAATGTATCCAAAGGGCAGAGTTTGCTTCGATGGATAAGTGTCCACACCTCTGAATAGCTCCTCTGTTTCCACAGAAAGCCAAGCTCAATCCAAATTTGCATCTTCACAGTTTCCCTCCATTGAAGACAGGTTGGTACAGATTAGACTTCTCCATGCAAGTGTCTTAATCTCTTGGTAGATTCATTCCCAGACAAAGACAAAGACATCACAGGCTCCGGAGCCTAGTCAAAAGTCCAAGCTGCCGTGTGCTCATGCACAGCATTGTATGTGGCAGAACAACAAAATAATATTAAAATATTTATAGAAGAAATTAATTTAGAAAAGCATGACTCAGCTGAGAGTGCACTCTGCCAGAATAAGATGTTCAGTACATAACACTGTATAGGGAAGAGGCTTGCTACACAATGAGCTTGGTGGAGTTTCTTTCCTAGTAATTCTGGATTGCTACAGTCATCCAACATAGCTTTTTATTGATTAGGTTATACTTGTTTTAGGAAGAAAATGTGTGAAGTAGACGTTGGAATGGAAACATTCCTGAGGCTTTCTTAATTGCAATGCAAGCAATCAAATCCACTAACCATTGTACTTCTCATTCTCTTCACACCACAACTGGAGGTATTTGAAACTACAGCTTCTCCAAAATGTGGCAAAGGGTTTTTTAAGCTGAAAGGCTACCACGCAACACCAGGGAAACATTTACATGTTGCTTTTGGAGAAGGGTGTCTGTAGTTATGTGTGGTAATAAAATTCTGTACAGGCAACTGGATCTCTTGCCTATTGATCTAGCAATATATGAAATAATTATAGACTCTTTTTGTATCAGATATTCTGAGTTTTAAAGTCCCATTCATTTCATGTGAGCGCGTTTATTTTTCAACAGAACTTTGCCCTGAATTCATATTGTAATGACTCTTGTCATTTTGCTCTTTTTTGTTATCTGATCAGATATGTTTGATATCGACAGTAACTTTGAACACACAGGTTTTTCCCCCTGTAGATTTTGACAGAGTGCTGTTATTTCCTGTATAATAACAGTTTCAATTTCCTGCTCACCATCTTAGGGTTGTTTTTTTTAAAAAAAACCAACAACAAACCTGCAATCGCAAAATAAAATCTTCAGGGAAGACCGAGTGTGGTTAGAGATACATAGAGATACATAGATGGCTGATTAAGGAAGTGATTATCTCCCTTCTTTGCCCTTAAGGCATAATACCAAAATGATTACATACAATCTCCTTTACTTGATTTACAAGGGGCTAGGGGAAGATAGTTCTCCTAGTTTTTCTGGTCAACCAAATCAGGGTCTCTTTTCCCCTCTAGCGTCTGCCCACAATTAGGCCTTACAACCATAGTCTGGCATTCTGGAGGAACTGACAGCAATATCACAGTTGACAACATAATCCACATAGGTTCAGTTGACTGGTGATGCTGTTCTGTAGATCAGCCTTCCTCTGCCTGATGTTCTGTAGATGATTTAGACTCTAATCCCCATCAGCCCTTACCACTGGTTGTGTAAGCTGGGCATGATGAGAGTTGGAGCCAAGCAAGATTTGGAGGGCACCAGCTGGAAGAAGGCTTCTGAAGGTCAATTATTTTACAATGAGTTCCAACATAACTTTCAACACTCTCTGTTGTGGGTAAGCAGCTCTTTATTTGGAAGCTGGAACAGAACTGAACTGCATTGCCGAGCTGGCCTGCTTTTATAGAGGCTGGCTCAAACAATGTATCAAACATGAATCAAAGTTCCCTCCTAAAGTTCCCTCCTAAAACAACTGTCAAGGACCTGAGGGAAAACTATATACACTAATACATAACACTCTCCTTATCTTCATTCCTCACCTGGGGGTGGGGAGAGTCTAAGACAAGAATGAAACTCCCTCAGATGAAGCTCAGAGTATAGTTAGATAGTTGGCAGAGACATCACTGGTGTTCAGTTGTACAGTGATGTTGTAGCCTTATTAGCTGATAAGGGTCCTTGAGGCAAGGACAGAGACAGTCAACAAGGCTCCAAGGGTTGAATTCAGAGAAAGAATTTAATTTCTTAAATTTAAGAAACTCTTGGTGATCAAGCTTCATGACAAGAGTAAAGTAACACAAATTTGCAAAGCTTCTTATACACTTCTTGGGCTCCTTTCCCCCTCCTCTGTAAATGTGCGCACGCAAGGGGGTCACAAGTACATATAAGGAAGATCCGTATCCTGTCATAAACACATGCTGACTCAGCAATGCTACCCCGGTAGCATCCTCCAGCAGCCTTGAATGCCTCTTCTGTGCGTCAGACTGATAGCGTCAGACAAGGCAGTCATCCGGCCTTGATACCTTAGCAGGGCATTCTGTCTGGATTATATTACCCTTTGGCACACAGAGAGAGGCAAAGAAAAAAAACATTTTAAGCAAGACATCCCAGGGATATTGGGGGCGGGGGGCGGGCTAAGCCATACAATCAGACTTCATACAATGCAAGCAATGCAAACTATAGGATCAGATCAGATCAGATCCAGCTCAATAATACAATTAGCAATTCTCTCTCCACAATGTGAAGTGTCATTTCCTGTTCCCAAAACATTCTGTAGACCAACTGTTCAACAATAGCAGAACGGGGGGCCTCAATGCACCCAAGGCATTAAATGTACTCGGCACACATCACAGGCAGAGAGTAGCGTCATCGTCCACTAAACAACTAGTTAGGAGAAGAGCCACCTTTCTTAGCAATCAACATTTCAGATGCCCAGTGCACATGAAGCAATGGGACCTGACCCTTCACTAAACAATGATACTGAAAATGGGTGAAATGGGAGGAGGACAATAAGTCCACCATACAGTTGGATGCAGAAACAATTTGCCCGATGGGAAGGAGACACAGACCTAGCTTCGCACAGCAGTGGGGTCACTGTTGCTTATCGGAAGGAGAGGGTGAGGGACCCCGTGGCAAGGATGTCACTGCAGGATGGGTGCACTGCTGGGAGCACTGGATTGGCTCCACTGGTGCACCTGCACTGGGCTGACTTTGCTGCCGCTTCATCACTTCCCCTCTTCCTGTTAGCAAAAGCAACTCCACTGCCTGTGCTAACTGATTGCAGAAATCAGTTGCAGAGCCCAAAATAGCTATTATTCGCTTCGATCCAACAACAGCTTTTGGCATCCAACCAGTTCCTGCAAGAATGGGAGACGGTTGCTTGGCAGGCACCCTAAGGCTGGGGAAGCTTTTCCAGAATGATGGAAATACATATTGTCTGGTTGCCTGGACCTCAGGAGTGCTGTAGGGGGGTGCCACAACTATTATTGTGGCGGGAGGGCACCAAAATTGAGATCCCAAGGTCTGCCACTGTGCGGGGGGCAAAGAAGTGCCAGGTTAATCCTCTCTCACTTGCCACTTTTCTTTTGCAACCTGCTCTCCAGCCCTTTCCCCCTTGGCTTCTCTTTTGGACATGTGTTTGCCTAGGTTGGCAGTATGTGTAGAGGAGACTGCAATGAACTTCCATCTTGCAGTTTATTTTACGTTCTGCACCCTGCACCAGGGATGCTACCAATGTCCATGATTTATACCTCTGATGAGGAAACCACATATTCACTGCTGCAGGTAAGTCCTGATGGGCCGCAAGCTTGAGAATATTAGCATCACAAATATGGGAAAGGGGGTGGGGAGATCTACAGGGTATTGCACATTTAGGCTCATTTGCATGCTATGCACAATGATCTGGATCTATATTACATTCCAAGATACCTGTGCTTTTGAATGACTAAGGACAGCAGTAAAATAAAAACTGAAGCACACAAAAATCAAAGGAAACCATTAAAAAAAAGCACTAAAACCCATCAAAATCCAACAAAAAGACATACGCAGAGTTAAAATACTTCATGGGGCAAAAATTGTGATGCGCGCCATGGACAATACCAGTTCAGATCTCGGTTATAGTTCCTTAGAGAGATATCTGAGTTGGGGACCAAAGCACAATTAAACCAAATGCATGGAATAATTTGCATGCAGTGTGTCACAGTTTCTTTGATCAGCATTTCAAAAATAGCATGTCTGCTGTTGTAGGTTTGTGTCCTGAAGATGTGGTACTGGTGCAAGAAATAGAATTCTTTGCACAAATGAAAGTTTGCTTCTTACATCCCAGCACTGCACTCTTTTTGTTGTTGTTATTAAAAGAGTAGATCCTTTTTTGCTCTTGTAATACTTTTATGAGTCCATGCGTCAAAAGTGATGGTTAGATCTATCTATCTATCAGCATTTTGTTTGGGAGATACATGATTTATCATGTCAAGTGCCTTCATGTTTAATGCTCACTCTAAGCATGTGTGGCTCCCTCTTTGTTTTACATTTTCAGCACCCGCACTTGTCTCCGTGCTCTGCTAGAGGTTAGCTTGGCTGGTGTTATTACCCCTGAAGAAACGCAATATGACAATGTCCTTATACGAGAGCTATGAGATTACCAGATAAACTTCTGTCACTCTGAAAGGAAACCTTTATGCTGAGAAAGATGCATGATGCAATCTCCCTGAACACAAGGATGGGGGCATTGTTAAATCAGTGATGCTGTGGCAGAAAGGAACATGGTTCCAAATTGAAAGAAAGAAAGAAAGAAAGAAAGAAAGAAAGAAAGAAAGAAAGAAAGAAAGAAAGAAAGAAAGAAAACCCTCATACATTGGATACCTGACTTTTGTTTATTTCCTAAAAGTATTCAAAGTTTTTCCTGTCTTTATAAGTTGCTTTGGCCACTTTTGCAAGGAAAGCAAACAGCAGCAACCACTTAAAGTTGGTATTAACAAATCTTTGATCTCATAGATGCAACAAATATTTGTGGCTTTTGTTTCAGTGAATAAAAAAAATGCATATTTGCAGCTGTGGATAGATTTTCCAGAATCGCTGTTGTGGGTCTGCAAAAGAGAAACAATAAGTGGGATTCACCTAACGAGCACTGTGCAATGACTTTTGCTTGCGCAGTGGGGCTCCCCCCCTCTCCCACGATCCCCCTTGAAATTGGCTGGTGGGGGAGCGGGTTGGAAGAGCCCCCAAATAGCACAGAGGGAGATGAGAAGGGGGTTCATTCTGTCTGGCAATCTGAAAACCTTGTGCAGATGGAGCACTTGCCGTAGCACAAAACTGTATTCCAGCCAATGTAATGTCTTATAACGTAAGCTGTGCACAATAAGCCTACTGTACGGAATATGCATACCAATGCGGTGCTCTCCAGTTGTTTTGGACTACAATTCCCACAATTCCTGGCTGTTGACCATACTATGTGAGGCTGGTGGGAGTTGTAGTCCACAACATCTGGAGGGTGCCACATTGGCTTCCCTTGATGTACAGTAATGCCAGGATCGGAAGAAATATGAAAAACAAAACAAAACAACACACAATCCTCACAGCACAAAGATTGCATAATCACTTTGGACAAATGCCCCCACCCATTAGGCATGGAAGAGAAGTTATTTGGTCTTCAGTTTAATGTGAACCTCTCTTAATTTGGACAAATTTGTAACCAACCATGGAAATTTATACTTTCCTGAATTTTGCAATGCAGTTCTCCAAGGGGGGGGGAGTGCTCAATAAGTAAATTATACTGTTTTAACGCTTTGGCATTTGCCTCCCTGGGCCCCTTTGGAAGGAAGGCTAGGACAGAATTTTAATAAAATAAAGATATGGATTTTTGTGAAGATTTTTTTAAAAAAATTCAAACCCGCAGAGAACTGAATTTAAGTTTGGAACTGACAGGTTTGTCCATTCCTACCCTGAATGCAATTTCATTTTTGGTGAATTGGATCAAAAGAGAATTTAAAGAAGGTGTCACCTATCCCAAATTCTTACAGCCCAATGCTTCCTTTGAAGTAAATCCTTGTAGAGGTTGCTCAGAACTGCAGCTCTGGCAGCATTTGAAAGGCATGATAAGAATGCCTAATGATTGTAGGTTTCTTTGTTTGGCCAAAACATGCATCACAATAAAATGAAGACCTTGAAATGACCAAAACATGAAACAGTTATAAAGCAAAACCAGGAATGACATATCAATAAAAACTGGAACCCTCTTTAAAATAATTGTATTATATTATTTATTTGATGGAATTAAACAACTTCCTTCAATAAGCTTCTAGGGCCGCCAACAATGAATGAACCTAGTTAATATCTGTCCACAGTTCCAAAACCCTTTATCAATTTCCTAAAAGTCTGAAGGGGTTGTGTCTAACCAATCTCACTAAAATGGGGAAGGAAGGTCTGCCTTAGTATAAGCAGTTATATATTTCCATACATATGGAGTGATTATAGTTATTTATTCCTGTCTTTCTCACACAATGGAGCCCAAGGCACAGGGTACCAAGACAATCTCTCATCCAGGTATAGACCAAATCCAACATGCCTAGATTAAGTAAGCTTGCTATATCATGTACAAATAATAATAATAATAATAATAATAATAATAATAATAATAATAATAATAATAATAATTTATTTATACCAAGCCCATCTGGCTGGGTTTCCCCAGCCACTCTGGGCGGCTTCCAACAAAAGATTAAAAATACATTAAAACACCAGTCATTAAAAACTTCCCTAAACAGGGCTGCCTTCAGATGTCTTTTAAAAGTAAGATAGTTGTTTATTTCCTTGACATCTGATGGGAGGGGGTGCCACTACCAAGAACGCCCTCTGCCTGGTTCCCTGTAACCTCACTTCTCGCAGTGAGGGAACCGCCAGAAGACCCTTGCACTGGACCTCAGTGTCCAGGCTGAATGATGGGGCTGGAGACACTCCTTCAGGTATACTGGGCCGAGGCTGTTTAGGGCTTTAAAGGTCAGCACAAATTGTGCTCGTAAATATACTAGGAGCCAATGTAGGTCTTTCAAGACTAGTGTTATGTGGTCTTGGCAGCCACTCCCAGTCACCAGTCTAGCTGCTGCATTCTGGATTAGTTGTAGTTTCCAGGTCACCTTCAAGGGTAGCCCCACATAGAGCGCATTGCAGTAGTCCAAGTGGGAGATAACTAGAGCATGCACCACTCTGGTGAGACAGTCCGTGGGCAGGTGGGGTCTCAGCCTGCGTACCAGATGGAGCTGGTAGACTGCTGCCATGGACACAGAATTGACCTGTGCCTCTATGGACAGCTGTGAGTTCAAAATGACTCCCAGGCTGCACACCTGCTCCTTCAGGGGCACAGTTACCCCATTCAGGACCAGGGAGTCCCCTGTCCCCACCCTCCCCCTGTCCCTTATATGCAATTCTATTTATGGCTGCAAGAATTGGGCAGGAGGGGGAGTGACAGAACCATGACAGTTCTTGCTGTCTCATTTATTTAGAATGAGCCTTTCACTATCATTTGTATATCTTGGCATCTGATGCTATACAATAAAAGGAGAACCACCTAGACATTTCTGTTCAGCTTTTGGAATGTCACCCATACTCATTGGAATTTGGCAGAGTTTAAGCTTGAAGCGCGGGTGGCATACCCTCCAACTCCCGATAAGAAAAATCCGGGATCAACAGCGGCGCGGCACCGGAAGTCGTTTCTACGCATTCTGGTGCCGCTCTGCCTGATTTCCGGTGCCCAGACATGGGCAGAGCGGCACCTGAAATTGGTTCTGCACATGTCCAGACATGCGCAGAAGGAGCCTCCCTGGCAGGTAGGAAATCCGAAGGATTTGCGGGATTTTTCTCTATTCGGGATAACAGTAGGAAACGGGTTTAAATATGGGGGTTTTCCGTGAAAAACGGGAGACTTGGCAGCTATGGCGGGTGGCGCTGTGGTCTAAACCTCTGAGCCTAGGGCTTGCCAATCAGGTCAGCGGTTCAAATCCCCGCGACGGGGTGAGCTCCCATTGCTCGGTCCCAGCTCCGGCCAACCTAGCAGTTCGAAAGCATGTCAAAGTGCAAGTAGATAAATAGGTACCACTCTGGCGGAAAGGTAAATGGCGTTTCCGTGTGCTGCTCCGGCAGCTGGCCACATGACCCAGAGAAACTGTTTGCAGACAAACGTCGGCTCCCTCGGCTAGTAAAGTGAAATGAACGTCGCAACCCCAGAGTCGTTCACAACTGAACTTAACTGTCGGGGATCCTTTACCTTTACCTTTTAAAGCTTGAAGCAGTTAAAGTTTGCAGAGCGGGGGGGGGGGGGGAGAGACAGTAAGCTGGGTTTCCCCCCCAGAGTTAGCTCAAACTAGGAATTGGCTTAAGGGGAAATGGTCCGACTCAGGATTAACAGCCATGCTGCCTGCTTTAGCAACGCTTGCTTCCACATTCTCTGTGTGTTGATTTGCAAACAGATTTTTTCAAAGACTCCATAATTTTCCCAGGAAACAGGCCTTCCAAAAAGGCTGGCCCTAAAAACTACCGGCCCTTTTAAACAACAATGTTTTATCCACATTTTAGTGCAAAGATTATGAGTGCCTTTCCAGGATGTTTTTTCTAGCTAGGTTTCCGATAGGTTAGCTTGGGGATCTTTTTCTTCAGTTAAGCTATTTGCCTTCATTGAGAGGGTTCCCAAGCGTTAGCAAGCTGGTAGTTCATCACTGTGAGTGATTATTGGAGTGATCACTTCAAGTTAACTGTTGGCTATCACTGACAAGAGGGCCACTCAATAAAACATGAATTAGTTTAGGCTCCATTCAGCTCAATTTGTTGCTCTAAGTTACCTTTTGTGAGTTACAATATCCACTTCCCGGCAGGGAAAAAAAAAATCTTACTAAATCACAGCAGCAGCCAATTTCAGTCATGAGCCATACAGGGTTGCCCTTTCCTTGAGCTGTCACTCAAGTCAATCCTTTTCATTAAATACTTCACACTCCTTCCTACAAAGGGTGACGGATGACAAAATATTACATGTCCACGCCATTATATGATAGGATAAATGTACACTTCATTTTTTCGTGGCTTTAAGTTGCTACAGATAAACACAGGCATGGGTGTTATGGTTAGTGGAAGTTATGCCACCTCACCCACCCAAAAGGTGGGAGGCCGGGAAGAGGAAACTCCAGCCATTTGTGCATTTTAACCTGGTTCCTATTGCTGGATGGACGGGGTGGTTGGGAAAAGCACTCCTGAGTGGAAAGGCAAGAAGAAGGGAAAATATTAAGCCACATTTCTTCATCCCTTCAAATATACCCTGCATGCATAATATAGTTCACCTTACCTTCCAAGTCCCGGACTGCATAATCTGGGACCGGCAGCCATGTGACACCGGAAGTTGCGTCGATGTAACTTCCGGTGTCGCTTTGCCCTTCTATGGGCACAAAAATGGCCGCCGATGACACAGGAAGTTGCACCTACGCACTTCCGGTCATGCGTAGATGCGACTTTTGAAGCCGCCGGCGGCCATTTTTTGTGCCCATAGAAGGGCAAATCAGAAAGGAAAAAATGGCCGCCGGCAGGAGAAAATTACGGAGAAAAACGGGAGACGAAGTGATGCGGGGGACCACCGGGAAAAGGTAAGTAAAAACGGAGGTTTCCCAGGGAAAACGGGAGACTTGGCAGCTATGTAGTTCACCCATCAGGTGAACTCATAGAGATATCCAAGTTTTATTTGGGCAGGTCACATTGTGCAATCCCAGTAGTCTGGTTCCTAGAAGCCTATCAAGATTACCTTCCTAATACATATAGCATGCTGTGCACCACAACAATAAGTGTCTAATTTGCACACCTCCACCTCATTTATTCTTTGTAGACGTGCCAAAAATGCAGTAGGCACTATACGTGAATAAAACACAGGTCCCTGCCCGCAAGCTCACCAAATAGATTCTCACTCCCACTAATGTAGAGCTACTACTATCTTCTGCATCATTTCTTTTGCTTGTGTACCTGGAAATTCTAGTCCTTCAAGACCTTTTCATAGCAACGTTGGAAGGCTGTTACCTTCTGCACAACTGCTTGCTATCCATATAAGTGATGGCACACTTCTGGATATTTGGAATTTTGTTCACTTGTCTAGGCACCAAAAGCATCTGATTCCATCATAGATACTCACCATTATACTTCAATAGTAATTATTATTATTATTATTATTATTATTATTATTATTATTATTTTGGGTGGCTTCCAACAAAATATAAAAAACACAGTAAAACCTACATCGAACTTTAAAAACTTCTCTATACAAGGCTGCCTTCAGATGGACTTACCAAGGTAAATAAAAGCATATCTACCAGTATTTTTACAATCAGTTGAGCAGGGATATTGATTGGTGACATAACTCTCAGCTTGAAGATATTATTTTTTGTCAAAAGTTCTCCTTTCTTAACATGAGTAATAGTGAGCGTAAAGTGATGGCGATGCATTGATGTAACACAGCAGAAGGTTATTAAAATAAGATTAATAAAAACCTTCAAGCTCAGTAGCAAAGTGCCTTCTTGACATTCCACGGTCTTTGGATATAATTATAAATGTTTAACCAGAAAGAAAATTGGGGTTGTGTGTGTGGTTACCCCCTGCACATTTGTTACAATAATGGAGACTAATTAAGTCTGCATGTGCCCTATAAACTTTGACACAAAATATATGATATTGTCAGAGGCATTAGATACTAGAAGAATGGGAAGTTATGGACCAAAATAGCAAACAGTAGAATTTATCTATCTAGATTAAAAGTAATGTTCATTAATTACTACAGGCAATCCTTGTTTTATGCAGGGGTTACACTCGGGACCCCTGTGTGCGTCGGCAGGGCCTTCGTAAAGTGTTCTGCCCTGCCCGCATTCCACCATCTTTGTGACATTTTAGTGATGTTTTTGGGTCACTTCCAGGTTCAGGGCCATAAGCCTTTGTGCAATCACATGTCAATCAGACATTTGTAAATCAGTCATTGCCTGTACTACAAAGATCTGAGGCACAATGAACCAGGAAGTTTTGGCATACACTACAGGCTCCATTGAAATGAATGGGAGTTGCACAAGGACAATGTTTTCTGCATTTTTTTTAAAAAAAACAGATTTTCAGTAAAAGTTACAACCATATTGGTGCTGTTATTATTATTATTTTAAAGGAGCAGTGTAGGCTACAGCATGTTTTAGCAGGCTTTAACTTTTATTTTAAGGTCTCTCATATGTGCCCAGTGCATAGATATTGAATTAGCCATTCTAGAAATCAGAGAAACCTGTGCAAAAAATGAGACAACGTTTTATTGCAAATACACCTGACACATTTTGGCATGATTGTCTTTATCAATGGTTTAGCTATGAGAAATAATAATACGACAGTTGCGAAAGCAGGCTTCCTCAACCTTGGCCCTCCAGATGTTTTGAGACTACAATTCCCATCCTCCCCGACCACTGGTCCTGCTAGCTAGGGATCATGGGAGTTGTAGGCCAGAAACATCTGGAGGGCCAAGTTTGAGGAAGCCTGTGCTAAAGCATACATATAAAAGCCTTTTGGAAACTTCTAAAACACACACAGATATTATATAAAACATCATATTGTTATGAAACTTAAGTAATAAGGAACCTATTTGGATAGCTTTAAAAGAGGATTATTTCCTTTTGAGCCTCTGTTGTTCCATAGGCTAATTATTGCAATTATTTAATAGAATCCACCCACTGAGATTTCTGCCCACCTAGCAGGTTGAAAGCATGTCAAGTAGATAAATAGGTACCACTCTGGCAGGATAGTATATGGTGTTTCCGTGTGCTGCTCTGGTTCGCCAGAAGCAGCTTAGTCAGGCTGGCCACATGACCTGGAAGCTGTCTGCGGACAAACGCCAGCTCCCTCAGCCTATAGAGCGAGATGAGCATGCAACCTCAGAGTCATCCGCGACTGGACCTAATGGTCAGGTGTACCTTTACCTTTTTACCCACTGAGATGCAACATAGATATCTCCATGCATTTGCTGGGGAGTGTGGCTGAATCTGTGGCCCTGCCCCAGATGTCACATGACTTTCCTGCTCTCCATGTCCATATGTTAGGCATCAACGTCTTCAGTAGGAAAGCCTAGAGCAGGCCTCCCCAAACTGCGGCCCTCCAGCTGTTTTGGCCTACAACTCCCATGATCCCTAGCTAAGAGGACCAGTGGTGAGGGATGATGGGAATTGTAGTCCAAAACATCTGGAGGGCCAAAGTTTGGGGGTGCCTGGCCTAGAGGCACAGATGTCTATGCATGTAGCCTAACACATGGAAGCTGAGGAAACCACGTGATCTCTGGGGTGGAGCCAGGTCTCTCTCCACAAATCGAAAGAAGACTCCTTTGTGCATATAATGCACAAAAGGGATGACCGTGAGTCAAGCAGTCAAAGCTTTCTATTTTATTTCAGGTCTGCAGATGCCATTCTGCAATGTCTAGAATCTGCTTCTGTGGCCCAGCTAATTACCTTAACCATTAACAACCATATTCCTTTAAATGCAACCTCTCAAAGTTAATCTCTTGTTCCCTTGCATCTACAGCCATGGTTATCCATGTCAGACCTTGCCTTATAATTAGGTGAATAAATATTTAAAACATGTGATCCAGGCTGCCTCTTTCTTTTCCTCTGGGTTATCTGTGTCATGAACTTGAGGCGAACTCAGTTCATATTCCTTAGACATTAACACCTCCAGAAGGGTAACTTAAAAAACAAAACAAAAAACCCTGGGCTGAAGTTACTACTCTTACCTCAATGGCTCCTGTGGGTTTTATTCTTTATCATGTGAATATCATGCATATATTCCTGATTCTTTATCAGGTGTATATGACATTTGAGGAGCATAGGGTAGCGTACATGGTTATCAAAACAACCTACATGAAGTAGGTTAGCATTAGAGAGAAAGCGAAACAGGCCTTAGGGCTGCGTGGCTGGCCAGAGATTTGAACCCAAACCCTCCTGGTCCAATGGTAGCAGCTCGTCCATATACAGCATGTTATTTATTTAGTTCACAACACACTCCTTGGTTGTAATATATATTTAATTGGCACAACACCTCTAAATGACCTGAGAACAACACAAGTTGCCAGATTCATCGAGGGTGCAATGAGACTAAGGGCTATCTTTTAAATGAAATAATCATAGTTGTCAGGGTTTGTTGTGACTACTCTTGAGTAACCACCGTCCACATGCTTGTCTTTCAGACGTTTTTTATTGGTGCACAGTATTTACAGTGTAACAGATTGCTCATTTCATGTCTACCCGCTCAAGTCAGATTCCTGCACTAATTCCTTCCGCGTTCGGGACTAGCATAAAAGCCTCGGAACTGAGAAGCGCCTCCTTTTCCTCCTCCTCCTTCTCAATTCTGGCGTCGGAGGGATGAGTCTTCTGTCTGACCTATTCCTGTCCACTCTTTCCGCCTCCCTCTCTTCCTGCCTATGGAGCAGGGGCTCTTTGATGTTGCCAGAGCCCTGGCACACCCTCTCCGTTTCCTGACTCCCCCCTTCAGACCCCTCGCTCTCATGACTGCTTGGAAACGGGCTGCTTCTGATGATGGGGGAGGGTTCTCTATAATCCCTTCCCCCTTACAGTAGTCATATGACTGATTCTTTTATCCATGTTGTTTTTAATTGTATATTGCATGCATTCTGTTGCTATGGCTGTCAGCTATGCAAATAAAGCTTATTGATTGATTGATTGATTGATTGGCACAACACCTCACATTATAGAGGGTGGAAGAGATGCAGGGGGTGGCAGGTATAGCGAAGAGCTCTGAAGAATGCAATGCATCTCTACATGATCTGTAGATGACACACGCTGTGCCTCTCTTTAGGGTACCTGTCAGTGAAGGAATCAGACAGGTCTGTATTGTTCTTTAGCCAGTGTTGCCATCCATCTGTCTTGAGAGATAACGGAGAAAGCCTCTGGGGATGAAGTCAAACTGCTACATTAGCAGCAGCCAAGAGCGCAAGCCTGGGCAGTGTGTGTGGAGGCCCTGGGCTGCCCAGATGACAAGACGTCCCTCTTGGTCTCACTGATGTGGTCCAGCAATACATTTGGCATCCAGTACCAAGTTGCCAAAAGGAGGTGTCGAAGCTGCTGTCCAACTGCCTTAGGGATTGCTTCTTAGTCTTCTCTTCTCCCAAAGATATCCCACAAGGCAGGGGAGGTTTAAGACCAGAGTTTCCCTTCTCCTAGATGGGCCACCTTCCCAGGTTGACCAATGGCCATTACAAACAAACAAGACTACCAAAGAGCAAGTTAAAACTTATCAGTTTTCAGAAACAGAAATGATCAACAACTTAAAATGGTTAAGTTCCCTGACAACCAAATCACTCCATTTTGTGGATGGGGGGGGTCACTGTTTCTCTCACAGCAAGAGTCCCTATAAGTTTTCCTCATAGAAGCAACCATTTACCCCCCATGTGGAGAAGGGCCATAGAGCAATTGTAGAGTAAGGTTACCAGATTTTTTTCCCCAATGAATCCAGGGACATTTTTCAACTTCCTACTAAATAGATGGATTTTGTCAGGGGGCTGATTTGTAAATCCAGGGACTGTCCCCGGGAAACGGGGACACCTGGAAACCTTATTGTAGAGCACATGCTGTGCTTGCAGAATATCTTAGGTTCAATCCCTGGCATTCACAGGTAGAACTCGGATATAAACCCTGAAGAACCACTGTGAGTCAGTGGATAACACTGAACGAGACACAGCAAAGGTATGGCTTAGAAGAAAGCACCTTCCCGTGGTAAGAAGGTAGACTTTGGAACAGTTCAAACCTGATTTCTCTGTCTGCTGCTCCCAGCCACTGAAAACCAAGGCAGGGCCTATTGGCATTGTTCCATTGCCAAGGTTAGCCTAGTAGTGAACAAGTTTAGATTCTTCCCTCAGTCAACAAAGCTTCCCGGATGACCTTGAGACTGTCATTCTGTCTCAGCCTCACCTACTTCACAGGGCAGTTTTGTGGGGCTAAAAGAGAGTGAAGGTGGAACCATGAACTGCCCTAAACTCCTGGCTTAGAGCAAAGGCAAGATATAAACAGAATAAATAAACCAGCTTCTTCATATGTAGATAGCGATGAATGGCCATTTTCAGGATGCGGATACTTTTGGGGGGAGTCGCTCAACACAGCGGTACCTACTTCTTCCACATAGTCATGCCTAGGACTCGGCTGAAAGTTAATTAAGCCTTTTCGTTTGGCTACTACCCTGTACTTCACAATGACATTTTCTCTCGGAGAAAGGAAACTCTGAGATGAATTTGGCAGCTGCAAGTCGCAGATGCTGAGGTAAGAAATGCATTTGTTATCCCCAGCAAGGAAGGTCATCTAGCCATGTGGCTCCTTCTGCTTGCTGGCTTCCTTCTTAGCAACTCTTTGTGGGTGGGTCTGTATATACCCACAAGCAAAATGCCTGCGGGGTCAAGTTGCTCGCAGAAGGTCTCAGCCCTTTAGCATTATTCCATCAGCTACAGCACTTTTCAATGTGACTTTGACTGGAAAACATGCTTCCTGTTATTTGTCATCTGGGAAGAAATTGCACTTCTGCCATCGTCCCAAATAACAGCTCCCTTTTAATCAGACCTCCATTTGAATCAGAGGGATTTTTCTTTCTTTTTTAACTGAAGATGTTAACGATGTGCTCGTTGCACCTGGTATACTTTAAAGTTATGGATTACTCGGCATACCTATTATTCATTCAATAATCATTATGCTTCTAGTAAGCAAAAAATTAAAAAAAATCCTTGCTGGACAGTTGCAGCTTGCTAATCTTAGAAAACCATTTGACATCCCTCAAAAATAAAAATTAAAACATTCCCTGAGGAAGATCTTCCAAATTCATTATGGCTTTTGTTTTGGCCCAAGCTATGGATGTGCAGATGCTATGGTCTCCCACTAAATTTTACTATGACAAGCTTCATTCAGGTGGTCTGAGGTGTGCTTTTTGATTTGTAATTGGAGATAGGAGATGGTGCCTTTTGATTTGTAATTGGAGATAGGAGATGGTGCCTCCATTGTATTAAATATTCATATTTATTTTTAATTATACTTTTGCCTTTCTATTTATTATAGTGCCTTTTATTGCGGGTTGGCGGTTAGGCATTGGTTGTTTGGGTTGTATGAGGGGTCTTGTTGACTGTGTTGGCCCCTCAAGTTAATGCCTGAGTATTGGGAAAATTCCGGTCAGGAATACATAGAATTTGAATTCTATGGAATGTAATTATAACAAATAAAGGAAGCAATAAAAAATACTATTAAAAACCATGCAGCGCCTAGCACAGTGCATTGTAGTTGCTATAACAGGCAGAAAAGTCGTTAAGTGGTCTGCCAAGACCCCTCAGAAATTCTCCAGAGGTCCATGAGGAAAAAAGTTTGATCTAGATGGTTTCAGCTTCCTAAACATTTCTCATATATTTTTCCTGTGGAACCCTCAAATTTTCTTTGAATTTCACTTTAGCCCAGATCTTGGTGGCAAGCCTAGTAGGCTAAGAAAAAGTAATTTATTTGGAAATATTGCCAAAGCAACCCTGGTGCCAAGTTAAGCATTAGTCTCTGTTCTTAGCCTTGTTAATTCTTTTAATTAAAGCATGTTAACAAAGTCTGGGGGAAAATAAATGAAACTACTCACAAGGAAATTAAAGTGAGAAGCTAAGCCCATTTATAATTATTGTATTTCAATTAGGCTACACTAGAGCTGGGCGAAGAGATAGATAAAAAGGAACAACTCTTACTTGTGACTTTCATAAATATTTCCAAGGTTTCTGTGGAGAAAGGCCACAGTATTAATGATAACATTTTAAAGCCTGCACAATTCTTTGTGACAATTAGTCTATTTCAAAATTAATCTGTGGACATAGCCACATGTTACACAAACACATGTAAGATAACCATGACCGGGATTTTTTAGGAGCAAAGTAGCTGCAGGAAGGGTAGCTTAGAGTGGAAAAGTGGCAAAAAGGAAGTTGGTGTGGAGCACAGGAAATGGGAAAAGCAGCCTGTCCTGCAGTCTCTCCCCTGCCAATGGTTTCCCTAAAATAAAAGACTATTGGATTCTGTCGCCAGCATTCACATGTTATGATATAAACACATAAATACTAGCTAGAAGCAGCCACTTTGGACTTTCAGCACTGCTGACCTGATCAAACTGACACATCCTGGAAGTGTTCCAGAAAAACTGGGACATCCCGGTTTTTCTCATGAGGGAAGGGCGGCCATTTTGGAAGCCATGATCTTGCATGATTTTCCACCACGAATTTCCCCGGAAAAAAGCACTTTTGTGGGGCCGTAATCTTGCACAGCCCCCCAAAATACGCATTTCCAAAATGGCCGCTATTCTCTCCCAAGGAAAAGTGGGAAGATGGCACCTGGGAGGATTGTGTCCTGGATTTTGCCATCTAGGTGTTGGAGAGTATGGACTGAGACCTTTAAACAGTGCTCTTCCTCCCCACTTTTTTGATAGAAGTGACATGGGTGCCAGCACAAAACGGCTCCCATGGGCAGCAAAAATTGAATTAAAATGCTTCAGCCATTTTTCAGAGGGGAGTTACTCCATCTCCTTTATCATTTTCTGGAGCTTTTCCAACCCTGCAATATTCTTTTTGAGGTGAGGCAACCAGAATTGTCCATTGTATTCCGAATGTGGTGGTACAATGAATTTGTATAATGGCAGTTTTATTTTCAATTCCTTTCCTAATCATCCCTAGCACTGCTCTTAAGGGGTCTGGGTCCAGTGGTGGATTTTGAGCTTTAAAAGTTCAGCAGCACCCTGTGTGATGCCAAAATTCAGTGCCTCCCGCCTCTCACTTTCCATTGTTCATCACTGCGTGTTGAGGTCCCCAAAACCACCCCTCAAAATAATTCACACCACAGAAAGAATTTTTGTTTTGTGTTTTTGGCATGAATTTGGCCACAACTTTATTAAAATACAAAATATGTGAGTGGTTGCGTAGGCATTGGTTCTCCAACTGTCCCCTAAGGACAGAACTAAACTAGCCTTGCCAACAAGGGGAAACCCTACAGGGAGAGACAGGGAGCCGGGTGTTTGGCCCTCTCCTCTCCCCTCAGGCTCCCAGGGGCTCTCACGCGGCCCTGGCCCCCCAACTGGAGGTTACGGACACTGCATATCGAGCCCCTGTATTCCTGACCGGAATTTCCCCAATACTCAGGCATTACCTTGAGGGGCCAACACAGTCAACAAGACCCCTCATACAACCCAAATAACCAATGCCTAACCGCCAACCTTACAAGTTGTGACTATCTGCTATGCAGTAGGCAAAAACCAGATGGCACCAGCCAATCGGCCAAATGGAAAAAAAATCCTACCAGGCCCCTGCCAAGCAGACAACCCCATGACAGGCACAGCAAGGTCAATACAGAGGCTTAAACATAGGGAAGGGAGGGCGGGTGATCCGAAGAACGCAGCCAAGAGGAGGAACAAATCACGTGCTTGCCTTTTATACCCCTGGCTGTCCCTCAGAAATTGAAACATGCTTTTCTCCCCAACAACAGCCTGGGTCCAATCAGAACGGTGGCCAACTCATAGCCCTCACCCCCAGCAACTCAGGGGTAGTTTGTTAGGCCCCCACTGCAACACGTGCTCTCCATGAAGGAGAACCCGCATTGTTATGGCACCCCCTGTGACCCCCTCTTGGCTCGGTGCTCAGTGCAAGCAAACCAGTCACGCTCCTCTCAGTCTGCCTCTGCTGGGTCCAACTTCATATGAACTTTGGAAGAGATGTAAAGATTATAATATCTAAATTGTAGCCTCCATCTTTTCTTTGAGACCCACCTCATTTTTCCACCCACTTTGTCAATACTTATTTGAACTGGAGAAATACTTAATTGATTCCACTTACCACATGGAACAATGGCACATGGTTTAATCAAATATGCTCATGAGTCATACAACAATAGGATCATAAGTCATGAAGATTGCACGGGTTGTAACTCATTGAGCTGAATGAAGCTCACCAACCACGCATTGGAGAACTTCCACCCTTTTTTGCAATCTCAAACAGGAAGCAAAACAAAGAGTTTACTGAGGTGGGCCACCATGGCAGGTGGACACTGGTGGACTTCATGGTTCACAAGTTGATGTGCAGGCCTGGGTTTTATTCAGGTGTTACATTGCTAGTACCAAATATTATTTTAGGCCATGAAACAGAAAAACGAAGGTTGACAAATCAACTGCTGACAACATCTAAGCGACATTTGCAAAGGGTCTACACACCCTACTCGCATAGGACGAGAGATCAGTTTATTTTACAGACCATGCTGAGCCAATCCATTTCAGATCAAGAACCTCTGTAGTAAGAAGTAATATGCCTCCGAGTACCAGAGGCTAGGGACAAACACCAAGGAAGGACAGTTGCTTACATGTCCTTTATGTGAACTTCCTGGAGGCTATTGGAAAGAGAGTGCCGGAGAATGATTCCACCAAAACTGAAAATTAATCAGTTCATAAATTGATTCCAGGAAGATCACAATCCTGTCTTTGATCCAACAAACTTTAATATTTTTGCAATTCAATCTGCGATTGATTACAAGCCAATTTAGATTTATTGCATTTGCATGCTCTCCATGGCTGGGTTGACTAAGTAGCCAAACTCCAGTGATCACATGCTCAATTGGTCGTTGCTGTAACCCTTTGTTCTCCAAAGGAAATGAAAAAGTCATGTTTGCAATTCATAAGCACGTGATATTTATTTATTTATTTAACTTTTAACCTTTTAGTTACTCATTTTAAAACTTTGGCTCTTAAGCCACACCTCATTTAGGTTTATATCCTTATATTCCACCCTGGTCCAATGGGTACTGAAAAGAACACCCTATTGCGATAAATTCTGATTACTCACGTTGATGATGCACATTCACAAAAGTTCAAGATAATTCAAAAATTCAGAATGGAATACCTTCGCCTGAATTTATGACGTTGGGGATTCGTAACCTGGTGAGCAAAGTGCAAATTATGATGGGGTCAGTTTGCACATCTCTAGAAAGGCAAGACAGGCACTTGCCCTGATCATGCAGGGCAGTTCTATTGCTGTGTTTACACTGTTCTTTATTCAGTGTGACCATCAGCTCCATTGTTGAAATTTGCCATTTTTATATCATGCGTTATGTGTGCCATAAGAGATGGAGATGGAGAAGCTGTTAAATCCCGGCTAATGTGTGGCATAAACTCATGATAGCTGAAGAAGATTTTTTTTAATATAAAAAAAAAGGGGGGGGGACACCACAAGAGCTTGGTTTAACATTCTGAGCCCTGAAGCATGCTCCAGCTTAAATCCTCTTCTCTGGCAGCCCCCCCGCCCGCTCTTTGTTAGATTCACACACTCTGCTTTTGCAGTTGCTTTAGCCTGAAGCAGTTGACCTTTCCCCCCGCCAGATAATCGAGGAATAACATTTGTGTTACAGTTTAACATGACCTCTGCCTCTACAGCTCTTTTTAGATTACCTTCCAAAAATGGCTGCTGACACCCATAGCGAGTCAGGAGGTAAAAGTGAAGGGGTGGGGCGGGGGAGAAGGAGGGAGCTTATTACTGTAGCTGTACAGTCAATGTCATGAGAAGCTGCTCTGCCCTTTTCCGTTGTGGGTGTGCAACTATTAAGGAAAAGGTATTAAAAAGAGGAACACAACTGTGATCCGAGCGGCACACAGGTTATGCGGAAAGCAAAGGTTAATGGATTGACTGTTACCTGGGTATAAAGCTTACTGTTGGGCTATACACAAGAGGATTGCCTTCTGCGTTGCATTCTTTTTGAGAAAACTAAATTAAAGAGCTAATTTATTCCGGCATAACACTCTGTCTGTCTGTCTGTCTGTCTGTCTGTCTGTCTGTCTGTCTGTCTGTCTGTCTGTCTGTCTCTCCATGTGTGTGTGTGTATGTGAGAGGGCAATTTTTATGTAAAATAAATGAGATACTTCCTGGTTCCTTCTTAGATCCACAACAGACAACCTCTTTGTGAGAAGGATGCCTCTAAATATTTAAAAATTCCTTCAGTAGCACCTTAAAGACCAACTAAGTTTTTATTTTGGTATGAGCTTTCGTGTGCATGCACACTTCTTCAGATAACGCACTTCTTCGTGTGCATGCACACGAAAGCTCATACCAAAATAAAAACTTAGTTGGTCTTTAAGGTGCTACTGAAGGAATTTTTTTTATTTTGCTTCGACTCAGACCAACACGGCTACCTACCTGTATCTAAATATTTGCAATTAGATGGCTCATTTCTTAAGATGAGCAAAGTCTGACTGGTTTGACTATGACAGTATTTCCTAAACCACAATAGCTGACACACACTGAATCAAAAAGTACTAGCATACTTGAAATATTTTGCTTTCAGGGTGTGCAAGCCTAAGGTTTACATACCCTCAAAGGAGTCTTATGCTTCTTTGTGAGTCATGGTTCACTGTGAGTCAAATACTACTGATGGGAGCTGGGCAAGCCCAGAGCAGAAACTCACACAGTGAGATAATAGGCAGCCTCTTTAGCTAATACTACTACATCTCTTTATTGGGAATGATGCAGAGGTGGGACACAGTAGAGGAGACTGATGGGAAGGAGGCAAGGACAGGACAGTGAATCATGCAGAGATGCAAAGTCTGACCCTCCACGTGTCCCTATTTTCCAGGGACATCCCTGATTTAGAGAAGCCATCCCGGTTTCTGATTTGATCGAGGAATGTCCCGCTTTTCCTTAGGATGTCCCTATTTTCATTGGAGAAATGTTGGAGGATATGGAGTTATCCGACCCCCAAGCCATCTGAAGGCAATGATTATTGTGTTTTTATATATGTTGGAAGCTACCCAGAGTGGCTGGGGCAACCCAGTAAGATGAGTGGGGTATAAACAGTAAAAAATATCTTTATGGAATGGGACACCCCTATTTCCATCGGATAAATGTTGGAGGGTATGCATTGTGCAGCCTCGCCTCTCAGTGGGTTCTTTCAGCTCACAGAAGACTCAGTGAATTAAATCATCAGTCAGTTAGGGTATCTTAGCACATACAGTGGTGCCTCGATTTAAGTACACAATTGGTTCCGTAAGTCTGTACTTAACCTGAAGTGAACTTAGCCTGAAGCGAACTTTCCCATTGAAAGTAATGGAAAGTTGATTAATCTGTTCCAGAGGGTCCGTGGAGTACTTAAACTGAAGCGTACTTAACCTGAAGTGAACTTTCCCATTGAAAGTAATGGAAAGTGGATTAATCCGTTCCAGACGGGTCCACGGAGTACTCAACCTGAAGCGTACTTAACCCGAGGTATGAGTGTAATTGGTTCTGGAAATCCGTACTTAACCTGAGGCATACTTAACTTGAAGCGAACTTTCCCATTGAAAGTAATGCAAAGTGGATTAATCCATTCCAGACGGGTCTGTGGAGTACTTAAACTGAAAGTACTCAAACCGAAGCGTACTTAAACTGAGGTATGGCTGTAGTTTTGGAATTATTAGAACAGGTCCAGGGCCGTCTTAAGCTTATCAGGCGCCATGGTGCAGGGATCCGTCGGGCGCCCCCCCTTCCTTCCCTTCGATGGAGCACAACAGGAGGTCCCCAGCCTGGGAATCCAGCCCCCGTCTCTTCCCTCCGGCCCCAAAGACGGGCTCATGTACCCACTTTGGGGAGCCCCTGCGCGCTCCTTGGAAAGGTTACCTGGTCCGGAGCGCCAACGGGGCCACATTGCCGCTCCTCCTCCCGCAGCTCCTCCGCCCCCAGGACAGGTGGTGCTGCTGGCAGGGCTTGAGGGCTCTGGGCATGGCACAGCATGGTGGAGGCGCCCTCCAAAAACGCCCTCCAGAACTTGGTGCCGTGGCGCCTTGCGCCAGTAGCCTCTATGGCTAAGAGGCCCCTGAGCAGGTCTT
Organism: Zootoca vivipara; assembly: GCF_965207765.1. NCBI lineage: Eukaryota > Metazoa > Chordata > Lepidosauria > Squamata > Lacertidae > Zootoca > Zootoca vivipara. Next base: position 9,145,458 of record NC_142591.1, on the reverse strand, counting down.
ATACAGTCAAACCTCGGTTTACACCTACCTCTGTTTGCGACCGCTTCAGCAAGCGACCGCCACGGACCCGGAAGTGTTTACATCCGGGTTCCACGGCGTCGGATGCTAAGATGCGATCTGCGCAGAGCGTGTGCACACAGAAGCACTGTATTGGCGCTTTGCACATGCGCAGAAGTGTGCCTTCGGGGAGCGACCGCTTCCATGGAACGGATTGTGGTTGCAAACCGAGGTACCACTGTAAAGTACTGGGGATCTTTTAACACAATGTGACAAAGCTTTGTTAAAGAAGTATTATTAATTCTGTAGGCAAGTAGCTGCATTAATCTCCCCATTTACAATCAAGAAGAGGGTGCAAAAAAGATGTTAACTTTATCTGGATCATGCCTTACAGGAACATTAGAAGATTAATCTGTTGGTTCATCTAGGTCAGTATTATCAATACTGAATGGCAGTAACTGTCCCGGATTTCATACAAGAATCCCCCCAAAATAACTGTCAATGATTATTTATGTAGTCCATTTAAAGAATGCTTACTATCCACAGATTTCAAAGCAGTTTTCAGTAAGGAAAGTAAGGAAAAGCAACCATGATCCATATCCATAGTAACCATAACTATAAACTAGGATTGGGAAATTACTAAACAGCATGATGGTGATGGTGATTGTATATCTGTCTATCTATCTATCTATCTATCTATCTATCTATCTATCTATCTATCTATACCCCACTTTTCCCCCTGAATTGGACTCGAGGCAGCTGACAGATAAAAACAAGAACTGCTAAAAACATAGAAAAAAGGCAATCATTAAAATACAATTAAATTAAAATTAAATAGGATTAAAGAATTAAGTAGAATTAAAACAATATACAGTAAGCCCACAGCTTACATACATTTAATGTGTGAATTCAGCTTTATGTGCTTGCAAAGATTGTTTTTTTAAAAAATTAAGAAGGCGGCAGAAAGATTTCCTTGGGCATCCAAGGAAAAAGACTTTGGCAACTCCACCCGCCATTGAACCCAATGTGCTTTGACGATACACGATTTTGGCTTTAGGCGCGATCCCCGGAACGGAACACTCACGTAAGTACATGTACAAAATCTGTTTCAAAGCATACAATTACAATAAAAACAGCATGGCACCAACATTATAACAGTTCCCAGCCAACATAAAGCACACTGTTCACAGAACCACCCAAATAATATCACTCTCACCACCCATTCCACAACCTCACAACTTGCAGGTGCATTTAAGGTGACTGGCTTGGATCTCAAGGTGCCCTCCTGCATGTGAAGGGTTTCCCCCCCCCCTAGTTTGGTGCAAGGTCCTTGTATGAGAAAAAACAATGGAAATTCAGCATCATGTATTTGTTAGCCCAAGGTCTTGCACATCTTAAGGCGCATGCTTGCTTTTGGCACATCAATGCTGTGGATAGTCTTCAACTTGCTCCTACACAACCATTTGCAGCAGAGCACCACTGCCAGAATTTCTTTCTTCTTCCTCATATCTGGATCCAATCCAGAGTTCACATCGCTTGCCCTAGTTTTCTTTCCCACCTGCAAAGGCTGTTCCGCACAAGCGGGCACTTGGGAGGAGAGGAGAGGCGGGTCTTCTGCTTAGAAATCAAACCGGAAATTTATTATGAGCTCTTTAGCAAACTAAAGCCCTTGGCTGGCTTTTCAATCCTTTTATATCCCTACCACAAAGAAAGAGAATGCAAAAAAAGAATGATTTCCTTTGGCATGGAAGCAAATATCAAAACAGTTCCTTGCCCTCCTCTTTTTTTTTTAGTTCAATAAACATATCAAGGCCATGTCTTTCAGTTGCATATATTTATTCGAAGGTACTTAGAAGCTTGACTTTTATGAGATTGTTTAGCCAGTGATTATTTTAGTTGAGAAATGTGTCCTCCATCCCTCTCATTCATCCCACTGGTAAGATATTTCCGTTTGTCAGAAAGCCTTCGTTTCTGATAAATGACGGGAGACTGACTGCAACACTTTATTAAAAAGTAATAACAATTTTTGTACGCACCCTTCACATTGTAAGGGGGGACTATGAATCAAAGGACACCGCCTGTCTGGGCCAGATAAATGGATCGTTTACCAGCTGAGGAGTTATTTAGGACTAGCTATTAATTTAAATCACATTTATCTTCCCTGAATAGGGGGAGGTTGCTGTGATAGGGCTGTGAATGACCAATGGTGCGGCTAAGTGCACATTATTTATTACTACCGCCTGGAAAGCACGGCACAGTGCTTTTTTTAAAAAAAAAAGCGCTGTGCCAATTACCATGGTTAATCTAGTCAGCCCAGTAACAACTTTCTCTCTAACACAAGCAATTTTTATGCTTGTGGTTCTTCTCCTTTAAAAATCTAGTGCTTCTAAATCTGAGGGTAAGGCTGAAAACCCACCCAGACATTTAAAGTGGCTTATGCATCCTTTAAAAAAAAGAAAAAGGAAAAGGAAAGTGACAAGCAAATGGGAATATCTCAAAAACTCTCCATTTTAATTTGAGACGGTTTCTCTAGAATGCATTTCTTATGCACATTGAAGGTTTAACGTTATAAGCACACGCAGTAGACTTGGATGAGATGTCATACTGACTGGGTCCAGTGGCTGCATTCAGATGCAGCACAATTACAGGGTTTGGTATTATGGGAAGAACCCTTATTTTGCCCCTCCTCCTCCAGTGTGGCTACAAGAAGATCAGAAGTAGGGACAGGTGAGGAGTCAATTTTATACATGAATTTGTACATGGATTCCAGCAGTTCTGACCCAATCACGTTTGGCTTACATCACACCACTTCTATCACTGAGGACCAATTTATGTCAGGGCTGCTTATGAACTGTTGGTTGTCTATGTGCTGGTTACTTTAGGAAACTTGAGTGCATATGTATATAATAATATAAGTATAATAATACTTACAGTATGAAATTAGTGTTAATATTTTTAGTGGAATCAGAGTGGGAAACTCACTTTTTGTCAAGGTTAAGGAGTGAGACGAGAATTAGAAAATATCAATGCAATTGAGTTCAACATCACATTATTATTTTTTAAAAATAATAATAAATCCATTCCTAATTGGAAACTTCTGTTTTTGATTAACCACAGTTTATTGCCTCATAAACCATAGCTTGGCAAGTCGGTTTGCTTCAACTTAGCATTGTGAAAATGCACTATATTTGTCTAGGTTTGGATGGTACAGCAAGTTGTAGTTAATCTAAGATGGAAGTGAAAGCAGATGAGGAGTTGCTGGAAAGCTCATCAGCTCTATTCTTGCTGTGGCTTGTTCTCAACACACTAAACTATGGTGTAATGTTATGTCCAAACCAAACTAATGTATGTATCTCAGAAGAGACAATTCACATATTCCAATAATGATAATTAGGAGCTAAGAAGCCAATACAATGTGTGAAGGACACCTAAAGGCATCAGAGCTGTTCAAAGCCATAGCTCTTGTCAGAATATGGGACAGTGTTTGATGACCCCAGCCATGCCATTGTGTGCCTTGCAGACCATATTCACATATTCATATATGACCAGACAGATTCACACATGCATCTGCACCTGGGCCCCTCACATAGGACACCCCAAAGCAACTCTAGCACAGCCAAGGTCCTCCTCCTAGGTTGCTTTATTATTTATTAGAAAAGGCAATCTGGCCCACAGTGTGTTATCGACAGCTGAAATCAAATACTTCAAAGGTCACCAAAACATCAAACCAGAAATAAATGTTGCGGAGAGGGGCAAGGGGACACACACACACACACACACACACACACACACACATAAAAATACATCTTTTTAATTTTGACAGAATTGATTAAATAACAGTTGAACGGTGTCGCAGGTCAGTGGGTTTGGAGCCAGAAGGTCAGCTTAATAGAAGAGAGCCTGAGGGCACGGTCAGAGGGTCTGTTCTGAGGCCTGGAGCTCAGGCTGCCTCATTGCTTCTCTTCCTGCCTTTGCCCCATGTAGCCTAAAATGAAGAAATGCCTAAATGGAAGAGAAAACAATCCAAACCGGCTAGAGCTCCCACCCCCACCCTGTTTATTGCGGGGGGGGGGTTGTGTGTGTGTGTGTGTTTTAGGGCTCCTGTCTTTCATTCTCAAAGGATGAAATCCTAAGGATGCTTAGAGTTGTGGTGTCTCATTCAGGGAAATAAGATTATTTTTTTAAAAAACCTAAAACCTTTGATCCTACATTTAGGGGGGGAATTCACATGCACAACTTGGGACCCCTCAAGACAAGGCAGGTGTTTGACAAATACCTGTTTTTGCATGCCTGGGCAAATTGCAAGAGGGTTGCATTCACAGGATAGTTTATTCCATCTTCCTGATGTTTTCCTACCTGATTTTTCCAGAAAAGAAAAGAAAACTCTTAGCCCAGAAAATCGGAGGAGTTTTGTACAGTATTTTCTCCACCATTTTCATGGATAATAATAATAATAATAATAATAATAATAATAATAATAATAATAATTTATTATTTATACCCCGCCAATCTGGCTGGGTTTCCCCAGCCACTCTGGGCAGCTTTCAACAGAAAATAAAATACAGTAATCTATTAAACATTAAAAGCCTCCCTAAATAGGGCTGCCTTCAGATGTCTTCTAAAAATCTGGTAGCTGTTTTTCTCTTTGACATCTGATAGGAGGGCATTCCATAGGGTGGGTGCCACCACCGAGAAGGCCTGGTTCCCTGTAACTTGGCTTCTCACAATGAGGGAACCGCCAGAAGGCCCTCGGTGCTGGACCTCAGTGTCTGGGCAGAACGATGGGGTGGAGACGCTCCTTCAGGTATACTGGACCATGTGACATGTCATGTCACAAAACTTGGGCCGATATTCTGGTGCACAGCTTTTTCGTGCCATTTTGCTGGAGGAACCATAGGGGAACAGCAGGACACATGCAGATAAAGAGTGGCAACGGTCCGATGACGCCCACTGTTGTTTCACAGCACAGCTACTGGTTTGAATTAAATTTAGCCTGTCATAGCAGTATGTCAGTCAAAAAGCCACAGTTCTGTAACACAGCAGGTACTGCAGTGTGAAAGGAATGTTACAAAATAAAACTGAGGAAGATGAATGCAATCAATCCCACGTCTGAATGCAGCCCAGGTTTAGCAAGCTAGGGTGGTCTGCCATACATTGCTGGTAGCTGCCACATGCCGTGTAGTTCTCAAAATAATGCAGAGCTGTCTGGTGCCGACTCTGTATCTCTCCTCAATTTTGTTTTGTGCACAAAATGAATGCTACGGACAAACTATTAGTGTAGCTGCTATTTGTTTGGAGTCTGAGTACATAAAGCCTTTTAGAAGACCACAAAATGACCCGGTTTATTTAATTTCATGCCCTTATCAGGTTTGCTTTTCTTTCCTGTGCGGTTGACTTTATGAAATATCCATGGCTTTAAAAAATAATAATATTTAAAACAGAGCTATATAAACAGTGAGGCACAGAAAGCCAGGATTTGGATTCATAGACTTCCCATGTACAAGTAGAAATGTCTCTGTGTCACCAAATGACTGTGAGTTTAATAGGTGCATACCTATAGGAAAGTTTCAACTTTGGGTAATGCATACAGAAACAAGACAGTATACTGAGTGCCACCCCTGATCATACTCTGTATAGAGTCAGGCTATTTGTCCATCTAACTTAGTTCTGTCAACTCTCACTGCCAGTGGCTCTTTAGGTACTTTCTAGATTTCCCTCTTAACTGGACATGTCAGGAATTGAACTTTGGATCTTTTGCATACAGTGGTACCTCAGTTTTTGAACATCTCTGTCAGGGGTTGTTGTTGCTACTCTTGAGTAATGACCCTCCACATCTGCTTGTCTTTCAGATGTTTTTATTGGTGCATATTGTTTACAATGCAAAGTGTCCATAAATCATGTCTGCCTCAGTCTGAGTCAGAATCTCTCAATGGCTGCTTTCTGTTTTGCACCCAACATAACAGCCTGGAAACTCCGAAGCGCCTCCCCCTGCTCCGACGGGGAGCCGTTCGCCTCAATTCCGGCGTGGGGGGGAGGGGAATGGCCTTATGGCTGACTGTCTGCCGGTCACTTCTTCCACTGCTCTCTCTCCCTCCCCTTGGAGCAAGGGCTCTCTGATGCTGTCCGAGCCTCGGTTCTCCCTTTCTGTTTCCTGGCTCTTGTAATCTGATCCTGTGCTTGACTTACTGCTTGGCGAGGAACTCGACCTGATGAGGGGGGGGGGTTGTTCCCTATAAGCCTTCCCCCTTACAATCTCCATTGATGAACATTTCGGTTTTCGAATGCTGTAAACCCAGAAGTAAATTCTTCTGTTTTCGAATGCGCCTCAGAAGTCAAACATGCCATGCGGCTTCCATATTGAGTTTTCCATATTGAGGCCTCCATACTGAGGCTTCCGTATTGAGTTTTCAGTTTCCGAACATTTTGGAACTTCAACGGTCTTTCAGAATGGATTACGTTTGAAAACCAAGGTACCACTGTACTTTTATATAATTTTGAGGGGTTCGGTTGATACTTCTTTTGCTGTGTGTAGCTTTGATTGTGAGCTGTCTTGAAGCCACTTGGGTGTTGAACGGCAAGATATATGATTAACTATTGAAATGGATAGAGAAAGGGGGAGACTTGCAGAGGAAATATGGCTGACTAGTTGTGGACTGCTGACACTCCCGCTGACAGAGAAAATTATGTGGTGATTAATAATAGCCAAGACTTAAATCTTGGTTGTCGTGTCCTCCCTTTTGAGATGGGGAGATAAGTGATTAACCTCACATGCTCTGAAGAAAACCATTTGCCACACCGAAGACTAGAGGTTTTGGGGTGCAGGGAATGTTCACAGCACCCAGACACTGCATAAGAGCCCTCAAGGCTAGCCCTTAGTGCATCAAGTTCAGTTAAGCCTCAATTCTTTTAACTACTTCTGTGATTGGAACAAACAAACAAACAAAACCAGCTGCAAATAGTTTACTTCAATGCATTCAATGAATGTTGTTGTTGTTGTTGTTATTACTCCTACTTAATTATTTTAATAGCTTGTTAGATGCCCAATGCAGAGTTGGTAGAGCACATCCTTGGGGATCCATTCTTTGTACATAACCAAGCCAGCATAGATGTCACTCAGACCAAAATGCAAACATGCTGGGACTGTGGGCTTGGGAGAGCACACCTTTGTTTTAGACTTTGTCTTGCCCTGTGATGGCCAAAATCTTCCAGACACAGCACATGTGGAAAGCATTGAGGCATTACTCCTGGTGGGTGTAAGTTGCCCACGACTCACTTCCGTAAAGTAGCATACCCAACACAAGGTAGACCTTGGTCATTAGCATCACATTCTCCCATACCCTTGCCATCTGGGCAGAGGAGGAGCGCTGGAGGGCACCTCCCCATCCAGACTCTTCTGGGGAGGAGGAAGAAGAAGACAGTATAGATTTACAACAGGTGTTTGAGGGAGGTTGCAACTCAGAGGCAGATGAGGGGGAAAGTTGGGAAATCATGGGAGGGCTGGAATGACACCCAACTGACATGTCATTAGAAAGGATTCCAGACCCATCATTTCCCAGAACCCAGCAAGCCTTAAAAGTAGGAGAGCAAAGAGCTCAAAACATAGGGCCTGTAGCAGCACTCATAGAGGAGATGATAAGAATGATGAATGAGGATGTGGGAGAGATGGGGGGTGGAGATTCACTCAGGACAAAGCCATTATCCAAGAGGTTGGGTTCTATAGCCTCTCTCTGTAAAGATTGAAATAAAAAGGGATGGTAAGATACTTTTCCTTGTCTTTATACTTTCCTGAGCAACCAGCTGGGAGCCAGTGACAGCATCCTGACAGCTACTTACCTGGGGGGTGTAGGGGTGGGGCAGGATGGCGCTAATGTCAGGGCCATGTGGGTGCATTGGCAGGAGCACTGGAATGGCAGTGTGGTCCTGCAAATGCAGTTATAATGGTATTCAGAGGGCAGCTGCATTCCACCACATAGCAGCAATAATGCAATGACTAAAACTAAAGCATCAGAAGAAACAGATCAGTTAAAAGAGACAGGGAATTAGACATAGATTGCGGAAATATTTTGGCTCACCCCACGTTTTGGAGCAATCCTTTCCATTTTGCCCCTCACTCAGACCCATAAGCAGATTGGAAAATGTTCTGTAGGACATATGGGCTCTCCCCATATGTCTCAGAAATACAGAATGACTAGATTATTTTGCAACTAGTGACACCTCTTATCAAAAATATCCTTGATCACTCTGTTGTGTTAATAGAACTCCCTCTCCCCCGCCACCTGACTGGGGCTCTCTTTGTGTACCTGCTAAAAACAGCAAGGTCCCAGATACTGGGAAATTCCAGGGCTTCCTTCGGTCTCATAATGGGTAAAACAAATTATCGGGACACCGAGAAACAGGCAGATTGAAGAAGCGATGGTGATCATGTGTCACAAAACCTTGTTGAAAAATTGTTTCCATTATTGGGAATCATGTTGTAAAGAGATTTCTCCATAGAATAACATATGTTACAAACGTTTCACCTGGAATATCCATGGGTAGGAATATTCAGTGTTTGGAAAGTTTCTTCCTTCCTTTCCTATTCTTCTTCTTCTTCTTCTTCTTCTTCTTCTTCTTCTTCTTCTTCTTCTTCTTCTTCTTCTTCTTCTTCTTCTTCTTCTTCTTCTTCCTTCTTCTTCTTCTTTAGAAAAGGAAAAGACCACTAAGTAGATGAGAGAGAGAGAGAGAGAGAGAGAGAGAGAGAGAGAGAGAGAGAGAGAGAGAGCGCACCACTAGAACCCTTTTATTTCAGAAAAATTCCCAGACCACGATGTCCTTTCACAGTTCAAATGTCAAGCGGCCTTTGGATAGCAGTCACGGTGGCATGTGGGGAAGGAGCGAGAGCCCTAAAAAGGAGTCTTTAATGATGACAAGCCTGGTTAAATCCATGAGCTCCAGTGTCCTTTGTCTCCCTTTCTCCCCATGGTAGCACCTGCTGACTTACACGGAGGGCAGTGGGGCAGCCATCTAGCGTGGCAATTGGTCATGCATACTCCAGGGAGGAGTGTTTTCTTCACCCTTGTGTGCAGAGTGCAAAAGGCCCTTCAATTTCCTTTGCAGCACTTCTTTCCCTTTTGGGGGCTTTCTCTCTCTCTCTCTCTCTCTCTCTCTCTCTCTCTCTCTCTCTCTCTCTCTCTCTCTCCTGATTGACTAGTTTTCTATTGACTGAAAAGTCATTTCCTTTGCTTAGTCTACTGAAAAGTAAAATAAAATGTTTTCCCAGTGACCCTAACATCTTTTTTCTTCTTCTTTCACAGTGTTAAAGCAGGGGGGGGGGAGAGTTTGCTGTCAATTATATCGAGGTAAAAAATTATATTGTTGTACTGTTGTGCTTTCCTTTCTTCACCCACCCCCCACCCCCAAGCCCGCTTGGCCTTCCCTATGTGTCAAAAGGGAGCAAATGATGCATTAAAAGCTTAAAAGCCGAAATAAAGATTAGGTGTAAAGTGCTATTGATCTCTTTATGTAAGGAAACCAAGACATATTCCACTTGGCTGTCAGGTTCCATTTTCAGCAAGTCACCCAGATGCAAGACTGGAAACTTCTACAAAGAAATCTTTAAAGTGTTGTTGGAAGTATCAAATAGGATTAGGAAAGCTAGCAGAAACAGCCATTAAAAATGGCATTGGCCCAGCTGAGCGACTGTAGGATTGCTCTGCCTGAATAAGTTTAATGCTCAAGGTGCTCATACAATGAACTGGTTATGTCACTACATTGACTCCTAACACATAGGCTCATGAGGTCAGGTTTTCAAAAATTTGCATCTCGACAGTGCACAGATTCAGGAGCAATTTTTATTTCGGGCTGAAAAATAAGAGGTGGCAATGGTTCCTGGTGTTGTACTCGGGCACAAATGCCAGGAGATTCTCTTTGGTACAGATGGGAGCCTTTGATGCACATATTCTCCTCTGTGCATTTGTCTAATTCCCTTTTGGAGCCACCTGAATTGATGGCCGTCACTACATCTTGTACGAGCCAATTCTATGAGCAATATGAAAAAGTATTTCCTTTTGTCTGTCCTGAATCTTCTAGCAGTTAGCTTCATTGGATGACCCCAGATTCTAGAATGATGAGAGAGGGTGAAACCCAGTAGACCTTTCCCATGCCTAATTTTATATACTTTTACAACTCACTTTTTTCTGACCTAAATACTTCCAAATATATAAGCTTTCCGCATAGGACGTTGCTCTACACCCCTGATAATTTTGCTTGCCTTTTCCTGCACCATAGAAAAAGTTACAGGTAGGTAGCCGTGTTGGTCTGGGTCGAAGTAAAATAAAAAAATTCCTTCAGTAGCACCTTAAAGACCAACTAAGTTTTTATTTTGGTATGAGCTTTCGTGTGCATGCACACTTCTTCAGATACAGTGAAATAGAAGTCCCCAGGCACTTATGTAGAGAAGGGGTGGGGAGGGGTGGGGATACGGAGGGGAGATCACTCAGAAGGGTGGTGGAAGTGGGTGATTGACTGACTGATAGCTGTTGATGACCGAAAACGACTGCAAATGGTTTTGCATGAAAAAGCAAGGGTTGAGATGGCTGAAGATCGCTTATCATGTATAATGAGATAAGAATCCGATATCTCTGTTCAAACCAGGTCCCTCCATGGTTTTGAGCTTGGTGATAAGTTGTAATTCAGCAACTTCTCTTTCCAGTCTATTTCTGAAATTCTTTTGTAGTAAGACAGCTACTTTGAGATCTTGTATAGAATGTCCTGGGAGATTGAAGTGTTCTCCTACTGGTTTTTCTGTCTTCTGGTTCCTGATGTCAGATTTATGTCCATTTATCCTTTGGCGTAGGGTTTGGCCTGTTTGTCCAATATAGAGAGCTGAAGGGCACTGTTGGCATTTGATGTCATACACAATGTTAGAAGATGAGCAATTAAATAGTCCTGAGATGGTATGTTGGATGTTGTTGGGGCCAGTAATGATGTTGTCCGGGTGTATGTGGCAGCAAAGTTGGCATCTGGGTTTATTGCAGGCTCTGGTACCAGTGTCCATGTTAAGTCTGGTGGTTGTGTTATTGTGGGTGAGGAGTTGTTTAAGATTGGGTGGCTGTCTGTAGGCAATGAAAGGTCTTCCTCCCAGAGCTTGAGAAAGGGAGCTGTCATTGTCCAGGAGAGGCTGTAGATCTCTGATGATGCGTTGTACTGTTTTAACTTGGGAGCTGTATGTGATGACTAGTGGTGTTCTGTTATTTTCTTTTTTGGGTCTGTCTTGCAGCAGGTTCTCTCTAGGTATCAGTCTGGCTCTGTTGATCTGTTGTTTAACTTCATCAGGTGGATATTTTAGTTCTAAAAAGGTTTGCTGTAGATCTCTTAGGTGAGATTCTCTGTCTGTAGAGTTGGAACAGATGCGGTTGTAACATAGGGCCTGGCTGTATACGATGGATTGTTTGGTATGTTTGGGATGGTAGCTAGAAGCATGTAGATATGTTTGTCGGTCAGTTGGTTTTCTGTATAAGGTGGTGTCTATACATCCATCCTGTATTTTTATAGTAGTGTCCAAAAAATGTATTTCTTGCATAGATTGGTTCATTGTTACCTAACAATGCCTGGGGACTTCTATTTCACTGTATCTGAAGAAGTGTGCATGCACACGAAAGCTCATACCAAAATAAAAACTTAGTTGGTCTTTAAGGTGCTACTGAAGGAATTTTTTTATTTTACATAGAAAAAGTGTAGACCATACATATTTGAAGGCTTCTCAAGTTCCCACACCCTAAACATATTCATGTCAGAGATGAGGGTCAGTGAGGAGCATTCACAGATATAATCCATCCATAGTATTAATATTTAGTACACTAATTTGCTGATCATGTAACTTGATGCTTGTAGAATGACAAATTCTGATTGCAATGTGCTCAGCTGAATCTTTATAACACTGATTTTGAGCAGATGCTGATGGTGTTGATGGTGAACTAGCCCAATTCTTCCACCAAATACCTCTTCTATTGGAGGAAACTTCCTTCTAGACCTGCTTAATTTTCAGCAGCATAATTGCATTATGTGTTTGCTCTTTCAGACCATTTTATGGTTTGGATGCCCCTGGAATTTCTAATAATAGTCTATACTGCATCTGGAAACCCAGCCAAATGGGTGGAGTATAAATAAGATATTATTATTATTATTATTATTATTATTATTATTATTATTATTATCCTTGAGTCTACAACTCCCATGAACCCCAACCAGCATGGTCTATGTCAGGGGTCCCCAGACTTACCCGCCTTCGGGCCGGAGGGCAGGGGAGTGCGCGCGCAGTGGGCCGGAGGGTGGGGGAGTGCGCGCCAGTGCGCATGCGCACACCCATTTACTGGTGCGGTGGCGCGCTTCCAGGCTGGAAAAATCGCCGAAAATTGTTTGTGTGCATGCGTATGGGCCTCCCCCGACCCGGAAGTGCACCGGAAATGACCTCTTCTGGGTCGGGAGAGGCCCATACGCATGCGCAGAAACGATTTTCGGCGATTTTTTTCAGATCTGGAAGTGCGCCGCCGCGCAGCGCTGCAAGAGCGGGCGGCGGCAGCGGGCGGTGGGGGTCGTCGCGGGCCGGATTGGGAGGCCAATTGGGCTGCATCCGGCCCGGGGGCCATAGTCTGGGGACCCCTGGTCTATGTGGTCTGAGGCCATAGAAGCTATAGTCCAACAACATCTGGAAAGCACTACATTGCCTACTTCTAGTCTACAATTATGTTTGCATTGTAATGGCAGGCATGTCCAACAGGTAGATCGTGAACTACCGGTAGATCATTGGATGTCTGTGGTAGATCACCGGTAGATCAGTGGCTCCCCCCCAAATAAGCTAAAAAACTTTGGCTCCCCTAAAAAAAACCTCAACATCTTTGCCCTGCACCCCTAAAATGACCTGAACCACCAAAAACAGGGCTTTCCTTCCTAAATAAAAGAGCTCAATGTTACTTTCCTTCAGGGCCGGCCCTAAGGCAAGGCTGGTGCCTGTGGCAGCCACACTACACGCTGCACCCGCCAGACAGCCGCACTAGGGAACGGGGCGGGGGGGGGGGCGCCGGAGGGATCTTCGCACCACAGTGCCAGGGCGCCAGATATGCTTAAGACGGCCCTGCTTTCCTTCTTCCATAAAGAAGCTCAACAACGTTTACGTGAACCCACCCAAAACAGGGCTTTCCTTCCTTAAAAAGCTCAACAGCTTTGACCTGAACCCCCCAAAAGGGGGTAGATCACTGCCAGTTTTTAACTCTGTGAGTAGATCACAGTCTCTTGGAAGTTGGCCACCCCTGAACTATAGCATCTCACTGTGGGTTGCATTGCTTCCCAAAAGATCCAGTTCTAAGGAATACAGGAAAGCAGATATTTCACACAGGGAAAACATATACCAATGGATACAAATTAGGAATCAATCAAATCAAATCAATGAGACATAAATTAGTAGCAACTGGAGTGCCAGGTTTCAGCAAAGCTGATGGTATCAATGAAGATGATGACTTCTTCAAAGAAAAACGAAAAGCAATTCAATCATTAAAGCCAATTAATGACCTGAGAAAGTGTAACAGTGACCTTAGAAATTTAGTAAAGTGATGCTTTTTATCAATAATGTTTCAGAGGAAAAGAAAACATGTTCAATAATATTTTTGAACAGATGACTACTTAGCCAAAAATTCTGACACCTGATATTTGCTTGTCTGCTTGATTAATTAAATCCATAAGACTTTTATTGCTTTACACATTTTATAATATGCTTTCCAGCCCTTCCCTGTTTCCCAAAAATATTCTGAACTTCTCTGAAATTTCTGGGAGGGAGACAATAGTCACGCCAACACTACCCATCCATTTGGTCACACCAGTGTTCAAAGGACAAGGGGAAAGGGAATATTACTCCAAGGCCTCTACCTGAAATTGTTTTTTCTGAAGAAAATTCATACATGCATGTGCATATCATGTAGTTCAGCCTTAGTAGAATGAGAAAAATGTGCAGTTCCCTATGGAAATAATCCATCTCTTTTACTTTTTCCCATATATGCCTGCCATTTCTTTCCATGGTGAAAACTAAGGTGTGGTAGTTGACCATACTGAGAGGGAAACCTTCCCTCTCCTCCAGATACTACTACTACTAATAATAATTTACAGTGGTACCTCGGTTTATGTACTGTATATTCCTGCATATAAGACTACGTTTTAACCCAGGAAAATCTTCTCAAAAGTTGGGGGGTCGTCTTATACACCCAGTCATCTTATAAACCAGAATATACGGTACCTAATTGGTTCCGGGGAGCCATTTGCTCCCTGAAAAGTACTTAAATGGAGCACTGATAGCACACGTGTGCAAAGCGCCGATAGAGTGCTTCTGCACATGTGTGAACCGTGCAGATCGCTTCTGCGCATGCGCGCGGCGTGGAACCCAGAGGTAAACACTTCCGAGTCTGTGGAGTACTCCCCCAGAGTGGCTAGGGGAACCCGGCCAGATGGGCGGGGTATAAATAATAAATTATTATTATTATTATTATTATTATTATTATTATTATTATTATTATTATTATAAACCACTGCGGACTTAAACCGAGGTATGACTGTATAACTTATTCCCCACTCATCTGGCAGGGCCTCCCCAGTCACCCTGGGCGGTTCCCAACAGAATATTAAAAACACAATAAAACTTCAAACATTAAAAACTTCCCAAAACAGGGCTGCCTTCAGATGTTTTCTAAAAGTCAGGTAGTTGTTTATTTCTTTGACATCTTATGGGAGGGTGTTCCACAGGGTGGGCGCCACTACCAAAAAGGCCCTCTGCTTGGTTCCCTGTAACCTCACTTCTCACAGTGAGGAAACCGCCAGAAGGCCCTCAGAGCTGGACCTCAGTGTCCAGGCTGAATGATGGCGGTGGGGAGACTCCTTCAGACAAAGAAGATCCGTTCTTCATTGACAGCGGGGAAGGAGGATACAATAATGGTGCCTCTTACAATATATAAGTCCTTACATTATGTACAGACCTCCTGTCAAAATGGCAAGTGTTTTTATAACCTGTTAATAATAGAATCTTTCTGAGGCAGGACGATGGTCCATATTCAGTACACGTCAAGGTGGGATTTATTAATACACAGTGTTTCTCTCAAGCTCCCTTTGATCGCTGTCTTAAAACAGTGTTCTTTGAGTGAAAAAACATATGCTAAAGAAGAACTTGTCACGCAGGACATCCATAATTAAAGCAGATCTTCAATGAAAAGCATTTCACAACACCTCCATTAAGCTTTGCCATCCTCCAAAAGAACATGAGCCTCGGTGTAAAGAAAAGTTAAACAATTGTCAGCTGAAAGCAGATGAGGGCTTTATTGAATGTGCATATTACTAATGCATGACAATGTGCCCATGCAGAGTACGGAAGAGGACACAATTGTTGCTTTTAATCATTGTACAAGTTTTAGTACCAATAGATTCTCTAACAGGAAAAAAAGAGGATACAGAGGAGGAGAAAGAGAAAAGCAAAGGGTGGATTTTCTTCACTGGCTCTAGCCATCGTTTTCATTGAGTGGTAACTGGGTGACCGAGGTCACTTGTTGATCACTGATCCTGGTAGGAGGATCATCTCCTCATGAAGGGAAAGCTAGGATTACTCCCTTGAAGACAACACTGATCGGGACATTTGAACCTCACCGGCTGGGGTCACTGCAAGGTTAAAACGGTGGATAATCTTCTCCAAATGTGCTTCACGTAAAAGTATCAAAACAGCAACTCCCAAGCTGTATACTGGGGCACAGTAGTGTGCTGCAGGAGCAGACACATCTACTCAGCCTCCCCCAACTACCGGTAGCAAAGCCCACAGTGTAAAAGGGGGGGGGAGTAAAGAAGTTGGATGTGGAGTCAGTATAAATAGCTGACTAGATGCTCCTTCCTATTGAGCTTATGATCCTCCAACCCCTTCACTCTGGGGAAACGATATCACACATCTTCTCCAGGAAGGGTAGGTGGGTGGGTGTTAAGCTTGCCCCTGCTAGATAGGGGGGAGCAGCCTAGTCAGCTGAGTTTGCAATGCCGTAAACACGTGCGATGTTTAGAGTGTTGGAATACGACCTGAGAGACCAGGGCTTGAATCCCCACTAAGCCTCGAAGCTCACTGGGTGACCAAGGGCCAGTCACCATCTCTTAGCCTAACCCAGGCATCCCCAAACCGCGGCCCTCCAGATGTGTTGGCCTACAACTCCCATGATCCCTAGCTAAGAGGACCAGTGGTCAGGGATGATGGGAATTGTAGTCCAAAACATCTGGAGGGCCGATGTTTGGGGATGCCTGGCCTAACCTACCTCACAGGGTTGTTGTGAGGATGAAATGAGGAGGAGAAGACCCATGTACACTATCTTCTGCTCCTTGGAATATAAAGTTGAAATATAAATGTAATATATAAAATAAACAAGTAGCCAAAGGAAATGCCTACTATGCCATGATTAATAAGTAAAACAATGAAAGGGATCACCACCCAAGTGGTTAAACAAAGAGGGAAAAGGTTTCAATAGAGCAGGCATCCCCAAACTGCAGCCCTCCAGATGTTTTGGCCTACAACTCCCATGATCCCTAGCTAAGAGGACCAGTGGTGAGGGATGATGGGAATTGTAGTCCAAAACATCTGGAGGGCCGAAGTTTGGGGATGCCTGCAATAGAGCATAAGTTTAAGGCAGGCATCCCCAAACTGCGGCCCTCCAGATGTTTTGGCCTACAACTCCCATGATCCCTAGCTAAGAGGACCAATGGTCAGGAAAGATAGGAATTGTAGTCCAAAACATCTAGAGGGCTGAAGTTTGGGGATGCCTGGTTTTAGGCAACCCCTCTGCGAAATTCACTGCTGTGGCCATATCTCTCCCCAATTCGATCATTCAGTCCCTCCAAATGCAGCCGAATTCCGTGCTTTTGCGTGTAATAAATATAATTTAAAATACAACCAACAACAATAGCAGATAGTTTGTCACTTCTTAGAAAAAGCAATAACAGCCGCTTAAAGTTAGAACCAGCATAGACCAAAGACTACTTGCTGTAGAGAAAGCGAGCACTGAGCAAGGCAGAAAGGAGAATTCAAATGTTTATGCACAACGAGTTTGCAGAAGGCCTCTGTCCTTCCTTCAAACCACTCTTTCATAAAAGCCAGTGACTGAGGTGTAACCACCCAGAGGACATTCATGAAGTTGATTCAGGAGGAAAGGCAAAACATCATTACTTTCCCCCCCATTTTGAAATGAAGAGCTGCTGTTCCAAGCTGGGAAGATCGCCCCCACCTCCAGATGAAGCCATTGCTTTGCCAACTGACATTTGAACCAGATGACTATCCAGCAAAGAGTAGCAGATGCACCTGGTGACACCTCAGCAGAGTTCAAGGGCATGGCTGAAAAGCACACTCTGCTTCTCCCTCATGACTCACAAATGTATTGATTGTCCATTTGCAGCTTAAATGCATATTTTCTCTTTTCCAAAAGGAACCAAAGATCTTAAAAAAAACCATTAAGAGCCCAAGCTCCTGACTTTGACAAAAAAAACCAAACAAAGGCTTCTGATTATTGTGCTCACTGAAACATGCAGAATTTCTGGATTTGTCCAAAATCAATGATTACCCAACAGACGGAACAAAGGCACTAAGTCAAAGAATAGCACTCTTTCGGATAATCAATCTCCAGTGATGTTATTTTTCTTTCAGAAAGTGAGGGGGAAAGTTTGCCCCACCTTCTGAAATATACATTGCTCCATTTCTGGAGCAGCTACAGGTTAAGACATTCCCTTACCAGAATGCTGAAATATGGTCCACAATTCAGCAAACTCAAAGGAGTAACCTAGGAGTAAGCTCCATTGATCTCATTGGGTCTTACTTCTGAGTTGACATGTATAGTATTGCACTTTAGGAGCCTGAAGTCAGTAAACTCCAAATGATAACCTTGGGAGTTGGCCTTAATTCTCCCCTACATTCAAAACTAGATCTGTACCACTACTCTGTACAGAGCAGGGCACCAGAGAAGGTTTGCTAGTTCAACCTCCTGCAATCTGGTATCTTCTTGATGTTTGTTCTCCTTTCAGGCCCAGCCAGCATAGGGAATTCAGGGATGATTTGAGTTGTACAGGCGTACCTTGGAAGTCGAACAGAATCCGTTCCGGAAGTCCATTCAACTTCTGAAACATTCAGCTTCCAAAGCGTGGCTTCTGATTGGCTGCAGGAAGCTCCTGCAGCCAATTGGAAGCTGCAGAAGCCCCGTCAGACATTTGGCTTCCAAAAGAACGATTGAAAACTGGAACACTCACTTCCGGTTTTCGATCGTTTGGGAGCCGGAACATTTGACTCCCAAGGCGTTTGGGAGCCGAGGTACAATTGTAGTTCAAAACTTTTGAAGGATACTAAGAGTACCAAATTGGGGGAGGCTGAAGTAAACTCCCAGGTAGTCTAGCAGCTCCTCTGTCTGGGAAAGGTTATAAAAGGACACAAGTTAATCTGGGACTGTGCTTGTTTAGAGGCAAGATATAGCTCCTGGCTTGTTGCCCTGCATCTGACTAAGGTACAATTCTGGCAGCGCCATCAAGTTCTACTTTGACACTTCCTCTTTTGGCTCCCCTACCAAACACAAGGGAGGAGGATTTTGAAATCAAAAGGTTGAAATCCTGGTGGTGGTATTGATCCTATTTCATTTTTAAAAAATTCATCTTGGCAATTTAGGATGCAGCGGCCTGTACATGGTACTTATTTACACTCGTTAAAGAACAAAGCACAACGTTAACGAGAGGAGCAAGGAGGAGAATGGCGGTGTCTCCTGTTAATGGTTTTCCTATTGGATGTTAATCTTCTGTGAAAGTAAAGGGTGTGAAAATCAGTAAAAGCATTTGAGGAAGTTTTCAGGAGATAACCTTGACCTCGTCAAAGCAGCAAATGGGAGAGAGTGCCATTGGCTCCCGCTGCAGAATTGAAGAGACTACATACATTTAGAAGCTACACGTTGACCTTATAGTTCACACATAAACTTATGTAAGAGTGATTCTTTGGAAAATATTCCTACAGCACTCGAGAAAAGCTTGACAAATAAGCTGTAACTGCTTGCCTTAAGAATATATATTAGCCTAAACGGCCTAGTTTCACCAGCAGCCGAGGTGGAATTAACCATTTCACAGCAGCTGTTTGAAATGCTCCTTGATATAGTTCCTTGAACATAGGAAAGTCGCTGCCTATACGTTTCTGTACTGGTATTCCTTATGCCAGTGGGATCTACAGGAGCATTGCTACCCCAATGTAGCTGGGATTATATAAGAAGCTGTCAACCAGGTGGGAGGAGCCTACATTTAACCTCCTCGCCATGCCAATGTCTGCTTTCAGGAAACGCAGTTGTGGACAAAAGCCATAGCATGGACTACTCCTGCCTGGTACTGGGCATCTCACAAGAAGGGGCTAAATGTGCAGTCTGCAGATAAATGAATGATGAATATGTCCATTTTGGTATCTCTCCGTTTCTAATTTTTCCAATCTTACGTTCAGTCCTCCACGTTTCTGCATAAATTTGCATTTTTATAGCCCTAATGAAAATTTCATCAGCATTTTAGTGCAAATTTCTCTCAATGCACCCATCTTTGTATGCAGTTTTGCCTAATATACATCTTTTTTGCAAAGCAGTCTCCTCTAATGTAATGCACTTTTGCACAATAACTAAATGCACACATTTATACGCATACTTTACATATAAAAATGAAAACAAAATAATTTTATTTTCATTTTTGTGCACATTACTTGCCCGCAGAAATGCATTGCAAAATTCAGAGAAGTGCAAATTTTGAAGAATGGTTGTGTTTTGGTTTGCGTGTTGTTTCGCAAAGTGTGAATTAGGCAAGTTTACCTTTAAATGAGAATGGAATCACATTTCTCCCCAATCCCTTCTATGTGGACCGGCCTCAAACTCCACCTCCTACTCAGAAGCAGGCTAGATGAACAGATTCTGATCTGATTTGTTGTATTGCTATATCTCTTTTCATTCAAATGCATCTCAAAGTGGCTTACAAACAATAATTAACAATGACACAATAATGCATAATGTAACATCACCAATACAGCATAAATCATATAAATTGATTAACAAATCATCAACAAAACAATTACAATCCATAAAACACTATTAACAAAAGAGCGACTAAAAATAAGTTAAACATCACAATCACAGCAAAAGTCATATTTTTAAAAAATTTACAAAACATTTTAAACAAATACAAATACAAAATATATAGAATACAAATTGCTACTTGAGATAAAAAATAAGTTTAAGATTGCCAATTAAAATTTAAAATTGGCTTCCGATTATTCATACATTGCTTTTATTTTAATTTAATTTCTCATTCCCTGTTATTTTTAACCTTATCCTCTATTAGAACCTTCAATAAAAAAATTACATCTGAAATTATCTTTCAAATAATCTATCCCACATTTGAATATTTTTTCAAATAATCTCCCTGTATGCGTCTCAATCTAAGCATATCACCAACTCCATTTTCATTCCTTCCTTATTCAGATAATCTTCAACATATTTCCACTCCTTCTTCAAATTCTGTTTACTTATATTTCTAATTGCGGCTGTAATTTTTGCTAAATTCATATATTCTACTAATATAATCAACCATTCTTGTACCTTTGGGACTCCCCCCCCTTCCAATTCTGGGCTATAAGGGCTGCTGCACAAGCATATAACAAAACATTTCTTCTATTTTCGGGTATATTTCCAGGTATTATACTTAATAAAAATATTTCCGGTCTTTTTTCAAATGTGACGTACAGCAAAAGTCATATTATATGATTAACAAAAAATACACAAAAAAAGGTTACAGAGATGTCCAGCAAATTAGAAGCTTTGGACATCTCTGTAAAAAAAATTGGAGGCCAAATCCACCAAAATTGAGAAGGAAAATGAAGTAATTGGGGAGGAACAGGAAGTACTGAAGGGAGATGTGAGAGTAAAACTCAATAAAAATTATTTTAAAAACAAAACACATCAATACAGCATTTATAATCTGTAAAAAATAACATTTTCAAATTAACAACTAAAAAAATTAAATAAGCTAAGCACTGTTAAGTTTATACACACTCTCCACACCCCAATGACTCAAAATCTTTCACTCTATTCAGTTCATTAAAGCACACATGATGCCTCTCGTTAAACTAGCTCAGCTAAATGCTATGCTGGCTAGGGTCCTTGGGTGATGGGCCATGGTGGAGGTGATGGGGCTCTTGGGCCTACCACCTGTGGTAAGGTGGATGTTGACTCCGAGTTGCCTGCCCAGGGTCCATTGAAGAGCAACTCACTCATGTCAGTCTCAATAATCAGGAGGTCCATTCCCACTTGATGAAGTCCAAAATGAGCCTCCCCCTCTAGAGTGATGAGTTGCAGCTGAACTTGGTACAGAGGCTGACCAGGAGGTCCAGCAGTGCCTCTATGCTCCGGACACTCAGTCCATCCACCAGAAGCTGCTTCAGCCTCTTTTGTTGCACCTCCTCCCATCCCAGTGGCCTGTGACTCCAAGCTGTGCCTCGGTTTTGCTGCTCATGGAAGGCATGAAGCAAAGGGTGTTGGCCAGCCGGGGTACAGGAGGAGACCACATTTGCTGGTGTGGAAAAACCATCAAGGGCAGCACCAGATGAATCTGTGAGGGGACAGAATTTCACAATGGGGGTGTCAAGAATAACAAGACCCTCTCACGAGGCCCCACATAATGCACGCTTGACCATTGTAGCCAGATTACAAGAGGGCATAGGAACATAGAAAGCTGCCTTAAAGTGAGCCAGGCCACTGAGTATTGTCTACATCAGGCATCCCCAAACTGCGGCCCTCCAGGTGTTTTGGCCTACAACTCCCATGACCCCTAGCTAACAGGACCAGTGGTTGGGAAAGATGGGAATTGTAGTCCAAAACATCTGGAGGGCCGAAGTTTGGGGATGCCTGGTCTACATTGACTGCCAGTAGCTCTCCAGGATTTCAGCCAGGAGACACTCCCAGCTCTAGGTGGAGATGCTAAGGGTTGAACTTGGCACCTTCTGTATGTAGAGCAGATGTTTACCTCTGAGCTATGGGCCCTATCTAGCCATACTTCACATATCCACATAGTTCACATAGTTTCCAGGAGGGTGTATATGGGAGCAGGCAGTCCATCAAGTCTCAAAGTCCTAAGCCATGTAGGGATTTCTATGTCCCAACAAGCACCTTGAACTTAGCTTGGTAGCAAAATAGAAAAAAATTCCTTCAGTAGCACCTTAAAGACCAACTAAGTTTTTTTTTTTTTTTGGTATGAGCTTTCGTGTGCATGCACACTTATTCAGATACACTAGAAACAGAAGTGTCAGACCTTTATATATATATACAGAGGGTGGTGGGGGTGGGTGGGAATGGGTGATGGGCTGATGGGAGTGGTAAACCTGAGATGGCTGTTAACGACTGCTGATGACTGCAATTAGTCCTGGGGGGGGGAGCAAGGGCTGAGGTGCTAAAGAAAGCTTGATCATGCATAATGAGATAAGAATCCGATGTCTCTATTCATCCCAGGTGGCTCCATAGTTTTAAGCTTGGTAATGAGTTCCAATTCAGAAACGTCTCTTTCCAGTCTGTTCCTGAAATTTCTCTGTAATAAAACAGCTGCTTTGAGATCTTGTATAGAATGTCCTGGGAGATTGAAGTGTTCTCCTACTGGTTTCTCTGTCTTATGGTTCCTGATGTCAGATTTATGTCCATTTATCCTTTGGCGTAGGGTTTGGCCTGTTTGTCAACAATCAGCTTGGTAGCAGATTGTTCTACAGCTTGTTCTGAACTGGTGCCATGGGTTGTTACCAGATTGCCCCACCCTGACCACCTCATTCTCCATGACCTGCAGCTCCTGAACCAAGCCCCAAAGCAACTCCACAAAGAGCAGTATAAACTAATGCAAAATCTTTGATAGCGCCAGTTTCTAACCAAGCATCTCCAAGGAAGGTGAGACCCTGTTTCCCCTTTTTGCCCCAGTCACACATACACACCTGCTTTGCATGTGAAGTTGCTTGAAGGCATACCTCCTGCATCAACAATTTTAAGACAAGATTTCTTTTTTCACAGATGGTAACTCAATTAATATGAAAGATTGAAATCTAACTGCATATTTAATGCCAGCAAGAACCTGCTTGTTTAATCTGACATGAAACAGGATCTGTAGGCTCCTTCAATAAAATCAAAGGTGAGGAAAGGATGATTAATTTTAATAAGCAAAAACTAATTTGTTCAACACAACGAATGTTGTGCACAGAAGGTGAAAGCATGTAACTTGATTTTGCTAATTCTTGGTCAGGAAAAATATGCATCTATTTAAATGCTCAGCTTGCTGTTCTAATGTAAACCTTTTCGTTTCGGTATTGCATTGAGGAAGCTTGCCCTTTAAGGGCTGGTTTGCATATCCATGAACACCTGATAACTCTCAACTGAATGTGTGGACTGTTTTCATTGTAAGGTGCTGTATTCGAGTTATTGTCTATGCATAAAGAAGAATGCACTGGAAAAACCTGAAGGTGGTAGAATTGATTGTATCCACTTCAAGCTACAGTTAGGATGGTCATTTTCTTTCCCTCTCAACCCACTATCTGTAACACAGGTTGGTTGCTGGCATCCATCTGTCTCAAGAGACAATGGAGTGTGCCTCTGGGGGTGAAGCCAAATTGCTGGAGAATCACAACACCAGCTGTGGCTGCAGAGACCGGTAACTCATAATGCCTGCCTCCCACATTGTTTTTGGTATGTTAGCAACATCAAAGTGACCTCTGGGGCACACTGTGTATGGAGGTCCTGGGCTGCCCAGGTGACCAGACCCTACCTCTCGATCTGGCTGATGTGGTCCAAAGGAAAGCAGACCAATACATTTGGCACCAGCTTGGCTGCAGGAGTTGCTGGAAGGAGGTGTACAGGGTGCCATTCTACCATCTTAGGGACTCTTAGAGCCAGTGTGGTGTAGTGGTTAAGAGCGGTAGACTCGTAATCTGGGGAACCGGGTTGGCGTCTCCGCTCCTCCACATGCAGCTGCTGGGTGACCTTGGGCTAGTCTCAGCTCCACTCACCTCACAGATCACAGAGTGTTTGTTGTGGGGGAGGAAGGGAAAGGAGAATGTTAGCCGCTTTGAGACTCCTTAGGGTAGTGATAAAGTGGGATATCAAATCCAAACTACTCCTCCTCCTCCTCCTTCTTCTTCTTCTTCTTTTCCGGATTTGTGTAGGGTTTACTCCTTAGCCTTTTCTTCTGCCAAAGATGCCCCTCAAGGAAGCGGGTATGGATTTTCCCTTAGGATTTAGTCCAGAAGCCTTTCTCATGAATGAGTACAGCCACAAGGCAGCTGAGGTTTAGGATCAGAGTTTTCCTTCTCCTAGATTGGCCCCAGGTTGGCAAGCCCCATCTGCCCCTCATTTCCCTCTACAGCACATGCAGAAACCACCTTCTTGACTTTTAGATCCACTGTTTGTCTTGTCCGCTCAATCCACCGGAGTCCGTTTTCACATGCAGGGGAAGTCCCTAACTCACCAAGGGTTTGAGATCCATCAGCTACCCTCACCTGGTAATTATTATTTATATAGCACCACCTGTGTCTATTGCCCTTCATGGAACAATGGTTAGGATACAGTTCTCCAAACAAATTACTTGACCAGAAGAATCCCAATGGCTTCTATGCTGCCTTTTCAAAATAAAATATTTGAGCACTGAAATTGGGTTAGTATTGTACTAAGGAAGGAAATTTGGCTAATTAGACGGAAGGTTGAAAATGTTCCGCAAGACAAAATAATTCTTCAAATGTCTCTGAACTTTGAAATATTAACTTCATTTTAACAGACACTCATCTTTGCAATCATGAATTCAATATGTGTAAAGGACAAAAGTATCATATAGGGTTGTATGCGATCAAGTCACTATTCTTAGACTTAATTGAAATAAATGGACTTGGCAAACTTTTGACTGGTTAGGGAAGTCTATTGATTTCAGTGGATCTATTCTTTGTATACCTTAGTTGGATACAACCCAGCTCAGAGACCAGGGACAGCAGCAGCAGCAGCAGCTGCTGCCTGCAGGACTCCCAAGGAGAGGAGAGGAGGCTGAGGGAACGCTCCACAAGAGAGGGTGTTCAAAAAAGACTGAGAGGCTGCCAGCTCTGCAGGAAAGGGGTGACATAACTGGGCCCCTGAGCCCCACAGGGGTGCTATAGAAAGAAGGTACGGTAGTTGATCAAGGAAGCTGAAATATACTCAGAGGCGCATCATGATTCCATGCTCTTTATTGCAGCTTGTAAAACAGTGAATGAATCCCCCCCAAACCTCAGGCTTTATATACATTATTTACACAATGTTGTTGTTGTTTAGTTGCTTAGTCGTGTCCGACTCTTCATGACCCCATGGACCAGAGCACGCCAGGCACTCCTGTCTTGCACTGCCTCCCACAGTTTGGTCAAACTCATGTTCGTAGCTTCGAGAACACTGTCCAACCATCTCGTCGTCTGTCGTCCCCTTCTCCTAGTGCCCTCAATCTTTCCCAACATTAGGGTCTTTTCCAGGGAGTCTTCTCTTCTCATGATGTGGCCAAAGTATTGGAGCCTCAGCTTCACGATCTGTCCATTCAGTGAGCACCCAGGGCTGATTTCCTTCAGAATTGAGAGGTTTGATCTTCTTGCAGTCCATGGGACTCTCAAGAGTCTCCTCCAGCACCATAATTCAAAAGCATCCATTCTTTGGCGATCAGCCTTCTTTATGGTCCAGCTCTCACTTCCATACATCACTACTGGGAAAACCATAGCTTTGACTATACGGACCTTTGTCGGCAAGGTGATGCCTCTGCTTTTTAAATGCTGTCTAGGTTTGTCATTGCTTTTCTCCCAAGAAGCAGGCGTCTTTTAATTTCATGACTGCTGTCACCATCTGCAGTGATCAAGGAGCCCAAGAAAGTAAGATCTCTCACTACCTCCATTTCTTCCCCTTCTATTTGCCAGGAGGTGATGGGACCAGTGGCCATGATCTTGGTTTTTTTGATGTTGAGCTTCAGACCATATTTTGCGCTCTCTTCTTTCACCCTCATTAAATTTACACAATAGGTCCCGTCTTATTGGCTGATTCTGCTTTCCTCCTGGAGCCTGATTGGGCTGCTCCTGCAGGCCAATCATGTTGTCGCATTCTAGGATCCTACCTGCCTATTGTTCTAGGATCCTAGCTTTGTAAATAACAGGAGCCATCTACTCAAAAAGGTTGAAAAGCTCTGCCTTAAGGGCGCCTTAAATTTTTGCTAATGAAAACACAGGCTTACATTGTCAGTGTCGCACAAGTTTAAATCACAAAGAAAATGAATACCCCAGGTATTGGATAGGACAATCTGATTCATTTAAGCAGCAGTTGCCATAAGAGTTATGCCACAATCATCCATCTCTGGAAGACCTTCGCCATGAATTCACCGTTTTCTTCTAAAATGACAGTGGCTTAAAGCAGAAATGACGGATTATAAATGCTCTGGGGGTCATTCCAGAAATTTAAGAGTGAAGATGAGATGCAATGACAGGAAGATTATGATTAATTGTCTGTTTCATTAAAATTATATTAGAGTCATATATATATATATATATATATATATATATATATATGCACAACTTCAAACAAATAGGCCACCCAAGCCATCTGGCAAGTATCAAATGTGTTTCAGCAGTGCTACACATAAGCCATATACCAAGAGGCAAGATCCCAGATTATTTTGCTTTTGTTGTCATTGAGATGGTTGCTTTTTCACAGGTTCGGCAGAAGGGTGAATTTTCTCATTGTCTTTCCTATCTCTGTAATGGAGATACTGAGCTCTGTTTTCCTCTCCCCTCCCCTAATCTCTGTCATAATTCTTTTCGCAGTGAATGCCTGTCAAAATAGGTTTTCCATCTAATGTACTCTACAAAAAGAGATCTCCTTGAGACATGTATCTTGCAACCAACCACGTTAGTTAACCATGTGAGTGAAGGATCTCTTAAAACAGCTGCTTGTTGTTAAAGACACGATACAGTATATATAATTTTATTATGAGGAAAGTTCCACAAAAAGCATTTTGTTTTATGGGGGGTATTTCTGACTAAGTCATGCTTGGAGTGGAACATTCCATTTGTTTGTTCGTTTCCTTCAAGCCTTTGCATTGTAAATTTCAAATCTGCAATGTTTAAAGTTATTAAACATTGGGCTGCATACATGTGCAAGGAGTATGTACACAGGCAGACATGTTTGTGTGAATGCCTGTACACATGGTGACTGCAAAAGTCAATGTGAGGACTCAACTTCCCTGAAATGTAGGGTATTGATTTGGTGTACTACTGCACACACGTTGGTTGTGCTAGTGTATGATCCTGTACAGTGTTCTGTTGCGATACTTTTTTTATGGCTTTCTGCCAACAAGCTGAACAGATTTTCCTGTTTGCATGGGCTAAAAGTACAACAATTTCATAATGGAGTGGGGGGGGATGGGGGAAAGGCAGGCACCTGATAGGCCACATGGCTAGTGGATAGAGCCAGTGCAAGACATTTGCTGCCTAAGACAAAGGGCAAGAGGATGTTTTCCAGTTCCATGCGTGGAAACCGATTGGACTGGCAACTGAATTATTGGCAATGGAACACCATCCTGCATCACAATTGAGGGTGGCAGGCTAGTGTAGGGCATGCTGGTCACACGGCGCACAGGCAGCACTGACCTCCATTGTCTCTCTCCCTCTCCCTTTTGCCACCTGAGGTAGACACCTCACCCTGCCCAATGGTAAGACTGGCCCTGCTGGTGGGCTGCATTTGGGTTGGTGGGTTATAACTTTCAAGTCAACAAGAGCAATCAGAGAGGTGTAACTAAAGCACTGGGAATAACAGCTGTACCGAAATGATCATATTATTTATCCACAAGAAGCCTGCTATTTTGAAAATTCCCTTTTTTATTAGCATTATGAGGCATTTGGATCAACAGTCGTACCTCGGTTTTTGAACAGCTTAGTTCTCAAAAGTTTAGGCTCCTGAACACCACAAACCCGGAAGTGACTGTTCCGCTTTGCAAACTATTTTTGGAAACTGAACATCCGACGGGGCTTCCGCAGCTTCTGATTGGCCACAAGAGCTTCCTGCAGCCAATGAGAAGCTGCACTTTGGTTTCTGAACATTTTGGAAGTTGAACAGACTTCCGGAATGGATTCCGTTTTATTTCCAAGGTACGACTGTACTCGTTTTCCTAGTGGTGATGGCTACTTCATCTGTGGGTGTCTTTGAATTCAAGACAGTGGATTTTTTTTTCTCTAAAAAACGCAAGCTCATATAAGATTGCTGACAAAAGCAGACTGCCTTGTCCTACCTCCAACATATGGAAGGCAAATTGTTCTAGATCAAATTTGCTTGCAGGGCATAATTTATAGTACCCGAATCTGGTCTTTCTCTTACTCTCACAATGTTCTCAACAATGACCGTACTTCAACATAAGAGATTTGTGGAAAGGACACTTGTGGTCATTCCTTGAGTTGCTTTGAAATTATTTTTCCTCAAGACAAATTCAAGGCAGACTTGAAGAGTCCTGTTCAGGTCAAACATGCAAAGGAAGTCAACAATATTTCAGTGTGGCTAGTGAAATTTCTCTGGTGGGTTTATCATATTTGTAACTGAAATCAAAATCTTACTGGGTTTTTGTGTGTGAGGGGGAGCAAACCTTCCTTCTGACTTTATCATTTTTCATTTGCCTTTTAATCCCTTTCACACTTTCAGAGGCACCCAGGAACAAACAGTACCGGGCCTTCACTGTGCTCTTAATTAACATTCGGATAACCACCTTGTACTATTAGATTACAATCTGAGGTGTCGTGTAGAGGAAACGGTGTATTTTATACTCCAATTAAGGGATTAATTGTATTCTTTAAGTACAATATGGTTATCGTTGACATAATGGTTGTTTGCTGGAGCGCCGTTGCGCTTAATGAGTTGGTGGATTAAACGGGCCCCGCTTGAAAAAAGGAATTATGGTATTTGTCATACATTCCTTTGAGGATAAACCTGCTTTCAACTACTGGAGGGAGTCTTTGATACAAAACATGAAGGATCACACGAAGGTGACAGGAGAGGGAAGATGCATCTGCCAGGTGTGCTCCTGATCATAGACTCATAAAACTTACAAAGTAACCTAGGGCATGTTGCAGTCAGAAGCCAATCTCTGATATCAAAAAGCAAAGGGGTGTGCGAGGCAGTTAAAAGGGCCTCAGGTAACGAGGCAAAAGCCTTGAGGAGCCACTGCCTATCAGATGGTTACAGTAGTGGCCTCGGTGGACTAATGTCTGACGTGGTATAATACAGGAGACTCAAGCGGTAAAGCCTTCTGTTCAGATATCAGGTTCCTTTCCAAAGTTCTAGGATGCAAGGGGCAGCTTTCCTTTCATGGCACCAGGCCCTCGTTCATGGAAACACGTTTCATCTGGGACTTAAAAAATGGATAATCTCAACTTTCATGGGAATGGTTGGAGCCACCTCTCCCAGCCCCACCCGGCTTTAAATCTTTCAGATAAGGCAAGAAACTGGAAAGTCGTGCGAGGAAAACAAAATCCTCCTGAGATTGTGGTGCGATTTGCATCTGGTTCTTCTTCCGTGCCTAACCAGCTCCCTTGGCCTGAGCCCCAGGGAAAGAAGCGGAACTAGCCCAGGTGGAGGTAGAAAGGAAGAGCTCAGAGTTGAGGGCGTCAAGGTGGAGAGGGTTAAGTGGGCCCTAAATGCCAAATCTTGCTGTGTGTGTGTGTGTGTGTGTGTGTGTGTGTGTGTGTGTGTGTGGAGGGGAGGGGGAGCTAAGAGAAATGTGCACAAAAGGAAATAATTTAAGGCATCGCTGTCTGTCAGAAAGCAGAGATGGATTAGAATAAATCACACAAAAAGCCCTATAACTGAACTGAGAGTGAGGAGAAAGGGAATCACTCTACAGTGGTACCTCTACTTACGAATTTAATGCGTTCCGAATGCACATTCGTAAGTCGAAAAAAATTGTAAGTCGAATCCCATACGAATGCATTGGGAGAAAAAATTCGTAAGTTGAAGCAACTCTATCTAAAAATTCATAAGTAGAAAAAATCCTATCCAAACCGCATCCAAGATGGCAGACAGAGCTCCGTTCGTAAGTAGAAACATTCGTAAGTAGAGTTATTTGTAAGTAGAGGTACCACTGTATACTGGACTCAAAGTTTACACACTACTACCACGAGCCGGCTTACACAAATGTGATTGGTTGATTTTTAATTGTTATGAAAATGAACCCCATTGAACAGAGCTCTTCTAACCACCCTGCTTTTCCATGCAGAACTCACAGAAGAGCAGTGGCCATGTGAAAAACAAAAACTTTTTACATAGTTCAAACAATTACTGTGCTTGGAGTGACTTGGGAACATAATTGACCTAGGCTTATCCCTCACAATGAGAGATCCTCCTACCTCTCAACCCCTCCTCTCATCAACCTTCCCTCATGGTAATTCCCTTGTCAGCATGGCTTCACTTTTTTGAAATGGCGTAGCGGATGATTTATTTAAAATGGCAAAATGCGGAATTGGGGGACACCTCTGTCCACAGAGCTTTAGGGAGCCCTAAACCACTGAGCCTAGGGCTTGCTGATCAGAAGGTCGGCGGTTCGAATCCCCATGACGGGGGAAGCTCCCGTTGCTTGGTCCCAGCTCCTGCCAACCTAGCAGTTCAAAAGCACATCAAAATGCAAGTAGATAAATAGGAACCGCTATAGCGGGGAAGGTAAACGGCGTTTCCATGTGCTGCTCTGGTTTGCCAGAAGCGGCTTTGTCATGCTGGCCACATGACCTGGAAGCTATACGCTGGCTCCCTTGGCCAATAAAGCGAGATGAGCACGCAACCCCAGAGTCGGTCATGATTGGACCTAATAGTCAGGGGTCCCTTTACCTTTAATCTAACTGTTAACAGTGCAATATTAAAACTTCATCTTTTGGGGCTGTGTGATTCAGGCCACACACAGCCCTAGAAGCAGGTGTGATTGTGAAATATACCTGAATTGGAGGCTGAATGGAGAACCATACCTACTGAGCCCTTTCTCTGAGTTGTAAGTGCAATAAATCATAATCAAGGGTGTTACAGTGGTGGGAATGTCAGATGAAGACTAGGGAAACCTTGGTTCAAATCCCCACTCAACCATGAAGCTCACTGGGTGACCTTGGGCCAGCCATTGTCTCTCAGTTTAACCTACCACACATGGTTCTTGGGAGGGTAAAAGGAAAGCAGAACCATGGACACCTCCTTTATCATGGCTTTATACTTGATTTAGAACCATAGCATGAATCTTAGTGTGATAAATGGGCTTAGAATATTGCTTTGAAATACTGGTGATGCTCTGCTTACAAGACAGTATAAGATCTCCCTAAATCAGGGGTCAGCAACATGTTTTTTAGGCCGGGCCGGTCCACTCCCCGGCAGACCTCTCGGTGGACCAGAGCATGCACGCTCGCACGTGCACTCAAGCTATTTCTGGCGCTCTTCTGACCCAGAATCCCTGTGACGGGGTGAGCTCCCATTGCTTGGTCCCAGCTCCTGCCAACCTAGCAGTTCGAAAGCACGTCAAAATGCAAGTAGATAAATAGGAACCGCTACAGTGGGAAGGTAAACGGCGTTTCCATCTGCAGCTCTGGTTTGCCAGAAGCGGCTTTGTCATGCTGGCCACATGACCTGGAAGCTATACGCCGGCTCCCTCAGCCAATAATGCGAGATGAGCGCGCAACCCCAGAGTCGGTCACGACTGGACCTAATGGTCAGGGGTCCCTTTACCTTTACCTATGTATAAAAAATGAAATAAAACATTCAGGGCAGAGTGATCTCCCCACTGGCTACCTACAAAGCTTAGAAAAAGTTTCCTCTTGGTGCCAATGGGAACTTTTTACTTAATCGCTGAAGTCATCGGGGGGGGGGGGTTAATCCAGATTGTGGATGTGAATCGAGACTCTGTGTGCCTGAAACTAATAAAAAGAAAAGAAAAGACAGAGAGATCCTTGCTCCATGTAACTTTACCCACATTTACTTGGAAGTAATGGCCAATTCATGCAATCATCAGAGTCAATCATCATGGTTTTCCAGGATGATATCATTTCATTTTCTTATTGCAGATTTTAAATGAAATCTACCAACATCTTGTAAGCTTATCAATCACATGATCATAATGATGATGATATGTAGGCTATTTGTTTCAACAAAAGACAACGTGGGAGACATTACCGTTGCAAATGGGTGAGACAGGTGATTACGATAACCAAAATGAGGTAAGTAACTTAATAACCAAGATGCAATCTAAGATGATGAAGACAAAGTGGATAATGATTAGATAAGAAGGTAGAGGAAACATCTAAAGGACCAGAGACAGGCTTACATTATAGAGCGTAGAAGTTAAGATTAGACCTGTTAAGATTAGACAGACATTGCTTACTGATCCCATTACTGGTAAATGACCTGAAGAATCATATCTTAGAATTCTATTGAGGACCCCATGGTTTGACCTCATATTTTGTAAGTCAAAACCACAAACATTCTTGGAAAATATTTGTGAAAAAGAAAAACCCAGTTGAGGGGTGGACATCACTACTGAGAGGTTTAAAGAGGTCTTTATTTTATCTTGGTGATATCAGCATAACTTTGTCTGTAATCCTGGTCTGATTCAAATTCTATTTATTGTGGTAGGTTGATCTATGAGCTTGGCTTATGATGTCCTGAAAATGTTTCATGGCTGAAGTTAGTTGGTCAAGTAATGTTAAGATTCTTAGCTAAAGAGTCATAACCTCTCTTTGCTTTTAGAGCTTCCTGACGACTTGCTCAGGGCAATTGTGTTCCAAGGATGCTAACCAATAGGCACTCCCCACAACCAGTTTTTCTCTTTTTAAACTGACTGTCAGGAGTATGGGCAGGAGTCAGGCTCTGGGGCCTGTAGTGCTTTGCAGGACTGGGGCCTGCCTCAGCTTGTGCTGGAGAAGCAAGGAGTGGCCACTCAGGTGAGGCCACTTGATACCTCACTGCACCTGGTGGCAGGAGCTGGGAGGGATAAAAGCTCAGCATTTCCCTTCAGCTCTTTGCCACAGCAACGCTACCCCTGCCTGGTTGCCTCTGGCCTCTTGCTCCTTGGACCCTCGCCTTGCCGACGCCTTGATCCTCGACCCTTGGACCTCTGCCTTGCCGACGCCTTGATCCTTGACCCTTTGACCTTTGCCTTGCCGACGCCTTGCTCCTTGACCCTGCGACTGCCTGCTACTGGACCCTCAGCCCTGCACCTGTTCCTGCTTCTATACCTCCATCTTGCCTCTGGTCCTGACGTCCCCAGCCAGGGCTTCAACCGCCCGCCGACCGGACCATGACACTGACCACCTTGAAAACACATGCAATTTGGGTTGTCAGAGTTCATCCTACTACAACAAAAAAATGCTGTGTTTGTGCAGTGAGGGTAGTTTCAAACCTGCCTGAGCCATCATTTAAATGTTAGGTTGGACCACATCTAAAGCTTATGGCATTTCAAGTCAGAGAATCCTAATGTTTCTGAACTTCCACTGAATGAGTTCTGGACAAAAATATTCCATTTCATAGGTAAGCTCTCTATTTGAATCAGGCTAAGTGAGACTGATTGTTACAATCTGTCCAACTGAACATCTTCTTTAAGTCTCATTACATGGTAAATTGAAGTGATTTTCATTTCTGAGTTCTTATTAAAGCCACAAGCTTGCATAGTAAGGTTTAGGGATCTTATAGGTATAGTGGAGTCCAGTGGGGAGGGAGGGAAGAATAGACTTTTTGAAGCTGGAAGTATGACACTCCGTGAGACCATTAAATTTAATCCTTTCTTCAGACTCACTCCAGGGGTGATTTCAATTAAATTTGTTCAAAATGTATCAGTTTCCTGCATGTAGATATAAATGATTCAACACCACATACATATTCACTGAGTAAGTAAGAACGTATTGAAGGGTACTTATTGTTACAACATTTTTGCAGTTTCTCAATAAATTCACTTAATAGGACTTTCCATTATTTAAAACGCTTGTTCTTCACACTCAATCTTCTTGTTGTTCCTTGAATATAAGATATCATTGGCTATGCAAATTTTTAGAAGACTCCTGAGCAACCAGAATTGCTCTTTTCCTTGGCCTGCTGATACCACCATGATATTTGTCAGAGGAAAAAGAAATATGGCATTTGAGAAGTTAATGTAACTAAAACGACAGGATTTGATGAAGACCTTGAGCCAAATAATTTTATTCTGTCAGTAAATGACTATACCAGAACTCGGATTTCAACTTTCAGATCAGAAGAGGAAATTGATTGATTCAATCCAGGCCTACACTTGTAACCTTCTTCACAGACTTCCATCCACCTTCCCGTTACTTTTTTTTATTAAAAATATGATTTTTATTAATTTTTCTGTGTTACAATTTTGGATACATATTTTACATACTTAAGATATCAGTGACTTCCCTTCTTCTCTTTCCCTGCGCCACCCAGGCTGGCCGTAGGGCCGGCCCTAAAAACAGCAACCCCCATGCACAAGAGGGATGTGCCTGGAGACACAGAGAAATCCCAAGGTTTGCACAAGCGCAAAAAGAAAAAGGAGGGAGAAAAGTCTCATGGGGCAAACCCTTCCCCAATAACACAATGAAGACCGAGCATGTTCACTGGCCACAGAACGCTAGCCATAGCTGCCAAGTCTCCCGTTTCCCCCGGGAAAAACCCTTTTTTACTTACATTTTCCCGGTGGTCCCCCATATCACTTCGTCTCCTGTTTTTCTCCGTTATTTTCTCCTGCCAGTGGCCATTTTTTTTCTTTCCAATTTGCCCTTCTATGGGCACCAAAAATGGCCGCCGCCAGCTTCAAAGTCGCATCTACGCATGTCCAGAAGTGCATAGACGTGACTTCCGGTGTTTGCGGCAGCCATTTTTGGTGCCCATAGATGGGCGGAGCGACACCGGAAGTTGCGTCGACGCACTTCCTGACATGCGTACAAGCGACTTTCGAAGCCGGCGGCAGCCATTTTTGGTGCCCATAGAAGGGCAAAGCGACACCGGAAGTTACATCGACGCAACTTCCAGTGTCAAATGGCTGCCGGTCCCGGATTCTGCAGTCCAGAACTTGGAAGGTAAGACGCTAGCTGACTATTGGAGGAGAAAATGGAAAACTGGGAAGTTGGAGGGGAAGGGAAGGGAGTGCCTGGAATGCTGAACAACACCACTCTACACAGCAAAATTTTGTTACGGATCTCACTTGTCCTGATTTTAAAGCTGACATGTGATAACATGAATAGGCTATTTGAGCATGATGGATTTAGGCAACCATATCGTGCTTGTAAAAACAGAACCCGAAGTATCTATTTTCCCAGATACGTTGGCAAAATTGTTAGACTGTGTTAATTTGTCCTTGAAACCAAACTGAGGAAAGTGTTATGTACCATTGGTGAGGCCATTGGCACAGCCAGCCTTCTGATGTTACTAGGCTTGTTCTTAGCTTGTTCCTTCACAATAGGTGGGGAGAAAGCCAATTTTGACGCACAAGGGACAGGCTTGGCAGAGAAGGAACCCAGCTGCCAAGCTATGGATTTCTCTTTCCCAACAGTGGTACCTCCAGTTTTGTTGGTCTTTAACCTTTCTTGTTAACAGGAAGCGTAACGTGTCTCAGAGCCAACTTTGTTGCTATAATGTCCTGTCCTGGGAAGCATTTCCTTCTAAATTATCTCAAACGATCAAAGATCCAAATCCTGTGATAACGTGACTGCGTCATCTTACAGCTGATACCCGAAAGCCAACAACTTTTCACAAACTTTTCACTACACTTGTGTCTTTTGAAGTTTTCCGTATAACTTGTTCATAACGACAGAATCCCAGGTTGTGCTTGCAACACGCAGTTTGAATTTTACTAGCTTCTCATATTTTTAAAGATGATTCCCCCCCCCTTGCATTATAAGGATTGGCTTTGGTACTGTAAGGTGTTAAAAGCATCATTGGAGATTTCCCTCTTTCTTAATATTAAAGAGGCATAAACCATCATCATCACCACCACCATCAACAACAACAACATTTAAAAATGGGAATAAAAGTGAGACACATAGCAAGGTGTAAACAAAGGAAGCACGTTACTAAAGATTGTATTTTGTTTGGCTTTCTGGCAAAGCCTGAAACATCCACACTCTGATTTAAACATGTTTGTATGATACACACAGTAGTGGCATGTGGGAGGTTGGGGACACTGTTGTTGCTATTGCTTCGTCAGGTGGGGCTGGGGCTGGTACAGAAGCAAGGTGGGGCTGCAAAGGTGCGCCAGTAGAACATCCACTCCCAACAAGCCACTCCCATGAGTGCACTAGTTTGGCCCCCGACTGTGCTGTCATGCAGGTAAGCAGCAGTGAGGCCACTACTGGAGGGGGCAGCTGTGTGACTCCGCCCGCCCCCCCATGCCATTTACCATAATTGATGCCACCTCATTAGGAAACTTCTAATCATTTTCATGGCAGGGCCATCTCCTTTTGGCGTAAGCTATGTACTTGAATTCCCTGTGTACATCTTTGAAAATGCACTCAAACAGTACGTGCTTCCTACACACAGCAGCCGGGTGTTGCTGCCCCAGCAATCTGTTCTGTGCCTCTGAGTATTAGGGAAAGATTTGTTTTATACTGAAGTGAAGTCAAGTAGGTGAAAATGCTTGCGTTGGGTATGTTTGTATAAACCTACAATCTCTCAGCTGCAAGGGACTCGTGTATTGCTAGAGGAGGTTACAAGGGCTGGGTGTGTGCCAAGAGATAGATTTGCCTCCTCGCCGCCCCACCCCCCCTGCAGAAATGACTTTTTCTCCTCCTGTCTATTGCTATCTATCTGTGTGTTGTTATTATTTTACTTTTTTTTTCCTCCAGAGAAAGCAAAAAGCAAAAAGAGATTTCCAGGCAAGTTGCTGTATTTACATCCAGTGACATGGCAGCCAGACCATTACTTATCAACTCACCATTAAAATTTAATAGATTAACCATCCATTATTGAAGAATTAATGTTGAGATCCAGCTGTGCTGTCCCACTGCAGTTCACAAGTGCCAGCAAAGATCCTATCCAGCCTATCTGGGTTCTTCAGCATCTCTGTTTTATAAAAGAGAAGCCAGGTGCACTTTAACCCTTTACGTGTGTGTGTGTGTGTGTGTGTGTGTGTGTGTGTGTGTGCAGATTCACACATGCAACTCACATGAAAGATCTGGAGTTCTTTCACCCATCCATATGTCCGACTGTTTGGCACAGTGGTACAGTTAGGTTTTGTGCCTCGCAAGGGAGGCTTGTGCTAGTTGGTCTGATATTTTTAACAGTCTTAGACACTGGACTTAACAGTCTTACTGTGGGATGCTCTTATCTGAATCTTATGTGAATCTGCCCAGCTTCTAAGGCCAGCTCTTGTGCTCCTCATGTGTGCACCATTGCCTCCTGAGACAAAGTTGGAGGGTGGGACATATGGGGGCATTTCTTTTTCAAGGCACCTTTTTGGGGGTGGTTGATTGCTATTTTTTTGTTTGTTTGTTTCGCCACTTACTTATTTTGCCAACATCTCTTGGCACGTCAACCCCTCTGACTAGCCGACAATTGAACCAAAAAACTACCAACAGTATGAAGCAGGCAAAAAAAGAGGTGCTCCAAAGCCAATTAGGGGCTCCCCCCAAAATTCCTACTCAGCTTGCACATGGGCAACTAGCCCTGGGGTTCCCAAACTAAGGCCCAGGGGCCGGATGCGGCCCAATCACCTTCTAAATCTGGCCCACGGACGGTCCAGGAATCAGCATGTTTTTACATGAGTAGAATGTGTCCTTTTATTTAAAATGCATCTCTGGGTTATTTGTGGGGCCTGCCTAGTGTTTTTACATGAGTA
Organism: Zootoca vivipara; assembly: GCF_965207765.1. Taxonomy (NCBI): domain Eukaryota; kingdom Metazoa; phylum Chordata; class Lepidosauria; order Squamata; family Lacertidae; genus Zootoca; species Zootoca vivipara. Next base: position 9,107,565 of record NC_142591.1, on the reverse strand, counting down.
GAATGTGTGTTTTTATTTAAAATGCATCTCTGGGTTATTTGTGGGGCATAGGAATTTGTTCATTTTCCCCCCTTCAAAATATAGTCTGGCCCCCACAAGGTCTGAGGGACAGTGGGCCGGCCCCCTGCTGAAAAAGTTTGCTGACCCCTGAACTAGCCAAAGCCCACACTGCAAAGGGAGGGCAGTTGCCCTGAAGAGAAGAGTGGAGCATTTGGGGAGGAGCAAGACTTTAAATGCCTACTCCTCTCCCTTACATGATTGGCCCACTCCTTCACATGACCCACCCGAAACTCCTCCCCAGGGAGAGACCAACTGATTCTTATTTCCCGGGGGAACGGGATGTGGTAAACTCACTCCCACCCAAAACTGTGGGAGAGGTATTGTTTTAGCTAATTGTTTTAAAGTGTTTTGTGTCTTGCTTTGGGGGATTTACATTGGCAAAAGTGGTATACTTCTAAAATTAAAGGAAAACCATAAAACAAAATAACCATATGCACTTGTTTGGAACCTGTCCAAAATGGGAAGTGCCAGTATCCCTGACCTCAGAAGCTTTGACACTTGACCCAGGCCCTGTGCTCCACCTCGAAAGACGACCAGATGCTATCAAATGGGCATGGAGCTCAAATTCCCTGCCAGTTCCATTCCCGTGCAAGCCCAAACATTGTTGTCGTTGATGACAAATTGATAGGAAGAAAGAATTCTTCTCCTGCTTAATGCCCTAATTTAATTAACCATCATTTTAAAGACTATAAGCCATGATTTATATTAAAAGGTAGACACTTTGTTGCATTTATATAATTTTGCCAAGACTAAAATTACCGTATGTGATCTAAGTTAATTTTGTTTGGCAGCTTTCATGTGAAAGGAAGTGTGTGGGTAAATGTTTGTTTTGATGGCATCTTGTTTAAACATGTCATCATAACTGTAGGTTTTAATCACTATCAGAAAAATTAGCTGACAGAAAGTAATTTTACTGTTGAGCACATGGCCTGGGGTACGGTCCCTTTGTAGCTGAATTGTTTTCAGGCAATGTTGAAAGAATTCAGATAATTCCCCTTCTTTATCTTTTAATGGGCATCTCTGTTCTTAAACATTGTGGAGCAGGAATCAGAAACAGTATTCTGTGTCTAAGGCATTCATATAAAAACAGTAAGTTCCCAGGTGCACCTACCACAACACAACAACGACACATGTGAGCCAGACGCTGTGTAGAAACATCTTTGCAGAAGCTTACGAAAAGCTTGGCCTGTCGCTCAACATCGGAAAAAACCAAAGTGCTGCACCGTCAAGTACAAAATAACCCCTCTGCAGCACCACAAATCCAACTCAATGGTGTAACATTGGAAAATGCTGATCACTTCTCCTACCTAGGCAGTTATCTTTCCACAAGGGTCAACATTGATGCCGAAATCCAGCATCGCCTAAGCTCTGCGAGTGCGGCTTTCTCCCGATTGAAGTGCAGAGTGTTTGAGGACCAGGACATTCACAGGAAAACCAAAATGCTTGTTTACAAAGCTATTGTACTACCAACCTTACTGTATGCTTGTGAAACATGGACCACTTACAAATGCCATCTTCAACTTCTTGAAAGATTCCATCAACAGTGTCTCTGAAAAATATTGCACATCACTTGGGAAGACAGGCCAACTAATATCAGTGTACTGGATGATGCAAAGATCACCATCAACATCAACTTCATTGGACTCGTCATGTTGTGTGGATGCCTGATTATCGTCTTCCAAAGCAACTACTCTATTCCGAACTTAAAAATGGAAAGCGTAATGCTGGTGGTCAACAAAAGAGGTTTAAAGACTTTCTCAAGGCAAATCTTAAAAAATGTAGTATAAACACTGACACCTGGGAAACACTGGCCTGTGAGCGCACCAGTTGGAGAACAGCCTTTACCAAAGGTGTCATGGACTTTGAAGACACTCGAACTCAGGACACAAGGGAGAAATGTGCTAAGAGGAAGGCACACTTGGCAAATCCACACTGTGATCAACTCCTGCCTGGGAACCAATGTCCCCACTGTGGAAGGACGTGTGGGTCCAGAATTGACCTCCATAGTCACTTACGGACTCATTGTTAAAACTGTGTTTATAGAAGACAATCTTTACTTGGCTACGAGTGATCGAAGAAGAAGAAGAAGAAGAAGAAGAAGAAGAAGAAGAAGAAGAAGAAGAAGAAGAAGAAATGGATATGCAATCTCTTCAATTTTTGTAATCTCTCCTCCCTCAACACACACACACAAGCATGAGGTATAAAGATAACTAAAACTGGGCGTGGAAAAAACATTATGACATCATGCATGCAGCTGCCGACACACAAGTGATGTTGTGGCAAGTGTACAATGTTTTTTTTAAAAAAAAAACACAAGTCAATTAAACAAAATGATAAACAGATCTGTGCATCCCTCTTCCATTTCCTCCCTCCCACACATTCTTCCAACACATGGGAGTTATTTTATAATGCTTTGACACTTATTTTGTTGTTTATTTTATAGACTTTATATATAATAAAGAGTTAACTTAACATTGAGGGCCTAGGAACACCTGGAGGAGTGCAAAGAAATTGAATGAAAACATTAGACAAGTGTCAGATTCAAATATTGTGATTACATATGTGATAGGTTTGGTGTAGGCATTGGGCATGTATTGAAATGATTAACCAGCCCACCTGCTGGTTGATGTACTGTTGGGGCTCACCAAAATATTGGGGTACCTCCCGTGGCAGAAACTTCCCCCCAAAGAGATTTAACAATAAAAACAACAAAATTGAATACAATCCCATAAAAACTCGTTTTACTTTTGAATTAAGATGTTAATAGTATTTGTGTAATGAATTCCAGAAGCAGCAAAACACAGAATTGAGCCAGCAAAAATTATACAATTAACCAAACGCATTTTTTGAAAAGTCAAGCCTTCACTAATAAGCCAAAGCAATGTAGTGATGCAGCCTGACGATGGACGTCACTTAGCAAGGCTTTCCGTAGGCTCTATCCCTAATGGATGCTGGCTTCATTTCCTAAGGTCAAGGGTTTTGGAGCAGGGCCACAGATAACAGAGTATGGCGTGTGCTGGGAGAATGGTACAGAAAGAGGCTGTTCCTGAGACCTAACAGGTCCAAGGCTGTTCAGGGCTTTAAAGACCAGTGCCTTGAATTGAGTCTGAATACTATTTGGTAGACTGTGCAAGTCATGTAGAACTGGTATGATAGAATCAAGTCACTACAATGTCTCTCAGTATATTGAATATGCAAAAGTCAACCATATTTTCCATCCATTGCCCCTCACTTAGCATCATGTCCTATGCAGCCTTCTGTTCTCTTAAACTTCCAGGGAACGGTATCCATGTGTTGGACAATGCAGGGGATAAAATCAGATCTTAAGGGATGCAGAAGTTTGTATTCACCGCAATGCGACTTTTCAGCCTTGCAAATCAACATCAGATCACCAACTGATAGCTCCAGTTGCAGCATCAGTGCCCCTGAGCTAGAGTAGCCTCTAGTCCATCATATCAAATGATGCCATAAGGTCCAAAATGACCAGCTGTCCTCGATGTAATATCATCGGTAGATCATTCATCACCCTGACAAGCCTTAGTCTTTACCCCATAGGAAAGCGGAAACCCAGCTGCATTGCTATGGCCATTCCAATTATCTTTCCTATAAATAGGAGATTAAAAACCAAGTGATGGCTGGCAAGTATTCTGGTATCAAGGGATGCTTTCTGCAGAAGGACATGGACCTCTGAACACCCATGGCTAGCTGGCACCCTTTCTCCATGAATGAGGGATTCACTATCCTAAGTATTTTAAGTACCTCTGACCTTCATTGAGAAGATAGTTATGGATCACAGGTGCAAATGGTGAGTTTAAGCACAGGACAGCTGCTCTCGCCCCCCGATCATTTTGGTTGCCACTTTCTGCAGCGTTTTCAGCTCTACAATATCCTTTTTGAGATACAGCAACCAGAACTGAACACATTTATTCCAAGTGCAGTCACAACACAGATTTGTATTATGACATTGGCTGTTTTAGTCTTGAGCTGTTTCCTAATGATCCCATTCATGGAAGACTTAGAGAGGACACCAGTCAAGAGACTGGACAATATTTCCTTTTTGTCTTTCTTAAACAAGAACAGAGCAGCAAGAGGAAACACCTGACTTCTCTCTGGCACAATTAAGTCCAGTGACACTTAGTGACTAAATGATGTAATGACACTATCCATACAATCCCAAACATGGAATCAACCATTATCCACAGCTGTTGTATTCCTGAGTCAATGTTTTCATTCTGCTATTCGCCAAGATCCCAATATGTCATCCTGTTCAGACTCCCACCACCCACCAGTGTATAGGTGAAGTCTGGAAATTTTGTGGCAATGGGCATCTACTTACACTTAACTGCATTTGTTGTCCATTCACCAGTTTGGAGAGATGCTTTTGGATTTCTTCATCACCCTGAACAATTTGGTTATCAACAAACTTGGCCACTTCACTGCTCACTTCTAATTCCAGTTCATATATGAACAAGTTTAAAAGCACCATCCTGACAAAGATTCTTGGGGGGCTCCACTTATTTCATTTTCCTACTTGTGATAATGACCCCATTTATTCCTACTCCCTGCTTCCTGTTCTTTAATCAGTTATTGATCCATAAAAGGACTTTTCTTCTTATCCCGTGATTTCTGGGTTTACACAGGAGCCTTTGCTGAGGGTCTTTGTCAAATACTTTTTTTAAAAAGTCCAATAACATAATGTCTACCCCATATCTGCATGCTTATTAACATTCCCAAAGAATTCTGAAAAGGTTAGTGAGGCAAAACTTACCATTTCAGGGGAGTTTATATTTTTCTATGCATTGAGAGCCCTCAGCTTCACCTGGCTGGCTGGCCATGTGCACAGAACAGATAGCATTTCAGAAATCCTGAATTTTAACTTCCTCCCTAGCAACTTAAATTTGGGTGCCAGGACTGCAGAATGACATTGACCCATGTTCTAGTTACAGGTAGGTAGTCGTGTTGGTCTGAGTTGAAGCAAAATAAAAAATTCCTTCAGTAGCACCTTAAAGACCAACTAAGTTTTTATTTTGGTATGAGCTTTCGTGTGCATGCACACTTCTTCAGATGAATAAATAAAAACTTAGTTGGTCTTTAAGGTGCTACTGAAGGATTTTTTTATTTTGCATTGACCCATGTTATTACTGTTGACATACATGACAGCCATTGATTCTCCCCAAGCATGATCTACTAGTCTGACCGAATGAAACATGGCACCTGCTATTTTTGTACCAGGTAGGCAAGACACCACATGAGCTAGATGCCTGTCTCTCTGTGTTCCCAAAGATCAAACTAGGAGGTGTGAGAGGATACCAGTTTGTTGACCAAGGAATGGATACCTTCTAAGTGACCACTTTCCTTCTCAGAGTGATGTCTTCCTTCCCCAAGGCCACTACTTTCCATGGCAGCAGAGACATTGCCCTGGGAGTGGGGCTCTGTTATCACATCCTTGAGGCCTTGTCCGCCAGACCCTCTGCCTCTCTGCACATCTCCACGTGAGCTGGGAACAAACAAGGGAACAAACTTGTTTCCTAAAACCCCAGAGCTCATTACACTGATCCATTAATTTTTCCAGAAGTGAGACAGATATACAGGTGACACTCTGTGCTGTGCACTGGGTGGCCCCCCAAATGCCTTTTGAATTTCTCTTTCTTTGATTCATTGCTGGTTTTTGTTTACTTGTTGGGTTTGCTTTCTTGGAAAGATGGGTTTTTATAATACAAAAAAGCAGGGAGGTTTGCTTACTATGACCGCCTTTGCCCTGTTGCTAAACTCACAGAGGTACTTAACTCCTTGCCTACTCAGTTCTTCATTTTGTTGCCTTGTCAGTGGATGTGAGGCACTTTGTCAGCCGGGGCACCCCCTCATGCTCCTAGAGCGCAACATTCTTCATGGGGGGACGACACACCAAAGAGTACACAAATCATGTAAAGAGGAGAGTCCTTGGAGCATATTTCATGAGGTTAAAAAGAACTTGAGAATTGCCTTAATTACAATAAATTCTTGTACAAAGCTATACATGTACAAATTGGTTCCAGGGAGATAATATTTCAAACTATGGTTCACACAGAACTAATGTAAACATGCTTGTGAACAAGATCTAAGGCACGTTCCATCTACAAACACATAGTGAGTCACTGAGCAGCTGCTTTAGGAGGAAAAAGAGTGAGTGGGTTTATCAAGCCTCAACATGTTTTCCAATCTAGTTTCACTTGTGTCTAATCGTTACATTTCCCCACTGATCTGTTCCATGTCTAAAGGGGGGGCAGCTTGCCAGAGAAACATGTAAATCACACGACTTTCAGTTAGCCTCATATCTTAGGAATTTGCCTGTACCCACCAATCGGTGTTTATTTACCAAAGCTAGATTGAATGTATTTCCATCGGAAGTTCTAAAAGGTAGACTGAGAGGCACCCCCTACCAGAACAGGCTTTGTTTATATTCTCAGGACGTTGATTGCATGAACCATATCCTACTGCATTGTGGGCAGTATGAGCAAGCAAGGGATCGACTGATCAAACTCTTACTAGCAAATCTGCCGGGAAAATCGGAAGCCTCCCATATTAAATACTTTCTGGAGGATAGGTCAAATATTACACTGACCATAGCAAAGTTTATTTTGGAGGTCGCAAGAAACAAAGACCATCATGCTCTAGACATAACAAAATGACTAACTTGGTCTCTTTCGCCTGTTGTTTGGTTGTCTTAACTGTATCTTGTTTTGAAACTGTTCTGTGGGTCTATGGACCGCAATAAGGATATATATATGTAAATCAATGGTACTGCAACTAAATAAATCCCATCTCTCAAAGTATCTTTATTTGACACACACACACCCCAACATAAGCTGTTTATATGCTTTTTCCTAAGTTTTGCCTCACCCATTTCCCTAAGGAGCAGATTTGGTGACATCCATTGTGTCTCATGTGTAAAAGGTAAAGGTAAAGGGGCCCCTGACCATCAGGTCCAGACGTGTCCGACTCTGGGGTTGCGGCGCTCATCTCGCTCTATAGGCCGAGGGAGCTGGCGTTTGTCCGCAGACAGCTTCCGGGTCATGTGGCCAGCATGACAAAGCTGCTTCTGGTGAACCAGAGCAGCACACGGAAACGCCGTTTACCTTCCCGCCGGAGCGGTCCCTATTTATCTACTTGCACTTTGATGTGCTTTCGAACTGCTAGGTGGGTAGGAGCTGGGACCAAGCAACGGGAGCTCACCCCATTGCAGGGATTCGAACCGCTGACCTTCTGATCAGCAAGCCCTAGACTCTGTGGTTTAACCCACAGCGCCACCTGATTATTACTCAAATCATCTATCTATAGCCAACTCAATATACAACTGCTTGATCATGGTAACTTCCTGGACCATTTCCATCGATTGGGAGTTGGTGATACTGTGTGACAATGATTCCACTCCTACCTATGGAGTCCAGTTCAGAGAATAGCATTGGAGGATTATGCACCTGCGAGTTCAACTGAGATTGAATCGTGACATGTCAGAGATTCTGTGGGTGAGCAGACTGGCAGTTCAGAAATTTACCAGTTCTGGATGAGGTTACAATCCCTCCAGAAGAACAGGTACATAACTGTAGGAGTAGAGTGAAAGCTTTAAAGTGAAAATCAAATCAAATATTACCCAGTTCACTTTTACAAGTAACCTGAAAGATGTAAGTTTTGAACAGGTAGAAATGAAATCCTGAGCCGCGACATGTAAACTGTGCACAGCCTGTAAATGGAAGCTGTTCAGTTGTTGATATTACTTTCAATGAATGATTTTGTCTGTTTTCAGATGAATCCTTAAATGCTATTTATTACAGGTTAATTAAAAGACCATTGATTATTTGAAACCATTTACTGAAGTGCATAGCTAATCTATTTCTATTACACAGTTGTTACACCTCAGTAATTATATCTTTAAAATACAGTTTATGTTTAATTAGCAGAACAGTAGCTTAGCCTTTAAAGCCAAATTTGGTCTTTACTGTGTGATTCACATCATTAAAGTGTTAACCAAACATGAATACCTGTAATGTACATTATTTTGGATTTCGGTAGCACCACGTTAAATGGGAAAGAGAGAGAGAGGAAAAATATGTAGATATGTTTGTCAAACTTCTTAAACAGAAAGTACACAATCCAGATCAATTGAGGAGAGGCACTGCTTATCAGGGGTGTTTTCAAGTGCTAAAGTTAGTGGAGGGTTGACAGAGAGAGCAAGAAACAAGGTAGAGAGCTGACTAGATACAATATTTGCAGAACTCTGGACAGCTCCTAGTCAGACCATTTGTTCCATCAACCTCATTAATGGAACCAAGCCATATATAGTGGTCCAGCCCCTGGAAATAGCCCCTGTCTCATCCCCCTTAGTGATGAGCATATATTTGATAGCATCTGCTTGAAATCTGTAATTAGAGGATCTGTTAGCATCGCACACAAGGGGAAATAGATGACAAGCTAAATAAGACTTTTGGCCAGGCAGATGTTCAGAGGTGTGCAGCAACCCATTCTACCGGACTTGACTGGGCTGCTGTTATCAGCTTCTTCATCAGATGGGGGTGGACTTACTCTGCATATTCTCGTGTTTTGGTTATGACACGTGACCCGTCTCCATATAGGAGTCAAAAATTTCTAGTTGGTTTTATAAATTATTTATTTAAATAATTTATCTCATAACGATAAGTTAACAAGCCAAAACAAACAAAATAATTATCTTGCAATAGAATAAACCTTGTGCCTTACAGTCCTATGCGGTTTAGTTCTGCTCCAATATGAGCTGAAATGGCAGTATTCTTCCCAAAGTTGCAAGTTGTAGCTTGTCCATTCCTCTACCGTATCCATGAAAGCTTTGGGTGTTTTACGAGTAAAATCCGTGAAAAAATAAATTGCCAATAAATTTCAGCTATTTACCCAATGAATTATCCTAAAGGAAGCATTATCAGATTTAATGGAATTTAATGGAATTTTTTATTCAGTGGCATTGGATATTTTTTTTGAAATATCAAAAAATGGATTTTCCACCAAATATATCTAAAATCAGCATCTACTTGATTATATCTCCAAATGGTATTAATGTGTTTTTATTTACAGTATTCATTGAATTTATATACTGCCCTATACCTGGAAGTCTCAGGGTGGTTCACAAACAAAATAAAACATAAAACCACAAAATCTATAAAGTAAAAACAACAGCCCAATAACCCCCCCAAAAGCCACATTTTAAAAGGACATAGGATGTCAATCAAATCACTCAAAGGCCTGGTTTAAAAGGAATATTTTTGCCTGGCCCCTAAAGATATATCATGAAGGCGCTGGGCAAACGTCCCTGGGGAGAGCATTCCACAGATGGGGAGCCACTACAGAGAAGGCCCGTTCTTATGTTGCCACCCTCCAGACCTCTCAAGGAGGAGGCACACAAAGGAGGGCCTCAGAAGATGATCTCAGGGTCTGGATAGGTTCCTATAGAAAGTGGTGGTCCTTGAATTATTGTGGTCCTGGCCCGTTTAACATATGTTCCATATGTTTATATATTTTTAACCAGAATGACACATCATTGAAACTGATATAGATATAGATACTGTTGTGCAAGTGGAATTCGTTCTGTTCATGCATTTATTTAGTTGAATGTTGACATTAAAGTCAAGCTCAACTTGGGCCATCCAGCAGCATTTTCAAAAGCTTTCTGGAATCAATCTGCCTGACCTTGGTGGTGAAAAAGATACCAAGGCTGAAACATCATGTTCTTCTTAGAGCATAAAATTTCATATGGAGGTCAATTAAAGGTGATATCTCTCAACTACTGATATATCTCAACTGCTAATTTAAGACGCCACATGGGAAGAAGCCCATTCTAAACTAAAGTGTGTAGAATTCAGGCTGTGTAGGACTTGAATTGTGTCTGAAAGGTAATAAGGATCCATTGAAGATTCCATAAAACAAGTGTTCTCCACAGTCTGATCTTGCCAAAAGACAAGCTGTATCGTTTTAGCTTGAGAAGTGATATCAAGGGGAGCCCCGTGTGTATTGCAGTAGTCTTACCAAGAGGTTACTAGTGCATGGATGTTAAAAGATCTGTTGAAGTCATGGCCCTACAAGATGTATCTTTTCTTCTAATGGAGTATTGTGAATTACCACCTCTACGAGCACTCAAGGTTTGTTTCCAGAAAGCTCAGATATTCTTCAATCAAGTGCAATGGCAATAGATTTACAAGGGACAAATGCATGGCTTGTACCTGTGTTTCTGACTGCTGAGGTGACACACATGTGGCTCAACCGTCGCATTTGAAAACGCTCCTTAAAATGGTCATGTAGTACAGGATTTACATTTTACATTTGGCTGCATAAATCACCAAGGGTCTTGCTTATGTCAGGCTTCAATTCATAAGGAAATTTGCACAGGGTAGCACTCAGCACCTAGAGAGCCAGGCAGGTCAGGCTGGCAAAAAACAAACAAACCAGAGTTAATTGAAAGCATCGCATAATGATGACATTTTGTTGTCACTGAAATGAAAAGGTGTCAACAGTCAATGAAAGCCAAAGATCCTCCTTTTAAATGCTGTAATTAGTTGTGAAACAAGAACATAGCTTCATCGGGGCTTTCCTCTTATCTTCCTTGGCATCTGCACTGGGATGCTGCTGCTAACCGATAAGGTATTTTGTGATCACGATGACATGGCTGATCTGTACATCATGTAGCTTTGTGCATGTCACAAGCACTCAGGATAAGACTTTGAAAGTGGAGGCTGAACTGTGCATTGCAGGGATTGCTTGCAAGATTGTATACTGTGTGTGTGTGTGTGTGTGTGTGTGTGTGTGTGTGTTGTTGTTGTTGACAGGGCGGGATTTAGCTGTCCTTTGTCAACAACAAATTGTCACTGTTTTTTGTGTTTAATACGGTATATGTTATATGGTAATTTATGGACCTAATGGGTATCCAAAGCCATTTGCCACTGTTGCTGTATGTAGGTTTAATTTTATTTGTCTTTTATCTTATATTTTGGAAATGCACAACCAGGTTTTTTTCCCTTTAATCCCCCCCCCCAAGAGAGTGGGGCCCTAAGCTATAGCTTGTTTAGCTTATATGTAAATCCAGCACTGGTTGTTGAGTCTGGTACACCCAGTGATCTGTGGAGCTCAATGGTAATTCAGGTAATTCAGAGGAGTGGTGTCAAGGAACTTGAAGCCCATTCATATTTATATTTCTTTATTTCTTTAATTCATTTCAATTATTTGTAGGCTATCCCATAAAAAGAGGTTTTCTGAGCAGTTAGCAGGCTGTTGTTTTTTATGCAACACTGCAAAACATACAACCCAGCATTAGAACAGCACAATCTTATACTTGCTTACTCAGAAGTACATCCCACTGAGTTCAAAGGGAATTACTCCCAGGTAAGTGGGCATACGATTGTGCTTTACTTCACCAACTCTCATCCGCTCCAAAACAGGGCCGGGTTCTCAACTTTGGCTGGTCAATATTGCGGTTGTTTCAACCACTTGCAACAGGGACTATTCCGGAAACAGGGTGGCTGTGGCTTGTAGCTGGTGGTTTGTGACCTGGTGGTCCCACTTAGCCACAAAGGGAACATAGGATGGAGCACTCAAGATTGCTCCTGCAACGTTGGAATGGGCTCTGCAAAATAAGACATGAATTAGTCAGCGGGGTAGTTTGTAAAATTAATGGAAATTAGCAACTATGAAAATAGTCCAGTCCAGGCCCATCTTACCCATAGAGGCTAGTGGCGCCGGGGTGCCAGGGCGCCAAGTTCTGGAGGACGCCAGGCGAGAGTCCGGGGAACACCGAATGAGCGTGCTGAGTGAGGGTGCGTGCTCACTCCCGCCGAGCCTCGGCTCGGTTTTTCCCTTTTAGCCTGCAGGCGCCGAATTCTCTAGGGCACCAGAAGGATAAAAGGGGGAAAAACAGAGCCAATGTTCAACGGGAGCGGCACACACTTGGCACAGGCCCGCTTGCTCGGTGTGCTGCCTGCCATGGCCACTATGGCATGAAGTGGCCAGCTGAGCCGGGAGGCACCATGTCCACCCTCCAGCAGCTGTCCACCTCCTTCAGCCCTAAAAAAGGTCGACAACTCTGGGAAGGGGGGGGGGAGCCAAAGGGATATTTGCACCATGACACTGAATATGCTTAAGACGTCCTTGGTCCAGTCAGAATCAGAGAAGGTCATTGGGGAAATATTACAGTGGTACCTCCGGTTACGAACTTAATCCGTTCCAGAGGTCCGTTCTTAAGTTGAAACTGTTCTTAACATGAGGCGCGCTTCCGCTAACGGGGCCTCCTGCTGCTGCTGCACCACTGGCGCGCGATTTCTGCTCGCATCCCGGGGCAAAGTTCGCAACAAGGGGCATCTACTTCCGGGTTAGCGGAGCTCGTTACCCGATGCAGTCATAAGGAGGACAGTACGTAACATGAGGTTCCACTGTACTTTACAACTAAAATGGACTACATGTACTAATTATCGGGGGGGAAACCCATTCTGTTAAAAGTATAAACTTCTATTTTGTCTCCCCTGTGCTATCTTTTTACAGCAGGATTCTCCCTCAACATGCAGAATATGAAACATATTTCTTCTGTATATTAGTATTCTTGTTACTAAACTTTGATGAAGAATGTGTTGACAATGTTTCTATATTTTAATGGTGCTATAATGTCTTCATATTTATGTCCTCATCTTAGATGGCACACTACAATGTATCATTTTCTCTTTTTATTATATTATTTGATTTGCTTACATTCTATTAATTTTTAAATGGTAAAATCCAAACATAGTTGTTAATAATAATAATAATAATAATAATAATAATAATAATAATAATAATAATATTTTAGCATTGCCAGTTCATTGAGGGGGGGAACATTTCCAAAATAAACTGCATTTTTAATTGCACTCCATTAAGATATAAAAAGGTGGATTTTATTTTTAAAAGCATGTAAATTGTTAATAAACCAAACCCACAATTAACTAATGGTCAAATTTTACTGATTATTCTTGCTTTCAGTAGTTCTTCATGGTTCATAAAGAATTACTCAACACAAGTGAGTAAGACCTTTTATAAATAACTTGAAAATGAAATTTGGTTGATGCTTGACACCGGGAACATCTATCAAATTACACAGAAGCCAAAATGTTCCAGAGGAAACATCACTATCGCCTGGATGACATTACATTTGCTAGTATGAAATTTGTGTGATTGCAATTCACGATCCTCCTCAAAAGCTAAATACAAACCTGTCAAGACGGCTTTTAAGATGATTGTTCTTGGCAGTGATATGGTGCAAGAGCTTCTATTAGTTAATTGCTACTTCAAAGCCAGCAACACATTAGGAAAGGGGGGGGCAATTGTTGGTTTGTTTCAAGGACAGAGGTGTGTGTGTGTGTGTGTGTGTGTGTGTGTGTGTGTGTGTGTGTGCTTATATAGTCCAACGGATGTTAAGATATGTTTCGAAATTAGAATGGGAATGCGGAGATGTGAGAATTGTGTAGCCTATGGAATGCTATGTGTTACAAGTCAAGGGGAAAGCAGAGATTTTCTGATGCATCCCTAGAACGATTCATACATGATGGTGTGCTGCACACACTTTTGAATGAACAAACCGTGGGTATGAAGTGATGTCTTTGCTTGTGGAAAGTGCCTACAACTGATTTTTTTTTGGGGGGGGTGGTCTCTGCTTTGACCTCCAGGTCAGAGAATGGTGAGAAGCTGCCACAGGGACGTGGGCCTGGGAAACCAGTTTACTACACCCCTTTCCACATGCTTAGCTCTGGATCCAACCTGCCGTGTTTTGTATCTGAGTATAAAAATAAGGAAGGGACACAGGTGGTGCTGTGGTCTAAACCACAGAGCCTAGGACTTGCCGATCAGAAGGTCGGCGGTTCGAATCCCCACGACAGGGTGAGCTCCCATTGCTTGGTCCCAGCTCCTGCCAACCTCCCAGTTCGAAAGCACATCAATGTGCAAGTAGATAAATAGGTACCGCTCCGGGGGGAAGGTAAACGGCATTTCCGCACACTGCTCTGGTTCGCCAGAAGCGGCTTAGTCATGCTGGCCACATGACCCGGAAGCTGTACGCCGGCTCCCTCGGCCAATAACGGGAGGTGAGCGCCGCAACCCCAGAGTCATCCACGACTGGACCTAACGGTTAGGGGTCCCTATAAAAATAAGGAGCCACTTCGCTCAATCAGTTGCACCACATGGCTCCAACATGAGAGCAGCTCTCAGCCCACAGAGTGTGGGAGGAGCTCAGCATCAGGGTCTCCAACACAAACACAAAAGAGCAGAGAGACGTGACAGACAACAAAATCCCCTCTCGGAATGGTTAAAATACATGGCAGGGATTTCTTTTTTAAAAAAGAAAAAAAAAGGAAGGAAATGAAATCTCCTTGTAAGAAAAAAAAGAATCCTGCTTGGTTCTGTGTGGAATCTTATGAGATAAGGAAATGGATCATTGTTTGGTTTTGGAGTGCTTGTAATAGCAAAGAAGCTGGCAGAGTGCCTCTGTGCCACTGCTTTTCCCCCCTCTTCCCCAGGCTTTCTGATGCCTTTCCCGTTTGGATCTCCTGCTTAGATAAAACAGATGACTTTCTGGGCCTGCTTCTGCTAACAGCAGGCAGGAGCGCTGGTGACTGATTGGTTGAAACATGAGGATTAATGGGTATTTATATTTCATTAAATTTTATGCTCACTGGAGAATAATGTATCACTCGCAGATATTGAAACATATGTCAACCCTATCCACTTACATATAATTCAATTTGACTTAAATGCATTGATCAAATTTTATTAAAGTCCAATATATCTTCCAAAAAGGCCCACTAACACAATATTGCTGCTTCGTATTCATCAGATAAAAGGAGGCAATTGGGTTGTAATTCTATTTATACCTTTTTTTTCGAGGAAAAGGGGGTGATTATTGGGTAGGGAATAAACATTACAAGGTGACTGCCGCTGGCTGAAGGACTTAGGGTGGGGATTATTAAGAGATTTTGCAACTTGCCCTTCTGTTTAGTAAATTTAGTTGGGATTATCCTTGTGGGAAAGAGGGGTGTGGAAGGGGGTAGGTACTACACGTGGAGGGGGAACCCAATGTTTCTTATCTCAGAAAGAAAACAGAATTCTTGTCAAAGGAATTTTGAAAGGAGAGCTTTGGCAGCAGAGTAAAAATGGGGGAACTCTCTCAATGCATGGATCCTGTAGATCTGAGAAGGATTTGCTCCCCATACAGCACATTTTTGTGTGTGTGAATTTAGTGGTCTAAACCACAGAGCCTAGGGCTTGCTGATCAGAAGGCTGGCAGTTCGAATCCCCACAATGGGGTGAGCTCCCATTGCTCGATCCCTGCTCCTGCTAACCTAGCCGTTCGAAAGCACGTCAAAGTGGAAGTAGATAAATAGGTACCGCTCCGGTGGGAAGGTAAACGGCATTTCCGTGTGCTGCTATGGTTCACCAGAAGCGCCTTAGTCATGCTGGCCACATGACCCGGAAGCTGTACGCCGGCTCCCTCGGCCAATAAAGTGAGATGAGCGTCGCAACCCCAGAGTCGTTTGTGACTGGACTTAAATGTCAGGGGTCCCTTTACCTTTACCTTTTTACCCTCCAGATACTCAATAGATATTTGCTGAATATATTAAATCACTACATGACTTCCAGTCGTACCAACAGAGATCTCAATATTAATATGCGATAACTAACATTTAATATTTGACAGCATTTGGAAGTTGGTGTGCAATAGTATTCACTACCGGCAGCTGATTTGCAATGGTATATTACAGTGGTTTTCAAACTTTCCATCTTCGGGCAATGTTTCCCAGCACTGACTTTTCCGCCCAGGCATTCACCTGAAGTCGTGGGACTCCTTCATACCTGACTATTGGCCACGATGCCTGGAGCTTAAAGGAGCTGGGGGCCAATATTTGGAGGGCACCACATTGACTACCCCTGATTTGTGGGAAACTTTGGGGAAAGCAACTGAGATTGGAACAGGAGTTAGTGGACTTTCATCTCTACAAAATGGATTCACACCCTAACCGCATGGCATGTTATTTCTACTGATCCCAGATCAGGGCTGGCCCAGTGGCACCATTAAAAAAGAGAGAGCGGCGCATCGCTCCCTGTTTTCCATAGAAATTTCCTCTGAGCCCAGTCAGAAGTTAGCACAGAGAGGCAAGAAGACGCCTTAGCTTACTTTTATTCTGCTGCTCTTTAGCTAGTCAGTTCCACTGAAGCATGCTTTCAGGATCCCCTTGTCTGAAAACTACGGACAGGCTAAGCAAACTACTTCTACAATGCCACTTCTCTGGCTGTTACAGGGACAAAGAATCTGGATATTTAGATCCGATGGTATCTAATAGGAAGCCATCAATCTTTTATAGTAAGAGAATACATAAATTATAAACAAATATGTCCTTTGGTCTAGTCGAACAGCATAATGATCAAAGACACACAATAGAAATGTATTTGCTTCTACAGTATGCTTTATTCCCTGAGCTCCCAGTCTGCGGTGATGGACAGGCAGCGAGCTGTCAGTTTTTGTTCCATCTGTCACACTACACGTACCTCCTGTTGTTTTAAGTAATCAATATGGGGGCTGAAATCACCTACCGCTACCTCTGTTACCTCCTATTTTGTCCACTCATAAATTATGAATCCCTGCACAACATCAAGTCTACAATTTCGATTGCATTTGCTAATCATTGATCAATAATTCAAAAGCCTCTTCTTCTTCAAGGGTCCCTCGTTTCCTGGAACATATGGCACAAGGCTGACAATGTTCGCAAGACTATTCCCTTACACAAAAAGCACCATTTTTAAAAAACAAAACAAAAAAGTTGTTCAAAGTTTCTTTTGTTTTTCTTTTCTCTCTCTCTCTCTCTCTCTCTCTCTCTCTCTCTCTCTCTCTCTCTCTCTCTCTCTCTCTCTCTCCTTTTTCTTTTTATGAATCAGACTTTGTACTTCCCCCACCTCCACTCTTGTTTTCTATATTTAATGAATACACCTACAGAGCAATGTACTTGGTAGATGTAACTCACAATTGTATAGTGTGGACAGACATGGCACTTAGCAAAACAGTCTTCCTCCTGTTTTTTTTTTCCATCAACCGTTATTTTGATGGGTATATTGTTCATGCAATGCATATGGCTTTTTACCCACCCCCAGTGCTTGTCTTGCTTGCTTCTCCCCATATGCGCTTATGCGGACATGTAATCAAAAGAGTTTTCTTTTTGGACTTTGTGCATCTGTGCTTTTATGTATGCGTGTTTCATAATTATAGTGTGCATGTGTGTGTGTGTGTGTGTGTGTGTGTGTGTGTGTGTGTGTTTGCCTCCAGTGCTACAGTTTAATACAAAGCATTTAGTAAACACCCAACATGCATCAGTGAATGCTGACTATTCTCAGATAGGTTTTGTGTGTGTGTGAATATATACACACACTTTTCATACACCAATGAATTCCACAATAATATTTAGGTGACTTTCAGCATTCGGACATTTGAAACTGCCCCCATTCAGATGTGAATGTCAGTTAGAAAATATAAATTAAATTGAACACTCACTCCATTTTCTACTTATCTGTCTGTCCATCTATTCCCACACACATATACATGTATATTTCAAGTAACGCAGTTAAGGGTTGAAACGAAGTCAGCAGCTAACGGTTCTTGGATTTTCAGGCAGACTGAATTGTAAAGTGTTTTGATAGCATCCCAAACTAACTGGAGGGTTTGCTGTTTCTTTGTCTAAGATGGTTTTATTAGCTATTATACTACTATAGTATGATCATGAATAATAAATGCCATTATAGAGAAGAGTTCTGATTTCATCTCCACAGAGTCCTCTTAAACAGCCCGATTGTGCAAATGTTAATATATTAGCATACCTGCCCTCAGTGTGTATGTTCAGTGCACAACTTTAGTAAGAAAGGAAAAGTAGGCTGAAACCATTAAAAGATCACCTTTCATCTGATGCTATGTGTTGTTTGAAATTCGCTTTGACACTATAATGTACAAATCCTTGGGATAGCTCAGTCGGCAGAGCATGAGACTCTTCAGCTCAGTGTTGTGGGGTCGTGCTACACCTTGGGCAAAAGATTCCTGCATTGCAGGGGATTGGATTGGATCGCCATTATAGTCCCTTCCAACTCCACAATTCTATATTCCATGATTCCATGAAATGAAATCAGGACGCTCATACCTACGGAGCTGCCTCTCCTGGTATGTTCCGCAGAGGACCCTAAGGTCCATGAATAATAATAGCTTAAAGGTCCCGGGCCCTAAGGAAGCCAGATTATCCTTCACCAGGGCCAGGGTTTTTTCAGTGACGGCTCCAACCTGGTGGAATGCTCTGTCCCACGAGACTAGGGCCCTGCAGGACTTGATCTCCTTCCGCAGGGCCTGTAAGACAGAGCTATTCCGCCTGGCCTTCAATTTGAATTAGCCTGATCCTCTATTCCCTCTTCCCCTTTCCTCTTCTATGAAGAAACCCTTTCTGGGACCCCACATTTAAATTCTTCCCTGGTCTCCTTACTGGCCCTAGTAGGACCAACTTGGCCAATTAGCCCGGTGATCATTTGATGTCTACTGAGTTTTTTGTTTTTGTTCCCCCCCCCAAAAAAAATGACCCCTGAATTTTTGAATTTTATTAATATTGATGCCTATATCATTTACCTTGGAGTAAGCCCTATTAAAATATGGACAGCCCATTTAGGCATTGCAGAGTAGTCATCTATTAGTCTGTTCACCATGATTTTGTCTAATACAGTTTTTCAAGCCATCCAAGTTAGTGACGGTCACTTTTGGAAATCTAATGTTTTGGTCATTTGCTGGTCATTTGGGGTGCTACCTTCCTTTTCTTTTGGATTAGATTGGAGAATCTTTCATTTGGTTTTTTTCTTTTCGTTTTAAATAATTTTATGTAAGCAGGCTTGAACTTTTGTTAATAAATAACCTTGCTATGAGAAAGCAAACACAATCTGAGAATGACAGCACTTTTCCACTGAAGGATTTCCTCTATTTAAGAATACAAAAGACTGCTGCCAATCACCTACTTGACAAAGGGAGTTAATGTTCCAGAGAATAGTGAGATCAGGCTTTTTCCAGGGACCAAGACCTTGGAAAACAGACCCACCAACCCAAGAGTACCACTATTCTAATTTTGCATGGAGCACCCAAGAGGCTCAGGGGCATTGTGAGATAACTCTCATTTCCCTGCCGCACCTCATTTGTGGCTGGGATCTTTTTTTAAAAAAAAAACTGTTACAAGTTAAGCAATAGTAATAGAAAGTCATTGTAGCATGCTGCAACTACAGAACTTTTTTTTTGTCTTTCTGATGCAATAAACAAAATCTGCCCTTATTCCCTTATGGGGTACACAAGAGCCCTTGTAGAGTCCTTTGTAGGTTCTCAATCGGTAGGAGAAAATAACAGAGGCCAACCAGAGAGTATTTAGAAGCAAAGCAGCTAGTAAGCTTGATCTTTATTGAACTGTTGCGACAGGGTGCTCCCTCTCACGCAAGAGAAAAGAGGAGGACCCAGAACCAAGGCATGCCTGCCCTTATCTTAGCTGCCAAGTATCCCGTTTTTTCACGGGAAACCCCTGGATTTTAATCCGCTTCCTGCTGTTCTCCCGAATGGAGAAAAATCCTGGAATCTCAGCTGGAACTATATTGGAATTTCAGCTGCCAAAAAAGGATCATGAAATGAGGAATAAAAATGGAGCACCCAACTCCATTTTGGGTGCTGCTCTGCCTATGTGTGGGCACCAGAAATAGGGCAGAATGGCACCAGAAGTCGCTTCTACGCATGCCCGGTGGCCATCTTGGTGGTCTTAAAATTCTTATAACACTGACAATGTTCTGTTGATGGATCTCATACGAATGAAACCTCCATTGTGGTATATTCTCATAATCCTGTTGCTAAGTTTCTAGACATCTATGGTAGTGAGAGATTTTGTCTTCAGTTAGAATTCAGCTTCTTAGTGTCTCTGTCCTAGACCCAGATAGGTTTTGGTCAAATTTAGAACGAATTGTAACAAGTCTGAGTAGCAAAAAGATGTGATAGAGGAAGCAAAAGTGACGGTAATCGGATCAGACAATCACCAAAGCTGACAACATTCACAACATGCTGGTTCCAAATGGAAATCAGCTGTGCTCTGTACCTTTCAGAAGACAAAAGGGAAGAAAAAAGTTTTTTACAGGTGTGTCAATAAGATGTTTAATGCCTGATGGACAAACAACTTGAAGCCATTCAACATGGCTCTCTGTTCAATTGTGAAAAGACAAATTGATCATTTTTAAGAAGACTACTCCAAAGTTTTCAAAGGAAGCAAACAACTGGAATGTTTCAAGGTTAGAAAGAGTTCAGCTTCAACATGTTTTATTTATTTATATTCTGGTCTGGTCTGGAATTACTAGAATATATCTATTGGATGGTTTATTCAAGCTGCTGATTGCAATCCTCATCAAATGTCACTAGCATGCCTTTGGTACAACCAGGCAGTGTCCTGGGTACATGTCACATAGTTGAAGTTTTCATACTGTGTTTTAGAAAACGCAGTAGATTCCTTAAAAACTTGGGGAGGGCGCTCAACAAGAAGAACGGTAATGTTCCTTGAAAAATATCTTGCCCATTTGTTAACAATCTTTCCCTAAATGCAGAGGTGTAAGTTGGATTAGTTCATAGAAATCATAGGAAATTGCCTTCTACTGAGTTCAACTATTGGTCCATTTAGTTCAGTATTGTCAGGGGTCTCGAGATACCTAGAGATGCCTGAGACTGAACCTGGAACCTTCTGCATGCAAAACTGTCAGGGAGAGGAGGACTGATGGAGACCACCTCCCCAGCTTGACCCTTCCAGGGAGGAGGAAGAGGAAGGCAGTTTAGATTTACAACAGGCGTTTGAGGAAGGTCACAGCTCAGAGGCAGATGAGGGGGAAAGTTGGGAAATAATGGGAGAGGAGGAGGAGGAGGAAGCGGTGTGTGTGTGACAGCTGACAGACACAGTGCCTTTAGAAAGCATTCCAGACCCTCCCTCCCCCTCTCCCAGAACCTAGTGAGCCTTGAAAGCAAGGAGCTCAAAGACAGAGGGCACTTAGCAGCACCCATAGAAGAGACATGAGAATGATGAATGAGGAAATGGGAGAGACGGTGGGTGTTGGAGAATCACTCAGGTCAATGCCATTATCCAAGCGGCTGGGTTCTACAGCCTCTCTCTGTAAATACTAAATAAAAAGTGGACGGTAAGAAACATTCCCTTGTCTTTGTACGTTCCTGGGCAACCAGCTAGGAGTTTCTGGCAGCAGCCTGCCACTGAACCACACTTTCTCTACAACTTGTTGTTGTTGTTTAGTCGTTTAGTCGTGTCCGACTCTTCGTGACCCCATGGACCATAGCACGCCAGGCACTCCTGTCTTCCACTGCCTCCCGCAGTTTGGTCAAACTCATGTCCGTAGCTTCGAGAACACTGTCCAACCATCTCGTCCTCTGTCGTCCCCTTCTCCTAGTGCCCTCCATCTTTCCCAACATCAAGGTCTTTTCCAGGGAGCCTTCTCTTCTCATGAGGTGGCCAAAGTATTGGAGCCTCAGCTTCACGATCTGTCCTTCCAGTGAGCACTCAGGGCTGATTTCCTTCAGAATGGATAGGTTTGATCTTCTTGCAGTCCATGGGACTCTCAAGAGTCTCCTCCAGCACCATAATTCAAAAGCATCAATTCTTCGGCGACCAGCCTTCTTTATGGTCCAGCTCTCACTTCCATACATCACTACTGGGAAAACCATAGCTTTAACTATGCGGACCTTTGTAGGCAAGGTGATGTCTCTGCTTTTTAAGATGCTGTCTAGGTTTGTCATTGCTTTCCTCCCAAGAAGCAGGCGTCTTTTAATTTCGTGACTGCTGTCACCATCTGCAGTGATCAAGGAGCTCAAGAAAGTACTACACTCAGTTAATTCACACTGATGGTGAAGCCCACCAGGGTGTGTGTGTGTGTAACCAAATGCATTGCAAAATGCCTGCCTTTTACCTAGAATGAGAGGCTCATGCACATCTCCAAGGCTTGTGAAGTTGGGGGAGAAAGAGAGATCCTTATTGCCAAACTTTTCTCCCTGGAGCCTGGGACCTGAACTGCAAGGATTGCAGAGTGATGGTTCCACATATTCCTTCTTCCACATTGATCTCTACAACATCAAAACCTGGAATCCATGCATGGGATAGGGGTGGGGATGAGCAAAAGTATTGGGCATGTTATGGATTAACAGAGGCAGATTTAGGGGAGCATGACCAGTTCTGCATTGGGCACTGAGTTCTGAGAGGGTGTCAGAGGGAACACTGCAACAGCGATGAGCAACGGAAAGTGAGAGGCAGGGAGTGCCAAATTTTGGGGTTGCACAAGGCGCCGCTGAAATTTTAAAGCCATAAGTTCACCATTGTGGGTTACAGGTCTTTGGTTTGATCGTGATCCTGTTTGCTCCTATAGCTGGGAATTAAGGTGTTGCTATCTAACTCCTTTATACTGTGTTAGTTTATTCATTTTATTATATGTTTGAAGGGCTGATTTTGTAGGCTGAATCGACAGAATCCAGTGCACCAATGTCTCTTAGAGACTGCATTATTTCATGACTACATGAAGGGAAGAATTGGGCTGTTAAAGTTCATTACAGCCCAGATAAAACTGGCCTCTTTAAAGGGAAAGAAGGTGGTGTCCAAAACAGAAACAAAAGCAAAAACTGGGGGATAATGTCATATTTTTAAATATTGGAGGGGGATTAAAATCCCAACACATTTTGCACTGAGTTGTCTTCTTTGTTGGCAACTGTAATGTGCATTTTTGTGCCGATATTGGTGGCACTGAGTTTTGTAGATGCCGAAAAAGCTTTTGATAATATCTCTTGGAATTTTATGAAAAGAAATTTTGTAAAAATGGAGGTTGGCCAAAACTTTGTTAATGGGATTAATGGTATTTACTCTGAGCAAAGAGCTAAGATTATTGTAAATAATGTGGTCTCAGAAGAGATAAGAATTGAGAAAGGAACAAGACAAGGGTGCCCACTCTCCCCCCTGCTATTCATTTCCGTTCTGGAGGTTTTGTTGAACATGATAAGGAACGATGATGGTGTTAAAGGAATTACAGTGGGTACAAAACAATATAAGTTAAAAGCCTTTGCAGACGATTTAGTACTGACCTTGCAGAACCCTGAACAGAGTGCAGTGAGAGTACTGCAGATAATTCAAGAGTTTGGCAGTGTGGCAGGCTTTAAGTTAAATAAAGGGAAAACTAAAGTACTAGAAAAGAACTTGACATTGCAAGAGAGACAGAATATAGAGGATTGCACAGGACTGAAGTGTGTAAAAAAGGTGAAATACCTAGGAGTTAATATGACGTCAAAAAATTTGAACTTGTATAAAGATAATTATGAGAAACTTTGGAAAGAAATCCAAAGAGATTTGGAAGTATGGTCAAGGTTGAAATTGTCCTTAATGGGAAGAATTGCAACTGTTAAAATGAATGTATTGCCGAGAATGTTGTTTTTATTTCAGGCCCTACCGATAGTTGATAAAATGAAATGTTTTCAAGAGTGGCAGAAGACACTGTCTAAATTTGTCTGGCAGGGGAAGAAACCCAGGATTAAATACAAACTTTTGACTGATGTAAAAGAAAGAGGAGGATTCTCCTTGCCAGACTTAAAGATTTATTTTGAAGCCGCAGCTTTTTGTTGGTTGAAGGAATGGTTTTTGTTAGACAATGATGACTTGTTAGATTTAGAGGGCCATGATAATGCGTTTGGTTGGCATGCATATTTATGGTATGATAAAGTAAAATTACACAAAGGTTTTAAAAGCCATATAATTAGGAAATCATTGTTTAATGTTTGGATTAGATACAAAGATCTATTGGAAAGAAAAACTCCTAGGTGGATCTCACCACTTGAGGCAAAGAAACCTAAAAGGACAAATATGGACGAGAATAGGTTGAAATACAAAGATATCCTGATGGAGGTGGGAAACCACTTTAAGTTAAGGCCATATGAACAACTGAAAGATAGGTTGAGTGACTGGTTTCAGTATGTGCAGATAAATGAAGCATTCAAGCTAGATAAAAAAATAGGATTCCAGACAGAAAAGTCGAAACTAGAAACGGAGTTATTAGAGACAGACTACAAGAATTTGTCTAGAATGTATAATTTGTTGCTAGAATGGCATTTGAAAGATGAGCAAACAAAATCAGTGATGATTGAATGGGCCAAGGACTTGGGTCATAATGTGATGATGTCAGAGTGGGAAAAATTGTGGAAGAAGGGTATGAAATTTACGGCTTGTACTGTGTTGAAGGAAAATTTGATGAAAATGATGTATAGATGGTATTTGACGCCGGTCAAGCTGGCTAAAATGTATCACAAAAGCGACAACAAATGTTGGAAATGTAAGCAGGATGTTGGCTCATTCTACCATATGTGGTGGACATGCCCTAAGATAAAAGGCTTCTGGGAAATGATTTATAATGAATTGAAAAATATGTTTAAAAACACATTTTTGAAAAAACCGGAAGCCTTTTTGCTTGGAATAATTGGGGAAGAAATCCCCAAGGACGATGTTAATTTGTTTATGTATGCCACCACAGCCGCTAGGATCTTAATAGCACAATATTGGAAAAAAGAGGTACTGCCTTCGATGCAGGAATGGCAAATGAAAATGATGGATTATATGGAATTGGCAGAATTGACAGGAAGACTCCGGGACCAAACAAATGACAAAGTTTTAAAAGATTGGAAGAAATTTAAAATATACATAGGGAATGAATTTGAAAACTAGATTTTGAACATCCAGGAAAATAAAGAAGTTAAGGCAATAGGGAAATAATAGAAGATTGAAAGGGAGAAAATATGATAGATGATATAAAGATGAAATTTTTGAAGTGTTAAAGAGACTATATGATGGGTAAGAAGGATGATTTAGAAACTGCTACAGAAGTTTATAAAAATGAAAATCAGATAGTAGGGAATTGGGGAAGCCAGAGGACAATGAATATTAAAATGGATTAGAGATGATATATTTTTTCTGTTGTATTTTTGTATTTTTGTATTTCTGTATTTTGATGTTTACTTTTTGTATTTGTGTTCTGTATGTGTGTTGATAAAATGTTTAATAAAAAATATAATTAAAAAAAAAAGATATTGGTGGCACTGAGTTTGGTGGACTTGCTTTAGCCACTCCCAATAACGGCGTTTTTGTTTGTAGCCTTAGCATTACTTTGGCTGGATCATGCCCATGATGTATCTAAAGCCACGGCAGACAGCTCTCTTCTTTGTATGTGGCTCCTACAGAACAGTTCTGAATATGCCTCTCTGAATAATACCTACAGCATTTCTGAGGGTTTCTCTTTTACACCTTTCATCCTAGAAAACACTACTATTAATGAGACACTCATGCACTCATATAGAGATACCTCCGGGTTAAATTCACGGCATAGATGTTACTCTTCAAAATGTTCCCTTTTTGCTACGACTTGATCAGTTTTTGTCCATTGTTCACAGCCAAAGGAGAAACGATGTTACAGAAACCCTTCCATTCTTACTGAAAGAAAAAGGTTATATAAAACAATGTTACAAAATCATGAGAGCGGCCAGGGTGGGAGGGGAGCCCATGTAACTTAAAGCCAGGCTTGTTAGATTATTCAAATGAAGGAGCTTCTAACAGTTTAGTTAGGAATTAAGTTAATTGGGTTTGGTGTAAGGTTGGTGTACTTCCTGCTGGAAAAGCTCCCATATTTTCCTCCACAGAAGTACTGGCTGGTCCCCCATGTCACCCTGTTAGCCCAGACTTTAATTAGTTCTGGCATTCGCCTCATAATGATAAATGCTGAGATGATGAATGGAAATGCAAATGAGTGTGAAGTGGCTCAGCCATCAGAGCCGCATATCATTAATACGTTCCTACTGTTAAATCGATCAATGTCATCCCAGGATCCCTCTCTTCAGCGGGTGCAGATGGCCACCCGCCAGAACGCCTTACATTATATCAGCGAGGGAAACTTTGTGGGTTTCTCCCCTCCATATGCTTTTTATTCCTCATTTCATGATCCTTTTTGGCAGCTCAAATTCCAATATAGTTCCAGCTGAGATGCTAACTGTTATGGTCAATAAGGAAATTGCTAATTTAGAGCAAAACAAACACCAATTGGAACTAGTCTCGAACAACAGTGTTTTCCACATGCAAACACACACACACACACACACACTCATTTAAAAAGCGGCATGGCCACCTTTAAAAATATGAAACACAATAAACATACAGTAAATGCTGATTTACAATAAGCCTACAATAAAAAACGTTTCCCATTTTTGATTGCTATGAACTTAATCTACAGCAGTGATCAGGAAACCATCTAGGAGAAGGGAAACTCTGATCCTAAACCTCTGGTGCCTTGCAGGATATCTTTGGGAGAAGAAAAGGCTCAGGAGTAAACCCTACACAAATCCAGAGTGGAATCCCTAAGATGGTTGGGTGGTGTCTTATACTCCTCCTTCCGGCAACTCCTGCAGCCAAGCTGGTACCAAATGTATTCCTTGGACCGCATCAGCAAGGCCAAGAGGGGGAGTCTTGTCATCTGGGCATCCCAGGACCTCCATACACTATGCTCTGGGGAGGTCACTTAAGTGCTGCTAACGCAGCGATTTGCCTTGTCCCCTGGAGGCACACACCATTGTCTCTCAAGACAGATGGATGCCAACAAGATCAGGAACCTTAGGCCCGGGGACAGAATATATCTATCTGGCCCTCAGTACGCTTCCCAGGCCACACCCCTATCCCAGGGTTACAGCCCTGCTCCACACTCTAATTAATTGCTTCTACTTGGCTGGAAAAACGTCATTGAACAATTCTTGCTTGCCTGGAAGGGGAATGGAAAATTTGTGTAGGGTGTGGGTAAATGTAAAAGGTTATATACAGTACAGTGTCCATCGCAATGAGCCCAAAGTACAATAGATGATGATATTATAAAATATATATATCTCTCTGTCTTGTACAGTGGTACCTCGGTTTATGAACACAATTGGTTCCGGAAGTCTGTTCATAAACTGAAGTGTTCATAAACCAAAGCGAACTTTCCCATTGAAAGTAATGGAAAGTGGATTAATCTGTTCCAGATGGTCCACGGAGTATTTAAATTGAAGCGTTCATAAACTGAAACGAACTTTCTCATTGAAAGTAATGGAAAGTGGATTAATCCGTTCCAGACGGGTCTGCGGAGTACTTAAACTGAAGCGTACTTAACCCAAAACATGGGTGTAATTGGTTCTGGAAGTCTGTTCATAAACTGAAGCGTTCATAAACTGAAGCGAACTTTCCCATTGAAAGTAATGGAAAGTGAATTAATCCGTTCCAGATGGGTCCGCGGCGTTCATAAACTGAAAATTCGTAAACTGAGGTGTTCATAAACTGAGGTTCCACTGTATATGATTCAATGTCAAAAGGCAAGAGGTGATTTGGTGTTAATTGAGGATGAATTTCTATACCATGAGTACTGACCATGCACTAGTGTTCAATTTCTACAATATATGCAAGTTGCCAGAAACCCCACCATCCTCTATAAATCTTGCTTGGCTGCTATCTGGCTTCTGAAATGCCTTCAGGCATTGCTCACACTTTTAAGAACTTCTTTACAGACATAAGGACTAGAAACATAGGTGATGGTTGTTTTCATGTGAAACCAAGAATTTCAGGATATCAAATTCTGTTCCTAATAGCACACACTGCACTCTTCCTATGCACAGGAAGTACAGAGTGCCTCAATACACCACACTGGACTCCATGCTATTCAGCAGGCAAACACTTAACCCCACTCATACACTTACACATACTTATATTATATTATATTATATTATATTATATTATACTTATACATGAATACCATTTGGAGTAAGAGTGAATGGGGTCTCCAAGTCTTTATTCTAGAAATAAAAAATGTGCCCCGGGTATCAAACGTTTGGGAGTCCGTTAACCACCGTGTGAGGTGAAAGAGATCAGTGTTAGAAAAGAATCACAAGTTACCGATTCAGAATTATCGGTTGGCTGATCATAATTGCAGAGACGCTCTCCACATTCCAATTTTGTTGAATCAACGTTATCCAACCTTGGGAGAGATATGGTTAAAATTTAAACAGCTTTTGCTACATACAGTGTGCCTTTTCAGTTTAAAAAAAGTTGACCTCTGGTATTATGAAAGAAAGACAATCAGTTCACCTAATAGGCACTTTATTTGCTAATCAAACCTCTCATTAACAATTAATTGGCACAAAAGTTCGCTGTCCATTATTGCTGTGTCAGTCAGACACTGTGGGCTTCGGAGAATGAAACAAAATGAGCTGGTCAGGTTATAAATAATTTCCACTGGCTACTCCTCTTACCTCAGGATGTTTAAGTAGAGGTCAATGTCCTGTCCCTTACAGCTGGAAAAAAATGGCTCTTTTGATAAGGGAACAAGTATAACACGTGTGTGTGTGTGTGTGTGTGTGTGAGAGAGAGAGAGAGAGAGAGAGAGAGAGAGAGAGAGAGAGAGAGAGAGAGAGAGATCTGCAGGGTTCACCATCTGAATACCTATTTGATTTTTTTAAAAACAGGGATCCGAATTACCATCTGCAGTACCACCATACACAGTCTCACAATCTGCAAGCCCAAAATTAACTTCCCTCAGAAATATGTGGACGTCAGAATGGACATTTTGCAGCAGAAGACTAATGCTTTGGGGCAGTGTTGCATAATTGTTGTTTTTAAACCCTTCTCTTGTCTACTGGTTTCTCTTCATAAGTTGTTTTTCCACGCGTGGAGGGGAAAATAATGGTCCTCATACCTCTGCCTCTAAGGGTTGAAAAAAGAATGATCTACTGAGGTCTAGAACAGGCATCCCCAAACTGCGGCCCTCCAGATGTTTTGGCCTACAACTCCCATGATCCCTAGCTAAGAGGACCAGTGGTCAGGGATGATGGGAATTGTAGTCTCAAAACATCTGGAGGGCCGAAGTTTGGGGATGCCTGGTCTAGAAGATCAACCCTGAATGGCTTCTGGACCAGAGTCAGCATGTTTTCTGTCCACCAGTCTGAAGCTCTGCTCCTCCTCTGAGCAGTAGTGGTTGGTGGGGCAGAAGCGGCTGGCCAGGGTTGCTCACCTGTCCCTGCCAGTTCTGGAGAGGGAGAGGGAGTGGGGCAAGGCATGGGAGCAAAGCATGGATCATCTGAATGGCTCCACCACCATGCTGGCACTGTGCTTCACTCCTCGCATCTCACACCTCCCTGTCTTCCTTAGGAACCAGCAGTGAGACTAACTGTTCAGGGGGCAAGTGAGAAACTGATCACACCTGCCCCCACATAACCTCAGCTACTACATCTGTATCAGGGCTGCCACAACCTGGAGGTCCCTCAAACCTCACCACCACGTCAAGTAAGCACGGCACTGCTGCATATCTGCCCCTCCTCAGACACCACTACATCCCTTGGTTGCCTCCTCTATTGTGGTGTGGAGAGAGATCGTATAGTCTGCATTGTATAATTCTGAGTATGGCTTACCCCCCCCCCATTGTTCTCTTTGCCTCTCTGTGTGCCAAAGTGCAATGTAACAGTGAGACAGCTTCCTATCAAGGCTGAATAAGCTGACTTTGTCTGGAACACAGAATGAGAGGCAGAAGAGGTTTATCAGCAGATGTACTGCCAGCCTGATGCTGGAAGCTGCTATCCTTGACGCATAGTCTTACTCAAGGCTGAGTGAGGATGCTACCGGGGCAGCATGAGTCAGCATGTGTTTATGCACAGGACCGGACACAGGAAGATCCATATATGTACTTGTGACCCCCTTGCATGCACACATTTACAGAAGAGGGTGAAAGGAGCCCAAGAAGTGTATAAGAAGCTTTGCAATTTGTGTTTCTTTACTCTTGTCATGGAGCTGACCACCAAGAGTCTCTTATTAATAAGAAATTAAATTCTTTCTCTGAGCTCAACCCTTGGAGTCTTGTTGACTGTCTCTGTCCTGCCTGGGCGCAACTTAAAGGACCCTTAGTAGCTGATAAGGCTACAGTGGATCCTTGGAAAGCCACTTTGCCAGAGTGGGCAGGCAGAAGAACTCCTGAATAAGATGCAAGGAAAGCTGAATCTGGGGAAATTTTGCCCCTTTATCAAAGAGAATGCTCTCCCAAGCTCCCATCTCCCTGGGCATGTGGAAATCCATCAGCAGTGCTCTCTCACTAAGGCAGGTTTAATGCCTCTGAATTTAATAAACAGCTGCTGCCCAGTCCCCCCCTGTCTGCCGATATTGATTAGGGAATCTGAGATCTTAACTGGCAAGCTCGGCCATCCTGTTGATTTCGAGGTGCCAGTCCCTTGGGACCAACATTTTCATGTGGTTTTTCTTCTATATTCCCTCCACGCTTTTTTCTAATCAAATGCATCTGGGGGGGTGGCAGTATGGAGTTGGGGGACCCTTTCCCATTTAGCTGTTTTTCCCTCACCCAAATCTCCCAGTTACTTTTTACCTTGAAATGCAAACCTACCAATTTACACCTCCCAAAATAATACACTTGTCCAAATTTTATGATGGAGTTCTGCAGCCAAAATAAAAATAAAAAATAGAAAAATGTATTTTAGAGGGATGCGTGCC
Organism: Zootoca vivipara; assembly: GCF_965207765.1. Lineage (NCBI taxonomy): Eukaryota > Metazoa > Chordata > Lepidosauria > Squamata > Lacertidae > Zootoca > Zootoca vivipara. The sequence continues at coordinate 9,076,870 of NC_142591.1, read as the reverse complement.
TAGAAATGTGTGTATTATTAAAACAAACAAAAAAAAAATGCATTATATTCAGGAAAATTGCTTACAAAAATTTGCGTATTAGGAAGCATGAACATTAAAGTGCTGGTGACTTCTCAAGAGGATTTTTTTTAATTAAAAAAATAGTGCAAACAAAAGCAGAAATACTGCAAACTAAATTTAAGATTTGAAAAATGAAATAGTTTTAAGAAAGCAAAACTGATGGATTGACCCGTCCTTTGATCACACTTTGAAAGCTTGCTGAGAATTCTATGCTTCACTGAAATGTGAAATAATTGTGCTGAAATATATATATTGAAGCATGGGCATAATCAGCTGAACCAACCTCCAAGTCCTAATTAATACAGCAGCAGAAGCAAGCAAGCAAGCAAGCAAGCAAGCAAGCAAGCAACAACAACAACAAAGCTTCCCACATGGAATAGTGTTTTACATTAACATTTTACTTCAACAGCTATACCCCTATTCAATTCATTAACCAGGCCTCATTTGTCACTAAAGAGATGTGCTCAGCTCATACTGGGCTAACACTTCAAGGTTCATGTGGGGGAAACTATGAATTGGATGATCTTTCAAATGGGCTTCTGCTTTGATCTCCTGACTCACCTGTCATTGGAGAGGCATGGTCCACCTTCGTATTTCTCCCCTATAAATCTAAGTGCTGGCCCATAGTGGAGTACCAGTGGCCGCTGGTTGTCGTAGGTGGAGTGAACTGGCAATTGCCCTTGGCCAAATAGTAAGACCGGACTTGCTGGCTCTGTATAGCTGAAGGAGAAATTGCCATAGTGTTGGGAGGAGGATCTCACTACAAAGAAATGTATTTTTAAGACTGCGTTTTGGTTGAGCAAATGTTTGCACTTTGACTATGTCACTACAACCCTGTCAATAAGGGACAAAATGGTGACCTGTCATTCTGGAAACTGGTAACAGTTTCAGCTGAATCAGTTCAGAATCAGAAAAGAATGAGTTCAAGAGGTGAACCACAAAGTTGTAACTTAATATGTATTACTTGCCATTAATCCGTTAACTCCTTTCTAACTTGTGCTATTTGTTACCTTTTCAATCTGCAGGAGAATCAAGCATCAGGAACATAACCCTAAGGCTTAAAAATTGATCCTTTGCTTTGTTTGTTTTTCCTCTCTCTCCTCCCCCCTTCCTCTCCTTTCCTGGTGGAACACATTATAAAGAAATGGCAGCCAGCTTTGCAAGAGGTTCCTCTCTCTGTTGGGGGCAAGGCTTGCCTGATGGAGAGTTGAGAAGCTCTTCTGCATTTTTCTTCTTATGAAAAGCAGAATGCGGGACCTAATTGAGGTCAATTGTTCTGCAAGCTATGTTTTCTCTAGATCTTGCAGCAGCAGCAGCCCAGGGGTGACTCGAGCTGTGCTGCTGCCTCATTGAGTATTGTTTTTGCATCTTGCTGAGCACTGTCCGGAATACATAGGCCAGCCTCCCCCAACCTGCTTCCTTCCATCATGGAAGCCCATTCATGCCCAGCCAAAGCATCTGGGGGCTGCCCATTGAATCTCTGCAAGAGTCCTTGCTCTGGGCTCGCCTCCATCCAACCAAGAAGCATAACCATATGCATAATGTTGACTCTTTCACACTCTAAAACAGGGACAACAAGCACAGATAGCCCTTCTTCCCATACCTGCCAAATTGCTGTCAGAGAAATAAGGGACAGGGCCGGAAATAGCAGACCGGAAGTAGCGCTGCCGCCATTTTGGAACTGGGCGGAGCATGCTCAGAAGTGACTTTTGATGCTGCTTTACCCAGTTCCAAAGTGGCTGCCGCGCCAGAAGTCACACTGCAGCCATTTCGGAACTGGGCAGAGCAGCATCAAAAGTTGCTTCTGAGCATGCTCCGCCCAGTTCCAAAATGGCCGTCGCACCAGAATAAACCGGGAAAAAACAAAAAAATCCGTTTTTTCAGCTAGGAACAGCTGGAAAAACGGGGATTTCTCGGGGAAAACGGGAGACTTGGCAGCTATGCTTCTTCCATGACCATTGATCATCATGATGGGAGTTTTAGTCAACCATATTGTCTATCTCTGCTCTACAAGTAAACTATTTCAGTTGTAAGAGTCAAATGTGCCTCAAATTCAGGAAAGGGATTATGCCTCAACTATCAGAAAGAGTTTTGCCCTAGATGATTTTCCAGTTAGCCTGGCGCTCCCCCAAGGGTTACCCCAGCCATTAATGTATACCACTTGTCAAGTTGGGATGTTTCGGCTTGTGATCATCTGTGTAACTAATAACCCTGCATCAGAATCAAAACTTGTACTGAAAATTGCAAGTAGTCCACATGTTTCTTCATTGTCAACTGGTTAGATATCTATATATCTATATACCTATATAGCTCTACACACACACAAACACACACACGGTTACATGCTGATTTCACTGAGTTTACAAAGAGACTCTAAATTACATGGGAAATTAGAGTTGATAATGGTTCAGAAGACAATTGTTTGCTTCTTACCTATATACCTGATCCAGGTAATATGTGTTGAGGACAAGATGTAACTGGGCATCTCCTGTCAGGTACTTAATACAACATGAAGTGAGGGGAAATCAAGGTTATGGTGTATAGTTACACCTGAGCCTGACTCCTCAGGGTTTGAGTTCCACGTCAAGTGTATCACCCTATTAAAAAGGAGTCATTTAAGACGGGACAAGGTGTGGAGTGCTGAAACATCTAGGAGCTGAGCCTTCTAGATGCACAGTTCAAAAAGCTTTGGAGGAAAGCAGAGGAAGTGCTTCAGAACTGGGAGGCGATTGTGCTATGTGATGAAGTGACATTGGACTTTGCTTGCTCTCTGAACTGCTCGATCGAAATGTCTAATTAAAGCAAGATGAAAGTTCCATTATCATCATTGGCATCGCAGTGAATGTTACCTGGTCCCCAGATCAGGTGCCACTTTAAGAATGTGAACCAAGGGGGGGAAACATTCCAGTGGGATTTTCTGGAAGAGCAGAGAAGTTGCTGAAACACAAATAAGTGAGAGTCTGAAAAGTAAGGAGCATATTTAAAATGCATCAGAGCTTAGTTTCTGCAATAAAAGTTATACTCCTTACCCAGACAAAGTTGCACCATAGGATAGTGACTAATAGATGTGGATACCCATTTATCCCTGCCATGTTACAATGCAGGTGGGAATGTGAACTCCACCTATCCCACTATTCTATGCCTTTGTGGGAGTAGGCATTCCAGACACAATCCAACAACCCCAGTTACATAAATATAGAGGCAGTTCTCAACATTCTCTTTGCTACACTCCCCCAAAATTCTCCCATTAAGCATTGAACTGGTTCTCTGGGACTCCTAGTGAGTGCTATAGAACGATCAAGATCAACTTGGACCGCAGTTGAGGGTAGTCATGTTCAGTGAGTGGATCAGCAGTGGGTGCTGCAGAGGTGGGGCAGCACCACTCACCTGGTGTCTGGTTGGTCATGTTGCTGCTGCTACTAGGAGGTAGAGGGGAAGGAGCAAGGCTATGGTGAGCCAATGCATTTGCACCACACCAGTATTGACACCACCTCACCTCTCTACCTCTACCTCCTGGTAAACGGCAGCAATGCTGCTCATCAGAGGTCAGATGAGTGGCAATGCCTCACCATGCCACCCACTACTGGGGGGAATGAGCCAATAATGGGGTCGGGGGAAGCAGTGGAACTCCCACCTATTCATCAAACGTGGCAGACGTTTTACCACTTAATAATGATGTTTTGCACCAGCTACTTCTCGCAACCTGTGAGTGATTCCTGTAAGAATTATAAAAGGAAGGTGTGCATTTTTTCTGTTGTAGAAATGGAATAGTTGGCAGAGCTTGAATGTGTTCTTAAAATTAACAGTGATAATTATAACATTACAACTGGAGTTAAAAGAGCATACCATATCAAAAACACCTGGGTGTTTGTTTGATAAATTTGCAGGAAGAATGAAATCAGCAAGGAAATCTCACGCTTAACAACAAAGAGTGCTAAATGCATCTGGTGTGTGTGTGTGTGTGTGTTAAACATTCATAATGATTGAATAAGTTGTGGAAATCAACCAGATGGTGTAGCTATTGTCCTTGCCATATTTTAAAGACTAATAGAGTTTGTACTCCAAGATTTATATTTTGTCGTCATTTAATTTATGTATCAATAATACATAATAACTCAAAAAGAGACTTACAGTTTAAGAAAGAATCCAAAATCTGTATCAGGACAATGTCTTTATTTGACTTAAGAAAGCATCATAACACAGTGTGCAAGCTTTTCACTTTCCTAACCACAAAAAAGCCCTTTAAAAGAAAAGAGAAGTGGACTTCTTACACTAGTTTGCCAGAGGGCTTCAATCCACTTTGATATCGCAAACCTAAACTTGTGGTAGGTGCTCCAGTTCTTCCTGCAAAATAGTAACAGGCTAGAGTCACCCTCAGGATTAGATATCAGAACTGTTGGGCAGTTGATAGCATTTGTAGACATCTGAAACATTTTTTTTAGAGATGGTACAAAAATAGAGGAAGCAATAAAACAAGATAACATTTAGCCTTTTACTTTAATGAATCCAACAAGCTGTTACTTCATAGCAAATCCTGAAAACATGGAGTGGTGCAAAGGAAAACGGGCCTATGGTGAGTTATTTTGCTGTGATTTAAAATCAATATTAACTACATAAAATATGGGTGGATACAATGCTTGGGATAATAAAAAAAAGATGCTTGCTTGGTGTGTTCCTTTCATTCAGTGAAGGTCATAAGAAGAAGAGTGAACAGACAAGAAAAATGGATGGAAGACAGTCTAAACGAAACTGCTATAGATGCTTCATATATAGATTGTGATGAAGAATTCCCTCCAGAAATCTTGCAAAAGGACTGACCTCTGCTGTAAATTTGTTTGAGAAATAGAACAGAAAGTTTAAATGGGATTTTTAGTGATTTCTGGCCGCTCTGAGCTCCAAAAATGACAATTATTCAATTTAAGAATCTTTCTGCCCCCAGAAAAGTGGGGAAACAGTATGTGTCTTCGAGTATTAAGAGAAGTGTGAAGATGTATCTTTATTCTCCAAGAGAGCATTTCCTTCCAGCCACTAGGCAAAGCTACCCAATTTCACTTCTATCCACCTTTTTCTTTTGCCTAGTATGCTGCCTGAAATTAATATTTACCTTTTTTTATACAAGGACTGCTTGGCTTCCCTTCATTCATGTCCTGTTCTCAACCTACCCAAGGAACTTGTGTGTTTCACCTAAGGATGGAGGAATAATACAGTGACAGCTAGTTGTTGCATTTGCAGAGATAGGGCCCCAGTCATTATGTGGGTTCTCCTTCCCAGGAGGCATTGGTGCAACCTGAAACCGGCAAAGGGCCTTATTGGAATGTCTGCAGCCTCTTCCTACGCAACATCTTGAGATTCTTACTAGGTGCAGATATGGTGACCTGACCAATAGCTTCTCCCCTGTCTTCCACCAAATGTTCTGTTTTTACCATCTGGTCTCATGAAGAGCTCTGAGGAATCAGAAACCTGCATGTTATTTTGTGACATTTTTTGTTGACCTAATAATTAAGGGCATGAACTGGCTACTTGTATATGTTGGGAAGCAACTCAATCTGTTTCAGTTTCACCCTGAAATTTCCCAGTTCAATGTGTTATTCCGATCTGTTAGACCCAAAACTCTGTTTTCCCTTTGACTATAATGGAAAGTGGAGAAATGGCTATCACTTCCCTCCCTTTTTACAGAAGCAGATAAAATTTGAAGGCTAATGAAACACTTCTGAGTGAATTAAGACTGCCAAATTTCAGGCTGAAATTTGTCAATGAACCTTTAAAGCTTTTTTTTAAGCCTTCTAATTTTGCATTTTTAAAAAATGAAAAACTGGTGACATAAGGGAGGTTCCTCTGGGTAAGCGGGTAATATTAGGCTGGCAATAAAGTGAAACAACTGGGAGCTTACATAAGAGACAAACAACCTCCACCCCAGAGGGAGGAGGGGATAAAATGTTAATAAAACCAGTGCTTTTTTCTGGGGGTACTCAAGGGCACGCAGTACCGAAACATTTTTTTTTCCTAGAAGAAAAACAGTAAATAAAACTACTAATATTTGATAGCAAGAATTCAGTGTAATAAAATCACTGGTACCCTAAAACAGAAGAGAGGAAGATGAAACTTTAAACAAGCAAACTAAACCAAGAGGGAGAAAATTGGAAATGAAGAAAAAAAAGCACACACAAACCTAAGGAAAATTTGAGAAAACAAATGAAATGAAAAACGAATAATTAAATCAGGTGTTGTTTGTTGGAAAACAGAAAGAGATCAGAATTAAAAGGAATGAATAAATCACACAGAAAGCCCTACAGATGAACTAAGGGAGAGAGAGAAATAAAATGACCCTTTATGGAGCTCTCCTAAAAGTTTGCAAAGATCTCTCCCTAAATCACTCTCAGTGCAGTGCTCTGGTAAAATAATTAACTAGGATTAAAACTCAGGCCTGTTTGTCAAAACCAAATATTCCTCCAACTCTCCACCACCTTCCCAGTTGAATTCAGGGTGTCTCCTTGGTTTTAAGCTTGGTTTTGCTTAAAAATAAAAAATGCACCAGTTTTTTTTAATGCATCAATTTTGGGGCTCCCAAGTCCACAGAGCACCTCAGCATGTTAGGGAGTTCTTGATCTGACTCAATATGCCACCACTGATTATGTGTGTGGAAAGCATGGTTTTACAATATTTGAGGCTGTGTATACAGTGTTTCTGGGACCCAGGTGGCGCTGTGGGTTAAACCACAGAGTCTAGGACTTGCTGATCAGAAGGTCGGCGATTCGAATCCCTGCAACGGGGTGAGCTCCCGTTGCTCGGTCCCAGCTCCTGCCAACCTAGCAGTTCGAAAGCACATCAAAGTGCAAGTAGATAAATAGGGACCGCTCCGGTGGGAAGGTAAACGGCATTTCCGTGTGCTGCTCTGGTTCGCCAGAAGCAGCTTTGTCATGCTGGCCACATGACCCGGAAGCTGTCTGCGGACAAACGCCGGCTCCCTCAGCCTATAGAGCGAGATGAGCGCCGCAACCCCAGAGTTGGACATGACTGGACCTGATGGTCAGGGCCCTCTTTACCCTTATACAGTGTTTCTAGGGATGCGGGTGGCGCTGTGGTCTAAACCACAGAACCTAGGGCTTGCCAATCAGAAGGTTGGCGGTTCGAATCCCTCTGACGGAGTGAGGACCTGTTGTTCGGTCTCAGCTCCTGCCAACCTAGCAGCTCAAAAGCATGTCAAAGTGCAAGTAGATAAATAGGTACTGCTCCAGCGGGAAGCTAAACGGCATTTCTGTGTGCTGCTCTGGTTCACCAGAAGCAGCTTAGTCATGCTGGCCACATGACCCGGAAGCTGTACGCCGGCTCCCTTGGCCAATAACACGAGATGAGCGCTGCAACCCCAGAGTCGGTCACGACTGGACCTAATGGACTGGACCCTTTACCTTTATACAGTGTTTCTATGGGATTGTTTCAAAAGCAAACAATTATTCATAATACAAGAAAAATACAAAGAAAAATGGCCACTGGCTCAGTATAGTCACCTCCTTTGTTCACATGACCACAACTGTTTTCAATAACTTGTAGTGTTCAAGAAACTATGATCTTTTGTTAATACCAGAAAACATCCAAAAGAACAATATCACGGTTCTTTATTAAAATTTTAAAAATTCCTAAATATTAATATTTGGCATTAAGCGAGACATTGATATACTTAAAAAGAGGGTATCTCAAAAAATACATGACTCCATCAGGCACAATTGAGCCAAAGCTAAGCTTTTTTAAGCTTACAGTTAACATTTTGATTTAAGTCAATGGATCTGAATTGTGCCTAAATAGATAATTTGGAAGGAACATATCACAATGGAATTAAATAGCATGCATTTGTGATTTCTATAAATTTGTATCAAATAAATTCTTATGAACAAAATTAAATTCATTGAAGATTTTTTATATATAAAGCATACCTTAATTAAGTTGTTTCATTTGCTAACCTAATAAACCAGGGGCATTGCATTCTCTGCAGTGTGGATACAGTAAACAGCATGTTATATTCACCTTTTTCATGTATTCCCTATAATACACCACTGGTGGGCAGCAGCCAAGTGCAATGTGGCTGAGTATGATTGAAAGATCTAAATGTAACTTCACAAGAGTGTACATGAAAATAATCTGGAATTTAGTGTGTTTTGCAAATAGGCATTCTTGCTATCCAGTGTTTAATAATTCATCACCCCAGCCCAGCAAAACTCAGTGAACAATGAAATAACTCAGAACCACAAATATTAGAGCAAGGACATAGCAAAGGGAAATTCTAGTATGACACAGCTCTAGAGTTTAAGAACAGATTAGAACTGTAATAAATATACACACCTATTCAAAATGCATGGAATTTCCCAATGTTACCATTCAACATTTTAATGAATTATTCAGAATTTCAATTTGAATATTCCTTTTCAATATTCAATTTGAATATTTTTTTATGTTTATTTTACTTTAAAATGCAGATATTTAAAACTTTGGGGCATCTTTTAATTTGGAAGATTCCAAGTTCGAAAATACAAATGTCTATTGCATGTTATCTATCGAATGCTATACAGACATATTTTTGTAAAAAAAGAAAAAATGCAGTTTAAACTCAGCTATCAAATACTGTCAAGTATTAAAAACTGTTGCGATCCTCCTGCAAAATTGTGCCACATCCTATATAATAAAGTCCCTGTGTCTCTGCGTCCAGATTCCGTGTGTCCCGTTTTCCGCGCTAATGTGCATGTGCCCCAGGGACACAGGGCTTGGATGCAGAGACAATATCTCGGTCGCGTGCCCAGGACACTGTCATGCGGCGCCGGAGGCTGTTCTAGCGGGCCGCTCCCAGCTGGCCTTCAGAGAGTGAGTTTGTTTACTTGCGTTCCCGGCGCGCCCCGCGGCCGAGCGCAGAGAGAGAGAGGGAAGGCCGCGGCCCCACTGCTCCTCTCACATATCCTCTAGCGCCCGTTTTTTAAACGGGCTGAACAACACTAGTATAATATAACAATGATTTCCAAACATTCTCCTGGCATCTGAATTCTTTGGAATCCTATTGAGGTGACTTTTATCAGAAGACAAGCTTTCCTAAAAGACATCAATGTGGATCTTCCTCTGCCCTGCACAGGCACAAGGCAATGTTCAGTGTGCTCAGCACTTCACAGTGGATAATGTGATGGCCCAACAATGCATTGCCTCAACTAAGCATGTGCCCTAGCACCTATCCCCAGATCACCTTCATTGAACAGGCACTCCTTGGCAGACAACGTGGAACTCGTTCTCTTGAAGGAAGGAAGTTTGAAAAGCGCTGTGATATGCCATTGCACATCAGCTATCAGGACTGTCGAATACACCAGATATAATTGTGCGCCAACTACCAAATATTACGAAATATCAGTTGTCGAATGTCAAACACGGAGCTGAAATATTCCTGAGTGTCAAAGGCAGATATCAAGTAGTCGGTGAATATCTGACAAATATTTGGTTATTCAGAGAATATCTGGAGGCTATTCGACTTCAACATTCACAAGGGAGAATTTGGGGGGACAAATTAATTTCAGCATGTGTAAGAGCGATCATAACAGATCCTTCCGATGGTGAGGGAATCAGCATAGGTTTAGACTGAGCTATCTTTCCTTCATCATCCTCCCTGGTTGACTGTCAGAAGCTCCCAAGAGCATGAATATATTGTGGGATTTGTGCCTTGTGACTGAAGCCTTTAAAGTTTGGGGTGTTTTTAAAAGGAATCCTCCTCTTCGAGTTTTTGAAGACAATTTGCATGAACATGACATCAGGAGTGAACAGTATGGAGGAGCAGAGCCATGTATCTGACCTCCCCATTATGCAGTCACTGCAGGCAAGGAACGCCTCAAGTCCAATGCAGCTCATTTTTGCATGCAGTTAGTGGTCTGTATAGTTAAAGCTATGGTTTTCCCAGTAGTGATGTATGGAAGTGAGAGCTGGACCATAAAGAAGGCTGATCGCCAAAGAATTGAGGCTTTTGAGTTCTGGTGCTGGAGGAGACTCTTGAGAGTCCCATGGACTGCAAGAAAATCAAACCTATCCATTCTGAAGGAAATCAGCCCTGAGTGCTCATTGGAAGGACAGATCCTGAAGCTGATGCTCCAATACTTTGGCCACCTCATGGGAAGAGAAGACTCCCTGGAAAAGACCCTGGTATTGGGAAAGATTGAGGGCACAAGGTTGAAGGGGACGACAGAGGATGAGATGGTTGGACAGTGTTCTCGAAGCTACGAACATGAGTTTGACCAAACTGCAGGAGGCAGTGGAAGACAGGAGTGCCTGGCGTGCTCTGGTCCATGGAGTCATGAAGAGTTGGACACGACTAAACGACTAAACAACTAAACAACAACAACAGTTGTCCCCATGGGGATACATCTTTACCCATGGCAGATGTTACTTTTAAGTTCAGTGAGATAACTGGATGACTATTGTAATGTATATTTAGATCATGGGTGGGGAATCTATGGGCCTCCATACATTGCTGGACTGCAACTCTCATGATCTCCGGTGGCAACAGATGGGGGCTGTCCAACAATGTCTGGAACTCCACAGGCTCCTAACTCCTGACTGAGATGCATATTTGCATTGCCATGCACATTCATTTTCCTTGCTTGATTTGGGTGATTCAAGTAGCTTCTGGATAGCTCAGACAGTAGAGCACAAGACTCTTAATCTCAGGGTTGTGGGTTTGAGCCCCACATTGGGCAAAAGATTATTGCATTGCAGGGGGTTGCACTACTCCCTCATGGTCCCTTCCAACTCTACAATTCTATTATTCTAAGTATAAGCAACCACCTCCCACTGTGATTGCTATACCCAGCTCCTTAAAAAATAATCCTGGTCATATTCCTAACATACTGAGCCATAAGTAGAAATCAGGAGAAAAGTGTGTGTGTAATTTTGTGTAGAAATAAAACTGAGTTGCCTTAAACAAATTATGCTTACAGTGGAGTTTAATGCTTTTGTGAATCTTAGAATTGGCTGGATTACTAAATCCTTGGTTGCTAAAGGTTAAGTAACTTTTTCTTGAAATAATTTGCCCATGGCAAAGTTCTACCAAATTCAGTTATCCACATAATCACAAGCAGGACTCAACAGGCATGTTGGACAAGATTCTCTGCAACAAAGTTACATGATTAACCAATTCCACTCTTTATTCTTTTCATGAAATGTGAAAAGAAAATGTGATCCGCCTCCCACATGCCTTTTCCCAAATAGGAATCAGCTTTAACCGTGCAATCCCATACTTGTCTACTCAAAGGTGAACTCAATGGGACTTACACCCATGTAAGTGATGATGATTAGAGTTAACATGGAACTTGATTCAGTCTTTCGTTAAGCTTCCAATTTGTGCATTACCTCCAAACGCCCATGAGTAAATGTGTACAGAAGATTAAAAACCCATGGAAAAGTTTGTTAAATAACTTTGGCGCTTTCTTGACACTACTCCTGTTTTGTAGCTACGGTAGTATAATGCTGTACTTAGGCCTGGTCTTACGTTTGTGGTTGGGCTAGTGGTTGGGGCCCTTTGCAGAAATGTGATTTTATAGCTGTGAGACTATGATCTGTTAGAAGAGGATAATTGCAAAGAAAGTGGTCAAACCCATTTCTTTGCTAAGCCAATATCCCAGCCCGATTTGTTAAGCATCTGCTTTGTTAGGTAAGCATGGGCCAAAGTGTTGCCGTTGGAACGAAATAGCTGGAGACACCTCTAGGGGGAAGGCACCTCCTTCCCCAAGATCTCTATGTGCATAAGACAATAGCCAAGCAATCCTGGGCCCACAGCTGGAAAGAGATAGGGTGCTGATTTCTTTTCTGTGCAGAAGTGAGAACAGGATCCTGGACTAGGTGGGCCATTAGCCTGGACCAGCAGTCTTGCCTTAAGTTCTTATGTGAACTGCATGTAAGAATGACCACACCGGAGTCATGTGTCAACTGGACCTTAGATTAAGGTTACCAGACATCCCCGTTTCCCTGGGACAGTCCCCAGATTTACAAATCAGTCCCCTGACAAAATCCTATCATTCTGACTCATTTCAATGAAGTGCCCCCAGATTCATTGAAAAAAATCTGGTAACCTTACCTTAGATGGCAAATTGCAGAAAACAGTGTGCTTAACCATTTCCCCCTTCAGGTAAAATGTAGCAACTTAATCAAAGTTTTAGGTTTCTTTTTGGTTTATTTCAATAGGCCGGCTAACCAGTTAAGTTGGGGGTAGATGCTAGATCCTTCTAAACATGCCATGAATTTGTTGCTGGCCAGATGCCCCTAAATTATAAGTTTTAGTAAATGTACAGGGAACCGGGCAGAGGGCCTTTTCCGTAGTGGCACCCGCCCTGTGGAACGCCCTCCTACCAGATGTCAAAGAGAAAAACAACTACCAGGCTTTTAGAAGGCATCTGAAGGCAGCCCTGTTTAGGGAATCTTTTAATGTTTGATGGACTATTTTAATATTTTGTTGGAAGCCACCCAGAGCGGCTGGGGAAACCCAGCCAGATGGGCGGGATATTAATAATAATAATAATAATAATAATAATAATAATAATAAATAATAATAATAATAATAAATTGTTGTTGTTGTTATTCAACGTTTGAAGTATTCTATGGAAACAGACAAAGGCCAGATAGGGTTTGAGCTTTGAATGATGTAGGCTGGGGGGAGGTCAGTTAGCAGAGAAAAGGAGAAGGAGGGGCAGAACTCCATGTGAGTTGGGGATGAGCAGCTGAAACAAAGAGATACAGAGGATAGCAAAAAGTTTGCTGTCCTTTGAATCCAATGCTGCCCTTGAAGGGGAAGCCGGACCCTCGGAGGATGTCAATGCTCTGCAATCCCTCCATCTAGGTTCAGGGTATATATCTAAAACCATATATCATAAAGACACCACCAGTCTCTTCTGTGCCTCATTCCAAAGGAAACACAAACCCTCGTTAAGTGCCAAGACCCCTGGAATTTCGCTCTGCTCAGAAATTGGGGTAGCAGGTAACTGTATATCTTCCCTCACTGCGAGAAGTGAACTTACAGGGAACCAGGCAGAGGCAGAGGCCCTCCCATCAGATGTCAAGGAGATAAAACTACACAACTTTTAAAGGACATGTGAAGGCAGTCCTGTATCAGGAAGTTTTAAATGTTTGCCATTTTATTATGCTTTTATATTTTGCTGGAAGCAGCCCAGAGTGGCTGGGGAAACCCAGCCAGATGGGTGGGGTATAAATAATAAAATTATTATTACCGTATTTTTCCATCTATAAGACACCCCCATTTATAAGACGCCCCCTATTTTGGGGGACTCAGATTTAAGAAAATGGGGGGGGGGTGTATCCATGTATATGATACCCCCTAATTTTTGACATTACTTTTTTTTGGCAGGGGGACTAGTCTTATACACGGGAAAATACAGCATATTGTGTTTTCAGAGCATTCTGAAGGTGGGGGTGGGGAGGGAGATGCTATGCACCATGTGAATAAATTGTGAAATGATCTGTAAATTGAACTGGAATTAAATTTGTTCCTTTGCCAAGGGGGCAAACTTTAACGGTAACTAATTTCTTTTTTGAGGGGTTGGACTTCCTTTTAAAAATCAGCTTTCAAAATACCAACATATATGCATTAAAGGTAAGGGTATGCCCTGACCGGTAGGTCCAGTCGCGGACGACTCTGGGGTTGCGATGCTCATCTCGCTCTATAGGCCAAAGGGAGCCGGCGTTTGTCCTTAGACAGCTTCCGGATCATGTGGCGAGCATGACTAAGCCGCTTCTGGCGAACCAGAGCAGCGCACCGAAACGCCGTTTACCTTCCTGCCGGAGTGGTACCTATTTATCTACTTGCACTTTGACGTGCTTTTGAACTGCTAAGTGGGCAGGAGCTGGGACCAAACAACGGGAGCTCACCCCGTTGTGGGGATTCGAACCACCAACCTTCTGATCAGCAAGCTCTGTGGGTTAGACCACAGCACCACCCACATCCCCTAACATACATACGTACATGCATACATAAGATTAAAAGGAGAGGGAGAGCAAGTTAGCTATAACATCCTGCCAGGCTACAAACTCTGCCCACTTTGGGCTCTGTCTGAAGGAAGCACTGGGTGACTTTTCTGGTGGGTCAACAGTTCTTTAAAAGAAGGAGCCCCCCCCACACACACATATACACAGAGAGTTCAGGTTTTTAAACTTTGGCATGTATAATTTATTTCAATTGTTTAAACATCATATAAATCTCATATATTCACATGAACTAATACAGCAATAAGAATTCCTTTAGGCAATTCTTCAGGATTTTGTGGCAAAAAAAATTAAAAAATGTCATTGACCCAATTCCAACCCAACATCAATTTATCTCAAAAGATGTCATTTCTAATTTGCTTAACACCTTAATTAAATGAAACTGGCTATCTTGCCAAAAGACTAATAACAGTGAATATCTTGTAAGAGATTTCTTTTGATAATGAGTTCTGGAAGTGATTAATGCTTACACATATGTAAACATTTTCACTATGTCATTAGCTGCTGTGGTGCTAATTTATACAGATTAAGGCAGGGAGGCGACTATGGATTTACATTGCATGAGTAATCTATGTAAGACAGGAACAATATTTGAATTAGGTGAGAAGGGAGATTTTAATCCCCCCTTCTAATTCCTAATCTTTTGATGCTATTTATTACAAATATATAAATGGTAATTTCTAATAATATTATACGAAGTTAAACAAGGCAGTCGTTTCAGGCAGAATGCCGCCTGCAACTCAGTCAGGGGTTCCTTTGACAAAGGAAGATGTACCTGCTTTTGTTTCAAGATTATCTTTTGATTCCATATTATCAGTCAAATGTAATTGAGATGCCGAAAAATTGATAATCTTATGCAATCTGATGACATGCAGATTCAAAGGCTGCTCTTACCAAAATTGGCAGCTGTGAAGTTATCACTCTGTGCTTTCTGATGTCTCTCTTCTATTGTTCGTGTAGTTGAAATACAAAAGAAACACCCCTGGTTGGGAACGAACAGATTTCCAAGTTTCCACCTGAACAGGATCCCCATTGTTTCCTAATTAACCGTGCCTTATTAAGCCTTCCAGCACAAGGGAAGGGAAAGCTGATAACAATGTATCTATATTACTCATTGCAGATTGTTATCCCTGTAGGGTGTTGTGGTTTCTTTTTGGCTTGCTCGCTTGTTTGTTTCAAAATTAGTCACCAAATCTAATCGTCTTAAACTACCATCAGCAATCCATACCAGAAATGGTGTTTCTGCAGAAGCAATGCAACTGATATCTGGTGATGCTTGTGGAACTGTATACATGGTCTTGTTTTGAGTCCCTGTCCTGGGGTGGCCGTACACTCAGCAACAGATGCGCAGCCTTCTGTTACATTTGCAGTTCTGGGATCAGGAAGAGCATGTGCCTGCAACATCTACCACATCATCATCATCAGAGAGATTTGGCTGGTTGCATAATATTTTTTGGCCCACTCATTAGATCCTTGAATGAGCTTTTTACATAATCCACTTACAACAGCGCTACAAAGTAGGCCAACATTATAACCTCTCATGTTGTGGGTGGGTGCTGCGGATAAGAAATTGTGGGTGTCAAAGGGCCATGCCCTGTAAATTTTTGGGATGGAGGTGAGATCTGAACTGGCAATGTTCTGGCTCACACAGTTTGGTGGAAATTCAGGTGTGGTCCAGGAATTTGTAAATTGCCCCCGTGTCCACAGGGATACAGCTGTGGTGAGGAGGCAACATCAGATTGTGATTCCAAATAATATAAAACCATATTCCATTCTGTCAGCCACAACTTGGTTGTCAACTGTTCAGGGTGGGGAGCAGAAAGCTGGGCCAGTTTTTTGACATCTAGGTCAGCTTTGAGTGGGTGTGTATGACAGAGTTCTTTAAGCAACATACAAACATCAGATAATGTGCTTGTGGAGCCACACGAGAGGGTGAAACTAGTTGTGTGTCGGGTCAGGTGAACAAGCAGTGAAATGAGATATTAGGTCAAAATGGTTGTTACTTGTATGTATGTATGTATGTATGTATGTATGTATGACCGACTCTGGGGTTGCACGCTCATCTCGCATTATTGGCCGAGGGAGACGGCGTATAGCTTCCAGGTCATGTGGCCAGCATGACAAAGCCGCTTCTGGCAAACCAGAGCAGCACATGGAAACACCTTTTACCTTCCCGCTGTAGCGGTTCCTATTTATCTACTTGCATTTTGACGTGCTTTTGAACTGCTAGGTTGGCAGGAGCTGGGACCAAGCAACGGGAGCTCACCCCATCACCGGGATTCGAACCACCGACCTTCTGATCAGCAAGCCCTAGGCTCAGTGGTTTAACCACAGCGCCACCTGGGTTAAAGCACTCCAGTGTCATGGACTGGTTGGATGCAGAGGAATGGTGGCAGGAACCAGTTGAGGAACCACCAAAGGAAGAAGGTTCAGAGCCCAGGGAGTGGTGATGGGACAATGATGAGTGGTCAGAGGGAGAAAAGGGAGACAACAGAGAAGATCAGGTGTTGGAAGCTGAAGGGGTAACAAGGCTTAGTAAGCTGGGAGAGTCTCTAGCAGAGAAAAGTCCAGAATCAGAGGCAGAAGCTAAAGCAGGGGAGTGGCAGGAGGGAGGCCAAGAGGCAAAGTCACAAGTATCTCCCCCTTCTGCTGCGACAAGCTCTCCTCCCCACTTGTCTCCCAGAACCAGTAGAGGCATGAAAAGGGCAGAGGAGAGATTGGCTGAGAGCAGACACAGTCTGTGTTTGCTTGGGGAAAACCCTGAAGAGGAGGGGACTTTTGAAACCTCCTCACTCAGCCAAAAAGTTCACTAGGTGACCTAGAGTCAGTAACTGCATCTCAGCCTAGCCTACCTGACAGGGTTGTTGTGTGAGGATAAATATGTGGAGGGTGAAAACCATATAGGCCATTTGGAGCTCCTTGGAGGAGAGCAATCAATCAATCAATCAATCAATACTAGTCACTGAACAACTAACAAATGAAGCTGTGAGCTCAGCTGAAGATGGAGCACAGTCAGCTGAGTGTCAGGAGTATGGGCAGGAGTCAGGCTCTGGGGCCTGTAGTGCTTTGCAGGACTGGGGCCTGCCTCAGCTTGTGCTGGAGAAGCAAGGCGTGGCCACACAGGTGAAGACCTCAGCTTGTGCTGGAGAGGCAAGGAGTAGTCTCTCAGGTGAAGCCACTTGTTATCTCACTGCACCTGGTGGCAGGAGTTGGGAGGGATAAAAGCCCAGCATTTCCCTTCAGCTTTTTGCCACAGCAACACTATCCCTGCCTGGTTGCATCTGGCCTCTTGCTCCTTGCTCCTTGGACCCTTGCCTTGCCGACGTCTTGATCCTTGCTCCGTGGACCCTTGCCTTGCCGACATCTTGATCCTTGCTCCGTGGACCCTTGCCTTGCCGATGCCTTGATCCTCGACCCTTGGACCTTCGCCTTGCTCCTTGACCCTTGGACCTTCGCCTTGCTTCCTGTTCCCTGGACCTCCGCCTTGCTTTTTGTTCCTTGAGCCTTCGCCTTGCTTCTTGCCCCGTGGACCTTCGTCTCTGCCTTGCTCCTTGACCCTGCAACTGCCTGCTGCTGGACCCTCAGCCCTGCACCTGTTCCTGCTTCTTCATCACCATCTTGCCTCTGGTCCTGACGCCCGCCGACCGGACCGTGACACTGAGCACTTTGAGAGATTACAAGGTGCAGGTCCTCTGTAGTAAATACAGTTCTGTTGAGCTTTAGTGGCTGTGGTAGATTTGCGGGAATAAGACAGTGGGGGAAGCAATGTGCTAGTTTTCTGGCAGCAGCACCTGAGCACACAACAGTCCTTTTCAAGCATTTCGTTCAGGACAGAATAAATACATGTAGGGAGACGGACTCCAGCCCTACCTATGCACATTCCTTAGATGCTTGGAAAGAGTCTATATGTACAGCTGAATGTGCAGAGAGCTCTTCCCATGAAACCCTGAATTAGCAAAAGTGGAAATTAGCATCTGTTCAGGATTTCAAATGAATCGTGTGAGTTGGGGCAAAGCCTGTCGTTGCCATGCTGCCCCTGTGCTCCTCCTACCTGTAATGAATACCAGAAAAGGGGTCAAGTGCCCAGCCAGTGTATGAACATACTTTAGCAATATTGTCATTTTTATAAGTATTTTAATCCCTCACTATCAATCTACATTTTCTTCTGTGTTAAAACAGTTTGCAGTTCCTGGCACAGCCCAGCTCATGGAGTGGGAACCTGCCCCTCTCATGGTTAACTATTAAAATACTTTTTTTTTTAAAAAAAATGTAATTAACTTCAGTGAGATGTGGCTTTCACCCCTGTTCCTAATATAATACAAGAAGAGTTTTGAAAGGTTTCTTTTGCAAAAGTTTGGCATTTCCATGCATTGTGCATAGTGTTCAGCAACACAATTTTAACAAGGAAAACTAAACACTGTTTGTGAAGCTGGTTTCATCTGTTTGTGAACTTCCAAGAAGAATAACATTTTCTGACACATCCGCACATTGGTTAGTTTGCAAATAGGGCATTTCATAAACATAAGGAATTGGAGTTTTTACGTGCTCGCATTTTATATATTTTGGGGGTCCTGTGCCCTTGGAATCTCTCTGCTACTTTTTAAATACAGTTTCAAAAGTCACGAAAAAGGATGCACTTTCTTTCATAAGCGCATTATCTTTTTGATTACTGGGCACAGCGATAGGGAGGTGAAGAGTTTCATCTTTGATACCACACAGTCGAAAGTGCACACAGATCAAACTGCAACAGTATTTCCAGCGCGACTTTTACCTGCAGCAAGAGCCGTCTAGGCAAATAGCCCAAAGCGTATTTAGGGCTGCCCTGCAGTCAAGGAGACACATCAAGTGAGCAGACAGTGTCAAAAATAAGTCAGCTGGAATGTAATTGGCTTGGATCACAAGGCTGCGAGACCGGGGCTATTGGTAAACTACAAAGCCGTTTCGACTGTGTTTCCTGCTTCTCTGGCCCTAATGTGAATAATTCCTGTAGAAGGTGATAAAGACGACAGAGGGAATTGTACCTAATGCAGATGGACATCTTAAGGCCGAGAGATCTACCCATCCCTCCAATTAGCCTACTAGGTGCAGCTTGATATAAAGCAGAAACAGAGCCCCGAGGACATGAAGCAAGACGGGGAGAGGAACACAGCTCAGCATGTTTGTAGGAAATCCAATTATTTGTCTGACGCTTTGAATTCAAAAGTGGATTCCGAAAGTCCTAAAGCAATTATGAT
The DNA here is from genome assembly GCF_965207765.1 of Zootoca vivipara. Lineage (NCBI taxonomy): Eukaryota > Metazoa > Chordata > Lepidosauria > Squamata > Lacertidae > Zootoca > Zootoca vivipara. The sequence goes on along the minus strand of NC_142591.1, from coordinate 9,057,566 downwards.
TTGCCACTGAAAGGGACTGGCTCATGCCAGCAGCTAAACATTTGCATTGTTTTTGGCTTGCGTGCAGCATTTATACAGCAAGGGCCCTGAAGCGCCATCAATTCAGCATGTCGCCAAAGTGATTTTAATTTTTAATAGGGCTATTTTAAACACATTGGTAAAAAAAAAATATTTCATGATAGGGACAGAAGAGACCAAAAAAACCCTCCTTTCTACAGCTTTTAGAAAATGATTTCATGAAAGCTGAATCGAATTTCCATCTAGGAATGTTTGATACCTGCAATTAGCACCTGATGATAGTCTTTTTTATATATTTAAGATGGAATATTTGACCGTTTTAACAATTGACATGCTAGGGAAGATAGCATTTTAGAGCTGACATGCCATGGCATTTGATACCATTTCGAGAGCTGGGGCCCCTGGCATCTCTGAGCTACAGCACCATGGGGAGGACAAGTTCACCTGAGGCTTCCAGACCACCAATGAACCTGTAAACCTTTAAACCTGTAGACCTTTAAAGCCCTAAACGGCCTCAGTCCTGTATACCTGAAGGAGCGTCTCCACCCCCATCATTCAGCCCGGACACTGAGATCCAGCACCAAGGGCCTTGTGGCGGTTCCCTCATTGCGAGAAGTGAGGTTACAGGGAACCAGACAGAGGGCCTTCTCGGTAGTGGCACCCACCCTGTGGAACACCCTCCCAGCAGATGTCAAGGCAATAAGCAACTATTTTACTTTTAGAAGGCAACTGAAGGTGGCCCTGTTTAGGGAAGTTTTGAATGTTTGATGCTGTACTGTTTTTAATATTTGGTTGGAAGCTGCTCAGAGTGGCTGGGGAAACCCAGCCAGATGTTGTTTAGTCGTTTAGTCGTGTCCGACTCTTTGTGACCCCATGCACGCCAGGCACTCCTGTCTTCCACAGCCTCCCGCAGTTTGGTCAAACTCATGTTCGTAGCTTCGAGAACACTGTCCAACCATCTCATCCTCTGTCGTCCCCTTCTCCTAGTGCCCTCAATCTTTCCCAACATCAGGGTCTTTTCCAGGGAGTCTTCTCTTCTCATGAGGAGGCCAAAGTATTGGAGCCTCAGCTTCAGGATCTGTCCTTCCAGTGAGCACTCAGGGCTGATTTCCTTCAGAATCTGAAGAAGTGTGCATGCACACGAAAGCTCATACCAAAATAAAAACTTAGTTGGTCTTTAAGGTGCTACTGAAGGAATTTATTTTTTATTTTTTATTATTATTATTATTTTACTTCGATCCAGACCAACACGGCTACCTACCTGTAACCATTCCTTCAGAATGGATAGGTTTGATCTTCTTGCAGTCCATGGGACTCTCAAGAGTCTCCTCCAGCACCATAATTCAAAAGCATCAATTCTTCGGCAATCAGCCTTCTTTATGGTCCAGCTCCCACTTCCATACATCACTACTGGGAAAACCATAGCTTTTGATGTTGTGCCCCCTGAGGTACGCTGCCCAGCATGGCTGCACTAGTCATGCTACCCTAAAAACTGCCTCTGTTGAGAAGCTTCCTATGATGAGGAACCAGAGGTGGACCCTGGTCTTACATTACCTTGGTGCATTGGGACTAAGGCAAGGTTATTTTTATGTACTCGGGTGGCCAACAAGCCACATCAGTGCTCAGTAGCAGCCAGCAGGATGGGGTGAATTTAGCTCCAGGGAGCTCAGCTTAGTACAGAGCAGCAGCAGAGCCAATCCTGCCTTTTCCTCCATTGCAGGGGGTTGGACTACCATGTTTTCCCTGAAAATAAGACACTGTCTTATATTTATTTTTCCTCAAGAAGACACACTATGGCTTATTTTCGGGGGGGGTGCCTTATTCCAGCGGGAAGGGCTCCACGTGGCATAGCATGGCCGAGGGCAGCGAGCTGTTGCCAGGAGGCGCCGTGTCCATGTCTTATTTTCGGGATATGGCTTATATTGCGGAAATGCGTAGAAATCCTGCTACAGCTTATTTTATGGGTATGTCTTATTTTTTGGGGAAACAGGGTAGGTGGCCATTGGGGTCCCTTCCAACTCTACAATTCTATGATTCTATAATCCTCAACCCATCTAAAAAGCAGGGATGAAGAACAGGGCCTCCCTTTCTGATCTATGGAATAAATGCATATGCAAAAGTCACCACATATAGACCCAGTTTAGCTGCTAGGGAGAGCCATGCGTACAAGCAAGCTTTCCTGTATGTGTCACTTGCTAGATTAGAAACCAAGAATGTAAACCTGGAGCACCTGCCCATTAATGTCCATCGGCCTGGCATCATCACCCACAGTTTGGCATGCACAGGTATCTTTTCCAAGAGCAACGAGAGGTGGATCTAGCCCGACCACGACATTGCAGACATCAAGTGAAAAACATGTACCCCTGAATTCCTCCATAAATACATTTCTTTCTTGCTTTCTCTTTTTTAAAAAGATTTTGTGATATTTCCCCAAGTATCTCTCCATAGCTGCCAAGTTCTCCCTTTTTTAAAGGGAAATTCCATTATGCTGAATAGGCTTCCTCGCAAGAAAAGGGAAAACTTGGCAGCTATGTATCTCTCTCCTATGTTCTTGCCTGGAGGCATCCTTGAATACTCTGGGTTCATGGGATGTCCTTTCCCATGTAAATTACTTGCTGTTCTCTTCATATTTTAAAGCTGCTTTGCTTTGCATAGTCTGGAAGAGGAAAAAAGATTTTAAAATTTATTTACATTATTTTGATGCTGATGATGGCGACAATTAGCAGCAGCAGCAGGATAGTGTCAACAGTTGAGAAATGGTGTGACTTTCTTTCCTTTTTTTGCATCATGTTTCCAAACCACAGGCTATTGCTGCATGCACTGCTATGTACCACAACCTGTTGAAGATAGCCAAGTTTCTCAATGATTTTAATCATTCTGGATGACACCCAGCATGACCCAGATCTGTCATCCTGAGGTTCAAAATATTCTGTTGCCTCGGCTGCATGAAAGCCACTATTGTTTATTCAGAGAAAACACCACATTCTTATCCAGCTCCTTGTGCATCTCACAACATGAGTGGCTCCACTTATTTCAGTGTGACCAATAACAAGATAGTTTCCAGTATGAATGGCAAGGCTGATAATCGCCATTTTCTTGAGCTGTTCTTCTTTGATTTTTGCCTTATATTTAAGCAGCCTGCCCTTACTGTGGCAGTTTTCGTTTGGCGCAAGTTCAGGTTGATTTTCTTGTATCATTAACCCATGTCAAATCATCTGCTGAATTGATAACTATTTCACAAAACCAAACATTACCTTCTGAAAGCCAGCAGAAATTCTTTTGAAGGGTTTTAACTTGAAGACTAACTATGGCAAGTTCTTAAAGAAATGGGAGTGCCTGAACACCTCATCTGTCTCCTGAGAAATCTCTATGTGGGACAAGAAGCTACAGTTAGAACTGGATATGGAACAACTGATTGGTTCAAAATTGGGAAAGGGGTACGACAAGGTTGTATATTGTCTCCCTGCTTATTTAACTTATATGCAGAATTCATCATGCAAAAGGCTGGAATAGATGAATCCCAAGCCGGAATTAAGGTTGCCGGAAGAAATATCAACAACCTCAGATATGCAGATGACACAACCTTGATGGCAGAAAGTGAGGAGGAATTAAAGAACCTTTTAATGAGGGTGAAAGAGGAGAGCGCAAAATATGGTCTGAAGCTCAACATCAAAAAAACCAAGATCATGGCCACTAGTCCCATCACCTCCTGGCAAATAGAAGGGGAAGAAATGGAGGCAGTGAGAGATTTCACCTTCTTGGGCTCCTTGATCACTGCAGATGGTGACAGGAGTCCCAAAATTAAAAGACGCCTGCTTCTTGGGAGAAAAGCAATGACAAACCTAGACAGCATCTTAAAAAGCAGAGACATCACCTTGCCTACAAAGGTCCGTATAGTTAAAGCTAGGGTTTTCCCAGTAGTGATGTATGGTCCATGGGGTCACGAAGAGTCAGAAATTACTAAATGACTAAACAACAACAACTTGAAGACTGATGTGGGTGTCTTCTGGAAAGCACTGGTGTTTTCTGAGAGCATGGAGCCCAGTGTTAAATGCAAACTTTTCTCCATAGCATTTTAAACACAATATATTTCTCCCTGAGAAATTTTTCTTTCTGCTGGGATTCACATAAAGAGATACTTATTTTTAACTATGGCGGATCTTTTCACCATGTGAGCCCTCAGCTGCAGTCTTGAAATGATGCCACCCAAACAGATATTTCCTGCCTCTGTGAGAATTGCACCAGAGTGTGATCGTCTTTGCATCTTTGAAGCCACGTTCTGATGGCTCACATGAGATTAGTAAAGACAAATATGATATCATATAATTCAATCCATGCTGAGTAAGGTAATACAATATGACATCCATAATGGATCAATTAGGCTTCCTCTCTAGGTTAGGGTGCCTGCTGTCTTTTGAAGTAGAAAAGAGCTACAGCAATAGATGTAAAGGGGGAAAACAGATAGTTGTACACAACCTCTATAACATGGGTCATCACACACACACCCCAAAACGGGGGGTGGGGTTTGTAGGAACTGCCCCCAAACCCATCCAGGCCATCATTCTAAGATTAGCATGCACAACACGAAGCTTGTCTCTCCCCTGTTTTCTGCCTCCACCACCATGCCTCCTATAAGAATGCTCAACAAAATCATTCCGTTCACATTTCAAAGAAAGCCAATTTGAATTGCACTCCTCAGAACTCAAATTCAGAATGCAACACAACCATGTCAGATGGTGCGCTTCTCCGACTTTTGCAATGTGGTTCCTGCCTCAAAACATGCACTGAAAATGCAGAAATGTCGAAAGAAAGAAAGAGATGCTTTCAATGTGCCCTTTATCCATAGATCTCAGGGAAGTTTGCAGCATAAAAATGCAAGCTAAAAACACAAAATACATAATAAAAGCAAAAAACAAAACCAAACAATAGCTCCCTCCCCCAATTAAATAGAACAATGGATGAAAAGATATGCATAAAGTAGAGTTTATCGCTTAGCCCTTATAGCTGATGTTGGGCTGGCTTCAGCTTGGTGGGTCCAATAAGTTGTGCAGGCCCACTAAATGCTTTTTTAAAAAATAGAGAACTGGTATCGTGAATGTCACTCCAAGCTTCCTGTTCAATACAGCTGTGCAAGTGCACACACCTGATCCAGGGCCCAACTCTGAAACTTCGGAGCTGCTCCAATCAGCTTCAGCTTCTGGGTCCAACAGGCTGTCTGCCTGCATCTCCTTCTCCTTCTCCTTCCCCCACAACTTGCTACCCAAATGTCTCCCTTTGGCCAGCTCTGGATCATTCCAAGTGGGCTCAATCTGAACCTTGGAAGAACCAGGGCTGCCTTCACCCACTCTGGCCTAATCCTGACTCAACCTGATTTACCAGGACGATGCTAGTTTAAATCTCACTTGTTTTGTGAACTGACTAGGCAGTCTTAGGCAGGCTGTTCTCAGCATCTCTTCGCCACCTGCAAAATGCTGAAATGTGTTAAGAAGGACTCCCTTTTGAATGTCATACAAGAGCAGGCTGGGTATCACGAATGCAGGTAGTTTATAGCACACGGGGCTATGGAGAATTCGCCGAAAGAATATGTCAAACTAAAAGGATATGTATTTAAGGTCTGGGGGGGGGATGAGGAATGATAGTAATTGATGTGCATCGCCACCAGAACCATGAACTATTACTATATAGTCTGACCCAAGGCAAGTTCCCCTTCCTCAATAAAAACTGCATTCTGTGCTAATAAAACAGCTCAGAAACACCTGGTCAGTTTGCTTCAAATTCATGACTTAACTGGTGCAGTAACTGATCATTAATCAACGCTGTCTATGGCGTAAGAGGAATGGTCTGCCCCACTCTCAGTGCTTACACATGGGATAATAATAATAATAATAATAATAATAATAATAATAATAATAATTTATACCCCACCCATCTGGCTGGGTTTCCCCAGCCACTTTGCATGGCTTCCAACAGAAAAATAAATTAAAATAATCGAATAAACATTAATCAACAAGCAGGGCACATAAAGTCCCTTCCGGGATAACAGGAAGGGATGTTGTGGGCTCCCACGTACCCTCCACGTGCTGGGATGGTTGCCATCCCTCCAGCCATAGGCTGGGCCCCGGGCGCGTCGCTCCCCGGCGCATCCAATCCAGACGTCCTGGGGGTGTGGCTTGCTGCCTTTAAGCAGGCACACGGCCAGGGCTCAGTCTCTTTGCTCCTGGTTTTGGCGGTTAGGCATTGGATTATCTCAGAAAGGTCTCAGGTGGGGGGGGGAGGTCGCTGCCATCACCTCCCCCAAAATGCTGAGGGGTACTCCCTTAAGGAGTCCAGGGCCGTGGCCATGTCCGAAGCCATGGTAGGTGAGGGCCTAAGGCACGCCCCTATTGGTGGCCCCAGGGTGAGTTCCTAGTTGATGTGCATCGCAGGACTCACCCAGCAGTGGTTAACCCTTCACAGACTGCCAGCACAAGGGGCTGGAGTCGGGTATAGTTGGTTAGATCCAGTGCCTATTAGGCATTGCCTAAGCCAAAACCTCTCTACATCCGTAATCAATAAAGTTGTGGCCTTTTATGCCCATTAACCTTACTCACTGTGTCTTGTGTCTTTATTTATTCGGGGAGGGACAGGGGTATCGCCACACAAGTACATAGACTGCACTCCAACCCCACCCCAATTTTCCACTAGAGTAAAGGTCCATATTGGGCTCAAAGGAGTTCCTGAGCCACAAGAGGAGCACTGTGTGTTATAGATTACCACTGTACTGAGTACTGTCTGTTCACATTTCGTTCCAATTGTGTTTCAGAGAACTATAGAAGGTGTCTCTGATTTTGCATGTATAGAGAAAGTCCACAGAGTGGCAAATTTAGCACAGAACTCTGCTTTCTGAGATTTTTGTCTTTTTCAGTTTCTAGGCCCTTCTGGCTAGGAAGGTAAACTTGAAAGATCAATAACATCTAAAATCTCAGCAGCTCAGAGGGTGGCAGAATAAGATTTCAATTTGGGGCAGGACTACATAACCTCTTGCCCACCCCCACAGAATAAATAGTGAGTGTGCATATTAAATAAAAGCAGGCCATTTTGCATAATTTAAACTTGTCACTGAACTTATATTTTCTTGGTGCAAAATATGGATTTCCTCTCCTTAGTGTACTTTTTTTCCCCAAGGCCTCTACCAGCTTTGATACCAGCCAGGATTAGTCACTTTTCAATCCCATTGATTTCAATGGCAGGATAAAGCAGAAATATTAATCTCTCCTACGAAAAATCAATGAGACTAAAGAGTGACTTTGAAGCGTGCTCAAGGTCTTCTGTCTCTAGGCCCAGTTTGGTTTGCAGGATCTTATGCTGCAGCACTGCTGGAACTAAATGCACCCGCTCAGTTCCTGGACGAGAGGCTGAGACCCTAAAGAAAAGGTGCTTTTAGATTATTATTGGACCCAGATGATTCACAGCCCTGTAAATTAATTGTCCAGTACAGATAAGACGCCAGCAGAGCACAGAGATTCAGAAACTCCTCACACCCTCTCAGTGCAGGCTAGTGAAAAATATCAAAGTGCCTTTTTGAGAGGAGGTTGGGTTTAAACTACTTTAATTCGTTGCTGCAGAAATATTCCAAGAAAGTGTCGCCTTTGTGGTTACAAAATTTGGCCTTGTGTCCTACTCTACGGAAAACAATCCTTTATTTTGTAGAAGGCCTGTCCAGTCCAGGTCTGCTTTAGAGATGTAAAGGGGAACAGGGTCCTTGAGATGGCCCATTGACAGTGAGCCCCCAGCAAGCTAAGTGAGCAGGCACACAGGTCACCAAATCAGTCTTCCCAATATGCTGAGGTGGGGAATGAGCAGTAATTTAAGCACATTTGCACTTCTGCATAAACGTTAGCAGAGCCTCCAAGTGGGGTCTGCTAGGACATCCCTATTTTCATTGAACGAATGTTGGAGGGTATGGAATAGGACGTCCCTATTTTCATCGGATAAATGTAGGAGGGGACATCTCTATTTTCATCAGAGAAGTGTTGGAAGGTATGCATTAGAATATAGAAAACTATATCACCTTTTGCTCTTTTTTAAATGAGCCATCAGTTAAGAGCAGGCATCCCCAAACTGCGGCCCTCCAGATGTTTTGGCCTACAACTCCCATGATCCCTAGCTAACAGGACCAGTGGTTGGGGAAGATGGGAATTGTAGTCCAAAACATCTGGAGGGCCGAAGTTTGGGGATGCCTGGTTAAGAGGAAAGCCTCTTAACTGATCAAGGTGCCTCACCCACCCCAACAAACATCGTTCAGACTTCTTCCAGATGGATTTCCCAATCAAGCCCCTGGATTGCAGCTGAATCTCCTTCTCTGTTGCCCTCCTGTGGTTCCGTCCCAGTGCTCCATCCAACTCTGGTTCTAATCCTGCTGAGATACACACAGCAGGTCCCACATACGAGACTGTCTAGTGCTCACACAATATGAAGCACTTTGTTGTAGAAGCTCAAGCATGGTGTACTGGCTAGAGAGTTGTCCTACAGCCCAGGAGACCCTTGGCTGGAGGCCAAGAGAGCATCTCAGGCTAAGGAGATGTTGCTTCTTCAAGGAATGGGGTCAGAGAGAGATGTGGTGGCCGTTCCTGTGCTTTTGTTACCTGCACAGGTAAGGTCATGCCCACCTCTGGTCACATGTAGAGGAAGTTTGTCCCAGCAGAGGAGGAAACAGGAAGTTTATCTACTGGCTGGACAAACATCCTTCTTCATGTCTAAACATGTCCACTCTAGGAATGTTGTATTTGACTGCTCTGTGTTTCACATCCCACATAACCTACCTCATGGGGCTGTTGTGAGGATAAAATGTGGAGGGCAGAACCATAGCTGCCAAATTATCCCTTTTTTAAAGGGATTTTCCCTTATGCTGAATAGGCTTCCTCGCGAGAAAAGGGAAAACTTGGCAGCTATGGGCAGAACCATGTGTGCCCCTCTAAGATCTCTGAAGAAAATGTGGGTTATATATGTGATAGATAAAGGTCGATTGATAGATCATCAATGCCATCCTCCAAGCAAATTCAGTGAATCTGAATGTTATTTAACAGCAGTGTGTTCCTTAGTAAATGCACGATGAACCATCCTTGCGCAGTTATTACCAAAATTGGGAAACTGGTGTGGATCTTCTTCACAGCATTTTGCAAATTGCTACATGTGAAAAAAACTTTTGAACCTCTGTGTGTGTGTGTGTGTGTGTGTGTGTGTCCAGCCTATCATATCATTGTGTTCTCTGGAGCTGCCAGTCTATGGGTAAATGAGGCTGCTTATTCAAGGGATAGCCTTGGTACATAAAAGCACTTTACACCTATATCTAAATAAATAATTTAAGGAATTATCCAAGGATAAGAGAGGAGGCTTCATCGAGAAGGCGCTTAAACCCTCCGATGTTTTTAGCACATTTATTCAAACTGATGCTGAATAATTAAATAAAGAAGAATGGGTGTTTTTTTTATCTTTTATGCATTTTGCATGCAATTGGGTGACTTGCCAGACAATGAGGTTTGGGGGGAAATAATAATGATGCAATATTGAAGCAAGTGCGTTTTCCTTTGGGATGAGATCTACTCAACACTCCCTTTTATCAAGAAACCAGCCAAATTCCCATTGTTATGACTAGTGGGGAGGACTTGCAGATTGCAAATATTCTGAGGAAAAGTAATGTGTTTCTGCAGGCTCCGCCAGGACCAGCCTAAGATATTTTTCTACTTGATGCATAGGACAAGGTGAATGAATACACACGCTCTACATACAGCAGCAAACTAAAAAAACTGAAGGTTACTTCAACCCTGGCAATGGAAACAGCAAGCTGATCTAGGGGAATGTTGCCCCCTCCCAGCATCTGCTGCCTAAGGTGGCTTCCTTACTTTGCCTAATGATAGGGCTGGGGGCAGGCTCTGTACACAGAAGCATGTGACCCACCTCTGCAGGATCCCTGTCAGTAAGGGCTGGCCATCATAGATGAAAGACAGGTCTTCTACTTAGCAGTACTACCAACGTGGGCGGTTTACTAAAGTTTTTGCCCAAGGAATGAATGGCAGCCATTCATTTATGTTAGAGAAATTAAACAGGTGAATTCAGGGAACACCAATGGATGAAAGCTCCCCTTGCCCCGACTGAAAAGCCCAACCTGCTCTTCTCTATCCTGTCTGTCCTATCCTTTCTTTGCTACATTACCCTACATGTCTGGAGGTGGTTGGAGGATGGATGGCGGCTAACAGATTGAGATTGAATCCTGACAAGACAGAAGTACTGTTTGTGGGGGACAGGAGGCGGGCAGGTGTGGAGGACTCCCTGGTCCTGAATGGGGTAACTGTGCCCCTGAAGGACCAAGTGTGCAGCCTGGGAGTCATTTTGGACTCACAGCTGTCCATGGAGGCGCAGGTCAATTCTGTGTCCAGGGCAGCTGTTTATCAGCTCCATCTGGTATGCAGGCTGAGACCCTACCTGCCCGCGGACTGTCTCACCAGAGTGGTGCATGCTCTAGTTATCTCTCACTTGGACTATTGCAATGCACTCTATGTGGGGCTACCTTTGAAGGTGTCCCAGAAACTACAATTAATCCAGAATGTGGCAGCTAGACTGGTGACTGGGAGCGGCCGCCGAGACCACATAACACCGGTCCTGAAAGACCTACATTGGCTCCCAGTACGTTTCCGAGCACAATTCAAAGTCTTGGTGCTGACCTGTAAAGCCCTAAACGGCCTTGGTCCAGTATACCTGAAGGAGCATCTCCACCCCCATCGTTCTGCCCGGACACTGAGGTCCAGCGCCGAGGGCCTTCTGGCGGTTCCTTCGCTACGAGAAGCCAAGTTACAGGGAACCAGGCAGAGGGCCTTCTCGGTAGTGGCACCCACCCTGTGGAACGCCCTCCCACCAGAGGTCAAAGAAAACAACAATTACCAGACCTTTAGAAGGCATCTTAAGGCAGCCCTGTTTAGGGAAGCTTTTAAAGTTTGATGGATTTCTGTATTTTAATGTTTTGTTGGAAGCCGCCCAGAGTGGCTGGGGGAACCCAGCCAGATGGGCAGGGTATAAATAATAAATTGTTGTTGTTGTTGTTGTTGTTGTTGTTTATGTCAAAATGTCAGGAGAATGAGACAGGAGGCTTGGAATTGGCTTTTGACAGCAGTTTTCAGAGTTTACTTTCAACAATGGATAAAACTTAGCTCTATCTAAGAAAACTGTGGTACCTCGGGTTAAGAACTTAATTCGTTCTGGAGGTCCGTTCTTAACCTGAAATTGTTCTTAGCCTGAGGTACCACTTCAGCTAATGGGGCCTCCCGATGCCGCCGCCGCACGATTTCTGTTCTCATCCTGAAGCAAAGTTCTTAACCCAAGATACTATTTCTGGGTTAGCGAAGTCTGTAACCTGAAGCGTCTGTAACCCGAGGTACCACTGTATTTACAGTGTGGTGCTACAGATGCCCATTCAAAAGTAAGTGCTACTGACTTAAGTTGGCCTTACTTCCAGGTTAGAGGATGTAGGATTGAAGCCTGAAGCACTTTAATTTGAGTAGGGATAAAAAATATACAATCTATCTGGCACATCCTCATAGGATACAATCCAGCCAGATTTAACCTCTTATCAACCATTTCGGTATCAGATTGAAGCACTGGCATTCTTAGGTTCCCCTAGATCAGGCATCCCCAAACTGTAGCCCTCCAGATGTTTTGGACTACAATTCCCATCATCCCTGACCACTGGTCCTGTTAGCTAGGGAACATGGGAGTTGTAGGCCAAAACATCTGGAGGGCCACAGTTTGGGGATGCCTGCCCTAGATCATGCTCAAAATCTAAGAATTTTGAGAATGAATAATATAAGTGTTAGATAAATAATTTGAAGGAAAGCTAGAATATATATGTGAGATTGATCGATAGATGCTAGCTGTTGTAGAGGGAGGTCCACTCACAAGATTTCAGGTATTCCCCAAACAAATCTAGCAAATATTACCGGTAATATGATGCTTGTCTCTCTAGCAAATTCTGTCATATATTAAATGCCAACCATTGAATACTATCAAGTATTAAATCCTATTGTAAGTCATTGTATACAACTTGGGTGCTAAAAAATCCATTACATGTCAGTTATCAAACACTACTCAACATCAAATATTACAATCAACTGTGGACATTAATTATATCTCAAAATCAAATTATTATCCAAATCAAATTGCACAGAATCTCCAAAAACATTCATGTGTTGAGGAAAATATTCTGGGTTGAAATTCACAAAAGAACGTTTTGATTGGAATCTCAGAAGCATATTAGCCTGAGCTCCAACCAAGGCTCTGATCCACTCAAAATGCATTGCACACGAGGAAGCCTCCATTCTTTCTTTTGAAACTTTTCTGCCACTCATTCCTTCCACTCTCATGTTTTCCCGCCTCCCTGAGTTAAGGTATCCCAGCACAGGTCATAGCAAAGGCAGCAGCAGGACAGAGCAAAGGCTGTTCATGCTGTTGTATGGTGGAGAGAGAGTACTGACCGCTGTGAGCATCATAAACCTCTCAGTTTGATGATCAACTGTGCCGCAAATTAATTAATCATCATTTTATGCCTCATCAAGCACTTTGCCGAGTCTCTCGACAGGGGGGCATCTCAATTAGCCAATGGGAAGCAGACTGTTTTGTTTAGCTGGGTGAGTCTTCCATAAACAGGGGAGGCCTTGACAAGCTAATAAATATGTCATCTGTCTGTGTCACTCGCTACAATGTGGCTCCACCTGTAAATGTGTGGGATGCAACCCAACGCAGCTGGTCGCAACCTAAGGGAGGAAGGGAACCATCACCGACCGCTTTGCTGGGATCTAGAATTTGGTGTTGCTGGGAGAATTAAAAGCCAACCTGTGCCGGCGCAGGGTTGCCAGTAGGGGCAGCCCCCTGCCACCTCTGTGTTTCAAATACCAGGGGGTGATTCCTCAAGGAAACCCTTATGGATAGTCCCCACATCAGGTGATCATCTTTAAATACACTGCTCTGAGTATACTGGACTGCTGGAAAGTGGTGGCATAAATTTGAATGAATAATGGGGCACATTCCTACATAGGATTGCCAAGTGGCAATGACATGCCAGGCTTGATCCTGTGCCATTGATATCAAATGTAAGTTTCCCGATGATGAAAAAAGTATTATTACCACTATAGTCTGTTGTTCCTCCAAGGTTCTTCATTTTATCCTCACAATAACCCCATGAGGTAGGTTAGACTGAGAGATACCCAGTGAGCTTCATGGCTGAATGCGGATTTTAACCCTGATTTCCCAGATCCTAGTTCAACACTCTAACCACTACTCCACACTGCCTTTCATCCCCATTGCTGAACCCCTGTGGTTCCTTAAAGGAAAGACTTCACATATAAATTATTATTATTATTATTATTATTATTATTATTATTATTATTATTATTATTATTGGAAAGTAAAATGAGATTGCAATTCGACCAACATAAAAAAGGAGGAAAATACATAGAACAGGAGTAAAACATCCTATTGCTTCTCTTTTGGAAATCTGGATGTGGAACAACACTCCCACCAGTAGCAGAAGAAATTCATTTTGCCCCTTTCTCTGTACTTATATTTTCCCGCTGATGCCACAGGAAGGTGAATATGGGTGTACCAAAGAAAGAACAATCTGTTTTCTCCAATGGACAAAAAAAAATACTGCATGAACAAATCTTTATATTGTGGGTGCATTAGCAATCTAGACTACAGACTAGAAAGTTTTTCCTCTTAGACTGGGCTTATTGTACCTCATCTACACACACTTGATCTTAGCCAAAAGGCCAAGAAGTGGGAAAAGGAAGGGCCTTAGCTGAGTGGTGTACTTCACAAGCTGACGATCCCAGGTTCAATCATCATTATTTCCAGGTAGGGCTAGGAGAGATCCTCTGTCTCAAACCCTCGAGAGCCACGGCCTTTCTGGGTAAACAATACTGAGCTAGTTGGACCAATGGACTCGATTCTGAATTGCCGCTTAGCCCTGCTGCCTTCCTCATTTTGTTCCCTTGCTTTGATCGGATGTGTCCTCAGTGCTGTTCCTTACATTGGATTCCTTTACTCTTCTGCATTCCATGCAAACTTGTCCCACTTACTTTCTCCTTGTACTTATCCTCTCTTTGTTCACTTTCTCTTCTTTGGTGGTATGGTTGGGTCATTTTTTCAGATGCTGGATTTACACCAGGGGGCTGGGCCACCTTTACATGTGAAAAGTTATCTTCCCACAAGGGCCAATATTGATGCCAAAATCCAGCATCGCCTGAGCTCTGCAAGGGCAGCTTTCTCCCGATTGATGCGCAGAATCTTTGAGGACCAGGATATTCACAGGGAAACAAGAATGCTTGTTTACGGCAACCTTACTGTACGTTGGTGAAACATGGACCACTTATAAATGCCACCTCCAGCTCCTCGAAAGATTCCATCAACGGTGTCTCTGAAAATTTTTACACATCACTTGGGAAGACAGGTGAACTAATGCCAGTGTACTGGAAGAAGCAAAGATCACCGATGTTGAAGCGATGATTTTTCAACATCAACTTTGTTGGACGTGTCATGTTGTGCAGATGTCTGATGATCGTCTTCCAAAGCAACTACTCTATTCCGAACTTAAGAATGGAAAGCTTAATGCTGGTGGTCAACAAATGAGGTTTAAAGACTCTCTCAAGGCAAATCTTTAAAAATGTGGTATAAACACCAACAACTGGGAAACACTGACCTGCAAGCACTCCAATTGGAGAACAGCCTTTACCAAAGGTGTTGTGGGCTTTGAAGACGCTCGAATTCAGGACAAAAGGGAGAAATGTGCTAAGAAGAAGGCACGCTTGGCAAACCTTCACCGTGATCAACTCCCACTAGGTAAGGACGTGTGAATCCAGAATTGGCCTTACAAACTCATTGTTAAAACCGTGTTTATGGAAGACAATCTTACTTAGCTACGAGTGATTCCCAAAGAAGAAAGAAGACGGTGACATGTGAAAAGGCTTCCCTGATGCACTTGGGGGCAGTCCCCTTCATCCTGTTAAAAGGACCACTGACTTCTGCCCCCAAACCCTACTCTGATGATAGCAAAGCTCTTCCTCCTCTGCTCCTTCACTACCAGCCTTCTTTTTCAAGCCCAATATTTGTGTCTTTGGCTTGCCTTAATGTGCCTTAGCTACTCCTTATCATTAGAATACACACATCTGCCAAACTCCTTCTAACATCACCTTCAAGGAGATTGAAGGCTCTTATTTCTCAAGTCTCCACAGCCCCTTTCCTTGTTGGTTGTATTTTCATTTTAAATGGGGAGCCTGCAGTACATGTGAACATATGTGCACACACTCACGCCGAGCTCCTGGGATATGGGAGGTGGCAAGCAAATAAACTTTTATGCAAAGCAAAAACATTGACTTGATTGAGCATAGCGCCAATACCATTCATTCCGATTCTAAGCCCCAGCTACTGAGAAATATCAACCCCCCACCCCCTCAAAAAAGTAGCTGATAACTATTGCTGGTTATATTTCAAAATACCAAATTGAAATTCAGGTGATATTTAGCCTACAGTAAGCTCTCAGAAGGATATGAATAATGCTGGTCAGGAAAGAATATCATCCCTTATTTCCCAGGCATTTGGGTTGAAGTAATCTTTAAGAAAACTGCACCTGCCATGGTTATTTCAAAATTAGCTGAGGCACCAAAGTGATGTATAGCCACAGTTCTTCCTGCGATATGGATGTCATCCCTATGGGGTTTCATGAGGCAGAATTGTTCATATGGGCAGCCTCACATGGAGGACAGATGGGAAGAAAACAAAATGAGTTGATTTATCTACAACAGAGACCCATCTTTCTTACACTACCCAGATTAGTCACTTGCAAACTTTCTCTCCCTCTCTCTCCCTCTCTCCCTCTCTCTCTCCCTCTCCCTCTCTCTCTCTCTCTCTCTCTCACACACACACTTTTAAACCATTTTCTGCCTTGCAGTGTGAATTGTTTCAACTCAGAGCTGACAAATAAGTGCAGGCAGCCCAACACCAGGGTCACATCTACACCAGGCTGATGCTTGTCACTCTATATAATAATTATAATTATAATTATAATTATTATAATAATAATATTGGGAGCATTTCCAGTCAAACTGAAGCACTTTTAAGTTCAATATCTCCCAATGAAATCAATGAAACCTAGAATGAGCTCGTTTTAGTGGGATCATTCCTACTATTAGCAGCATTAGCATTAAAATTATTATGTCACCTTCCATATTTATATATACCGTGTTTCTCATATTTTAAGGCATCCCCAAAAAATAAGCCATGACAGGATTTCTAAGGGTTGGTGAAAAATAAGACATACCCCGAAAATAAGCCATGTCGTGTAGCCCCGACCGAGCGAGAGGCGAAGGCGCGGGACCCAGCAGGAGCTCCCTGCCTGCTTCCCCGAGCCGTCGCGCATCGGGGGACAGAGCCGAAGATCGGCGGGCGCTCCTTGCTGGGCTTGACAAGCCCGGGAAACAGCGCCCGCCGATCTTCGGACCTGTGCTGTGTGACAGGCGGGGGTGGGGGGGGAAGCGGAGATCGTTCTCCGCTCTCCCCCCACCCCCGCCTGTCACCAAAGATCGGCGGGCGCTGTTTGCTGGGCTTGACAAGCCCGGCAAAGAGCGCCCGCCGATCTTCGGACCTGTCCTGTGTGACAGGCGGGGGTGGGGGGGAAGCGGAGATCGTTCTCCGCTCTCCCCCCACCCCCGCCTGTCACCAAAGATCGGCGGGCGCTCCTTGCTGGGCTTGACAAGCCCGGCAAACAGCGCCCGCCGATCTTCGGACCTGTCCTGTGTGACAGGCGGGGGTGGGGGGGAAGCGGAGATCGTGCTCCGCTCTCCCCCCACCCCCGCCTGTCACCAAAGATCGGCGGGCGCTCCTTGCTGGGCTTGACAAGCCCGGCAAACAGCGCCCGCCGATCTTCGGCCCTGTGCTGTATGACGGGCGGGGGTGGGGGGAAGCAGAGATCGTGCTCCGCTCTCCCCCCACCCCCGCCTGTCACCGAAGATCGGCGGGCGCTGTTTGCTGGGCTTGACAAGCCCGGCAAACAGCGCCCGCCGATCTTCGGACCTGTGCTGTGTGACAGGCGGGGGTGGGGGGGGGAAGCGGAGATCGTTCTCCGCTCTCCCCCCACCCCCGCCTGTCACCAAAGATCGGCGGGCGCTGTTTGCTGGGCTTGACAAGCCCGGCAAAGAGCGCCCGCCGATCTTCGGACCTGTCCTGTGTGACAGGCGGGGGTGGGGGGGAAGCGGAGATCGTTCTCCGCTCTCCCCCCACCCCCGCCTGTCACCAAAGATCGGCGGGCGCTCCTTGCTGGGCTTGACAAGCCCGGCAAACAGCGCCCGCCGATCTTCGGACCTGTCCTGTGTGACAGGCGGGGGTGGGGGGAAGCGGAGATCGTGCTCCGCTCTCCCCCCACCCCCGCCTGTCACCAAAGATCGGCGGGCGCTCCTTGCTGGGCTTGACAAGCCCGGCAAACAGCGCCCGCCGATCTTCGGCCCTGTGCTGTATGACGGGCGGGGGTGGGGGGAAGCAGAGATCGTGCTCCGCTCTCCCCCCACCCCCGCCTGTCACCGAAGATCGGCGGGCGCTGTTTGCTGGGCTTGACAAGCCCGGCAAACAGCGCCCGCCGATCTTCGGACCTGTCCTGTGTGACAGGCGGGGGTGGGGGGGAAGCGGAGATCGTTCTCCGCTCTCCCCCCACCCCCGCCTGTCACCAAAGATCGGCGGGCGCTCCTTGCTGGGCTTGACAAGCCCGGCAAACAGCGCCCGCCGATCTTCGGACCTGTCCTGTGTGACAGGCGGGGGTGGGGGGGGAAGCGGAGATCGTTCTCCGCTCTCCCCCCACCCCCGCCTGTCACCAAAGATCGGCGGGCGCTGTTTGCTGGGCTTGACAAGCCCGGCAAACAGCGCCCGCCGATCTTCGGACCTGTCCTGTGTGACAGGCGGGGGTGGGGGGGAAGCGGAGATCGTTCTCCGCTCTCCCCCCACCCCCGCCTGTCACCAAAGATCGGCGGGCGCTCCTTGCTGGGCTTGACAAGCCCGGCAAACAGCGCCCGCCGATCTTCGGACCTGTCCTGTGTGACAGGCGGGGGTGGGGGGGGAAGCGGAGATCGTTCTCCGCTCTCCCCCCACCCCCGCCTGTCACCAAAGATCGGCGGGCGCTCCTTGCTGGGCTTGACAAGCCCGGCAAACAGCGCCCGCCGATCTTCGGACCTGTCCTGTGTGACAGGCGGGGGTGGGGGGGAAGCGGAGATCGTTCTCCGCTCTCCCCCCACCCCCGCCTGTCACCAAAGATCGGCGGGCGCTCCTTGCTGGGCTTGACAAGCCCGGCAAACAGCGCCCGCCGATCTTCGGACCTGTCCTGTGTGACAGGCGGGGGTGGGGGGGGAAGCGGAGATCGTTCTCCGCTCTCCCCCCACCCCCGCCTGTCACCAAAGATCGGCGGGCGCTCCTTGCTGGGCTTGACAAGCCCGCCAAACAGCGCCCGCCGATCTTCGGCCCTGTGCTGTGTGACAGGCGGGGGTGGGGGAGAAGCGGAGATCGTTCTCCGCTCTCCCCCCATCCCCGCCTGTCACCGAAGATCGGCGGGCGCTCCTAGCTGGGCTTGACAAGCCCGGCAAACAGCGCCCGCCGACCTGTGCTGTGTGACAGGCGGGGGTGGGGGGGAAGCGGAGATCGTTCTCCGCTCTCCGCCCACCCCCGCCTGTCACCGAAGATCAGCGGGCGCTGTTTGCTGGGCTTGACAAGCCCGGCAAACAGCGCCCGCGTGCACTTTATTAAAAAATAAGACATCCCTCAAAAATAAGCCATGTCGTGTTTTTTTGAAGAAAAAATTAATATAAGACATGACTTATAATATGAGAAACACGGTAGTCAAAGTACAAAATATAATGACAATTAAAAAGAAGTTAAAAAACAACAGATATTATTTTTTAAGACAAAATGGACAGCTGTGTGTGGCAAAGACCTATTTATCAAGTTGGTAGTCTTGTCCTAATATTAATATATTAGAATTCCAGAGTTAGATTCCCATCCCACTCTGCTCTCTACAACAAAACTCTACCAGTGTCTATCATAATATTAAAAAGCTTTGGGAGGAGAGTAGGCAGGAATTTGTTCTCAACATCAGGAATGCCACATTAAAGTTATGTGCATAGCTGCCAAGTTATCCCTTTTTTAAAGGGATTTTCCATTATGCTGAATAGGCTTCCTCGCGAGAAAAGGGAAAACTTGGCAGCTATGGTTATGTGTCTAGCACCATCAATTTACATGGTATTTTGCAAAGTAACATAAGCAAGGGGGGAGATGCAGGGCACATGCCCTGAGGAACTTAAAATCTGTGAGCAAGATTCAGCCAAAGTTCAGCACTTTTCAGTCCCCTTGATTGCAGTGGAAGAGATTTCCTAACAGTCTATTAATCCAGAAGTGCTTGACCTTTCCTGAATTGTGCCCTACACCTTGACAGTAGACAGAAGGCAGAGGGCATGGAAGGGAGACAGGTGCCTGGGTAACTGGGGGTGAATATTCTCAAAGGCAGTTGTACATATTCCAGCTTCAGTCTTCATCCCCAACGAAAATGCAGAAGTGTTGGCTGATCTGTGCTAACTCTACAGTTCCTCAACATGGGAAGCCTAATTGTCAATGAGAATGCCCAATTGTCGTCATGATTGCTTAATGATGCAAAGACCCAGCCACTTAAAGGCAATCTGGAGCTTGAGCGGAGTGCTTGCCAGCTCAGAACGAAAGCAGGTTTACGACCATATGCAATACGGGTACCTAAAGTATAAAAGAACCTGTGCCAAAATATATATCTTTAAATAGGTTTTGTTCATGCATACACATTCCTTTTCCTATTGCCTTCTCTATTCTTTCAGATTCAGGGAGGGAGTTTAGGGATGGATCCTGAAACGAATGACTAACCTAATGTAACATTTTGCAAAAATATATCAGACTGAAACTACTCGGCTCCTGCCTGCCCCAACCCATTGAAAGGCAGATAGGGAAATTTATTTTGGGGACAGCCTCTCCAAGAACTATGTGAACAAAAGACTGCATGTGCTAATTTATCTCAATGGCAGGTGCCAATTGACTTGCCCTGAAAGTGAGCAGCAGAATCAATTCCATATGGAGATGACAGATTGAAACCTAGCTTTTCATGGAGAATAAAGCTATTGGTGGCTGCGATAGCTATGATGGTTAACCAGCCATGATGCTTCTGAGTACTACTTATTGGGAATTGCAAGTTGGGAGGGTGATGTTGCACTCAGATCCGGCTTGCAGGCTTCCCTTGAGTATCTGGTTGGCCACTGCAAGAACAGGATGCTGGGCTGGGTGGGCTGTTCTTATGTTCTTTCCAAACAACAATCCTGGCAGAGCAGGACTGAAACTGGGGTGGCTGCAGCCACACTTGAATTCAGATTCATATAAGGAATCTGTATTCTTCCGTCCCTAAAGTCAGTCACTAGGGGTGAAAACACCCCCAGCAGTATACACCGCTTCATTGGTGAGAGGAAGTCAGAAGGCCAATCAAGAGACTTCATAAACCTGTAAATCACAGGGGAGTTTTCGAAAGGAATGCATTCCATCACTAGAATAGCCTTGTGCCTCTGCTTGGCCTTGAACCATCAGTTGAGAGGACATTTTTGCCAATACAGTGGTACCTCGGTTTATGAACACAATTGGTTCCGGAAGTCTGTTCATAAACTGAAGCATTCATAAACTGAAGCGAACTTTCCCATTGAAAGTAATGGAAAGTGGATTAATCTGTTCCAGGCAGTCCGCGGAGTACTTAAACTGAAGCGTTCATAAACTGAAGCGAACTTTCCCATTGAAAGTAATGGAAAGTGGATTAATCCGTTCCAGACGATGAAAAACAGCCCCTAAAACAGCAATTTAACACGAATTTTACTGTCTAATGGGACCATTGATCCATAAAATGAAGGCAATAATCAATGTACAGTGGTACCTCAGGTTAAGTACTTAATTGGTTCTGGAAGTCCGTACTTAACCTGAAGCGTACTTAACCTGAAGCGAACTTTCCCATTGAAAGTAATGGAAAGTGGATTAATCCATTCCAGACGGGTCCGCGGAGTACTCAACCTGAAGCGTACTTAACCCGAAGCATGGGTGTAATTGGTTCCGGAAGTCTGTTCATAAACTGAAGCGCTCATAAACTGAAGCGAAATTTCCCATTGAAAGTAATGGAAAGTGAATTAATCCATTCCAGATGGGTCCGCGGCGTTCATAAACCAAAAACCGAGGTGTTCATAAACCGCAGTTCCACTGTATTAAAGCTCACGACAAGGCATCAGGAGGGAGGGAAGCTATTAGGTGTACTGAGCACATATCATTGAATGCTTTATTGTTTGATGCCAATTTGGGGGCCAAGTTCTTGGGAAAGGTCATTTTAGTATTTAACCTTAATATTTCATTTCAGGGTTTTTTTTATATTTGACCATTGAGAGCTGACATGCAGCACTATTTACTTTCACATAGTTTTTTGAGTCTGGCATGTAACGCAACTAATATTTGACAGCATTTGATAGGTGACATGCAGCAGGATTCGGTATCTGAAACCATTTGCTAGAAAACATGCAGTGGTGTTTTGTATTTGACAGCTGCTGAGATTTCATGTTTGATGCCTGCCAAAGCAAAGAAAACTTGGTGGAAAACTGGAAAAATGGCCAAATATTGAACAGCTGCAAATGCTCATTTCATCTCTACGGCAATGTTTTAAAAAAACGTGGACAAGCTGTAATCCTAAGGAGGGTCTAGGTTCTGCTCACATATTTGGTGGGGGGTAACTTACACAAGGGACGCGGGTGGTGCTGTGGTCTAAACCACAGAGCCGAGGGCTTGCTGATCAGAAGGTCGGCGGTTTGAATCCCTGCTACAGGGGTGAGCTCCTGTTGCTCGGTCCCAGCTCCTGCCAACCTAGCAGTTCGAAAGCACGTCAAAGTGCAAGTAGATAAATAGGTACCACTCCGGCGGGAAGGTAAACGGCGTTTCCGTGAGCTGCTCTGGTTCGCCAGAAGCGGCTTAGCCATGCTGGCCACATGACCTGGAAGCTGTACGCCAGCTCCCTCGGCCAATAAAGCGAGATGAGCGCCGCAACCCCAGAGTCAGTCACGACTGGACCTAATGGCCAGGGGTCCCTTTACCTTTTACCTAACTTACACATGCATGCACATCAGTTGATTGCTGCACACTCGATGCCTGACAGGTGAGTATGTAAACTGAAAGGCACTGCACCTGAGATGGCATGGAACATCCCTCCGTGATGCTTAGCCCGTGATTGCCCATTTGCACATGCAAATTTGGACGTTGATAATTTGGATGACTCGATGATCAGCCATGTAGGAACCAGTCCCTACATGGCAGAGATCGGCACGGGTCCAGGCCAGTAGCCTGAGAAGTGCTTGGATTTTGCTAGCTTGTGGGTCAGAAGTCACAGTTCCCAGGTTCAGACGCAGACCCAAGGGCAACCACAGCTGCTGCGATGCATGCCAGCACTTGTGCCACAGCAGCTTAAACTGATCCATAGGACAGGGCTGTTAAAATGATGAGCAACCGGTATGTTGTGGATGCCTGCAGAGCCAGGAGAGAAATTATAAGTGTTTAACAAAGCAGTTTAGCTAATGCCTTAAGTACTGATTTTGTCAGAAATGACTTACAGTCCAGAATGATATGCCTTTTGGGATTAAACCTACCCATAAGAACGAAAAGCTAAAAGAAGAAAAGCACCTTCTTCTAATGAATGGCTGTTCTTGTTGTAACTGTTCTCCACACCAAATGCCTTTAGGGCGTTGCTTATGCACTTGATAAAAATCACAGACCAGGTGCTCCAAGTCTTTCAACATCATAAATTCCACTCTGACACTGGGGGGGGGGGGGGTTGTTAAATAAAAAGTAGAAGGTTAAACAAGTTTGATGGAGAAATGCTCTCCCAGGTGTTATTTTCAAAGCTGATGACTAATTTGCAGCAATGAGGAATTGTCACAGGCGATATCGGTCGTGTAAATACCCTGTGTTAGAAATGCACTTCACATTGCTGAGAAGGCAGTGGTGCTCATAGCTGCCAAGTACCCCGTTTCCCCCGGGAAACCCCTGTTTTTACTTACCTTTTCCTGGTGGTCCCCCGTATCACTTTGTCTCCCGTTTTTCTCCGTTCTTTTCTCCTGCCAGCGGCCATTTTTTTTTCTTATTTGCCCTTCTATGGGCACCAAAAATGGCCACCGGCAGCTTCAAAAGTCACATCTATGTATGTCCAGAAGTGCATAGACGCGACTTCCGGTGTCGGCGGCGGCCATTTTTGGTGCCCATAGAAGGGCAAAGCGACACCGGAAGTTACGTTGACGCAACCTCCGGTGTCACACGGCTGCCGGTCCATGATCCTGCAGTCCGGGACTTGGAAGGTAAGGTGGTGCTCAATAGATAGGGTTTCGTCTGCAGTGGTGTAACTCATTGTTTCCAGAACTTTGCAAGTGTGGGCAGCATTCCACTAAATAATTGCGTGAGCAGATTTCTGAAATAGTAAGTGGTTTAGAAATGGCTTAAACAGATATATAAGGGCATATCTACATGGAAGACCAACTGGTTTCAGTGGCACCTCACTTTCAAGGGGGAGTTGGCTCATCAGAGAAATTTGACAGCCACTGCCTTCTCCAAGGGCTGAGAACCAACCATTGGTTGCAAGTCAACAGACTTGGGACTGGGGCTGTTGTTCTTGTTGATACACAACCCTTGGTTAATGGGCGATTGTTTTCCACTCTGCTGGGCCATCTCCAAAGACACAGCCCACAAACAAACACGAGCAGTGGAATAACCCATAGCCATGCCATACAACTGGCCTATTGTAACTTGAAAGGATCAATGTGGTATTAATGATCAGAGGGAAATGCTTGATTTTTAAGTGTGCAGCACTGGAGAGGAAAATTGAATTTGCTGTGACAGTTGCCATGGTAACCCCCCTCAATTTCCAGTGCATAGCAGAGTAAATAGTTGTATAAAAGCTTTTGATGCATGAGACCCTCCTTTGACAGCCATATGTTGCACATTCAATGCATTGTTTATATCTTTTTATAATAATAATAATAAAAATACAAAGACATCCGTGGGCAGAATTAGGAGCATGGCATTTTCATGCTGCTTGCTCTTCTATCAGGCACAGATAAAGCCTACCAATAAATACCTGCATTTTAAATAGACATAGGCTTGCAGAAAACAGGGAAAGTGAAACTATAAGAAATCATTAGCTTGCATTGCACTTACAATTTACACCAAGACTCTAGTCCAGCATTCAATTGCCCTTTTTGCCCATCCAAAGACAGCATTTGAGGTTCAGACAAAAACTGCCTCTGAGATTGGAGATTCCATTTAGTTGTCGTGGTTAATAGCCGTTAATAAGTCATTTCACCAATCCTTCCAGAAAGCTATCTAGGCCAGTGGTCACACCGTAATCACATCATATTTATTGATTACATTTTCTTCCATGATGGAACTCAAGAGAGCTTGCCAAAGATTCCCAAGTCATCTCCCATCAAGACACCGAGTAGGTCCAGATTTTGCTCAGCTTCAGCAAGGTGGTTCTTGCGTTTGCCTTCAGAAAAAGTCCTGGGAATGTCTGTTTGTTTAGTTAGTTATTTTATTTAGCAAGGTTTATATAGCACTCAACAAAATCTGCCTTAAGCGATTTACATAAAATTGCATACAATATTCAGGGGGGGGGGCGATAAAGACAGACTTCAAAAACAGTAGGCGTAATACAAATAAAATTTGATCATAAAATTATATTTTAAAAAATAGATAAACTTGACAGCTTTAGAAACAAATGTACATAATAAACTTACACATCCAGGGTAACTTGCCTAAACTGGTTTTAGTTTGTTCCATAAATTAATTGCACATTTCTGTGGAGAAGTACTTCCTTTTAGCATTCCTGAAACCACTATCAAACAAGTTCAGTGAGTAATCCCAAGGTCTGGTATTATGTGACCCACAAGAACAACCAAACAACCAAACTGCACAACAGTGATGGGATAAAATCAGGCCAAATCAAACCAGCAGACAAGGCATGGGTCCCAGGATCAGTTGGGTCCCAGGATCAGTTCATCAGTCCACCAATCCCACATTGGTGGAATGGGTCTGCCAGGTTTAGACCTCCCCAAACCTGTTCCATGGGAGTCAGCCAGTGCTAAACCTTGCATGGTGCAAGCCAAGCAAGCAAGGTCTCACTGGGCAACCAGAGTGCAGATTCCAACCAGGCAGATACCCCAACCTAAGCTTGGCGTGCTGCGGTCAATCTTCCCTTCAGGCCCCTTATGGGGGGGGCTATACTTTTTTCCATGAGCCCATCGCACAGACAAGATACTAGGCAAAACTTTGCCCAGTACAGTGGTACCTCGGTTTAAGTACACAATTGGTTCCGGAAGTCTGTACTTAACCTGAAGCGTACTTATCCTGAAGCAAACTTTCCCATTGAAAGTAATGGAAAGTGGATTAATCCGTTCCAGACGGTCCGCAGAGTACTTAACCTGAAGCGTACTTAACCTGAAGCAAACTTTCCCATTGAAAGTAATGGAAAGTGGATTAATATATTCCAGGCAGGTCCGCGGAGTACTTAAACTGAAAGTACTCAAACCGAAGCGTACTTAAACCGAGGTATGACTGTATTTTGCTGCAATCTATTGGCCACAACACTGCTGGGCAAAGGCGCCCCACACTTATTGGGCATGGAATGCGGCTTAAAAGGGAAGGAATTATAACTTCCCTGTATAAAATCTCTCCACCCCATTCATAGCATTGCAAATTGACCACTCCCCACATCAAATGGGGAGCGCCTTTTGCATGGTTGCGCGCAGCCCCCCGGATCCCAGTGCGGCTCCCGATAGTACGGGCTGGCTTCACCCTCCCCAGGCTGGATACCTGGAGGTCTCCACCTACCTCAGCCAATCGCCCAATCCTGCCTGGGTAGGCGTTGCCAGGGGATCGGCCAGGTAGGGGGAGGGACCGCCCTGCCCACACAACAGAAGGTGAATCTTACCTGCGAAGCATCAGTTGGCTCCAGAGCTTCTAAGTTCAAATCTTGTCCCTGGTTTTCAACTTCAGATATACAGTGGTACCTCAGGTTTAGTACTTAATTGGTTGCGGAAGTCCGTACTTAACCTGACGTGTACTTAACCTGAAGCGAACTTTCCCATTGAAAGTAATGGAAAGTGGATTAATCCGTTCCAGACGATGAAAAACACCCCCTAAAACAGCAATTTAACACTAATTTTACTGTCTAATGGGACCATTGATCCATAAAATGAAGGCAATAATCAATGTACAATGGTACCTCAGGTTAAGTACTTAATTGGTTCTGGAAGTCCGTACTTAACCTGAAGCGTAGTTAACCTGAAGTGAACTTTCCCATTGAAAGTAATGGAAAGTGGATTAATCCGTTCCAGACGGGTCCGCAGAGTACTTAACTTGAAAGTACTCAACCTGAAGCGTACTTAACCCGAGGTATGACTGTATAACCTGCTGCAACATTGACCAAGTGTTCTGAATCCCAGGGAGCTAGTATAGATTGTTGAAATCGTTTCTATTGCTCAAATGCTCTTCCTTAGTTTCTTTCGCCGAAAATGAACTGTGCTAATTAATGGGGCCTCTCTGTAGCTGTGTGCAGCTTTATAGTAAAGCCTGCTTATATAAATCCAGGCTTTGCTCTTAGGAGCCAAGAATGAGGATCAACTACCACCCACCTTGCCTATATTCCTTAATGCATTTTCCCCAAATGGATACCCCCCCCCAAGATGTTTTGGACTACAACTCTCACCATCCCTGACCATTGGCTATGCTTACAGGGGCTGGTGGGAGATGGAGTCCAAATAAAAACTTGAGGGCACCAGGTTGGGGAAAGCTGCATTATTCTTTCTTCCGGAAACATTGCCTACCACAAGGGGTAGCTATTATTTGCAGTAGGATCCCCTCCCGCCTTCGTAATCTTCTTTGTCCCCTCCTCTTTCTTATGACTGTATAACTCAACTGCTTCTCGAAGCCTGGTCTCTCCTTTTAATCTGCAAGCTTTTTCTCTACTATACTTGACTCCAATACCTTGATGAGCCTAGTGGGCACATAACGTCTCCGTGATCAAATGCTACATGAGCAATAGAGCTAGAAATGTGAGCTTAAATATTTTTCCTGTCCGAAAAGCTCCTTCTCCATGAGAAAATACGGCCGGGGGGGGGGGCAAACAGCTTGACTTTGAATAAATGTAATTAATCAAGAAGCCCAATACCAGCATGAAAAAGCATTGCATTTTTGGAAATTCGGCATGTGGTTATCAACACCTGAAAAGGTGTTCAAGATTGAGTTGCAAGACCTCATCAACTGCATAGAGCAATCACTGTGTTATCGGATCTTTAAAAGGGTCCCATATGTGACTGGGTGTTCCTCGATAGTGACAATAGGTAGGGCTGTGTGGTTCTGCTTCCGGTTGACCACGCCATCTTGCTCAGACGGGGGTCCGCACAGCGGAGCGGACCTCGGCGCTTCAGAGGTGGAGGGAATCGTTCCAGCGAAGCGAAACCTCCTTAAAAGCCCCAAATCGAGCTTTTTGGGGACAGATTTTGCCTGGCGGCGCCAAAAGCAGGCTCTCTCCTCCCCGGATCGGCTTTGTTTAAGCCCCCGAGAGCGAGGAGGTGAACCGCGGCGGACAGGCTGACATTGCTGCTCTGAGAGTGCGAAGCTGCGAGTCTGGGAAGTGGAGGTGGCCAATTCTTCAAAGAACATTCAGCAAATGAATAGACTGTGAGTAATTTGGATTCTTTGGAATGTAAATTAAGGCAACAATTTGGACCTGGGAGAGAGGGGAAAAGAGGAAGCCACCCCCCCCCTACGGTAACATAAGAGACAGTAAACAGAAACCCGAAGCCGTAAACAGAAGATTTCAACTTAAAAGGATTCCTCAAAGGCATCAAAGAGAATCTCCCCTAAATGCAGGGTAAAAGGGGAGAGAGACTGTGGTTGTGATTGCCCTGCAGAAAGAAGTTAAGACTAAGAAAGACCTTTCTGTTCCTCGGGAGCCGGCAGCCCAGACAATCCAGTGAGTTGATCAGGATTTATAGTTAAATTCTATTTCTATCTTTATCTCTGGACTTTTTGGAAATTCTTTTTTGGTTTATATACTTTTGAAATGTGAGTTCGAACTTTATTTTTAAGAATGCAGCCAGCTTGTTAAAATGGAGTCGAGAAAATAGACTGCGATTATATTCCACCCCATGTGACAAGTTTTGACCTTGACAGGACTGAACTATGTCAACAAAAAGGTACCCGCCTGAGTTTCAGCGGACTGTTTTGACCTTAATGTGGGAAGCAAGAATAGAACTATGTCAAGAGGAGACACAACGGCAAGTGTTACAGCAACAATTCCAGATGATGATGGCAGAATATGATTTCTTAGAAGATGAAGCTTTTGAAACTGAAGAAGACGAATGTGAGAATGACAATGATGAGGACTGTGATGACTTAACACAAAATGAAGCCCATCACGAAAAAAATGATGATTTTACTCTACAAAAAGTTGGATGGAGTGCCTCCCCTTCGAGGGGGGCACGATTGGACTTACTGGAACTCCAGAATGACCACAGGGAAGAAGGAAAAATTAAGCAGAGAAGAGAAGAAGCTCAGGGGTCTGATATGGAGGCCTGGATGGCAAAAGACTGTAAACAGGGGGTGGGGTGAAGGGAAAGTGAAGTTGTGATTGTAAGGATGGGTTAATAGGACTATAACTGGACTGCTGACTATGGAACTTGCTGGATTGGTGGGGTGGAGCCAGTACTCGGGGGGGTGTAAGGTTAGTTTGGGAATAATTATAGGTTTAAAAAGTGAATAGATTCTGGAAAAAGGTGAAAATATGGAGGCCTATAGAGGGGTAAAAATTAGGCACGGGAAGAAAAAATGGGAGTTTGATTTCTCAGTGATTGGACAATAGGCGAAAGTGATAATAGTTAGTTTAAAAGTGGTACAAGATATAAAGGTGTATGTTATAAAATATGAACTATGAAACTGTTGAAGATGATAAATAAGGGAGGAAAACCGGGGAAGGGGGGAGGGTGGGGAAGCCCACAAAATATGGTTTAACAATTATGAATTTAACAATTATGATGAATTTTTTTTTGTCTTTTTTCCTTTTTGTCTTTTTTTTCTTCTCTTTTTTCTCTTTTTCTCTTTTTGTATTTTCTTTTTTTTTTTTTGGTATGACAATAGATGGTTGGATGGATGAACTCCTGCGTACTGCCCTGGTTCACTGGAGCTCCCTGGTGGCAGGGGGGGGCTTCGGGGGCAGGGGAGGGGGAGGAGGACAGAAACCCAATCATAAAATGGACCACTTCTGACTGTTCACCTGCGTGGGATACTTCTGTGGCAGGGGAGGACCCATGGAGGGGGGTGGGAAGAAGGTGGAAAAGGTGTATATGTATGTACCATCTTTTGTAATTTGTAAAATCAATAAAAATTATGTTTAAAAAAAAACAACAAGATTGAGTTGCAAGACCTCATCAACTGCATAGAGCAATCACTGTGTTATCGGATCTTTAAAAGGGTCCCATATGTGACTGGGTGTTCCTCAATAGTGACAATAGGTAGGGCTGTGTGGTTCTGCTATATAGTTCTGCAGAAATGCCCCAACAAACATCACCTCGGCTGCATAATTTCATTTCCTGAGAATCTCAGCTTTAAGTCTCCTCTCACAAGAATCCGTTCAGAAGAGCTCTTGGCCTGTGGTTTTAATGTATTTACTTTATTGCATAAGCAATCATTCAGGAGGCAAGGTGAAGGTTTTTGATGTGAAGCCCCAGAGGGGTATGAGTGAAAAGTTCAGCACCTATCCTAACTTTAGAAATTAGCAATCGCTGTGAAAGCCCTAAAAGGCCTCAGTCCAGTATACCTGAAGGAGCGTCTCCACCCCCATCGTTCTGCCCGGACATTGAGGTCCAGTACCGAGGGCCTTCTGGCGGTTCCCTCGTTGTGAGAAGCCAAGTTGCAGGGAACCAGGCAGAGGGCCTTCTCAGTGGTGGCGCCCGCCCTGTGGAACGCCCTCCCATCAGATGTTAAAGAGAAAAACAACTACCAGATTTTTTAGAAGACATCTGAAGGCAGCCCTGTTTAGGGAGGCTTTTAATAGATTATTTTATTTCATTTTCTGTTGGAAGCCGCCCAGAGTGGCTGGGGAAACCCAGCCAGATGGGCGGGGTATAAATAATAAATTATTATTAATTATTATTATTAAAGATACACCCATGAGATTTCTCCCATCTATTTAACAAGTTGCCTGCTAGACCAGAGATCTAGCGGGATCGGTATTGAACACTGGCTGACTATGGCTCTCCAAGGTTTCAGAGACGAGTCTTCCCCAACACCTACCTAGAGAGAGATTGAACCCAAGACCTTCTGCGTGCACTAGCACTAAGCTCTTGCCCTTCCATTCCTTACTGTCTGCACTGTAGCATGTAGTGCGGACATTACCACCAGAGCCCTCTTCCAGATGGGGTCCAGCAATCTTGACTGAAACCATTATCGTCTTATTCAAACAAACTGCCTGGTCTTGTTTTCCATTTTCTACTCCTTCGCTCTTCAGATTTACTACCAGCTTGCTCTGGAGCTTGTTTTCCTCCCAAATTCCAGCTCGTTAATAACGATGCAAGGGCCCACGTCTGACAAGATAGGAACTTGGGTGAAATTTCCCCAAAGAGAAAAAAAAGGGATACGGAGGGCAAGTGAGAGTCTTTCCATCTGAATTGCTCCATCCTAACAGGAAGCCAACCCTGTGAGGAAACTTCTGCTTCTTGTGTTAGCAAATTCCAGAGTCGATGGATTCCTCAGCTGATTGAAGGAAAGAAAACTTGAGAAAGCCGTGAGGAATACTAGTTGCCGTAGATCATATTTAATGTTGCAGGACCAGCAGGAGAAAAGCAGGATTAGTCTGGTGGGTCTTGCCAAAAAGATAAAGAGGATATGGGACAGGAAAAGTGGAAGTCATGGTTATGAATGATACAACTCTGCACTCAAGAATGGAATTTGTTATAAAAAAAAAACCTTCCCAAGAGAGCATTAGTTTTTGTGTATGTATTTGATTTGCTTATCATAGTATTTCATTTTCTATAAACACCAGCTTAGTGTTGGCCTGAAGCGAGGAGACCTGAGTTCTCTTCTCCTCTCCTTTCATTCATAAAGTTCAGTGGATAAAGGGCTGAATATTTGGAAATATTTAATAACTGGTACTCATTAGACAGACATTAGACAGTATACCATAACAGAAGTACACCAGCAATCAGTAGGGGAGAGTATCTAAAAGCTAAATTTTTGCAGTAGAATTTGATACGTTATATATTAATGCCATTCATTCATATAACCTCGTTTAGCAAACATTTTGGTTCTTAAATAACATGGTTGAATTTTGAGTCTTGAATTTTCCATATCCTAATCTGAATTTTGTAATCTGGGGATTCATCTCCTTTCAATATTGTTGTTGTTGTTATTTCATTTTTGGCTCTATTGGGCAGACCTGCTGCGTAGAATAAGCTCTTGCATTTCCTCCTCACTGTCTTCATATTATTTGCATTCAAAACACCTTGTCCTCTTTGATGTTCACACCGCAATCATCTTCAAGGTTCTCTGTATCTTGAAAGTAAAGTGTTCAGGACCTCACAGTACCTGAAGCCTGAAACTACACACAAGCAAAGCAAACAAGCTGCTCCAAAGATAACTAAGATCAATGGGAACCTGCTCTCTGAATCTCAACAGGTTTGATGAGGTCCCTCCCACACTTTCCCACACCCTTAAGAGTTCGTGGAAAGCTACTTGCTCGCTTGGATCAAGCTGGGAATCAGTTAATCAGCTTTTAATTGCTCAGCATCACCATTAATTACTACAAATCACTTGTACAATGGCCAGGTTTTTAATTGTTATTATGGGTTGTTGTTTTTTATTTGAGTTCACACAGCTAACGTTGAGTTTGGGGCCATTCGAGGTACAGACTTCCTGAGGGTTGCAAGGGGTGAGGGACATTAACTCTGTACATGCTCAGTGGCATTTATTTGTTTTTTATCTTATATTTTGGAAATGTGCATCCAGTTTTTCCCCCTTTTGGGGGGGGGGTCCCAAGAGAGTGGGGCCCTAAGCTATAGCTTGTTTAGCTTATATGTAAATCCGGCACTGTCCCTGGCTATTGGCAATGCAAGCTGCGGCAGGTAGAGGTCCTTAATATCGGGGCAGTGTATTAACAAAGATGCCTCCCCCGTGAAGGGCAGCTACCCAGATTCAGTTGTCACTCTGATCTTTGCAGAGTGAAGGTAAGCATGAGCCGCCTTCTGCAGCTGCTAATTAGAAAATTAAACCCTAGCAAATGGCTTGTATTCTGCTGGCAGCTAAGCCTCTTCCCCCCAGTGTTCCAAAGTACTTTTTTGAATTGTTTGCTGTCAGCAAAACAAGCCTGCTACCTGCGATTCAACAGACAACAAAGCCCAGCAGTGAGATTTCAGTCAGATGATGTCACCCAGGTAAAATTGTACTGACAAGCTTTTAATTAAAGTTTTCCCACACATATTTTGCTGCTGGTCCCCAAGAGCTATTATTCATTATGTGCCGATTGTCAGCCGATTGTGAGCTGGGAGGGAAATGTTTTATTTCCAAAGCCCTCGCTGACAGCTACGGAACACTTTGTTATACAATCTGTTTACTTTTTTTAAAAAATTTTCTTTGCCTCCTTTACACTTGCTAAGGGGGAAATAGCCACGCAGTTGTGTTTATAGTCGGTGGAAATAATAAAAAATGCATCTGATCGTGTAAGGGAAGAACGGGGAGGCAGGTGCATGTGGAGGTCTTGCAGAAATGTTGTCCACTTCATCTTGTGGACATTTCTGCACACATACACCTCTCGGAGCCTCCCAGCTAGTCAGGGGCTCATTCCTTTGGGGAAGGGCAGGTCTTCACAGGTGCACAGAGGCATTTCAAAAAAGTGCAAAAGTTGAAGGAGGCTTTGAAGGGAGGGGATGTTTTACTTATTTATTTTCCCCTGGTTTGAATACGATTCCCCAAAGCCTTGTGCAAGAGTTAGCAAAGAGAGAAACAAATAGGTATGGTTGATTCAAATGTAAGTATGTATAATATAAACAGTGCTTTCTTCTTCTTCTTCTTCTTCTTCTTCTTCTTCTTCTTCTTCTTCTTCTTCTTCTTCTTCTTCTTCTTCTTCTTAAAAATATGTTTATGGGTATTCTCATTATCCTACTCATGTTGAAATACTGTCCCCCAATGAGGTCAAACTTAGATTCACAAAATGTTTAGGGGTATGCGTACCCCTGCGTCCCTCCAGGAAAAAAAAGCACTGAATATAAATAAAACTCACTAAGGGCTGCAATCCTATACCCACTTGCCTGAGGAATGAGCCCGCTGAATTCATTGGGGAGGGGTGACCTTTGAGTCAACATGTGTTCTAACTTTCCCATGAAAATCAATGAAGCGAAAAGGAATTCACATGGCTTGGCATGTGCCCAAATATTTTAAGGAAAAATATTAATAGAACAGTACCACCACCCCCTGACTTTAGGGGGGGGAGGGATTTACCATACCCCTCCTCGCTGGAAGAAAAGGAGAGGTGGTATCTCCCTAGGGGGTAATGTCATGGCCTGTGAGGTTGATTTTGCCCACCCTTTTGCAGCATGGGCCTACAGGCTAGTCGTCTGTTTTCAGGGGCTGAGTAGGATTTTTTTGTGGAGAGACCCTTATCGGCTCTTAGGGTTGCCAGACTCAATAGTGGACAGGACTTATGTGCCTTTAATTGCCCTGCTCTCCTTTGAGTCTGGAAACCTGAAAGAGAAACCAGCAGACCCTTTGTTTAATTTCCAAGCAAAGGGTCTGCTGGTTTCTCTTTAAGGTTTCCAGACTCAAAAGAGAGCAGGGCAATTAAAGGCACAGAAGTCCTGTTCCACTATTGAGTCTGGCAACCCTATTGGCTCTGATTCCTCTCTTGTTCACCCACTTTACACTGTCGGGTGACATTTGTCTGTTGAAGTGGTGTTCCTTCGGTTTAGCTAATTGTCATATATTCCAGAAGATTTCTGAAAAATGGAACACTTACCTGAGGTGAGCTTGGGTTGAGGGCTTCCCTTAGTCACTGTTGTCAGGCATGGCTTGCAAGACCAAAGGTTTAAGACCTGGCTATAAGCAAAGATGTCTGTGCATGTACAGGGCCATCATTACCCGGGGGTGCAAGGGGTGCAGGGCACCCGGGCGCGGAATTCTGGGGGACACCAGGCGCCCGTCGCTGAACCCACCTAAGCTCTTAACTACCGTACTTTTCCGTGTATTAGACGATGTTTTTCCCTCAAAACAAACGTCAAAAATGGGGGGGGGGGCATCTTATTGTTGGTCAGTGCATTTCAGTGTCAGATTTGTTGCTTCCGCTAGCCTGAGATAGTCAACGGTGTTATTGGTGGCTGCGACAAGGGCTGGTGTGGATTTGCTGTTGCTGCGGCTTCTGGCTGCAAGGGAACAGCTGATAGGTGGGCTTTGCATGTGCGCGCGGCAGTGCAGATCTGACGGGTGAGCAATCTCCTCCAGAGACACCACGTCCCACACCACCAGCGCTGCCGCCTTCGTTGCCGTCTATGCGGCTGGAGGTGCCCGGCAAGGGCTCGTCACTTTCTGCAGCCCCAGCGTGAAGGCTCCTCTGCGGGGAGCTGAAGGATAATATAATAACGAAATAATAATAATAATAAAGGTAAAGGTAAAGGGACCCCTGACCATTAGGTCCAGTCGTGACCGACTCTGGGGTTGCGCGCTCATCTCGCATTATTGGGCGAGGGAGCCGGCGTATAGCTTCCAGGTCATGTGGCCAGCATGACAAAGCCGCTTCTGGCAAACCAGAGCAGCACATGGAAACGCCGTTTACCTTCCCGCTGTAGCGGTTCCTATTTATCTACTTGCATTTTGACGTGCTTTCGAACTGCTAGGTTGGCAGGAGCTGGGACCAAGCAACGGGAGCTCACCCCGTCACAGGGATTCGAACCGCCAACCTTCTGATCAGCAAGCCCTAGGCTCAGTGGTTTAACCACAGCACCACCTGGGTCCCAATAATAATAATAATAGTAATCATAATTTATTATTTATACCCCACCCATCTGGCTGGGTTTCCCCAGCCACTCTGGGTGGCTTACAACAGAATATTAAAATAAAATAATCTATTAAACATTAAAAGCTTCCCTAAACAATGGAGGAGATGATCTGTGGTCGCTGCCCTCTTCAACCTCTGCATTTGCCACCTCGCTTCACCTCAGATGCTGCTGCCGTCTCTGCTGTTGCCTGTTGCCCGCCACCTTCATATTCTTCATATTCTTCTCCTTCATCCCTCCCCCACTTCCCTCAATAAATAAGAAAGTGTGTGAGCCGCCCCAGTCACTGGCGAGGAAGGCATAAACATAATAAAAGTTAATTTGGGGGCTAACCTAAATTTGGAGGTGCTAGGAGGATCTTTGCACCCCGGTGGCGCATATGCTAAAGACAGCCCTGTGCATGTAAAAGGGAGGATGGGATCCAGAGTCTGGAAAAAAGGATCTGGGGTTCAGCAGTGAGCAATGGTATGACTAATAAGGGCCCTCCTTACTGCAGATAAGAGTAAAACAGAGAGAGAGGGAGGGAGAGGGAGGGAATGCCTTGCTTAAGGCCATCCAGTGAGTTCAGACAGAAAACGGTGTACTTTAGATTTACTGCTCAGTCTCTGAGAGTTTACTATGTGCAGAACTATATTTTTGGGTTTTTTTTAAATATACATCTCACCCAGAAATCCACCTTATCACACTGTGGAAAGTGTAGAATGACTGACTCTCAGTCGTCATGACGGCATTTACCTTCAGAGCATAGACTGCCTCCTGAAAGATAGTCTTAAAAGCCAAAGGCTCTTTCATCCAACGGTTGGATTTACTTCTCATAATTAAAGTCAAACCCAAATATGTCCAATATAAGCACTGTGAACCATTACATGCCCTTTAAGTCTTTAAAAGTCCCCCTGGTACCTGCCTCCCTACCTCACAAGAACGCAGAAGATTATGTATTAAAGTAGCAATTGTAATGGTCAGTGAAATGCTTTATTATTGCAAAATCAAATGTAAGTACTTTGTTTCATTGGAGAAATGCCATAATCTCGTGACAGTTATGCTATAAGTTATGGGCTGGGAGACAGATCAGTGCATTAGATTAATACTTTGCCTTTTGAATCTATTAATCTACCACCTTTGGGACAGGATTTTAAATCCACTCCAGACTGAAGTGACTGAAAATCATTCCGGTCTGACAGTTTTAAAAGATCACAAATGAAAGGCGCTAAGAAGGTCTCTTCTTGGCCGATACCAAACAGAGAGAATCATATCAAAATACATCCAGCACTAAGACCTTATTTTAATTTTCCACCACTGGAAAATAGAAGGCTGTGTTCAAAGGGTGCTTTTTTCCTGTCTTAAACCTGTCTTTAATACTAAAATTGAGATACAAGTTGAGAAATCAGTCCAATGCCGTGTAAAAATACAGCTGACAAATTAAAATAATGGACAGCAGAAAGAGTGGTTTTATGGCACCAAAGACATATTGTACAAGGCATCGTGGACTTGCAGCATGCTTAAGAGTTGAGATAATGAGGCTCTGCCCATTGGGAGTTTGTCCTTTGGAAAGCCCTTGAAATGAAGCGTAACTGGGGAAGAGCACTTTCTCTTGAGTGCCTCCTGTTTACTTCAGTAGGGTTTGTTCAGCAAAAAGACGCCTGCTGGGTTGTACCTGTTGTGTAAGCAGCTCACAGTCACTTTAGGGGTTTAAATCAGGGCTGTGAGTACTTTTCGCTAAAGAGATAATATTACATTTTTTCACCCAATCAATCCACCAATCTTACACCACAAAAAGCCGAATTCTGCAACACGTTTGGATATTGTGCAAACTGAAAATACGTGCGAGAATATTCTTCTTTCCCTTTTCTGCATAACTCATTCTACACTTTTTACCACTTTGCAGAATTTTATCTATTTCGTTTGTCCCTACGAAGGGGAAGAAGCTGCTCTGGGCATTAAAGCCATGCTCCCAACCACTGGAAAAACTAATCCAGGCACCTCTCTGGTTTTGGGGATCTTTCCTGGCAATGCCCACAAAGAAATGTATTCCTGCAACCAGAAGATCCAGTGACTTGCTGTTTAAAAAGCAAACATGAAAACTGCAATTCCCAAGAAGCTTGAGTAATATGATTAATAATAATAATAATAATAATAATAATAATAATAATAATAATAATAAATTGTAATAATTTATTATTTATACCCCACCCATCTGGCTGGGTTCAGTTCAACCATTCACCCCAGAACTACTGAGCAGATTTTAAGTCCACAGTGCCTGTGTAAAAACGTGTTGCTGCAATTCCTTTTACCTCGTACTTAAGAGATAATATTTTGCGCGTGGAGGTCCCCAAAACCACCCCTCAAATAACTCACAACATAGACAGAATTTTTGTTTAATGGTTTTTGGCATGAATTTGGCCACTTCTTTTATTAAATACAAATTTGGTTGCGTAGGCATTGGTTCTCAACGGTCACCTAAGGACAGAAATAATAACTTGCCTTGTCAACACGGGGAAATCCTACAGGGAGAGATGGGGGACCCGGGTGCATGAATTCTCCCCTCTCCCTTCAGGCTCCCAGGGGCTCAATACGCAGTCCTGGCCCCCGACCTGGGGTTACGGACACTGCATAGAGCCCCTGTATTCCTGACCGGAATTTCCCCAATACTCAGGCATTAACTTGAGGGGCCAACACAGTCAACAAGACCCCTTATACAACCCAAATAACCAATGCCTAACCGCCAACCTTACAAGTTGTGACTATTTGCTATGCAGTAGGCAAAAAAACCAGATGGCACCAGCCAATCAGCCAAATGGAAAAAATTCCTACCAGGCCCCTGAATACAGGCGACCCCTTGAGAGGCACAGCAATGTCAACACAGAGGCCTAAAAACAGCGGAGGGAGGGTGGGGATCCGAAAACGCAGCCAAAGAGAAAGAGAAACCATGCATTTAGCCTTTTATAACCCGGGGGTTGGACCTACAACTTGCAACGTACTAATTTGCCCAACAACAGCCCAGAACCAATCGGACGGTGGCCACTCATGCTTCCACCTTTGAACTTAGGAGTGGTTTGCTAGCCCCCACCGCAAATGGTGCTCTCTATGATAGAGAACCCGCATTATCATAGCAGCAGTTGAGGATTTATTTTACACTGCAGGCCTCTTTTACGGTTACCACACAGTTCTCTCCCAACAACTTAAACTGGTTAATTTCCCTCCTTTCAAGGGAATGCATATACAAGCAAAGGCAGCATTAACTAGTGTTTATGATTGTCATATTTTTAATTAAGTCATTCTTACTTCAGGGTACAATAGTATCTTGGGGGGGGGCTCTTCCAGATGCTGTTTCCGAGGCTAAACACAAAAGACAGACATCTGGACATCAAAGTGTGGACATATTTGTGAAGATAGAAGGGCAACACTGTGATTTCATGTTACCGTTTACCATAATCGCAAGTGTAAAATCTTTGCCAGGAATTGCTGGTTAATAATGGGTAATACTAACATTATCAAAATTTATTATTCCAGTATGCACTCCATTTGTTATTCCCAGCTCTTCCATTCAGCATTTAGAATGCTCAGAAGGTTTCGCGTACATTCTCTTCCTGTGCTACAATGCTTAAAACAGCACGGGGGAACCTGTGGCCCCGAGGAAGTTGTTGCATTCCGACTCCCATCACCCTGTGCCAGTGGCCAGGCATGGTGGCAGTGGTGATCATTATTATCCCCAAATTGCAGATATGAATGGCTGAGAACAAGTGGCTTGCCCAAAGTCCATGACAGAGGCAAGAATCAGGCCGAGGATTTCCTGTTTTATTGCTTAGTCTCTTGGCCCAGTAGTGAGGAACCTGTAGATATTGTTGGATTACAACATGGGCAGTGGTCAGGTTTGATGGAATGTGTAGTCCAGCAACATCTGGAAGGCTGTAGGTTCTCCACCCAAATCACAAGCATTTTTCAAGCCACCTTGCAATTTTCATATTATAAAAGAATGACCTTGGTACCATTTTCCTCCTCCCCTTCCTCCCCCACAGTGTATAATGCAGTCCCGCAGCAAACAGATATATATATATATATATATATATATATATATATATATATATATATATCACATAGATGGTGATTACGATATCTAAAGGCTCTGTTGGGAGTGCTGGAGCCAGCTTAAACCCCCTATGAAGCAATTTGTGGAAGGGCCCTCTCAATTGTGGCACTCCAATCGCTGCATTCTTACCTCTGAAAAACTGGTGGCATTAGTTCTTACCAGCTTCTTCAAATACATATTTCTTTGCAGATCTTGAAGCTGAGGCTCCAATACTTTGGCCACATCATGAGAAGAGAAGACTCCCTGGAAAAGACCCTGATGTTGGGAAGGATTGAGGGCACAAGGAGAAGTGGACGACAGAGGATGAGATGGTTGGACAGTGTTCTTGAAACTACCAACATGAGTCTGACCAAACTGCGGAAGGCAGTGCAAGACAGGAGTGCCTGGCATGCTCTGGTCCATGGGGTCACGGAGAGTTGGACACGACTAAATGACTAAACAACAACAAAATGCATGCCTGTCTGATACACACACACACACACACACACACACACACACACACACACACTACTATGTATTCAGTTAAATCTCAGATGCACCCCATTCTGATATTACTGTGCAATGAAAGACAGGTTGCGAATATTTTAAATACGGAAATACATTCTTCAGTACCCTGAGCTGCAGGAAGTTGCAATGGCAGCTGTTTTGAGTGACACCTGGCCATCTCAAGATATGGCCTCTGGTCCCTCACTGCTCATATACATCAGTGAATCGCTGCCCAATCCTTTCAATTGCTTTTCATGTTCTACAAATTTATGGGATCAATTAACTCCACTCCATGCTCATTTTCATAGGCTTTGGTAGCCTTTGAAAGGCATGAAGGTTGCACCAGTGAATTGTGTGGGACCGGGCTTGGCCTATGCTCTGCTCCAGGTGCACCAACTTCTATCGCCAATGACTTCACAATCTTTTTAAAAGGAAGAGGCCTGTCAGCTAGGGCCATACAGTATTATTACAGGCCCAACATGATATAGAACCATCAAAACACTCCCAAGATCACATCAAGAAAGAAAAATATGTAAGTCAACCACCCTTTTCCTTTAAAATTGCTATAATAAAACATAACAAAATTTGGAGCCTAGGAACCGGCTTCATATCACTGGTCCTAGCTCAGCTTTGTTCACACTAGCCTTCCACAACCTGGTGGCCGCCAGAACTTTTGGAGAGCTCCACACCAGCCTTGAACATTTGCCACGTTGACTGAAGTTGATGGGAGTAGCAGATCTGAAGCGCATCAGATTGGGGAAAGCTGGTCTACACAGCCAAGCAGTGGCTTTCCAGAGCTTTGGGTTGAGGTCTTTCCCAGCCCTACCTAGAGATGCCAGGTATCGCACCTGAGAGCTTTTGGTTGCAGAAGACATGATTTGCTACCAGTGAGCTACAGGCCTTGCCAAGAAAGTCCCACTCGCAAGGTGACAAAGCCACTTATAACTCTATCAAGGCTGATCGCCAAGAGTTTTAACACCCCCTTCAAGCGCTGTGAATGACAAGAGATATGTGTGGGAATGATTGTTTATTTCTGGCGTTGTGCAGGTGCGAATTCTTCCTGCTGCACAAAGGCTTCTGACGGGTTTGGCATGTATATTTATTTTAATTATCATAATGCTTTATAGCATGTTAGTAAATGTTCTGCAGTGTAAGTAATTATTACTAACACGAGACATCACAGCAGGTCTCTGTTATTAAATTTCCATCTATTTTGTGTGCTGAAATTATGGGGTGTGCCCATTAGCAATATGCAAATGAATGCCATTCTTCAGGAAGAATTCAGTCAGGAAAACATGTGTGCTGCTATTCCCCAGCATACATTCTTTGTTTTATCTCTTGCAAGCAGCAAAGTGGGGACTTTTTATCCAGAGACATCATTTTGGCATGGCTTTCGTTCTGATACTCTGCGATATTTTGCCTTTTTGCAAAAAAACTGCATTGGAAACTGTGACAGCAGATCTGGATCTGTTCGCTGCAGATTTATTTCAGCTCTGGGTAAAAGTAAAGGTTAGATCTCTTTAATTGAAGTCAACATGAGGACATAATCTTGCCCTGCCTTCCAACTCTGGTAGCTCCTTTTCACCCCAGAATTCTGATGCTACAGGATAAAACACAGCCCAACCAAGTAGGTGCAGGACCAATGAAAAGCCTTAACAGAAGGCATCTCACCAAGATTGCAGATGTTGGGAGGAGTTCAGGAGTTCACTGCAGAAAAAGACTGTAAGCAGAGCTGCCACTCAAGACGGACATGGATGGGTCAGTGGTAGGAATAATCACATGGGGAAGATCACACAGATGAAGAGTGGTTTAAGCAGCCTTCATAGTCAGGATACTGCATAGAACCCACATTCCCAGAAGTTGTAATCTGCGGCATGAATTCCAAACACCGGGAGAAACTGAGCCATAATAAGATGATCCAGCAACATTTGCAATATTGAATTATACAGGCAAAGCCATGGAAATCCAAACCAAAGAATGGACTGGTTTATTTCTGAAATAAATTTCAAACAATGCTTAAAGCCATATTGGTAGCAGGTGTAAGAGTAAAAGTGGCAACAACCAACACCCATCCAGACAGCGACACAGCAGAAAAGTGGTCAAAAGACATGGTCCCAGAATATGCATATGAGGGTAGAACTGGCAGAGGGATGGAGAAACATGCATTGCCAAAAGATGGCATTCCCATGTTGTGTTCTTCCCCTCTTCTGTGGCTTCTGTAACTGGCACAGTCTTTGAGTCATGATATGCTGTGTACTTCCCTGTCCTCATTCCACATATTTGTGGAACAGGGAAGCATTGTATGGTGGCATCTCATAATACAAGTTACAGAGACTAGGAAGGAAAAGAAAATGCAACACGGGGGGGGGTCACTTTTTAGGCATTCTCTGACATAGCCAGTACTATGTGTGTGGGAATCCTAAAAGCATCCCCATTGCCCAGAGAACACAGTCAGTCCCAGCCTAAGAAAGGCAGAGCAAAGGGAGGATGGCAGGAGACAATATGGAATGGAGTATACCTAGGGTTGCCATATTCCCAAAAGTGAAAGTCAGGACAAAGTTGTTGAGCTTCTTTCTTTCTTTCTTGGTTAAAGTTGAGTTTTTTTGGGGGGGGGACATCTCCTCCAAAAAAGTAGTTTGGGGCTTTTGGGGGATGTTTTCAGCATTTTGGGGGGGGGATCCTCTTTGTCATACATCCAGGTTTTCCTGGACATTTTGCCGATTTAGTAAAAATCCGCCCAGACGCCATTTTTGCAGCCTGAATCCTGGATGTGCACATAGAGAATGCTTGTCCATTGTTCTGGAAGCTGATCAAAGTTTTTTTTTTTTTAATGGATCCCTATTTCTGAGTGTTAAGAATTAGATGCCCTTCCTGTTTTCATTCAGAAAAATATAGTTAAATCTGCACCCCACATATTTAAACTTCGGAAAACTTTGGGATAAAGGAAATACCATAGGACTCATCACCTGGTTTATTAGCCTGCATTCTCAGCAATGTAAAATATACAGTCTCTTCTAGTTATCTTTACCTAAGTGGAGAAAAAAGGGCTCCCTAGTTCTGCTCCTGCCTGCCTTCACAGAGTGTTGTGCCATAAATCTAAGTAATAATACACAACTATGCACCTTCAACAGCCCAGTACAACACCTGGCATATTTATGCCCTGTCCATACATCTGGTAGCTTCCATTTTCATGATGAAATCCTTTTAAGTTTAAGCAAACAACTAATTTCTTATCTTTGTTATAGGCAGCAGTAGTGATTATTCTAGTCAAAGTGCCTGTTCAAATGTGTCAAACGGTGATATTAGGAGTCCTGATGAGCCTGGAGCCTCTTAAATAGTTCCACGGACACTTTGCCCCAGAGCAGTTTCACTTTTGGAGTCATTAAAATGACACATTTTTCTCTTTAAAGGCTTCAGCCAACTGCTTTTGTCTTGCCGCCTTGTAGGTTAACACAATGAAGGGGAAGAGTCTTTGAGGTTAAAGGAGCCCGCGAGTACAAGAGCCAGTGGCTATAAATTCTCCTGTTAATAAATTTAGGTTGGAGATCAGAAGAAAATGTTTTAACTATTCGATTCCCTATGAGGCTCCTTCAAATCCCCATGAGACCAGCCCCCAAAAGTTATGGCTTTGAAAATGTATGCAGGGTATCTCTGTGAATAAGTAAGTCGACCTGTGTTCCCTGGTACCCATTTCCTACTTTGCCATCACAAATGGTGCATGCACAGCCATAATCTGTAGCGATCTTCCAAAGTCTTATCTTTTCCTACCCTAGGATCTTAGATTTTGGTCCTCCTCCTCTAAACCAAGTGTGGAGAACTTTTGGCCCTCCAGATGTTGCTGAACTACAACTTCCACCTTTCCTGAACATTGGCTATCCTTGCTCTGGATCAGCGTTTCTCAACCGCTGTTCCGCGGCACACTAGTGTGCCGCAAGACGCTGGCTGGTGTGCCGCGACGTGCGGCGACGAGAAGGGCGATTTGCATTGTCACGTGCCTGGCGGCCGCCAATAAACAACACTGACCCGCCGGAAAGGAAGCCGGCTGGGTCACGACGTGGGGCGAGCGCAGCTCTCAACAGCCACCACCACGGGAGGGGGGGTTTAGACAAACTTAAAGAAGCTGGCTGGATGAGCTCAACCTGAAACTTGCTGAGCAAAGGATTTTTCTGGCAGAGAAATCAGCGGCTTGTGAAGCCTTATTACAGGAGATTGCAACCAACACAGCAATTGGCAAGTGTTTCTTACAGTCATAATTATATAGTCAATATAGGGCGGCACAGAGTTAATTTTTTAAACTTTTTTAATGGTGGTGTGCCTCGTGATTTTTTTCATGGAACAAGTGTTTCTTGGCCCAAAAAAGGTTGAGAAACA
The DNA here is from genome assembly GCF_965207765.1 of Zootoca vivipara. Lineage (NCBI taxonomy): Eukaryota > Metazoa > Chordata > Lepidosauria > Squamata > Lacertidae > Zootoca > Zootoca vivipara. The sequence continues at coordinate 9,013,427 of NC_142591.1, read as the reverse complement.
CTGCTCTGGATGATGGGACTTGTAGTTTAGCAACATCTGGAGGGTCAAAGGTTCCCCACCCTGCTCTAAAGAGTCAGAACTTACTATTGCCAGAAATTGGAGTGGGGTGGACTTTGAAAGGTGGGCTTATTGACACAGTCAGTTTATTATTATTCTAATAACTGTTATTCATTTATTCAGAGCCATCGATGGACATAGGTGGAAAAAGACATGTTCCAATCCTGAGGAGCTTACAGTATAAATACTGACAGAACAGGAGACAACAGCAGGAAAAGGAACAATATGAAGCTTCATTTCAGTTGGGGGTGAAGATGAATAGAAGGAGCCAAAGGCTTGACTGAAGCAAAGCATTCTCAGGAGGGATGTAACTCCCTACTGGTTTTTTACTCGTCAGCCTGTGACTGGGATCAACTTCCCATCGCTTCTGACAGTACTTTCAGATAGAAGTCCTCAAGAGTTGGGGTGTCAAGTGGTGTACACATGTGTGTGAAACAGTCCTCAGAAACCCTTTGTCCTAGCTTTCTGCTTCATCTGATCTGCTGAAATATTTGGGGGTTGGAAGAGATTTTCTTCAGATGAGATTTGTTTTGTTTTGTTTTTAAAGTCATTTCTTTTCACCTGCAGAATACAACTCCCTTTGCTTGTCTGAGTCAGCTGCATGCTTAACAACACAATGATTTGTCCAAAGCAGCACATTTCTGGCACTGTGATTTTATTTAGTTAGAGCATTTTAAACCCACCCCACTCAAATGAATGTAGGATGATTACAATATTATTATTTTTTAAAGCAAGGGTACATAATAGTAAGCAAACTATACAGAATTTTTAAAAATCCAACTTCAAAATGTGATCAATTAAAGCAGTGAGCACTCCTACTGTAAGCAAAGAGGGTGGAGTCAGCAATGTCAGCATCTATCATGCTCCTGGAGGAAGAGCATTCCACAACTAGGGTGCCACCACTGAGAAGCCCCTATCCTGCGACACCATGCAATGAGGTTCTCCTGGTGATGGGACCATTGGAAGGGCCTCCCCTCCAGATCTAATAATCCAGGAAGGCTAATATGGGGAAGGATGTTCCTCCAAATGCCTTGGCATGCCAGCCCCTGAAAGCTTGCCAGCAGAGCTTATAACTCAAGGATGGGAGGATGGGGAAGCTGCTGTTTAAAACTTCATGGGTCAACATGAACACCTTAAATTTAGCCAGGAAGGCAACAGGGAGCCAATGAAGGTGGTTCAGGATCTGCGTTTTGTGGTCTTTGGTAGGAGCCCCAATCAGCACCATAGCAGCAGCATCCTGCACCGGTTTGCAGTATGTTATACCCTGGATGGTAGTGGTTATTTCCTCTTGGGTTTAATGTGGTGTAACCAGTGCCAGATTTATGTATAAGCTAAACAAGCTAGAGCTTAGGGTCCCACTCTCTTGCCCCCCCCCAAAAAAAATATATACTACTTCTTAATTGTATTTCACTATTGATGTACTTCTTAATTGTATTTCAGTTCAATAGTTACTTTGATCAAATACATATTTTGTTATGTGCAAATGGCTTGAGATACCTATTAGGTCCATAAATTACCATATAGCATATATTCAACACACACAAAAAACAGCGACATTTTGTTGTTGACAAAGGACAGCTGGACATATAAAGGGCCCCATTACCTCAAATAGCTTAGGGCCTCGTCAAACCTAAATCCAGCTCTGGGTGTAACATGTCAATGTCAGAACAGAAGAATAGCCTCACTGGGTCAGGCCAAGAATCCATCTGGTCCAGCACTGATGGGGCACAGATGGGGGAAATGGTCACCCTTCAGAAGCTGTTGGACTACAGCTCCTGACGATTGTCTTTAAAAAATAATATTTTTATTCAGTTTTACATTTAACAATTAGAATCACATGTAAAGCATAATCAAATACACATAGGATTCTCTGAATCCCTTGACTCCCCTCCACCCCTTCATGGGTCCCGTAGTTATTCTTTTCCAGCTGCATCATATATTGTTCTCCATGTTTCCTTAACAGTCAGTCCTTACCATAGTTCCTGTTACATTGCAAGTGTTTTTAAAATCCTGCCAGTGTTTTTAATTGTTTACAGTGTTCTTTTAAGTAACTTATAAATTTTCCCCATCCTTTATTAAATTTATCACCTTCTTGGTTTCTGATCTTCCCGGTCACTTTTGCCATTTCGGCATAGTCCATCATCTTGTGGTTAACCATTCTTCTTTGGTAGATACTTTATCTTCCTTCCATCTCTGGGCCAACAGCACCCATGCAGCTGTCGTAGCGTACATAAACAGTCTTTTCTCTTCCTTTGGTAGTTCTGGACCTAAAATTCCTAATAAGAAAGCTTCTGGTTTTTCAACAAAAGTTATTTTAAACATTTTCTTCAACTCATTAGAAATCATTTCCCAATATGCTTTTGTCATCTTGCACGTCCACCACATATGGTGGAATGTGCCTTCCTTCTCTTTGCACTTCCAGCAAATATTTGTAGCAGTTCTATACATTTTTGCTATTTTAGTAGGAGTTAGGTACCAAATGATACATCATTTTCATATAATTCTCCTTCAACATACAGCATGCGGTAAATTTTAAATCTTTCCTCCATAACTTTTCCCATGATGAAAATGGTATGTTGTATCCAATATCGCTCCTGACCATTGTCAATGGGAGCTGAAGTCCTGTTACACCTGAAGGGCCACAAGTTCCCTCTCTCGCTTGCAGCTGATGGGCATCCCCCATATTTCTCCTTGGGTTCTGTGCCTTTGTCCCGCAGGCATAACTATTCTTCCTACATTTATTTATTTATTTATTTATTTATACATACATACATACATACATACATACATACATACATACATACATACCCCGCCCATCTGGCTGGGTTTCCCCCACCACTCTGGGCGGCTTCCAACAAAGATTAAAATACATTAAAATATCACAGATTAAAAACTTCCCTAAACAGGGCTGCCTTTAGGTGTTTTCTAAATGTCAGGTAGTTGTTTATGTCCTTGACCTCTGATGGGAGGGCGTTCCACAGGGCGGGTGCCACTACCAAAAAGGCCCTCTGCCTGGTTCCCTGTAGCTTTGCTTCTCGCAGTGAGGGAACAGCCCTCGGTGCTGAATCTCAGTGTCCGGGCTAAACGATGGGGGTGGAGACGCTCCTTCAGGTATACAGGACCGAGGCCGTTTAGGGTTTTAAAGGTCAGCACCAACACTTTGAATTGTGCTCGGAAACGTATTGGGGGCCAATGTAGGTCTCTTAGGACCGGAGTTATGTGGTTTCGGCGGCCACTCCCAGTCACCAGTCTAGCTGCCGCATTCTGGATTAATTGAAGTATCCGGGTCACCTTCTTTAACTACCTTGTGATGACCATGAATGTAGGTTTGTTGGTGGAGAACCCAACCCTAGGATAAAAGTTGAATAGGACAGGAGTGGCAGAGAGCAGTCCCGAATCAGAAGCTGAAGCTGGCAAGTGGGAGGAGGGTGGTAAAGATGCAAAGATTAGTCAGGCTGGTGAAGAGTCACAAGTGTCCCCCACCCCCTCCTGCTGAGACAAACTGCCCTTCTCCATGTCTCTTTTGGCCAAGGAGAGATTGGCTGCACGCAGGTGCAGTCTCCAATCGCCTTTGGAAAGCCCTGGACAGGAGGAGACATAGGCAGGCAGGGAGCTTTCGTCTTGGCAACTGAGTCCCACACGGAATGAGCTTCTGTGCTCATTAGGCCTGACACTCAGCCAAGGCTGTGAAGATCATGTTTTTGCTAATAAAGAATTAACTCCAACTCTGAACTGTGTGGTTTAATAGCTGGCTTGCTCTGTGACAATCACTTGCATAGCACTTTTAAGCCACAGTGGTCCTAGGCTGGCAGGTTGCCCCACCCCTGCACTGCCTAGCTGTGTATGACTACTTCCATCTCACCTGCTCTGCCTGTATATTCCCCTGTTTTTTGTGGGAATGTTAGGGATGTGGATTAGGATATATTATTAGATAGATCCTATCCAAGCTTGTGTTACCAAGCTTCCAATATCAGCAGAGCGTGAGCGTTAGGTTTGTTAGAACCTCTGCAACAATATTATACTTCAGTATTATACTTCCTGGCAAATCCCCTTTGTCCCTCTTAAAAAGAAATACACGACACAATAGTATTAAAATAAGATAGAGTTTACTCACATGACATCCTGAGTTAACAGCATAATCTCAGAAAGGCAGGCTTATGTAGAAAAGTTACAAATATATACATCTGGAGTCTTCTTAGTAAAGTGAGGCTCCATCTGGTCTCTCTCTTGGCAGCAGGCCGAGAGGGAGAACCATCCTAACTGTAGATTCTCTGGAGATGTTTTCCCATGGAAGGAGAAATGGCTAAGAGAGAGAATGGCTGCTGGCTATCTGGAGGAACAGGAACTGAACTTAGTCAGGTGTCCCTTCAGGTGAGTTCCTCTTAGTGGACACTCTAGGAACTGTTGTGACTTGTCTGCCACAGTGTTCCATCCCACATTTTTCTCCTCACAGGGGTTACTTCTGGCCTTGAAGCCCCACTAGGAGAAAATCAGCTGAGGATCAGTTGCTTCTGGGAGAAAGGTTCAGGACTTCCACCCCATCTGCCCAGCCATGTTAAAGCATCCCTCATTAACCAGCTTTATGGAAGATCGCCTGCGATCCATTCTAACATATATGTTTGCTGCTGCCTTGTTCTGTTTGTCCCATGGAGAAGCAGAGCTTGCAAAACACTCTGTTCCCCCTTTTGCTCCAACTTTTCCCCAAGTTGTTAAAAAAAATACAAACTATGTTGTTAAACGTTACATCAATAATGACAAGGCAAAGTCCAGGCCATGAATACTGCTTTCAACCAAAGCAGATGCGATGCATTTGCAAAACGCACACACTTTGCAAAAGTTATAAATATGGGACAAACTACAGGAAAACCAGAGAATTTTCTGCTTCTTAAATGGGAAGCATCCTTCAATCACTTGTGCTGAATAAGTCTTTTCATCTCTAAGGGACTTCTAAGATCAAATGTTCTAAAAGTGAAGCGGGATTCTTTCTGTTAATAGCAACATGGCATGCATGCAGAGATGCCTTTATGCTATGCCAAAAGATTAAAACATGCTAGTTGCTTTTTTAAAATAAACACAAAAAAAACCTGGTCTGTATGAGCCACAGTTTCTCTTATTGGTGCACTTGCATAAGAGCGCACATATGGGATGCAGGTTTCTGGAGATCAGAGCATTGACAAGCTATTGGCGATCACAGGCAGCACCTGGTCACGTTCTACCACCCTCTGTAATAAAGTTCCAGATGTCTACAAGTGAATGCAGCTGTTGGTTGAGCGCTTCCTTTTCCTAAACTACTTTACAAGTATCATCAGAAAGAATGGAGAGGAGAGAATGGAACAGATGGTGTTTGGGGAACCTAGGACCTGGAGAAGAACCTGAAAATGCAGTAAGGAAATAGCTCTCTCAGTGCAGAATTACTGTAGGAGCATTGGGTACTTGTAGACCAATCCTCTGCTATCTGCCTCATTGAAATATTAAAATCCCAAGCTCATACTGTGTGTTGCAGGGTGGGGTGGGGGTGGGGAGATCACCATGTTGCAGATTTCAAGCATTTCAATCATCTGGTGGGCACCTCATTTGCACAGCAACCTTAGTTAGGTTTCTCATATTCCACCCAGGGCCAGCTTACCCATAGGAGCTAGGGGTGCAGGGCACCTGGGCGCCGGGCTCTCAGGGGTGCCAGGCCAAGAGTCCGGAGCTGAGATTTGGAGTCCGGGGATTGGGAAGAGCCGACAGCCGCTGCCGAGCGGAGCATAGCCCGTCGGAGCCTTGCAGCTCTTCCGCTGTGGGCGAGCAAAGCGCTGGCTGGCTTCTCCCTCCTGCACACCTGGGAGAGAGGCCCGACCAGCGCATGCTGCTCACATGAGGCAGCCGGCTTTGCTCAGTCGCTGCTGCTGCCACTGCTGCTGCCTCAGGCTCCTCTGTTGCTGCTGAGGTGGACAGATAGGCCAGCTCTGCTGTGCGTGCCTCACCGGCCTGCCCTTAAAAAAGGTGAACAACTTTGGGGTACCCCACCTAAAAAAGGTTGACAACTCTGGGCAACCTGGGGGGGGGGGCACCGGGCAGATCTTTGCACCCTGGCGGCACATATGCTTAAGACAGCCCTGATTCCACCTCCCCAAATCTGGACATCCTGATTTCCAGATTATCATTATATTTTACCAATTATACAATTTTACTCTGTACATTACGGGTGGCAGAAGAACTAGTGAAAGGAGTTAAAATTTTGCTACAGCCAGAAATATCTGCAAAAAAATATATGCTTTAGTTCAGTCCTAATTAAACATGAATAATGCCTTTTTCCCATTCAAGTGATGATTATACAGAAAAAATACTTTCAATTAACTCATTGGAAACTGTTCCCAAAATCTCTGGTGATGCAAAGGTATTAACAACGTGAATGGAAATGTGTCAGAATTTAATCCCAGAAATCATCAAAAGGGCCATCTTGGGTTCTGATTCCAGTTTAGCAATCAAATGATGAAAATCTAATTGTGTGGCAAAATTACACACTGGATGCAACGGAGAGCAACGGAGGATTGGATTGCTCATCTTTCTTCAACTTGTCCTCAGCCAAGTGGCATGGAACAGCTGGCCAGAATTTCTGAGTGCCTTTAATGAAGTGAATAGTTCATTGTTAGTATTTGGTGATTAAATGCAAAAGGACTAATATTCCTGTGTGGATTTGCTGAAAGGCAGTTGCCCCAAAAGGCAGGCAAGTCTCAGAAAGTGTCACATGGCTTTACAATCGGCTTATTCAGAAACGCAGAGCAACCCTACTCTTTGAGTCGAGTATGTTCTGCTGTGTTCAATGGCATTTACTCCTAGGTAAGGATGGATTCACCACCTTCGTCATCAGTTTGCAATTCTTTAAAGAAAAAGGTATACTTGAAAAGTCATATGCATTTTCATTCGCATTTATCCTAATACATGCATTTTTACATTATTTTCACATATATACAAACATTTTAATGCACTTTTCGTTCATATACATGTTTTTGATTAGAGAGCTGAATCACAAAATCAGGAGGAGTGCAAAATTTGAAGGGTATGTGTCAGGGTGCTTGTCTTTCAGACTTTTTATTGGTGCACATTATTTACAGTGTAACGGATTGCTCATTTCATGTCTACCCGCTCGAGTCAGATTCCTGCACTACCCCCCTCCGCGTTCAGGACCAGCATAAAAGCCTCGGAACTGAGAAGCACCTCCCTTTCCTCCTCCTCCTCCTCAATTTCGGCATCAGGGGGACGGGTCTTCTGTCTGACCTATTCCTGTCCACTTTTTCCGCCTCCATCTCTTCCTGCCTATGGAGCAGGGGCTCTTTGATGTTGTCAGAACCCTGGCACTCCCTCTCCATTTCCTGACTCCCCTCTTCAGACCCCTCGCTCTCATGACTGCTGGGAGATGGGCTGCTTCTGATGAGGGGGGAGGGTTCTCTATAACCCCTCCCCCTTACAGTATGTTTTGGTTGATGCATTGTTTTGGAAAGTGCAAATTCATATTTAAAAAGTTACACCCCAAAAGTTGCCTTCCATCCTGGCTCCCAAGTAAGTTTGCACAGAATTGCAGTTTTACAGTACAAAGCCATGCATTCTGCTCAGAGGTAATCTCCATTATATTCAATTGGACTTGCTCCCGGTCAGGTGCGTACAGAATAATTGCAGCCTTGGTCCTTTTACTTTTTTAAAAAAAACTATTGCAATTATTTAAACATTTTTAACACACCAACTACAGGATAAATGCTGTTTCCTCTATTTTCTGTTCCTGGCTTCAAAAATCTGTGCAAATGAACTTGTGTCTAATTCAATTGGGTTTGCTGTCAAAAACCTTCTCCAGCATTCTAATGAAATGAATTCCAAACCCTGGAGAGTCACTCCAGGGAAGCACCATGTGATACAAAGTCTTCCAAAGGAAAAAGCTTCAAGCCAGCATATGGTTGCCAAGGAGTTATTTCCAAGCCACTGTCATCCCCCCAAAAATGTTGATACTTACATCTTCTTTCTCACAATATGGTGTTACAAAATGATAAGGAAGAGAAGCAGCCATTATTTCAATCGCGCAGATGACATGCTGCACATCTATATTTCAGAATCAGGAACTATAAACGTAGCTAAATGTTCCACTTTTGTGGTGGTTTAATGTGCTTTCTATGCTTGTTGGGCAAGAATGCCCTGGCCCAGCAAGGAAAATCTGTGGACTGCTGATGCAGGGGTGAAACCGGGTGTAGCTCACAGGTGTAGCTTATCCATCACCACCATGGATGCTTTGAATGTGTTTATGAAGATGTACCACCCTGTCTGGGGGCACTAGTCATATACAATGAAGGAATGGCTGGAACTGTATTGGGGGCATAAATGTTTAAAGCTGGAGCCATTCCCATTTTCACTTTGGGTTCAGAGACACAATCTACCACGACCCATGAGACAGGGACCATGTAATGCACAGTGGAAGACACTTGAGGTTCAGTCTAATTCCTTAAAGGAAGAAGCTCCAGCACCTTCTCAGCCAGAGGACACAACCCTGCAGGAACTCTGTCCCTCTAGCCTCACAAAGGCTACAAAATAAGGTTATAGCCTTTGGATCAGCCAGCCAGCTCCTCAAAAGACTACCATACTTAATGCCTTTTGTTGTTTAGTTGTTTAGTCGTGCCCGACTCTTCATGACCCCATGGACCAGAGCACAACAGGCACTCCTGTCTTGCACTGCCTCCCGCAGTTTGGTCAAACTCATGTTCGTAGCTTCGAGAACACTGTCCAACCATCTTGTCCTCTGTCGTCCCCTTCTCCTTGTGCCCTCAATCTTTCCCAGCATCAGGGTCTTTTCCAGGGAGTCTTATCTTCTCATGAGGTGGCCAAAGTATTGGAGCCTTTAGGCAGCCTAATTAAGGCTTCCATTAACTTTAGCTCCCTGCAGAGTGAGCATCTATTGTCATTGTCAGTAGGACCTCTAAGGCCCGGGGGGGGGGGGCCGGATGCGGCCCAATCACCTTCTCAATCTAGCCCATGGACGGTCTGGGAATCAGCGGGTATTTACATGAGTAGAATGTGTCCTTTTCTTTAAAACGCGTCTCTGGGTTAATTGTGGGGCCTGCCTGGTGTTTTTACATGAGTAGAATGTGTGCTTTTATTTAAAATGCACCTCTGGGTTATTTGTGGGGCATAGGAATTTGTTCATATTTGTTTTCAAAATATAGTCTGGCCCCACACAAGGTCTGTGGGACAGTGGACTGGCCCCCTGCTGAAAAAGTTTGCTGACCCCTGAGCTATTGATTAGCAAGAGAATGGTTGGTTGGGGGGGCGGAAAACGGGACACAGAAGAAATTTTCAGCCCACCACTGCCAAAGGATAGTGCTGTGAAGTGCACAGAGCTGGTGAGAAGACCTTATGAGAAGGAGGGATGTACAAAGGGCATGTGACAGTGATGGGGGAGGCGTGGAGGAAACGACTTCAATGAAGTGGCCAGGAATCATATAATATGGTCATGGTTGGAAGCAAAGGGGCAAGGCCTTTTAAGGTAAATCATGGGATCTTAAAGCCTATGCAGAAAACAGCATGGAGCCAGTGCAGAGACTTAAGGAGGAGGAGGGTGTTCAAATCAGTACAACAGGAGATTTCAGCTTAACAGAGATATTTTGAATGACAGGAGAGGGGAACAGCCAGCAGGTGGGAATGCCAGCAAATACCCAAGGACGATGGGTCGCTTTTTCCAGTTTAGCATTAATTATAGCTGAATTTCACAAGTATCTGCACAGCATACCTGATTCCCATGGTTTCTGAGGAATTTCTTAAGGAGTACATTTCAGATTTAAATCATTTAATCACCTCTCAAAATTCACCGTATTAATAACATTTTTGCTAGCATTTCCAGAACGACGGCATTCGGTTTACTTAATTGCTATTGGAGCAAATTGGAGCGTTGTGTTTAGTGAATGGTTTTTTTTTTCTCTCGACTGGACACAACTGTTGCCAGGGATCAGGTAGGAGACATTGGCAGCTAATGGGCCAGAGGCCAGCTCAGTGAGTTAGGAGGGATTCTAGCTCAGATCCTTAGTGCTGTCAGCCAGTATGAAGAGTAGGAAGCATTTAACAGCTTGTTAAAGTACAATTGAGTACAATTTAATTGAGTACAATTAAAACAAAATAGGAAACAAAATCATTCCACAATAATAAGCAAAGATTTGGGCAAACTTTGATTGAGGTTTTAAAAACTCCGGTTCCTTGAACTGAGCAGAGCATGTTTTGCAATCAAGGTAGTGCTACATAGAGCATGGTACACTAATGGAGGTAGGAGGTTACTGGAGCATGCAGTACTTTGGCCAGGTTCTTTGGGTCCAAAAACAGCCATAGATGGAGAAACTAGCCATAACTGATCATAGGTGCTTCTTGTCTTCCAGAGACAGCGATGGATCCAGGAGCATGGAGCAACAAAAGTGTGCGGAATGCAGCATACTTTCTTTTTTAGAGCAGTTCTTTTCAGCGCTTAGCTCCCAAGGCAGCTTACAACAGTAGGTAAGGACAGAACCAAAATAATAACTAGAACGTATGAAATCACACGAAACCACTAACAATAACAGCAGCAACATCAGACAGACAGTGGAGATCAGAGAGAGAACAACAATAAGATAAAATCCTTACAAAATGGCCAGAGAAACAAGAAAAAGAAAGGAGCAGAGCCATGCCCCAAATGTTTGTGCAAATGGGGTTGTTTTGACCAGGTGTCTGAAAACTGACTGTACCAGGAAAACATGGGAAAGGTTCTTCCACAAATGGGACATGGCCATTTTCCTTGTCGCTAACCTATTTCTGAAAATGTGGACATGCAGAGAAAAGCCACAAAGCATGGCAGGAGGTGGGGCGGGGAGAAAATGATCCTTAAGATTCCCTGATCAAAAATCATTAAGGGCTTTATATAGCTCACAGCTTTATCAGGACCAGCACTTTGAAATGAGTCCAAGCACACACTGGAAGGCTGTGGAACTTCTTTTAACCCTTGCAGAATATGTTCGGTTTGGCCGCTTGCAGTCAGCAGCTGCTGCATTCCACTTCAACCGAAGTTCCTGAGCAACATTTTTGCAGTAATACAAACTGGTTACCAGAGCATGTATAACAGTGGCAAGGCTATCTTTGTAAAGGGCATAAAACTGATACAGTTCCTTACCCAAAGAGCTTACAATCTAGATCAGATAGGCAAGACAAAGATGGAGGAGCAGGGCGATCAGATACTGATGCTGAGTTATGGGGAGGATCAGATGGGGAGCGAAGAAGCAGGCAAAATGAGGCTGGGGCAGTGAAGTAAAGGCTTGATTTCAGGAAGGAAAGTGGAGAAAATGAAAACTGGAAGGGAAAAGGAAAGGGAAGCGACAAAAGGAGATGGGGAGGATGCTGTTACAGGGTGAGCACCGCAGGAGAAGGAAGGGACGTGACTTCCAGCTGGAGGCTTAGTTTGTCAATATTCTACAAGGCAGGCTCAGGCAGTATGTGGACCGAGAACTCCCAGAAGTGCAAGCTGGATTTCAAAGGGGCAGAGGAACCAGAGACCAAATAGCAAACATCCGCTGGATTATGGAGAAAGCTAGAGAGTTCCAAAAAAATGTCTACTTCTGCTTCATTGACTATGCAAAAGCCTTTGACTGTGTCGACCACAGCAAACTATGGCAAGTTCTTAAAGAAATGGGAGTGCCTGATCACCTCATCTGTCTCCTTAGAAATCTCTATGTGGGACAAGAAGCTACAGTTAGAACTGGATATGGAACAACTGATTGGTTCAAAATTGGGAAAGGAGTATGAAAAGGTTGTATATTGTCTCCCTGCTTATTTAACTTATATGCAGAATTCTTCATGCGAAAGGCTGGACTGGATGAATCCCAAGCTGGAATTAAGATTTCCGGAAGAAATATCAATAACCTCAGGTATGCAGATGACACAACCTTGATGGCAGAAAGTGAGGAGGAATTAAAGAACCTTTTAATGAGGGTGAAAGAGGAGAGCGCAAAATATGGTCTGAAGCTCAACATCAAAAAAACCAAGATCATGGCCACTGGTCCCATCACCTCCTGGCAAATAGAAGGGGAAGAAATGGAGGTAGTGAGAGATTTTACTTTCTTGGGCTCGTTGATCACTGCAGATGGTGACAGCAGTCACGAAATTAAAAGACGCCTGCTTCTTGGGAGAAAAGCAATGACAAACCTAGACAGCATCTTAAAAAGCAGAGACATCACCTTGCCTACAAAGGTCCGTATAGTTAAAGCTATGGTTTTCCCAGTAGTGATGTATGGAAGTGAGAGCTGGGCCATAAAGAAGGCTGATTGCCGAAGAATTGATGCTTTTGAATTATGGTGCTGGAGGAGACTCTTGAGAGTCCCATGGACTGCAAGAAGATCAAACCTATCCATTCTTCAGGAAATCAGCCCTGAGTGCTCACTGGAAGGACAGATCGTGAAGCTGAGGCTCCAATACTTTGGCCACCTCATGAGAAGAGAAGACTCCCTGGAAAAGACCCTGATGTTGGGAAAGATTGAGGGCACAAGGAGAAGGGGACGACAGAGGATGAGATGGTTGGACAGTGTTCTCGAAGCTACGGACATGAGTTTGACCAAACTGCGGGAGGCAGTGCAAGACAGGAGTGCCTGGCGTGCTATGGTCCATGGGGTCATGAAGAGTCGGACACGACTAAACGACTAAACGACAACAACAACAAATGGGTAGTTAAGGGACCCAGGTGGCGCTGTGGGTTAAACCACAGAGTCTAGGGCTTGCTGATCAGAAGGTCGGCGGTTCGAATCCCTGCAACGGGGTGAGCTCCCGTTGCTCGGTCCCAGCTCCTGCCAACCTAGCAGTTCGAAAGCACGTCAAAAGTGCAAGTAGATAAATAGGGACTGCTCTGGTGGGAAGGTAAACAGCGTTTCCGTGCGCTGCTCTGGTTCGCCAGAAGCAGCTTTGTCATGCTGGCCACATGACCCGGAAGCTGTCTGCGGACAAACGCTGGCTCCCTCGGCTTATAGAGCGAGATGAGCGCCGCAACCCCAGAGTCGGACACGACTGGACCTGATGGTCAGGGGCCCCTTTACCTTTTTAAATGGGTAGTTAGGAACATGGCTTACTTTACTTACCAGGTTCCTCACCCCCAGAAAGGGTAAATCCAAAGGGTGGTGGAGGTATACCATTTTTATGCCAAGAACATTTTGTGGATACTGCGAAAACCTTGCAAGCATGAGGAACCTTACCCTGATCACACAGGAGGCACTTGTCTGGAAGCACCCAGAGATGCAAATGAGAGACAGGGAATGGGCTAGACAGGGTGGCTGAGAGTAGATAAGCACATGCAAAACAGGAGGAGCAAGGGGTGGTGTCAGAGACCCGGAGAAAATCTAGATCAGGAGCACAGAGGTGGAGAGGTTTAAAACTGGCAGCAGGAAGCTTAAACTTGAAGTGATGTATGACAAGGAGCCAGGATAAATATTTAAGAAGTGGGGAGGATGTGATGCTAGCAGAAAGTGAAGCCTTGTTCACAGCGTAGCACCTGGATCTACATCAGCGCCAAGGCCACTTTTAAATAGTCCTGGAGTGGAGAATATGAGGGGCTCCCTCAGTTCATGACAGCTGTGCCTGACCCACCCCAGGCAAAGAGAGCTTTCCTAGCACAGCTGGAAGATAAATGTAACCGGCAGGGCTACTGGCAATTGGGAAGGAGAGATAAGGGGTGGGGTCAGGCAGAAAAGATGTGTTCTGAGATAAGATTAGAAGCTTTGCTCTTGTTAGAAATAAAGGCCCATTCCAAACACAATTAAGAACACTGTGGTTGTTTGTGCTATTATGAAATCGTGATAGAGTTTTTCAAGCCACTTATATGAGCTGTCACTCCTCTGTTAGACCTTTATGAGTTTCAAGTTGTCGGCACGGTTGGAAACGTTTCTGTTCTCAGAAGAAGCGACTGTGACTAAAGGGGAAGAGGAGGAATGACCACCAGGAGGAGCGCACAGAGAGAAACGCCAGGCACAAACGGATGCCTGCATCTGCCCCAGCTGCAACAAAACATGTCTCTTCTGTATCAGTCTCTACAGCCACTGCAGGCACTGTAATTCTCCAGTGGTTTGACTTCACCCCCAAAGGCACATTCTTCCATTGCCTTCCAAGACAGACAGATGCCAGCCAGCCAACCTCCAAGTCCATAGGCCTTATGCCGCTGAATGCCAGTTACTGATACTACTGCCCTGTTTGTGGGTTTCCTTGAGCCATCTGGAAGGTCACTATGGGAAGCAGGAAGGTGGGGTGGATATACTTTTGTTCTGATCCAGCCGAGCTCTTCTTCTGTAATTCAAGCATGCCATGGGCCTGTGGAACCGAAAGCAGCTAATTGGCTACTTAAGGGAAGAAGCAAATAATGTAAGGTTCCATTGCAGGGAGCAGTCAGACTACTACCGCTTCTGAACAAATTTATTATTAGGATCTTGACCATGTGAACAGGAACTGCTGGATAATACAGACCTATATTTCCTTCTGCTTCCAGCTGATTGCAAAAATAAAAATGCAATGTTTCAGCAACCCTAATGTGGAAGCAACCATCTGTGAAGTGATTTGATATTATTCTTTACAGAGGTTTGAGGGGGGTTTGTTATGGTGCATATAGGTCCACCCTCCATGAACTTCTAAAACTAAAATATATTGATTATATGTTTAAGTGATAGGCACTTGACCACCTGAACTTGTTATTAGAAAAACTGATATTGTGAAAGCCACAAACCTTTGTTTAAAAAAGCGAGTGGGTTTGACTTTCATTTTTCAAGTTCACTAAGGTTATGAGGTATAAAAAGATAAGCATATCAAGAATATGTTAGAGATACTGTCTTTTTAAAACTTTAATCCTGAGCATGTCCAAGACAGGGACCTCGTTGGTTTTTTTTCTGTTTAGTCTTGTTCCCATATCCTTACCATTGAAATGTTCTGCATATGTAAACAGAAGCAGCCAAACACATTTTTATGCTTGTGCCAAAGGACAAGTTAGAACCCATTCCCCTTACAGATGCTGATTGGATATTTTTAAACATTGGTGCTGGGGAAGTGTCCTCTCCTGGGCCTGAATGCAAAAAGAGAGATTAGCTTAAGGCAGGCTTCCCCAAACTGCGGCCCTCCAGATGTTTTGGCCTACAACTCCCATGATCCCTAGCTAACAGGACCAGTGGTCAGGGAATATGGGGATTGTAGTTCAAAACATCTGGAGGGCTGAAGTCTGGGAATGCCTGGCTTAAGGCATACACAGAATAGTCTGCATAGGACTCACACCGCTGTCCAACACCTCTCCTCTGCTCTGCAATAATCTGGCACTGGCTGCCTGAGGCAGTTGCTTCACTCTGCCTTTTGGTAGGGCCAGCCCCGAGTTTCAAGTATGGAACTTGATCTGGAGCCATTGGCACTCCCCATGCAATATCACAAATTCCAAGCAGCATTCTGTGGAGACTATCCAAAAGCACAGAACCACGATGCCAAGATAATGTAAGCCCCAAGCTCAATTTGTCCTGGCTTCCCTGCATGTCCATGTTATAATCCCTCCTTGGAAGAAAGAAGAAACGTATCTGGTAGCTTCTGAGTGGCTCATTTACTGTCCTCTAATTCTTCTGAAGTAGCATTTGCAGGTTCAGTGGTTGCAAATCAATGAATTCATCAAGAGTTGTTCTTTGCTGTCTCGCAGCTTTTGTAACTCAGCTAACTTTGCACCACAGCCGTCAATCAGGCCACTCCACAATGTGATTAATATATTCTGCAATACTTGTCTCTTGTTTTATTGGTTGCAGCAGGAATGAATTGGCTTTCTGAGAAACAAATAGAGATCCAAACACTTGGATTCAGCCAGCCTGCCTGTGGTTGTAAGTCCATTCATAAACTGCCATTCAAAGGATTTCTCGCCATACATACATTAGTCACCTCACCACTGGAGGTATTGGTTTTATGGTCTGGTTACAAAATGTAGCCCCTACAACTCTGGAATATATGGTCAAGAATATGGTCGTGAATCTATGAGTAGGAAAATCACTGGCTTATGAAACCATTTTCAGCCACAAACTCATTCAGGGCCAGCTGAATAAATAAATAAGGGAACTTCAAGGATTCACTGAAAGCGAAAAAGGTGCCAACTATTTCACCCAAAGAGGCTTTTCTTCTAAAACATTGGTGGCTGGTTTCCAGCCATGGATGTGCACACTGATTTATTCTTGTCATCACTTTCACCTTGTCCTCTTCAGCACCATCTCTGGTGCTTTCTTCTCTCCCTCTCTGAGCATCCAGACAGTCCTTAGGCCAGGGGTGGTGTCCAGCAGCTGTCATAGGACAACAGCTTCCATCATCTATGTCCACTGGTCATACTGATTTGGGATGACAGGAGCTGTAGTCTAACAACATTTCGAGCGCACCATTTTGGCTACCCTAGATGTAGACCGTGGCCCAATGGCCTAATTACATGTGGTTGTCAAAGCGCAGGGAAATGAGAAAGTAAGTGGCAGAAAAAGAGAGAGGAGGTGGTATCTTGTCCACTTTGGGCTCTGGCCCCAAACCCTGCTGGCCTTGGCACTGCCCATTATTGGCATGCAGCCTCTCACAGATCCATCCTGAAGGAATGCAGTCCTCTCTCTGCTGCCTCTGAAGTTCTAGTCCCCCATGTTACCCCAAGAATGAGCCGGCCCAGTATCAGCCAGGTTGCCTGGGGCAAACCACTGTCTTTCAGCCTCAGTCTGCCACCTACCATTTGGGGGCAATCATCCTGGCTTGGTAAGGGCTTTGAAGTTTCTATTATCATCACTGCAATCTGGAAGAAATCATCAAGAAGCTCCACAACAATAAAAAAGGTATCCAAGCTAAAAGGGTAGAAAGTTAAAGCGCCACACCGGTCTGTGTTAAGTAATTTCTGTCTCCTTGATCTGGGAGGTGAGCAAGGACTTCCCCATTAACATCAGGTCTATTAAAAGTGCTTTATTTTGGCTAAAAAGGTAAAAGGTAAAGGGACCCCTGACCATTAGTTCCAGTCGTGACCGACTCTGGGGTTGCACGCTCATCTCGCATTATTGGCCGAGGGAGCCGGCGTAAAGCTTCCAGGTCATGTGGCCAGCATGACAAAGCCGCTTCTGGCAAACCAGAGCAGCACATGGAAACACCGTTTACCTTCCCGCTATAGCGGTTCCTATTTATCTACTTGCACTTTGACGTGCTTTCGAACTGCTAGGTTGGCAGGAGCTGGGACCAAGCAATGGGAGCTCACCCCGTCACAGGGATTCCAACCGCCAACCTTCTGATCAGCAAGCCCTAGGCTCAGTGGTTTAGCCCACAGCACCACCTGGGTCCGTGTTAAGTAATTTCTGTCTCCTTGATCTGGGAGGTGAGCAAGGACTTCCCCATTAACATCAGGTCTATTAAAAGTGCTTTATTTTGGCTAGATTGTGTCAAAGGTCTGGTTCTTGTGGGAGGCGAACAACCTGTGTCTGGGTTGTGCCACTTCAGCCCGCACTTCATACCTCTGAATGTTTCTCCCTATGTAACAAAATGTCTTGTTCAGAGAATGGCTGCCTGTTTCAGGGGTTGGAGAGGCCAGAAAGCCTTTCTGTGCACAGAAACATTTTATACAGAGGTGCATTCCTTCGTGTCACAAACGCACGCAGTACCAAGTGGTACAGCCACCTACCTGGTTCCCCGCCTTCCTGTGAATAGGCCCCAAGGGAATCTTTCTGGAGCTAAATGTGCTGCAGGTCAACTCAGGGTATATTTTCCTTTTATTCTCCCTCCTGTTTCTCCACCCCTCGAAGGTGTTGAGTGTTGGGAGCTAACGAACTTCGCCTTGTAAAAAAAAAACCCAGTTAATCATGTCAACTTCGCTGTAAGCAAGAGAGGAAGGGGCTTCAAAGCGGTCAGCGGAGTCCCCCGGGGACACGGGGCCCAGACGCCAGAGGAGAGATCCTAATCGGGCTTGCAGCGATTGAGGGCTATATTTGCCCAAGGATTTGGGGACAGGCCAAGAGCGTTCCAAGCAAAAGAGAGAGAGAAGCTTGATTCAGACTCCATCTCCCTCAGAGAGTATTGGCTTTTGCCAGGCTCCAGGCGCGGCTGCAACGCCAAGGGAAGCTCGCTCAGCCCCAAACCCAGAGAGGGAGAGGGAGCGAATGAAGTACAGGAGTAATTTGAGATAATGGCTTTCTAACAGGCTTGGGCAGACCTTGGACACAAGCAAGTGATGTTATCACCCAGCATCAGCATTCCTCTTCAGAAAACAGGGCTAGGTGGTGATGCTGGGGGTGTTTTGGGTTTATCCCCCCCCCTTCCACTGCATTCCCTCCCTCCTTGCTCCTTCCGAGGGAAACATTAACATTCCATCCAGGATTGCTAAACAGAATCTTAATTAGCTGATACTCTTGCGAGAGGGTTTTTTCTTAACTAATGGTTGCTGTCAGGGTATCTCTCTCCCTCCCTTCCCTCTGTCTCTTCTTCGGGTTCTTTGGGGGATATCGTGTTCTGCTGCAAAGCATGACTGAAATGTAATGTGCAGGCGGGAGGAAAAAGGGAAAGGGCAGAGAGGGAAAGGGAAGATCTGCAAATCTCAGAGTCGCAGGCCCACTCCCGGCCTTGTTTTATCCGGGAGGCATTGTTGGGAGAGCTAATGAGAGGTGGCGCGCTGCTTCACTTCCCCCGCAAAAACATGGCGAGGACTTTGTAAACAGGACTGCTTGGAGGTGGGCTGGGCTGTGGACATTTCGAATCATGGAATTGTAGAGTTGGAAGGGATCCCGGGGGGTCATCTAGTCAAACCCCCTGCAGTGCAGGAATCCTGCCCACAGCCGTCCCTGGGTGGGGTGGGATCGAAGCAGCCGGGCTCAGTGACCCATTGTGCCACTAGGGCTGTTCCCTTCTGCCCCAAAGCTCCCCTGCCGTCTAGACGGAGAGCCGGCGAAAATCCGGCCCTGCTTAAAGACAGACCTCGATCTGAACCCGCACTTTTCTTTCGGAACTATTTATTCTTCTCAATCTCACCTAATCCTACCCCCACCCCCACCCCACATACTCGTCTAGGGAGCTCCTTTTTCTTTAGGGCTGGGCTATCCAGCACACTCCCAACTAACGGTGCTTTTACTAACCAGGCCGCTACGAGAACTTGGCCAGCATATTGCCATGGTGTGTGGAACGAGGGTGTCGGGCCTGTAATAGCGGCGTCCCTTAAGGCACACTTACCTGAGAGTTTCCCACCGTATCAGCCTGGTTAAGGCTGGGCTGCATCGTAGCAGCCCCCCGTTGCACCGAACCGGACGCATTATTTAACCCAAGGAAACGGTGTTTTTTTTTAATAGCAGCAGTGCCTGTTTGGAGTTCGCTTGCCCCACTAGTCTCCGCCACCTGAGTAAGCGGACAGCCCAGTTATACGGTAGTATAGCATGAGCCTCTTAATCTCAGGGTGGCGGGTTGGAGCCCCACGTTGGGCAAGAGGGTCGGACTAGATGACCCTCGTGGTCCCTTCCAACTCTACAATTATGTGGTTCTGTGAAAGCAGGTGGGTGAGAGCTGGGAGCCGGATGGTCCTTTTCTCATGCTGCTTCGGTGGTGAGGTCACTGAGATAATCTGTGACGCCTCGCCCACGTTTCATATATGGGGGGAAATGAGTCTGTTTGTATGATTGAGTTAGTCTATATGACACTTTTCCTCTTTTTAAAAAACCTAAAATTGAAAGGATCGAGGTAAGCACTATATGGGCACCATCCACTGGGAAGTTTTCTTGCGCGTGTCTCCTTTGGAGTGGCATTGCCCTTCTATGTGCTCTTAAGGCTGAAGTCTATATTATCTGAGGTTGGAAGTTCGTGCGCCTTGCTTTCGACAAGGCGCGATAGGACTGCCCTACCGGTATGTGTCTCTCTCAGTTGGATTTAGAAGTGCTCGGCATTAGCTGGACCTGGCCTTGTTCTTGCAAATGAAATGCTAAAAAAACGGTGCCCTCTCCGCCTCCCCATTCATTCCAATAGGAGTTACTCGCCCAAGAAACCCGCCTGCCTGCGCCCTGGGCCTTGTTATTTTGCCGTTTGAAGCTGGCAGCGCGAGGAGGGGAAAAGAAGAGCCTTCACTGGCCAGCGAACAGCGCAAAACCCCCAAACCCTCCACGAAGGAAGGCCTGGTGCCTGACGTTAACCCTAAAGAAGACGGGTCCTGTTTCTCGGGAAAGGCCCAGGAATAAGCGCTTCTTTGTCTACCAACCTGCTCTTTGCCGCTACCCAGATTTTGGAACTAAGTCAATTAGGTTAATTACGATTAACATGGATATCACTACATATCTAGAGAAAGGGAGGAGGAGGTGCGAGGCACACCTCTCTCTCTTTTTTCTTTCTTTCAGGGGAGCTGTTGGAGTGTATTTTGTTGCATTTTTATTTTCAGGTTGCTGGTATTTGTATATGGGTCCGTATTTTTGAGATACGGGTCGTTGGACGTAATGGATTTGTTTGGCTCCATTGTTCTTCTATAGGCCGCCTTGATCGCGGCCCAAGGCGGTGCAAAGAACTGAAGGGCAGTTCAATCCAGCCCCAGTTCAATCCAGCCTCAGAAGTGAGTTCAGTTGCGCTTCGTTTATTATTTAGACTGTGATCCTAATACACCGCTTACCTGTGTAAGCAAGTCCAAAGACAGCTTTTAAAATAAGCTATTTTGTCCTGGGAGGCGGGCGGGGAGAAACTCTGCGGCGATCTACTGGGGCCCTTTTGGCTTAAGCGCAGACCTCCTTCTCTGCTTGCGTAAAAGACGTCGATTACTCAAAGACTTCGCCATAAAACTCGCAGGGCCGGAGGGAGCTGAGCGAAGTGAGACAATGGGGCGAAGTTGGTTGATGTGGCAATAATAATGCTTAGGGAAAGTGGGGTGGAGGAAGCAGACGCACGACTCACGACCATTTAATTGCTCCTTTTAAACCTGTTATTACGATGTTAACTGGTTAAGTATATATTGCTGCCTTTTATTGCCTTGATGTGACAAATTAAAACATACCCTTCTGAAAAGAGGCTTTCATTGGTGGAGGAAGAGGCAGGGAGAGGCGGGGGGCGACAGAGCTGTCAGGCTGAATTAATGGGGGGGCTGCATTTTTTTTCCCCTTTGCGATTTTGCTGCTATTGCGTTTTTTGGAAGGGGGCGGGAAGAGTCCCTCAGCCACAGTCGATTTCTGTTCTCTCTTTTAATCCCGTCGCGAGGTAGCCTTAGACGCAGTTTATATTTAGATCTGTGCAATCTGCATCATCTCTTTATTTATTGACCCGTGCTTTTCCATATATAAAGGCACTGCGTCTTTTCTGTCATTTCTCCTCGCGATCTTGTGCGTTACTCAAGGGCGAAAGGCGAATGCCTTTTCGCTCCTGAAGTGAGCTGGAGGCGTACGCCCCCCAAAGATGTCAAGTGTGAACGTGGCACAGACATATTCGCTTTGTAATGTGCTAAGAGAGAGTAGTGACCTGTCCAGGACTCACGCTGTTTAAATGGGGGTATTAAAAGTGGTGAATTGAGATCTGGACTGAAAAAGCTCCGTTTACAAAAGGTGTGTTTGTTCCCAGAAGAGATTTTCCCACCTCGACGCCCCGCGTAGTGAAACTCTCATAGTGAGATCTGGAAAAAAAAAGTCATCAGATCGTCAAAAGTCCTCGAAAAGTGAGGAATGGCTCTTTAATGGTTTTATCTTTTAAAAAAAAAATCAAGAAGGGCGAGTCCTTGTTTTGAACAATGAATGGCTGGATTATTTTCAAAGCAACGTTCAACACAAGCACTTTAAAAAATAACGCCAAAAATCTCGACCAGGGGATGCTCAGACCTGGGGCGTTTCCTTTTAACACCTCTCACCAATTTTTTGGAGGATGGGAGTCAAGCCTGAAAGCAGAACCGTTTATCTCTTCAGTTTCAAATAATGTTCTTTAATTTTACATTCTGCCGTTCAAGTCACTCCTGCCGGAAGGCATGTCCTGCACAGCTTACTCGAGAGCAAACGTTGTTGAATCCACTGAGCTCTGAAGCATAGCTGCCAAGTTTTCCCTTTTCTCGCGAGGAAGCCTATTCAGCATAAGGGAAAATCCCTGGGAAAAAAGGGATAACTTGGCAGCTATGCTCTGAAGGGGTTGGCTTCCGAGTAAATAAGCACAGGATCGATCTGCGCATCTTATACAAAGCGCGCGCCCCTCGATACCCTCTGGCTTGTAGCTCCAAACAAGTACCGGTAGGTCTCCACGGCCAAGTTGCTTCGCGTCCAGTTTCAGAATCCAGCTTCGGAAGTTGAGAACTTTAAATAACAATAAGGATAATAATTTTTAAGGAATCTTCTTCTCCCTTGGGAGAAGGAAAAGGAAGAAGACGGGAGGCGCTCTCCTCAGCTCCTTCGGGGGAGTTCTCTCCGCTCCGGCCGTGATCCGCTTTGAAGCCGTTTCTCTTTTCCCAGGCCTAACTCGCTCTCTAGGAAGGGAGAAAGAAAATGACCCGATGAAGAAGACTGTCTTTGGCGGGGGCGCCGCCTTCATCCACGCCGAGCAACCAGAAGGACCTGCCCGGAGGAGGGAGGGGACGGAGGGCCGCGATGACATCCTAATGAAATCAGCTCGGAATCCATTACACGAGAGGATTAGCTAATTACCAGATCAGAGAGACGGAGAGGAAAAATAAATAAATATGCCTTTAAGTAACCGAAAGTAATTATAACCCCATTGTTGACGCTAACGATTAATAATTGATCGGATGTACTACACAATGAAATGTCAGTTTATTCTCCTTGGCTATATGGCTATTTCTTTTAAGGAAACGAAGCGGAGGTGGGTGGGTGGGAGGATTCCCTGTCAATAGGATCACAAACATTTTCCTTGGCATATGGAACTTGGTTTCAGGTGAGGGTCTCTCTCGCTCTGGGGAACTGAAAAGCTGGGTGCCCCCCTAGGCCCGTGGCCATCCAGACGGGGCTGGATTGCAGCTCCCATCGCCTCTGACCATTGGTGATGCTGGCTCAGACTGATGGGAGCTGGAGCCAAGGACAGCTGGAGGGTCACACTTTAGCCACCGGGCCGGGCAGGTATTCTGACTTTTGTTATTAGATTTAGCGCCTTATTTAACGGGAAGTTAAGACGCAAGGCTCGCCTTTAGCCCTGGAGAGATAATTCGGTAACCTTCGCTCGTGCACAAATACACACAGACGCCTTTAAAAAGGGAGAGAGCTGTACTGCCACGTCTCTTAGGAAACTGTTTCTTTAAATCAGGAGAGTTCCTGTCATTTGTTCGGTTTCTGTTTAATATACAAGCCTTCCCCCGATTGGAGGCCTTACAGGGAGACTGGGGCGCGCTGGTTCAGCTGCCCCCACCCCCACCCCCAGCAGCTGCCTGCAAATGAAGGGTTGGTGAGGGGGTGGGCAGAATTTGGGCCTGTTAGATGAAGCAGGTAGCTCACGGCGCACAATATATATAATAAAATATCTCCTATATAGCACCCAACACCGCTCAAATCCTCGTGGGATGGTTCTCTTCACCTTCGTCTCAAGGGCAAAGTTCCCATAGATTTGAATGGCGGTTAGGGTGCAGTTGCGTCACTGAGAAGTGCATACCGTTGGAGAGCAACGATCCGAGGGGGGGCGGTTTTGCTTTCTGTCGGGCACGTAGCCACCCCCACCCCCCACTCCTGGCACATCTGCTTTAGCCTTAAGGGGGGAGACGATGCAAAATAATGAAGAGCGCGCATGGCGAGGCTTCAAAACAGAGAAAAGCTTCCAAGCTTCGAGAATGCCATTGCTTTGATTTATTTTATTATTTTTAACCGCGGGGTTGTGCGGGCGCGTCTTGACGTTATGTGCGCATTTTGTTCCGTCAGAGGAGTTCCGTCAGATGAGTAGCTCTAAAGGTGTTTCCTAATTCTTGCCTCGCTTTCCTGTTTCCTATTTCAGAATCTGATTCTGATTCTTCTCCTGTTTCGCTCCAGTTCCTCGCTTCCTTCTCCCCGCCGCCAGCTCCTCGTGGGGACGGCGGAAGCGTGCATTCAATACTCCCCACCCGCCCAAAATAAATTACGTGTTCATTCAGCGAGCATCCTTCGATAGGATGGCGAAAGTGTGGGCAGATAGGTAGCCCCTTCCTTTGCATGTTTACTCGGAAATAAGTCCCACTTGGTGCAGCGGGACTTACTCCCGGGTAAGTGTACATAAGATTGCAGCCTTAATCCTTATTGTTAATAAGCAGCAAAGCCTTGAGCTGTTAATTGGATTTCGGCTTCACTTTTCTGACGCCCGGCTATTAGCTGTGACGTTTCTCATGTATTTGTTAAGGACTTGTGTTCCGCTTTGTGCTTGGCTCAGCGCAGCCGAAGAGGAACGCCCCCACTCCAGTTTAGGGATCCCTCCCCACCCCCAGAGGCGAAAAGCCCTGGTAGCCTGCAGTCTCTCTCTCCCTCCCCCCCCCCTCTCTCTGCGAGGTTGAGGCATGGCTGGGAAATGAAGAGGCGACACCGATTTAACCTCCTGCGACGGCTGGCCTTGCATGCTGCTAACAATTGCATCTCTGAAAATCCCCAGCGGTGCGATCCACCAGCTTTCAAAGCTGATATCATTGGCGTTTGCAAACTTATCGGTTTGCACATTCACTAGAAACAACCCCATTGGACTTCGCGTTTGCGTAAACGCGCGCAAGGTCAAGTGTCTGCGAGTCCCATTGAACTGAATGGCAGTCTATCCTCCAGTAAACGAGCGGACAGGTTTACGTGCGAGAAGCCCCAGATACGGCAAAGGCTCCCTCGCGTGCCAGGGGTTTCATGGCTACAAACCTCTTGCTGGTGCGCGCGGCTGCCTGTACACCAGACATTTACAGCGCATTTAAAGCACACGCGCCCCAAGAACCCAGGGAGCTGTAGTTTGCCCTTCGCAAAAAAGCCCAGCACCCTGAATAGACTACAGTTCACAGAATTCTTGGGGAGGGGGCATGCGCTTTGAATGCACGGCGTGTACGCAGCCCTGGGTACAGACGTTGAATTTAGCTTTGCCCCTGCAATCGTGAGCTTGCCCGCGGGAGCAAATCCCTCTCGGTCTCCTTTGAAATAAACAAGCAAGTCAACACAAAGCAAACAAACAAGCAAACAACGTCTGACCAAGGAAGTGAAAGGCGAGCAGAGGAAGACGCGTCCTGCCCCTCGCCAGTTCTTGCCCCCGCCCGCCTCACTGCAGGCAAACAAGATCTCCCTTCTTGCCAGCAACTGCTGACATTTGAAGGCAGAAAAGGAAGGAGCAGTACAGGGATGGGGCGAGGGGTGTGTGTTATATCATATCTCCCCCTTACTGGACCGCAGCTAGCCCAGTCTGACCCTTTCTCCGAGTCCTGATGATGTAAGGCGTGTGTGTGTGTGGACCTTTCCTGCCAGGCAAGGTCGCATTTCGCGAAGCAAAGGCTACCTCGACTGCTACAGTTTCATGCAAGCACATTAAGAGGAGCCGGGTTGGATCAGGCCAATGCTTGCGCGCAAGTAGGAAGCGCAAACTGAAAACTGGTCGAGTTGGAAAAGTTGGGCAGGGTCGCAGAGAGAGAAACAGGAGGGGAAATGTTTGTTTGGGTTTTGAATCTGTTGCTGATAGTAGTAGTAGTAGTAGTAGTAGTAGTAATAATAATAATAATAATAATAATAATAATAATAATAATAATAATAATATTCCAAGGAAGGGGACTCAATGGGTTTTCAATAGCTTGTGCACCACCAAGAACAGCAAGCCGGTATTTGCTCGATTACCTTTTGGGTTTACATTACTCTGTTTCTGTTGTTTACTCTTCAGTAGGTATGGCAGTTTAGCCTCTCGTTTCGTGTTTTGTTTTGTTTTTTTGCGTAGAATTCAGCTGGAAGCTCTCCTGCACAAGCTTCAATTTCGTAATGTTCGAGCAAGACCTTGCAGAGGAGCTTTAAGTGGCGCCAAACTTCCTCTTAAATGAAGGGGGCATGCGCAAGATTTTATTCGCGTTCAGCCAATGAGGGCTTCCCGTTCATTTATACCTTTTAATATCTAACGCGATAGCGTTTCAGCTCATCACAGCTTGCGCAGGAGAACTTCCCGATGGATGCACCTTAATTGCTATTTAATAAATCGGTTTGATTTGGGCGAGGTGGTGGGGACTGAATCCATTGCAAAGAGATAGTAATTCACATCTCTCTCTCTCTCTCTCTCTCTCTCTCTCTCTCTCTCTCTCTCTCTCTCTCTCTCTCTCTCTCTCTCTGTGTGTGTGTGTGTGTGTGTGAAGTAGATTATACCAAAACCGTTGGATGTGACAGGCAAAGAGGGAAATGTTTCAAAGCCAGCTGCCCAAAGTCTTTCGACTTTTCCTTCCAGAAAAGAAATCCCAGGTCTAAATTCTAGCAAGGGGTGAGTAAATTATGGAAATCTTAGATAATTCTTCGGGCGTATAAACATCAAAGGAGAGTCGTTAGCTTTCCTAATCTCTGCCACAGAATGGATTTTCAAAATAAAATAAAATATAGAACCAACTGAAATGTACATGTTATCCAACAGAGAACCTGGTGTATAATAAGGCGAAGAAGGGAGGGAGGAGAGAGAGAGAGAGAGAGAGAGAGAGAGAGAGAGAGAGAGAGAGAGAGAGAGAGAGAGAGAGAGAGAGAGAGAGAATATGCACGCTATGGGAGGAGGAACCTCCCATTCAAAGGTCGCAGTGAAAGGGAGCGCGGGATAATTTTACACTTTTCTCCTTTAGAATAATAATCTGACAGATACGATGGAAATGTTGGCATCTATATCGCCCATCTGCCCGAAGGCACTATATTCCCTCAAAGAGCTTTAGCCTGCAAAAATATATATCACATATAAAAATTACGCGGAGTAGTATTTAAATACAAAATTGTATTAAACCCACAAGTTACCGTTATAAAGCCAAAACACAACAAATTCCACAGCTTCATTTGAAGCCTGCTGCGGCCAGGGATAGAAATATCAGCCAGTTGCTGAGAGCACCATTCGCCAGGGAAGTTCTCCTGCGCACGCCCCATCGAAATGAACGGGGCGTGGGCAAGAGTACTCGCGGGGAAACCTAAAGGAAAAGCGTGGTTCGTTTCAAGTGAGGCTTGCACAGGAGAACTGCCCCCTGCCCTCGACTGATCCTCTTAACATTCTGCACTGAGAAATTTGAAATGCCACATATAAAGTATCTCATAATCATAACTAAAGAAATCAAAAGTATAGATGGGAAGATTTTTTTTTTTAGATAAATGAGGCAGGCAAACAGATTTGGTTTATGTCAGTTTTGCTGCAAAGAAGAAACACCTTAGGAATGGGTTGGAAGTCTACACCGACTTGGGAATAGCTCTGGGGGTGGGAGAGGGGGAGGCCTGAATCACTCAGATAAATAGACCCCATGATTGCTGGAGCAACATCCAAAACTGTGCTAAATTATTATCCCAAAATATTTACTTTGAACTCAGTTCTGGTGACATCAGTGAAAACTTCAACGGGTGATTTTAGGGTTGCAATGTAGTGAATGAATATTTTAAAATTATTATTATTATTAAATGTTGCTTTCTACACACACACACAGAGAGAGAGAGACACAGACAGACACAGACAGACAGACAAGGCAGCCACCGGCCCAAGAGAGCTGTCTGTTGGTTAGGCTACTTTGTGTACTTAGGGGGAAGGTGATTATGACGATGTTGTTGTTGTTGATGATGATGATAACCAAATACATTCCGGTAACAACATAAGCTGTAGGTAACCGTCTGTAATTACACCACAGACATGCACACAGATTCCACTCTTTATCCAGTTAACATTCCCCAGGCCGAACCCTGAAGTATCTAAGATCACTTTCAAATGCCCTTTCTAACAAGCCCCTGAGCAGGAGGCCACTAATTTTCAGCGAACAAAAAGCCACTGGAGAGAGCCCCGTTTGTCAATATCAACTGGTCGAGCAATTTCCCATCTTCAGACACATCGGCCTATCTGAGCTGGCAGATGTTTAGACAAGATTTTATAAATTGTTCAATATCAGCCCGTAATGAACCCCAACTGACCGTTCCAAAGCAGCTAAAAGCACCCAGGATCTCCCCTGCTGGGATCTAATAATGCTCTCACGCTGGAACATTATTAATCATGGAATAAAATAGATGAGCCTCTTGAAAAATAAGTGTATGATTGATTAAAGGGCAATCTAAGAAGCTATTATTCTTGTTTTATAACCGTAAGTTATATTCACTCAATTTATCTTTGAGGGAGAAAATAAATGGTTGTTTGTCTCCTTATTGAAATTATATTATAAGGGAATTCTCATTATTTGTTTGGGGGGGGATTGAAGTGATGGTTTAGCTATTTTTTAAACCTAATGGTGAATCTCATAAGTGATTACCACATTATTGTTATATATTTTTATAGGGGGTGGGATAGTTTTCTATTTTTTTTTTACTTTCAAGTGCTTTGTATCTCTTGATAAAAATGAAACACAAATCTTCACTTATGGTGCAAGTAAATATGGCATTTTGAATTAAGAATGCTATCACTAAATACAACAGGATGTACAATAGTAATCTTTTTTAAAAATGTAAATTGTATATAGTCCAGTGCAACAGATTCACGCTGAAGGTTTTTATTGTCCTGCAATATATATGTTCAACAGGTTTAATTAGCCACATTGCTAAATATATTTTAAATATTTAAGAAGTTACCTTAGGCAACTGTAACAGTGATATTTTATAAATTATCATGAATTACAAAAAAGATAAATACTAAAAATGAACAAAAAAAGGCCACCACCTTATTGTAGACTAATCTGTTTTTATTTACAATTAAAGATATAAATTAGTAAAGAATTCTCGTTAAACAACGAGAGATTGTATAACCATCAATGTCTCAAATAAAAACCAGGCATAATTTATTTACAAAAGAGTTGGGATTCCGTTGCAATACAACTTGCATAAATTACTAGAAGCTCTTATATCATTACAAAAATAAATATCAAATTTGTTTCCACTTTGTAAGTACTCAAGTTCTTCAGTCATGGTTTCTTTAATTAATTGCTACTGTATGTATCTTTTACAAAGTGTTTGTACAATAAATCCTATCACACCTACAGAATATAGATATATATAGATATATATATATATACCGTGGCAATAAGCTGATCAATTCGAGATATCCTGAGAAAAAACAGATTTGCTTCTTTCTTTCATTCATTCTTTCCTTTTAAGTCACATATACATTGGGGAGAACTAGACTATACCAGTAAACTCACATAATGTCCAGTAAAATTCTGGTTTAACAATTAGAGAGAGTCTGTAGATTTAATAGTGCTCTGTGGTCTTCTTTTATACAGTGGCACAAGATGTGATCCGGATTTAGAATTTTGTTAGAGATAGAGATAGATTAGCTTGGGGAGAGATGATGGCTTGTTGACTTTTCTCAAAGCAATTGTGACACCTACCTGTGGACCAAGGAAAACACCAGATCATCCACAATCTTTCAGTTACACGCAGAGTGTTAAAAATGGAAGGAAAACTAAAACGCTTTTTCTTTTCTTTTCAGCATAGGAGGATTAAGGCTTGGGTTCTGTTCTGCTTTTTTTTTCCTGTAGGGGTGGGAAATGGTTGGCCACAAGATATTCTTTAATCCTAACTGTAGCAGCGATTTGGAAATAAATGGGGAAACAGAGGCAATTCATGCAGACACTATGTTCTTCTTGGAAGCCAGCCAGGACTCATCTCATTTTCCTTCTTTGCTGTTTGAAATGTATATAAGCATGCTAAATAAAACCACTCTTTATTTTGATTCACAACTATTAGAATTGCATGTTTATAAAGATGCCTTAAGGTGCATGTGAGCAGGGAAATCTTCTGTATAGCACCCAAAGCACTGAATCAGTGCAATCATGATCTTTTATTTGGCGTGCTGATATACATTTCAAATAGTACAGAGGGACAATGAGATGAATTCTGGCTGGCTTCCAAGGGGAACACACAACTATCCGCCCATATATTTTGACAGGGCCTTGTGTAGGAGGAATTCCCAGTCTATTGCAGCTTCAATTTGCCAATAATAATTTGGGAAAATTTTTAAAAAAATACTGCGATTTAAATATTTATTGAAAATACACAACTTTCATTTTTTTAAAAAAAGTGGGAGGCATGTGTGAAACAATTGAACTGATTTCTCCAACAACAACAAAAAGGAAGGGTGAAAATGCAATAGGCTTTTCTTTGTAATAATGCTCTTTTGGTAATGGAGCAAGAAATTAACATTAAGCAAATTTGCAGGCTGAGCAATATGTTTCTGGAGTTGATGCCAAATGATCCTCCTAAGCGGTGTAACAGAATAGAAGGAGAAAGAAGGAGAAAAGGAACTGGTCTCACTTACTTGCCTGGCTGCTGTGTGATTGCACTTCTATAGGTATGGTTGTATTCCTACTGTGCACACTTCAGTGGGGTCTGTCAAAATAGAAGCGTCAGTTAGTCACAGGACACAGCTGGCTAACTAGATTATACACTCTGGGCATGGCCTAGCTCCCTCTTGCACAAAACCCCAGCACAGCCCTTGGAAGGCCTTTCCTTGAGCTGGCATTTCTCAGAGGATCTGGGAGTTAACTCGTTCGAAGGCCAGAATTCTTAATTACTTGTTTTAAATTTAGCATAACTTGTAGTAATGTCTCAGACCGATAATGGAACTTTGAAGGAGACAGACAATGGAAGCTGCAATCCTAAAAAGCATTGCCTTTAGATTCGGTCCCATTCTACTCAGTAAGGGGGGGGTTACTTCTGAGTAAATATGGTTAGGCACAAGCTATCAGACTTCTCTCTGCTACACACGGTACCGTTTTTCCTCTCTCTCCAAAGCCTGAAAATGTTCTCTCTTTTTTTTTTTTGCTTGGGAATACTGCCAAAACAATATTCTCCCTTGCTATTATTTCTCCCCCCTTAGCAACAAAAACAACGAATAAACTTTCTGCAAATATTTTCAGATTATATACAATTCAAGGAGTTAAGACTTTTTAGTGATTTTTAGAGGCTTTTGAATTACACGGAGCAATTTATATACATTATGTTCCTAATCACAGTCATAATTGGAAGGCAAATCTCAGCGTTTTCTGTTAGATCCTCTTCTTCAGAGGCCTGACCACAGCTTCCGGCTGCAATCCCACACAAAAGGGCTGCTTTGACGACGACGACAACGACAACAACAACAACAACAACAACAACAACAACAACAACAACAACAACAACAACAACATTAAAAATCTATGGAATTCCAAGCAGAAGATCTGTGACCTGGATTGCAGTTTCGAAAAAGAGTTTTGTACCTGGACTGTCAGACTCCACCATTGCCTTCTTGCTTGTCGCACCCACCTTATTGTGATTTGTTTTTTAAAAGGGGGGGGGTAAATTTACGCCCCACATTATCCCTTAGTAGAAAAGAAAACCTAGCCAGGAAACACCTACCTTTTTTGGAGTCTGGATTGGAAGGCTTGTAATGTTGTTCTAGGTGGCTCGCGATGGTTTTCAAAGAGTTCTCCGAGCCCTGCTTGTGCGCGGAGCTGCCGCCTCCACCGCCGCTGCTTAAGACCGTCTGACTTAGCCCCTCGCTGGAGGCCACTGCCGCCGAGTTGTACCTCAGGATGCCCTGACCCTGGAGGGCGTTGAAGTTCCCATAGTTTGTGTAGTTGCTATAAAAAGGCGACGTGTAATAAATATGCCTCCCCAGGAGAGAGGAGGGCGAGTAGGCAGCGTTGTGCGGGGTGGAAGACGGCGGCACCGACGGCTGGCAGCTCTGGCCCAGGTTGTGCGGGTGGTGAGGGTGGTGGTGGTGGTGCTGAGGGTGCTGAGGGTGCTTAAGGTCCGAGGTGGCGATTTCCGCCAGCGACCACAGCTTGGGCTTGCTCGCCGGCGTGGTTTGCGAAGCAGCTGTCGGGGCCATACGGGCGTCCAAAGCGGCTTTGTTGGCGTTGCGCGCGGAGTCCTCGGCATGCGGGTGACCCAGCAGAGGGGCTTCGACCCCGGTGAGAGGGGAGGAGGTGACGGGCTTGGCGGGAAGACCCCTGTCCGCCGCCTCCTCCTCGTCGTCGTCCTCCTCCTCGTCGTCGTCCTCCTCCTCAACGTCGTCCTCGTCCTCGTCGATCTCCTCGTACTTGTCCTTGCACTCCGAGCCGGACTCGCAGAGCGGGTCCCCGGCGCCGCAAGGGGCCTTCTCGCCGTCCGATTCGGCCGAGCAGGAGTGGTCGGTGAGCGAGTCCACCTGCAAGCTGATCCCTGCGGCAGAGAACCAGGGGAACCGTCAAGGAAACCCGGCGGGGGCACCAACGGCGGGGGCAGCAGCGGGAGGAGGAGAGCGCAGCACCCCGTCTCCTAAACCTCCCGCTCCCCGCCACCCCCAAAACAGGTGGCAAACAATCGGAGCACCCCCTGCTCCCCACCCCCTTCCCCAGAGATGGTCTCCCCGAGGGACCTGCGAACTCCCCTCGGATCCATAGGCCTCTTCCACGACAGGTGGATGGACGGGCAGGCCGTGGGTTCAGGTGCCGGCATAAGGCACAAGCTTGAGCATAGGAGCCAACTCCTAGGGGCCAAGGTCCTTTCGAACCCCAATTAAAATATTTGAGTAGGCTTGGCCCGCCCAAAAATGATGGGCATTGCCATTCAAATGGTGTACGTGCCACGCTACTTGTGATCGGTTATGTGGGGCAGGGCTTACTTGCCCCCCCCAAAACCCACATTTTATTGAGAAGCAGGCCTTCAGCCTCCTCTGCTCCCGCGTCCTGTGCTCCTACTACAAATAATCCTCCTCCTCATCTCCTTTCCAAAGCCGCTGCAAGAACTGCCCTAGACAATGTCCCAAAAGCGCTTTGAAGGCTTGAGATGCGTTATGATCCTTCAAGCCCGTTTACTCGGAAGCGGGATAACTACCGCGGTTTACACGGCCTTTCCCGGGGGAAGCCCCTACACGGAAGCAAGCACCACTCCGTTCCGTGGCGCTTACTTCGCAAGGAATGGCGTTCCCCCTGTCTTTAAAGAGAAAGTGCAGCGGCTGCAGCGGAATCCCTGGGGATGAATGTGGAAGCGTCTGCAATGCAATGCGGGGAAGCTGCCCCTTCAGCCTGGAATAATCCCGCGCGCACACACATACACTTACCTCCGAGTAAGCCCCACTGAACTCCGAGGTAGACCTGCACAGGGTCGGGCTGCAGGGCTCCATGCAGGCCCATGATCTGCCTCCCTGCCCCACGAAACCAGCCTGTTCCTCCCTCACCTTCATCCTCGGCCGACGTCTCGTTGCTGTCGCGGCCTTTGTCCGACGGCGCCTCTTCCTTGCTGCGGATCCCGCCGCCGGCGTCGAGGTCCTCGTCCTCGTCCTCGCTCTTGTTGCGCGGCGCCCAGGTCATCTTGTTCTCCTTCTTGAGCCTCCTCCTGGCGTTGGCGAACCAGGTGGAGACCTGCGTGAGGGTCATCTTGGTGATGATGGCCAGCATGATCTTCTCGCCCTTGGTCGGGTAGGGGTTCTTGCGGTGTTCCTGCAGCCAGGCCTTCAGCGTGGCCGTGGCATCCCGCGTGGCGTTCTTTCGGTAAGCGGGGTCGTTCAGCTGGTAGGGGTAGGCTGGGCTACCGTAAGGGTGGTAGCTGATGGCCCCGCTCATGCCCGTCGCGTGGGCATCGTAAGGGGAGCCCTGCCAAGCACAAAAGCAAGGGCGTTAAGGCATTTCGGAAGAGCTGGCAGCCCCTAACTAGCAGGCAACGCCACGGGAGCGCCTGTTACATTTTACACTAATGTAATGCAATCACTCTAGTGAACAATGTTATTATTATTTCTTAATTGTAGTGCCGAGTACTCCTGCATTATTATTACTTAAGGAAAAAATAAAGTATCCAGAGGGCATTAGAATCCCTTCTTCTCTCTGAAAACTGCTGATGTCTTCGTCTTCGTTGCAGTTTATTGCAATTCAACGCAGACATTTTTATTTTCTCCCTCCAAAGGCCCTACAGGTAGTTTCTTAAAATGATAGCTTTCTACTTTTCCTCTCCCCTCTCCTCCTCCTCCTACGCCTCCACACATGGTTGCAACGATATTTCCTCTGTTGCCATACAGGATAGAGAGAGAAAGAGAGAGGGGAGAAAGAGAGAGAGAGAGAGACAACAAAGCCCCCCGCTTAGCAATTCACTTCGCTAATGCATTGCAAATCCAATTTGCAAACCAGAAGATATGCACCGTTTCGAATTGGTCAAATGCGATATAATTAGCATTTTAATTCGCCCTTTAAACGTTTAAATTGCGCTGATTTAAAGTCTGCATAATACGAGGGTGAGGAGAGAGAAGGGTGGGGGGGAGGAATTAGTTGAGCCAACTTGATAACTTTCGGAGTCGGTCCAGGAAACCAAGCTAAACACAGCGCTCCAAATGTACCTAATGTTCCTAAATAGCCCGGGAACAATAAGGCTTGGCAACTTGCGACTGCTTTTCTTCTGCCACGAGAAAGTCAAACAGAGGAGCGTTTGAGATCGGCTCCCATTATCCTAAATAAAGATCGCCAGGCTGGGAGAAAAGGGGGGGGGGAGGGAGAGACGACTCCAGCCAAAGGCGCTCGATCTGATATCTCTTGTGTAGTGAAACAAAACGAACCCTTTGCCCCACTTTCCCAGGACCAATTGGCTCCGCTAGCTTTAATCCTTCGTCGGTTTGCAATAGCTGCAAAAACACGCGCGATCGCCAGCACAAATGTGCTTGGAAGCAAGCGCGAGGAGGAAGTGGAAATCCGTCCGAAGAGGAGCCCTCTCTCTTCTCTCCCCCCCAACAATAAGTAAATAAAATAAAAATAAAAATAAACAACACCTTTAATTGAGTTTCAGCTTGGACTCCTTTCCATCGGTAGAAAGCCTCCCCCGCCCCGGTAAATCATATAAACAGGGAGAAAAGCGCTAAAGAGATAGAAGGAAAAAGTGGGGGAGGATACGAATGTCAGAAAATGAAAGTGAGTGAGGTGAAAAGAATAAAGGAAATAAATTGACAAGGGAAATAAGTGAGGGAGATGGATAGAAGAAAAGGAAAGGGGGAGGGAGGGAGGAATGAGAAGATGGATAAAGAAGCGAAGCAACGAAAGAGGGAAAAGCGAAGGAGGAAAGTCGAGAGAACCGGAGAGAGGCTGCCTCGGAGGAGGAGCGCTTCCGTGTGTGTGTCTAACGCGGGTTGCCCGGCGTGTCGGGCATGCTGCATCCCCACGACCCCCCCAACCTAGCCCGGGCAGCCCCGGCGCTGCGAACGGGGGAAGCGATGGAGGAGGATGAAGATGGAGGAGGAGGAGGAGGCGGCGGCAGCCGCTGGCGCCGGCGGTGGGCTGTCCGGTCCGTTACCCACCATGTAGGAGGGGAATCCCGTGGCCGGGTCTGTGGAGTACTGGAGCGGGCTGCTGAAGCCGGTGGCTGCCGCTTGGGCGGTGAAGGCGGCGGATCCGGGGTAAGGGCTGAACGCCGAGCCCGAAGACGACCTGGCCAGCTCTTCGCTCCGGGGCGCCGCCAGCGCCGACGCCCCGTAAGCCGGGCACGAGTAGAGCGCCAGCGAGCCCGGGGGCTGGTAGAGGTAGCCCTGAGGGTAGGACATGGCTGGCCCACGGGCAGCGGGCGAGCGCGAGGAAGGGGCCTGGGCTGAGGCGAGCGGAGGACGACTGCGGGCGCTTCAGCTACTGGCGCCGCCGCCGCTCGCTCGCTGCAGCCGCTGAGGAGCTCACAGCGTCCCCTCCATAGGCGGGAGGAGCGCGAGCCAAAAGGAGAGCTCAGCGCGAGGCTGAGGGAAAGCCTCTCGCACGTCCGGGGAGCGCGCGCGTGCTCGCCGCCTCGCGTGCCCGCCCGCGCTCCTGCTTTCCCACGCAGAAGTCACCCGCGGCTGCTGCAGGAGGAGGAGGCGGCGGGCATCTGGGCAAAAGGAGCGCGCGGGAAAATGGAGGCGGAGGAGCGGGAGGAGGCGTCTTCCCCAGCCCGGGCGGGGAAGGGGCGGCCGAGAAAAGCAGCCTCGACCGGGCTCCTCCAGGCAAGCAGCGGCCGCGACCGCCGGCCCCGGCGGCTCGTCTCGTCGGCGCGCTCGCGAGCCGCCCCCTGTGAGGCGAGCTTTCCCCCCGGCGCCCGGCGCGACTAGCTTTTGGCGCGGGCATAAGGGAATCTGTGAGGCGAGGAGTTTTGTGAGGAAAGGAGTTTCGCCGGGGCATTGGCAAGGCGAGCTGTCCGTCACGGCTGCTCATCTGCATACGGAGGAGGACACGCCCCTCGCCCGGCTTCTTACCCCCCCCCCCCACCGCAAACGGAGCCGAAGGAAGGAAGAACTTGGGCGGGACTCCCGACGAGCAAGAGAACATGGAATGAAGCCCCGCCCCTCGCGCTCTGCGCCTGAAGGGACGAGGGGAGAGAGCGCGCGGGGCCCGAGGATGGTGCGTTGTCGCTGCGGCTGAAGAAGCTGGCCGGCCGCCGAGCGGCCAAAGGCGTCCTTGTCTCGTGCTCCCCACCTCCTCCCGTCCGCCGGGCCTGGAGGTTATATAGCGTCACGTGGTCGCAGAATTGCGCAGAGGGAGGGAGGCCGGGAGGGCTCCGAGGTATTCCTTGCAGGCACGAGGCCCGGGCCTCGCCAACGGGCATGCGCGCCTTCCTGTTTCACACTAGCGCAGCCTCGGACGGATCATGCCTCTCCGTGCGTCAAGGAAGAGAGTTGCGATCCTATGCCCGATGGGTTCCGCGGGGATTCCGAAGAAACGCGCCCAGGGGAGGGCGGTTGAGGCGCTCGGGAAGCGCTTCGCAAGCCGCGATCTTAAAATCTGGGCAGCCTGGAGTCGGAAGGAAACCCCGAATGGCTCCGTGCGGACGCGGTCTGCCGCGTTGGCAGGATCGCGGCCTGAACTGGGACCGAGTGCCAAGTAAACGCGCAGAAAAGGGCCGGCTGTGTGGAATGTAAGGAGACGCGTTTAGGATCGAGCGGAGAGGGATCCCGCAGACCAGCAGAAGCCCCGCTTGGCACGAGAAAGCTGACTCCGGTGTGCTGGTTCGTTTTCGCTGAGTGGGGTGGGAGAGGACAAATTGGAGCAGGCCCATTTGCAGGTAGCAGCATCCCCGCCACCCCAGTGGAAAATAAAAACAAGGATTGTGCCATTATTCTCTCTACCACTCACCATTAAAGTGACATTTAATATATAAACCACTTGCTTAAAACACTCTCCCCAGTGTATTTTCCCCAGCTCTTAAGACCTCCGCACTTCTGGGTAGAGGGTCAAACGCACCAAGGTCCTTTTTCTCAGTAGGAAGCATTGTTGAAACCGCCGCCCCCCGCCGCCCAGTTAATTTCTTGAATACATTCAGGCCTTGGTTAATATCCTGTGGATGAAGAGCTTGCTTCAGATCCACTGGGGGAGGGATCCTTCTTTACTTGCCCTCCTTTCTGCATGGTCCAAAGTCCATCTGAAAGTGCTATAATCCACACTGCGCCTGGAGCGCCCGTCGAAAGGCCTTGCTATATATCCATTTTCTTACTGCAACCCTGCCTCCTCTACCCAAACAATTAAGATTTAGGGGACATGCTCTCGAGGCATTAACATTAGAGCCATGGTATGTAAAGCAAGAATGCTAATCGGATCCATAAATGATTCCGGGTAGGCAAAACAGAAACATCTGAAATGTGTCTGAGCGTATAAACCGCGTTGACGCGCTTCTGCCCAGTTTCCCAGATGGCGGTCTGATTCGGAGGTGGAATCTGTTTCGAAGCAACAACTTGCTGTCAGCAGGCGGGTGGGGGTGGGGTCAAGGTGTGTGGGGGTGGGGTGGGGGTGGGGTTCAAATTCAGCAGAAGGACACGTGGAATTAGAAGTGATCGCGGACACTATAGCTTGGTGGGAACTGAATCTATGCTCTTTGGAAGTGTAGAGAGTGACGACTGCGCTCTGTGGGCCAAGAGCCCAACTGAGGGTGCTAGAGACAGCCGCACGAATAGGTGGCTTCAGCAAGCAGGTCTTTTCCGCACCACCACCCATACCCATCGCAGTTCCCGCCAGTCAGCCCTGTGCCAACGTGCGCTTAGCCCTTATGCGCAAAAGAGGGAAATGTGCCTTGCGGACCCCTTTCTGTTCATTCATATATTTGGGCCGGTGGATGGAAATCCTGATCTCAGTTACCACTTTCTTCAAGCAGCCCCGAGTGGCTGAAAAGTCCGCCACAAGATGCGGGTACTGTATCTTTAGAGTAGAATTGCAAATAACCAGTAGCGGGTAATTCTAGAAATGCCAATGCGATGGCCCACGATTGGCTATTTCCTCCTCTAACTGGCAAGTGATTTGAAATCACTTCGAAATCCAGTTGGGGACTTACCTGCAGGGAAAGGGGTTTGGAGCAGAGGCGCCAACTGCCTCCTGTGTTTGGTACGGACTGTAGCCTAACACACGCCTCTCTCCCCCCCCCATCCTTCTTTCTCTCGAAGCAGCTGGCAATTTGGGAAGGCGAAATTAATTAGAACGTCAGCAAGCAAGCCCCCCCGAGATGACTTTCCTCCCCGTCAAATTCGGAGAAGCGACGAAACGTGGCTTCCCTCGAACCCCCCCCCCTTGAAATGTTAGAAGAGCCGCTTCCTTTTGCGGCGCTGGAGACCCGAGGAAAGGCGCGTTGGAAGGCGCGCACGGATTTCTCGCTCTAACCAGGGACACGCTTCTAGTTGGAAAGAGGCTATGGAGGAGATATCTCCACCCCCGTTATTGTTGCTTGTTTGCTGGGGTGCTTGTGCGTTAAACTGCTGGATGTTACAATTAGAAACAAGCGGGGGGGGGGGAATTGCGGGTACGCGCTAGTCAAAGTTGAGACTTCTCGCATTCATTCTTATTGCGTGGGCTCCAAAACGTCTGTTTCCCCCTCTTGCATGTAAGTGCCAAGGAGGCAGTGTGCTCTCTCGGGCCGGGGCTCGGTCTCACCCTGACCCATAGAGTCCATTACTTAGAATTAAGCCCCATTGATATCGGTGGGATTTACTTTCAGATAATGCGCTTGCGATAAGAGTCTTGCGCACGCAGTTCAGGATCCGGGAACGCAAATCCTCGGCATGTGCAGGATTTCCTCCAGAGTGGCTGTGTTAATAAATAAAATAAAATTACAACTGCGAGAAAAAAGACGAAGCGCAAAATATTATATCTATTATCTAATTTTTAAATATAGTCTTTCCACCTTTTGCTTTTCCTCCGAATATACAATGTTGCTTTTCATACAAAACAATAATAAAAAGAGGGACGGCTGAAGGGCGGGGGGAAAAGCGGCTCGTTTTCCAATAAGTGATTAATGAATAGCGCATTACCATTTCAAAAGGGGAGCCCTTGCTTTTGGGTCGATTTGCATAATTTTTGTATGGCTTCAAAAAAAGCAACACCACATTGCAGTCATGCATTTCCAAGAGCGAAACATAATACAGTCTGTGTGACAAAGAGATCCCTCCTAATTTGACACCGCCAAGGAACTATCCGGAGCGTTTAGCTAGAAATGGGACGTTTTGTAGGTTTCTGAAGGCTCGCTCGGCTTTTCTGCTGGAGTATGCCATGAAATGAGAACTCCTGGATCCCTCTCTCCAGCTCTCGACGCTTTGGGGGGATCGCTTGCTCCTGAATGGCTGACTCCCCCCTCCTCTGGACTCTCCGAGGTTTCCATTTCCCACTGCCCAACTACCGGTACTACCCCCCCCCCCCGCGCCTTTTCTCATTTCTTTTCAAAATCGCGCACCCCGCATTGTTACGCAGCAGGGCTGTCTTACGCGCGCTTATTACTGATAATAAATGAGCAATATGAAAACGCCTGCGTCGACGCTTCGCCGTTTCTAGGCGGATTCTTCTTGTTATTTGAATGCTTATTTATTAACGGAGCCTCCTTGGCCCTAAGTGTAAATCGCATCTGATTTAGCTGAATAACAACTTTTCTCTCAAGGTGCGGTTAACTATCGGCGAAGAAAGAGCAATCCATTATTTCTCGATAGAGGTCTGGAGTGGAAGTTTGTGTGTGTGTGAAGGGGTGTCATTTTCGGCTCTCCCCCCCCCCCCCCAGCCCATTCCATGTGACTGAAACTTTATTGCCACAGAAGGTGCATGGACAGGATCCTGCCCAGGATAAGGGCTTTTCAAATCCTCTTGATTTCGGGAAGGGGGCTTATTTAAACTATCTGCCACTGGGATCAATGGGATTTAACGATGCAAGCTCAGACGTGCTTAACGGGAAGACAGTCTCAGGGAAATCGATGCGA
This sequence comes from Zootoca vivipara, assembly GCF_965207765.1. Taxonomy (NCBI): domain Eukaryota; kingdom Metazoa; phylum Chordata; class Lepidosauria; order Squamata; family Lacertidae; genus Zootoca; species Zootoca vivipara. The sequence goes on along the minus strand of NC_142591.1, from coordinate 8,973,158 downwards.
CTTGCTTCTGAGCGACTGTGGCTTAAGAGTTCAGACTCCGAAAGTACTTGCGGTTGGGGGATCGGTCTGCCTGCTCTTTGAACTGGTGGTTCCACCCAACCAAGGAGCCCTCTGTCACATCCGATCCTCAATCCAGTTTGTGCGAAGTATAAGAGGGCTCCCTGGCACCAGAGTGCGCTGGTATCAGGGCAGCGGTTGCCAACGTGGCGCCCTTCAGTTGCTATTGGATTCTAACTCCCAGCCATCCCAATGATCAGGCAGGATGAGAGTTAACGAGAATTAATGAGAGTGAATCAGCATCTGGACTGCACCGCGTTAGCTGCCCCAGCAACAAACTACATTTCCAAGCGTCTTCATCGTGCAGTCCTGCCGTAAACGCATTTATTGACGAAAAGCGAATGTTACTTTTGAGCAAACGTAATCATAGGCACACTTGCCTGTGAGTAAAGTTCACTGAGCACAGTGCAGATTAACTCCGGGAAAGCACGGGAAGAGGTCAGTCTGCACGCACGGAATCCGCATTTATGCGCAGGTAAAGCCCCATCGGAATGAGAGGACCTGACTTTACAAACGATGGTCAGAGATGCGCTGCATAGCAAACTTACCTGGAAGGCTTTTCTCTGAATGGCAATTGCACTTACAAAAGATTTAGGTTTGGCCTATAATATAATCGGTGTAGCGACTGAGTGAAAAGAGGTGTCAGTCGGGATAGAGGGCAAGATTGATTCGGGTAAAGGTTTAAAGGCCTGATCTTGGAGGTATTCAAGATTGAAGAGCACAAAAGGATCAAGTATATGTTCATAGCATTTATTCGAGTTTATTTAAAATGCCTTACAATCATGGAACAGGTGCTCCTGAGAATGTGATCTGACATATAAGGGGAGGAGGGCAAGTGCTTCTTTGCGGGGTCTGTGTGGAGCCCCAGGATACAACGCGAAGTGCATTCACTAAGCACTCAATGCGTTTCCCACAACTGGAGTTCGGTAATCCTTCCAACAGCCTTGCAAGGTAGACATTTACACTGTGAAATCATTTGAAGTAGCCTCCAAAAGGATGCAGTCATGTCTAGCTTCGGGTTGTGGGTCTGTTGTTAGGAAAATAACTGGAGTTTGGGTGGATTGCAGGGATCCTAGTAATACTCACTTCATGCACACTTTATTTTAATGGAAGCTCAGGTGTTTCCCGTAATTTAGGGCTTGCTCACACAAGCATGTATGCACACAGCTTAAAAATGGTAGGCTTGGTGACTGGCAGCCAGCTGTGTCAACTTCAACAGGTAACACTAGTCCCTCGTGTGAATTCTGTGGTAGCATTTCCATGCACCCTAGTGCCCATCAGTTGACGATTTGCAAGTGTGAACAGGCTATACGGGGAGAGATAAATTTTAGGCACAACGTTTTCCAGTGCAGTTAGTTCAGGCATGCAGCATGCCAGTCGTCAAGAGAAATCCAGTGATGTAGACAGCCCCAGGTTGTTGAGATGCACGTGTGAACGAGACAACCAGTTTAAGTAGGCGGCAGCAATTGTCTATACTGTAAATGTAGCGGAGCTTACCTTGGGTTTTGTGCCTTCGGGGTCGCCTGTTTCCCCAGGAATTTGTGGGTGGCTGTGTGTGAGCACTGACGCCCTCGGGCATCGGCTGAATTGGTACGTTGAGGAATTTGCTTTCAAAGGTTTGATCGGTCTGGAAAACAACTGGCCAACGGAGCCTCCAATTCCAAAAGGAAACCGGTGAAAGAATTCGGAGGGCGGAATTTTGGGGAGGGCTTTGGCTCTGGCGGTAACTTGACGCATGGGAGGCGAGGGACAGGCGACTTCAATGTTGATCGGATAAAAAGAGGCGCTCCGAGGACGAAGCCCAGGGGAGGCCTGGGAGGGTACAGGTTGGCCTGATTCTGGCTTTCCAGGCCTCCGAGACCCAGCCAGGCTGGCAACCAGCCACAAAGCTTCCCAGTGCCCGCATTGGCCCTCTTAAGCTTCGAGCAGGCCCTCAATTCTAGATCCCACCAACTAACTACGGACCCTGAACTTTATTAAAACCCCAAGCTCAGATAGACTGCTCCTGCTCCAGCGTCGTAGTCGAGCAAAACAAACGCGGAAAATACCACCCGGTTGCTGCTCTCCAGTGACATACTTCTGGATCCCCTCGCTCTCTCCCTGCTCCAGCATCCCCTCTCCCCGTACTCCCAGGGGTACTTAGTGAGTGGATGCATTTGGCTGCGTTGGGCTTAAGCACGGGGGACTAAGTTGCATTGTGCTGGGCACACTGCCCTTTCCAAGCCTCTGCGCGAGCGAGAGCCTGCCTTTTTATCTACCATCGTAAAAGCCGGCTAAGGTTTGGTGGGGGTGGGGGGGATAATATGGCTGGACATTATTGGACAAACTGCCAGATATTCCAGGAACTCAATGGACCTTACCCCCGAGTAAGGCAGCAATCCTATATCCATTTATCTGGAAGGTTCAGAACATTAAGAACTCAGCTAGGTGCAGTCCGATCCTATGAACATTCCTTGGACGGGAAAAAACCCTAGTGGGTTTGATGGGTTTTATTCACTCCCAGATTAAAAACCACTATCATCCCTATGGGCCCTATGGAACTCCATGGGATTTACTTGTGAGTGGGCGTATATAGGATTGCAGAGTTAAACGAGCAAATGAGCACAGCATTGCGACCAGAAACCGGCACCCCCCCCCAAGCAGTCCCAAGAAGCTCGGAAACAGCGCAAGAAGCCTTTCTCCTCAGCGGAGGGGGTGCGCCATCTCGGAACGTGGGGGCTCGATTTAGTGATCATGGCCACAAGTTTTGGTTCATGCGTGGAAACCCTAGCATCAAGAGTCACAGCAGAACTCGTGGGAGCGAATTCCACAGAGGCGTTAGACTCTGCTCTGTGTGAACGAGCTTCCTCCTGTCTTCCATAGTACCGATGATCGATCTGTTTCATCCGGTGGCTCTCAACTAATTTCAGGGCGGGCAAAGATCGGATCGGGACTGTAAGTGGTTCTTCCTCATTGAGAGAAGAAACCCCCGCCCCCAACCTCCAAATCTGGCTTCTGCTTCTGAGCCAAACTTTGCTGGTTCAATTCCACTTCACCGCTTTTCATTCTTTTTCTTCTACATTAGTTAAAAGTGAGATATTGTCGTCACCTTCCAGGACTTTCACGCCCCTTCTCAATCTTGATAAGCTAATTCGACCCTGTGTCAGAAATCTTTCTCTCTCTCAGCTCCCCAACCCCAAAGACCCACCCCCAAAAGTATAGTTCAATCCGGGTAGGCTAAGATCGCCGGAGGAGTGAACTGAACAGATGAAAGATCAAATTTAAAGTAATAATAACCCAGAGGAAACTCGGAATCCCTATTGATTTAAATGAGGAACACGTGTTTAGCTCTTTGCACAGGAATCAACGAGGACATGAAACGGACTCAGAATTGGCTGGGTCGTACCCAAAGCCCCTGTCTTCCCTTCCCTTCCTCCCCTTTAGAAAGTGGATGAGACATCATTCTGGATGATCTCGAGAAACCAGTCCCATTTTCGGCTTAATATAAACAATAGAAATCCCACAGCCTCAGAATCAAAGACTGGAATCACCTATAAAGCAATGGAAAGCGGTGTTGGAAGTAATGGAAGGCGAAAGAACTTCTAAACCTCACAAATAGACGTGGATGCCCGCCTTAGCAAGTGTCCATAGGATCGCAGAACTAAGCACTGCCCTGACCTTCCCGTCGTGGCCTTTGAAGCGCTTGAATGTAGCTGAATCGCGCGCGCGGTTCCTTTTGCAGCAGGAGAAAGAAAACTGTATCAGAACAGCGATTCCAAACTTGCAAGGTCAGCGCGGAAATCCCAAGCAGAGGAAACATTCTTTCCCCAGGAGTGCTTGAATAGGAAAAGTTGTTGCTGCTGTTGCTTGTTATTGTAACAGCAACAACAGCAGCAACAACAACTGGGGCGGTGTGCATGTGTGGTATCTTGTAGGGATTTAATCTACCTTGATAAATTTGCAAAACAGTTACTACTTTTAAAAAAATGTCTTAGAGACCGCAGCTTGACCTCATCATTTGCTTTTTGTTTTATCTTTTTGTCACTTTGGAAAGAAAGGCACTAGAAAGACAATCTCTCGGAAACTTTCCCCAGTAACTAGCGGCGTTCGGTAGGCAAGGAATATGGAGGGCGCCTTCTCTCGTTCATGGGAGGAAGTTCAAGTCTTCTCACTTTTGTTGTGCTGCATTCGAGCGTGCAATCGTTCGTTTCCCCCCCCCCTCTCTTTCTGGGCCGCACCGCCTCTTTTCTGCTGCGCGTAAAAGCCAGCTGGACGCCCCTCTCAGAAAAAGAAAAGAAAGCCCGATTTCTGAACTGGGTACTCAGCTGAGTCGTGGCAAAGAGGAAGAGCGGGGACTTTCCCCTTCCTCGGGCGGTGGAGCTCCTGAGCATTTGCTGGCGGAGAGAATCGACGAGAACCAGGGCGTTGAAAGTGGAGCTGCGGAAGCGCCGGGTTCTGCGGTCAGGATGAGAGACCCGGAATTGACAGTGGTGCTTCCTCCCCAGCCGACCGGTTTTATTACCGCTCTTAACACTAGAGAGCACCTGATCACCTGCTTTGTGCCTTTTCCGCAGCAGGCGCGCATTCGGGGGGCGCAGAACTCGCCTGTGCGCTCGCTTCGCCAAGCCAGGGAGTGACGGCCGCCGATTTGGCGATAGGCATGGGATTATTATTATTAGCACCAAAAACACCGAGGGGGAGATGCCTCAAAAGGGTCATTGCACCCCATCAAAAGAGTCTCTAGATGGAACCTAAAGTTCGTTCAAGGTGACTTCACCAAAAGCAGCGTTAGCCTGGTGTTTCCCAAACTGCTGATTCCTCCGGCCAGGGACTGCCGTCCATGAGACAAGGTGAGGTAACCACCTCAGGAGGCATGTTCCACAGGGGCAGCAGATCTGACCTCCAAGGAATGCTTCACTGCTGCTGCCACTGCTGCATGCTCCTTTGAGGCTGGATGTGCCTCCCGCTCAGCAGCGCCCCCTAATGCCAGCTCCACAGCAGCCTCTCAGGCTGATCTCCTCCCATCTTGTTCCTGATGTAGATCTTTGTTCCCATTGTTTCCCCTTCTTCCCTGACTGGGTGGGGTGGGGGTGGGACGGGACACCGTTTTGTGGTTTGCTCCAGGTGTCAGAATTATTATTATTAATTAATTAAATTTATATACCACCCTTCTTCATAAGATCTCAGGGCACTTCACAGAATAAGATGTCTTGGGCCCTGCCACAGGTGTACTCCAGCCCTTCGCTTCATGGATTTTTAAAATGCTCACTTCATTTTCCAAAGTTTTACTTTTGAACCTTTCAAGTGCATGGCTTCTCAGCAAAATCCCGGGAGCTGTAGTTTCTTAAAGGTGCTAGGAATTGTAGCTCAGTGATGATTCTTGGGAGGAGCCATGTGCTTTAAGAGTATGGTGTGTGCGCTGCCTTGGATAGAGTAGGAATAAGAATATAGTCACTTCCTTGGGTTTTTTGCACAAGTCACTGCTCTGACTGTGCTTCCGCCAAGGGCATGTAATTCTGTGCTGTCTCTACATCTGATTAAATGACCCAATATCACTTTGATGCAGGGATGGGGCAGAAATACATATCCTATGGCAGTGACGGATGCTGCTGTTGCAGGCTGGGTCTCTGTTCAGTGCTCAGGGGTGCCAACTTGAATGAAAGATTGTGGGGGCCTACGTAAGCCCCACCCACACAATCAATTACACGATGCAGTGCACACACACACCATTTGAATGGGAATGTCCATCAACTTTGTGGGGCCTCAGCCTCCTCAAATATTTTATTGGCCCCTAGGAGCTGGCTGCTATGTCACTACTCCTGGGTGATGAGGAATCTGTAGCTCTCTGGATGTTTTGGGATGCCAACTCCCATCAGTCTCAGCCAGCATGCTGAAGGGTCATGGGATTCAGTACTCCAGCTTTGATCTTTTTCTCCCTTTCCACTTCTGTAAGATGATTCCAGGAATGCTCATAGATGCTCATCAATAAAAATAAATAAATTTATTTACTTGGTTTTTCAGATTACAATTTTACAGTCACATACCCAACATACAACATAGAAACAAGATTCTGAAGAATCTCCTGGACTTCCCTCCTCCCTTTTGTGGGTCCTTATTGTTAATCATTTCCTCCTGCATCTTTTATAATAATCCAAATCTTTTATCTATCCATTGTGTCCAAAACTCACCATTTAACTTCAAGTGGGGATTCAAACTGCTGACCTTCTGATCAGCAAGCCCTAGGCTCAGTGGTTTAGACTGCAGCGCCACCCGCGTCCCCCCATGCCTGTAGTAGGGGTTGGCAATACATACCTTGGAGGCCAGATCTGCTTTTCCTGTGGATCCTGCCACCTGAGGTGGTCACCTTGCCTTGCTTCATAAGTGTGTCATCTCTCTCTTATAAAAGGCAACACACACACACACACACTACACATGGCAAATGGTGGTGCTAATTGTGGGTCTCAACCAGTCTGTTTTAGATCACTGCAGTATAGTAAAGAAGAGGATAGCTTAGGGATGCTTCATGCATTCCCTCAAGCTCTATATTCACTTTGAGTTAGAGCTACAATGCAATAAATGAACCAATATAGTAGAAGTTCCCCCCCTCCTTCTCCCGTAGTAGGATTTGGGAATCACCCAGTGAAACTGATGGGCAATAGTCAGTGGTACGGGTGGTTTATTGCCAGTCCTACTCAGAGTAGAACAATTGAAGTTAACAGGCACAACAAACTTGAGCTCATTAGTTTCTGTGGGTCTGCTCTCAAACACAACCCTTGTCAGTGGTGTGGTGGTAAATCCTGAATTGCGAGGCATTCTTCATGACAACCCCCATAGCCACACCCCTACCACATCTAGGCAACAAACATTATTTTTTTAAAAGATAAATAAATATGGACATTATGGCTTTAATCCCAAGCCAGCTTTTGTCTCACTTTTCCATCCCACTTTTCTTAGCATATCCAACCTGTTGAAGAGATCTGGTGAATTCAAAACTTTGCTCACTCTTTTGTGACATCACCATCACCATCTAATTTGTATGCCACTTTTCCATAGTTCAACCGTGCTCAAGGCGGCTTATAACACGAAAATATCACATAATTACAAACATAACAAAGGTAGTAATAAACAATAAATGAAACACATCAAAAAGTACACAACTACAATTTCCAACCTAAATTATTATAAGATCAAAAAAATTAATATACAAAAATAATAATATCAGTAACAACAAAATTAAAAAAACCCCAATGAAATGCACTAAACAATACCCCAACCCATTTTTTGTCGGTCATGGTAAAGTGACTTCACTCCCCCCCCATCAAAATAAAACACGGCAGTTTAATCTTAAGCCACCCATGCAAAGGCAACCTACCTCTTCCTCTGCTTAGTTTATATGGTGGGTTTCTCTCTGATAAAGGGTTACTTATTTGGCATGAGGATGATTGGCAAATAATCCTCACCCCAGGGGGAGAAAAGCATTGCCTTTGCTGTGAAACAAGTAGTGGTGCTTCATGCCTCTGCTCTGCAACACCTCTGGCAGTTGGTTCAGAACAGACGAAAGAAAGTACTCCTTCACTCAGATTTACACATGGAACTCATCTCCACAAGGAATGAGCACAGAGAGCTCCCTCCACTACTGAAGAAAAAGACTGAACAAATGGATGCAGGATGGTTCTGTCTATGAATGTTAGTAGCTGCAGCTGAAAGAAACATCAGTGTATCCAAAAATGCTGGGCTCCAGGGGTGACCATTGTCTCCATGTAATCATTGTGAGATTCCTAGAGGTGGCTGTTCCACTATTTGAAGCAGAGTGCTAGACCAGGCTGACCATTTGTCTCCTCCACCAAGGCAGTTACATGGTCGCTTGGTGGTCTCCGTTCCAATAATAATAATAATAATAATAATAATAATAATAAATAAATAAATAAATAAATAAATTTTATTTATACCCCGCCCTCCCCAGCCAAGACCAGGCTCATGGCGGCTAACATCGAATATAAAACAATTAATTAAAATACAGCTTAAAAACAAGATTAAATACAACATTAAAATAAAAATGCAGCCTCATCAGAAAAAAGGAAAAAGGGGGAGGGGAATCAAGTGGATTGCAGGCCAAAGGCCAGGCAGAATAACTCTGTCTTACAGGCCCTGCGGAAAGAAATCAAATCCCGCAGGGCCCTGGTCTCATGAGACCGAGCGTTCCACTGGGCTGGAGCCAATGTTGAAAAGGCCCTGGCTCTGGTTGAGGCTAATCTGACTTCCTTAGGGCCTGGGACCTGTTGCTATTTATGGACCTTAAGGTCCTCCACAGGGCATACTGGGAGAGGCGGTCCCTTAGGTACGAGGGTCCTAGGCCACGAAGGGCATTAAAGGTCAAAACCAGCACCTTAAATCTGACCCTGTACTCCACCGGGAGCCAGTGCAGCTGGAAAAGCCACTGGAGGAATATGCTCTCATGGCAGGGACCCCGTGAGGAGCCTCGCTGCAGCATTCTGCACCTGCTGGAGTTTCTGGGACAGCTTCAAGGGCAGCCCCTTGTAGAGCGAATTACAGTAGTCAAGCCTGGAGGTGACCGTCGCATGGATCACTGTGGCCAGGTCGGGGCGGGAAAGGTAAGGGACCAACTGTTTGATGTGGCGAAGGTGGAAAAATGTCGCCTTAGCTGTTGCTGTAACCTGCGCCTCCATAGAAAGGGAGGCGTCAAGGACTACACCCAAATAAGTAAGTGCATGATTTCAAAAGGGGGAAATCTCAGTAAGTTAAGAGAGCTAATTAGATAAGTCACTTGGACCAGGAAACAAATGCCTCTAAATTCCAGGATAGCTGGAATGTCTTTAAGTCAACAAACACTGCATAAATTACCCCCAGTCTGCATGTCTAACAAGCTTTTAAGGGAGGCAGGGGTTGACTTGCATGAAAATTCTCCAGACTGAAGAGTAATAACAAGACAGGAAGATGAAGGAAAGAGAGAGAGAGAGAGAGAGAGAGAGAGAGAGAGAGAGAGAGAGAGAGAGAGAGAGAGAGAGAGAGATGGAATGCTTAAAAGTCAAGTGGAATTTAATCTTAAATACAATAGAAACACAAATAAAAAGATATTATAGATAAAAAACAAGAAGACCAGATCTATAGATCCATTTGGTTGCAGTCATCAGGACTCCTCAGATTTCTATGCAACAGATATCCTTTGTGCTGTATGGGAGGCCCCCACAGGGCTAAACTAGACACGATGCTAAAGATACAACTTTGCTTGAAGTTGTATCTTTATTATATATATTTAAAAATAATGAAAAGTATCACTCCCACCTTCAAATTTTAATAAGAACTAAGGTTCAAAGCATAGCTGCCAAGTTTTCCCTTTTCTCACGAGGAAGCCTATTCAGCACAATGGAATTTCCCTTAAAAAAAGGGAGAACTTGGCAGCTATGGTTCAAAGGAAGAACAGTCACCTCTTCCTTCTCCATCCCACCTTGACAATCTCCCTAAGCTGATGTTAGTCCTATGAGGAGAGCTCTCATTGGCACCATTTTACATAATCTACATCAGGGGTGGCCAACTCCCAAGAGACTGCGATCTACTCACAGAATTAAAAACTGGCAGTGATTTAACCCAGTTTTTGGGGTTCAGGTCAAAGTTGTTGAGCTTTTCTTAGGAAGGGAAGCCCTGTTTTTTTTGGGTTCTGGTCAAAGTTGTTGAGCTTCTTTGGGGGGAGCCAGTGATCTACCAGTGATCTACCACAGACATCCAGTGATCTACTGGTAGATCACAATCTACCTGTTGGACGTGTCTGATCTACATCATACTTTTAAGGTACATTTAAAGCATATGGATTCCCCCAAAGAATCCAGACTTAACTAGATTCTAGTTTGTACTTCAAGCATCTGTGAAACACTTCTGAGAAATATTGACACAGGACCAACGTGATGTTGTGATTCCCATTCTGCTCCCCCTCCCCGCTTTGTGTTCTGTGAAAATGCAATGCAGGTGAGGGGAAGCTAGCTTGAGACAGTTCAAAAGGCAAAGTTGCAGAGAAATATAACTGGGGATGGTTCAGAATTCAATACAAAGATACAATAAAGAATAAAGAAGGCAAATCAATGGAACGGTGCTGCAGACCGGCAGGATGTCAGGGTGAATGGCAGAAAGTGTTCAGTGGCAGAGTAAACACAAGGCCTTGGCTCAAGATGAATAATGATGTCAAGCATGGGTTGGATCAAGACTTAGCTATACTTAGAAAAGAGTAGACCCACAAGAACGGGCCTTTTGTGTGGTGGCTCCCCACTTGTGGAATGCTCTCCCCAGGGAGACTCACCTGGTGCCTTCATTACAGATCTTTAGGCACCAAGCAAAACATTCCTCTTCTCCCAGGCCTTTGGCTAAGTAAACAATTTTGGGCAGGCATCCCCAAACTTCGGCTCTCCAGATGTTTTGGACTACAATTCTCATCTTCCCCAACCACTGGTCCTGTTAGCTAGGGATCATGGGAGTTGTAGGCCAAAACATCTGGAGGGCTGCAGTTTGGGGATGCCTGATTTAGGGCCTCTTAAGTTGTGTGCAGGAGGTTAATGTTATTGTAGTATCATCATCATCATCATCCTATATATGTTTGTGTTTTTATATTGTAAACTACCCTGTGATCATCAGATGAAGAGTGGTATAGATTTTTTGATTTAAAAAAAAAATCTATTGGGCTTTTAAGTCACGACTAGCTGAAGTCCCATTGATTTCAATGGGTTCCCTCAAAGCATGACTAAGCCTGGATGCTGCTCAATGAATGACCTCCTAAGGCAATACAGGCAGCCCCCATTTATGCATGGGTGAAGTTCTAAGGCACCGCGTACATCGGTGAAATTGCATATAACTGAAACCCATTGGCAAAGCCTGCAAACATCTCTGTTCTGCCCTGCCCTGCCCTTTTAGTGATGTTTCAGCGACGTCTTAATGATGTTTCCGGGTCACGTAGACATGATCACACACTTACTGAACGTACTGTATGTAAATGGGGAGCTCTGCATATATCTAAATCCAGGCCAACCTTAGGTTATACAGCATTTTGCCGATTTAAGGAATTTAGACTGTTTTATTTTGCTCTTTAGGACAAATTAGGGGCACAATATATATAATTCCTCATAGATTGATGGTTGATGCTTCTGCGCAAAAACGAATAGGTAACCCTGCAATAGGGTTAGGAGAAAATTACAGTGCAGCTTGCTTTTTCAATGTGAAACTGCTTAATTTGCACAACCCAAAACAATCTGCAAACCAAAAGGCAGCTGCCCTTCAACATATGCAACCCCCCCAATTTTGCAATCCCCAAATGAGTACAGGCAACTCCCCATTTCATAGAATCATAGAGTTGGAAGAGACCACAAGGGCATAGCTGCCAAGTTTTCCCTTTTCTCGCGAGGAAGCCTATTCAGCATAAGGGAATTTCCCTTTAAAAAAGGGATAACTTGGCAGCTATGCACAAGGGCCATCCAGTCCAACCCCCTGCCAAGCAGGAAACACCACCAAAGCATTCTTGACATATGGCTGTCAAGCCTCTGCTGAAAGACCTCCAAAGAAGGAGACTCCACCACACTCCTTGGTAGCAAATTCCACTGCCGAACAGCTCTTACTGTCAGGAAGTTCTTCCTAATGTTTAGGTGGAATCTTCTTTCTTGAAGTTTGCACAGGGCATGTGTTCCTGGCCTCTGTGTGCGTTGGCAGAGTGCATAAGCCTGCCCTGCCCCTGTTACGCCCCCTTTCCCGGGCATTTCCAGGTCCACAGCGATGAGTGTGTGTGCAGTTAATTGGACACATGTAAAATGGTTGCTGCCTGTACAAAAATGCCTATATTGTAGGGAAATGAGCATCAAAATGTATATCCCAGGAACCTTGGGGACAAGCCCAATGGTTTGCACATCTTTCATATGGAGGAAACACGTTAAAGTTCCACTTTTTATCATAGTTGCCCCATTGCATTGCCATAATGTATTTGACAATAATGTTACAGGTTTTTGATCATAATGTTACAGGAGGGGCACAGGTCGTACAGCCTCCTTATCTTTTTTGATGGCCCCTCACTGTTGTCTTTAGAAGGCATCACAGCGGTGGGGGTGGAATCGGGGAATGTGAAAAAGGAGCCTCTCCTTCCATCCACCATGCTATGTGTAAGGGGAAGGGCTTATAGAGAACAGCCCCCCCCCCCCATCAGAAGCAGCCCATCTCCAAGCAGTCATGAAAGCGAAGGGGCGGATGAGGAAAGTCAGGAGACGGGAAAGGGAGTGCCAGACCTCTGGCAAAATCCAAGAGCCCCTGCTCCACAGGCAGGAAGAGAGGGCGAGGGAAAGAGAGGAGAGGAATCAGGCAGACCGCAGACCCTTCCCCCTGACACCGGAATTGAGGAGGAGGAGAAAAGGGAGGAGATTCACTGTCCCGAGGCTTTTATGTTGGTCCAAATCGCAGAAGGGGGCAGTGCCAGATTCTGATTCGGAATGAGGAGACATTAAACCAGTAGCTCACTACACTGTAAATAATGTGCACTAATAAAGACTTCTGAAAGACAAGCATGTGGAAGGTCGTTACTCAGGAGTAGTCACAACAACCCTGACACTATACAAAGGAAGAAGCCTGATTTTTTAAAAAATGTCCCAAAATTAATTATAAACTTTGATGAAAGGATTTTCCGAACCATCCAATTTGCACAAAACTTAAAATATTTTAATTCACGTATTTAGAGCACATTTCAAACCCACAAAGAATTCCCAGGTAACCCAATTTATTTATGTACTGCAATTGCAAATGAGAGTATGATTTTCCTCCATATTTTTTCTCTTATTTTGTAGCAGTACTGAATATGTAACCACAAACACTTTTGCTATCTGAAAAAATGCGAAATGCTTTTTAAAAGAAGTTTAGCATGCACAAATTGTCCAGTGAAATTCATTCTAAATTAGGACAGCTGTTGTCTCTGAATGCATTACCAAGTGAAAATCCATCTGTAGCCCAAGATATTATTCTCTGCAAATTTTGAGGGGGCAGATTCTCTGAATATGTGCAAATATTTGCTACTCAGCATGATGAGCATTAGCATTTGGCATCTGATATTGCAGCCATACTTAGTATTTGACAACATCTCTAAAATGATGCGCTGGAGCAGTCAAGATCTGACAGGGACTGACATATGACAGTCAACCTTTGGCAGTATCTGACAGCTGACATGCAAGAGCAATCAATGTTTGACATATCTGACAGATTACTTATTTATTTAAATTTATACCCTGCCTTTCTGTACTGGGCACTCAAGGCAGCTGAGTAATAATATACAAAAGCAGCAACTATTAAACAAAACCAAAACAACGGACAAATAATAAGCCGTAAATAAAGCAACAGCAGGTTTAAAAACTAAAAACTAAAAACATTACCAGCAACAACAGCACCCCATTCCAAATACAGAAACAAAGGGAGGAGGAAGAATCACCTTAGCAGGGTGAAGTCCTATTTAAACCAGAAGGGACTTAAATGGGCCTCCCTTGGTAGAATGTTACTAAGAATAGGCAAAGGCACTGAGAAGGTCATTTCTTGTCTCCCTATCAAATGCACCTCAGTTGTTGGTGAGACAGGCCCCGTCTGCACTACCCATTTTAAGCAGTATTATACCACTTTAAAGTCACTGCTTCTCCCAAAGAATCCTGGGAACTGTAGTTTGTTCCTAGAGTTATTCATAATAATAATAATATTTATATACTGCCCTGTGAACAGGGATTGGTTGTGAAACCACCATGAGAATCGTAGCTCTGTAAGGGAAATAGGGGTCTCCTAATAACTCTCAGCACCATGAACAAACTACAGTTCCCACAATTCTTTGTGGGCAGTTTAAAAAGGTATGACACTACTTTATAAGTATAGTTCAGATACGTCCATAATAGAGAAGGGGCTCTCTATCAGATCTTTATACTTGGGCAGTCCCACACCGCTTCCCCCCGCCCTCTTAATGCTGTGACTTGAATCCGAATTTGGGCAGGTTCTAGCCCTTCAAATGACCTGGTCCTTTCTGTGATTTCCTACTAATCATCTGATCGGCTTCTGTCCCCTGGATCTTTCCCACCAGGGTTGCTCAGCTGAAAGCAGATAAACAACTCAGGAGAACAGGAGAGGGGACTGAGCAGGTGATGGGGCTTGGGGAGAGGATGACCAGCTATTGGATGGAAATCACAAAATAGTGACCACGTTTTTGTGTTTTCCAGAACTTTCTTTCAGGCTGGATATTAAGCAAACTGCAGTGGGGAGCGGGGATGGGGAGAAAAAGCAGGGTTTGGTATTAGTGCCCCAAAGTACACAGTTCGTATAAGCCTTTATTGTTGTTGTTGTTTAGTCGTTTAGTCGTGTCCGACTCTTCATGAACCCATGGACCATAGCACGCCAGGCACTCCTGTCTTGCACTGCCTCCCGCAGTTAGGGGATCAATAAGCCTTTATTACTTATCAGCAAATGTTCTAAGAACTTTATTAAGTTGACAAATGCCAATTTTTCGATGTCAATTTCATTTCTGGACCTCACATGGCAATTTGTGTGTTGCGGGGTGGTCGGATTTTAGCATATAAAGAAAAAAATGAAAATTTGCTGGAATTTTCCTGGATGTTCATTTCAGCTGTGATTCAACTCTATAAGAGTCTTGTTGTTTAGTCGTTTAGTCGTGTCCGACTCTTCGTGACCCCATGGACCATAGCACGCCAGGCACTCCTGTCTTGCACTGCCTCCCGCAGTTTGGTCAAACTCATGTTCGTAGCTTCGAGAACACTGTCCAACCATCTTGTCCTCTGTCGTCCCCTTCTCCTAGTGCCCTCAATCTTTCCCAACATCAGGGTCTTTTCCAAGGATTCTTCTCTTCTCATGAGGTGGCCAAAGTATTGGAGCCTCAGCTTCAGGATCTGTCCTTCCAGGGAGCACTCAGGGCTGATTTCCTTAAGAATGGATAGGTTTGATCTTCTTGCAGTCCATGGGACTCTCAAGAGTCTCCTCCAGCACCATAATTCAAAGAGTCTAATAATTTATAATTCAAAGAGTCTAATAATTTATAAGTCATAATTTATAAGAGTCTAGGGAGATGCAATGGGCTTGTGGGCGATTTGAGGCTGCCCTTCTGACACTATTCACAGTATAGAAAGACCCACCCATCCTTTGTCCACATTTCACTACTGATTCTCATCATTTTGTGGGCATCATTGCTCATTACATTATGCTCAGGTATTTCACTTAGTACAAATGAGGCCGTCTATTTTGACTAACATGCATTCTAATCAAATTATGCTAGTTCAAATAAGAAAGTTTCCCCCAAAATATATAGACATATAAAGTATCCTTGTCTTTTATATTAAATTAATGCATCAGATTAGTTACTTTCTGACTGTAGTATAAGTAGAATACTGTTTGATCACTAATAAAATGCGATAACTACCCCACTCCTGAGATTAGCCCGAGAAACCACTGGCTGCTTGGGGATGAGTTATTTTGTTGAAATGGTACTCATGGGATTAACAGTGATTATATCCTCTGGGAAATCACAGTGCTTTCTAAATCCATTTTGAGTTTTCTTCAGAAGAACTTGTAAGGGAACAAGAAGTGCAGTATATAGAATGATTTCCCAGGGTCTTTGAGAAGCAATTCATCTAATTGTGTTACATTTACATAACTCCAATGCCTTTTTTCTCAAATGGGTTCCTCCCCCCCATCCATCTGTCATATTTTATTTTTTAGAACAGAAATCGCAACATGCCTCGGAAAGTTTAATGATTAAAACTATGAACTGCACGTTTGCCTACAATAGGCGCAGCCAATGGTGCGAATATTATAAGGGCACATCGGGGACTCTGGGGTGTGAACCACAAACCTCAGGATCTGCAGCTCAGGCCTAGCCAAGGAAGCTATATATTGATTGGGCATTGCAGAAAGGTGTTAGAGATGAACCATGGATAGAACCATTGACAGGCAGATGGTATAAAGCAGGCATCCCCAAACTGCGGCCCTCCAGATGTTTTGGCCTACAACTCCCATGATCCCTAGCTAAGAGGACCAGTGGTCAGGAATGATGGGAATTGTAGTCCAAAACATCTGTAGGGCCGAAGTTTGGGGATGCCTGGTATAAAGCCTCTGGATTGGCCAGGCCTGGAATAAATATGCACAGCCTCTCCTTCTGCCAATACCTGGTCAATAGCATGGTCTTCTGCTGAACTTCAGACTACAGACCAGGGCTGAGGAACCTGTGCCCCCCCCCAGTTGCTGCAGGACTACAGCTTCCATTCATCCATCATCATTGGTCATGCTGGCTTGGGCTGGTGGGAGACAGAGTCCAACGACATTCGGAGCAGCTACAGTTTCTCTATCTCTGCTATAACAAAAGCCCACATCCTTCAGCTGATGCAATTTCAGAATGTTTCCTTGCGCCCTGTGTTTCCTGCACACATGGGCTGAATTGGCTCAAATTTGTGTGGCTTCCAACAGCAAGGGCAGGCCAAGTGCAGATTGGGGGTTTACAACAGAAACCCAGCAAGGACTTCCAACTCCCCATAAGCAACTATCTCACACAGAAAGGGCTTGCGGTAGACGGCTGATGATTCCCCTTTCTCCAGTCTTTTTTTCTCTTTCAGAAGCTAAACATCCCCACCACCAAGGTCTAGGTTCTACTAGCTTTCATTGTGACTCTCAATAATAACAGAAAGCTTGCCCCCACTTCCTAAATAAGGTTGCACCTGGCTCCAGTTGATGGTCCTCTGGTTTCTTGTTTTAAACCATCAAACGTCTCGATCCAATGCTGGTTCTACTCAGAGTTGTGGCATGTAACATCATGGAAGCAGTCAAATACAACACTTCCTGTTTGCCCAGATGGACACACAGGGGAATGTTGCTCCAGCCAGGAGGACTTCCTGTCACACCTGGTCTGAAGCACTCTCCCCCTGTGACCAGGTAGATGGGCGTGACCCTGACATCCTATAAAAGGGCTGGTCACGGAGTCACTTTTCCTTTTCCACCTTGTTTCATCTTGCCTTTTGCTGTGTGCTGGCTCTCAGCCAGAAGCACATGGGCTCGTCTCTCACAGAGGATGAACCCACACTTTTCTCTGTAACTGTAACTACAAGCTAAAGCCTGCCTTCAGGACCAAACTGCAAACAGAATGTAAGTAAACCTTATCATTACTTTTAAAAGAAGACTGTTGTGTCATCATTGTTTTTAAGAGGGAACTAAAGGGGATTTACCAGGAACAATCCAATTTGGACAAGCCAGACTGGATTGCTTAACTCAAATGGTTCTAATGAATCTATCAACTAGCTTCCAGCAATGTACAAGGGAAGGTGCTCTGCTACAAGCTCACTAGCGTGAGTGAGGAAGGGTAATATTTAATCAATTTAGGTCCATTTATTTCAATGGGACTACTGTGAGCAGGACTAGCATGGATACTCACCCCTGCCCTATGGAAGAAAGCCATGCATATTATTTTTGTATGTATGAGCCCTTTGTCAATAACTCAGAGACTTGAAGCAAAATCTGAGGTTGGGGTCTCACTTAGGGCTCATCCAGGCTTCCTTCTGTGGTACGTTTTTAGGCACAGGCCTGGATTTTAAAGCTCTGAGTTTTATTTTGCTTTGTTTATCCTGGTGGTTTCTCCGGGAAAACCCATGTTTTACTGCTGCATCGAAGTGAATGGCTGTCGGGTTTTCTGTGAGTTTCTGGTTGCGCCGATTTAGCACTAAAATGTGGGTTTCCCAGGGAAAGTGCCGGACAAAGCAAAAACCCTCTTTCACAGAGTTTTAAAGTGTGGAGCTATGCCTGGAAAGCATGGCACAAAAGGAAGTCTGGATGAGCCCCTAGAGAGACTATGCACATGCATCATGCTGCTCGAAGCCTTTGTCAGGCAGAGAACATTGGCAGACAACATGAAGACTGTGGATTGGCCCAGCCTGGTATAAATGTTGGAAATCTGGTTTGGGTTTGTCTTTGCTAGTCAACAGAGTAGTACACATGCTGCAACTTGGGACTTGCGTTTGCCTGCTTCAAGTTTCCATCTCCAGGTATAATGGTACCTGGAGCTGTGCAATAACACAACCCACCTAACCTTACTGCTTTTAAAGCTCCCTTCACGTCAGTGGGGTTTGCAAAAAGTTCCCTTGCCACAGGCCCCAAGGCAATGAGTTGGAGTTTGCACAGAAGCAGCACTTGGTGGGCTAGAGACCCAAACGTCTATCTTATCACAATCTACGGCAAGCTTAACTGCCTTTGATCTTATCTAATAATAGATAGATGGCTAAAATAACCACCATTTAAATATATTAGGTTGTTTGACATAGGTACTACACACAAGGAAAATCAATAATGATTATACAATCGGGAGATACAATGTAAACTGCATACCTCGAATGCCTTTGCAGGGTTAGATAACATCACAGATCTCCTAATGAAAGTCAATAGCTATTTGTTTTCAGGAGCAGCACTTGAACTTTGGGGGTTATTCCTTTTTACAATAACTAATCCAACTGTGGGCATGAGGTTTTAAAACAAATGAATATCAAAGAAAGAATGACAAGTAGACTCAACAAACAAGGGGGGGGAGGACTTCAGTATCCTTTTGAAAAACAAAGAGGTATATTGGTTTTCACGGGGGAAAGAAAAAGCTGGTATACCAGTTTGATTCTGCCCCCCCTTTTCCTTCTCTTGAAAAGATCACTGGACATAATTCAGCCGAAATTAAGCACAGGGAAATCTCATTGATTTCAAAGGGATGGAGGTAAGTGCACATTTAATTATTGCATGAAAATCAATGTGGCTTAGATTTGTCCAGAGTGACCCAGGGTTGGCTCAAGACATTTTGCTGCCTGAATTGATGGAAAACAAGATTGTGCCCCTTCCTTTTCTATGTGCAGAAGCCAACTGGCCTGGCAGTTCAATCTGACTTCAGCAGTGGAAATGGGACAGCATCTTCAGGTATCACTGAGAGTAGCAAGCTAGGTTTGGTGGCGCACAGCAAGTCATGCCAGGCACATAGCTCTGTCCTCCAACACCTTGGTATCTCCCCAGCGCCTGCCTCCTGAGGCAGCCATCTCCTACTTTACTTAATGGTAGGACTGCCCCTGGCTGGATCACGCTCTGTTATGATTTGCTATGACACTTATTCCTCACAACCGATACATGCTACGGATGTAAGGCCTGATCTACAACACCTTTGCAAAATGCAGAGCTGGAGGGCACTGCTTCCATGGCCCCAGCTAACGACAGTCATACCTGAGGTATGAATGTGACACAAACCTGAAGTGCAACTTTGTTTTTCTTTTGAAGAAGAAGAAGAGGAAGAAGAGTCTGGATTTGATATCCCGCTTTATCACTACCCGAAGGAGTCTCAAAGGGGCTAACAGTCTCCTTTCCCTTCCTCCCCCACAACAAACACTCTGTGAGGTGGGTGGGGCTGAGAGACTTCAGAGAAGTGTGACTAGCCCAAGGTCACCCAGCAGCTGCATGTGGAGGAGCGGGGACGCGAACCCGGTTCCCCAGATTACGAGTCTACCACTCTTAACCACTACACCACACTGGCTCTCATGATGCTGCTATGTCAAGGAGAAGCAAGGTCGGCAGCTCCCAGCCAGGCTATTGATTAGGCATATGGTTGGGTGCATCATGTGCCTCTATGTCCTGACATGACACATTTTGTTGCATGTGCGCTGGAGGGAAGGGGCATGTGGCTGCTTCTTCACCCATCTCCCTCTCCCTCCCTCCCTCCCTCTCCCTCCCTCTCCCTCCCTCTCCCTCTCTCTCTCTCTCTCTCTCTCTCTCTCTCTCTCTCTCTCTCTCTCTCTCTCACACACACACACACACACACACACACACACGATGGTCTAGTGAGCACCTCGGTCCCAATCGACTGCTTTCAATAGGGCTCCACCTTAGCTTGTTTGGCATGGTGCAAACACACTGTCAGGAATGCTGGACTTCCCTACCAGGAAAACACATAGTTCTGAAGGAGCTGCAGCCTTTTCAACCCCCGGATACCCTCCCCCCAATGGGGAGAGATTTATGCCAGCTCCTACCCTGTTAATTTTCTTCCCACTGTTGTCAATAGGAAGGGATTCCCCCTTCCCCCGCCACATACTTTTGTCCCCCCCCCCAGCTTTAGGATTGCAGCTGAAGTCTCTGATGATGTGTGGTGTTTGCTAGCCATTTCACCTGGTGACGATTTTGAGCACTTCATGTACTCAACAATTTTGCACTGGTTGTTCTTTCCTACTGGCATGCCGGCTTTGGATTTCGCCGTCGATTTCTTGCTTGCATCGCGATAACGTTTTGAATTCTGTTTTTATTCCATTTCAACTGTGTACCGCCTAGAGAACCTGTTATGAAGCAACTAATCAATACAAACAATAAACAAACAGATGATAAATAATTCCAGCAGCCTCCCCAAATTCAAATGGCCAAATTCAGAGTGTTGGGGTTTTGTTTTGTTTTTTAAAAAACTTTTATATAATTTATCCTTTCCTCTTTCATTTGAAAATTAAGAGCTTCTGAAGGTATGAAACGTACGATTTATTCCTTTTATCTGCTAGGCTCTCCAACATGGCTGTCAAATTTACTGTTTACATTTTTCTCTGTAATCACACTATTATGCACTTCATCACTTCCCCCCCCCCCCATCCTTCGACCTAATGGTTTTAAAGGGGAAGGAAATTAGTTGTCTCTGCTGCCAGCACTTGACACTTTTATGGGTCATTTGTAATGAAGCCATTCTTTGGTTTTAATGGAGACCTTGATTTGGATCGGTGTGAATAATCGTCAAAAGGTGATTAATTAAATAATCACTACCACCACCACCCTGTAAAATGGATCAACATATTACATTACACTGATCCAAAAGTTAGTTTATTTCTGCACTACATTTCAAATTCAATGCATTTAAACAAGCCTTAAGCCCAGCTGTATAATTTACTACACATTAATTATACATTGCGCATGGCTAAAGAAAGTGTTTTACACCTATTTTTTTCAAAGCTCTGTAAAGTATGCTGTCGCTGTGTTTCATAACGGATAGGCAACTACTTGTGATATATATATACCTGACCATTAATCTGAGTAATTTGAAAATTAAACAAAAATTCCATTTGATTTAATTTCAGCAAATGTCAGCAGGTTTTAGAAACATGATGCTGTAGCTACCAGAGGAATCTATTATTTGTTAAAAACAATTTCTAAATGTTTAGTTATATGGCTTGAGAGACTCAGAAGAAGAATAGTTAAGGACTTAGTCAGACATGAGAGAAATTAATAAGCGCTACAGAATTATCAAGTGGTGTTCTTGAATTCAGAGAATGCTCCAGAGAAGTACTGTATAAAGTGATGCTTTGAATTCCAGCTCCCCCTGCCCTCACACCTAAAATTAAGCACATACCACAAAAACATGAAAGCACCATCGCCAGGAGTTGTATTGACTTAAAGTTGCTACAAAAGGATGTAATCCTGAGTAAATAGTTGTTCTGTTTGCTCATAAAAAGCAGTGATTTTTTTCTGAGGTAAATGTTTAATGCCAGGCTGACTACAGATACTGCTAATTTACAGGATACTGAGGGTGGTTTTGATCAGGAGTTGACTTTGGAGGAGCGGAGGGCTTGGCACACTGTCTTCAAACACCACACCCTCTACCGCAAACCCAACCACAGTCGAAGCTGTTAGAAGCCACCACCTGTGCTCTAGGGGGCACTATCAGCTCAGGAGGTAGGGAGGCAGACAGACACTGCCTCGATTTGGGAACATTGAAATTTGCTTTGTTTTGAGTCAGGCCTTTTGCCCATCTACCTCAGTAATGTCTGCAGCACATCTGGGGAACATGTAGCCCTTAAGATGTTGCTGGACTAAGACTCCATCACCCTTGACCATTGGCTACACTGGTTGGGCTGATGGAGCCCAACAGTGTCAGAAGGACCTTACATTCCCTCTCCCTAGACTAC
Source organism: Zootoca vivipara (assembly GCF_965207765.1). Classification (NCBI taxonomy): domain Eukaryota; kingdom Metazoa; phylum Chordata; class Lepidosauria; order Squamata; family Lacertidae; genus Zootoca; species Zootoca vivipara. The sequence goes on along the minus strand of NC_142591.1, from coordinate 8,951,163 downwards.
ACCCACCAGCAGTGGCTCTCCAGGGTTTCAGACAGGAGGCTTTCTCATCCCTAGCTAGAGATGCGGACAACAGAACCTGGGACTTTGTGTCTATAAAGCTTCTGCTCCGACAGCCCTTCCTCTGCTCCATAACCTTCCTAGATTTTTGAGTCATTGCCTTCTAAGAGTCAAGCTCACACAGATCCTCTGACTTAGGATGTTAAGTTTGCATCCAGTATGCTCTCACTGCTGGTTTGGAACGTGGCAGTGGCATAGCTGCCAAGTACCCCGTTTTCCCCGGGAAACCCCCCGTTTTTACTTACCTTTTCCCGGTGGTCCCCCGTTTTTCTCCGTTATTTTCTCCTGCCGGCGGCCATTTTTTTCATGATTTGCCCTTCTATGGGCACCAAAAATGGCGGCTGCCAGCTTCAAAAGTCGCTTCTACGCATGTCCAGAAGTGCGTAGACGCGACTTCCAGTCTCGGCGGCGGCCATTTTTGGTACCCATAGATGGGCGGAGCGACACCGGAAGTTGCATCGACGCACTTCCGGTCATGCGTAGAAGCAACTTTTGAAGCTGGCAGCCGCCATTTTTGGTGCCCATAGAAGGGCAAAGCGACACCGGAAGTTACGTCGACGCAATTTCCAGTGTCACACGGCTGCCGGTCCCGGATTCTGCAGTCCGGGACTTGGAAGGTAAGGACAGTGGAAGCTGGTCCATTTGAGCAAATAGGGCAGTGCCCCACCAACTTCCATGTGCTCTACCTCCCTGCCTTTCTCCCGATTGAAGTGCTGAGTGTTTGAGGACCAGGACATTCACAGGGAAACCCAAATGCTTGTTTACAAAGCTATTGTACTACCAACCTTACTGTATGCTTGTGAAACATGGGCAACTTATAAACGCCATCTCCAACTCCTCAGAAGATTCCATCAACGGTGCCTCCGGAAAATTTAACACATCTCACTTGGTAAAACAGGTGAACTGATGCCAGTGTACTGGAAGACGCAAAGATAATCAATGTTGAAGCGATGATTCTTACATCAACTTCGTTGGACTGCTCATGTTGTGTGGATGCCTGACTATCGTCTTTCAAAAGCAACTCGTCTATTCCGAACTTAAAAATGGAAAGTGTAATGCTGGTGGTCAACAAAATAGGTTTAAAGACTCTCTCAAGGCAATTTTTTATATAAAAAAGTAGTATAAACACCAACAATTGGGAAACACTTGCCTGCAAGCACCCCAATTGGGGAACAGCCTTTACCAAAGGTGTCATGGGCTTTGAAGACACTCGAACTCAGGACGTAGGGGAGAAATGTGCTAAGAGGAAGGCACGCTTGACAGACCTTCACTATGATCAACTCCTGCCCAGAAACCAATGTCCCCACTGTGGAAGGACATGTGGATCCAGAATTGGCCTCCACAGTCACTGACGGATTCACTGTTAAGGCAGTTTTCATGGAAGACAATCTTACTCGGCTATGAATGATCACTAAAGAAGAAGATTACCTGTCAGTTTCCTCCTCCTTAGTCTCAGTGTTGCCTCTTGTAGCAGAGAGGAGGATGGAGACAAGATTAAAATTAGTTGGCTCTGCCTGTCATTGGCTCTGGTCCCACCTGCTGTCAGTTTCCCCGCCTTCTGCTGTACCAGCCCTAATGGACACTATCTAGCACTGGGAAGTGGTGTACTCTCAACATTTGTCACAGTCCATATATGTCTGTCTTGTAACCATCTCATTGTTTCTTATGACATTTTAACGTGCCCTCCACCACCACGACCAGCTTTAATCCAAAATGAGAAAAAGAATGACCTACCTGAGTTTGGCGCTGTGGGTTAAACCACTGAGCCCTAGGGCTTGCTGATCAGAAAGTCAGCGGTTCGAATCCCTGTGACGGGGTGAGCTCCCGTTGCTCGGTCCCAGCTCCTGCCAACCTAGCAGTTCGAAAGCACGTCAAAATCCAAGTAGATAAATAGGAACCGCTACAGCGGGAAGGTAAACGGCGTTTCCGTGTGCTGCTCTGGTTCGCCAGAAGTGGCTTTGTCATGCTCCCTCAGCCAATAATGCGAGATGAGCGCGCAACCCCAGAGTCGGTCATGACTGGACCTAATGGTCAGGGGCCCCTTTACCTTTACCTGAGTTTGAAGCCTGTAATGGGCACACAGCCTTGGATCTGGGAAATGTCAGGGAGAGATTCAGATTTGCTTGCCCACCTACCGTAGTTTTCACCAAGTGGGAAGCCACTTAGAATCCTATTGTGTCATTAAGTAGCATAAAAATTAATTAAATACTAATGCTAATAACACTAATAATACTACTAATGCCAATTAAAAATACCAATCAAGGAAATAATAATAATAAGGTCAATAGGTCAAAACAGATCATGTGTTATTGCCCAAGCTTCATAATTGTTTCAAGGTCAGGGCTGCTCGGAGGCAGATCATGCTTAATATATGCCATGTAGTGTCTCACATTAATTTATTTTAAAGCAAAGACAGAGGGCACTTTTAAAAATGGTATTCCCCCCCCAATAAATAAATAAATGTAAAGGTATTTTAACTCTGAAATTGCAGAGATTTTTTATATACAGTGAAGAGACACAAAGGGGAAACTTATTGGTGAGGGGTGGTGGTGTTTTTTTTGGCGTAACATTTCTGCACTTGTTCTGTCTACAAAATACTTCAGTAGATTGACAAGAGGCCCCATTTCAGACAAACATTAAATAGCTCCAATGTGTTAAGTGATGATGACAGAAAAGGCAGTACTTCACAGGGAAAGGTAGGTGTCTGCTGTACTCCAAAGGCAAACAGCTGTTTTGAACTGTGAAAACTATTTAAAGGTTTAGTGTACACCTTGGATTCCTGCTGTCTACATAAGTACAGAGACCTAAATCCACTGCATACTGGGACTAACTGATCAAAGCAGTAGTTAAATCTATCCATGGAAAATCTAAGTAGTCTTTCGAGGCGACTCTTTGAATGCAGATTAGCAATTTCATTGAAGTAGTCAATCAACTGCATTTCTTCTTCTTCTTCTTTCCCCCTTTCTCTCTCCCGGCTGTTAAAATGTCACTGAATGAGCAGAGTAGATTTTTTAAAAAAAGGAAAATGGAAAGGAAAAAAAAGATGAGCAAAAAATAATAATATTTCAACTTGAACAAACTTGCTATTTGTAAGACTGGATCACATGAATCTGCTTGAGACTCAAGATCATTTCAGAGGTAGCTACAGGAATGAATCCCACAAAGGGACTAGGTTTAATCATCCAATCCCAGACTGTATTGATTTTGGAACTACTTGCAATGACTATATAAATAAGCCATTTCTTTGCAACTGTATCTGGAGTCGGTCATGAACCCAGAAACCTTCACAACCTGGTCCAAAGTGAATTATGCCCTGCAGAAATAAATTAATAAAACTAACACAGCTAGGCTTCTCGACCAACTTACTTTCACGTTTCAAGAGCTTAAAAATATAAAATCAATAATCATTTAGTCATAAGGGTAAATGAAGCGACAGAACATCAAAGTATACCCTTTAGCCATTCAAGTCATTCTTGGTAATTTATCTCATCAAAAGGCAGGGGTAATAATCCTTTCCACTCTGAGACAAGCCGCCACACAGCTGCTGTATTATCCTAGAGTAAACAAGTTTGGAGAAAATATTAAAAATCGATATCTGTTTCCTTCTATCAGGCCAGATGGCATCCATCATAAATCTGGTTTTTTAAAGAGTTCTTTAGCTTGAGCAGCCAGACTGTGAAAGACAACTGAATTAACGATAGACAACTCAGCTCCGTTTAATGGGAATTGACAGCTGGATTTCCTTACACTTGCAGTTTGGAGGCAATGGGACAATTTTCTGAAAATTAAACAGACATGCAAAAAAAAACCATCCGTTACATTCACAGAGCACAACTGCAGGAGGTGCAGCAAGACTTGGCCGGGGGGGGGGGCTCCAAATACCACCACCACCTTTGCAGAATGCATGAAGAGAAAAGCAAAGAACCCGTCCTTATTTACGACAGATAGAACAGCACTTTGCATTTCACTGTGTTTTTTCTCAGAACAACCCTGCTGGGTAGGCCACTTTATACGTATTTCATTCTCCTGTGTGAGCACCAAGTCCTGGCCTATACAAACTCTGGATGAGATGCTCAAACTGTTCCTGGATCGTAGCACATTTAACTACAGGTGGCAGTTTCATGACTGGACACTTCCTCACCAAAAAACAATAAAACAAAATAAAATACTACATGCTATACTACATGTCATGCTTGTTGTTGTTGTTGTTTAGTCGTTTAGTCGTGTCCGACTCTTCGTGACCCCATGGACCATAGCATGCCAGGCACTCCTGTCTTGCACTGCCTCCCGCACTTTGGTCAAACTCATGTTCGTAGCTTCGAGAACACTGTCCAACCATCTCGTCCTCTGTCGTCCCCTTCTCCTTGTGCCCTCCATCTTTCCCAACATCAGGGTCTTTTCCAAGGATTCTTCTCTTTTCATGAGGTGGCCAAAGTATTGGAGCCTCAGCTTCACGATCTGTCCTTCCAGTGAACACTCAGGGCTGATTTCCTTCAGAATGGATAGGTTTGATCTTCTTGCAGTCCATGGGACTCTCAAGAGTCTCCTCCAGCACCATAATTCAAAAGCATCAATTCTTCGGCGATCAGCCTTCTTTATGGTCCAGCTCTCACTTCCATACATCACTACTGGGAAAACCATAGCTTTAACTATACGGACCTTTGTAGGCAAGGTGATGTCTCTGCTTTTTAAGATGTTGTCTAGGTTTGTCATTGCTTTTCTCCCAAGAAGCAGGCGTCTTTTAATTTTGTGACTGCTGTCACCATCTGCAGTGATCAAGGAGCCCAAGAAAGTAAAATCTCTCACTGCCTCCATTTCTTCCCCTTCTATTTGCCAGGAGGTGATGGGACCAGTGGCCATGATCTTGGTTTTTTTGAACATGTCATGCTTAACACTGAACAAAACTCTTCAGTCCAACATTGTGATGGTGACGGCGATAAATGTGGGAAGATCTACAGCCAAATCACAAATGCATGATTGCTAAATGATCACAAACAGCAGACTCTATGATGTCATATCCTCTGAACCTTTCTGCTGGGAAGGGGAACAATGGAATTTTAATTTCTACTTCTTCCAGTCACTACACACTCTCTCCTCCAGAGATGAACCTCCATTTTGAATTGGACTATGGATATTTGTATCATTTAAGGATTATCGCCTGTCTGACTTTCATCACTGTAACTGTTGAATCCTGACAAGACTTTGATGTGAGTAAACCTTGTACTCTTATTGTTTACTAAACAGGAGAAGATAATTCAAGTCTCCCTTAAACATCATTGGACATCCTATTTGTTCTAGAAGGTTATGGAACCTTGTTCTAATAGCTTCTAGAGACAAGTTGTGCACAGATGGGGATTTTAAAACTCTGCTCAAATAGATATTTTCACACAGGTGAGCAAGAGGAAGGATAATTACTAAATAAAATACCCTCTCCTACTCTTCAAAATCAACCCAACAATAACAACTATTATTTTAAAAGAACCAATAATGTGTGGGAGCATGGCGAAGGACAGTTTTATAATCTCATTTGCAGTTTCATAGGCCGGGGCTAGGTGACACATTTGTGTATAACTCTTGAGGAAATAATAAGTAAGTAAGTAAGTAAGTAAGTAAGTAAGTAAGTAAGTAAGTAAATAAATACATTTTTGTTTATACCCTGCCCTCCCCAGCCAGAACCGGGCTCAGGGCGGCCAACACTAATAAAATTTCAATAAAATGTAAAAAACCCCCCCCAAAACCCAGTTAATTAAAATACGGGTTAAAATACAATTTAAAATGCAGCCTCATTTTAGTAAAGGGTAAAGGGACCCTGACCATTAGGTCCAGTCGTGACCGACTCTGGGGTTGCGGCGCTCATCTCGCTCTATTGGCCGAGGGAGCTGGCGTACAGCTTCCAGGTCATGTGGCCAGCATGACAAAGCCGCTTCTGGCGAACCATAAGGGGTGGGAAACATAAGGGTCAGACTGAGTCCAAACCAAAGGCCAGGTGGAACTTTTCCGTCTTGCAGGCCCTGTGGAAAGGTGTCAAATCCCGCAGGGCCCTGGTCTCCTGTGAGAGAGCGTTCCACCAAGTCGGGGCCAGTACTGAAAAGGCCCTGGCACTAGCTGAGGCCAATCTAACCACCTTGCGTCTCGGGACCTCCAAAGTGTTGTTATTTGTGGACCTTAAGGTCCGCTGCGGGGAATACCAGGAGAGGCGGTCCCGTAGGTACAAAGTAAACATTCAAAGGGCTGCTTAGGGCTGACCCAAAAGATTTGTGGTAGCTCAGTGGAATTGTTGACACTCCCCCATTCCCCCCATATCCCTTAGAGCTCTTCGTTTCAAAATCAGGAGACCACACTGAGAATTGTAACTTTGTGAAGGAAAGAGGGGTCTCTTAAGAATTCCCAGTAACCTTAACAAACCATAGTTCCCAGGATTCTTTGGGGGAAGCCATGGCTGTTTAAAGTAGCATGATACTACTTTAAATGCATAGTGCAGATGGGCCCAAAACTAGGTTGAAAGTCAGGTTCCTGTATTCTTCTTGTAATACCTATATCCATAATGATACACCCCACCCTTATGATTCCAGACAATAATATCCCTCCTTCTGACTACCTTTTCCCTACAATCTTCTACAAGCCAGAGCTTTCAAAATAGTTCACCTTATAGCACACTGGAGCTGAGCTTAATAATTTAGTAGAAAAGTTTACATTCAGCCCATGTGTGTAGTCTAAAGTGTGTGTACAGCAGAGTTGTACCTTTAAAATGGAAGATAAAAAATTCATATGAAAATCATCAAAGAACAAGGCTTGCTATTTTAATTTTTTTTAACAAACGAGGAACATAGCCTCTTTTGCTCCTTTGATAAGTGCCATAAAAAATTAACATGACTAATTTCTGCCTGCAGTGATTCTTTCATATTAGACATTTATTTACACAAATTACTGGTACTAAATTGAATTATATTCTTGCAATTCCATCCACAGAACACTTTCAATGTTTAATAGAAACACATCGCTTTCTTGCTTACATTATGAAATCAAAGTTTATATATAACACGACTTTAAATGAATTTGCTTCAAGGAACTGGAGTATCAATTCTTTGTTTACCTACAGTAATGATAGGCAGTACATAAATCCATATATAATCTAGGCTTTCTATTTAGTACAGTCATGATGCACAATGGTGTAAACTTAGGCTGTTTTCATAATTGACACAAACTGTTATTTGCATTTCTCACACCTGTAATTCAAATGAACAACCTACCTTGGCCAGAATGCTATAACGAATTTAAACATGGCGCATGAGTCCTACTCTCCAGTGCATGCAGTTAACTGAGCCATGCGCTAAGAAAGAAGAGTGAACTGAAACAGTGTGCGCGCACATCACTTTTCCCCAAGGATGGGGAACCTTCAGATCAAAGGGGGCCAAATGCTGGGTGGGGCCACAGATGAAAGTGGGTGGAGCTGTGAATGTAAATTTTACCTTTAATACACACCCACACACTCTTCTCTGTCATCCATACAGGGAAGCAAGGAGCATGGTCAGAGTTCAAGGATGCATTCCAGCCAAGCAGAAAGATCCAAGGTGGTTGCAGAGTAGGGTTCACTTTGACAGAGTGATGGGAGGAAGCACTGCCCTCACTCCAGTGGTGTAGTGTGGGTTGCCAGTGCCCTGGGGCAGGGAGGGAGAGAAACATATGGAGTACACATGCACATTCAACTGCCTGGCAATGTCCACATCACTCATGAGATTGCAGCTGCAGAGAAAAGAAAAGAAGAGTTGTTCCGTTATCTGGGGCTCACTTCCTTGTTTGCATGGGGAAGCCATTTTCAACAGAGCCCTACGATAGAAGCATGCAGCTGTATCGAGGCAGCATCGGGTGTTGATATATTGCATCCCGAACAAATTTGTGCCTGGGGCAACCACCCCTGTGTCCCTCCATGCTATGTCACTGCCTCACTCTGAATTGGTTTTGTGACATCATCATCCTTTGGGTCCTTTTCATAGCTGTCAAGTTTTCCCTTTTCTCACGAGGAAGCCTATTCAGCATAAGGGAATTTCCCTTTTAAAAAGGGAGAACTTGACAGCTTTGGTCCTTCTGCAAGTGGTTGTTAATGAGGTGACTATTAAAACAAAGGTTTGGGGAAGAGAGATTATTCTAAGCCTATCCTATAGTGCTGTCACATCTGCAAGTGCTGAGCTTAAAACACCTTACCTTTGGCTGGATCATGCCCTTGATTTCTAAATGTCTGATCATTCAAAGCTCTGCATGATGAAGTTCCTCTTTTAGTGTGCAGAGATACTGTTCCCCTAAACCTTTTGAAGGAGATGCTCTATATAAACAAAGGAAGCTATTGGGTTTCACAGCAAAATAACTTTGTCAATGATGTAAGGCTTAATGTTATTAAAGAATAATTAAGGAGCTGAAGTGTGGTCTTTTATGCTTGCTAATCTTGGTCACTGCTATACACACAATTGTTTGTTAAATGGCAAAGTTTATTGATTTGGCAAATTCCGCCCCACATTGTATATTTCCATCCAGCCAGTGTTTCTCTGTGCGGTTCAGCATTTTTAAATGTCAACAGCAAAGTATTATTGATCTGTAATTAAAAGTGCAGAGGAAAAATTAGCATAGTAGAAGTTTAAGGTCATTAGTACAAGTACTGTTAGACAATTATTTAGCTTGTTTTAACATTTATTTCCTTCCCAGGTATTGACAGCCAGTACGCTTTCTACTGAAACATTTTCATCTTGCTAAAAAGGCACATATAGCAATTGCTACTTATTGGCAATGCAATAGGATTTTGGTATTTGACTTTCAAGCTGATGTGGCAGTTCTGAAAGGTAATCTCATCTGATGGATCATTTTCAAGTACGAGTAGGACTAGGTGTTTTGACATATGCTACAGCTGCTTCAATAACCAAATTTGTATTAATTGCATTAAAGAAGCTACTATGTTGCCATTATGAATAAAAACAGCAACACCATATACTGAACTTTCCCTGGTACCATACAGAGCCGAAACTAATTTACTCCCCCAAATCCTCTTTTTCAAATGTCGGTGTCAAATATTATTGTGATATTTTCTGAATGACGGGATATTTGCCAAGTATTTAAGTTTCTGCATTTGACACTGAATATTTTATTTTAATGTTTGATTTCACAGTTGTTGTTAACTGACATGCAATGGCATTAGTATTTCACAATATTGATAGTTGCTGCACAACGGTATGTCACTGTGGTTTCTCCCCTTCAGGAACCACTTTTCACATTTGCTTTTCTGCAAAGGAACATGTCCTTATGGAGATTTTTGAGGTTGAGTCTAGTGTGCGCACTCGCTTCTCATGGGGAATGTATGTGAATAAAAAAAAATGTACCTTAGAATACACTCAACATTCTCCTGTGGATGTGGATCAAGTATTTTGACTTTCAGCAAGCTTGGGGTGGGGTGAATGAGTCAGAAGCTCATTCAATCTGGATTTAGTGAATTTTAAAGGATGGGATTTTTCAAAGAGCTCTTTCATGATCTGGTGTACTGCCATTGCCTTTTTCTCTCAGCTAACCCGGCTCCCCCCATTTTGGTACCCAATGTAGTGGTGTCCAATGCGGTAGAATTGTGAATGGTGAACTCTTTGGAACATCCCCTTTATTGCTTAAATGTCATGTACATCAATTCAGAGCACATGCTGCCTGAATTGGGTGCACCAGCTGCGCCCTCACCACTGAATTTTGCTACGTTTCCTCACCATGGCGGAAGCATGATTTTCATGAGTAGGTTGGTGAGTGGGAATAACCCTCCCCACTTGCCATCATACCCACATAAATTGCATTCTCCTCAGCCCGCTAAACAGCTGTGCTTGAGGACAGTACACTGTCCAACCCATGTAAACAGTGTGCCAGACACAGTATGAATCCACTAACACCACTTCCAGCTATGTTTGAATGCAGCAGAAGTTTTTAGAGGTTGCCCATCTTCAGATGGGAAAGTATATTCATACCTGCCAAGTTGCTGTCAGAGAAATAAGGGACCGGGCCAGAAATAGCAGACCGGAATTGTGCGGAGCATGCTCAGAAGTGACTTTTGATGCTGCTTTGCCCAGTTCCAAAATGGCCGCTGCACTAGAAGTCGCACTGCAGCCATTTTGGAACTAGGCAGAGCAGCATCAAAAGTTGCTTCTGAGCATGCTCCGCCCAGTTCCAAAATGGCCACCGTGCCAGAATAAACCGGGGAAAAACAAAAAAATCCGTTTTTTCCAGCTAGGAACAGCTGGAAAAACGGGGATTTCCCGGGGAAAACGGGAGACTTGGCAGCTATGAGTATATTGCTTTCTCTTTTTCCTAATTTCCACTACAGAAGCTGAAGAAGTAGGTTGTAATCCAAGTCAGTACTCATCTTAAGACAAATCACAGTCTTCAGGGCATCAGCACTGACGTGTCCTGTATCTCTCCCTCCCCAGCCCCCTTAAAATTTTGCTTGAAGAAGAACTCTGGAGAACTCAAAAGCTTGCTAAGTATTTTGTGACATTTTGATGGAATGTCCTGTGTGTCTTTTAGATTCCCCCAATGGACCAACAAGCTAAACTAACAACAACAACAACAACAACAACAACAACAATGCCTGAAATATGTACATGGCTTATTGCAGATTCCCCCCCTCCTTTGCATTTTTTATTTGGGCTTTTATTTCCTCTAAACGTGTGCAGTTGTCAAGAGTGCATTTCTGGACTGGCGTTGAGCACACCGGTAACCCCTTTTGAACTGCAGCCTGTTGCTTTAGTTTAATTCATAAATACACAAGCACATACACATATACAAAAATGTCATCACAGGCCCTTCCACTGTAAGAGTAACCTTTACACAGACTTTCCAACTTGTCTGGTCTTCCTTGAAGGTCGATTGAGTTTTCAACTCTGTTATCTGCTAGGTGTTTGATGGAGTGGTCCAGATAACAGAGGAGAGAGCAAAGGAAAAGGGGTTTTTTGAAGATCAAAAGTAGCTGTTCATTTTGTTATCTGACCCTATCTGTAGTCATAGTAACAGGTTTCTTTTAACCTCTGCCATCAGATGATTTGTCTCTATCTGTTATGAATTCTACTTTGACTGAGTAGCTGGCGATAAAACACAAAGTGAGTACTGTGTGTTTCCCCCCCCCCTCCTTACTGCAATATTAAATACTGAGAGATAGAAGATATGTCATATTTCTGCTACTAGAGGATTTAAATATTACCTTCAGATCATTTAAACTGCCCTGCTAATTTAACAAATTAGACCGGTCTTCCAAAGTGTAGATAAAGCCATTCAGGTTGGAATGGAAGGTAAGAAATAGCATGAGATTCCCAGACTGAATACCAACGGGGTCTGCAAAGGCTGCAAGAAAAAAAGGGGTAGTTTAGCACAGGTAGGATTAGAAAAGCAAAGGACTGAAAATTTGTCCACACATGAATGTTTAACACTTGGAGATTGCAAGGGCAAACAGTGACTTGCATGTGCGAACAGCCACTACGTCACAGAGAGAGAACGTTTAGCTCACTTGAAGTGCTGGAGTGTTTTTCTGTACTGTACACACATTCAGCTGAGAACCGTAAAGGAATGATGGCATGATATATATGCAGGGGCAGCGCTGCCATGCTGTGGGGTGCAGAGATCTGCTTTGGGGCACCATTGTGGGAGCTGGGTGGAAGTGGGCATTGTTTCTGAATGGTGTAGCAAGACATCTTTGAAAGCTCCTTGATTGGCCCTAACTTATGAGTGGGGAGTACCTTTTGAGCTCCACTTCATCAGGCAGCAAAACGTATTGGGCTAGTATTGTACGTCTGTGTACATCAACATCATCACCAGTGCTTTTTGCATACCCCTAAACAAATTTTAATTTTTTTAGTTTCTTCTCTAGTACGGTGAATCATCAGTTCCCTTGCTATCCCCGATGGCGGCCTCATTTCCTGTCACTGTGTTTTCTGAGTCTCAGACGGAAGCATGCATTTAATGTGTGAAGTAGGAGTTGGAATCTAGCATGGTGATTGGTCAGTTTCATTGTTACTACCTCCAATGGCAGCTTCCTTTCCTGGTGTTTCCTGAGTCTCAGACGGAAGCGAGCATTTAATGTGTGAAGCAGTGTGGAATGTGGATGTGTGGTATTTTACTGATGAAAGTTGAGAAGATTTTAGTGCACACAACCTCATGCCAATGTGGAAGTTATTGTGAGCTGTCAGCTGTGTAATATGAGGTAATGCATGGTCTTTGTACTTTTGTCCATTTACGGTATTTATTTTCCCTGATTTGAACTATAAAATGGTGATTTTCTTGAGTCAAAATGAGAATACAGTGGTACATCGACATCTGAATGTCTCGACTTCCGAAGGTTTCGACTTACAAAGTCGGCAAACCCGGAAGTATTTTCGCCGTGCACGTGTTCTGCGGCTGTGCAGAAGCAGCGCGCGCGGTGTGCGCAAGCGCAAAATCGCGCTTCGCACATGCACAAAACGGACACTTCGACACCCGAAGGTTTCAACTTACGAAGAGCGCCGCGGAACGGATCACCTTCGTAAGTCGAGGTACCACTGTACCCGTAAACATTTTTTAAAGGAAAAAAGCACTGATAATAATAATATGTATACCTCGCCCATCTGGCTGGGCTGCCCCAGTCACTATACCTAGTGTTGTGTATTGAGTCAAAGGATTTTATATCTGTATTATTATTGTCTGTATTTGCATTAGGATAAAGTAACTGCCTTTTGGTTCCAGAGGGTACAGCTACTATTGGTTCATTTAAGCTGCTGTATTTGGATCCTCTGTCTTATTGGTTCCCTCCAAAAGGCAGCACTGTGATTGCCTGATATTGTTCCCTCCAAAATGTATCCCTTCCTAGCCAGTCCCCTGTCCCTATAAATGTAGCCTTCCTGCCCTCACAGTCAGTCTTGTTCACTTTAATAAAGAGCTGTTACTAGAGAACTGTCTCCAGCATGTTTTGTCAAGAGAGCTGAAATCACAAACCCCACGTCACAACAACTGGCGACGAGGATGGGATCCGGAATGCTGAGGAGCGGTTAAACACAACCCTGCCTCAGAGTCCGGATTGCAGCTGAGAACAAGACTCACTGGCCAGCTGAGAAGACGACCCTGCCCGCTAGGACAATGGAGAGTCCAAGGGTATTGGAGCCCTTCCAGCCATCAGAGCCCCACACCTGGGAAGACTACGTCGAACGCTTCGAGTTCTTTGCAGTGGCTCAAGGGATCACCGATGCCAGCAAAAGAAGGGCCACATTCCTGAGCTACTGTGGGCCCGAGACCTTCAAGCTGGCCAAGGCATTACTTGCTCCAGCGAAGCTGAGTGAGACATCTCTCAAAGATATTCTTGCCTGCCTAACAAGCCACTTGGCGCCTACTGAGACCAAGATGGCCCGGCGGATGGAGTTCCATAAGAGGCAGCAGCATGCTGGGGAGTCTGTATCCGCATTTCTGGCTGAACTCCGGAAGCTCGCTCAGCACTGCGGCTTCCAAAATCTGGAAGAGACTCTCCTGGATCGGTTTATTAGTGGTCTGAGCAGCAAGAAAGCCAGAAGACGCATCGTGGCTAAAGAAGAGGTTACCCTTGCTTCAGCCTTGAAGGAGGCCACCGCCACGGAGAATTATGAAAGAGAGGAGCTTGATGCCAGTCGCAAGGCCACTAAGCCACAGATAGAAGTTGCGCATGCCATGGACGAGCTAGAGGCTACTCCGAGCCAGAGCCCAGTCCGTGGGGTTGAGTTGGTGCGTCAGGCCTGCACAGTGCACAAAGATCGCCGAGGCAGTTGCCCAGGTTGTGGCGGAAACCATGAGCGGAAGAGTTGTCGTTTCAGGGATGCTATGTGCCGGACGTGCGGAAAGACGGGTCACATTGCCAGGGTCTGTAGATCGGCGGCGTCGGGAGCGACAGGAGCACCTAGACTGGAGCATCGCAGACCGCCCACAGCACCTCATTTTCTAAAGGACTGCCACTACGTAACGGAGATCAACGGGAGGGCCGTGCAGTTTCCAGCGCAAGGCAAGGCACACGTCAAGGTGAAGATTGAGGGTCAGCAGTGCGACATGGAGGTGGACTCCGGATCTGCATTCACCATTGTGTCGGACCAGACTGCGAAGACATTCTTCCCCAGGGGTAAGTTGCCCCCTCTGGAGCCCTTCCCGGCAACCTTGCAGTCGTACTCAGCAGGCCGCATCCATGTTATGGGAATGTGTGCCATGAGAGTACAATTCCGGGACAAACAGGCTGTACTCAAACTGGTGATTGCGAAGGGCAGTCGCCCCAGTCTCCTGGGCACTGACTGGTTCCCCGCCCTGGGACTGAGTATCTCAGGGCTTAATTCAATCCAAACCTGCCCTGAGATGAGCGAGGCATTATGCAAGGAATTTGCTGGTCTCTTTAATGGAAAACTGGGTTGTTATAAAGGGCCCCCAGTTGACTTTGAGTTGGACCCCGGGGTGGCCCCAATCCGACTCAAACCAAGGCGAGTGCCATTTGCACTGCAACCCAAGATCGAGGCAGAGCTGGATAAATTGGTCAAGCAGGGAGTTCTCTCACCCGTGGACTCTGCTAAGTGGGAGACTCCAATCGTCACGCCCCTTAAAGCAAATGGGGAAGTCAGGATATGTGCAGATTACAAATGTACTATCAATAAGGCACTCAGGGGAAACTCATACCCCATTCCAGTCGTATCACATCTGTTGGCTAAACTGGCTGGGGGCAAGGTGTTCGCCAAAATTGACCTGGCACAAGCTTACCAACAGCTGCCAGTAACCCCACAATCAGCGGAAGCACAGACTATTGTCACACATAAAGGGGCGTTCAGAGTTAACAGATTACAGTTCGGAGTTTGTGTGGCCCCAGGGATTTTTCAAGGGCTCATGGAACGCCTGTTAAGGGGTCTGCCGGGGGTCTTGCCATTTTTTGATGACGTTTTGATTGCTGGAAAAGACCCACAGGAACTGGTTGCGCGTGTCCGTGCAGTGTTGCTCAAGTTCAAGGAGGTGGGGTTGCAACTGAAAAAAGAAAAATGCAGTTTTGGGGTGCCAACTGTGGATTTCTTGGGGTTTAAAATTGATGCATCAGGCATCCACCCCACAGATGCTAAGATTAAGGCCATCATCGAGGCACCACGACCACAGAACAAGACGGAGTTGCAGTCATTCCTGGGACTTATTAACTTTTATCATTCATTCTTACCCCAGAAAGCTTCGGTAGCTGAACCATTACATAGACTTTTGCAGAAAAAGACTGTGTGGCGATGGGGGCGGGAGCAGCAGAAGGCTTTTGACTCCTTGCGAGAAATGCTGAGTAGCAGGAGCGTCCTTGCTCATTATGATGAGTCGAAGCCGCTGGTCCTGGCATGTGATGCCTCTCAATACGGCCTGGGGGCTGTGCTGAGTCATAGGGAACCGGATGGGTCGGAAAAGCCCATCTCTTTCTATTCCCGTACGTTGTCACCCACGGAGTGCAACTATGCTCAAATTGATAAAGAGGCACTAGCAATTGTGTCAGGAATCAAAAAGTTCTATGATTATTTGTACGGTCGCCATTTCTCCATTGAAACGGACCACAAACCACTGTTAGGGTTGTTCAACCCAAACAAACAAACGCCACAAATTCTCTCCCCTAGAATGTTGCGTTGGTCAATATTCCTGAATGGGTTCCAGTACACCTTGACCCATGTGCCGGGGAAACAGTTGTGCCACGCTGATGCGCTGAGTCGATTGCCCCTTCCTGGCGGGAGCAATGAGGATCCTGCTCCGGCGGAGCACATTATGATGCTAGAAACACTTCCGGGGGCTCCTGTAACAGCTACTGATATAGCTGAGAAAACGAGGAAAGATGCTGTTCTCTCCCGTGTGCTCACTTGGGTGGGGAGGGGGTGGCCAGGTGGTCCGCATGAAGAAAAATTCAGGCCTTATGCGACAAGGCAGCACGAATTGTCCATGCATAAGGGTTGTCTCCTATGGGGAGATAGGGTGATCATCCCAGCACCACTGAGAAACAGGGTTCTTGAGACGCTTCACATGGGACACCCAGGAATGGTCAGGATGAAGTCGCTAGCCCGATGTTATGTGTGGTGGCCTGGAATGGACCAGAACATAGAACAATGGGTACGAACATGCAAGGCATGCCAAGAGGTGCGGCCAGAAGTGGCCAGAGCACCAGTCCACTGGTGGGAGCAGTCCAGGACTCCCTGGAGCCGGCTGCACATAGATTTTGCTGGGCCATTCCAAGGGAAGGTCTTTTTGGTTATCGTTGATGCATATTCCAAATGGTTAGAAGTGGCGATGGTCCCTAGCATGGCATCAGCTGCCGTAATCAAGGTGTTGAGGCAGCTGTTTGCAACCCACGGGTTACCTGAGACCATTGTATCAGATAATGGGGCAGCTTTTGTATCCCAAGAATTCAGGGCATTCTTGGCTGATAACTTCATAAGAGGGGTCACATCCGCGCCCTTTCACCCATCCTCCAATGGGCAGGCTGAGCGCATGGTACGAACAGCCAAAGAATCCATTGCGCGCTTAATGGAGGGTAACTGGTCGGCTCGCATTGCACGAATGTTATTTTTGCAGCATGCGACGCCGTGTACTGCGACGGGCAAGTCGCCAGCCGAGCTGCTCTTAGGTAGAAGACTGGTAACGGTGCTGGATTATGTCCACCCAGATAAAATGCCAAACCGTAATTCAAGAGCAACCCCCCAGGCTGAGACTGACACAACAAGGTATCTCGCCCCTGAAGATCTGGTCTGGGTGAGGAACTATTCACGAGGTCCGCGGTGGGTGGCCGGTGTGATCACCCGGGCTAGTGGACCTGTGTCCTATTATGTGACCTTGGAAAATGGGCAAGTTTGGAAGAGACATATAGATCAGCTGAGGCGCCGGGCACTCAGCAGGGAGGAGTCAGATAATTCATCCCTGGCTAATGACGCACAGCTGCAAGACCAGAGTGAAGATGGCCCAGAGGTGCAGTCACCAGGGGCTTCAGCAAATGAACCAGGGTCTGCTAATCCTCAGGATGACGAGGTACAGGTAGGGGACCCTGAGATGTCTGGGACTCCATCTGTTCCTGACGAAACCCCTATAGCAGCCCCTCCACCACAGGTAACACCCAATCCAGAACCTGCAACACCTGTTGTCAGGAGATCAGGTAGAAGTTGTAGGACCCCACAGTACCTGAGGGATTACGTCTGCTGTGCTCACTAGGGGGGGAGGGGTGTTGTGTATTGAGTCAAAGGATTTTATATCTGTATTATTATTGTCTGTATTTGCATTAGGATAAAGTAACTGCCTTTTGGTTCCAGAGGGTACAGCTACTATTGGTTCATTTAAGCTGCTGTATTTGGATCCTCTGTCTTATTGGTTCCCTCCAAAAGGCAGCACTGTGATTGCCTGATATTGTTCCCTCCAAAATGTATCCCTTCCTAGCCAGTCCCCTGTCCCTATAAATGTAGCCTTCCTGCCCTCACAGTCAGTCTTGTTCACTTTAATAAAGAGCTGTTACTAGAGAACTGTCTCCAGCATGTTTTGTCAAGAGAGCTGAAATCACAAACCCCACGTCACAACACCTAGGAACTAGGGTGTGAATGGTTTCTACAACAGAACACAGAATAGACTCTGGCCCTTACCTAGGACACACTTAAAAATATGAATCCTAAGGTCCTATCTGCACTGTACATTTAATAATGGAGGGCCAAAAACACTTGGATTCCTGGAGCTTGTGCCTCTGCTAGGGCTCCATTCAAAAGTCCAGGGCTCCATTCAGCAGAATGAGCAGGAGGCCCCCACATGAAGCCGGCCAGGCTTACCGCATTCTGAAGTAAACGGATAATATACATTAGCACCCAAAGGGAACTGAGGGTTGGAGACAGCTATAAAACCATTAGTCTAGAATCTAAAATTACCTAACTGTACCACTGTTTGCAGTGCATGGGGAAGATTGTCAAAACAGTCAGCAGCCACCCTGCTGGTGAACGTACTTCAATCCACAGCTCTTTGTGGGGAGTGAATGGTCAAGTGGAATCACATTTTCTCATCAACGCTCTGCCAGAGTAGCTTCTGTTCTTTCTGCAACACAGAAAGCAATTGGGAAATGCATGGGGGATTCATCAAACGGATGACTACGGCTGTTATCAGCAGTCTTCCCCCCCCCTTTTGCTAGCACACAACTGTGTGACTGTTGAATAGGTCCACAGGGTATAGGCAGGCCCCACTTTGGTCCACAGCTGAGCTAATGTTGGCTGCACATAATTGGCACTCCTCAAATTTGTGAACCTTTTAATTAGTGAACCTTCAGGGAGGAGAACGGAAGGGATCACAACTCAACGGTGCAGTGCGTGCTCTGCATATATATAAGGTATGAGTCTCAGGTTCAATCCCTGATATGTTGAGCTGAAAGATATCAGGTGGCTGGGCTAGGAAAGACTTGAATCTGAGCCCTTATGGAGGCCGCCTGGTCAGGCAATGCTGACTAAGCTGGGCCATTACTTTGACTTGAGATATGGTAGTTCTTTAGCAGCCCAACTGGGGAGCAAGACTAATTTCCAATGGCTCTGAAGTTTGAGTCAAGGAAGGTTAAACAGTGTCATGGAAGTTGTGGGTAGACCTCAAGTTCCCCATTGAAGGCCCACTTAGTTTTTAAAGCTTTGTTTGTGTGTGTACACACATGTGCTTCAGCAAATCTCAGGATTTCCCCAAGCATGATTGAACCTCCCTCTTTTGTTTCTCAACAGTTCTGTTTTGGATCCATCTGTGTTGGCTCTCACCACCTGAGTTTGCCATTAGAAAGGCGAATAAATCGACAATATACAACAGTCTGAATTTCAATGTGAAGATTTTCTCTCAGTTGTTGAAATCTGAGTGCTTTGGGCTTATTGGAATCTCTTCACTGTTTTTATTCTGGCAAGATCCAAATATGAAACACACAAGTTATCGACTGTGGCACATTAAATACTGTCAGATATGAACAGCATCAACATTCACAGGTGAGAATTGTGGGGGATCCGTTTCAGTTCCAACAGACAGCAAATTGGTCCCCACCCCAGTGCAATACTTCTCTCTTCTCAGATTCTTCTACTAAACCATCAAGCAATAGGAACTTGACCCATGTGAGAGATGGGCTTTCTGTGAGGAAGCCCAAATAAAGGTAATTAACTGATTTTCACTTTGATATGATTAACTCTTTTAGTGTATAAAAAGGATTTGTGAAATCAACAATGAGAAAATAAGGCTGCATACTCTATACAGGTGATCTGGCAAATAAAGTCCCCAATTAATCCATCATTTTTGCACACACTTCGCATTAGGCATCCAAAGCAAGCAGACACAGGGAACTGCTTGTATGTCATAAACCATGTACAAAATAATTGATGCCTGTGGATATTACCATCCGAAAGAGAAACAGAAGCACCTTCTATAGAGGGCAGCAACTTCTCTCAAAAATGTCTACATACAGTATTCTCTTTATAGTTGCATCTAAAGAGAAGCTTTCTTAAAAAACCTCCACCGATGGTGTGTGTTTGTGTGTGTGTGGCTTTTTCTTTATCCCCCCCTTTTGAGTTTTTTATGGATATATATTCTTTTTTTATTGGGGGCATCTTTCCAGAGAGAATTTTAAATGAGTTTTCAAAAGCAAGTCAGAGTCAGTTTCCTCTTTTTAGGGCAGAAGCGGGTGGGTCTGGTTCCTTCAGATCTGTAAACTGGGGAATCTACAGGCAGGTCAGATCTCGGGAGAGAAGTTTGTCGTATGGAAATGCTTAACGGTCCAGCTTACATTCTGTATAGTCTCGCTTTTATCTCTTCAGGGTTTGAACATGATCCTTTCAAAGCCAGATAACCCTGGAAGAAGAAGGGGGGAAAAAACCCCTCGCTACTGCTTTGCTAGCTACCCGGTTCCTATAATCACACTCCACAAGGAATAGGTTACTATGACAATATTGTTGCAAATAGTTTGGCTGAGCATTCGTTCTCCTCCTCCTCTCCTCAATCCTCTCTTCCCTTCCCAGTGCCACATACTTTTTTCCAGACTTGGGGTGTGTAGGGAAAGGAAATATACCTTCTCAAGTCTTGCATAAGCAGTACTCATAGATGAGCCATTGGTTAAACATTTTGCTAGAGTCCTAAATCTGTGTCATCGACATGCACTTCAACTGACCATAAATCGAATAAAATCTTTCTTCTGATGGCCAGCATTCAAAAAGCGAAAGCTCAGCTGTCCCTAAATGCAGATTCTTTAGTATCTAAAGAAGTGTGCATGCACACGAAAGCTCATACCAATAACAAACTTGGTTGGTCTTTAAGGTGCTGCTGGAAGGATTTTTTAAAATGTTTAGTAAGAAAGCCAGTTCTATTTTTTTTAAAAAAAGGTTTTTATTGGTTTTCTTGTTAAAAACATTAGCAGACAACATAATAACAAAAACAAACAATCTTCATCCACATGCTTCCTTTACAAAAAAGAAAAAAGGGAATGTGGAAACAAATGTATAAGAAAAAAAACAAAGAACACAGAGACAAAAACACACAAAAAAGAAAAAAAGATAGAAAGCAACACACTAAATATTAGATAAATACTAAAAGGATAATCATTAAGTAAACATCATTTACATATCTTCTATTTTGACTTCCAATTTACCGCTCTGCAATTTGTGAACTTTAACCTTGCTATATCGCACAATTCTTAGCCTATATATATCATTATCTATTCCTTAATTTACATTGGGTTCAATTGTGTTCTGCCAGTTGGATTTTAGATATCTTGTTATTCATTATATAATCATCAAAAATCCTCCATTCATTTTTTTATTTTTTGCTTTGTTCTAGGTAGAATGACCAGGATGCAGAGGCTGTTAAAAAGTAGCAACCCTGTGACCACATTCAGTGCATGGTCCCCCCCCCCGCCCTGAATCCTGGGACCTGTAGTTTACCCCTCAGAGTTACAGCTCCCAGAACTCTTAACAAACTACCTTTCCCAGTATTCTTGGTGGTTGCAATGTGCTTTAAATGTACAGAGTCTCATGCTTGCTTCTTCATCCTCAATCCCATCAATTTTAATAGTGCAGATCATTGCTGTGTTGTGATGCCAACATGTTGTGAATTTTCCCACCACCAGTCCTCCATTTCACTAGCTGCCACTGCCAGGGATGGGGAAGTTCACCAAGTGATGGAGTTACATCACACATGTTGAATACATATCATGACAGAGGGAAGAAGAGATCTGGGCCTGCAACTTTCTACAAAGGCCACCCCTAACACCTAGTTCAGTGGTGGCCAAACTCGGCCCTCCAGATGTTTTGGGGCTACAATTCCCATCACCACTGGTCCTGTTAGCTAGGGATGACAGGAGTTGTAGCCTCAAAACATCTGGATGGCTGAGTTTGGCCACCACTGCCCTAGTTCTAATCAAACTGAAACTGAAACCAATAAGGACTTTAGTCCAAATAGCAACTCAGATTCCTGCAAGCAATATCCTCGAGTTTCCTTGTTGGGCTCGCCCTTCAGAACTGCCCTTCAGTTTGGGAAGAGAGACACCCTTCCCAGAGCATAGAGATCCATCGATATCAGAAGTGAGCACTTCCAGGTGGAAATAATATTGCAAATGGGTCATTCAAATATCAGAAACAGATCATCGGCAGCAGGCCGATTTATTTTCACTCTGGATTTCTTCCAGGATGGGCATATCCACATTAAATAGGAAAACAAAACAAAAACAAACAAACCCCCAAACAGGCAGGCATTATGATGCCAACGATGTTACATGAAAAATGTGCATGCACGAGGATTTCCCATCCCATAATAAACACCCATTTGGAAGTACCATATATTTATGTGCCATCTAAGGGCGGCAAGTTGACAATTACCATTTGCTTTTAACCAAGACGTGGGAGCATTGTTCAGACCCCTTCTTGGCCCATGCCTGACTGCAGGCCCAATTTAGCACAATTTAGGGCTCATCCACACTGGAGATCAACTTGGATTTGAAGCTGTTTTTATTTCGTTTTTCGGCAACATCCACACAACACCCTCCTTATCCAAGTGGCAGCCTGCACTCCCCTACCCCTCTAAAACTGGTTACAGGTAGGTAGCCGTGTTGGTCTGATGTAGTTGAAACAAAATTAAAAAATTCCTTCCAGTAGCACCATAGAGACCAACTAAGTTTGTCATTGGTATGAGCTTTCGTGTGCATGCACACGAAAGCTCATACCAACGACAAACTTAGTTGGTCTCTAAGTTTGTTTCCTCTAAAACTGGATATTGATAATCCACAGATAATCCAATAAAGGAAGAAAATCCAATATAATGCCCCATGTTACTCAACTGTGGGTGCACGGGCATGCATGGGTGTGTGTGTTACATGGGAAGCAGTTTTCCATAGGCCTTTTATTTATTTATTTGGGTGACTGAGTAGTTTGCATGTTGTTGCTGTTTTTTTTTAAACCATTATTATGTGCTGTTTTGTTTTACCATTTTACCATAGATAGATAGATAGATAGATAGATAGATAGATGATAGATAGATAGATAGATAGATAGATAGATAGATAGATGATAGATAGATAGTCACTTTGATTGTTTGCAAAAGCAGCCTATAAATGCTGTGCGGAGTCTCCATCTTTTATCGGAAGCCATCCACGTTGCCCATGACTGTCACTGACTTTCAAAACGTAACAGACCCATCAGCCTGTCTGTGGCTGCGATCTGTACCTGAGTCTTTGTTTTGCCATCTGCCTTCTTGAAGATGGGGAAGGTGGGGCAGAGGATCTGACCTGAGAGATAACAGGAGCATTGCTTGCACTCAAGGGAAAAGACCTTGCCGTAGTAGCAGGTTTATAAAGGGAGGGAAAAAAGTCTATTCAACTCTCCTTTAGTTAGAAAAAGTGATTTTGTTCTGTAGCAATCATCTCTTTATTATCTTCATGTCACAGCCCCAACACTCTGGTGGGTTAAGGCTTATAGAAAGGTTTCCCATCATCTAAAGTGGCAGCTTTTCTGTTTTCCTTCTGACATCTGTACCTGGGCCCCTAAAGGGGAAAAAGTGGAAATAAATAAAAGGAGAAATATGAGAGAGCAAAGGGAAACAGCAGACTTTAGAAACAACCCCCTCCATTTCAACTTTGGAGAAAAGGCCATTTTCAGAGCTGGGGATGTTTAATAGCAAAGCCTCTAGCTTTTCTTTCACGGCTAGCTTGGACATTAGACATGATATGGTCAGCTGCCTAAAAATGCTGTATGTACATGGGCTGCCCCTGCACATTTTACTATTATACCTGTATACCTGAAGGAGCGTCTCCACCCCCATCATTCAGCCCGGACACTGAGACCCAGCACCAAGGGCCTTCTGGCAGTTCCCTCATTGTGAGAAGTGAGGTTACAGGGAAACAGGCAGAGGGCCTTCTTGGTAGTGGCACCTGCCCTGTGGAATGCCCTCCCAGCAGATGTCAAGGCAATAAGCAACTACAGTGGTGCCTCGCTAGACAAATTTAATTCATTCCACGGGTCTATTCTTATAACGAAAATTTCATCTAGCGAATCCCATAGGAATGCATTGACTTTTTAAAATGTTTTTTTGCCCATAGGAACACATTAATTGAATTTCAATGCATTCCTATGGGAAACCGCGATTCGCTAGACGAATTTTTCGTAAAACGAATTCGTCTAGCGAGGCAACCTCCGCTAGAAAAATCCTTTCTTTAAGCGAAAATTTTGTCTTACAGGACGTTCATTAAGCGAGGCACCACTGTATTTTACTTTTAGAAGACAACTGAAGGCAGCCCTGTTTAGGGAAGTTTTTAATGTTTGATGCTGTACTGTTTTTAATATTCGGTTGGAAGCCGCCCAGAGTGGCTGGGGAAACCCAGCCGGATGGGTGGGGTATAAATAATAAATTATTATTGTTATTATTATTATTATTATTACTATTACTATTATTATTATTACATCATGCATGCTCTCTGAAGTCTGTGCTGGGGTGTGTGGTGTGCTTAGGTGGAAGGATTGCAGGAACTGGCTATATACTCACATGAACATAACACACCTATGACAAAATACACATGTTGTATCCAGTGTGCTGTGTGGCTCACCCTTCCACAGCTCTCCTTTACTTCAGAGAGGTCGCGCATAGAAGAATTCCCCACAAATGATGCTTCAGATCTATACATATGTTTTCTCCTCATGCTCAGAGACTAAGCCCAACTAGTGTCTGAGCATTCCTCAGCAGGAAAGAAGATTCATCTCATTTGTTGCAACTGAAATTTTGCTATTTCAGTTCTTTCAAATACCAGACGAACCATGATTTCACAGAATGTCCTTAGGGAATACTTTCTCTGCTTCTGCCTTCTATCTGTAATATAGAGGCCAATATTAAAGAGGAGACAATAATACTGATCTACCTTGCAGGCTTGTTGTGAAAATTACTGAGATAATGTATGTATGAAATTATGAATGAATGAATCTTTATTTGCATCAGCCATCGGCCATGGCAACAGAACAACAATACAAAGTCGATTATATAAAATACATTTAAGATTTTGAATCCGTAGTCAAATAGTGGATCTTATTCTAATTGCCCCAGCTAAAAACCTTGCAACCTTTGCTGTCACCTGCTCATCTTGCTCTGCCAAGAGAAAGGACACTGTGACAGTGGCTGGGCGAACCGGAATGGACAATAAAAGAGGGGTGATAATCTCATTCTTCAAGTCATTATAAAGAGGGCAAGCCAGAAGGGCATGCACCACCGATTCGGTACTGCCATCTCCACAAGGACACAGGGACATAAGAGATTTTCGTGTGGAATCTGTTGGAATCATCCCTCAAGTACAGCCGAGGGCAATACATTCAATCTTGTGAGAGTAAAAACATGTCTATGTTTTAGAATTGCTAGGATATGCAGATAGGGTGCCGGAGAGTCGAAGTGGGAAGGTGGAAAATAGTCATACCAAGGGCAAAATTTCCTTATTGTGAAAATCACTGATATAATGTATGTGAAATGGTTTGAGTAATAATAACAGTGATGATGATGATGATGATGATATAATGTATAGCAATGTAACCTGAACTTCTGTTTGATTGCAAGCAGGCCAATATTTTTATTAAAATATTTTGAATATTGTATTTTCATTTCATTTTATATTTTATCCAGAGCCGTCTTTCCTATTGGGCTTATTAGCGCATTGCGCCAGGGCGCAAACCTCTCAGGGGCGCCCCAGTGAGTGGGGGAGCTGCACGGCTTTGCTGGCATCCTCCCCTTTCCCTGCACACCTGCCAGCTGTGCCCTGTGAACCATATGGTTGGTGGGTGTGCAGCTTCCTTCCCAAGCCTCCGCAGGAGGAGAGCGATCTCTGCAGAGGCTTGGGAAAAGGTCAAGAACTCTGGGAAATGGGGGGGGGGGCTGAGGATCTTTGCACCACTGCGCTGGATATGCTTAAGACGGCCCTGATTTTATCAGAATTTTTGTGCCTGGGGTCACCGCCTCTCTGCCCCCCCCCCCCATGTTACGCCACTGCCAACCACTGGCACACTTTTAAAGCCACCCCTCTGGTTCCTGAAATTCGAGTAGTAATCGTCCCCATGCTTTCAACCTTACCTTTCAAGGCATGAGGTCTAGAAACTTAGGGTGCCACCTGTCCTCTTGATAGAGGGATCTGGCATAGTGTTTGCATTTTTATTTTAATATTGCGTACTGCCTTGGAATCAAACACTGACATACAATTATATACTTCTTAAAATTAGATTCATAAAACTTGCAATTAAGCTTCCTTTTCTCCCCCTTCTGCATTTACACTTAACACTCAATGCATTATATTTAAAGAGCTAATATTGCTCTCAGTGAACCTGGCCCTATTCATTGAATTAAGTATTATTGCTCTGTGTTGCTGCTGGAAATTAAGCAATTTCCACAAATCTTTCAATTTCTAGCTTTTAACTTTTTTTTTTAAAGGCGCTGCCTTTATTTACTGCTCATAAAGAATATTTTAAAACAACAAGAGTCTGTTCAGCAGAGCTATCAGTAGAGAGTTAATTTTAATGCTCCTGGCATTCAAGAATGTAAGAGAGAGCATCAGAATCTGAGCCAGCCCATCACTGCTGTGGCACATTCCTGTAGCTGAACGGACACTTTTTCAGGGAGGAGAATAAATATTCCTGATTTCTCTGAAAGGTGTTTTGAATTATTGATATTTTCCTCACACAAATCAGAGTGTGGAATTATGGGGAAATCCTTTTTACTAGCCTTTTAAGACGACTAGCTTAATGCTGTTTATTTCTTCTTAATTGACAGATATAAAATATTTCTCAAGCAGCTTATGGTTTGCATTTTCACAACACTGTTCCAAGAGGATCTGGATTTATTCCACAGATACCCTCCCCCCTTTCTCCCATTCACTGGCGTATTGAGATTTCTCACTTTTATGAATCATTTGTGCTTACAACTGTTAATACAGGGGAAATGGCATAAACCTGAACACAGTGGGTGATATCCAGTGTTATGTCATGCTCAGAGTAGACCCAATGACAATGATGATGATATTTATTTATTTATTTTTATTAACATTTACTAGTCACTTTTTAAACGAGAAGTGACCCGAAGCTCCTTTAAAAAATTCCTTTGATTTCAGAGGGTCTATTACGCAAAGAATGACTAATGTTGGATATCAGCCAATGTTTTTAATAAGCAATGCAAAAATTTAAAGAAATCACACTTTGTATAATCTCATAAAAAGTAAGTACTTTGAAGTTTTATTGTTTTTTTAAAGGTGAGGTTCAAACTCCTGCTTAACTTTCCCATTGAAACAAACAGGGCTGGAGTGTGTCTTCGTTTTTTATATACAAAAAACAAGCAAACAAAATCCCTTGCCCTAGACCAGGGATTCCCAATTTTGAATCTCCAGTTGATTTTGGACTACAACTCCCCTCACCCCTACTTAGCAGGGCCAGTGGTCAGGAATGATGGGAATTGTAGTCCAAAAAAACAGCTGGCGACCCAAGTTTGGGAAACACAGGATTAAGTAAATGCCTCCTGAACCCTAGGCTGGAGATGAAAGGCTGAATGGTGGGATTAAAGGAAGTGTGCTGGCTTCCTGTTTGCTTAGAAGGCTGCCTGGACATGAGTGTGACTTGGCTAAAATAACATCATGGGTCAAGTGGGCCTAATTCAGTCCGCGGGCCAGATGTTTCCCACTCCTACTTTAGACCAAGAATGAGAAACCTGTGGTCCTCCATATATTCTCGGACTACAACTCCCGTCATCCCCAACTGTTGGTTGGGGCTGATGGGAGTTGGAGTCTAGCAACATCTGGAGGGCTCCATTCCTGCCTTAGACTGTAAGGTCCTCAAGGCAGATTTTCTTTTCTTTTCTTGATGTTTTTGTATACAGTGGTACCTCGGTTTATGAACACAATTGGTTCCGGAAGTCTGTTCATAAACTGAAGCGTTCATAAACTGAAAGCGAACTTTCCCATTGAAAGTAATGGAAAGTGGATTAATCCGTTCCAGAGGGTCTGCGGAGTAACCGTTCATAAACTGAAGCGAACTTTCCCATTGAAAGTAATGGAAAGTGGATTAATCTGTTCCAAGCGGGTCCGCGGAGTACTTAAACTGAAGCGTTCATAAACTGAAACATGGGTGTAATTGGTTCCGGAAGTCTGTTCATAAACTGAAGCGTTCATAAACTGAAGCGAACTTTCCCATTAAAAGTAATGGAAAGTGAATTAATCCGTTCCCAGATGGGTCCGCGGCGTTCATAAACCGAAAATTCATAAACCGAGGTGTTCATAAACCGAGGTTCCAACTGTATATATAAATGATGGCTGTTTAAAGCTATGGAAGTGAGAGCTGGACCATAAAGAAGGCCAATCGCCGAAGAATTGATACTTTTGAATTATGGTGCTGGAGGAGACTCTTGAGAATCCCATGGACTGCAAGAAGATCAAACCTATCCATTCTTAAGGAAATCAGCCCTGAGTGCTCACTGGAAGGACAGATCGTGAAGCTGAGGCTCCAATACTTTGGCCACCTCATGAGAAGAGAAGAATCCTTGGAAAAGACCCTGATGTTGGGAAAGATTGAGGGCACTAGGAGAAGGGGACAACAGAGGACAAGATGGTTGGACAGTGTTCTCGAAGCTACGAACATGAGTTTGACCAAACTGCGGGAGGCAGTGCAAGACAGGAGTGCCTGGCGTGCTATGGTCCATGGGGTCACGAAGAGTCGGACACGACTAAATGACTAAACAACAACAAAATGATGGCTGGAGGAGGTGGCAGTACTGTTCTTTGTAGTAGTTAAACTTTAGGCTGCTTAAAATAAAATTAAATAAAATTGCTGGTGGGAGATACTTTACCACTCTCTTGTACAGTGGAACCTCGGTTTATGAACACCTCGGTTTATGAATTTTCGGTTTATGAACACCGCGGACCCATCTGAAACGGATTAATTCATTTTCCATTACTTTCAATGGGAAAGTTCGCTTCAGTTTATGAACGCTTCAGTTTATGAACAGACTTCCGGAACCAATTACACCCATGCTTCAGTTTATGAACGCTTCAGTTTAAGTACTCCGCGGACCCATCTGGAACGGATTAATCCACTTTCCATTACTTTCAATGGGAAAGTTCGCTTCAGTTTATGAACGCTTCAGTTTAAGTACCCTGCGGACCGTCTGGAACAGATTAATCCACTTTCCATTACTTTCAATGGGAAAGTTCGCTTCAGTTTATGAACGCTTCAGTTTATGAACAGACTTCCGGAACCAATTGTGTTCATAAACCGAGGTACCACTGTACTAGAAAAGAAGTCTGGGCATGCTATTTGAAAACATCTTAATGCAACTCCAGGAAGTCTGATATTTCATTTAAAGGGAATATAATAAAGTGTTTTCTTTGTATTGATTGAAGAAATATAGTGCTTATTTTTCCCCTGCTTTTTTTCCCTGGTCATGATTCGGGAGGTTAAAGGGCAATACCATCTGTTTCCTAACAGGACAGTTGGTGTAAGATTTGCAAGTCCTACAGGTACCTTTAAGCATGGATAAATATGCACTCAAGGGTTCAGCCGGATAGTTTTTCACCACCAAAGGATGATTATGTTGTGTGCCTTGAGACATTGGCTATAATATATTTCCTGTCCTTTTATTGCATTTTGGAATCATAAACAATGACTGTTTGGCTCAGAGCCATTTATTCAGCCCAAAAAGACATTATTTGCACAACAAAAATCAATAAAAATGTTACTAGGTCTGGCTGGATACTTTGCTTAACTGTGATATTTGTCTGTCAGTGAGGGCATGCCATCTCTCGAAGGAGACTGGGGCCAAAACATAGCTATTGATCCAGTCATCAGTGATGGATACTGGCATTTGGGAAAGGGCTGCTGCCAAGAATCTCGATTAAAAAAAAAATATTTCTACGTTTTGCCTGCAGCAGAGTCAAGATAACCCGAACAAGGAGATTTTCTCTTTTATATTGGGTTTCTCCCTCTTGTGGTTGTTAAATGCCGAAGACCAAAGTTCATTATTGAAAGAATTAAGTCAATCTATGTTTTGCCAAAGGCTTTGACATCATATCAGATTCTTCTGATTTAGACACGATCGAGTTGTCCTTTTCATCACCTTAAAAGCAGAGAGGAAGACTTTTATACACATCAGCGCCAGCAGTGTTGCGCCGTGAGGATGCTTCCTTAAACCTCTCCTAGCCCCCCTTTTTTTGGGGGGGGGAAGGCATAAAACTAGATCTAACAGAAACAAGACAAAACTGATTCTCAAACAGAGTTACATAACCATGAGCACTACGGCAGTGCTTCTTAAAAAGTTTATTGTACTTTGCGGCGGGGAAACCCTACTCACCTATTTTTGCAAATATTCTTGGCAGTGCTAAAAACACACCTCTGTTCCCCAATGATTTTTTTTTGTTCATGCATGCATGCATTGCACACACACAAAAAAGTTGCTTATTCGCATTGCCCTCAATGGCTCTTTCTCTCAGTTGCCTCCACTTGTCATGAGTGACACCAGTGTGATCCATGATCAGAGCCATAGATCTTGTGCCCCTGGCAGAACCGTCCAGATTGTGCCCCCTAGCCACGGACAAATTAACTCTTCTTTCTGCCTCTCCTCTCCAACCCCAACCTCCTCCCACCCATTCAATTCACCCTCCATTTTAAACCATTTCTTATGGGGCAGGGAGGGAGGGAGGATTGCTGTCTTTTGCTGCAGACTCATTGGCGTAGCAAGGTCAGGTGGTACCCGGTGTGGAAAATTTCTTGTCACCTCCCTGACACAATGAAATTATTAAAAGAAGAAAAAAATAAGATACAGTTGCAAGTGTTATTTTCTGGTTTATTTACTTAACATTGTGAGCACAAGCACTTAAAACCTTTTTTTTGCGTTGGGAATTTCTTATGAATGAATTTTTTTACTTAATTTCGCTATTTTGCAGCTTTGGCTTAACATACAAATACAAACAAAGAGCATGCATCATAACGTTTACATTACAGTGGTACCTCTGGTTGCGGACACGATTCGTTCCGGGGTGCCATCCGCACCCTGAAAAGTCTGCAACCAGAGCGGTGATTCTGCACATGCATGAAGCATGCAGAACGCTTCTGCACGTGCAGGGTGAAACCCAGAAGTAAACACTTCTGGGTTTGCCACGTTCGGAAGCTGAAAAGACTGAAGCGGACGCAACATGAGGTATGACTTTACTTCCCAAACTCAGTATCATAGAGAAGAGGATGATCACAAGGAATCAATGAACTAAAAAATGTAACAAAAATAAATTCAGTACGGCACTTATCAGCTTCAGTAATAATGCACAACTAACTCAACAGGACGACGTGGGGTGACCAACCGGTATGGCAGCGGATAGGATTGGTTAAGTGATGATGACTCACCGATTGTTTACGTCTCACTCCAGTACAAACTGCAGAGACAGACCTAGGCGAATCGGCGGAAAGAAACTATCTTCCCTATCCACACGCTCTCCACTACACAGCGTCAAGTTCAGCCGCGTTTCATTGCGTTTATTGATTGAACTAAGAAGTTTCAATACATATTATTTTGACTTGTTGAGGTTAATTACCATATTTTTCTGTGTATAACACCCCATCCACCCCATGTATATGACAACCCCTATTTTGGGGGACTCCAAATTAAGGAAATGGGGGGAGATTGCCCAGAGTTTTAAAGCATTTTTTTGGGGGGGGGTTGCCCACAGTTGTTGCCAGAGCAGCAGCCAATCGAAAGCAGCCCTTGCTGCAGCCACCAATAACCCTCCCAATTGCCACTGGCAAGCTCCTGCTCACGACTGCAAGCAAATGCCCGTCCCTTCTCTGCTTTATCCGTGTATAAGATAGCACCCAATTTTTAACATTATTTTATAATTTTTAAAAATCTTCTTATACATGGAAAACTACAGAAATTGTCAATGTTATTAAACTCATTTTCAATAATATTATTTTTTCAAAAAAAGTATCATGAGCCCAATTTTATTTTAAAAACACATTTTTTGCCATTTTATCACCCCCTCAGTGATGACACCCGGGGCGACCCGCAGTTAGGCGATTTATGAACATTCCATGCCAACGCATTTCATCTCAGCAAATCAGCGCCAGAGACTTCTCAGCAATAAGCCTAGTACAAGGTAGATGAGGACAAACAGCCTTTTTGTTACTAACAAACGTGATCCACTTTTGATTAAAGCCATTAGTTACTTCAAATTTCTACTTTTATTCGAAAATTGGTCACCTTGGAATAAGCAATAACATCCTATTTTCATTATATACAAAGGTTCGGTGCCCAAAGTGATGAGAAGCAGGTTGTGTGTGTGTGTGTGTGTGTGTGTGTGTGTGTGTGTGTGTGTGTTTAAGAACTTAGAAATGCTGGATTTAGTTTAATTTTTTTTTCAGGCCTCCAGAAGCTTGAAGCAGATTATCCTGACCGGTATCGATGGGATTTTTTAATGTAATCACCAGATGGGAGTTGGTTTGAGATGTTTAGTTTGCAAGGAGTGTGACTCATTGGGAAGGCTGCCTTGTAATTTATCGTGCAGATATTTCAATCTCATGGCACACTCAAACTTCCTCTCCACAACAACGGCGCTTGGGGGAGGGGACTACACAAGGGAGGCAGAAAACCTGTTAATCAAAGGACAATGAACACTGGGCCTGCCTGCATAATTAGTGACCCATCACTGCAAACACACAGCTTGTCCCACCCGAGGTTTGGTGCTTCCTGCATTTGTTCCTGCAAAACCAGGGAAGTTGGCAGACATTTGCCAGCTGTCATGCATAGGGACGTGCTTGGCCTTCCAGGCAAGCATTGTGGCAACCTCCTCATTTCAGGTTGGTCCATCGTATCCCAGGTCAATCACAATGCACCGCTGGTGTCATGGCCTGGGCAGGATAAGGCAAAAGGATGGGGCAGGACAATGCATAGGTCCAGAGTTCAACTGGTGTCAGGAGTGTGGGCAGGAGTCAGGCTCTGGGGCCTGTAGTGCTTTGCAGGACTGGGGACTGCCTCAGCTTGTGCTGGAGAAGCAAGGAGCGACCACTCAGGTGAAGACCTCAGCTTGTGCAGGAGAGGCAAGGAGTGGTCACTCAGGTGAGGCCACTTGATACCTCACTGCACCTGGTGGCAGGAGCTGGGAGGGATAAAAGCTCAGCATTTCCCTTCAGCTCTTTGCCACAGCAATGCTACCCCTGCCTGGTTGCCTCTGGCCTCTCGCTCCTTGGACCCTTGCCTTTCCGACGCCTTGCTCCTTGGACCCTTGCCTTGCCGACGCCTTGATCCTCAACCCTTGGACCCTTGCCTTGCCAACGCCTTGCTCCTTGGACCCTCGCCTTGCCTCTGCCTTGTTCCTTGACCCTTGGACCTTTGCCTTGCTGACGTCTTGCTCCTCAACCCTGGGACCTTTGCCTTGCCGACACCTTGCTCCTTGACTCCCAGACCTTTGCCTCTGCCTTGCTCCTTGACCCTGCGACTGCCTGCTGCTGGACCATCAGCCCTGTACCTGTTCCTGCTTCCACATCACCATCTTGCCTCTGGTCCTGACGTCCTCAGTCAGGGCTTCAACCGCCCGCCGACTGGACTGTGACAACCGGGTCCCATGAGGAAAAGTGAGAGGGAGAGGTTGTCCTGGAAGCTCTGGGACTAGTAACGTGAGGGAGCGGAGTAATAGAACTACCTCATGTGGCACAATCTCTCTCCAAAACAAAGAAACCAAAACACGCTCTTGGAGCTTTGTATACCTGCTGACATTTCCTCTGTGTAGACAGAAAGAGAAAGCAATAAGTGGCAGCAGGAGGTAGAGACAAGCACTGGAATAACCAGACCAGGAGTACAGAGGCCCCAGGGACATTGGGAGCCAGCATGACTGAGAGGATTTATAGGATGCAGAACATAAGAGAGGTGGACCTTTGTCTTCCAATGCAGGCAGAAGAACTGGTGCAAGGGTGGCCATGGATGATGTCCAACTACATTTTACTTACAGGCCCAGCTTAGTTATGCTCATTCATTTCAATGGCTTGCCTTTCCATAACTATGCTGTTTTTAAAATTTAGCCATTTACATTTCACTAGTTAGTCTGTGTAATTGAATTTAAAAATCATTTGTATAGGTAGTTAACCTATACACCTAGAATGATGGAAAATAACACAAGAAAAGGTGTTTGGCTAAACCCAGCCAAGCTAATACAGCGTCTTGGCCCTTTTCATCCTGCCTTTGAGGTTCATTTTCTGTTTAAGTCATCTCTAAGTGTTTTAAAATAATAAATCCCCCTTACTAAGGCTACCAGATTTTTTTCAACGAATCTGGGGACACTTTTCAACTTCAATGGATTTTGTATGGGGACTGATTTGTATATCTGGGGACTGTCCCCGGGAAACGGGGATGTCTGGTAACCTAACCTTAAAGGTAAAGGGACCCCTGACCATTAGGTCCAGTCATGACCGACTCTGGGGTTGCGGCGCTCATCTCGCGTTATTGGCCGAGGGAGCCGGCATACAGCTTCCAGGTCATGTGGCCAGCATGACAAAGCCGCTTCTGGCGAACCAGAGAAGCACACAGAAATGCCGTTTACCTTCCCACCGGAGCGGTACCTATTTATCTACTTGCACTTTGATGTGCTTTCGAACTGCTAGGTTGGCAGGAGCTACCGTAGGACTGAGCAACAGGAGCTCACCCCGTTGCGGGGATTCAAACCACCGACCTTCTGATTGGCAAGCCCTAGGCTCTGTGGTTTAACCCACAGCGCCACCCGCGTCCCTAACCTAACCTTAAAGGTAAAGGTAAAGGGGCGCCTGACCATCAGGTCCAGTCGTGTCCAACTCTGGGGTTGCAGCGCTCATCTCGCTCTATAGGCCGAGGGAGCCGGCGTTTGTCTGCAGACAGCTTCCGGGTCATGTGGCCAGCATGACAAAGCAGCTTCTAGCGAACCAGAGCAGCACACGGAAACGCCATTTACCTTCCCACTGTAGCGGTACCTATTTATCTACTTGCACTTTGATGTGCTTTCGAACTGCAAGGAGGGCAGGAGCCGGGACCAAGCAACGGGAGCTCACCCCGTTGCAGGGATTCGAACCGCCGACCTTCTGATCAGCAATATAACCTAACCTTACCCCTGTCCAAAAAACAGAACCAAAATCAATACTGATGATCAGTTAATGTCACATGGTGAGTTCCAACTTCATATCATTATATGTGATGGGACTCCCCTGTCCTCTTGTCCCTCTGCAGCTGCCATACCCCCCCAACTCTTTGGGGGGATGGAGGAGGGGGGTAGGGGAGAGAGGAAAGTGAAGTCCTGTTTGCACAAGTGGGACATCATACCTGGAAATCGCCCACCTCAAATTACCTTAAAATGTCCATTAAACAGCAAAATATAATGCTTTCAATATTCCCACCCACCCACCCATTCTAAACACACAATGGGGGAAGAAAGGTTGCCTGTTGCTGTGCCCCTCCACACGCACCCCATACAAAATCATTTTTTGGGGTAGAGGTTAATATGACAAGGCTTTGCTAGCGACTCTGTATTGGGGCTCATAGTTGCTGTCTTGGATCCAAGAGGCACCTGTAGTGCTTGTTACATCTCTTTGATTATTTAGATAGAGAGAGACTATATATTCATTCCGAGAGAGAAATTACAACTGAAAATGGAAGAAAGGGGCTTGGTTGGAAATGGGAGAGAAGCACATACACAGAGAATAGACAAAATTATAATGCTGCAACCTGCTACTTGCCTTTATATCAGGCATGTCCAATTCTATAGAGACTGTGATCTACTCACAGTAAAATGAAACTTGCAGTGATCTACCCATTGTCATTGCCAGAGTTGTTCAGCTTTTTGGGGAAGGAGGGACAATAGTTGTTGAGCCTTTTTTTTACTGGGGGGGGGGAGAGGCGGTGTTGAAAGCAGCGACAGATGAAAACAGTGAGGGGGCGGGTGGGGGAGTAATCAATACCCCCTTTTTTTCCTATCCGGTCCCGCGATTGACCATGAACGACCATGATCTCCCAGGGATCTACCTGTCGATAGTGGTCTACCGACTGTACATGTCAGACACACACACACACACACACACACACACACACACACACAGTGCGCTTTTCTGGGGGGAATCAGGGGTACGCATACCCCTAAAAATTTTGTGAATCTGAGTTTCACATCAAGTGGCAGTATTTCAATATGAGTAGGAAAATGAGAGTGCCCCTAAACCTTTTTTTAAAATAGAAAAAAGCACTGTATTCAAACACACACACACACACACACACACACACACACACACTTTAACTAGCCGTCTGCTGTTGTTTTGCTGTTTCTTTTGACTGCAATGTAAGATAAATGTTAGAAAGTCACACATGTTATTCAGGCCCATATCTTCAAGCAAGTCTGTAATTCAGCAGTATAAAGTGGGTGAATTAGACTTATCTCAGCCAAATGGTTTAGCGGCTTGGGATTGTTCTTGTAAAATAATGAGAGTACCCCTGGCACCTGCTTTTTCTTAAAGAAGAATGATGTCTTCAGGGAGGGAAAGAGTATCTACCACTCGAGCAGTTTAATAATGCCACCATTTATAGCTTTGGGATTTTATTTTATTTTTTTAAAAAACAACAAATGAGAAAGATTTGTAAGTGGTTTTTTTTGTTTTTGTTTTAACTATTTCATATTCCCGACCCTGCTATTTGCAATCAATTAAAATACTTTAAGCAGGTGTAACACCCCGATGATACTTCAGGAATCTAAATAGGGATTGTAGCACATGGTAAAGATTTAGTAAATACTTTTCTAGTCCAAAATCAATGCCATCGATTGCCATTAAAGCAGCAAGCTAAAACAATGAAGAGGCTTCTAATTTTCAGGCTCCTAGTGGAGCCGACTCTATCTCTGCCTCCACCTCCTCCTCCCAGTTAAGAGCATCATTAAACGGTAAGAGCAAACAGCATATTGAGAGGCCAAGTGTTTTATTAATTCATCATCAGAATTATCTCAGTGCATTAATATTAATAGCTTCAAATTGGATTTCATTTAGAAGGTGAAATAAATACGCCGATAGTAAAAGCTTGCCGACCCGGCGAATCTTAAGGAATGGGCACTTAACACAGAGCAGGACTCAAAAATAGATTTGATAAGTCGAGCTGACTTCCTTTAGCAGAGGGACACCTTATGGGTAGAGTTTCAGGCAGCTTTGAAGATCACAGGAAATTTTAACTTTTAAAAGAGGAGCCCCCTTCAAGTGAGGGAGCTGGCAGAATGAAATAGCAAAAGTGTCACTTCACACAACTTCAGTGTGTGTGTGTGTGTGTGTGTGTGTGTGTGTGTGTGTGTGTGTGTTTTTGAGGTCTGGGTTGAATCTGGATGTTTCATAAACTGCCAAGCTTCTTATATTAACAAACTATTTGCCCTGATGATGATGATGATGATGATGATAACAATTTTATTTATACCCTGCCCTTCCCAGTCAAGCCTGGGCTCAGGGCGGCTAACAGCAAGAATATCAAAGCAAGCATAAAAACAATTCAATTAAAATGCAGATTAAACACAATGTTAAAATTCAATTTTAAAATTAGGAATCTACAAGCGCATTTAAATATCTGTAGGATAAAGCCTTGGGGGAGGGTAACACTGGAGTCAGACTGAGTTAGTCCAATGGCAAAGCGGAACAGCTCCGTCTTGCAGGCCCTACGAAAAGATGACAACTCCCGCTGGGCCCTAGTCTCCTGAGAGAGAGCTTTCCACCAGGTCGGGGCTAGTACTGAGAAGGCCCTGGTCCTGGTTGAGGCCAGTCTAACCACCTTGTGACTCGGGATCTCCAGTATGTTACTATTTGTGGACCTTAATGTCCTCTGCGGGGCATACCGGGAGGGGCGGTCCCGTAGGTACGAGGGTCCTAAGCCGCATCAGGCTTTAAAGGTCAAAACCAGCACCTTAAAGTATCACGCTATACTTTGCTGTCATGCTATGAGTATCATGCTATACGTTGCAGAGATTCAGGAGGGGAAGGGGTCTCCCTTGATGGATTCCCATCTCAAGGAGGGTGAGACAGTTTCTGCCCTCCATCCTGTTGCCTTGACTATGGGTGCAGCACCCATAGGTGTGAACAGCGGCTGTTAAAGGCAAGGGAAAGGGAAGAAGCACAAATGGAGAGGGAAGCAAATTTTCTCCCTACTCCAGCAGACTCCAGTTTGGCAGATGAGCAGCCAGTTCTACGCAACTGTCTATCCCCCTGTAGGCCATCTGCATTGTTCTGCTGAAGTTAATGGGAGCCATTGTGCACTGTGCCGGTTTTATTTTCATAGCATCGCTTCTTTTATCTGCATGGTCCAACCCAGGGTCATGTTTCCTTGATGTGGCTTGCCTTCATGGTAGACAGAATGTTCGGACTTTTCCATTTCATTGGTATGAATCATAGAATTGTAGATCTGGAAGGAACCATGAGGGTCATCTAGTCCAACCGCCTGCAGTGCAGGAATATATTGCCCAGCGTGAGGCTTGAACCCACAACCTTCAGATTAGGAGTCTCCTGCTCTGCTGACTGAGCTACCCACATGGAAAATGGTTTATTTATATACCACTTTTCAACCTAAGGCTCCCAGAGCAGTAAAGGGTTTGGGGAGCTGACTGCTTTTAATGAAAGGACTGGTTCCATGCTGTTTTAATTGTAATTATTGATACTTTTTAAACAGATTTGTTATATGTATATAGTTTAAATTCTATAAACATTTAATTATAGTTTAATGCAGGTCTTCTTTTTATCTGTAAGCCACCTTGAGTCTCATCAGGAAAAAGGTGGGGTATGTATAATAATAATAATAATAATAATAATAATAATAATAATAATAATAATATATTTATACCCTGCCCATCTGGCTGAGTTTCCCCAGCCGCTCTGGGCGGCTCCCAATTGAATATTAAAAACAATACAGCAATAAATATTAAAAACTTCACTAAACAGGGCTGCCTTCAGATATCTTTTAAAAATAGGATAGCTGCTTATTTCCTTGGCATCTGATGGGAGGGCGTTCCACAGGGCAGGCGCCACCACCGAGAAGGCCCTCTGCCTAGTTCCCTGCAACTTGGCATCTCGCAATGAGGGAACCGCCAGAAGGCCCTCGGCGCTGGATCTCAGTGTCCGAGCTGAATGATGGGGGTGGAGACACTCCTTCAGGTATATAGGACCGAGGCCATTATGTAGGTATGCATGTACCTATCATAAATAATAAAATAAAAGTTATATAAAACTATGTTTTCCTAACTGGTATACATACATACATACATACATACATACATACATACATACATACATACCAGTTAGGAAAACATAGTTTTATATAACTTTTATTTTATTTTATTATTTATTACATTTTATATTGCCCCATACACACGGGTCTCAGGGTGGTTCTCAACATAAAATCGTAATATAAAGACACAAATTACATAATAAAAATAAGAATAAAACAAGAACAGCCCAATAATCCCCCAATAATTTCCATATCTTTTAATATAGCATCTCAGCTCCCCCCCCACATGTGATTTCACACATTTTAAATAATGATACACCAATATGGAATTGTTGAATGTTCCCAATGTCTAGCAAGTGGGTGTTTTATTTCTGGACAAGATGAGCTAGACTGAAAGGCTGAAATATTAAGATGCTTCCTATTAGAGAGGTTCCACTGAAACCAGTGGAACACAACTGCGACTCAATGCATCTATAATTCCCTCAAATCCTGGTGCTCCTAATGATGTCAGAAGCAATATGGTAAGCTCTACCAGCAAGCGTTTCCCAATACAAAGATCCCCAGGAAATGTAGCTTGCCAGAGCTTCGTATCATAACTTAGTGTTGGCTGGTCCCAGAAGGAGTTGATGTGGCTCAGGCTACAAGTGGGAGGGAAGCCTGCTCAGATTTAGGGGGGATGTTGAGTGTGTTGCAGTGGAGCTGGTGCGAGGCTGTGATGGAAGGCGGATCGCATGGCTAAAAGAATGTCCCAAGGGCAGCCCCTTCCGCATGGCTTGAGCCAAAAGAGTTGGACTCTGTGAAGGTGAAAGAAAGATGGTGGCAGAGAGGGCATGGAAGTAAATGATATATTTGTGCCGGGAAGGAGAGTTACACTGCAATTTGCTTTTAATGGAAAATTGCAAACAGTCCTTTGCAACAGGCCGAGAGTGAAAAGGAAAGTGGTTCTCAGTGTGAAAAGAAACTAAATAGCAGGACTACCAAGGATACATTTAAGAAATGGTGTTATTTTTATTAATCTTCCGGAGGAGGGTGCCAGTTTCTGTGAGGACACAGGAGAGAGAGGGAGAGGGAGAGGGAGAGAGAGAGAGAGACAGAGAGTTCCACAGGGGCCTGGTGGAGCCAGGTGAACGGCCTGCTCCCTGCCAGATCATATTCATTGTTGACAAAAGCAAGGTAATGCCCATTTGAAAGAATCATTTGAACTAATCTCATGCATTGGTGGGTTCTAAATTAAGTGTAACAACTCTGGGAAAAAGCTCTAGGCATAATTGGATAACTCAATGAAAACAAGAGGCAGCCAAAGAAAACAGTCTAGGTAGTCTTTAGGAAGGCACAGACAGAGGCTTTTATGCATACAGAGTGGAAACAAAGAGTTTATGGAAGGGCTGTTGAAAGCATTACATGCCAGGAAAGGCCGACTCCAAACAATAAAACATGATTCCCCCTCCTTTTTTTTTTACTTGAGTAAAGTCAGGTTTTCATTCCAGGTGATATGAAAGTGATGTGATGGATACCCAGTGTAGAGGTGGCAAATTATTCACCGACAGAGCTTTAGAATGAAGGTGCCATTGAAAAACCTCATGTAACAGACCAGATAAAGTTAACACAAAGCAGGGGGTGGGGGCAGGAAGTGATGTAGGTGTTGGTATATTTAAAAAACCTATTAGCTGAAGCACTTGGAATAGCTTACCCAAAGTGCTTGGTCACGATTCGTTGGCAAGCCCCGACGAAACTCACCCAAAGCCCACCAAACGCAACACACTATGGTGGAAGCCAGCCTCAGTTTTTAATTTCACAAAACGTAGCTGCATGAAAATTGCAAACAAACCAAACATCGTTTGGCACTGCCTACCGACCTCTCTCTCTCTTTAAAGCCACTGGAACAATTGCCAAAGAAAAGTGAGATAAGGCTAGCTTTCCGTGGTGCACGGGTACCTCCCAGTAACCTGATAACATCTGAAAATTGTGTAGAAGTTAATTGTATTAATTAATTTAAATAAAAATGGAGACTGTGTATGAGGATAACCGGTTAATAACCCAAGCAGCCTTGTTAAATAATTATGCTAAGTTAAAATAATTTTATTTTAAAATGGACACGATCTCTGAGGGAGAAGTTTTTTCATAGACTATTGCATGGCCACTAAGAAAGGAGGTGAATGGTTCGGTGATAACCAGATACCTAAATATTTTACTTTCTTAACCGTTGTTATTCCCATTTTTAATTGTAACTGGTCTGTTTGTTCTGTATTCACATTTTTCACCATCATTTTTGTCTTATTTCTGTTCAATTTTAAGCCCGCTAATGCCCCGAACTCCGCAATTAATTTCAAGGCCTCCGTTACTGATGTTTGTGGGTCTTGTAGTGTCAAAACTATTTACAGGTAGGTAGCCGTGTTGGTCTGAGTCGAAACAAAATAAAAAAATTCCTTCAGTAGCACCTTAAAGGCCAACTAAGTTTTTATTTTGGTATGAGCTTTCGTGTGCATGCACACTTCGTCAGATAAGTGTGCATGCACACGAAAGCTCATACCAAAATAAAAACTTAGTTGGTCTTTAAGGTGCTACTGAAGGAATTTTTTTATTTTGTCAAAACTACCGAAGATCTTTCCCACTTCCAGGTTCTTTTTCATGAAGAACCGTGGGACATTATCGAAAGCCTTCTCACCGTCTATGAAAATTAAGGCTGCTTGTTTGTTAATTTTGACATCTAAGTAATCAATTATATTTAGGATGTTCCTCACATTCTCTCTAAGCTGGTGTCCGGGTAAAAAGCCTTGCTAATCTAGATGAATTTGTAAGGCCAATATTGCCTTAAGTCTTTGTGCCAATATGCTTGCGAACAATTTATAGTCAGTATTTAACAGTAATATTGGCCCGTAGTTTTTAACATTGGCCGGATCAGACCCTTCTTTATGAATCAATGTCATATATGCATCTTCCCATGCTTTGGGTAGCTGACCCTCCTTCATTATGTTATTCATCACTTCCTTCAAGGGAGAGATAATTTGTTGATTTAGTTTTTTATAATATTTTATAGGTCATCTGGCCCAGGGGCCTTCCCATTTTTACCTTTTTAAATAGCTTCTAGGATTTCCTCTTCTTCTATCGGTCTTTCTAATTGTAATGCTGGTTCCTGTGGAATCCTATTTAACTTATGTTCCTCTAAATAAGTTATGATCTTTCCCTTGTCTTCTTTCGGTGCTTTATATAATTCCTTATAAAATTTTAGAAATGCATTTTTAATCTCCTTCTGATTATCTATTGTTATGTCATTTTGGGTGATTTTATTTATTATATTTTGGGTCCTCCTTTTTTCAGTTGCCAAGCAAGCCATTTCCCAGTCTTATTTGCTGATTCAAAGCTTTTCTGTTTTAATAGATTAATATAATAATTAATTATTTAGGTATCTGGTTATCACCAAAGAATTCTAACCTGTACAAAGACAATTATATAACAGCGTGGAAGAAGGTGAAATTAAATCTTGAAATATGAAGTAAATTTAGTTGTCTTGGTGGGGAAGAATAGCCGCTATAAAGATGTCAATACTACCCAAGATGCTATTATTTCAAACAATCCCAATTATTACGGGCAAAACTCAATTCAAAGAGTGGCAAAAAGCAATTTCCTGTTTTATTTGGCAGGGTAAAAAGCCCAGAATAAAGTATAAAATTCTGACTGACAAAAAAGAAAGGGGAGGCTTCTCCCTACCAGACCTTGGACTATATTATGAATCAATGTGTATAATATGGTTAAGGGAGTGGCTAAAACTGGAGAATGCAGAATTACTGGACCTTGAAGGCTTTCAAAATCGATATGGCTGGCACACGTACCTATGGTACGACAAGGTACAAGTACATAAAGATTTTTTAAATCACACCATAAAGAAACCACTATTTGAAGTTTGGGTGAGATACAGAGAATAGTTTGAAAGAAAGACCCCAGGATGGCTATCGCCTCAAGAGGCCTTACTGGTAAAAAAACTAAACATGGAAGGAAAGTGGCTGACTTATAGGGATATATTAATAGATCAAAATAATGTATTCAGGATGAGGACATATGAAGAACTTAAAGACAAAGTACAAGGGTGGTGGGAATATCACCAAATCCATAGTACATTCCGTACTTAACCTGAAGCGTACTTAATCTGAAGCGAACTTTCCCATTGAAAGTAATGGAAAGTGGATTAATCCATTCCGCGGAGTCCGGGGAGTACTTAAACTGAAAGTACTCAAACCGAAGCGTACTTAAACTGAGGTATGACTGTACTCATATTGTGGGGTAGGTGAAGAACTAAGTATGACTACCCTGCTGTGTAGTTCAGTGTTGTCATCCAGTCTCTTGTTGTGCTTGCTTTATTTATTTTTGTGGGAATGCATTTATTTTTTTGCGGGGGGCATTTGTAGCAACCATTTGGGAAGGTGGGGAAGATTTATTGCTTTCCCACTTGTGGGAGAAAATAGGGCAACTCTTGTGGGAGGATTGTTGCTGCTGGTGTAACACCTGAATTGGTATATTCCTGTTAAAGGGTGGTAGTTTGATCTGTGATGGTAAAACGTTGCTGTAGTTTTTATGAGGTATAAATAAATAACCACAACAAATGCTCTTGGAACAGATTGCTTGCTTTTAAACAATTTAAACCAAATTTATCCAAGCACGGGCACCTGAACCTTGGCTGCTGTGAAGTGTAAATTTTAAATCTCTTTGATTCTCCCCACCCCATCTAAAATATCCACCTCTTATTGCACTGAATGTGTTATTACCTTCCTACCACCAATTGATGAAAGACATAAAAAGGTAAAGGTAAAGGGACCCCCGACCATTAGGTCCAGTCGTGACCGACTCCGGGGTTGTGGCGCTCATCTCGCTCTATTGGCCGAGGGAGCTGGCGTACAGCTTCCAGGTCATGTGGCCAGCATGACAAAGCCGCTTCTGGCGAAGCAGAGCAGTGCATGGAAACGCCATTTTCCTTCCCACTGTAGCAGTGCCTATTTATCTACTTGCACTTTGACGTGCTTTCGAACTGCTAGGTTGGCAGGAGCAGGGACCGAACAACGGGAGCTCACCCCATCACAGGGATTCGAACCACCAACCTTCTGACTGGCAAGCCCTAGGCTCTGTGGTTTAACCCACAGCTCCAACCCGCGTCACTGATGAAAGACATACGTAACTGTTAAAGGCCCTCCTTGCGCCAACCTTACTCTAA
This sequence comes from Zootoca vivipara, assembly GCF_965207765.1. Classification (NCBI taxonomy): domain Eukaryota; kingdom Metazoa; phylum Chordata; class Lepidosauria; order Squamata; family Lacertidae; genus Zootoca; species Zootoca vivipara. The sequence goes on along the minus strand of NC_142591.1, from coordinate 8,907,191 downwards.
AGTTTCAGGAGGGGTCATCATCATCATCATCATCATCATCATCATCATCATAGATTAGGGCTGGCTCTTGAGGAGGGCACAATTCGTGTGCCTTTTACAGATATGTAACAGACAGAAATGCAGCAGGTTAAGCCTTTTCTAGTATGGAAATAGAACAATCAGCTTCACCTGTTGACATTCTGTCTGTAAGACATCTTTTTAGTTGCGTGCAGCACCAAGGTTTTAATTTTCTCAGTCCTCTATCCCACAGATTTGCATATGCCACAAAGTGCATACAGTCCTACCTTGGTTTAAGTACACCTCAGTTTGAGTACTTTCAGTTTAAGTACTCCGCAGACCCGTCTGGAATGGATTAATCCACTTTCAATTACTTTCAATGGGAAAGTTCGCTTCAGGTTAAGTACGCTTCAGGTTAAGTACGCTTCAGGTTAAGTACAGACTTCCAGAACCAATTGTGTACTTAAACCAAGGTACCACTATACAGATTTCATGCGAATTTGTGCTCTCATTTTGTGAAGGTGGTGTTGCAGGGAGCGGGTCCCTCCATATACAGTGTCTTTGGCTCAGAAAATCCTGTTGGCACCCCTGCCCATGTTGCCTCCCAGTTGCGAGTACAATTCATTTGCCTTAGAAGTCTGCATCAAGCTTCCTACATTTTGTCTTATTTATTTCATTTAGGAATTGTTTTTTCATAAATTGCCCCAAAGGAATTCATCAATAAAAATATTAGGGGTCAAAACATTAACAACAAAAAAAAAACAATTTCAAGACCAATACCTAATTGGGATAAAAATATCCAATTAAAAGGCTTGTTGAAAAAGAAAGGGCATTGTGGTTTTTTTGGCAAACACTGAACAAAGGCACTTGTTTGGTTTGTTAACAGGAGGGCGTTTCCAAAGGTGCCACCACACTAAAGGCATCATATGGAATAGGTCTCCCGAGGGGATGGAATTTGTACGATCCCTTATCCTGTGAAGCACAGTGATTTGTTGTGCATATAAAAAGTAGGATTGTATTTTTGGTATCCTGAAGACAAGCTCCATAGGGCTTTGCATAGCTGGAACTTAGCCTGGTAGCTGTTTGGTAGCCGGTGCAATTCTTTCAACAGTGACATAAAATTATAGTGATATTCTGCCCAGTGAATCTTGAGCAGCTGCATTTGGTGCACACATTATTATGTATATCACACACACACAGTTTGCACACAGTTTTGCTTAACACGTGCTTTTTGCAAGCAATTCCCCCTAATATATATAGTGCATTTATAATGTTATTATCACTAATATACACATCTTGGTGCACACTTCTGCCTAACATATGCATTTTATTTTTTTTGGAGAACTGTGTTGCAAAAATTCAGAGAAGTGCAAATTTCAAAGGATAGTTACATTTCAGTTTGCATTCTAGTTCGGGAAATGTGAATTTGGTAGGCTTGCATTGCGAACTGAACAGATATCTCCCCCATCCTTAGCTGGAGGATATCCCAAAGTTCGCAGAAGTATAGGAAATGAGAAGGGGTGGATCCCAGGCAGGGGCGGGGTATAATCTTTTGGGTGGTAAACAGGAATGGGGAATGGAATGGAGTTTATTAGGAAAGGGCATGGCTGGCTTGTTCCACAATGTAGCACTTTGCTTCAGGTCCCAGTTGTTGATGTAGCAGTGATTTTAGATTGATGCTGGCAAACCGCATCAGATAAAAGCTAGCTATCAAAAACCTCAGCTATTAAACACAACGTACAGTGCTGGCAAACCTTCCTGTACGTCAGTATGCACAAACACGCATCCACAAGTTGGGTCAGGGGGACATTAGAGGGCAGCAGGTCACTACTGGGCTGGCCAGAGTTGGGAGGATCCTGATGGAACTGGTTAGAGTAGGTTAGAACAGGGGAGGCTGGTCCAAGCCTGAAGGGTCAGACCCAGGTTAGGAGGAAGACAATGGGAAAATGGCAGAGTGGTGGAAAAACCCCAAGGATCACAAGATTGAGAGGAGGGGGATGTTTAAGGAGTAGGCATGTGACAGGGCGAGGTCTGAGAAGTATGTGAGGACCAGGCACTTCCTCTATGGCGGAGTTTTGGGGTGTTGGCAGGATGTGACCTATGCAAAGACACCACCTCTTTTGGAGTTGACCACTTGTCATTGGATGAAGGATGCACCTCTAGTTAATCATTGACAGTTCTGAAACTTTACAATAAAAGGGGGTGCCTGCTTTCATTCTAGGCGACCTTCCAATCCACATTCTGTCTCCCGCTGTGTTCTTTATCCCGTGCTCCCCACAGTTTATTTTCTAACTTTCAGATTTCAGCTATCTCCTGTGATAGCTTTTTTAAATACCCCCCCCCCCATACATTACTCATTTTGCAAACCAAAGAAAGCTCAACAAAGTGGCTCTTGTTGGGTTCTTACCTACTTGTCTCACCCCATTTTCTCCCTCCCCCTCCCTCCCTCCCTCCCTCCCTCCCTCCCTCCCTCTCTCCAAATGCCTTGTAGGCTTTAGCTGTGAATCCCATGCTCTGATCTGCTCCCGCAACTTCACAATATTTGAACTTTCTGTTTCCCTGGGCACTGCACAGAACCTTTTGCTCCTTTTACTCTTGAAACAAAAAGCAGTGTTCTTTATGAATTTTTAACACAACACGCTACTTTTCCCTCCCCCTCCTGCCAACGCTCTCAGGCAAGTCACGTCAGTGTCTGGACCCTTGCATGCGAATCTCCGAGCCCGACTGCCTCCATTTGTAAACAAGTGTGAACAACATGACCACATTAGTGTCACTTCCCAGCAAATTCAGTGTTAAGAAATTACAAATGTATGTACCATGGAACAGTTTGACGAAGCTGTATCATTATACATTATTCATAGTAATCTTTCTCAAAACTTGACATTTTGGAAAGTTTCTCCACTTTGTGCATCATAAAATTGTAATGCAGGTTGTGAATGTGGCGTTTGGAGTGTGTGTGTGTGTGTGTGTGTGTGTGGAGGGGGAAGCGAAAAGGAAAGCACAAGAAGAAAAATCTCAATGCCATCAGTGTTTTCCTTTCTAGGAACCTTTGTTTTTTGAAAGCTGCTTCTTTCAAACATCAAGAGATTTTATTTTGTGTCACTGGTGCAAAATATCGACTTGAAGGCAACCTATTTTCTTCTTTTATTATGAAGTTCCACGTTTATATTAGTGTGTGTGGTCAGAGGCAATAATAAGTGTCAAGCTTGGCTTATAAAATCGTTCCTGGGCCTTTTAACCTTCAGCAGAGCCCTGAATAAGTGAGCGAGTCTATGGATGCTGACATTTATGGCAAAGCAGAAAATAGATGTCTATTGATGGGGCTGTATCTCTGATCATAGTTCATATCCCCTTTCAGCAATGGAGTTAACATTATCTGGCTGATGTCAGGCGCCATGATGACCACTGCCAAGAGAAGGGCAGATGGTCCCAGACCTCCTTTGCCGGCGGTGACTGTTTTGTGGATATGATCAGCATAACTCAATCACTATCAGCGCTGAGATCTCAAGTACACATCAAGAGTCATCGTGTGGCATGGCCCTGCTGGGATTGTTAAGTGGGGCGCTGACTGCTGTCCCTTTCGGAAGAACTCCCTGTGTTTAGAAAACTAGGACCTGATAAATGGAAGCATGGTCTTTCCCCTCATGGGCTTGTTTTCTACATGCAAAAACATACCTGCCAAGTTGCTGTCAGAGAAATAAGGGACCGGGCCGGAAATAGCAGACCGGAAGTAGCGCTGCCGCCATTTTGGAACTGGGCGGAGCATGCTCAGAAGTGACTTTTGATGCTGCTTTGCCCAGTTCCAAAATGGCCGCCGCGCCAGAAGTCGCACTGCAGCCATTTTGGAACTGGGCAGAGCAGCATCAAAAGTCACTTCTGAGCATGCTCCGCCCAGTTCCAAAATGGCCGCCGCGCCAGAATAAACCGGGAAAAAACAAAAAAATCCGTTTTTTTCAGCTAGGAACAGCTGGAAAAACGGGGATTTCCCGGGGAAAATGGGAGACTTGTCAGCTATGCAAAAAGCCCCTCCAGAGAATGTTTCAGGTATGCAATTTCCCACATGTAATCCAGAGGTGGACAATTACGGCAAAGCCATGCCATGTGGTTATTCTGCATGTGTAAGAGAGTTCTACTTTTCTGTGCTACTTAGCATCTGGCTGTCAAAGCTTGGGAAGATGCCATCCCAGCAGGCAAGACCTGGCCACCTCTAGGGTTTCCCTGGAGATACCACCCCTTGATTTGCTGTCTTTCCCTGTCGCACCTTCAGACCTCAGAAATGCCTTAACTCAGCAGAGATCTGGGCCTAGCCATTGGCCTCTTCCACTCTGACTTTGAAGCTCTCGTGGCATGCTGTGCATGTGTCACGGGGTGTCACATCTTCCTGTGAGACATCCTGATCTTCCCAGGTGAAGCAGTAGCCCATTTGTTTATCTTTTTAATCGCTATTGACCCCCCCCCACCCTTCCATGTAAAGAATAATAATCGAGATAGCTTGCAAAAAAAAGTCAAACACTAACGCCATCCCCACTGCCAGGACGGGCCCCGCAGCTGGCATTTCAGTTATCCTAGCAGTAGCTCTGGGACCAACTCTGTGTTACAAAGATGTCTGCAAACACGATGTGAAGGCTGGCAACGCCAGCTCTGCCATGTGGGAATCTCTTGCAGATGACCGCAGTGCCTGGAAACAGACTGTCAGTTCATGCAGTGACCAGAGGAGAAGTGACCACTGGGAGGAGCGCAGAGGGAAGAAATGGCATGGTGCATCTGATGCCTTTATTTGCCCAAGCTGCAACAAAACATGTCTATCCCATATCAGTTTCTACAGCCACAGTAGGCTCTGAAACCTTCCAACAGTTTGACTTCACCCCCAAAGTCACACTCCTCCACTGTCTTTCGAGACAGATGGATGCCAACCAAGCATGCCCCAGGGTTTCCCCTCTCTGTCCTGGAGGAATTCAGGTGACGTTTCAACACGTGCATGGAGGCTTGCCAGCCACCAGGATAAGTCTGTGACATGTTTTCAGAAGGAAAATGTCTCCTAAGCCTTGACATCACTTTCTCCTCCTAGTTGTGCCTGAAAGAAAAGAAAACAGAATTTTAACGAATGACGGCCATAATTGCAAATGGAGTACTGGAATAAGAATATCACTGAGTGCAGGAATGCAACAATGTTTGCAGAATGTGGCATTATTAGCCAGATGAAGCAAGGTGCCACCTGTAAATTTGCATCTAATGTACAACAAAAACCAGGCTGCCTATGTTGTGTAGACTGTGACATAGATATACCAAAGGACATATTTGCCCTTAAGCCCTGCCTTTCACACCTGCCCTTTAGCTTACCCCCTTGATCCTTCAGGGACAGGGTATGAGTTTGCACAGAAGATCCATTGGCTCACTGGAAGGACAGATCCTGAAGCTGAGGCTCCAATACTTTGGCCACCTCATGAGAAGAGAAGAATCCTTGGAAAAGACCCTGATGTTGGGAAAGATTGAGGGCACTAGGAGAAGGGGACGACAGAGGACGAGATGGTTGGACAGTGTTCTCGAAGCTACGAACATGAGTTTGACCAAACTGCGCGAGGCAGTGCAAGACAGGAGTGCCTGGCGTGCTATGGTCCATGGGGTCACGGAGAGTCGGACACGACTAAACGACTAAACAACAACAACAAGATCCATTGAGTCCAATGGGGCTTTCTCCAGGGCAAGTGTGCATAGAATTGCAGCCTTGGTTACATGCAACTTCCTTCCTTCCTTCCTTCCTTCCTTCCTTCCTTCCTTCCTTCCTTCCTTCCTTCCTTCCTTCCTTCCTTCCTTCCTTCCTTCTCTCTCTCTCTCTCTCTACCCCCTCTCTGTTGTCTTCTTTTTCAATTTTGGAATGTAGGTTCCTTGCAGGCAAGGACCTGTCTCTTGCTTGCTTATGGAACTCTGTGAAGTGCCATATAGAATTCATAGTCTAGTCTGCTGTGTCTAGCAGTGACCAACCAGATGCCCCGCAGACATTCACAAAGAGAGCAGAGTGGGGCTAACAATCCATTGCTCACCCCTGGCATCTGTGCTAATCAAAGATATTCTGCCTCGCATATCGGAGAAGATCCTTTTAGCTTTCAATATGTTGAAATGTGGTTAATGAGTGACATTGTTCCTTACATTCTGATTGCTTCCCCAGATGTGGTTCTTACACCCCCCCTCAAAGAAAGATAGGAAAAGGTATTTCACAATTATAAATAGTTATTTGCCGTGGGTTTCTGTGTGATGCTCTGGGCTGTGTTGCAAAAGCCCCTTCCTTTTCCCAAATGGCAGACAATAATGGGGTCAGGTCTCTGCCCTTTGACCCCCCTTGCCCCTCTCATTCAGCCCCCCGGGAGCTTTATACACGTCCTCAGAGGCTCTGCCCATGCTCCTTCTGATTTTTAATGCCTGCACTGGCTTGGGAACAGGAGGGATGGGACCAAGGCTAGAGAGATGGGGAGAGCCAAGAACCATGCCTTGAAAGCTAAAGGCATGGGAGTGAGGAAATCAACCTTTGTTTGGCTTGAGGCATAGCCAGCTTGTCCATAAACGGCGTTACCCTTTTAACATGCATGGGCTCATTGACTCTGTCTGTTACATCTCCAACTCTTGAGATGGCTACTTTATCTTCGGATATGACCTCAAACAGAGCTATTAATAGCGCATTCCTGGAAGTATGTCCAAATGCCAAAGAATACTTTGCCCCACTGGAAATCGCTTTGAAAGCTTCTTCAGGTTTCAAAATTAGCTGGCTAAAGTGGGAGCTGCTGTTCAGAGACATGTCAGGGGTACTCAGCTCTCTGCATCACTGAAGAAAAGGCTCAGACCTACCGCTGCTAAGCCACCCTAGAAAAACAGGTGTGTGGCATGTTGAGGGTGTGGAATTTGCCTCTTCCTGGCGACATCCAAAATGGCCTCTCTGTTAGACAGTTGTGCCGAGAGTCTAGCCTTCAGTTCAGTGGGGACTGACCTCTTCAGAAATGAGTCTCTGTTCCTTTGAAAACAGGTGAGCCAGTGAGCCCACCTAGACCCAGAAGCTCTGAGGTACCAGCAGGCTCCCACAACTCATGGATCATCCATGGGGGAATATGGAGCAATATCTCAACATCTGGTAGAGGTCAAGGCTTCGGCACTATGCATGAAAGGTAGTGAACACGCCCTCTGGGGCCAAGGAGAAATGTGTCCTGGGGATTTGAAGTTTCTGATCATTCCAGGGACACTGGGAAAGGGAGTTGAGTGGCCACTACTGACCACTGAGAACCGTTGCTCTCCTACTTTTCTTGCCCTTTCTCTGCTTCCCCATCCTACCTCTCAGGTCATTCTTCAGGGACCACATCCTGTGGGATATGAGTGGGTGGTTCCTGTATCTGGGACATAGGTCCATTGCCAATTCTAGAAGGGGTGGTGCTCCCTCTGAAGGAGCAGGTACACAGTCTCTGGGTACTCTTTGTCCCATCTCTCTCCCTAGAGGCCCAAGTGACCTCTATAGGTAGGAGAACTTTTCGCCAGCTCTGGTTGATGCACCAGCTGTGACCATTCATGGAGTCCAATAGCTTGACCACCGTGGTACATGCACTGGTAACGTCAAGGCTTGATTACCGTAATGCGATTTGTGTGGGGCTACCCTTGGAAGCTTCAGCTAGTGAAGAATGCAGTGCCCAGGCTGCTTACTGGCAACATGTTATCCTGCTGCTGAGGGAGCTGCAATGGTTGCTGATTTGCTACTGGACCAGGTTCAGGGTATCCAAATTAATTTACAAAGCCCTGAACAACTTGGGCATATAGTACTTTAGGGACCGTCTGACCTTTCACGCACTGAAATCCCCTGATGGGGCAATTCTCCCGCTTGGACTACTGCAATGCGCTCTACGTGGGGCTACCTTTGAAGGTGACTCGGAAACTACAACTAATCCAGAATGTAGCAGTCAGACTGGTGACTGGGAGCGGCCGCTGAGACCACATAACACCGGTCTTGAAAGATCTACATTGGCTCCCAGTACGTTTCCGAGCCCAATTCAAAGTGTTGGTGCTGACCTTTAAAGCCCTAAATGGCCTCGGTCCAGTATACCTGAAGGAGCGTCTCCACCCCCATCGTTCTGCCCGGACACTGAGGTCCAGCACCGAGGGCCTTCTGGCGGTTCCCTCGTTGCGAGAAGCCAAGTTGCAGGGAACTAGGCAGAGGGCCTTCTCGGTGGTGGCGCCTACCCTGTGGAACGCCCTCCCAACAGATGTCAAAAAGGAAAACAACTACCAGACTTTTAGAAGACACCTGAAGGCAGCCCTGTTCAGGGAGACTTTTAATGTTTAATAATTGTGTTTTATTCTTCTGTTGGAAGCCGCCCAGAGTGGCTGGGGAGACCCGGCCAGATGGGCGGGGTATAAATAATAAATTATTATTATTATTATTATTATTATTATTATTATTATTATTATTATTATATTCTGGTGGTTCCCCATGTCCCTGAAGTTCAGCTGGCCTTCGCAAGCAAGGGAGCCTTTAGTGCAGCAGGCCCTGCTTTGTGCAGTTCCCTGCTGGCAAGAGTTTGGCGGGAATCACCTATCCCTCCATTTGGACGTCTTTTGAAGACTGTCCTGTTCGGACAAGCCTTTGCAATGTGAATTTTCATTTCAATCCATTCAGTACTTACCGGTAATGATGTTTATCATGGTGTTCTTATGTTTGTTGATTTTGTTTTTGAATGCCATACTCCACTATGTTTTATCGGCATGAAAGTGTGAAAGGAAATGTGCAAGTAAATCAAATACAACTTTCAACACTCCCAGAGGGCAGTTATCAGCCCAGAACTTTATAACCAGTGTCTGTTTAAATTGGAACCTGAATTAACTGTGGCCCACCTATAGAAAACATTCTTTAAAAAAAGCAAGATTCGGCTTCACATCAGAGACTACACAAATAGTTTTTACACACGCACACATTCAGAAACACCTATCCTCCATTCACCGGCAATGCAAATGTCACTAATAGAATGTAAATAAAGACAAGAAAGCTAGCTGCGGCCCAGTGACTCATTATGCATTTCCGATGTGACCATTGGGGCTGAACGTATTGCTCACTAGATTAGTGAGAACTCTACATTCTCCCACTGAATGTGTTTCTTCAAAGGTCAAAGAGAGGAAAGCTAGAGAGACTAGGTTGAAACGACAAATGGTGTTCTGTTTGGTCTTAGGCCAAGTGGTTTGAATGAAGAAAGTGAGACAATAAATATGAAGAATTAAATGTCCAATCTGGAAGAGTAGTCTTGGTTCTGGAGAAGTAATGTCCATAAATTAAGTGGTGGTTTTACTTTCAATGACTGATTTTGCCCTTTGTGAATAATCATAAGTTCTCACAGTAGGAAGAAATGGCATGAAAACCATGCCTATACAGTGGTACCTCTACTTACGAATAACTCTACTTATGAATGTTTCTACTTACGAATGGAGCTCCGTCCGCCATCTTGGATGCAGTTTAGATAGGATTTTTTCTACTTCCAAATTTTTAGATAGGGTTGCTTCGACTTACAAATTTTTTCTCCCAATGAATTCCTATGGGATTCAACTTACAATTTTTTTCTACTTACAAATGTGCATTCGGAACGCATTAAATTCGTAAGTAGAGCTACCACTGTACTTACAAACCCATTGTCTTTGTCCACATCTATAAAATCAAGTTCCTGATCCCAACGTGAGCAAGAAATTGAACCTGTAGCTATGGGCAGAGGAGCTGGCTCAATTTTCAGTGACTCCCATTGAATTTAGTGGGACAAAGTAAATGAGCTGTAATCTGGGACGTGGTTGAGGAAGCCCCAAATAACATATGGACCTAAACATAATAACTGTTGATCTGACAATGGGATTCTCCAGCTCACCATTCTATTCTCATGGAGCCCAACCAGTGCCTGTAGGAACCCAACAAGCAGGACGTAAATGCAGCAATACTCTGCTGGACATGAGTAGAGTACCACCACACCCCAGAGGGTACCTTTTGACTGACTTTGGAGGAAAAATGGTAACCATTAATGCCAGATAGGCAGCTTATGTCAGAAACCTCATGGCTGCATTCTGCGTCTATTGAAACATCTGGTCCTGCCTGCCTGCTTGTGCCACATGGATGCCACCTCAACCTCTCTTTTCCATGTAATCATACAAGGGAGGTTGTCAAAGTTCTGAACCAGCATGTGAAGGTGGCATTCTGGGATGGATGAGGGTGAATGCAATTGGACACAGCCCTAACAGGGGAGGCTCAGATAGTGGTGGTAGCCAGAACCACTTTCTACCAGCTTCTGCTGGTATGTCAGCTGTGGTCCTATCGGGAGAGAATGGACTTCACCTCACCTATCCATGCACTAGTGATATCCAGACTACATTACTATCCAGAACGCATGACTTTGGTCTGCTCTTCTTGTGTCTTTCCTATTATGTGTCTGTGAATATGCTCTGCAATGTAGATTACTGTAATGGCATCTATGTGGGATTCCTTTAAAAAATGGTCCGGAAACTTCAGATAGCACAAAAAGTAGCCAACCAGCTACTGGCTCGAGACAGGTGCTTATTAAACGGTAAAGGTAAAAGACTCCTGACAGTTAAAGTCCAGTTGTGAAGGACTCTGGGGTTGCGGAGCTCATCTCGCTTTCCTGGCCAAGGGAGCCGGCGTTTGTCCGCAGACAGTTTTTCCGGGTAATGTGGCCAGCATGACTAAGCCACTTCTGGCGAAACCAGAGCAGCCCACGGAAACAGCATTTACCTTCCTGCTGGAGTGGTACCTATTTATCTACTTGCACTTTGAAGTGCTTTCAAACTGCTAGGTGGGCAGGAGCTGGGACCGAGCAACAGGAGCTCACTCCATTGCAGGGATTCGAACCGCTGACCTTCTGATCGGCAAGCCCAAGGCTCAGTGGTTCACACCACAGCACCACCCTTGTCCCTTATTACCCACACATATATTACACACTTATAACTTATTACACACACATATAACTTATTACACACACATATATATATTGTACCGACTGCACAGAATGCTATTGTGTTTCAAGGCCCAATGTCAAGTTGTAGGATAATTAAAATGAAGTCAAGCCAACAATTAATGTTTTGCTAGATAGGCACATGATAGGAGCTGAAGCTCAGAGAGTTTTCCTTTAAGTTTGCTAGAGAGGACTCTTGTGAGAATATAAAGTATATTCTCCTACCTGCCTGGGCACATTCACCTTCCGTCACCTTCATCATCAAGCCAGAAATGTGAAGAACATCTTAAATTAAACTAAAGCATGTTTTTGTAACTGAATTACCATTTTAAGCCTGCCTGAACAATGCTGCTGTAACTGTTACTCTTCAACAAGTATTCTGAGTGAGCAAATGTTATTATTTTCCATTTACAAGACTGTTTGTGTGATTATTGTTTTGAGGGGGAGAAAAGGGCCCCCCAATTGTGAATGTGATTCTATGGGATATTAGACATCTCTTGAGGTTTTTTAATGGGCCTTAAAGCGCTACCTCTTTGCCACTGCCTTTAGAATTTGATATGAGTTATAGAAACTCCCCAATTTTCATTGCATCTTGATAGTTTTATATTATGATGTTTGGGTGTTAATCCTCTTGTTTTTAAGCTATTCTTTGAAATATTTTTTTGATATTTTTGTGCTGTTTTATGGATTTAAATTATATCTTAGTGTATGTTTGATATGGGGCTTATAAATGGCCTTAGCAAGAATTTTTCTTGAAAAGCAGTATACAGATTTATCCATAGCTGCCAAGTTTTCCCTTTTCTCGCGAGGAAGCCTATTCAGCATAAGGGAATTTCCCTTAAAAAAAGGGAGAACTTGGCAGCTATGGATTTATCAACAAAATAAATAAAACCTATGAACAGGTCCAGGAGAATCAACTACATTACACTTGCCACCTGTCCCACACTGGGAATCATCATCCACCAGGTTGACCAAGGCAGTTTCAGTTCTACAAAACCACTGAAAATAAACTCTTTGTTTTACCAATTCCTGTTTCTGTATTTTCTGACACTGTGTTCCAAATTGTCACTTAGGAGAAAGAATTTCAGGTGGTAATGCATATGTAAGTACTTCTTAACATGAAGATGAGCCTCTTCTCAGCTTGTTATGATGCTGTACTGGGCCCATTCTGCTGGGTCGTTCCATCTGAATTTGATTGCTGCCATCAACAAAGTGTTTCCTTGTTTTTATGCTGAAGGTGTCCCAAGAAAATAGTATAGTTAAAAATTGAATGAGGATTTGGAAGTTTTCAGTGTAATGCTGAATTGTTGTTGTTGTTTAGTCGTTTAGTTGTGTCCGACTCTTCGTGCCCCATGGACCATAGCACGCCAGGCACTCCTGTCTTGCACTGCCTCCCGCAGTTTGGTCAAACTCATGTTTGTAGCTTCAAGAACACTGTCCAGCCATCTTGTCCTCTGTCGTCCCCTTCTCCTTGTGCCCTCCATCTTTCCCAACATCAGGGTCTTTTCCAGGGAGTCTTCTCTTCTCATGAGGTGGCCAAAGTATTGGATCCTCAGCTTCAGGATCTGTCCTTCCAGTGAGCACTCGGGGCTGATTTCCTTCATAATAATAATAATGCTGAATTAGCTGACGCTATCTCAGTCTCCTCCATTTGCAGCAGGAAAAATGTAAAAAGGTCACTAAATCTGTGACATGGAAAAGATGTTGACAATTATTGCAACTCACTGTAAAGCAGTGAAGATGCAGCATATTAATACATGCAGCTTCCTTGGTCTCGTGGAATTTTAACTTTTGAGTGCCATGCCTGTGCCAGACTTAATATAACAACCAGATTGTTTGCTAAATAATGATCAAGAGCAACGAAAAAGCACCCGCTATTTGCCAAAGATAAGGGCCCTGGCTGATTGGTTTGTAGGCATTTGATCATGTGGGGCATTTCACCACCTGCTTGGTTAAGTAAATATTCGTCTGTATTTTTTTTAATCCAACTAGGTTATCCCATGAGGTCTTAGCAAACAGATTTCCTTTCCCCCCTCCTTATGCTAACTTGGCCCAATAGTTCTTCTGCTTAGTTTTGAATGTGGTGGTACTAACTCATAAAATTAATTCCCATTTTGTGGAATTGTCAGAAATGAGGATTGTTCTGACCCCTGTTTGAACTCATCAGCCGAAATGAAGTTGTTCAGTGAGCTGGAGAAGACAAAGCGGAGTCCTTAGAAATTAATCAACACCATCAGCCTTTGCAATAGGCCTGAAAATGGCACACACACACACCAGGCTGACCCTGAGCGGCTCCGGATTCCCTTCGTAAATGAAAGTCATCATTCTTGGCAAGGAAGATACTAAATTATAGGCTTTTAAATTTAATTTTCAGTTTACTTGTGTTTTCGATTAGGGTGCCATGTTTCATAAAGACAGTAGTACCTTTAAGTAGTAAAAGCCTTCATTTACCATCCCAGGACTGGTTGTAATAAAATGTAAATATGGACAAAAAAACAGTTCGCAAATGAAAGCGGGCTGCTGTTTTCACCCCCCACTTTCCTCAGTGACACCTTAAGCAACAATACCAAATTATTTTTCTTCATACCAAAATCAATAACAGGCTTGGAAATAAAAAGTAGCCCTGGAGCCTCAGGCCACAGATTTTCATGACAGGCTACTAAAACTATCTTTCAGTAGCCCGAAGGCCTGCCAGCTAATCATTCACTTTCCTTTCGCTATTTAGTTGTTCGATACCTCTCCAGGCTAGTAAAGCTTAAAAGCTATGTGACAAATTGTCTGCTAAAGCAACATTGTCCTTTTCTTTCTCTTTTCTTTTTATATCTTCGTGGAACCTTAATCTTTTGCTTGTATACAAAGTTCATGTTGCTTCTGCGAGCAACAAAAAAATGATGATAATATGAACTGCTTGGAAACTTCCTGGAGAAATATAGGAGTCTCCCTCTAAACTCATTAAAGTCAACACTGAAGCTTTTATAGATGTTCCTGAGCTTAGGACAGAGGCCTTAATAAACAGAAACCAACTTAAAGTGCTCTCTTTTCTCATACACACAGACACACACAGCTTTTAATAGCAAAATCTTACTTTCCGTTTTAAAGTTTAAGCAATTGGTAAAAAGTTATTCTGTTTGTTTGCCTGTCTATCTATCTAGCCGGCTCTACTATTGGGCAGAGTGAGATGGCTTCATACAGCAAATGCTGAGGCAGATGGTTATGGAGTGGTACTGAGGTATTGGAGGACAGAGCTGCATGTGGCACATAGCCTGTCCTTGCCCCTAAGTTAGCCTGCTGTCCAGTCTTCACAGCTGAAATAAGATTCAACTTCCAGTCCATTTGATTACCATATGTGAAATGGAAACCTTCTTGCCTTTTGCCCCGGCAGCAAAATGTCTTTGGGTGGCCCTGTTTATCGTGTCTGTCTAGGTACCTAAAACAAGAATGGAGATGGTTAGTTTTTTAAAGCTACAGTGGTACCTCGACTTACGAATGACTCGACAACCGAATTTTTTGACTTACGAATGGGGCAAATGGCCGCACGCTTACGAATTTCTTGACATCCGAATGGAAACCACGGCGGTTTTAGATAGGGCTTTTTCGACTTACAAATTTTTAGATGGGGTTGCTTCGACTTACAAATTTTTCTGTTTCCAATGCATTCCCTATGGGAAATTGCGTTTCCAATGGTGCTTTTCGACTTACAAATTTTTCGACCTATGAAGGTACCTTCGGAACAGATTAAATTCATAAGTTGAGGCACTACTGTATCTCTTTCCTTTTCCCTATCATCAATGCTACCTGAAGTAGTAATTCTCCTACTGCATTTATAACCTTTGTATTAGGTTTGAGAATGTATTAGGTTTGAGAATGTGAACAATTGAACTATATTGTCAGGTAGTCAATACTGAGGTCTGGTAAGACAGTAAATGCCAGGTTCGGCCCATATTTGCTGGATCAGGTCAATGGTTTATCAAGTCCCAGTACTGATCCTTGGGGACTACTTTTTACATCAACTGTCCATTTATTATCAGTCTCTGTTTCCTGTTACACAACCAATCGCTTATCCACAAGACAACTCCCCTTCTTATTCCATGACTGCTAAGCTTACTTAGGAGTCTTTAGTGGGATACATTATGGGCAGCTTTTGGAAATTCCAAATACACTATGTCAACTGGAAAACCCGTCTATATGCTTATTGACATTCTCAAAAACCTTTAATTGGTTGGTGAAACAGGACTCATCCTTGCAGAAGCCATGCTGGTTCTGCTTCAGCAAGGCTTGTTCCTCTATGCTTGCTTATTTTATCTTTAACAATACTTTCCATGAGTTTCCTCTGGACATATGTTAAGCTAACCAGCCTGTGATTTCCAGATCTGCCCCACCCCTCTGGAAAATTAGTATTACATTGACCACTTTTCAGTCCTCAGGGGGGCTGATCAGCCGGGGGCTGATCTTAGGGACAAGTTATATATTTCTATTCGAAGATCAGCAATTTCACATTTGATTGGTTTGAGAACTCCCAAGTGGAAGTCTTCTGGACCTGGTGATTTTGTAAGCTTCTGTTTGGATTATTAGCTTGTCTCTTGTCACTACTATTTGCCTCAGTTCCTCAGACTATATATTCCTGTAAAAGTCCTTCACCTCCCTATAAATTAATAGCTGAAGGGGGTTTAAAAAAATCACAGGTCTCACCCATTTCTACACCCAACACCTTCTCCACTGGGCCACTTACAGTGGTACCTCGGGTTGCGAACCCAATCCGGGGTGATGTTCGCACCCCGAAAAGTCCGCAACCTGAGCGGCGATAGAACGCACACGTGAAGTGCGCAGAATGCTTCTGTGCATGTGTGAAATGCGCAGAACGCTTCTGCACATGCACGCACGGCAGAACCCGGAACTAAACACTTCCGGGTCCGCCGCGTTCATATCCTGAAAGAACGCAACCCACAGCGGACGCAACCCGAGGTATGACTGTATTTTACTGATTTTATTTTATTCTACTAGTCCTCTTTGTTTGAATAATTATATCAGTATCTTTCCCCTCTATCTCCATGGGCCCCTTCCTTCCTTCCTTCCTTCCTTCCTTCCTTCCTTCCTTCCTCCTTTTCTGGTCCCATACAAAGCTATATAGAAGAAAAGTGAGGGTAGGGAGAAGGGAAAGAAACATCTTACCTTAGACCTGTCTCTGGCTGTACATCAGTTGTATCATTATTGGCAGTTGATCGAGTGCCTTGCATTTGTTTAATGACGCATGGTTGACTTAACCTTCTAGACTGTACTTCCCTGAGGAGAATCCGCTTTCTCCTAGAAATTGAGTCATGTCAGAGCAACATGTTAATTATTATTGTAGTCATAATTCTCCACTCCATCGTAGGCACAGTTTGATACTTCTCACTTGCTGTAAATAAGGTACCTACATTACAAAGCCTCGTCTTGCTGCTGCTGCTGAACAAAATCGCAAAGCCTCAGTCATCTGTGTAATTACAATACTAAAGTTCCAGAAATGAAACCACGCTCTCTTAAATGTAGCAGCATTTATAGCTGCTGGTTTAATATGTATCCCTGTGATACTGGGTTGAATTCTCAGTAGTTCAGGTGAAGGAACGAACCAGATGAGCGCTCTCTCTCTCTCTCTCTCTCTCTCTCTCTCTCTCTCTCTCTCTCTCTCGTCACAGCTTCTTTCGACAGTAACCTCTGTGACCTTGAACCAGGATGGCTCTATGAGAAGACACTTGCTTTGCATTTGGAATGTCCCAGGCTAATCTCCATCAAAAGGGTTCTCAGGTAAAGACCTGTCCAGACTTGTAGGAGAAACACACTCTGCACGTGCTCAGGAGTGCATCTTGGTGCTGCCCACTCACCAGTATTGTTGATGAGCAGCAGCCGCTCCATCGGCCCATCCCCATGGAGCTCCCAGGCGGTATGCACCACGAGCTGTGGCCTGTCGTCCAAGGCCAGGTCGGCAGGCAGGCTGCGCACGGGGAGTGCTGGGCAAGTGGTGTGCAGATCACCCTCCAGCTGCTCCAGAACGACCGCTGAGCACGCCACCACCAGCAGTGCCAAGCCAGGTGCCAGGCGCGGGGCCAACAGGCGCGCCAAGCTCCGGCTAAAGCTCCGCGATGCACCCATCGTGATGCCCACCGTCCGCCTGCCGGCCTCTCCGTCTATGGCCGTGCCGGGTTTACCTCAGTGTGTGGGCAGCGAGGCTTCAGATTGGCTGCAGGAACTTCCTGCAGCCAATCCGAAGCCACAACAGCATTGCCGCCTGCCCAGAGGCATCTGCGGCTTCGGATTGGCTGCAGGAGTTTCCTGCAGCCAATCCAAAGCCGTGCCAGGGTCGTGGAAGTCAGTCCCCGCGTGGCGAGGCATCCACGGCTTCTTTTCAAGGAAACGCCATGCCACGCCATGCCGGTTTAGCTCAGCGTGGGGACTGACCAAGCGGGCGGCAGGCTCCGCAGGCTGGATTTACGAGCCTGGTGGGCCGCATCTGGCCCCCAGGACATAGTTTGCCAAATCCTGACTTAGTTGATGTACTTGCATTGTTCTTGTAGAGCCTGAGATTCTGAGTGCATGCAACGCTGCACAACCCAGTATCACACTGAAATTGGGCCCACTTCCTTCAAAATCAATAGGGCTTGCTTTTGAGTAAATAGGTTTAGCACCTGGGGAGCCAGCCCCCCTGCCTGAAACTGTTTTCTTATTTAAAACAGAAAAATCTTTGGCACTGACCTTCCACAGACTTGTTTGTAGTTGGCTATTCCAGCATACCATACCTGCGAGTGTATTGACTGGAGTATTTTGCCTGTCAGGATTAAGTTAATGTTGTTATCTTTGGCTGTAATGGGTTTTGAGCCTGCTGTTGCCTGCCTGCGAATGCAGCCGTAAATTACTTTACAGTAAGACATGATGATTTGCTAAGTCTCTTGATAGGTTCTTTAGTCAGATTTAGAGTAAAATGTGAGGTAGAAAAAGTTTTAAGGCACTAGATTTATATTTGGAAGGTAACGTTTCTGGAGCCTTCTCAGGCTAATCTCTCCTGACAAAATTTGGTTTATACAGCTGAAAACACAGCAGCATTCAAAGCATCTGAAAATACTTCTCTCTGAATGAAGTAGTAAATATTATTTCCTACCCCCCTTTCTCTATAGGCATTCATGGCTTCACAAATACTACACCTCCCATTCCCAGTGTATTCCACAGTTGCAGGAAACATGGCTTCTACCCGATTAAAGATATCTTAAGCAGCAATCCTATACCTGCTTAAAAAGGGTAAAGGGGCCCCTGACCATTAGGTCCAGTTGTGACTGACTCTGGGGTTGCGCGCTCATCTCGCATTATTGGCTGAGAGTCATGTGGCCAGCATGACAAAGCCACTTCTGGTGAACCAGAGCAGCACATGGAAACACCGTTTACCTTCCCGCTGTAGCGGTTCCTATTTATCTACTTGCATTTTGACGTGCTTTCGAACTGCTAGGTTGGCAGGAGCTGGGACCAAGCAACAGGAGCTCACCCCGTCACAGGGATTCGAACCACTGACCTTCTGATCAGCAAGCCCTAGGCTCAGTGGTTTAACCCACAGCGCCACCTGGGTCCCTTATCTGGTAGTAAACACACTGAGCTCAGTGAGCCTTATGTCTGAGTAGAAACATAATGGATTGTGCTGTTAATTGATTAATCATAGAAGTTTTTATTA
The DNA here is from genome assembly GCF_965207765.1 of Zootoca vivipara. Taxonomy (NCBI): domain Eukaryota; kingdom Metazoa; phylum Chordata; class Lepidosauria; order Squamata; family Lacertidae; genus Zootoca; species Zootoca vivipara. The sequence goes on along the minus strand of NC_142591.1, from coordinate 8,888,531 downwards.
GATTGTATTAATTCAGTAAATCTACATATGTTTCACAAGAGTAAGAACCAAACTTATATGAAAGCAACACCCCCCCCCCCCGGATTTCCTTCTTATAAAGGACTTTCAACACACACACACACACACACACACACACACACACACACACACACACCATAGCTGCCAAATTGCCCCATTTCTCGCGAGGAAGACTATTCAGCATAAGGGAATTTCCCTTTAAAAAAGGGAGAACTTGGCAGCTATGACACACACCCCTCAAAGAGTTCTGGGCACTGTAGCTTGTTGAGGATTACTGAGAATTAAAACTATTGTGAGGGGTAAACTCCAGTGCCCAGAATTCATAATTCATTGAGTGAAAGAATGTGTTTCAAAAGTATAGTGCATATGTAACTATAGGAGATGCTATTACAGAAAAACATTCTGACTTGTATGATAGAGGGCAGAATGAGTCTTCTAAGGTTGTGCTTGCTATCTTCAATTTTTGTGTTAAAATAATGATCACTTCTGACATTCTGCTGCCTGATTAACTCAGGCCACTTTTTTTTTACTAAAAGATATATATATTTTTAAAAAAATAATTAGGTACTTTTCCAAATCATTCCAAGAGTTACTGACAATATAATAAAAAATACAACACGGGGAAAAGAAAAAGAAAGAACGAAGCTAAAATGAATGCAATAACATCTTAAACAGATAAAAGAGAAGCATAAAATACAAACACTCATAGCTAAAAATGCCTGGGCAAATAAGGCCTTTTCTTGCAATCTAAATAACATCAAAGAAAGAACCAGGTGGGCATCTCTTGAGAGACTATTCCATAATCATAGAATCATAGAGTTGGAAGAGACCACAAGGGCCATCCAGTCCAACCCCCTGCCAAGCAGGAAACAATAATCAGGGCATAATCCATAATCAGGGCACCAACACTGATAAAGCCATTGCCCCGGTTGCAGAACTCACTGAATCAATAATACTGGGGGCACCTGAACATGACTGTGAGTAGCTTCCTTATGGAGATAGGTGGTCCATTAGGCATCCTAGCCTAGACTGAAGTTCTAAAGGCACTTCGAACTGAATCTTGAAACAGTCTGAGAGCCAGTGTACAAACTGCAGGTAGCAGTTTCACAGCTGTATTTTGTACTAACTGAAGTTTCCGAGCTGTCTTCAAAGTCAGCCAGGGCCAGTCCACCTAGATGGCAGGATCCACCAGGGCAGCAGATCTAGATGTAGATCTTTATCCAAGCCTGGTCCACCCATGAGGCAAGGTGAGGTCACCACTACAGGGAACAGAGTTTACCTGAGCAGCAGTACCTGCTGTCAATCTTTCCTTCTTCCTTCTTCCTTCTTCCTGATGTAGATATTCCCTGACCCCTTCTTCTTCCCTGGCAGGGAAGCAGGACCCATTTGGAGATCTGCCTCAGGTGACAAAATGTCTTAGGTTGGCCCTGGCAACTGCCTAAACTGCAAATTACCAGGGCATGGCTAACTGAGGTCTAGGAAAGCACAAAAGCTGGAGCTGGTGAAACATACCCTTTGCCATGGAGATCGTCTGCCTTTCCAGTGACAGAGTTAGATTTAGGACCACAGCTGAAACCTATTCCATTGGGAGGGTGCAACTTCATCCAGAATAGGTTGAAACGGATTAACTGATTAGACCATTAATCGATTAGATTAAATCTGTCAATCATAAATAATAATTGGCTGAACACAGCAAGGCCTTTGGCTTAACTCACCTCTTTGGCGTTCTGTTCGTCTGTAGGTTTATTTAATTTGATATCTCAATGGATTGTTGAAATATTTGAATGCACATGCTCAGATGCAATTCTCCATTTCGTGTCCAAACAAGATCCTGGCCTACTCGTCTTCTTACAAGGGGCCTAGAAATTATGTTTAAAGAAAGAACACTGCAATGCAGATACTACATTGAATATTGGTATGCATATTCATTCTTCATTTAATGTTCGAGCACTAGTTTGACCACTGCGTCAGTTTCCAAGGTGGGGAGGAAAAATACAAAATATGTTGCAATACGATATCTACCTCAAAGACTGACATATCGGCTTGAAAGCTGTTATTCACCCGTAGTTGTGCATTTCAAGACTGAACATCACCTTGACATCCCTGACAACAACTAAATATGTTCAGTACTGGTGTACCAGGGCCCACTTAGTTGAAATTCACAGGCTTCAAGTATAATCTGGGTTGCAGATTGGGCTATTAGTTTTAAAGAGAGTGGCAGAATTGCATGGAGAAACATAGCGTAGGGGCGCTGCTGGTGGTGCACATATTCTACTCTGCAACAGTTTAGAAAAAGCACGTCAGATTTCTAGCCCATTAACAATTTTGTACTAATATAATTGCAGATGCTGCCGTTATCTGGATTGCAGTCGGCCCTGTTTCAGATCCTACTGAGATGTGAAAGAACAAATTTCCAGACTCTACCTACAGAGGGCTCCTGAAGTCTGTCTCACTTAAAGTAAATACATTTCCATCAAAACATTTGGTTTCGGGTAAGATGACACTGTCAGTAGTGAATGCTCTGAAATCTTTCTTTCAAACGACAAGTGGTTTTTGGAGAAAAGAAGTTACCTGCTAGCCACTTATTCCTGGAAAGATGCAAACATAGCAGCACACACATCTGTCAGACTATTTACCCTCCGTCAGGGACTTCAAGGCCTAAGCCAGGCTAGGATGTGGCTTAGTAAGGCTCTGTGTGCTGATACACCCTCCTATGGCCTCATTCTGCTCCTGTCCACTTCTCTTAATTGGTCGGTGTAAATGTAGGTTTCATCCCTGCTTCTTCACCATATGCTCCATTCATGCAGGGAAGGGTGAGGTGTGTGTGAAAATCTTATCCAAAATGTATAAATTATTACTGGAATGACATTTGAAAGATGAAGAAGTCAACTCAGTTCTGATACACTGGGTTTAAGATATTGGCCATAATATACAATTAGAAGATTGGGGAAAAAATATGGAAAGAGGGAATAATTTTCACTGTCTGCAGTGCTTTAAAATATAATGAAAATGATGTATAGATCATTTCCAGTGAAATTAGCTAAAATCTACAAAACAAATAACAAATGTTGGAAATGTAAGGAAAAAGAAGGTACTTTTTACCATATGTGGTGGGAATGTAAGAAAGTAAAGGACTTCTGGGAAATGATTTATAATGAGATTTTAAAAATGTTGAAATATACATTTGCAAAAAACACACACCCTAGAAGCCCTTTTACTTGGTATAGTAGGTACAGGGATATACAAGCATAATAAAAATTGTTTTTATATGCAACAACTGCAGCAAGAATACTATTAGCCCAGCGATGGAAACTGGAAGAACTACCAACAAAAGAAGAGGGGCAGATGAAACTGATGGACTATGCCGAGTTGGCGAAATTAACTGGGGAAATTCGGAACCAGCAATACCAGACTTTCCTGAAAGATTGGAAGAGATTTATGATATATTTGAAGGACAATTGTAATCAATTGACATCGCTTGTAGGGTTGCCAGAAGTTTTGTAAGGAGAACTATACGAATTATTGCGAAAAAGGACTAAGAAGGAGTTTATTTAGGATCTGGATTTTATAGCAATAACTGTTAAAATAAAATGCAGAATCAGAAAGAAAGATAGAAAACTATTAGTCGAGGTTGACGGAAGTCCTAGGCTGTGATAGACAAATGTTTTTTATACTGTATAAGATGGGATGTTATGTTTGGAAAATGTGTGTGTGTGTGTGTGTGTGTGTGTGTGTGTGTCTGTATCGAAAGGGTGAGGTGTGAAACTGCTGTTGCCCTCTCTTAGGTACTTTCACCCCAGTCTAGTATAACAACATTTTGCCTATTTCTCAAGCAAGGAAATTCCCATTCTGATACTCATGCAACCTTAATTACAGCATTTCTACAGACTGGTGGTTATCAGTTCTGGAGGACCATTTGCAGGGAAACACAAATGGGTAGAACGGGTAGAATTTGCAGGGAATCACAAAGAAGTAGTATGCTGTTATGTTCAGGACCTGCAACTGCGGCTTTTCATAAGCATCTGGTTGGCAACTGTGTGAACAGCTTGCTGGACCTGTTAGGCCATTTGTCTGATGCAGAATGCTTTTCTAACATTCTAATGTAGTAGTTTTAAAAACTACAGTGGTACCTCGGTTTACAAACAGTCCCGTTTACGAACGCCTCCGTTTACGAACACTGCGGACCTGGAAGTGTTTACATCCGGGTTCAGCGGCGTCGGATGCGCAGACACGATCTGCTCAGCTCGCGCATGCGCAGAAGCGCTCTATCGGTGCTTCGGGAACACTGAACGAGCGCGCTGAGTGAGCGAGGGTGCATGTGCTGCTCCTGCCGAGCATTGGCTCAGTTTTTCCCCTTTTAGCCTGCAGGCGCCGAATTCTGCGGGGTGCCAGAAGGCGGCTTGGGACCCTCGTACCTACGGGACCGCCTCTCCTGGTATGCCCCGCGGAGGACCTTAAGGTCTACAAACAACAATACTCTGGAGATCCCGAGCCATAAGGTGGCTAGATTGGCCTCTACTAGGGCCAGGGCCTTTTCAGTATTGGCCCCAACTTGGTGGAACGCTCTTTCACAGGAGACCAGGGCCCTGCGGGATTTGTCATCTTTCCGCAGGGCCTGCAAGACAGAGCTGTTCCGCCTGGCCCTTGGGTTGGACTTAGTCTGGCCCCTGTGTTTTCCTCCCTCATGGCTTGGATTAATGGACTGCTTAAAATCAGGCTGCATTTTAAATTTTAATACTGTATTTTAATCTGTATTTTAATTAATTGCTTTTTATGTTTTATTGTAATTTTATTGGTGTGAGCCGCCCTGAGCCCGGTTTTGACTGGGGAGGGTGGGGTATAAATAAAAAATTATTATTATTATTAAAAGGGAAAAAAACTGAGCCGACGCTCAGCGGGAACGGCGCACGTGCACTTGCTCACTCGGTGTGCTGCCTGCCATGTCCACCACGACATGAAGTGGCCAGCTGAGCCGGGAGGCACTGCGTCCAGCCTCCGCCTCTTCCCCGCTGGAGGAGCTGCCCGCCAGCTGCTGCCCGCCTCCTCCAGCCCTAAAAATCGGTCAACCACTCTGGGAAAAGGGGGGGGGGCACTGGAGGGATCTTTGCAGCATGGCGCCAGATATGCTTAAGATGGCCCTGGTCATACCTCAAAAGGGATGCTGTTCCACAAAAGAGAGAAGCCACATGGAAAGCCCTGTTCCAAGTTACTGCGCAGCATACTTCAAATATTTTAGGGACTCGGTAAAACTCCCCTGCAAAACTCCTCCTGCATAACTTAATGGGTATATAAGGTATAATAAAATTGTGCATGGTTGTGAGGTCCATGTGGTACATCCTGATGGTGACTGCATTGTGCGCCATCATGTTGCATCTGTGGTTTGTGAGTTGCCACTTGGTGTGTGGGTGCCTCTTTTGCATGGGAATGCACTTGAGGACCACAACACACCCTGCTGCTCTTATGATGCCACCACCAGAAGCTGCGCTCTAGATTGGTATTTGCAGGTATTTGCATAACAGTTATGGTTCCAAGAACCCAACCTCCATACCCACTGATGAATGTAGAGTCCATGGGTAGGCAAACTAAGGCCCGGGGACCGGATCCGGCCCAATTGCCTTCTAAATCTGGCCCACGGACAGTCCGGGAATCAGCATGTTTTGAGATGAGTAGAATGTGTCCTTTTATTTAAAATGCATCTCTGGGTTATTTGTGGGGCATGGGAATTCATTCATTTCCCCCCTTCAAAATATATTCCGCCCCCCCCCCCAAAGGTCTGAGAGACAGTGGACCCTGCTGAAAAAGTTTGCTGACCCATCCAGTTGTTTCCTCCATTTGTATAATAAAAATGGATGGTGTGGAGAGAAGGACAGTGCCTTCTTGCTCTGCCTCAAGGCTTCTGCATTTTCATCGGAAGGTCTGAAAGGTATGCCAGTGCTAATAATGCTAATTTTAATAATAATGACCCAGGTGGCGCTGTGGTTAAACCACTGAGCCTAGGGCTTGCTGATCAGAAGGTCGGCAGTTCGAATCCCTGTGATGGGGTGAGCTCCCGTTGCTTGGTCCCAGCTCCTGCCAACCTAGCAGTTCGAAAGCACGTCAAAATGCAAGTAGATAAGTAGGAACCGCTACAGCGGGAAGGTAAACGGCGTTTCCGTGTGCTGCTCTGGTTTGCCAGAAGCGGCTTTGTCATGCTGGCCACATGACCTGGAAGCTATACGCCGGCTCCCTGGGGCAATAATGCGAGATGAGCGCGCAACTCTAGAGTCGGTCACGACTGGACCTAATGGTCAGGGGTCCCTTTACCTTTTATTATAGGAAAGTTTCTCAGCTATTTCCACCTTTAGTGAACTTTAATCCCAATGATAACGAGGGTTTTGTGTTCAAATGCTTATGCAAATTTTTTTTCTCTTGAGCATAAAATGTAAGAAAATCATACAGGAAGTTAAAAAGCTGCCTTATTGGACATTCATCTATTAGCTTGGTATAGTCAACACTGATGGGCAGTGGTTTCAAGGAAGAGTCTTTTCTATCCCTCCCTGGGCACACCTGGGATATTTTGTATGCAAAGCTACAACCTTTCACCCTAGACACCCACCCACCCACCAACAGAGAGAGAGAGAGAACGAGAGAGAGAGTTGAGCAAAATAAGCAACATAATAAAGTTTAAAACCAAAGGAAAAAAATAAAGCTCATTTATTATTACAGCAAATTATTATTATTATTATTATTAATTCATGTTTGTGTTTCACCCTACAAAATTTGGGGCAATGAACACATCCCATTTTATCAAGTTCTATGAGGTAGGTTCGGCTGAGAGAGAGCAGTCAGGTGAGCGTCGTGAAAGTGAGAAATTTAATCCAATTCTCCCCAGTGAGTTCAACATTCTGTACGCTATTCTATCCCTGGTGCCTATTAGAAATGTTTTGTGGGGAAACATGTGTAGCTATAGTTTATTCCTGCTACCTGTGGAGCCACCTCTTAGTCTCCATCTACTGCTTAAACTTCCTCACTGTTACAAACCATTACAGAAGTGCATGCAAAAAATAAATAAAAAATTCAGATTATTTCTGTACCCTGCGCGTTACATTGTTTTTTACCACAGTTAATGTTTTATTTATGAGGAAAATAAATTGTCAGAGTTAAAAAACAGTGCATTTTGTTCTAGGCAACACATTGCTTTTATCACACAAATAATTTATTGGTTCTGCTTCCAGATGAGTTCTCTGCTGACCTTTGCAGGTATACTGAATATTGCTGCATAATTCGTCTTGTTTGGAAAGTGTATTTAGCATGGCCATTAATACATACTGTCATAACCTTTGTGTTCAGCAGAGAGTTTATTGCATTGAAACCTGGAGTTCCTATTTAAAGATGTGCCAAAATCGGAACCTTCCACTCAACTCATAAATTTGGAGGAAGGTAATACATTTGTATGCTCAGAACTTAACTGCTATAATTTAAATGGCCAGCTAGATAAACGGCATCATCTCAGCAATACCAAAGACTATGAGAAATATGGGACTAAAATTTGGTGGTAGAGAAAGTGCTTTGTTGTGTTTCCTCAGTGCCAAACATCCCATTGTACTCCAGTCCAGATGTTGTTGGACTCCAGATTCATTCACCCCAGCCAACATGGTCAGTGGTCAAGGATGATGGGAGTTGTAATGTCCAAGAAATGGAACTGAGGTGAGTTCTACACAGATAGAATATGCTTGCTTCTCAATGGTTCAGCACACCAGAGGCAGATCAGGTTTAGCCACCATCCTTATATGGTGTCCCTAAATGACCCCCTCATATTCTTCCATAAATGGTTGTCACTCACTCCAGTGGCTAAAGGAATGTTGTGTTTGGGGACAATGTCATGGTTGAAAAGGAGATACAGTGGTACCTCGCAAGACGAATGCCCTGCAAGATGAATTTTTCGCAAGATGAATGCGTCTTGCAATCTGATGGTGACTCGCAAGACGAATTCATTTTGTGAAAAATTCATCTTGCGAATCACGGTTTCCCATAGGAATGCATTGAAATTTAATTAATGCGTTCCTATGGGCAAAAAAAAGAAATTTCAATGCATTCCTATGGGAAACCGCGATTCGCAAGATGAATTTTTCGCAAAATGAATTGACTTGCGGAACGAATTAAATTTGTCTTGCGAGGCACCACTGTATGTGCAAAAGCCACTGAATGTCAACTCCTGGCTTCTTTTGCCTTCATCAAACTGTAGTGTGATCAGAAGACAAAACCAGGCTGAAGTTATTTAGATGAATAACCTTTGTTAAAAAACCTACACCAGCATTCATTTTAGAGAAGGGGTAGACAATATGGCATCTTCCAGATATTGTGGACTACAACTCCCATCAGCTTCAGGAACTGTGGTCAACATCTAGGGTTGGTGTGAGCTGTAATCCAAAATATCCACAGGATGCCATGTTGGCAACCCCTGCTTTAGAGAAACCACTTAAACAAGCAAGCAAATCTCTGAAAAGCAAAACAAAGTTTAGGCATTTCCTGAAGGCACTCAATTGTCCAGGAGTTAACAGTAAATAATAGAAATTTGGTGATTGACCAATGATGCTTTGTGGAATTCCTGATATTTCCAATTTAACAATGTTAAAGCTATGTTTTTCCCAGTATGGAAGTGAGAGCTGCCTCATAAAGAAGGCTGATCGCCGAAAAATTGATGCTTTTGAATTATGGTGCTGGAGGAGACTCTTGAGAGTCCCATGGACTGCAAGAAGATCAAACCTATCCATTCTGAAGGAAATCAGCCCTGAGTGCTCACTGAAAGGACAGATCGTGAAGCTGAGGCTCCAATACTTTGGCCACCTCATGAGAAGAGAAGAATCCTTGGAAAAGACCCTGATGTTGGGAAAGATGGAGGGCACTAGGAGAAGGGGACGACAGAGGAAGAGATGGTTGGACAGTGTTCTCGAAGCTACGAACATGAGTCTGACCAAACTGCGGGAGGCAGTGCAAGACAGGAGTGCCTGGCATGCTATGGTCCATGGGGTCACGAGGAGTCGGACACGACTAAACGGCTAAACAACAACAACAAGAAGAAGAATTCCCAGCAAACAACAATCACTATGTATTTATTTATTTTTTTACTTGTACCGTAATAACACATTGATAAACCAGTAATCAAATTGATATTTTTTTTATTGCAGTGGCATTATTCAGTTGCTTATGTAAGGATTGAAAATAAGTTTTTAACCTAGGATTCCCCCCCCCCCAGTTGAGCATGTCTGGAGCGCAAGCAGTACAGTCCTCACCATTTGATGTCATTGTGAGCTGAGACTCAGGACAAAAAGGAGTTCCAGTGTGAATGGCAACAGAGATTCTGGCACTTCCTCCCTCAATGCTTCTTGCTCTCATCTTGCCTGTTTCTTGGATTATAGCAAGAATCTATAACTAAGATGCGTTGTGAGGTGGGGAGAGGATTAAGACAACCTTTGCATCAGGAAAAAAAATGTGATGATATAGTAAGGGGTGACCTCTGAATCTGGGGCTACGATATGGGTCAGATAGGAAGCTCTTATTGGCTAGAGTGAGCTCCTGAGCCCACCAGTTGCCTACCTCTGTTATTGGATTGAGAGTGAGGTGACCAAATGTGGCTTCCAAAACAATTTTATCTGGTCCCCAGTGGACCTACTGAATATGTTTTCAAAAGCAGTAAGAAACAGAAATTCATAGAATCATAGAATTGTAGAGTTGAAAGGGACCCCAAGGGTTGTCTAGGCCACCTCCCTGCAATGCAGGGCTTGTTTTAGCCAGAACTCTCTGGAGCTAAGTTCCAGCACCTCTCAGGTGGGTGCTATCACCATTCTAAGAGAACAAGGGAGGTGTTCATGGTGAGTTCTGACACCTCTTTACCTAGAAAAATAGCACTGACTAGATCATACATGAAGGGACGCGGGTGGTGCTGTGGTCTAAACCACTGAGCCTTGGGCTTGCCGATCAGGAGGTCGGCAGTTTGAATCCCCGGAATGGGGTGAGCTCCCGTTGCTCAGTCCCAGCTCCTGCCAACCTAGCAGTTTGAAAGCATGTCAAAGTGCAAGTAGATAAATAGGTACAGCGGGAAGGTAAACGGTGTTTCCGTGTGCTGCTCTGGTTCGCCAGAAGTGGCTTAGTCATGCTGGCCACGTGACCCAGAAGCTGTCTGCGGACAAACGCCGGCTCCCTTGGCCAGTAAAGCGAGATGAGCACTGCAACCCCAGAGTCATCCATGACTGGACTTTACCTTTACCTTTTAGATCATACATGAGAGCTGGCCTTCCAACCTCTGCTTGAAAACATCTGAGGAAGGAGAGTCTACCACCTCTCATGGGAGTTTGTTCCACTATCGAACAGCTCTTAGTGTCAGAAAATTCTTCCTGATGCTGAGTCAGAATCTCCTTTCTTGTAACTTGAATCCATTGGCTCTGGTCCTAGCCTAGGGAGCGTGTGTTACTGTTACATCTCTTACCTTGGATTGTGTGTGTCATTTATAAATACACATATTGGCATGCAGTCCTGTGCCTGAGAACACAGGTGATCTATGCCGGTGAAGCCTTTAGTGGTAGATTGTGCTAACTTTCTTATAAAGGTGACTACTCCAGTTGCTGGACCACTACAATAGAGTAGACGATTCAGTTTCATGAATGGTGTTTCCCTATTACAGAAGAGAAAATATTAAGGATTCTGTTCATAATTGTCCCCCCCATCACCTTTTTAAAGTGTGGTTTGAAAACAACAATGAAGAATGTTGGCCCATCATATAAAGAGATGGGTCGCTGCCCTCTAAAGACTCCCAAGACCTCCACAAACAAAGCAGCGTCAATATCAGTTGAGGACAGTGGTCTCATCACCCTCCTCCACCCCCACCCACCCCCAACTGAAGCATTCAGAGCTGTCCCTATCAGTTTGATCTTGCCTGTAAAATAAGCTGACAATCCCTCACAGTGAGGAACACTCTGCCCTGTTTGTTGCCAAGCAAAGGACAGTTCTGCTTAATCAGGCTACTGCCAGTCACTCAGCACTCTTCTGAGCACTCACGCTAATTTGGGTGTCCGCTTTCCTCTTCTCCGCCTAATTTTTTAAAATGTTAGATTAATTTGAAATGAAAGGGAAGGTGCATTTGATAGAGCCGTTTGTGACCTGGGGATTCCAGGCATGTCGTTGCTGTTACAACTGGGCGCTACTGCCGAATGCATAGACAAAGCAAAGAAACCAAGGCGAGGCAAACCGAATGGCCACTTTCTTAGCGCTCCTTTAGAAAATATTTGTGCATTTCACTGAGAAACATTTCCCCCTTTCCCCAGTGTATAAAAGTGAGTATCAAAGCCCATCCGCCGCAATAAAGGACGTTCTTTTCACCTCCATATTATTGTTCAACGGTCTCTTAATCACTCTGCTCCGATATTTGATATGTGGCAGTAAAATGTTTATATTACAAAAAACCGTACAGTAAATCTTCCAGTTCAGGAGCAAATTAATAGTCTGGAACTGTGAGAATCTGACTATATCTGAATATTGATGATCTCACTTTCCAAGTCTCCCTGGGATTGGGGAGTGTGAGGTGTTGATCATTGCTTCTCGCTGATAAGCAAAATATTTCCAGAGCGTGAAGGAGTCTGTGGTGTGTGAGGGGGATAACCCATAATCTGCATCAGCACACCAACTTCTCCTCTGCCATTTGCATTGAAAATCAGGTAGAAGTTATGCTAAGCTCTCTATTATAGCCTCGTGTATGTGAAAGGTCTCCCCCTTCATTTGAATAAGGCCTCTTCTGTATGCAGAAAAAAGGAGCACATTTAAAAGGGAATGTTCCTTTAATTAGGATGGCATTTAAAAGCCGGAGCCTTAAATGTTCATTTTTTTGTGCAAGAGTGATGCTACGTTGCAGAGCATTTTTCCAAGTGTATTGTAGCTTCTCCTTTTTCTTCTTCTTCTTCCTTTCATTAAGCGTTTTTTATTTTTATTTATTTATCTCTCCCCGCCTCCCCCAGTAGAAAGGGAATGACACGCATTACAACATGGAGTAGATTAATATGACGAGCTAGATTAAGGAAAATTTAAATCAAAGTGTTTGATGAAATGTAGGGGAAAATGTTTAAGTATAGGATTAGGCTTACAATATAGAAAGCAGTCAAGGAGATCAAAAGAACCCTGTTCAGAAAGCCCAATTTAAAAGGAGAGAGAGAGAGAGAGAGAGAGAGAGAGAGAGAGAGAGAGAGAGAGAGAGAGAAATTCTATTGAGCGAATTCTTACAGCGAAATGATTAAAGGTTTGGGTTATTATTATGTTTTAAATACATTAGGTTCAAAGCAACTCTATAATAAAAATAAACACTACAGACAGTGTGTGAATTAGAGAGAATGGATTCATATTTCATGAAAGCAAAATGACTGTGTCTATGTTGGTCTTGCATAAAAATATATATGCGAAATGATGGCATTTAACTTAAAAGTATTACCCGGGAGAATAATGTTGAGTTTAGCATGCAGCTTTATAGATGTTAACTGATTGACATCTACATGAATATGGATTTCTTTAAATCTGTATTTGATTCTTTCTTCTTTTTTTATATAAAAAAAATCAAACGGAACTTACTAACTACATTTTAAGCAAATCTTTTGGAAAATGTTTAATCTTCTGGTGTTCAGTAAAAAAAAAAATGGATCTGCAGCGTCTGTGCTGGGGAAGCTGAACCAGATTACGAAAGCTGAACCAGCAGGAATGCTAGTGAATTTCACATGTCCTTTGCAAGGCTTTCCTCCTTTTTAATTGTTGATTTCAGCTGTTGGAATGTGCTGACGTCACAGGACTCATAATTGTAGGACACTGTGCCTAGTCTTTGTAATGAAAACAGCCTCCTCTAAAGTGGATTTCAGCAATACGGAAAAGCAGAGCAATACGGATGTTAATCCGCTGAAACAATTTAAAAGATTATGTTTCACAATACTGTATGCAGGTCCCTAATTTGTACAAGCTTTAAAAAAGCTAAATTATATATGTTGGGATTGTTAGCTACACAATGGACATTTGTTGACATCTGAATCACCTAGGTAAGCCACATTAATTGTTATTATTATTGATTTTTTTGTTTTTTAGTGAAATGTGCATCGACACTGACATTTATTCCAAGACTGGTGCCACTCAGGGCAAAGTTCCATAAAATACTGTAAAGGAAGTTGTGGTGTTAATCTGTAATTCAGGTGGATAGGCATAGAACAATTTGTCATATGCCAGTAGGACAAAGAATAACAGTACACAGAACTAATGTTAACAAAAATGTGCCCACAAGTAATTTATATTAAATTAATAGCATTTATTAGAATAATACTTAACACTTTCATGTGTTTGAAATGCATCATTTATATTGGAGCAGTAATCAGGACAACTACCCTCTAAGGTTGTTGTTGTTTAGTTGTGTCCGACTCTTCGTGGCCCCATGGACCAGAGCACGCCAGGCACTCCTGTCTTCCACTGCCTCCTACAGTTTGGTCAGACTCATGTTGGCAGCTTCGAGAACACTGTCCAACCATCTCATCCTCTGTTGTCCACTTCTCCTTGTGCCCTCAATCTTTCCCAGCATCAGGGTCTTTTCCAGGGAGTCTTCTCTTCTCATGATGTGGCCAAAGTATTGAGTATCAATATCAAGAGTCTCCTCCAGCACCATAATTCAAAAGCATAAATTCTTCGGCGATCAGCCTTCTTTATGGTCCAGCGCTCACTTCCATACATCACTACTGGGAAAACCATAGCTTTAACTATACGGACCTTTGTCGGCAAGGTGATGTCTCTGCTTTTTAAGATGCTGTCTAGGTTTGTCATTGCTTTTCTCCCAAGAAGCAGGCGTCTTTTAATTTCGTGACTGCTGTCACCATCTGTAGTGATCATGGAACCCAAGAAAGTAAAATCTCTCACTGCCTCCATTTCTTCCCCTTCTATCTGCCAGGAGGTGATGGGACCAGTAACCATGATCTTAGTTTTTTTGATGTTGAGCTTCAGACCATATTTTGCGCTCTCCTCTTTCACCCTCATTAAAAGGCTATTTAATTCCTTTTCACTTTCTGCCATCAAGGTTGTGTCATCAGCATATCTGAGGTTGTTGATATTTCTTCCGGCAATCTTAATTCTGGCTTGGGATTCACCCAGTCCAGCCTTTCGCATGATGAATTCTGCATATAAGTTAAATAAGGGGAGGTAATATACAGGGAGACAATATACAGCCTTGTCGTACTCCTGTCCAAATTTTGAACCAATCAGTTATTCCATATCCAGTTCTAACTGTAGCTTCTTGTCCTACATACAGATTTCTCAGGAGACAGATGAGGTGATCAGGCACTCCCATTTCTTTAAGAACTTGTCATAGTTTGCTGTGGTCGACACAGTCAAAGGCTTTTGCATAGTCAATGAAGCAGAAGTAGATGTTTTTCTGGAACTCTCTAGCTTTCTCCATAATCCAGCGCATGATTGCAATTTGGTCTCTGGTTCCTCTGCCCCTTTGAAATCCAGCTTGCACTTCTGGGAGTTCTTGGTCCACATACTGCTTAAGCCTAACTGGTAGAATTTTAAGCATAACCTTGCTAGCGTGTGAAATGAGTGCAATTGTGCAGTAGTTGGAGCATTCTTTGGCACTGCCCATCTTTGGGATTGGGATGTAGACTGATCTTCTCCAATCCTCTGGCCACTGCTGATTTTCCCAAACTTGCTGGCATATTGAGTGTAGCACCTTAACAGCATCATCTTTTAAAAATTTTAATAGTTCAGCTGGAATATAATCACTTCCACTGGCCTTGTTATTAGCAGTGCTTTCTAAGGCCCATTTGACTTCACTCTCCAGGATGTCTGGCTCAAGGTCAGCAACCACACTACCTGGGGTGTACGAGACCGCCATATCTTTCTGGTATAATTCCTCTGTGTACCCTCTAAGGTAGGCACCTGTTATTATTCCTGTCTTTCCAACGGCTGAGGAATCACTTCTTGCAGTGAGAGAACCACCAGAAGGCCCTCAGCGCTGGGCCTCAGTGTCCGGGCAGAACAATGGGGGTGAAGACGCTTCTTCATGGCTGAGGCCATTCAGGGCAGGGGTTTAGGGCATACTATGACCCCTGGGCCGGATCAGGCCTGCCAGGGTTCTAAATCCAGCCTGCCCGGCCATTTAAGAACCCAATGCGAAGCTGAGACTCCCAGCGATGGCTATGGGAGGAAGAGGTCAAGCGGCAGCGGCTCTGCCAATCAAATGCCATGCTTGGTTTACCTCAGTGCGGGGACATCTGTGCCAATCAAACACAGCGCCTGTTTTACCTCAGCGTGGCGCGGGGACGTCTCTGTCCTTCAAATGCTGCGCTGCGCTGAGGTAAACCTAGACTAGAATGGGTCCAGATAATCTGTTTCCTCCAATAGTTGCTTGCAGCGGAAACACTGTCATTCTATTGAGCCCCTAAAGGGGGTGTTAGAGATTGATGGCATTTGACAAACACCTTCAAGGCAGTTGGAACAATTACCTCATGAAAGACATGTCAACCACCCTCTCTGGACCCACCCAGTCAGCCCACCCCCCTGACTTGCACAAACAAGCCAGGATGGGCGAGGGTCAAGAGGGCATTGCCCATCCCTGCCACCTCTCTATGCCACCTCTCCCAGGCAGACCACAAATTATTCGCTGAAATGGTTTAATTTGTGCCAGAAACATTTCTGGAAAATGCACACCCTGCTAAGGATGAAACAAGGAGCTGTGTTCAGAGATAAAGAGGACAAAAGACTGCCAGGTGGTCTTGTATATTTTCATAACTTGCAGGTTTTCACATCTGGGAACTGGAAGTGGGTAAAGTGCTGTTGCCCTTTGGTCTAGCTTGCAGGATGCTGGACGAAGTGTTCTGATTCAGGGAATTACCTGAATCAAACATGGTATGATTTAACAGCATCTGGATGAGACACAGCCTGGGAACGACATACAAAATCTTCTGAATTCTTTCAGTGCAGAATAGGATGTAAATAACTATACTTGGAAAGGAAGAATGCAATCATAGTTGTGGGAGTTCAGGCAGACCAGGGTTGCGTTGCTCGTCTTTGACATCATGAATGCGCTTAAGCCATAGGTACATCTAACAAAGTTGATTGAAACAAGAGTGAAGACTGGGGAAAGACGGCAGGAGTGAGAAACAATTTGCATCCAAGATGGTTGACCTTATTAAATTGCAAATTAGTGCCATGTCCACAAGACCACACCTTTGCTCTCCATGTAAATTAAACTGGAATAATGGGCGTTTGTTAGTTCTGAGCACAGATCAAACAATGTGGCTAAGAATCCTTACTTCACCCATAAGTAGGCATTGCTAACCTGTGGGGAGTGGGGGAGGGAATCTATTATTTTACTCCCCTCTTTTTTTGTACCACTCAGATACTGTACTCCGAATGACAGGGTGGCTAAAAGATGGTGAGGAACAGGGCTGGCAGATAAAATCTAATAAAATTTGTTGTTGTTGTTGTTGTTGTTGTTTAAAAAAACCTGAGTGTGTCCACAAGCAAAAAAAAAAGTGTTGGAGAGAAGTGAAAACTGTAATAGGAAAAATATTTTTGGATATAATATACAGCTAGACCGAGGAAGGGAATATGCTTGGGGTAAAACACCATTGACACCTCATCTTAGAAATATTTCCTCTTATAGCCATGTTCACAGAAAAAACAAAATTCCAATCTTTACGTGCCTGTTTTATCTCCGATATCTTGAGCCCACTTTGCCATCTATTCTATTCTTTCACTTATTCACATTCGCATTCATATTCTGAAAGGAGATTAAAAACTGCCCTGATCCAGCTCTGGTAATCAGGCCAGAATATGGATAGGGATGCGCATTATAATGCATATCTGAATGACGATCCAATTGAAAGTAATCTAGTATGGATCAATGACTTTGGATGCACAGCAGAATGTGCGTATGATTGATGCCTCCTGCTCCTGATCCAGCGACTGATATGCACATGGAGGCCCTGATTGTACATCGGCCTCTTTATATATGGATCAGAGTGAG
The DNA here is from genome assembly GCF_965207765.1 of Zootoca vivipara. Taxonomy (NCBI): domain Eukaryota; kingdom Metazoa; phylum Chordata; class Lepidosauria; order Squamata; family Lacertidae; genus Zootoca; species Zootoca vivipara. Next base: position 8,871,496 of record NC_142591.1, on the reverse strand, counting down.
ATTGTTTTCGCTTTCACTGATGGTTAATTTCTCAGAAAACAGAAAATGAAGTTCAGGCTAAGTAAGCGTAAAGCGATGCACACTGGGGCAAAGCAATCCCAGCTGCACATGTACATAATGGTGGGGTCTGAACTGGCAGCAACTAATCAGGAAAGAGATATTCATGCTGTGGTACATAACTCAGTTTAAAAGAAAAGAAAAGGAAGACTTGGATTGCAATCCTGCATCCAGTTACACGAGAGTAACCCCCAGTTTACTTTATGGGACTTCCTTCTGAATAGACACGCATAAGATTGCTCTGTTAGTGTGCCATAGCTGCCAAGTTCCAGCCTGAGAAATAAGGGACTGGACCGGAAGTAGCAGACCGGAAGTAGCGCTGGCGCCATTTTGGAACTGGGCGGAGCATGCTCAGAAGCTACTTTTGATGCTGCTCTGCCCTGTTACAAAATGGCCGCCGCACCAGAAGTCGCACTGCAGCCATTTTGGAACTGGGCAAAGCAGCATCAAAAGTCGCTTCTGAGCATGCTCCGCCCAGTTCCAAAATGGCCGCCAAGCCAGAATAAACCGGGGGAAAACAAAAAAATCAGTTTTTTCGGCTGGGGACAGCTGGAAAAACGGGGGTTTCCCGGGGAATACGGGAGACTTGGCAGCTATATAGTGTGCGTCAGCAGTGAACGTGGAAGATTTCATACTAGGGGTTACAGTATTAGGAAAAAAGACTGAAAATAAGTGTTTTGACATTCAGATTTCATTTTTAAAGTTTAAAATTTAACCCACCGTAGGAACGATTTTAAGATCGTGTTGGCAAACCACACAAAAGCATAATTAATAGTATTGCACTGGCAGGCCATGCAATACATTAATATAAAAGTACAGGTTTCTGGAAAGAGGTTGAAGGGACATAGCAGGGCAGGAGGTCATGACAGATCCAGGGATAGCTGAGTGGGACCTGTCAGATCTGGAAGAAACGGGTTTGAGCAAGAGAAGCAGGACAGAACCAGAGGGGTCATGCCCAAGTCAGAGGGAGAACAATGGAAAGGTGGAAAAACACCAAGAGTCACAAGATTGAGAGGAGGGGATGTTTAAGGAGTAGACATGTGACAGGGAGAGGTCTGAGGAGTATGTGAGGACCAGGCACTTCCTCTATGGCCGAGTTTTAGGGTGTTGGCAGGATGTGACATACCCAGGAACACCACCTCTCTTGGAGTTGTCCAGCTGTCATTGGATGAAGGTTGTGCTGCCTGTTAATCATTAACTTTGTGACAAATTCTTAATGAAAGGGAGCTCCCGCCTAATTTTGGGGTCGCCTTCCGCAATTTCATCGGTTGTGTCGTTATTGCTAGTGTAGCACCCACTGCTACAAACCACATTATTTTTTTATTTGTAATATTTAAGTGACATGTAATATATTGGTGAGTGGGTGCTGATTTAAATATAAATGCTTTGGATTTATTATTATTATTATTATTATTCATTCTCTTAGAGCAGGGGTCAGCAAACTTTTTCAGCAGGGGGCCGGCCCACTGTCCCTCAGACCTTGTGGGGGGCCGGACTATATTTTGGGGAAAAATATGAACGAATTCCTATGCCCCACAAATAACCCGGAGATGAATTTTAAATAAAAGGACACATTCTACTCATGTAAAAACATGCTGATTCCCGGACCGTCCGTGGGCCGGATTGAAAAGGCGATCGTGCCGCATCTGGCCCCCGGGCCTTAGTTTGGGGACCCCTGTCTTAGAGGGTAACTCGGCCCAGTATACCTGGATGGGCATCTCCATCCCCATCCTTCAGCCTGGACACTGAGGTCCACTTTCAAGGGCCTTCTGGTGGTTCCCTCGCTGTGAGAAGTAAAGTTACAGGGAACCAAGCAGAGGGCCTTCTCAGCAGTGGCGCCCTCCTTGTGGAACGCCCTCCCATCAGATATCAGGGAGATAAAGAAATACAAAACTTCTAGAAAACACCTGAAGGCAGGGAAAACTTCAGGGAAGTTTTTAATGTCTGACATTTTATTACCGGTATTATTTTATATTTTTCTGGAAGCTGCCCAATAATGATGGAATGGGTATTTCAAAATATCAGAAAAAAATTATTTATATATGCTACGATGGCCACTCAAATGCTGTTAGCCCAAAGATGGAAAGAAGCAGCAGTCCTGACTAAAGAGGAGTGGCAAACCAAGTGAATGGACTATGCTGAAATTGCGAAACTGGAAAGTTCAGAAATCAAGATGACAAGAAGTTTAATAAAGAATGGGAACTGTTTATTACGTATTTGCAAAAAGTATTGTAAACAGATAAATACATTGGCAGGATTTTAAGAACACTTGTAATTTTACAAGTAGCAGAGGAAATCTGAGGTTAGAAAAAAATTGGAGTAGAAATGATATGCAGTTGATAGGAAATTTAGGGAACCAGGAATGGGGTGGGGGAGGGAAGATAGGGGGTTCAGAGAATCCCACTTTATGGAATTGATATGGTTTTATGTATAATTTTCTTTGTTGATGGATGTTATTGTATTTGTTTTTGTTTGTTTTTTATTTATTTATTGTTACTTTTGTTGAAAACTTAATAAGAATACTATTATTATTATTATTATTATTATTATTATTATTATTATTTTAAAAAGATGATAATGATAATAAACTGTTTTCTGACTATGTCGGCACCCTCTAAGGAACAGAACCCTTTCTGTAGTAGAATGCCCTTTGCCCACTGAGCCCCACCAAGTTTGTTTCCTTCTCAGGGCCAGACCCAGACATCTTGCTGCCTGAGGCAAAGGACATTTTCATGCACAGAAGTTGACTGGACTGACAGCGCTGACAATGAGAGAACACCCTCCGCTGAACCTGGAGGCAGCAAGCCCAGGTCAGGAAGTGTAGGGTAGACCTGTGGTGAACAATATGATAAAGGGTTTGGAAACCAAGCCTTATGAGGAACATTTGAGTGAGCTGGGTATGTTTAGCCTGGAAAAGACGAGATAGGTTATCTATAGAGCTTTATGTATCTCAAGGGCTGCCACATGGAAGATGAAGCAAGCTTGTTTTCTCCTGCTCTGGAGGGTAGGGCCAATGGATTCAAGTTACAAGAAAGGAGATTCCTGAGTTGGACGAGTTTACCCGCCTTATGAGGAACGCCTTAGGGAGCTGGGTATGTTTAGCCTGGAGAAGAGAAGGTTAAGGGGTGATATTATAGCCATGTTCAAATAGACCTCCTTCTTTGGAGGTCTTTAAGCAGAGGCTTGACAGGCATATGTCAAGAATACTTTGATGGTGTTTCCTGTTTGGCAGGGGGTTGGACTGGATGGCCCTTGTGGTCTCTTCCAACTCTATGATTCTATGATTCTACCTTTGGGGTCCTTTCCAAAGGGACATTTCTATGATTCCATGCTTCTGCATGTCACTGGTCTCCAACAGAGGGCAATGGTGAGGGACTCAGGAAAAATGGCCAGGGAGCTGCTGCTGTTGTCCCTCAGCATTTGCCTCTTGATGTGATTGTTTCACTCTGCCTTATGGTAGGGCTGCCCCCCCTCCCCTTTCAGCCTTCTGAACACTAGTCAAATGCATTTGATTCCAGAAGGACTTGGAGGGAACTCTCTAGATTAGGGATATAGAGGAATTCCGATGAAAACAGCCCCTGCATTTGCACTGTGTTTCAAGTTGGCAACCCTGCCCCAAAACAAGACAAGTCCCCGCCCTCAGATGGACAATCTTAAAAGACACAAAAGGGAAATGGGCTGGGAGGGAGAAAGAAATACGCAAACTCAAATCCAGGTTCTTATGAGCTGGGGTGGACAAGATGGAGGGGAGATGCCAAAGATGCTATGCAGATTGAATGACCCAGCATCCCTTGTCTTCCCTTCTCGGCTGCTAACAGGTGACAGGTTGTTATTGTTTAGTCATTTAGTCATGTCCGACTCTTTGTGACCCCATGGACCACAGCACGCCAGGCACTCCTGTCTTCCACTGCCTTCCACAGTTTGGTCAAACTCATGTTCATAGCTTTGAGAACACTGTCCAACCATCTCGTCCTCTGTCGTCCCCTTCTCCTTGTGCCCTCACAGGTATGTCCAGACAAAGCGGTTGGGAGAGATCATTCATATAGATTCAGAATGGGGTTTTGTTAATGTCACTCTTGGTTTTAAATGAAGCAACCAGGAGCAGCTGTCTCAATTCCAAACCTGTGTTCGGAGCTTATGGTCAAGTGAATGAAATCAAGCAGACTGCAAATGAATCCATACAAGACTTATCTGGTGGATGTGGTCCCTTCTGTGATAGATGTGATAATAGTTTTCCCCATCTGATACAATGAGCTGAGGATATCTGTGCAGAGCAACAGTGTCTTTGCTTCATTTGCTCCAAAACTGTGGAATTGCCTTCTCCATGAGGTTCAGAACTGATCAAGTATGGCGTAAAACAGGGGTCCCCAAACTAAGGCCCGGGGGCCAGATGCAGCCTTATTGCCTTCTAATTCCGGCCCGTGGACAGTCCAGGAACTAACATGTTTTTACATGAGTAGAATCTGTCCTTTTATTTAAAATGCATCTCTGGGTTATTTGTAGGGCCTGCCTGGTGTTTTTACATGAGTAGAATGTTTCCTTTTATTTAAAATGCATCTCTGGGTTATTTGTAGGGCATAGGAATTCGTTCATCTTTTTTTTCCCTTCAAAATATAGTCCGGCCCCCCACAAGGTCTGAGGGACAGTGGACCGGCCCCCTGCTGAAAAAGTTTGCTGACCCCTGGCGTAAAGCCTTACTCTTCCTGAAAGCTGATTTATTTTATTTTATTGTATTTATCAGTCATGGAATTATAGAACTGTAGAGTTGGAAGGGTCATTCTAGATCAACCCCTTGAAATGCAGGAATCTTTTGCCAATGTGGGCCTCGAACCCATGATTTTGGGATTAAGAGTTTCATGCTCTACCAAGTCAGCTGTTGCTATTTTCATATTTGGAAGCTTCCTCCAGTTTTGGAACGATGGGGTATAATCAAGGCTTTTTTTCAGCCGTAACTTGCTGGAGCTCAGTTCCATCACCTCTCAAGTGGTCGCCATTGCCATTACAAGAGAACAAGGGAGGCGTTTGTGATGAGTTCCGGCACCTCTTTTCCTAGAAAAATAGCACTGGGTATAATGTTTCGAAGTGAATAACTAATACAGAAATATGGTTGATTTGAAGAAATATATATTCATTTAGGAGAAATGAAATATGTGACAGAGGCAATGCCAGTTGTTAAATTTACTCATCTCGGCTCCTTCTGGTGATATATCATGGAAAGGTTGTCTGAACTGTCAACACAACATCACTTCAGAGGATGTACACAACATCCTCCATTCAAATTACCTTTCAGATCAATCACCCTCATCAGACCACTATCTTCATCTGGTTGCTGTAGAACAAATGTTTTGGCTTATATGGAGGAAATGTTAGCATTAGAAAGAGTCCTGATTGGGAAGCCTTCAGCGACTTAAGTCTGATAAATTGAGTTTCCCGAAGAACTCTGTTCTCCACTCCAAGGAATTGTGTATCTTGGGGCAATTTCAAGACTTGAAATAAATAACAATTCCAAGTGACTTTCAAAGTATGTAAGCACCCAGCCAAAGTCAAGCACTTTTCCAGGCCCTTTGATTTCAATGGAAGAGATCATTAGATTTAGACCATGCCATCTATGGGTTGTATCTAGTGGTGCATTTGCACTAACAAAAGCACTTTTGTTTGGGCAAGACAGAGGACCTGAATTTGCTCATTCCCTCAACCACTGTAGCGCCCAGGCCACTAGAAAAGCTGAGAGCAGGGGACCGTCTGCAACAATATGGGTTGTAACACACAGGGTGGCACTAGATAGAAGGGAACTGGGTGAAAATTGGGTGTCTTGCTTTGCGTGGGCAGAAATGCTTCTTTTTTCATAATATTTTTTTTGAATTTTTCATTTTTTTCAATATTGCATCATAACAAATAACATAATTCACAATTCCACAATTTCCCCATTCCCCCGGACTTCCTTCAACCTCCTTCTCTGGTTTATTTCAAAATAATATCACTTCCTGAGTATTTCCATTTTCCCCCACTGCTTTTTTATATTTTAACTTATAAATTATATAATTTTTGCTAATTGTGAATGATTATTCAAAACCTACTAATGAGTCCAATTCTTTTCATTGATTCTGTATATAAACCAGAAATGGTTCCCGGTCTTTCTTGAAGGATCTCTCCCCTTATTTCTCAGTCTTTCAGTTAATTTCGCCATTTCGGCATATTCCTTCAGTTTTTGTTGCTATTCTTCTTTGGTTGGTATTTTATCGCTTTTCCATCTTTGTGCCAATAGCATCCTTGCCACAGTTGTAGCATACATAAGAAGTTTTTGTTTACTTTTTGGCAAATCTTGACCTAAAATTCCTAACAGAAAAACCTCTGGGCTTTTTAACACGCGTGTGGGCAGAAATGCTTCCATTAGCACAAAATGGTGCCTTGTTAGCTGGGAAGAAGTACCTGGGAAGAGAGAGGAGAGGTTGAGGGATTTTTCTTTTTTAAAAAACAATTCCATAAGTTTTTTTATTGTTTCTCAATGTGATATTTTTACATGCTTTTGTATGTATTGTGGTATTTTTTGCTTCCACCCAGTGTAGGAAGGGAGGTGCAATGCTCCCATGCGTCACGTCGTGATGTTGCCCACCCCTTGTCCTTGCAAACTGGAGCCTCTGGCCCCAACTGTTTCCCTATGAAAAATTTCACTGTGCACCACTGTGGCAGAGCATTAGCACAAGCACTGGTGGATGAACGGGAATGTGGAGGGAGCGGACCGCCCCCAGCACCACTATTCCGGTAGGGTGCCATCGTGGCACCCCCTCAATACACTCAACGCACCCCTCATGCGCTGGGTGCCACGCCCCCACAGGCAGCACGCCACGCCCTTGTGGGCGGCGTGCCACGCCCCCAGGATATGCGTCACACCCCCGGGGTGCCAGCCACGCCCCTGCCTGCTCTCCGCACCCAGTAGCTTCACCACTAAACACAAGACCATAACCAGGGCTGCTTCAAGACATTTTGGCAGCTGAGGTGAACCACAGAATTGTGCTTCCCTTCTTGCCAAGGAAGAAGGGGTGAGTGAAGATCTACATCAGAAACGGGGGGGGGGGGGAATCTGCATTGGGATTTGCTGCCCCATTGATTCTGCCACCTGAGGTAGTTGCCTCACCATTATTATTATTATTATTACATATTTATTTATACCCCACCTTTTTTCCCTGACGGAAATCAAGGTAGCTTACAGATAAAAATAAAAACTGCTAAAACATAGATAAAACAACAACAATAATAAAAAAAAGCTATTAAAGATCGACAGAATTAAAACGATTTACATACAGTGGTACCTCTACTTACGAATTTAATGTGTTCCGAACGCACATTTGTAAGTCGAAAAAATTGGTAAGTCAAATCCCACAGGAATGCATTGGGAGAAAAAATTCGTAAGTAGAAGCAACCCTATCTAAAAATTCGTAAGTACCCTGTTTCTCATATTTTAAGACATACCCATAAAATAAGCCATAGCAGGATTTTTAAGCATTCAAGGAATATAAGCCATACCCCGAAAATAAGACATAGTGATAGGCGCAGCAGCAATGCCAGCTGCGGCAGGAGGAGGAGGAAAAAATAAGACACCCCCTGAAAATAAGCCATAGTGTGTTTTTTTGAGGAAAAAATAAATATAAGACATGTCTTATAATATGAGAAACACGGTAGAAAAAAATCCTATCTAAACCGCATCCAAGATGGCGGACGGAGCTCCATTCATAAGTAGAAACATTTGTAAGTAGAGTTATTCATAAGTAGAGGTACCACTGTATATAAAATTTGTTTAAACAACACCAAAAATAACAATAAAAAACCAGCACCAGCCCTTTTATTAAAAGCCAGTTGGAACAAGAAAGTCTACACCTGCCGGAGAAAGGACAAGGAGGGAGCCGGTCTCGCTTCTCGAGGGAAGGTTTTCCAAAGTCTGGGAGCAGCCACTGAGAAAGCTAAATAATGCATAACTTAATAAACCACTGGGTTCCGTTTTGAGTGACTGACTTGACTGAGGTTTAAATAAGTGACATCCCTTATTACAAAGAGAGAGAAACTAGACAGCTAGCCCTAGCCCAGGCACCCTCAAACTTTGTCCCTCCAGATGTTTTAGACTACAACCCCCATCATCTCTGACCACTGGTCCTGTTAGCTAGGGATCATGGGAGTTGTAGGCCAAAACGTCTGGAGGGCCGCAGTTTGGGGATGCCTGCCCTAGCCACAACTGTACAGTATACAACCCAGTATGTTTGGAGTTTTGCAGAGTAACATAAGAACACAGAGAATTCCCTACCTTGCAGTGATTGTGTTCTAAATTTTGTCATGAAAGAGACAATGGCAGAGAGGAAAGGAAAAGGAGAAGCAAGGCAGAATGTGTGTGAATGCTCTTGAAGGTACTTAAGGTTAGAGTCTGTAGCAGGCAGAAAATTAAAGGGTTCAATGAAAGACTTTGCAGGAAAGGTGGGGTGTGCTTAACACCACAACTGAAAACAAAGGAAGTTAAAGGTGCTTGACTTTAGCTGGATCACCAGTTGTAGAGTTTGTATCATTATAAACGAAGAGTAAAAAGGGGGGGGGTCTTTTTTACTGCATTTTTACTGGCAGCTCTTAGAGCATTTTATTCAAACTCACACAGAGCATATCTGCCAAACTGGACGCTGCGCCAATCGACTGAGATCTGAATCATTTGCTTTACTGGAAGCTCTGTGTATAATTCCTAGCAGATTTAGAGAGAAAAACACAGTTAAAAGAAAAATGAAATAAAAACACATCCTGCTTTGTGCGCTATGATCATTTGTTGTTGTTGTTTAGTCGTTTAGTCGTGTCCGACTCTTCGTGACCCCATGGACCATAGCACGCCAGGCACTCCTGTCTTGCACTGCCTCCCGCAGTCTGGTCAAACTCATGTTTGTAGCTTCGAGAATATGATCATATTAAGTTGAAAATCCCAAACTTGGTTCTTTTAATGGTATATCAACCGTATCAAAGTACCTCATAATCTGTAACAGGTTTTCTTTGATTTTATTGTTTTACCTTCTTGTAAACTGCTTTGAAGGGATGTGGGTGGCGCTGTGGTCTAAACCACAGAACCTAGGGCTTGCTGATCAGAAGGTCAGCGGTTCAAATCCCCGCGACAGGGTGAGCTTCCGTTGCTTGGTCCCAGCTCCTGGCCACCTAACAGTTCAAAAGCACATCAAAGTGCAAGTAGATAAATAGGTACCACTCTGACGGGAAGGTAAACGGCGTTTCCGTACACTGCTTTGGTTTTGCCAGAAGTGGCTTAGTCATGCTGGCCACATGACCTGGAAAAACTGTCTGTGGACAAACGCTGGCTCCCGTGGCCAGTAAAGTGAGATGAGTACCGCAACCCCAGAGTCATCCGCGACTGGATTTAACGGTCAGGGGTCCCTTTACCTTTTAAACTGCTTTGAGGTCCCCCCCCCCAAAAAAACAAAATCAAGCAGTGTATAAATCTCAGATCACAGGCACTGGGTGCAAAAAAGGCAGGCTTAAAATCTAGTTCTAGTAATGTAGTTCACTCTGTCTCTTTATGCAACAAATTGTTTTCAGATCCTATAAGTACAGATCCTATAAGTACAGATCCTATAAGTACAGTTGTTCGACTTACGAACAACTCAACAACCGAATTTTTCGACTTACAAATGGGGCTAATGGCTGCACGCTTATGAATGTCTCGACGTCCGAAAGGAAACTGCGGCAGTTTTAGATAGGGATTTTTCGACTTACGAATTTTTAGATAGGGTTGCTTCGACTTACGAATTTTTCCGTTTCCAATGCATTCCTATGGGAAACCGTGTTTCCAATGGCGTTTTTCGACTTACGAATTTTTCGACCTACGAAGATGCCTTCGGAATGGATTAAATTCATAAGTTGAGGCACCACTGTAGCTGATTCTAGAGGCTTCTTCCAGTCTTAGGCTGTGATCCTGTGCACCATTTGCCAGGAGAAAGCCCCGCTGGAGCACACTGATCCCTCCCACCCCAGGCCCTTCCTTCTTTTACTTCCCCTTCTTTATGCCCTTTCGCCTGACCCAGCGACGGAGCAAGCCAATTGGCCACCTGGAGTGGCGCACGTGCCCTGTGCCCAGGGGCAGGGTCAGTCAGGGCAGGACGCTCTGTGGGGCCTCGGAGGAATCTGCCTGCCTCCTCCTCCTCAGCCGCCCTACAGCTGAGGGGGAAGTGGTGGGCAGACTGTTTGGGGCAGCACAGAGCCTGTGGGCGCCCAAGCTACCACCTCACTCCCAGGAGAGATCCGTGGCTCTGCAGGCCCCACGGTGAGTGCAGCCCAGCATTTTGTCACACGCCCCCAGTGGTGACACCCAGGGAGGACCGCCCCCACTGCTCCCCCTTCCTCTGCCCCTGGCCTGACCCCACTAGGATGGGAGTTGCTTAAAAATGGCAGCCAATGGCAGCCTTCCATCTGCCCTGCTCCTCTGTGACATGAAGCAGTTCAGCCAATCGCTGTCAGAGTTATTGCCGCCATCACCGAAACATTACAATATTGCCATCACACAAGTGAACACAATATTTTAATTTTAATATTGCCGTTGTTTATGTGCTTTGCATGTACCGTTTTATCTTGTACATTGTTTCTGGTGCTTTGTTTTGAAGTGGCAATTTATTGCGTTTTAATAAATAAACAAATACACATGACTATGCACTAAGGAACACTTCAGACTGCGCAGAATTCAGTTAAATCCATTTTTTAGCACAGTATTTATTTAAAATTGCACTTGATTGAAACTGGCTCCCATTAGCTCTTATATTGTTGTGCTTCATATTTGGCTAAGAGTTTCTCTCAGTGAAATATAGTTTTGTTTTCACTATGTAATTGAAAACAAGGGCACAAAACTCATCCACTGTTATACAGCAGTAATGTGATGTACTAATCTAGTTACTTAGTATATGATACGAAGCCAGTCGGCGGAGCCCTGCCTTTGAAATATGATTTAAAGCAGAATTTATAATGTTGCGGAATTACATAAAACTGTGTGAAATTGTGCAGATAATCATTTAAATCTCCCTACATGGAAATATAATTGCTCCTGAAATTAACTGTACCTGGGGTTCATTCATTTGGTCATGGCTAGTTTCTTATATAGAGATGATTTGATATTAGAGCTAATTAAGATCAGGTCAGAGTTGCTGAAGGTCAGAGATTAATGCGCAGGATCATTGAAATGATAATTATAAACAGATTAGGAAGCTACGGTCTTTTATAAAGGGTTATTAGATAATTACTGTGAGAGTGTACGGCTTACTGTAATAATGGATTATCGACTACTTACAGCGTTTTAAGGGTGAGAGTATATTACTTCCTCAAGGACTAAGAGGAATAATGTTGCTGGAAATCAGGGCTCAGTAAATAAAAATCATAGTACCAACTGCATTTCATTTTTTCCTCCAAAGATTCTCTCTTTATTCACTGCAGGCTCCATCATTTTGCTTTGGTGATTTAGGGCTTTTAGTCCATTGAAAGTTTCTTGTACGATTACTCTACATTGGATTCCTCCTCTTTAAACATTAAATGGCATGTAGAAATTAAAATGTACAGTTGTGATGTTGATGGGAGCTCTGATCTAGATGAAGCAACTGGGTAATAAATTGGGGGGCAGGGGTTGCTAGGACTAGAACAGAATGTTAATTAGGGAATTCCCAATCCAAAAGGACATCGTATGTTGCTGTAGGAGAGTGCTCAGTGTGGGAAACTAAACTGAGCTGGAGCACCTCCCCTATTAGGAAAGATGAAGGCAATTGGGGCCTTTCGTTTTGGAAAAAAGAGATGGTCACAGGGTAGGGTGGGGGGGTCATGGGAGAGATTTATAATATTATGAAAGGTATGGAGAGAAGGGGGACCCAGGTGGCGCTGTGGTTAAACCACTGAGCCTAGGACTTGCTGATCAGAAGGTCGCCGGTTCGAATCCCTGTGACGGGGGAGCTCCCGTTGCTTGGTCCCAGCTCCTGCCAACCTAGCAGTTCGAAAGCACGTCAAAATGCAAGTAGATAAATAGGAACCGCTACAGCGGGAAGGTAAACGGCGTTTCCATGTGCTGCTCTGGTTTGCCAGAAGCGGCTTTGTCATGCTGGCCACATGACCTGGAAGCTATACGCCGGCTCCCTCGGCCAATAATGCGAGATGAGCGCGCAACCCCAGAGTCGGTCACGACTGGACCTAATGGTCAGGGGTCCCTTTACCTTTACCTTTATGGAGAGAAGGCAGGCTAAACCAGGTAAAGGTAGCCAATAGTTCTCAAACCCTCAATGAGTTAGGGACTTCCCCTGCATGTCCAGACAGGCTTTGCTAGATCTGAGCAGGCAAGACCAATAAAGTGGTACCTTAGGTTAAGAACTTAATTTGTTCTGGAGGTCTGTTCTTAACCTGAAACTGTTCTTAATCTGAAGCACCACTTTAGCTAATGGGGCCTCCCACTGCCGCCATGCGATTTCTGTTCTCATCCTGAAGCAAAGTTCTTAACTCGAGGTACTATTTCTGGGTTAGCGGAGTCTGTAACCTGAAGCATCTGTAACCCGAGGTACCACTATAGTGGGTGGGTCCAACGGTCAAGAAGGTGGTTTCTGCACATGCTGTAAAGGGAAATGAGGGACAGATAGGGCTCGTCAACCTAGAAAAGTAGCACATCTATGAGAAGGAAAATTCTGATCCTAAACCTTCACTGCCTTGCATGATATCTTCGGGAGAAGAAAGGGCTAAGGAGTAAACCCTACTCAAATCCGGAGTGGAGGCCCTAAGGTGGTTGAATGGTTCTTTATGCGCCTCCTTCCGGCAACTCCTGCAGCCAAGCTGGTGCCAAACATATTGCTCTGCTTTCCTTTGGACCCTGTCAGTGAGGTCAAGAGACATCTGGGGAACCCAGGACCTCTATGCACAGTGCCTAGGCTGCACCCTGGGGAGGTCACTTCGGTGCTGCTAATGCAGTGGTTTGACTTCACCTCCAGAGGCATACTCCATTGTCTCTTGAGGCATGTGGATGCTAACAACAAAAGTAGAGAAGGATTTCCCCCTCCCTCTCTCATAATATTCATTAGTACAGTCATACCTCGGTTTAAGTAAGCCTTGGTTTGAGTATTTTCAGTTTAAGTACTCCGTGGACCCGTCTGGAATGGATTAGTCCACTTTCCATTACTTTCAATGGGAAAGTTCGCTTCAGGTTAAGTACACTTCAGGTTAAGTACAGACTTCCAGAACCAATTACACTCATACTTCGGGTTAAGTACGCTTCAGGTTGAGTACTCCGCGGACCCGTCTGGAACAGATTAATCCACTTTCCAGTTCGCTTCAGGTTAAGTACGCTTCAGGTTAAGTACTCCACAGACAGTCTGTAACGGATTAATCCACTTTCCATTACTTTCAATGGGAAAGTTCACATCAGGTTAAGTACACTTCAGGTTAAGTACGGACTTCCAGAACCAATTACACTCATACTTCGGGTTAAGTACGCTTCAAGTTGAGTACTCCGTGGACTCACCTGGAACAGATTAATCCACTTTCCATTACTTTCAATAGGAAAGTTCGCTTCAGGTTAAGTACAGACTTCCGGAACCAATTGTGTTTGTAAACCGAAGTACCACTGTAGTGGCTTCAGAAGGCCTTTTTGCCACATAACATGTCATTAATTTATGGAATGCACAACTGCAAGCTATGCTTCTTTGGCCTGAAAAGGAGATTGCTTTGTTATTCAGTTTATATGCTGCCGTTCCTTCAAGAAGCTCAAGGGGGACTCATATGGTTCTCCTCCGCCCCATTTTATCTGCTCAACAACTCTTTGAGATAGGTGAGACTGTGAGACTGACTGGCTCAACACCACCCAATGAGCTGCATGGTTGAGTGGGGATTATAGTCCCAGGTCTTTGTCCAACAATGTTACACTATATTAAAAAAGGTAAAGGACCCCTGACAGTTAAGTCTAGTCTCAAACGACCCTGGGATTGCGACACTCATCTTGCTTTACTGGCTGAAGAAGCCGATGTTTGTCCGCAGACAGTTTTTTCCAGGTCATGTGGCCAGCATGACTAAGCCACTTCTGGCAAAACCAGAGCAGCGCATGGAAACGCCGTTTACCTTCCTGCCGGAGCGGTACCTGTTTATCTACTTGCACTCTGATGTGCTTTCGAACTGCTAGGTTGGCAGGAGCTGGGACCGAGCAACGGGAGCTCACCCCGTCGCAGGGATTCGAACTTCCGACCTTCCAATCGGCAAGCCCTAGGCTCAGTGGTTTAGACCACAGTGCCACCTGCGTTCCTTTACACTATATTAGAGAATAGCTAAATGCAACCTCCATGTCTAGAGGCAATAGACCATGGGTAGGCAAACTAAGGCCCAGGGGCCAGATCCGGTCCAATCACCTTCTAAATCCAGCCCATGGACGGTCCGGGAATCAGCGTGTTTTTACATGAGTAGAATGTGTTCTTTTATTTAAAATGCACCTCTGGGTTATGTGTGGGGCATAGGAATTCATTCATTCCCCCCCCCAAATATATATAGTCTGGCCCCCCACAAGTTCTGAGGGACAGTGGACTGGACCCCTGTTGAAAAAGTTGCTGTGCCCTGCAATAGACCTCTCAGTACCAGATGCCAAGGAGCAAGCAATCGAGGAACCTTTGTGCCATTCTTGTGAGCTTCCAGTGGCATCAATTGTAAACAGAATATTGAACTAGATGGATCCTTGCTAAACAATGCTTATATGCTCATTCATTCATTCATTCATTCATGCATGCATTCTGCCTTTACCTGCACAAATACCCTGATTATAAATGTGTGTTTCTTGGTATTTTTCTAAGGCTCACAAAACTGTTCTTGCTATTTCCTCATCCAATACTGTATACAACCAGATACAAGGCAAGATTTAACGCAGAGTTCTAAGTGTTTGTGTGCTTTAAAAAAAGAATATCGGAAGGGGGGGGGAGAGTCATTTTCACCCTCTTTCCAAGGTCATCTTTCTAGCATTCATACAAGGCCAGGGAGACAGGAAAGATTTGAACAGGCAGGATTCTTCCCCCACTCCCATCCGAAAGAACCTTTTATTTAGCAGGCTGCAAGGCTGTTCCTAAGTGCTGCCCCACTTCAGCTATGGCAAAGAGCCCTCTCTGACCTGGATGACTGACGAAATGGACATTTCTGAATGAGCCTTTTGTCATCTGGGAATCACAATATCAAAGAACAATTATTTACACACTTTAGATTAAAAAAAACATACTGGCGGGAGAGACAGCCTCTGCCCCCTTTCCTACTTGGTTTAACCCCCGGCCACACACCATGGTTCACTAATTACTGAAGGCTGCTTTGAATACAGGGTTTTCAACAGCAAATTTAAGCTGTTTAATCTTCAAAGTGCTGTCAAGAAGTGAGTAATTGTCTTCCACAAAAGCTTAACAAAGATGCACTATAATATTATCATTGTGTAAACCTTCTCTCAATGTCCCCATTGCGGAAACTGTGATCGTGGTGAGTGAAGTGCAGCAAATGGCATCATCTCCTTGCTTGCAGTCCTGTGATGCCCTAAATGCATCCAAACTTCATTCCGGGCTTAATTTTCCACAATGAGATGCCCGCTGTTACATACCCTCCGACATCTCTCCAGTGAAAATAGGAACGTTCTAAGGGAAAGCAGGACATGTGCAGATCAAATCAGAAGTTGGGACGGCTTCTGTAAATCTGGGGCTGTCCCTGGAAAATAGGGACACTTGGAGGACCTGCTGTTAAAAAATGGCTATTGTGTGTCTGTATATGTACACTGTGAAGGATGGTGTGTGTGTGTGTGTGTGTGTGTGTGTGAGAGAGAGAGAGAGAGAGAGAGAGAGAGAGAGAGAGAGAGAGAGAGAGAGAAGATCTGGCATCTCTGTAGGCTCAGGTTGTGCCCCATCTCCTCCACAGGATCGCTATCACTGAAGACCAGACCACCCAATGTTAGAAGTTGATGACAAATTTTGTCCTCCCTGAAACTGTGGCTGGATCAAAGAAGTGTTTCAGTTAAATGTGCTATAAAATAAAAAAAATCCTTCAGTAGCACCTTAAAGACCAACTAAGTTTTTATTTTGGTATGAGCTTTCGTGTGCATGCACACTTCTTCAGATACATTATTTCAGTATTTCACTGTATCTGAAGAAGTGTGCATGCACACGAAAGCTCATACCAAAATAAAAACTTAGTTGGTCTTTAAGGTGCTACTGAAGGAATTTTTTTATTTTACTTCGACCCAGACCAACACGGCTACCTACCTGTAACCAGTTAAATGTGCTGTAAGCCTTGCATGAGAAATTGTGTTGGCAAAAATGGAACTCCACAATGCTATGTGGTAAAGGTGACCATCAGGTCCAGTCGTGTCCGACTCTGGGGTGGCAACGCTCATCTCGCTCTATAGGCTGAGGGAGCCGGCGTTTGTCCGCAGACAGCTTCCGGGTCATGTGGCCAGCATGACAAAGCTGCTTCTGGCGAACCAGAGCAGCGCACGGAAACGTCGATTACCTTCCCGCCGGAGCGGTCCCTATTTATCTACTTGCACTTTGATGTGCTTTCGAACGGCTAGGTGGGCAGGAGCTGGGAACGAGGAACGGGAGCTCACCCCGTTGAAGGGATTCGAACCACCAACCTTCTGATCAGCAAGCCCTAGACTCTGTGGTTCAACCCACAGTGCCACCTGGGTCCCCAAGTGTTATAATGTATATGAAGGGTTTTTTTAAAAAAAAGGTAAAGGACCCCTGGACAGGCGACTCTGGGGTTGCAGCACTCATCTCGCTTTCAGGCTGAGGGAGCCGCCATTTGTCCACAGACAGCTTTCCGGGTCATGTGACCAGCATGACTATACCGCTTCCGGCGCAACAGAACACCGTGATGGAAATCTGAGTGCACAGAAATGCCGTTTACCTTCCTGCCACAGCAGTAACTATTTATCTACTTGCACTGGCATGCTTTTGAGCTGCTAGGTTGGCAGGAGCTGGGACAGAGCAACGGGAGCTCACCCCCTCATTGGGGATTCAAACCACTGACCATATACAACACATATAAAACGCTTTTTCTTTGCTACTCTAGCTGAGCCCTGAGTCCTCAGGCTGTTTACTTAAGAACATAGGAAACGACCTTACACTGAGTCAGACGATTGGTCCATTGAGCTCAATATTGCCTACACTGATTGGCTGTGGATTTTCAGGATTTCAGATGTCTCTCTCCTAGCCCTACTTGGAGATGCCAGGTTCTCTGTCTTAGTGGTTCTCACATCCAAGAAACTGGCCAACTGCTTCCCCCGGATGGCTTCAACTCACAGAGCAGCTCTCACCATTTTGGGACCAGGAAAGCTTGACAACAGTAGCCCAGACATGGGCAACTTCAATATAGGGTTACTTTAGTGTACTGTACTATACGAGGCTTCCAGAAACTGCAGTCAATGCAGACTGCGGTAGCCTGATTGCTGACAGGAATGAGATCCTGTCCGCATATGACTGTGCTCAAAGATCTGCACCAGCTGCCAGTTTGATACTGGGCCAAGTTCAAGTTTTCGTCATTGGTACAGAAAGCCCTTAATGGCTCAAGATTCGCTTACTTGAGGGATTGCCTTGCCCCGTATGTGCCTATTCAACCACTTCGATCTGCAGAACTTGCAAGTGCCAAGTAATGATCGTTCCATGTTTCCAAGGAGTCATTTTTTTTGTCTGGCAGCACCTGTACTTTGGGACACTGAGTCACTTCATATTAGGCAGGTGTCCTCACTATGTTTATTTACTTATTTACCAGTACCTTTATAACCCACCTTTATCCCAAGGAGTCCAAGGTGGCCCATGTGGTTTATTTATTTGTTTATACAAGTATTTCCATACTTCCATATCATAAAATACTGGTCCAGAGGGTGGCAACACAAGAGCGGGCCATTTCAGAAATGGTCTCCCCAGGGGGGTTCAGCTGGCCCCTTCATTAAGTATCTTTAGGTGCCAGGCAAAAACGTTCTTTTCAGTCAGGCCTTTGACTTATGGACATCCTATGCCAGGCACCCCCAAACTGCGGCCCTCCAGATGTTTTGGCCTACAACTCCCATGACCCCTAGCTAACAGGACCAGTGGTTGGGGAAGATGGGAATTGTAGTCCAAAACATCTGGAGGGCCGAAGTTTGGGGATGCCTGTCCTATGCCTCTTTAAAAGTGATTGGGGGGGAGGGTTATTGGTTTGCCCTAGTTTTTATTATGCATATTGTGTTTTTTTATATTGTATTTTGTTGTTTGAACTGCCCTGAGCTCTATGGATAAACGGTGGTATACAATTTTTTACAACAACAACAACTGCTCTAAATTAATAAAATAAAAATTCCCTAAGTTCTGTTTTCACATTGAATTCCAACCCCAGACCAAGTTATTTGAACTCAGGTCCCACTGAATTCAATGTGACAGGTTAATCATGAACTGACATAATACATCTTGATTTCAGTGGGAATTAATGTTGCCTGAATCCAACCCGTTATTGATAAAGTGGATTTGCCTTATGCACAAGGTTGGGATCCCAAACATGTCTTTTTCTGGTTTAAAGCAAGACCTCCTGTTCATTGCGCCAGAAGCTGTTTAATCTTGCAAGCCACATAACCTGGAAAGCTGTCTGTGGACAAATGCCAGCTCCCTCGGCCTGAAAGCGAGATGAGCGCCGCAGCCCCATAGTTGCCTTTGACTGGACTTAACCATCCAGGGGTCCTTTACCTTTTTACCTTGAAAGGTAAAAGTAAAGGGACCCCTGACCATTAGGTCCAGTCGTGACTGATTCTGGGATTGCGGCGCTCATCTCGCGTTATTGGCCGAGGGAGCCGGCGTACAGCTTCCAGGTCATGTGGCCAGCATGACAAAGCTGCTTCTGGCGAACCAGAGCAGCACATGGAAACGCCATTTACCTTCCCGCTGTAGCGGTACCTATTTATCTACTTGCACTTTGACGTGCTTTCGAACTGCTAGGTTGGCAGGAGCTGGGACCGAGCAACAGGAGCTCACCCCGTCACAGCGATTCGAACCGCCGACCTTCTGATCAGCAAGCCCTAGGCTCAGTGGTTTTACCTTTACATTCATGCAAATGCACACACCCACAACCCCCAAATTCTTCTATCTCAGAAAGTAGTGGAAGGATCACAGAAAGAAGATAGCCACACTCTGCCCCATCACATGTAAGGGGCTTTCCGTTTACAAATTGTGTAAACCGACTCTTTCACGCCAACGCTTTTCAAGAGGCATACTTGCCAGTTCCTCTGCTTTTGTCTGACCCTTCTCTTAACAAATACTCTTTTTTTTAAAGCCATGGGATGTGCCTTTGAAAACAAAACTATAAAGCATCCAGAACCTAAAGAAGACTATTGTAAATTAATGCACAGTGAATTACCACAGCTACTGATTTATTCGGGAACTTTTCAACAATATGTAAATAGCATTCAAAAACTTCCTTTCAAATGATTCCTATGTAAGGAGCCATGCATTTGAAAGGAAATCCTTGATGTTTCATTCAAAAATTCATTTGGATACTTTTATATTGAAAGTAGTCAGAAAAGAACAAAATCAAGGCAGGAAGAAGAAAGCAACAAATTTTCATACAAATGTATATCATACCCTGGTACTCTGAATTAAGTTATTCCTGAGTGAACACTTTGTAAATTTACCTTCATTTTTTGGCTATGCTTTGGTTGTAACTAGCTGCTGAATTCTATGCATGTTTACTTCAAAGTAAGTATCACTAAATTGAGGCTGCCTGAACATCATACAAATAAAGCACACAAATTATCCCAAAGAATTCAGGGAACTGTAGTTTGTTAAGGGTGTTGGGAATTGTAGCTGTGAGGAGTAAACTACAGATGTTTTGCAGGATGAGATTCATTGGAGTTCATTTGTAGCTCTGTTCAACTGATGACTGCCATTATTATGGGCATTATTGGGGGTGGTAGTGAGGGCATACTCTAGAAACCAACCAAACAAAAATCCCCACCCACCATGAACAACAATGGCCAGTCCCATTTCTGACACTATTGCTGTGTGGCTTAGATTCTCAATTTGGCAGCAAAGTTGGAGAGCTGTTGAACAACTCAAGGCACCACATGCTTCAGCACCACTTATAAAGCATAGCTGCTAAGTTCCGGCCTGAGAAGTAAGGGACTGGACCGGAGGTAGCAGACCGGAAGTAGTGCTGCCGCCATTTTGGAACTGGGCGGAGCATGCTCAGAAACTACTTTTGATGCTGCTCTGCCCTGTTCCAAAATGGCCGCCGCACCAGAAGTCACGCTGCAGCCATTTTGGAACTGGGCAAAGCAGCATCAAAAGTCACTTCTGAGCATGCTCCGCCCAGTTCCAAAATGGCCACCGCGCCAGAATAAACCGGGGGAAAACAAAAAAACACGTTTTTTCAGCTGGGGACAGCCGGAAAAACGGGGGCTTCCCGGGGAATACGGGAGACTTGGCAGCTATGCTTATAAAGGCACATAAAAATACCTCTTTTTTCCGTTTCTTAATTTTTTCCTCTTCTCACATTTTCCCTTTAGTCTCTTTTTTTCTGATCTGCTAAGGAAGAGATAAAGTAAAATATGAAAAGTGGACTAACTTGAAGCGGTGTTTTGTAGCTTGTTAACTATTGTTAAAGATGGTCAACTATAGCAAATAGTGAATTGATGTTATTGTGGATTAATTGTTATTGTCGAATCTTAAATGAATTTACTAAAAACAAAAACAAAAATACCCTGCATCCTCAATGCTTCTCCAGTATGTTCCCTGATGTGTTTTATTGCTCTTTAGCCTTGTGGCCAACTTGAATTTGCTTTGCCAGAATTTGTGGTCTTTCTTATTTTATTATTATTATAATAATAATTTATTACTTATAACCCGCCCATCTGGCCAGGCCTCCCCAGCCACTCTGGGCGGCTTCCAACAGAATATTAAAAACATGATAAAACATCAAACATTAAAAATTTCCGTAAACAGGGCTGCCTTCAGATGTCTTCTAAAAGTCAGATAGTTGTTTATTTCCTTGACATCTGATGGGAGGGCATTCCACAGGGCGGCCGCCATTACCAAGAAGGCCCTCTGCCTGGTTCCCTGTAACTTGACTTGTCGCAACAATGGAACTGCCAGAAGGCCCTTGGAGCTGGACCTCAGGGTCTGGGCAGAGCGATGGGGGTGGAGATGCTCCTTCAGGTATACTGGGCCGAGGCCGTTTAGGGCTTTAAAGGTCAGCACCAACACTTTGAATTTTGTTCGGAAATGTACTATGAGCCAATGTAGGTCTTTCAGGACTGGTGTTATATGGTCTTGCTGGCCACTCCCAGTCACCAGTCTAGCTGCCACATTCTGGATTAGTTGTATTTTCTTCATTCGGGCACGGCTTGCTTTTTTAAAAGAAGCCTTCTAGTATTTTATACCTACTTTGATTCCATTTATTAGCCATATCATCACCCTCTTGGACTTTTTGTCTCCTCCTTAAGCTGAGATATACATTCAATTTGAACTTCTATTACCGTGTTTTCAAATAACCTCCAAGCGTCGTGAAGAGATTTGACCCTCTTGACTCTCCCTTTCAACTTCCTTTCAACTAATCCTCCCTTTAAAAAAAAGAAAAAGTTTCCTCTTTTGAAGCTGAATGTGAGTATGTTTGATGCCTCTGGAGCGCTTTGCCATTCATATATATGTTGAATTTGACAGCACTGTGGTTACCTATGAGTGGTTCAACAGCACTTGCCTTGTGCCCCAGATGCCGGGTACCATTCATGATTCATTCAAGGACTGCCTCACCTCTGGTTAGTTCTGTTACAAGCTATTCTACAGTATAATCACTTCTCTCCTGTTGCAGATGGTACCTTTCCACTTGATTTTTGTTGTTGTTGTTTCACTGTTTGGGCTGTTGGTGGGGTTTTTTGGGGTGGAGGTTGGAAGAATGAAATCCTACTTCTCCTTTTAATTTATTCAACAACAACAAAACAGTTTATTGTGAGGACCATGCCTGTACACAAATATCAACACAACAATAATTAAAAACAATAATTAAAAATGTTAAAATTCATTACATACTATCTCAACAAAACCTTCATCCCACAAAACAGAAAGAGAAGGAAAACAAGCAACGAGTTAAACAGACGATGAAGGGGTCTTTGCTTTATCATCCATAAATCTTTCCCTGGCTTTCATGGCCTTCATCACAAAGACCGCTACCACATGGGTAATTCGTGGCATCAACTAACAAAAATTTTACTCTATCTTCAGGATTGATTATAGAGTTGGGTATAGTTTGCAGCATCGCGTCTCTAAAGCCCGAGTAAATGGGGCAATGGAGGAGTTAATGTATAAGATCCTCTTTAATTTTTATGGAGCACTGTGTTCTGCTGGGATTTTTGTAAATCTACCGGTCAGGTATGCAGTTGGCAATGTTTGAAACCGGGCCATGGTGAAAGCTCTCCGAAGGGTGGGATCAGTGATATCCACCAGGTAGTTGGCACAGATTTTGACTTCCTTTACTCGGGGGAACCAGTAGGAAAACCCAGAATTTTTTTATCTTCGTGGTGTCTAAAAAGGCGTCATTTTCAAAGATCCATTCCCGAACTTTATCAGGGCTCCACAGTTTGAGAGTATTAAACTCGGGTAGATTGTATCTCTTAATTTATTCATAATGAAGATCTAGCAGGGAAAAGCAGCACCTATATGAAATGTTGCAAAATATCATTTCCCCTGATTTCTTATTTCAGGTAGGTAGCCGTGTTGGTGTGACGCAGTCAAAGTAAAAATAAAAAATAAAAAAACTGTCCAGTAGCACCTTATAGGCCAACAAAGTTTGCTCTGGTATAAGCTTTCGTGTGCATGCACACTTTTTCAGATACTGGTTTCTTATGTGTAGGCAGTGCATGCCATTGCTTATGTAGCCAAAACAGCACGGCACCACTGCCACAAAGGAGGGAAGTATCAACAGGTTTAGGGGAGGTTTCCAGAAGTACATTTTTAAGGGTGGACCCTAAATGGATGGACCCCAAAAGCATGTAATGAGGACTGAGCATGCTCAGGGGCCACAGAATGCTGAATGGATGTTGGGGAGGGGCACACGGAGGATGGGATGGAGTGGCTAGAATCTTGAACATGGTGCACAATACAGCGTGCTATTTTGTTGCAGGACCAACAGTCTGTTTTCATGAGATAACATTCCAACTCTCCGTCAGAGATCACACCCTGCGCTGAGAACTAGTGATTTGCCATCAATGGCAGTACAGTGGTACCTTGGTTCCCAAACGCAATCCATTCTGGAAGTCCGTTCGACTTCCAAAACGTATGCAAACCAAGACGTAGCTTCTGATTGGCTGATTGGCCCAAGAAACAATGCCGACAGCCGAAAACGGATGTTCGGCTTACAAAAAACGTTTGCAAACCGGAACACTTACTTTTGGGATTGCAGCGTTCAGGAGCCAAGGTACCACTGTACTGGGAGAGACCCTGTGTGTGCAGAAAGACACTGGTCACTTGCAGACCTGTTTGTGTGTATCAGCCCCAAGAAACAAGTTAGATCATTTGCAAGGATGATTACTGTTTCACAGCTCCCATTTCATTGTAACTTTTTACTTACTTGCTGAGGGACAAGATCCACCTCAGTTTGGAGACTTTAAAGTCCAGCCCCAGGAAACATATAAGCCCAGGCTTGACTGCCCTGCTGAAATCAATGAGGCTTAAAAGTGCTATAATGTGGACAGATCCTGTCTTTATTTATCCATCACATTTGTATGCTGGATGTTTGCATAAGTTGTGAGCTTCAGTTTTGGCGATATATGTGCTGAAGAAGTCATTTTGTACAAAATGCAGTGTGTGCCTATTCCAAGATACCAAAGGAGTTGAGAGAGGTACATAAATGGACATCGTGTTTGCTCTTGTTAAAACAAATAACCTTTGCGGACCTCAGTGCACAACGAGAATATTGTATGACACGTCCACAGATAAAGAAAAATTCAGCTGCTGCTTGCAATCTGGAGCATGGCACTATGCAAATACGTTTGAAATGTTCTAATAGCCCATTTAGTGGTTATATGCCATATAAATGTTTTCCCCCCTTGTGAAGCATAATAGGGTTGCTGGACAACACGCAACAGAGTGTTCTTCTGCTAAAAGACATTGTAGAATCAATGGCGACAAGGCCAAAAGCTGTACAGGGAAGTGAAGGGCAGATGGGGCTCATCTAGGAGAAGGAAAACTCTGATCGACCTCCATGGTCTTGAGGGACATCTCCAAGAGAAAAAAAATTCTAAGGAGTAAACCAACTGGATTGGAGTTCCTAAAATGGTTGGATGTTGCCTTGTACACCTCCTTCTGGCAACTCCTGCAGCCCAGCTTGTGTCAAACCTATTGCTCTGCTGTCCTTTCAGTGTCTCTAATGCAAGTGGTTTGATTTCATTCCCAGAAGTGCACTCCATTGCCTCTTAATAGGGTTGCCAGACTCAATAGAGGACAGGACCTCTGTGCCTTTAATTGCCCTGCTCTCTTTTGAGTCTGGAAACCTTAAAGAGAAACCAGCAGACCCTTTGTTTAATTTCCAAGCAAAGGGTCTGCTGGTTTCTCTTTAAGGTTTCCAGACTCAAAAGAGAGCAGGGCAATTAAACGCACAGAAGTCCTGTCCTCTACTGAGTCTGGCAACCCTACCTCTTAATGCCAATAACAATGTGTGTTGGGAGGTGAAATAGGGCTGGATCCCAAACTAGCCTGTTTACTAATGAAGGGCCCAATGCGGAAACCAGGGCCGTCTTAAGCATACCTGGCGCCCTGGTGCCGTGGTGCGATGGATCCCTGCTGCGCCCCCGCCCCGTTTTCCAGCGCGGTGGGCGGGCACAGCGCACAGTGCGGCTGCCGCCTGGAGGGCCAGAGCCCTGCGCAACCCAGCCTGGCCATAGGGCCAGCCCTGGGCCAGGGGGCGCTGCCCACCCCCTCTTGCGACGCCCCTGCATGTGGCGGAGGCGGCCCCGGGCCCGTGCACCTCCGGAGAGCGGCCTGAAGCTGCTGAACAGCTGAGAGGCGCGCCTGGGGCTGCCTCTGCCGTGCCTGGGGCCGCCTCCACCGCGCCTCTCAGCAGGCGCCGCGGGCGCAGCAGTGCCCCTGGTGGCCTGGCACCCTGCACCACCGGACCCGGGCCTAGAGACGGCCCTGGTGGAACCTGAAGCTGGAAACAAACAAGGCTGTAGAACTGTTCCCACATGTTTCATTCTAGCCAGCAGGGGTGCAGATAGAGCAGAGAATTCACCACTCTACACGCCACCCCCTCCCTGCCTCAGTTAGGATTGCTGTCAGGTGTTTGAATTCTTGCGACATACCATGACAATACAGGGGCTCAGTCAATGCTGTGGCAGGTTTCACCACTGCAAATCCTTTATAAAATCACAGTGCAGATAAAGCATTTAAGATGATAAAGAAAACAAAAGTAGAATTGTGGAGTCTGTAATACTGTACTTTATATAGAAAAAAAATCCTTCAGTAGCACCTTAAAGACCAACTATGTTTTTATTTTGGTATGAGCTTTCATGTGCATGCACACTTGAAGAAGGTGCTACTGAAGGATTTTTTTTCTATTTTGCTTCAACTCAGACCAACATGGCTACCTACCTGTAACTTGTACTTTATATAGGATGGAATGAAAAAAATAATGACAAAATAAGTGAGGGTCACTTATTCTGACTTTTTTGTAAATAAAGTCCTATGTTTGTAGTCTTAAATGAGTATTTGATTTGACATGGGTTCAAATTCAGCTCAGTCAAGAAGTTCAGTCAGTGATGATCATCCAGGTTCTGAGAGCTCCTTGGAGGAAGGGCAATGCTTAAATGTGAAGAATCATTATGGGTTAAATAAAATTGGAGCTCTCTTGCAGATTTCATTAGTGTTTGTTCTTTGTCAGACAAAGCAATGGATGTTGGGGTCCCCAAACTTATGAACCATGCAGTTCCCTACCTCTGGCATCCATGGGTCACATCAACAGCTAACCCACATATCATAAATCAGGAGGAAGGAAATCACCAATGCCCTAAAAGACAGTCATAGAAAGCCAAATGTTCAGATGAGGAGCAAGGGGAATGCTATGCACATGGGCCACTTCCAGTATACTGAGTATCATTAAGGGATTCTCAGTAAGAAATGTTATCAATGTGACCATTTCCCAGCAGTTCAAAATACGAAAGTGTTCTCTTAACCTTTGTCTGTCATAGCTATATGACTTATTACGTACATGACTTATGGATTTATGCCAGACATACACCAGTGTTTAAGGGGGAAATCTTGTTCCAGTGTTCCCTGATATATTTGAGGGTTTAGCAAAGTTTTCCTGAACTCAAGAGGCGCCTTCTGTTTATCAGCCACGGTGGTGAAAGTTGACCCAACAAGGCTTAAAGAGCTGTCCTTTCCCTTCCAGTCTAGTCAAGAAAACCACAATCGCTGTAATCATTTGCTCCTAGCCATAGTCTACCAGCTGTCTAAATTTACAAGGTCACTGCCAGCATAACCTAAGCCAAACTTTTAGAGACCTTGGGGTCAGCTTTCGCATAGCTGCACATTCTTCCTGGATCCACAAACCCCATCTCAGAGCATTTGGCATGCTTTAAAGATGAATGTTCGTTGCTTCCCCCATTTGCAGCTTCAAAGGACCAATTACTACTGGACTGACATGGCCTGTTTCATGATACTTCCTGTGCAAAGTGCTCCCTCTCTGCATCAAGAGTTTTAGATGCTGATGTTTGCATTGGTCAGTTTCTCTTTGGGAAGGCAAAAATCAATACCAGGTTTCCTCTCACCTCTTCCTTGCACTTGTTAAAAGCAATTAGCTTTCGTATCTCTAGCAGCACTCCTGAATACTCTTACCAGGGCAAAGGTGTTTATGTTCTCTGCAGTGGCTACACCGATACGGAATTATTGAGATAGTTTTGCCATTAAAAAATACCAAGAACATCTGGCTTCTAAAAGGAATTTTACGTTTTGTAAAATATGACTGAATGACAGATAATCCCCTTTGGACATTTTCAGTATGTGATTTACTAAGAATGAGACAATTGGTTAAAGTAAGTGTGTGTGTGTGTGTGTGTGTGTGTGTGTGTGTGTGAGAGAGAGAGAGAGAGAGAGAGAGAGAAGAGAGAGAGAGAAGTGTTGTCTAGAGCAGTGTTTCTCAACCTTGTGCCTCCAGATGTTTTGGGACTACAACTCCCATCATCCCTAGCTAGCAAGACCAGTGGTCAGGAATGATGGGAATTGTAGTCCCAAAACATCTGGAGGCACAAGGTTGGGAAACACTGGTCTAGAGAGTGATGCAGAGTTGGGGGACCTGTGGCCAGCTGCTGTTGGACTCCAAATCCCATCGCCTGCAGCCAGCATGACCAACGATCAGGGGTTATGGGAGCTGTAAACCAGCAAGAAGTGGAAATGGATTACCAGTACCACTTAAATATAGAAAGATGAAGAGAGAAGACTCATAGCAATCTGTAGTTTCTAGAACAGCTGAAGACATTTCTTTTTCGACAAGCTCTTCCAGGTGAATGAAAAGCCTTAGGCGTCCTTTTTGTATTGCTACCTTCAATTGTTTCTTGTGGTGTTTTAAAAACCTTTTTTACCCTGTTTATATGGTAGGTTTCTAAATTGCTGTGAGACAAATGTAAAAGGCAATTAATTAATAACAGAATGTTATCCATGCACAGAGGCGATATACTGTAGAAATGCAATCCCTGCACAGAGGAATAAATGTTATGAAGGGCGTGCAATTTAAACAAATAGTACAGGCCTCCAGCAGAGATCTGATCTTTGCAAGAACTTCCATCAAGACATGTTAAGCCAAGGGATGACACAGAAACTTAGCCAAGATATTCACTAAGAACAAGGAACAGCACAACCTATTGCTTGGAGGTTTTGGTTCTAGAATAATACTAATACCTTTATTGTCAATGTACAACCTGTGTACAATTAAATTAACCGAGCCTCCCCCCCAAAAAAAACACTCAATCTCATTGCACTCTGTGTGCTTGTTGCACAACACACCAACCCCAAAAGTCAGGTGGGTTTTTTTAGCCTGATTATACTTCTATTAAAGAGGTGCTGGCTGGGGTGTGAATCGTCCCTGGGAATATTTCTTGCTCTCCTAAGGCATCGATTCCTTGCAATGTCATCATGGGCTGTGTTCACCACCCTGTGTAAAGACTGTAATGATTGCAATATCCTGTTCAAAGGACATCACTGTCATTTTTTTAAAATGATTTTTTGGTATGGTTTCTATATTTTTAATGTTGTAAACTGCTTTGATATGTTTGGTGATCTAGCAGTATATAAATACTGAGGTCCAGCGCCGAGGGCCTTCTGGTGGTTCCCTCGCTGCGAGAAGCCAAGTTACAGGGAACCAGGCAGAGGGCCTTCTTGGTAGTGGCACCCGCCTGTGGAACGCCCTCCCACCAGATGTCAAAAAGAAAAACATCTACCAGACTTTTAGAAGACATCTGAAGGCAGCCCTGTTCAGGGAAGTTTTTAATGTTTGATACTGTACTGTTTTTAATATTCAGTTGGAAGCCGCCCAGAGTGGCTGGGGAAACCCAGCCAGATGGGCGGGGTATAAATAATAAATTATTATTATTATTATTATTATTATTATTATTATTATTATTATTATTATTGGAGTTGTGGTACTATGCAAAATAACCATCTTGTTTGAATTGAAGGAGTTAATAAAATGAGATACTGTAAAATTATTTATGTTACAGAATCTATGTAGACCCTTGAATGCTTCATATGTCAGATTATTACTTTCCATATTACAGAAATATGACCTGTTGAGAAAACTAAAAACTGAAAAAAAACCTAGATAAAATGTATGCAAGAATAACAGAGCCTGATGTAAAAGGGGACTCATCAGAAGAAATGACGTTTGGTATTGTGTGAGTTAATGGTCCCCTGAAAAACATGATGTGCAATTCTCGGGAGTTCCATAGGAAATGTGTGAAAAGTCCCCTGAGATTGTACAACCAGGACATTAAGGATGCACAAAGAACGAAACATTACTCTCAAAGTTAGATTAACCAATTATGGATATATGAAAAAAAGGCAAATCAATATCAAGTTTGTTGAAAACTGGACAGCCTTGCTGTTCTTAAATTTTATGTTTCGTGATAATGCTCAAGAATGTGCTGCTCTTTTGTAAGTTTTCACTTGTTCTGTGTTCATGGTGAGAAATGGTGTATATATCGATATATCAGCCTCAGAGTGACTCAGTTTTATAAATAATATATTTTACAGTATTGTTCTTATGGCAGTACTAGTATGTAGCAGCAATAATGATATTTACGTATTTATTTCACAAGAATTATATATACCTGAGTGCAATAAAACTTCAAAGCACCTTACAAAAATATTAATAGATTTGCCTCCTCCATGAATTCTCTCTGCAGAGGGCCAGTTATAATTATATCTATGCTATTCCTGTGTTTTACTAAAAAAATTTAAAAAAAGTTTTCAAGACATTTCCAGGAACACACAACTATTAGGAAATCTGCAGTATTAAATTACAAATACAAATAAACTGTACACTAGTAATAAAAAACCCACGAACTCTGGCAGAACTCTTGCTTATTGGGAACAGCCTGTAAAATTTGTTCTATGGGTAAATCTCTACACCTGCATTTCTTCTGAAATTATTTTAGCAGCGATTAGGATACTCAATGGCTCCAGCAATACAGCTCTAAAGTTCTGTCAAGTACAATTTTCACATTGTATGTACTGCACAAGAAAAATAACAGGGAGATAATTCTCAGTAACTTAATACCCTTAAATGGCTTATATGAATATGGTTCACTCTCTATTCAGGGATTTATACCTTAATGATATCATTCCAGAAGAATCTGCTTTAGATCAAACCAGGTTAAAGATCAGGGCTGTCAAAAGATGATGTCATCAGATTCCATTACTGAAAGAGCTGGGGTCATTTTGAGTACAGAAAACCAATACGTATTTTTATTATTTACCTTTCATCTTTATATATGTGGTGCAATCCAGTGTGAATGAGTACAGTGGAACAGCACCCTCCTCTTTCTTACACGGCTCCCATTCATTTCAGCGGGGACTGTGCAGGAAAAATTCCCACTTGTTTGTGTCTTATGCTCATAGCTAAAGCAGCACATATTGGGCTTTTTAAAAAACTAGGTAATATTCTGCCACTCTGTTTTTTTGCCGGGAAATACAGCTCGCCCTGCATTCCTTCCTGAATCTCACTTATAGTAGGTCTAATTTGAGACAAACTCTCATCTCCTCACCCCTCATCAACAAAAAGAAGCCTTTCTCTTGTCTGATCTTGATACTATACTATACTTGACACTACACTACACTACACTACACTACACTACACTACACTACACTACACTACACTACACTACACTACACTGGAATGTTTAAATGTTTCTTTGATTGTTCTTGAATCTTCCTGCCACAATTTCCACCCTCTCCTGCCACATCAGTGTGGCATGCCACACCCTTTGAGCAGCACTAGACTTGAAAGTTCCTAAATTATTGGTATATTGGTGTAGGAACTCATCAGTGGCTTGTGAAAGCCATGTGGTCTCAGCTGGAGCAACCAGCTGAAAGCTCTTCACGTGCTGAGCTTCTCCAGTAGACTGGAGTAGAACAAAGGCTTGATTATCTAGTTCCTGCCAAGGTGAGGGGAAGTGGACGTAGCTTCACCTGGCAGGACAGCTTACTCTATAGCATTAACCCCTTCATGTGTTAGATTTAAGCATGTTGGTTATATGAGGCTGATTATCTCATGTGTTGTGTACTGTTTTTATTGTATTTATTTAGTATTTCTATCATGTTTTATTTTATATTTACATTGTTGTTGTTTTATTTACTTTAAGCCACCCAGAGAACTTTGTGTTATGGGTTTTTGCACAATTGTAGGCCACTATTGCTGAAGAGCAGCTAATACATTACTTAAGGAAAATATAAATCCATCTGGTGGCCACCTTTTCCTTTTCCTTCTCCAAAGTCTTTAACAATTTGATATGAAGATGCCATTCACCGATTATTTTTATCTCCTAAAACACCATCAATTGATTCCTGCAGCTGAAACTATTGTTAAATGTTTTTGGTTTGGTTCCCCTTGCCCTTTATTGCAGGTCATTTGGCAATCTTTGAAGAGTAACAGGTGGAGAGATGAGTAAATATGCTAAAATCAACTTTGAACTGACAATAAGGGATTGTATTCCACAAAATCATTTTCTACACTAGCAGTTTAATATGCAGTGTGCAAATGAGAAGGTGCATTTGAAACGGAACCTGAAGAACGCCTCTGCAAGATGTCTACCTAATAGGCTATTGGGACATATAATTCAATAATGCAATTTCCTATTATTATTTTCCATTTTAAAATCATACAAGTCTAGGATGCAATCATTACATACCCTTTGTAATTTATTGCTTCTGATTAAAGACTTTAAATTTAAATCAAATAAATCTTCATTGAACTCACGCGGATTATGTCTGTTTTTTTGAAAATTGCATGAGCAGCTGGTACAGTCTGCCCCTCATTCCACTTCATAGTACTAATTGTCCCTGATTAGTGCTCCATTTCCTAGTTCTTCCCCACAGGAGAGTTAGCACCTCATTAAAGAGATATCAACATTTCTATTCTCCTGGAGACATTTCTTGCTATGTTCCTTATCCAACTTTTCCTTATCCCTTTTCTCCTTCTTTATCAAAGACTATCCTGGAAATACTGGAAGCTGCCTTATACCAAGTCTAATCAATGGCCCATCTAGGGGACCAATCGTCAGTATATGATACCAGCATAATTTACACTAGCTTTAGTTAAGTTTAGTGAAGTATAAAATTGATGCTTTTGAATTATGGTGCTGGAGGAGACTCTTGAGAGTCCCATGGACTGCAAGAAGATCAAACCTATCCATTCTTAAGGAAATCAGCCCTGAGTGCTCCCTGGAAGGACAGATCGTGAAGCTGAGGCTCCAATACTTTGGCCACCTCATGAGAAGAGAAGAATCCTTGGAAAAGACCCTGATGTTGGGAAAGATTGAGGGCACTAGGAGAAGGGGACGACAGAGGACAAGATGGTTGGACAGTGTTCTCGAAGCTACGAACATGAGTTTGACCAAACTGCGGGAGGCAGTGCAAGACAGGAGTGCCTGGCGTGCTATGGTCCATGGGGTCACGAAGAGTCGGACACGACTAAACGACTAAACAACAACAACAACAACAGTGAAGTATGCCATTCAGGAGTGGAGCTATCGCTGGCTGAACTGACCTAAGCCTGGCGGAGGGGAAACGAGCCTTCAAAGTAGAGTTTGACTAACAACCCTTCTTCGTTGATGTATCTTCCTCCGGGTTCTCAGGTCATGTGACTGAGCTGAACAAGTTAGTATCCAGCATAAGTCCCCTCTGCCTGGTCCCCACTCTCGCCACTTCCCCAGAATACCCATTTTTCAGGGCTTAGGTAAAGGTAAAGGGACCCCTGACCATTAGGTCCAGTCGCGGATGACTCTGAGGTTGCGGCGCTCATCTTGCATTATTGGCTGAGGGAGCTGGCATACAGCTTCCGGGTCATGTGGCCAGCATGACTAAGCCGCTTCTGGCAAAACCAGAGCAGTGCACAGAAATGCTATTTACCTTCCCACCGGAGTGGTACCTATTTATCTACTTGCACTTTGACATGCTTTCGAACTGCTAGGTTGGCAGGAGCTGGGACTGAGCAACAGGAGCTCACCCCGTCGCAGGGATTCGAACCGCTGACCTTCTGATTGGCAAGCCCTAGGTTCTGTGGTTTAACCCACAGCACCACCCGTATCCCTTTTCAGGGCTTACATTGGTGTAAATTCCAGCAGCCTCAGCTCATCTGACTTAGCCCAAGCTGATCTAGAATTCAGGAGTTTCACCAGCATAAATTTGGCTGAGCCAGAGGTGGTGACTTACCCTGGTATAACCCAGCTAGGAACCTGCTGGCTGAACCAGTGATCCACCACATCTCAGTCATCCCAGAAGATGAAAGGCTAGGACTGGGCCCTTGCTCAGTATTGGCTACACTGATTGGCTGTGGCTCTTCAGACTTCCAGAGTTCCAACCCTACTTGGACATGTCAGTGACTCAACCTGGGACCTTATTCATGCAGATGCTCTACCACTGAGCTATGACTCTCCCTTAAAGTGGCATTAAGGCTGATTTTTCTCATGTCTGCTTGACCATTTCCCAAAGGCCTGGGTCCACACCTATATGATCACATGGGCCGAGGAGGAGTTTGCCTTGTAACAAAAGGGATGTCGAGGATGGGATTTCCCCTCTCCCTTCTGGTAGCTCACCGATAAGAATTAACGAGCAGCTGGTATATTTATAGTCTTTTCATTACAGTATTATGTTGCGAGCACAAAACAGGCAACCCTCCATAACCACATCAGTTGCTCACTCTGACTCCTCCCCACTTCCGCAGCAAGAAGCACGCCGCACCAATGGGATGTCCCTCCTTCCATGCATCTCCTCTGTTCTCTGACATGCTCGGACCTCCCAGTTCGGGGAGAGAGAGGGAGTCCCCCCACCTACTCTCAATTGATCTCTCGCCCAGCTGCTCCCTCCCTTCTGGTTGCTCAGCTACTATCTCAAAGCTGGGTAGCTCTGTGTCTGCCTGCCTGTCTATCTGCTTCTCTGGAAACACTGAAAGCAAGGGGGGACATTCCTCCTCCTCTTCTGTTAGGAGCTGATCTCCCTGTGACTGCATTCCCCGATCCTCGTCTTCAGAGTATTCCCTGACAAGGGAGAAGAGAGGAGAGCCTTCTTATGCCCAGTGCTGAATGCCTCTCTTGTTCTATAATAATAATAATAATAATAATAATAATAATAATAATAATAATTTTTATTTATACCCCGTCCTCCCCAGCCAAAGCTGGGCTCAGAGTGGCTAACACCAAATGGCAATGGCACCTACCTGAATGGTGCTGGAACTGAGTTCTGGTGAGTTCCAGCTGACAAAAAAGCCCTGCTTATGCCCTTCCTTGCACAACATTCTTACAACTCAGATTCCACTAGTGTTGTCACAGCACTTCCCTATTAACCACAACAACCCCCAGGAGAGGTGAATTCTGGGAGGTCAAAACAATTGATTCCCAAGGATCTCTGAGACAGAGTGCCCTATGCTTCTTAGCCAAATGCCTCCCAGTTTACCAGTCATACAGAACCCTCACATCTTCCAGGGGAAGAGACTTCACAGTGTGACTCTTGCACACTCACCTACCCTGCAAATCCAGCAGTGGATTCCTGACTTGGCTCTGGTGAATGCACACACACGTGAATGGGTATGAAAGCTCAAAAATCAACCTGTGTTTTATCCCACTCAGCTCATCCTTATTTGTTGGTGGAAAAAGATCCTGCTGAATTCACGCGGTCACTGTCAGACCTGAGTAGGGTTAATCTACTTAGGCTCAGGTGAGTTCAGTTTAGTCTTGATTCACTTCATTGCACTGCCATAATGGTTATTAACAAGCTTAAGGGCCTTTGGGAGCTTATAGATAACAATGAAGTACCACGGAAGGTAGGAAATCATTATGCTAATAAGGTGAGCATAATAATTTGCAGTCACACGCAGTTTCCATACTAATCCTTGGGGTTGGAACAGGTCACAAGGTCTGTAAACCTTTCATCAACTTCATATTTTTTTTTTTTTGCTCCTGCTCTTTAATTAATGAATGTATGGTAACATAAAAGTAGATGTAAAGAGGGTAATATATAACTTTTTTTTTCATGCACCACTGGAAATATTTAATAGCCTTGAGTGTGCATGCATTTGGAAACACCACCTTTGCAATGATTTCTCTTTGGTCCAATTGTATTTATTCATTTTTATGTCTTTTGACTTGGTAATTAATGCCTACTGTCTCCGAGTGAAGAGAACAAAGGTATTTTGTGAAGAGAGGAAAAGTATTTTATTTCCTTTGCAGATCAGAATGAGTTTCTGCTACATATTTGAAAGCTAAACAGAATCCAAATTAGAAGTTTCTTTTCTGGACTATTGTTAGGGTTGTCCCCCCCAAAAATGAAACTATCTGTTCATCTGTTGTTTTATTGTTTAGGTCAGGCATCCCCAAACTGCGGCCCTCCAGATGTTTTGACCTACAACTCCCACGATCCCTAGCTAGCAGGACCAGTGGTTGGGGAATATGGGAATTGTAGTCCAAAACATCTGGAGGGCCGAGGTTTGGGGATGCCTGGTTTAGGTGCCTTTCTTTGGAAAGGCAGTTCAGTAGTAGATAGAGGTTGCTACAATGATACCAAAGCAGTGTCCAGATTATAGAAAGTCAGGCACCTCTCTGCTTTGTGATGACCTCTTTAGCTACTGGCCTCCTCTCTGCTTTGTGGTGGCCTCTTTAGCTACTGTTTGTCAGAAGCTGTGCAGGGCATGATTTGACTAAAAATGAGGGGAGCAGCCTTTCTTCACTCAGGAAAGGACCTCCTACCTTTTCCTTCATAGTTGAAGCAATGCACAAAGCAATGAAAAATTTGAAATGTGTAAAATGTAAGTAGGCTTGTGCAAGCTTCCAAGTTAATCTGGGTTCTGTGTAGGTTTAGATCTGGTGGTGTGGGGACTAAAAATGGGGAAGGCAAAATGCATCAAAATCCAACCCCAAGATCCACCCACAAGCGCACCAGCTCCACTTCAGACCTTCCTGTCATACATGGGGAGGAAAACTTAAACACAACGTTCCCAAAAATTCAGCAGAGGCATAGCTGCCAAGTTTTCGCTTTTCTCGCGAGGAAGCCTATTCAGCATAAGGGAAAATCCCTGTAAAAAAGGGATAACTTGGCAGCTATGCAGAGGCAATTGGACTTCATTCAGCAGAGCTTTAGACTACTTGCTACTGAAGGCAAAAAAGCATGATGGTCACAAATCCAGAACATTCAGGGGTGGCACTGTCCATAAGAAATCCCGTTGCAGCACTTACAAAAACTTACTGACTTACAACAATACTCAACCTTAGCACTAAGCATACTATGTACAGAACACCACACCTGAAGGAAGAGAGATAGAGAAAGTAAAGCCCAGGCTCCTTCTGGCCTATATTTATAGTCAGCACGATCTTAATTGGAAGAGATAAGAGAACTAGTTCAAACCAGCTGTACTCAGCTTCTCTGAAGGTATAACCCAAACAGTCATGACCCTTCTGCCTGCTTCTCTCACACAGAGAAACTTCTTGTAGCTTCTAGAATCTTCTTGTATTATTCAGAATCAACACTTTCTGCACTAAGAAATCCAAACTGACACTTCCCACACTGAGAAGGAAGGTCTGAATAAGCGTCCAAGCGTTCTCTAAGGTCCAAGCGTTCTCTAAGAGTGACAAAGAGATGGGAGACAGGAAACCTTGGATTGGATCCCGCGACAGAGACATATTGCCTCTGGCCTGAGCAATGAACTGATCAATAACTGCAAAAGAGTAGTGGGGCACTGTCAGAGAGTTACTTCACCCCACGAGAAATTTGGAGGGCAACTCTTCAGGAGGCATAAAGCGATTGAGGGTGGAAAGGAATAAGTTTTCTCCCTCAGGATATGACCCCTTTTAAAGTGGTAGCACAGCAACGGGTTCATAGCTGCCAAGTACCCCGTTTTCCCCGGGAAACCCCCGTTTTTACTTACCTTTTCCTGGTGGCCCCCCGTATCACTTCGTCTCCCGTTTTTCTCCATTATTTTCTCCTGCCGGTGGCCATTTTTTTTCCTGATTTGCCCTTCTATGGGCACAAAAAATGGCCGCCGCCGGCTTCAAAAGTCACATCTACGCATGACCGGAAGTGCGTAGACGCGACTTCCAGTGTCGGCGGCGGCCATTTTGGTACCCATAGAAGGGCAAAGCGACACTGGAAATTATGTCGACGCAACTTCCGGTGTCACACGGCTGCCGGTCCCGGATTCTGCAGCCCGGGTCTTGGAAGGTAAGAGCAGGTTCCCTTCCTCACACGCCAGTCAGTAGGGGTAGTAGAGCCATGTCTTGGTCACACAGGCCCACTGCAAACCGGAAGCGCTAAATCTGAAATCGAAATGATCACAAAGTTAACTAGAAACGCAAATGCGAGTCCTAAAGCCAGGCATAGAGAGAGGAGACCAGCGGCATCACTTTTCTTGGCAAAGTGTGAAGCAGAACTTCCCAAAAGAATATGCTGGAAATGGACTGAAGCAGAAATGTAAAATGTGTTTTGCCGAATATTGGATGATATTTTAAGCAATCACAGATGGCGGTGCACTAGCTGGTTACCGACAGCAGTTATCAGCTTTACAAAAGGTTTTGACAGGTCTCATAGTAAATGATTAATTACTGAAAGGCATTCCAATTTCCTCTTTCTTTCAGCTCATGGCTTAGGGTGAAATCCGTGGCTCCTATTACACTAGCCACCAAAAAAAAAACACAGGAAATGTCTTTTCACTGCTGTGCCCAAGGACCAATCAGCAGTGCAAAATTGGGCTAAGTATACACTCCTGCGTATGCATGTCAGTTTTGGAAAGGCTCTTGCTCCTGGCCCATGGGATCATGGTGGAAAGCAAATTAGGCTGCTTTTGTGGTGCTCTTTTATTTGCTTTAGATGGCCAGTGGTTGGCAAACTGTCCTAACAGGGCTGCTGATCAGCTTTTCCTGTGTGTGTAAGAAGAGAAAGAGATGCTAAAGGAAAGAGTGGGAGGCAATTCAGACATTTCTCCCTCTCCCCCCACCCTGCTCTTTTTCTTTGCAGATGCGTAAGTCATCATCGTCTCCGCATACATGGGTAAACATATTGTGTAAATTGGAAACACATATGTCAGACTTGCCAACAGACCCATAAAGGACATGGTGGTCTGCTGGGCAATGAAACACAACAAAGATGTTTTGATTAAATGTAGACATGACCCCCAGAATATGTAGACATATTGGGTACTGTAGGTGGTAAGCTGATATCTGCAGAACAGTGTATGACACAGGGCTTTCCTGTCATGTTTCTTGGCACATGTCTGCACCCTAAAACTCTGTGGTCAAGCACCCCCCCCTTTTGCACCCTGCAAAAACCTGCTCTTCACCGCTGAACACAATTATGCAGAAAACCCAAATTGCCGTTTGTTCCGATTCAGTGTTAAAGAGCAGCTTTTATTGGACAAAGAAAAAAATGTTCTCGGGTACAGACATGGAAAGTGTGGATCTGTGCTTAGTAAACGTGGGGGAAGGGGCAAAAGGTAAGTGTGGATGAACCTAAAGTGAGATTGGATTGACTCCAAACATGGCACAGTTTGAGAAAAGCACAATACTTGGTCCAAAAGTATACTCATCCCAGCTCTATAGGGATGCTTGGATGCTTGCAGATTCTGCTCTGACCTTCTGAGAAAACATGGAGATCAGAGGTGGGGAGAATGGGGGCTCCTCCTCCCCCCCATTTTTATTTATTTACTTATTATTAATGCCCAGATCCATTGATAGGCTTATGTGGGTATGGCTGAAATGGAAAGCTAGTCAAATAAGCCCATCTCATTTTTTTTTATAATGTTCTCCCTTTGCACCTGCGTTGAGTAAAGTAGCAGGGTCAACATGAGAACATGTTCTTGGTTCCTTGAGGCTCCTGGGCATCATTTGGCTTTGCGGGCCAGGTCTATTCATTCCATGATTTTCCAGGGTTCAGATTTAGTAAAGGAACAGAGCCATAAATTCCGTGTGTGTGTGTGTGTGTGTGTGTGTGTGTGTGTGTGTGTGTGTATCAGTTATTGTATCACTTACACTACTCCTGATACGTATCAGTTCCTCAGTTCCCTTTACTGGGACACATTAAAATCACTTCAAATGTATTAAGAGGTAGAGATTTCCAACCCAAAAGAATAAAAGTTTCACAATACATTTCCATATAAAGGGATTATCAGGATTCTTTTATTCCTAGGAAGCATTTGTTTTTGATCCTATAAAGTAGTTAATTATTTAAAAAAAAACTGAATGGGAATTAAATGCATGTAATTCTTAGATGCGCCATATCTCTGGTATTACATCAAGTTATAGTTCTGGTTAACACAGATACTTTTATTCACACAAGCAGACATGAACACTCCCCCCCCCCCCGCTTTTGAAATTGTTTCATTCCAGCACTTTTGTTTCCAGCTTAACTTGTTTCAAAAATAAAATTAATCTGTTACCCCACTGATAACAAACCACTCCAATTTAGAAGACTGCTAAACCCCTGCTGTTTAACTTATTTATAAAAGAGGAAACTACTGTTTAATAGTTTGGTGTCCAGAGGATTACAGTTTCCTATCTCTTTTTTGCCTGTAAAAATATCCGTAGCTATTTGTCTGCCTAAGACTACTGGCCTTCTTCCCAACCTTGGCAAATAAATGACTGGCTGACTATTAAACCTATAAAGCTCTGTTTTGAAACACAATGTCCAGCACCAATAACAGCCCTGTGTTATAGCACCTGGCAGAGGATATGTAGGGGGGAAAGCTTGCAAATCTCTCCCCTCCCCTTTAAATTAAATACACTGCTGGGAATATTTTGGAAGGAATTCTGTCTGAGCGAGCGGTAATAAAATTGCTAGGACTATTCCCACACTGTCTTGGGGGGGGGGGAAATATGCAGATATGACCTTACATAACTTTGTTTTGGAACTAGTTGTTAAGAATCCATTCTAAGTGCTTGCAAATATCTAACCTTGTCATTTCATTCCATACATTTTATGGAATTTGTGGATATATATATATATATATATATATATATATATATATATATATATATCTGAAATAAAAAGGTTTCGGAAATATAATGCTGCTATAAAAGCAAGTGCCTGCTATAGCCCATCTCGTAAACCTTCAGAGCTGTAGTTTTTGGATTTTAGCTAGTGATGCTCCCAAACTCTGGAACTGCTCCAAATCCAGCAGCTGATCCAAAGTGGAGAGGGGGGTGGGAGAGGGTTGCCACCTGTCCTGTATAATATAGGATTGTCCCATATTTCAATGTAAAATGCAATGTCCTTTATTGATACCATTTTGTCCTGTATTTTAGGTCTTCTCTCTCTCTCTCTCTCTCTCTCTCTCTCTCTCTCTCTCTCTCTCTCTCTCTCTCTCTGCCAAGTTAGGGATCCTCTCCAAATGCATGTGTTTGAACGGGTGCATGAGAGGTCATGGGTCATGTATTTAAGTTCTGGGTGGCCAAGCACAGACAGATTTGCACATTTACGTGTATGCGCGTGTGCATGTGACAAATTCCAGAGGGGCCATTCTGTTGGGCTGCGATAGATTGCAAGAGATTGCCCTGCCCTGCCCTGGGGTGAGAATTGCAAGAAGCCATTGCAGGAGTTCATCAGGTGTTTAGCAGAGGCTCCAAAATTAGCCCATCCAGACCAAAGCATGTCAGTCCCAATGGAGGGGGAGCCACTTTGGGCCAAGAGAATGATGGGCAAAGAAAGCCATTTGTGATTCCAAGGAGGGATAGTGAGATCAGTTACCATACAGATAAACCAGAATTTCCAGTATTAAAAGGGCCATCAATTTATATAGTGTTGAATTTCAGGTTTGAACAGACAATGGTCTAATTACTCTGGTCCCCAAACTTTTTATCTGGTGCCATCCATCCTTTCCTGGTGCCACCCTGTGCTTGCCTTAATAAAGGTAGTCCCCTAACACGGATTGTGAAATTATAAAGTTCCACTAATGAATGGTATTACCTGAATGTTTCATTCTCGTCCTTAAGATTTCTGGAATTACCAGCTTTTTTTCAGGACTGTGGCATGTTTCACAACATAAGGAAGGCAGAAACTAATGTAATAACTTAATTACGAAGGAGGCTTCATTTCTTAATATTAGGGGAAAGGGGAGGAACAAGCGCTGAACTCTCCCTTTTTGTTTGCCTTATGTGCAACGTATTCCAAAATACTGTATATGCTGTGTGGTCCTCCCACAGATGACTTGGAGATAGCTCTGTGGATCTGCTAATAATCTTTCTTCTGTTGTAGCAATTGTAATGGTCCTTACTTGATGTTGTATAATTTTTAATTGTACTGAAAATGCTTCTTCTATTTCTTCTACTGTATCTTATTGTACAGATGACTTTCAACTTGCACGGGTTATGCGGAGTAGCGCATAAAGCCTAAACCACCTATAGTCAACACACATTGGGAACAATGGCAGGTGGGATTGCCAAAGATTTCCCCCCTGGATCCCTGCCCCCTTTTAATTTTTAAATTTTCAGCTGAATGCACACAATTTAAATGCATGCAAGTTTGGAGTTACCTGTATTACCGTTTGAATTATACAATATAATTAAATATCAGTATGAACGTTTAATGCAGACACCCTGAATGAAGTTTGCAGACCACAGCTTGGGACCCTCTGTTCTGATGTAAAAAGGTAAAGGTAAAGGGACCCCTGACCATTAGGTCCAGTCGTGACCGACTATGGGTAACAGCCAGCAATTCACATATTAAACATGTAAAATTTAGGAGTAACTTCATTTTAGACAGCAAGCCTCTTGGTGTACCATGCAAGTCCTCAGTGTACAATCTTTTGAGCAACATCCAATCATGTCTGCTAACTTGAACAACACTTTGTGTGTGATAGGAATTCCAGCTTCTCCCCTCTCCTCTACATACCTCATGTGCCCCCTAAATCTGCTCCAGAAAGTCTCCTGCAACAGATTTTGGGGGTAGGAGAGTGGTTGCAGGGGGGATGAGAGGAAAGAGAAGCCCTGTTGGGTCTCACCCCCTCTAAAACAAAAACAAAATCAGCATAAATTAAAGTGCACAATGCTCTTTAATTTCATCCTTCCTAGTCGTGAATGTCAACCAAGGCTTGGGTCTTGTTTTTCCCTTCTGAGTCTTGTGCATAAAGTTATTGGGAAATAAGAAAGAACAAGACTGAGCAAAGGGATTTGTCACAGCAACCCTTGCTTACCCTCATGACTAGGTGGCAAAGTGCCCTTTGCCCATATCACAGCTCACAGGGCAGAAAAGAAGAAGAGTTTGGATTTGATATCCCGCTTTATCACTACCCGAAGGAGTCTCAAAGCGGCTAACATTCTCCTTTCCCTTCCTCCCCCACAACAAACACTCTGTGAGGTGAGTGGGGCTGAGAGACTTCAAAGAAGTGTGACTAGCCCAAGGTCACCCAGCAGCTGCATGTGGAGGAGCGGAGACGTCAACCCGGTTCCCCAGATTACGAGTCTACCGCTCTTAACCACTACACCACTAGGGCAACTCCTTGGGGATTGGGCACTACATCCAAATATCTTAGGATTGGCCATCAGTATTTTTATCACTCCATTTATGCCCCCCAAGCTCCTGTGTTGAACCTGTGGACCACCAGTTTTCTTCCCTCAGCATCCATCATTTATTGCACAGAGAAATCCAAGCTGAGTTGAGAGGCGGCTTCTGACTTTGTCCAGAGAAAAAGAGGCACAGGTAGTTTTTTTTAAAAAAAAAAATTAAGGATCTATTAAAATTCCAAAGGATGCACATGTCCTGTATCTGAGCTAGGTGATGTGTTGTTTGTATATGGTAATGTTTTAGAAACACATTGAAGATTTCTCTGTTGGGCAAGATATCG
Organism: Zootoca vivipara; assembly: GCF_965207765.1. Taxonomy (NCBI): domain Eukaryota; kingdom Metazoa; phylum Chordata; class Lepidosauria; order Squamata; family Lacertidae; genus Zootoca; species Zootoca vivipara. The sequence continues at coordinate 8,828,896 of NC_142591.1, read as the reverse complement.
TGCTGGTCCCTCCAAGTTAATTGATAATCTTATTATATTTGTTGTATTTATATCCCAACTTTTCTCGAAGTAGCTCAAGGTGCACATGATTCTCCCTCGTCTCATTTAACAACAACCCAGTAAGATAGGTCAGGATTTGAACCTGCATCTTGGGCTAACCACTACGCCACACTGACTTATTCTTCCCCAAACTGTCCCAGTTTGTTTTTGTTTAAAAAAAAAGTATACATGGCTTGGGTGGCTATAATTGGCAGCCAGTGGCATCCATGAAATAAGTTTCCAGAAGTAGTAACAAGTATACCAAGGGGACAGATCTTGAATTTTTCTTCTTTAGTACACTACAAATCCAATAACTCAAAGGATACGTCAAGAGCGCATTCAAGATTGTGACAAGCTTTTAGCATCAATGTAACATATATCTGCCATACAGAAATCAGATACACATTTGCAGCTTTAAGTTAACAAATTGCTCTAAAGCAATTGAGTCAGATAAAATTCTATTCTGGGTTATCTTTTCCAATAACAATCCTAAAAGCTGTTTTGAGTATGAATGCAGTAGATCTTATTTTGATATGGAGAGAGGTGCTTGTTTAGATAAAATCTGTAAAATCGCAGATACGTATAGATTTGGGGTAAGGATATCACTTTGGAGAATGTGTTGCCAATTGACAGTACTGACTGCCCCCCATTTTAACATCTTTCTAGGAAGTTAGCAATGCTAATTGCTCACACTTCAGCCTTGGGAGTCTCTGAACGAGAAAGTATGAAGATTGACGGACTTTGGCATCTGCAGCCTCCCTCAGGTCTCGCAGTACTTTACCATGTCAGAAATGATACGCAATTGTCTAGTGAGTCTTCAGTTTTATATTAAGTGAGGGACTGAATCTATTTCTATATTAGTCATTCTATGTTATTCATTCTTACTAAAAGAGGGGAACCTTTTTGTGCGTGTGTGCGGTAATGCCAAAACTAGGCATGCAAGGTTGGGGACACTGTTTTTAACTCTTCTGGCCCAAATTTCTATGGGGTGGGGATCAGCAATCACCATGTCCCCATATCCTCAAAGATCCATATCCTTGATCCAGAAGCAGGATGGGATCAACAGGACACACACCTCATGGCTTTGTTTTTAGCTACTGCCTAGCCGCCCCTCTGCAAGCAGGTTGTTGCAAGAATACAGAATGCAGATATTTCACTGCTTCTAAAAGGGCTACAGGAAACAGGAAACACTTGAAATCACCAGCTCTTCAAAACTGTAAAGGGGGGGGGGAATGATATTGCCACCTAGTGGATAAACAAAAAGTTATGATTACGCTTTCTTCACGTGATCACGTGCACAGTGATCTGCGCTCAATGCTCTTTTACATTATTTAATAGGAAAACCATAGAGAAATATTTAGCAGGATGCATTAATGAGAACATAATAGAGTTCTCTCACATATCTGAGCAGGCCAAGATTTGCATTTCACTGCTGTGCGCTCTCACCAGGAGGTAGATTTCCTCGCCGAGCAGGGGGTGAAAAGAGAGAAAGGAAAGAGCTCAAATCTTCCCTCACCTCCAGTGCTGAGTGCTGTGGCCTTCTGCCACAGCCCCGTCTGCTGGACGAAAAGATGAAAGGATGTGGCCGTTTTGGCTGCACCTCCAACATTGTCCTCCAATTGACATGTATTCTACGTACCACTTTCAGTGCCAGGCCAAATGCAGGCAGCTCCCCAGCAATGTACTGAGGCTTGCGAGGGGCTTCGCAACTCCCTTGTGCAGGTCCGCTCTCTAAATAAGGAGGTCCAAAAACGAGGAGCTAATATTCTCTTGAAAAAAATGCAAGAGAATAAACTCTTTGCTGAATGAATTTGAAGCAAAGCCCAATCAGATATCCTGGAAATTTAACATGTGTTCATTTCAGAACCTGGACTTAACACATCTTTAAATGAAACACACTTTATTACAATCCTGTTCAAAGGGCTAAAACCCAAAGGCTGAAGAATCATTTCTTTTTAATGAAGATCAATGCATGCCTTCTGGAAAGGGGGGAAAAAATCTGAGGGTCACTGAGTTTTTACAAAGCCTTCTGAAAGTGGAATACTAGAGTCCCCTCCCCACCACCAGATGAGAAACAGTTAAATTTTAACTGCTTGAAGCAGTAATTAAAAACTCTTTCTTTGTCATCATTTTGTAAAATATACAGCCCTTTGATTCTTTAGCGATGCTTAAAACCCTTAGACAATTTATGATTATAAAATCGCACTATGCATAATAGTAATAACATTCCAGGGATTTATTTCAGAAGGATGCAATCTTTTTTTCTTTTCCTTTTTTTACAAGCACATTTTCTATTTCATCTCCTGCATCTGACCCAAGGGCGTAACCAAACACCCGCCGACAAAAATTACATATCTATGAACCTGGAATTATAAAAACCAACACAGAAATCCGCTTTCTTTCTTTCCATATGATTGTCGGAGGCCGGGAAAAAGCAAAAGAAAATATATTGGGGGAAAATGGTTTCGACTGACACTCCTTGTTTAATGCTGCTTACTGAGTGACTGGCATAATGATAAGTGATGGTAATTTCCTTTAAAAACCTTAATGAGCAGATCATTACTATAGAGAAATGGGGAGAAAACTTTAATCCCACAGAGGCAGCTCTCCATGCTTGGCTGTGCAATAACCAGACAGAACTCTCAATGAGATTCCCAAGCTTGTGTTCCCTAGATAAATTTTTCTCTCACTCCACTTTTGCAAAGGTAATGAGGAGGTAATGAGGCTTGACTTGATATTTTTTTTCTCCCCCTTCTGAGTGCTTGATTCCCTTCATTCCCCCAGCAGGTTCCCATAGGATAGAGTAAGATGTTGGATTTCTATAAAAGCTGTGCTGATAGATAGGTGGAGGGGGTGAACGATGCTGTTTGGTTTTGGATTCTGCCTGGATTGAGGGGAAAGGACTCAGATAAAATTCAAGGCTCTTTCAGTACTGTCAATTCGCTCTGATAGTTTCTACTGGCTAAGACAATCTGACACCGCACAGATCTTGTCGGGCCTGTTGACTGTTTATTTTGTCACTTGCCTGATATTAAATACTGATATTTCTCCTCTCTCCCTCTCCCCCACCCACCCACCCTGCCGATCCTCCATTCTCTCTCCCCCCTCCACCCCACCTCTACCCATGTGCTGCATTAAATCCAAATCAATAATAAAACTCCGAAAGGTAGGCAGAAGTGTTACATTAGATCATTAGCTTAATTTGAGCTGAAAGGTCTTTGTTGTAAGTTGGGGGCGGGAAGGGACCTGGGGACCTCTGCAAAGTATTTTGCTGGCAAGCTTGTTGAGATTTGATTGCCTTTGTTGTGATAATCTAAAATTAATTTGCACTTGAACCCATCTTTCTTCTGGGCTCAATTTAAACACCGTTATAATTATGCGCCCGGCATGAAATTGAGAGCAGACACTGATATGACAAGTCTGGGTTTTTTTTTCATATATAAAAAAAATTCCCCAGGTACTAAAGCCTTTTCCCCTCACTTATCTCACAAGGTAATAAAACAAAATGTTCCAGTGCAGCTTATGCTTAAGAGAGAGGTATTTGCCTGAGGGGAAAAAGTAATAATCAGTGTATTGCTACACATTTACCCATGTACTTTCTCAGTAGGTCAATCTCTTTCTTTTAAAGTGATGTTAAACTTCTGCTAATATTGGTTGATTTGTACCTGGTGCCATTTTCTTTTCTGAAAAAGTAAAATTATTTAAAAAAAATTAAAAAAGGAAGGTATGTTTCATTCTATTTTACCCGCTCATCATCTGAAAGACTTTTGTCTCAAACAGCCATTTTGATAGATATGAAAAAGAACCTTTAAAGCCTGACTCCTAATAGCTACAACTGATCTGAGCCATGCACCTTTCTTGTTCTCAGTGTGAGTTGTAATATCCTTATCAGCATCCTTTTAGTTTTAACCCAGATTAGTCTTTTTGGTGGAGAATCTCATTAACTACAATAAGGTCATCTCTCCCCCCCTTCCTCTCCCCCCCTTTCTTTTTCAGGTTGGCTCTCTTTGGAATTTTAATGTTCGGCAAGAAGCGAGGAGAGAAGGCTACCAGGGTCGTAGCCCAGGGTGCAAATTTTTCTTTAAACGATCAATTGGTTTCGAGGAGTAGCACTCTTCCTAGAAAAGCTCTTTGTGGAGTTCTGTGAGACAACTGCATAATGCCATTCATTAGGTGGTCAACAGGAAAATATGAAAAAGCAGCCTTGTGGGGTGGGGGGTTGTGGGAGAAAAGGCACGGCTCAGAGAGGAACAAGTTTGAAGCCACTTCTCCAGGTAGGACTGCGATAGAACGCCTCTTTGAAATAATGGATTGCTGCTTCAAGTAATTGCAGAAAATGTACTGGATGTACCCAGTGATCTGACTCAGTATAAGCAGGAGAGGCTTGTGCATTATGCTGGTACAACCCCACCGTCTCTCCAACAACAACATTGCTGCTGTTTACCAGAGTGGCAGAAAAAAATAACACAACACGATGGCCAATAACAATGGCGCCAAACACTATTTATAGACTAATACAAATGATCAGAAATTGCAACCAAAGTCTCTCTAAATCTTCTTCACCAGTTGCAGTAGAATAATTCAAAAGTTCGATATATACTACAGTATCATATGAGCACTGATCCAGAGCACATTTTCTACAGCATTTATATGATATTTACATAGACTGTCGGCAAATATCGCCGGAACAGAGTTTCACTCAATGCTTCATCAGCCAATCTTGATCAATTCTTCATCAGCCAGACGTGTAAGAATTGATATGAGAAGGATGCAGTTCAATTTCTTAACAAGCGAATCTTACATGTAAGTAAATATAAATGCAGTAGAAAATATGCTCTGGATCAGTGCTCATATGATACTGTAGTATATATCGAACTTTTGAATTATTCTACCGCAACTGTTGAAGAAGATTTAAAGAGACTTTGGTTGCAATTTCTGATCATTTGTATTAGTCTATAAATAGTGTTCAGTGCCATTGTTATTGGCCACCGTGTTGTGTTATTTTGTTCAGCTTGTTGCAACACAGGGGTCTGTTTACCAGAGTAGGGCAGGGTGATGTTGGTATTGCCTGGGTACATTTGGGAGCAGAAATGGGGAAATAACCAGCAAATTAACATAGTAACAAACCACATAAATAGCAACAGTATCTACAAAAAGATACCAATGAAACTAGTGCCTCATGTTAGGTGAAGGGGAAATTGACTTTTGTTGCTGAGGGCAGTGATGTTTTATTTACATTCCTACTTTAGCACTTGACTTGCTACAGATAGACACAGAAAGGGGGCGGGCGTGTGCAATATTGCATCCTGCAATTGGTAGTTATGAAACCTTTTGGGTTAGCTGGTTCTGGTACAAGGTGTGCAGCCTATTCTGCAATGATTCAAATAGTAACTTGCACACAGCTTCAGCGCTATGTCCACAGCCCAGACTAAGTTCACAGGAAATCTCATGCATTTGCTGGAGTGAATTCACATGCAAACGTTTGTCCTAGAGGCACATTTTACCAGATTTTGCTTCACACAGATGATCCAGACTTTTGTGTTCATCAGAACTCTGCCCTTCAAGTGGACTGGATTGCTTCCCGGCGCTACGATAACCAAGTAAACCAATTCAGACAGAGCAGCCTGCGACATCCATTTCAATGAAGCGAAGGTCAAGGCTAAATCAAGTGTTCTCAGAATGGAATCACCCTATGCCATTATATGCTCCTCATCTTCGTAAATATTTTGGACTGTCTAACATTTCACACCAAACCGAACGTCTCACTGGGAGGACGTCATCTTTCACAGAGCAATGCCATGAACCGCTGACTTTATGACTGCGAGTGAAATATGCTTTCATAATTTCTTCTTCTTCTGGTAATTCTCCTCATCCTTTGGGGAAATGGAGATTCACCACGCAGGTCCACATTATTCAGGAACTGGGATATGGAATTTTCAGGTTGTATAGCTTCTCCCTCTCTCCTCTTCATTTAGAGATGCTCACTCAAACAGATTTCCAGAGAATATTTAAATATAGACCACAATTCCAAAATGGTCTGATTCCTCCTGGGATGAGCATGCCATATATCCCATAGGCCTCAAATGAGGGTTGGTGGAAGTCACAGTAACTAAAGCTGGCCCTGCCATTGGGCAGGGTGAGTCAGCTGCTGCAGACAGCTGGTGCTGTGGGCAAGAAGTCCATATTAGAGGAGAGAGTTGTACCCGCCCACTCTCTGCCCTCTAAGTTAGCCTACTGCTTTCAGGTACAGTGGAAGACACTGTTATGTCACCAGTACCAGTCCAGTACACTTCTGTACAGTGGTACCTCGGTTTATGAACACAATTGGTTCTGGAAGTCTGTTCATAAACTGAAGTGTTCATAAACTGAAGTGAACTTTCCCATTGAAAGTAATGGAAAGTGGATTAATCTGTTCCAGACGGGTCCACGGAGTACTCAACCTGAAGCGTACTTAACCCAAAGCATGGGTGTAATTGGTTCTGGAAGTCCGTACTTAACCTGAAGCGTACTCTTACCTTCCAAGTCCCGGACTGCAGAATCCGGGACCGGCAGCCGTGTGACACCGGAAGTTGCGTCGATGTAACTTCCGGTGTCACTTTGCCCTTCTATGGGCACAAAAAATGGCCGCTGCCGGCTTCAAAAGTAGCTTCTATGCATGACCGGAAGTGCGTCGACGCAACTTCCGGTGTCGCCACGCCCATCTATGGGCACCAAAAATGGCTGCCGCCGACACCGGAAGTCGTGTCATGGGTAGATGCGACTTTTGAAGCTGGCGGCGGCCATTTTTTGTGCCCATAGAAGGGCAAATCAGGAAAAAATGGCCGCCGGTAGGAGAAAATAACGGAGAAAAACGAGAGACGAAGTGATATGGGGGACCACCAGGAAAAGGTAAGTAAAAATGGGGTTTTCTCGGGGAAAACGGGGTATTTGGCAGCTATGAGCGTACTTAACCTGAAGTGAACTTTCCCATTGAAAGTAATGGAAAGTGAATTAATCCGTTCCAGATGGGTCCGCGGCGTTCGTAAACCGAAAATCCGTAAACCGAGGTGTTCGTAAACCGAGGTTCCACTGTATGTGAATCTGTAAGACGGCCAACTTGTCTATCACCTCATTCAGTAAAACGTATAACAAAAACTCGCAATCAAGAGCCGCAATGTAACCTGTGGCACCCTGTTCTTGTCTAGGGACACCTCTGGTCTCTCTGATGAATTGCAAGCTGCCCTGGTGGGTGGGTGGCCATTTATAGTTCTCTCCACAAGGGGGCTGAGCAGCTCATCGTTACAATGTGCTGTGATATCAAAGAAATAAAGTGCAATCATCTGGAGCAAATACCCACCTGCCTTCAAGGGCTAGTCACTCCAGTGTGACTGAGATAGGAGGGTTTGCATCAAGCAGAGCAGCAGCTCCGAGACCTACTTGATAAACCTGCAAATTATCACTTCAGGAAGAGAGGCTCATTGGAGGAAGAGACAACGGCTGCAGGTGAGGACCCAAGTTCCAATCAGACAAGGAAACGGCAAAGTACTGGATGTGTTGGAAAATCCCAAGGTTTTTTGGATAGTGTGGGCCTGAAGGAAGACTTTCAAGTTTTACCTATTATTTATTTTCTTTGGGTGGGTATTGGATGTGAATAGCAGCTATTCCACTAGGAAGCACTACCAGATCCATCACAAAATTAGACTATACAATGAGCATTCAATTCCATACTCTCTTCTGCCAAAAATTAAAACTAAAACCTTTTACTGTCCACCTATTAATGGAGTCTCCTTTAAAAGTCAAGTGCAGGACAGGCAACTGAAGAGTAAATGAATGAAGAATCTTGCATCCAGAGTAGAGCGTTCAATACTAGTGGGAGAAGAGGCTAAAAATACAGGAACATGGGAAGCTGCCTCCATTTTTATCAGGAAAATATTGGCGCCAGCAGAGCTCACTGTGCCGCTAATCCTGCCTTAAAATCTTGGAGAGCCACCAACAGCCAGTGTAGACAATATTGAGCTAGATCAACCAATGATCTGATTCAGTATAAGGCAGCTTTCTGTGTTCCTGTGTTTCCATGTTAACTAACAGGAGACAGGAGCCATTTGGATTTACAATAAATCTGTGCATTCAGGTAGACTAGCTGGTTTAAGGTCACCAAGTGAGTTTCATGAGAGTGAGGGTTTGATTCCAAGCCTTTCTGGGTCTAGCACCCTCTTCATTTGCTACAGCTTTATCAAACCTTATGGTCCAAATTTCTTTCTTATACCATTTTCCTGCTAGGACCTAACCAGACACTCTTTCTACTGGACTTGAGTAAGTGATGTTATAGTAAGGCTTCCTTCTTTTCTTCCCAAAGTTACTTTCCTTTAAGAAGAAGGGCATAAAACGCTGAACGAGACCTGCAGAGTCATTCAATAATTCTACATAGGGGCAGTTTGGGGCGATAAAAATCAACAACTGGTATAGTAAATTGCCTGGGAGGGATCCAAACAGATTCAAGATAAAGGTGAGAGGGAGAGATTAAGTCAAGGCAGCATCTAATGCTTTTGCCAAACACTTCAGCCTCCACCTAGTTGACATTGATCTAATAGTCGACCATTTAATTTCCAGGTCTCGGTGCCAATCTGTTGTCACCTCCGCTGCCCCATATCAAACTTCCAGGAAACAAAAAACCCCGGAAAGCAGACAATCAATAATGAGATCAGTAGATTTTATCTTAACAGAAACAGGGCTTGCCCGCTTTGTTTATGGGAGGCTGTTTCTCTCAATGGTTTAGCCTGGGTGGGTTGTCAGTAGGTGACTGTGATGTGCCCGGCCTGATTGAACGAGCATAGATAAAGTCACAATGAAATGTGGCGGTGGAAAGCAAAACATATAAAACTCGAGCAGGTGAAAATATACCACTCCACGTGCAGCCACTGCTATTCTCATCGCACCCTGTCAAATGCGACGTGTTATTTAGTTTCCTTTAAGATCGCCAATAGCTGGGCTGGTTTCCGGCCTGCCTGCATTTAGGCAGAGTGCACATGCACACACACATAAACGGAACTTGCACTGTGAGATTTGTTCCTGGCTGTTGCACCCTCTTGCCTGAATTTTAAGTCTAAACCAAGGGGGCCTTGGCCTGGCTATCTACTAGGAAGCTTGTATCTCTCATTCTGTTCCCTGATTACAGATGCCCCATTTTCAGACTTGCCCTGCTAACAACTGTCTCTTGGACTTCATAGGCATCCGAGAGGATGATGTTACCTATTTCTTGTTCTAGCTGCCCTGGCTACCAATCTGTATGCAGGCTCAGTTTAAGGTGCTGGTTGTTTTCCTTAAGGCTCTACACAGTTTCAGGTGAGGACATTTAGGGAATGGTCTCCTCCTTTACAATCTGCCCATCCTCTGAGATTGGTGGAGGAGACATGACAGATGGCCGCGCCCATCCTGGACTGTGTTTTCTGTCCTGTGAGATCTTTCTTCAACAATTTTTTTCAGTGCCTTCTGATGACTTGCTTGTTCTGATTGTTGTTGTTGTTGTTGTTGTTGTTGTTTAGTCGTTTAGTCATGTCCGACTCTTCATGACCCCATGGACCATAGCATGCCAGGCACTCCTGTCTTCCACTGCCTCCCGCAGTTTGGTCAAACTCATGTTCGTAGCTTTGAGAACACTGTCCAACCATCTCGTCCTCTGTCGTCCCCTTCTCCTAGTGCCCTCAATCTTTCCCAACATCAGGGTCTTTTCCAAGGATTCTTCTCTTCTCATGAGGTGGCCAAAGTATTGGAGCCTCAGCTTCACGATCTGTCCTTCCAGTGAGCACTCAGGGCTGATTTCCTTAAGAATGGATAGGTTCTGATAGGCACTGATAAATCTTTGTATCAAGTGGGTTATTCTCTGCCCATGTCCACCTGCCTTATCATTGATTATTGTCAGGATGCGTTTTGCCTGTGCATCCACATGTGTGTTTTTGCATACTGTACATATGGGCCAGTTTCAAGAGGTTGGGATCCAGAGCACTCACGGGCAGTGCCAGATTTCTCTTTGGGAAACTGTTTTTTATCCGGTGTATTTTTACTGTGGTTGTATACCGCAGTGACACTTTGTAATGTTTAGCAGTTTATAAATAATCCAAATAAATAACAACAAATAAATATTCCCCTTCCCCTGTTTATAGGTGCATGGCATTTTAGGGGTTCATACTAACATGAGGAGAGGGGGGGGGCATTCCTAGTATTCTTTTGCCAAGGCAAATTGGGGGCAGTGTTTCACCAGGAACCGGTACCACAATTTAAGGGCCATCCATGGTTTAAGGGGAGTATGCAATGAATAGTTCTGAAGGCAACCACAAGAATAGCATTGTGATGAGAAGCATAGTGGAACAGAGCTTGTGCATTCAAGGTTAGTTACGTTTGCTTGTTTAGAGCAAACAGGCAAATTAACACTGGCATTACTGTAGACCTGTCCTGTCTCAGACAAAAGGTGCTAATTGTGTTGAAAGGAAATTTCACAAAGCAAAGCATGGCAATTGCTTAGACATGCATGATGTCCTACCATCTGCTGCTCTGCTCTGGTTCCTCTTGTGCTGGTCTACATGCATGCTGTATGCAGCTGGTTGCAGAGAGAGGAGGAAAGGAAAGAAAAGGGTTTCTGAATGCTACATGGCTGACAAACACACACACAGTAATTAAAGTTCTAAAAAAATGCATGCATTTAGTTGTTAATGACGTACAATGGGCAAAAACACTACTAAATGAAAACAACACATCATAATTCAGTATGAAAACACCAATGGTGTATTTGCAGTCCATATTTAAATGCTTTAGGGATTGTGATTTCTTCCCCCATCCAAACGCTGAGGTTTGTGAAAGAAAGTCCAGGGGTGGGAGGTCTCTAATAAAAGTGTCGATTTTGAACAAAGTTATAAGGATCAGTTCACACTTAACAGGAGTGGTAGAGAAACCAGTTAACATCTGCCATCCTCGGGGAGCTAACAGGGCTCGTTCGGCCTTTCAGCCTACTCAGTTGCTTTTCCACGGTCTCATTCATTTGGTGGCAGATGAGTCTGAGAAAAGACTTTAAGGTTTCCACAATGCCCTGCAACACCCAGCATAGCCCTGCTCCCAGGGCATCATGGGAAATTAAAATGGCAGGCAGCTTTGCAGGCTCAGCAACGACTGTCAGGCAAGCCACGGGGATTTACCAGCCACAGAGGTTTACCAGCATAGAAAAAGGTCTAAGAGAGTGCTAAGGATTTCCTGTTACATAGAGCTAGCCGGTCATGGCGGCCATTTTCAGGGGGGCCAATAATGATACAATTCCTGGCCACATTAATGTTGCCTTGTCTGCCCACATAGGTGATGTTTCCATTGGAATGAGCCGCAAAATTAGGCCTGCCCAGATTGTTTTTGATGCACAACCACCAGAATATCGAGAGGACAAAGGCAATAAGAACTGGGTCACTTGCCACTGCTGTTCCAGGCCCAATTGCCTGGAAGGTGGAGGGGGGGACATGAAAGGGAAACCACTTTAAACTAGTTTGTTTTTGTAGTGTGCGGATGTGCCCTGTAATGATACATGATAGGCTTAAAGCATGATTAAACAATCACATGCATGCAGATGTTCGTAGTACTGGACAGATTGAAGCTCTCTGATTTTCTTCCCTGCATTGTTGCATTAAATGTTAGGCTTTATGCAATTTCACCATTAATGCAAGGGATAGATATTGGCCTTCCTAATCCCAGAAATGGAAACAGGGAGGTCAGTTGTACATCAGTGTTTCTACCAAGGACTGAAACCCCATTCCCTTCCAGGTGTGGGGAGTTCATGCTATTGAACGGGCAACCAATTTGAAGCTTCTGAGAGTGACTTCAGGCTTTATTGGAATGGAATGGTTTTAGCCCGAAAGGGAACGTGTCCTTTACAAAATGTATCATTACACTGATAAAGGTTTCATATTTTTTACTAAGTTTTGAGTTGTGTCTTGTGAACGAAAGGTGTATCATAATTATGTCATGTGCCCCTGGAAATGAAATCTCTTTCAGAGGGATGGAGCAGAGTTTGAATGCGGCCCTTGATATTCTTCTCTGGTCTCCATCGTTTCATTACTATTTAAATGTATGTTAATTTCATCAAGGTGCAGAAAGATCTTTTTCTTGCATATACATGAACTAACTGTATTACTATTCAACTAGCTATTTTGTCTTTCTTTACCCAAGAGAGGCTTTGCGTGTGTTAGCAAAAGTAAAAGCGAGCTATTATAGCAAAGCCTCCATTTTAAGGGTCACATCCATCCTCATTTTTCTCAAGCAATAATTCCTTGTCTTGTAACTGGTACTGTCACACACAATGCATACCGAAAGGGTCAGTTTTGTGCAACATATGGGAAGTGTGTGTGTGTGTGTGTGTGTGTGTGTGTGTGTCTGTGTGTGTGTGTCTGTGTGTGTATCCACCACAGAATTAGCACATTTTAATGCAGCCCAATAAATACTTGCCTCACTGAACATTCACAATATTTTGGTGCTGGTTTGCTTGACTGCTACTTCTTTTGAGTGCCATTCTAGACCTTTGCTCTCACTCTCTTAGGCCTCATTTGCCCACATCGCAGTGTCATTTCATCTGATTGGCTGTGGCCACCTGTATGATTTTGTCCCATGGTGCGGACATCATCATCATTGCATCAAAAGCAATGTACTTACATGGGATGACAGAACCAATGCAATTAAATACTAGCGAAGGCAAATGAGATTGAGGTCATTGAGAACAAAGGGGGAGGCAGAGGAAAAGCGATTGAGAACAATGGCAATAACACTGACAATGAACATCAAAAATGGCTGAAAACAGGGGTCGCTTTTTGCCACTCTTAAAAATGAAAGCAGAAAAAAGCCAGCCGTTTTGGCTCAACTCCTCGCCTATCAAAGAAAGCACATCTGAAAAGTGTGCAGGATGATATATTTCTTTTATATACCTACCATACGGTTAAACATATATGGTGTGTGTGTACAGTGGTACCTTGGTTCTCAAACGCCTTGGTACTCAAACACCTTGGTTCCCAAACGCCGAAAATCTGGAAGTAAGTGTTCTGGTCTTTGAATGTTTTTTTGGAAGCCGAACATCCAATGCAGCTGTTGGCTATTGTTTTTGGGGTGCCTACACCAATCAGAAGCTGTGCCTTGGTTTACAAACATTTCAGAAGTCAAATAGACTTCCAGAATTGATTACCGTAAGTTTGGCGCTTTTGTTTTTGCTATTTATTTTGCATATTTGTTTTTGAGGCTTTTTCGGTTAATTTGTTTTTGTGACTGTGTGGAACCCAGTTCAGCTACTGACTGATTGATTGTGTGACTGTGGAAATGGAGAAAAGCATTCAAACAATGACTATCATCAGTGCAGGTAAGAAAAAAAATTTAATTTTTATTTTTATAATCTACAATATTATCTTATTTATTTTAGGGTACAGTACATTGATTATTGCTTTCAATTTATGGATCAATGGTGTCGTTAGATAGTAAAATTCATGTTAAATTTCTGTTTTAAGGGTTGTTTTTAAAAGTCTGGAACAGATTAATCCATTTCTCATTTCTTTCTATGGGAAAGTGGGCCTTGGTTTTGGAACGGACTTCTGGAATGGATCAAGTTTGAGAGCCAAGGTACCACTGTACTGGAACCAGTTGCATGAGAATCCAGAGGCCATACTCCTGCTCACATGTTAGGCTCACTGAGTGGGGCAGCAAGATAGTGCCCTCTCTCTCTCCCCCCAAAGCCTGGCTTGACTCTGCTCATTGTGCAGCCTATGTAAGTTGAATACAGCTCGCTCACTCTGTAAAGAGGCCAAGAAAGACCTCCGTCAGCCTCTTGGCTTTGCTTCCTGCCCAGGCCTGCAAAACCAGCTGGGCCGGGTTAAATTTGGTGCATCACAAATTCTGCAGGTCTGCATGGCCGGTATCTACAAAATTATTTGGTCCCTGAACTGCAGCTTGGTGGGATAATCAGCAACAGAGCCAAATAACCAGCTCCAGAGATTCCAAGCTGCACCCTTCTGTTAATTTCCTTGACTTTTAAAAGCTCCCCGTGCTGTATTTCCAACTCCTGCTTTAAGTAGCTCAACAAGGCACATAATAAAGGTCTTGTCTTACATGGCTGTCATGATACAGTTTAATAGTGTTATAAGGCTACGTGGTGTGTGGTTGTCATGATGGTAGATTGCACAGGTCTGTATAGATTTACTGTCATTCTTTAGGCTTTTCATACATGACAGAGGTTGTCTGAAGCACAGCAGGAACATGCAGCTCGCAGGGGTTAAGTGTTCTTTGCCTCCTGGCTTCCGACATAGTCCTCTCTGCACACATACAGAGACGAGGTGCAGGGTACATCTGTCACAGGACTGATGACATGATGGATTACCCATGTCATTGTCAGTACGTTCAGAATTACTCTGCTGCTGATAAGGTGGTCCCTTTCTTCTCTCTTGGTAAAGAGAAGCTATTTCCCCCCATCCCACCCCCACCGCCAATCTTGTTGCTCTTACAAATTTCCCGAAACCAGAACGGTGGCTGGGGGAAAGTCTTCCTTCCTTCCTTCCTTCCTCCTAGGATTCCATTCTGGTATTGATATTATTTCCAAGATGCAGAAATCTTCTTATCAGTCACCGAGAATGAATTTTGCACTCAGATTTCGTGCCTTTCCAAAAATGGGTGCAATTCAGTTTTAAAAAGAGGTGGTCCTCAGGATGCATTAATAATCAAGTCTTTGCCCCCCCCCCCTTTTGCAGACTGCTTAGATCCTTAGTGGACATGAATCATCAATATTTTTGCTCCCTTCAGATCTTCTCCGTGTCTCTTGGCCCCACCCCAGCCCTCATGCATATTATTATTATTATTCCTGTGGACCGCCCTCCCATCAGATGTCAAGGAAATAAACAACTATCTGACTTTTAGAAGACATCTGAAGGCAGCCCTATTTAGGGAAGTTTTTAATGTTTGATTTTTTTAAATTGTATTTTTTTAATAATTTGTTGGGAGCTGCCCAGAGTGGCTGGGGAAACCCAGCCAGATGGGCGGGGTATAAATAAATTATTATTATTATTATTATTATTATTATTATTATTATTATTATTATGCAAGGGGACAAAGAGGCCCATGTACACACAACCAGCTATACGCACCCAGGAACAGCCCTAATAGTGTGGCATTCCCAATTACACAAAGCACTAATACACCAGCTATACATGCTAAAGCTTTTGTCTGCTCTTTTTGTTTTCTTTTCTTTTTAAAAAATATATTTTTATTATTTTCTTCCTTAAAACAATATTTTCAACAATACAATAACAAACATAAAACTTTCTGCTCTGCCGAGCGTGCAACTTCCCTTCTTCCCTTCAGCAGGTTTTCCGCTTTCAAGTCCCGTCTCGCATTTTAGTTCTTTCACCTATTGTCCACATTGTAGGATTTATTTCCATCCTGCTAGTGTCTTCAGGTTTCTGCAATTATGATTCAAATATACAATAAATTTACTTTGAAAGTCACCTTTGAAATTTTTGATCGCCCTGGTCCCGAATCCTGCAGGCACTTACCTTTGAGTAAATCTGGACAGGATTGCACTTTTTTGTTTCTATTTGATGAGCCAGAAAAAAAAGGGCACAGTTATCTCATGTCCCTCATTAAACCATTATAAAGATCTCAAATAAGATCTCAGTAGCACAATCATTTGGAACGAATGAATTAAATAAGCCCTTATATCATTGCCCTTTAAAGATATTGTGAAATAACTTGCATTTCTTTTACAAGCACTTCTTACTGCTAGGAGAAAAGACCATCTTTCATGTTTTGAACTCCTATTACAGCATCACACAAGAACCCAAACACCCCCTGCCCAACTCCCCAAAAGGAGGTAAGTATGATTTTCACTTTCAGACTCGCAGATTAAAATCCACAGAGACCTGGCTGAACAGCAGGTCAAAGAGTAAAATTGCCTGGGCTGTACAACCTCATACTGCAGGTTGCAGAATCCCACATTACAAAACTTCCTGCGTACTAGATGCAGGGAGAAAGATTCCAGCCTACCCTTTTCCTTGACATGCTTGTTTTCTTTGTAGGATTATTTTTTTTTGGCAAGTGGGGTGTGCGTGTTTTCAATACATGTTCCACCTGCTGCCTGAAGTGGAACAGTCCACTGTGTGATCTGCCATTTTGTAGAGCTGGGCTACAAGTTGCTTTATGTACACAGACTAAAACTTAGAGTCCTATTTATTAATCATAATGGCCACAATCCTAAGTGCAGCTGCATGCGCTCAAAATCCTACTGAAATCAAAGGCATTTAAGTGCATGTCGCTGGGTGTTGGATTGCTAAGTGAAAACACTCCAGTCCTCGAATGCCTTTCATGGAAGCAGCTCCCACGGAAATCAATAGGGCTTACCTCCGTCGCAATGAGTTCAGGCCGAGGGTGTAAGAATATCGGAATTATTCCTCCCATAATGAGCTCAAGAAAATATTCTCAAATGGTGTGTGTGCATAACACAGACACATACAGACCCTACTGATGCGCTTTTGTTTTGAAGTTTTAATCAGGTTTAAAAGGGAAGCTATTCAGGGAAATTGTGTGGTCTGAATTTTAATCCACCAGCCTCCGCTTTATAGCATGTGGTGTGGCCTTGAATTGCAGAATGTTTGAAACATACATAATGAGCTCAATGTCAAACTGTTGGGCTTTTTGTCTTTAACAATAAGCACTTAGCTCAACTAAATGAATAGAAATTGCTTTAGTGAATTAGAAAAGCCAAGGTCTTTTCAATGCTCTAATTCTGACGTTAATTATTTTAGACGCTGTCTATTATTATTTTTCCCGCCATTATAACAAGTTAAGAATGAAACTTTGAAAACCCAGGATATAATATTTGTAAGCAAATATTCCAGTGATCAAAGAAGCAGAATTTTATTTCCCTTTTAAGACCAAACTTCTGCATTTCCAATCGGGGTGGGGGGGTGGGGGTGGGGGGTAAGAAGATGTTTTCTTTTTCTATTTGTTTGCTCTCAATGATACGAGAGGAATAAAATACTGATTTGACGATAGGAAAGATCACCACCATCATTATGAACACTATACATAATCTCTCTAATTTGCAAAGAGATTAGATTTCCAATTCATAACAGATTCCCCTTTCTCCAGTCGTGTATCCTAAAGGGCATTTGTAATAGAATAGGGTTCTCTCCCCCCCCTTTCAAATATTAGAAAAAGAAGTGAATTTATTTCCTTCCCTGCACCCAAAGAACAGCATTCAAAAAATTACAGTGAATAGCAATTCATCCTTTAGAAATCCCTTCAACCCAGTTGCTGCCAGAGATCTGAATGCTTTCTCCTAAAGCTCTGTAATCCAATAAGCTTTTGTGTTTAGCAGCTTGTTTGAAACTTGTATAGCACCCCGGCCTGTGCCTCCGTATGCTCCTTTGCAGGCAGGTGAGTGCCCGAGGGCCTGCTTAATATTCAAGCCACGAGGCCTTCACAGCCCCAACCAGAATGTAATTTGTAATTAACTGTCATTTACTTCTGTCTGCATTGACTTGTTGTTCAAAAGACAATGTAGCTGCGCTGGTCACTAGCTTGTCTTTGTTGTGGTTATAATGTCTCTCAGATCTAGCTGTTTCTCCAATATTTCAGTTACAAACACACACACACACACAACATCCTTGTAACCCGGCTGCTGCAAAACCGATATAATTCTTTTCCCCAAACCAGTGCAATTAATGTTGCACATTTCAGTTATCTGAAACATGGGACTTATGGGGTAGATATTTGTGTAGGCTCCTGGTAACCAGCGGTATGTTGATGAATTCAAATGAAAGCTGAGATTTCCAAGACAATAGCTCAGTGAAGATTTTTTAATTGCTGCTTTCCCCCCTTCCTTGGTTTGAAAATACATGTTTTTTTGACACCAGAGATGTCAGTCATTTGCTTTGGGAATGGTGGTGCCTAACTGAAATTGTGCTTACTCTCTGGGTGACCTTATTTCACCTGAAATCCACATGCACACACTCCCAACAGAAGACCAAGAGGCCTATCAATCACAACTTGCCTACACTTTAGAGCAGTAAAATCAAAGGGTTGTACTCCAGTTTAAGAAATGTGTGGGTTGCAATCTGTCATTCAGACCATTTGAATAATGCATTAGTGTCTTCCCTTCTAGCTGAGGCATTTCATATATAAGTCAGTGTCTGAGTTTGCATGTCACGTTAAACCATAGTTTAGTGTTTAACTATGGCTGAATGCAAATGAGCACGTGCTGCTCAAAAGTCTCTGGTTTGCCCTCCCCTGCTCCTGGCGGTGCCACCCTGGGAGCAACAAACCACAAGCCAAAAACTAACCTTTACTACTGTTTTTGGTTGGTCTCAGGTGTGAAGTTCCATTGTTTGTTGCAGGCAGGAAGAGAGGAGAAACAAAGTGGGTCCTTGTGAGCCACCTGCGCCAGCAAACTCCACCTTGGCAGAAATCTGGCCCCAAACATGTTGATAAGAATGTTGTCGATATTCCATGTGATTTCCGAGCACAATTCAAAGCGTTGGTGCTGACCTTTCAAACCCTAAACGGTCTCGGCCCTGTATACCTGAAGGAGCGTATCCACCCCCATTGTTCAGCCCAGACACTGAGGTCCAGCTCCGAGGGCCTTCTGGCAGTTCCCTCACTGCGAGAAGTGAGGTTATAGGGAACCAGGCAGAGGGCCTTCTCAGTAGTGGCGCCCGACCTGTGGAACGCCCTCCCATCAGATGTCAAAGGAAATAAACAACTACCGTGGTACCTCTGGTTGCGAACGGGATCCGTTCTGGAGGTCTGGCAGGATCCCGAGATTTTCGCAAACCCGGGGATCACTGTTATATGCATGCGCGTGGGAGTAGACCGCTTCTGCACATGCACGCGGGGCGAAACCCGGACAAATACTTCCGGGTTTGCCGCTTTCGCAACTTGAAGTTTACGTAACCCGAGGTGCTACTGCATCTGACTTTTAGAAGACATCTGAGGGCAGCCCTGTTTAAGGAAGTTTTTAATGTTTGATGTTTTACTGTGCTTTGAATATTTTGTTGGGAGCCACCCAGAGTGGCTGGGGAAAGCCAGCCAGATGAACGGGGTATAAATAAATTATTATTATTATTATTATTATTATTATTATTATTATTATTAAACACAAGAAGAGCCATGCTGGAGCCAAGCAAAAGGCTTATCAAATCCAGCATCCTGTTCTCCCAGGGGCCAGCCAGATCCTATGGGAAGCCCACAAGCAAGATATGAATGCAACTGCACTTCCCCTACTGGTGTTCTCAAGCAACTGAAGTTAGTACACAGTCACCATGCCTAGTAGGCTTTGATTAATTTGCCTAATCCCCCTTTAATACCTTCCAAGTCGCTGGGTATCACTACGTCTTGTACTAGTCTCTTTCATAGTTGAACAATGGAGTTGTGTGAGGAAGTGGTCCCTATTGGTTGCCCTCTTTCAGCTTTCAGCTTCATTGGAAGACCCACCCACAAACCCAGTTTCTAGTAAAGTCATACCTCGGTTTAAGTACGCTTCGGTTTGAGTACTTTCAGTTGAAGTATACTCCGCGGACCCGTCTGGAATGGATTAATCCACTTTCCATTACTTTCAATGGGAAAGTTCGCTTCAGGTTAAGTACGCTTCAGGTTAAGTGCGGACTTCCAGAACCAATTACACTCATACCTTGGGTTAAGTACGCTTCAGGTTGAGTACTCCACGGACCCGTCTAGAATGGATTAATCCACTTTCCACTACTTTCAATGGGAAAGCTCACTTCAGGTTAAGTACACTTCAGGTTAAGTACAGTACAGACTTCTGGAACCAATTGTGTACTTAAACAGAGGTACCACTGTATTATGTGAGAGGGAGAAAAACCTTTCTGAATATTGCTTACTTTTATATATCACTATCACGCTCCCAACCCTAACCCCCTTACTTCCTTATTTTCTAAATTGAAAGGCCCCAGCTGCTGTAACCTTTCTTCCCAGGGGGACCAGTTCCCTGATCATGTTGTTTGTTTGTTTGTTCTGAACCTTTTCTGTTTGCTTGCTGTCCATGTAGCTGTGTTCAATGGCAAAGTCTAATTTCTGATGCTGTCTTGTCTGTGTGCTCACAGTGGCGGAGCTTCAGGCTCCAACACTGGGGGACGGAGAGCAGGCGGGGGTGAGGCTGGCACATGTCCTGGGGGTGGGGCGCACCGCCCACAGGGGCGTGGTGCCCAGCGCGGGTGGGGTGGGGGCAGCCGCGATGGCACCCTGCCAGGATCGCGCTGCCGGGGGTAGTGCGCTCCTCCCGCACTCCTCTTCCTCCGCCAGTGTGTGCTCATCAAAGACGTCAGATTCCAGCTATGAGCAAATGCACATGGATGTGCATTGGTAGAATACATTCAGGTCCAACGTGGTGTGGTGGATAATCCATCAGGCTAACCTATTGCACAGGGCCATTGTGTAGGTAAAATGGGGGGAAACTTATTAGATCCTGCCCTTCCTCAATATTATAGAGACATTTCTGTATTGAAATGTATATTCCTTTCAAAATATATTCATTCATTCATTCATTCATTCTCTCTCTCTCTCTCACACACACACTTGTATCACATCCTTCTGGCAATCTCAGAAATTTGTTAGGTTGGAGAAACAGAAACCTTCTCAAAGTCCTCCAGAGAGCTACTCGACTAAGTGGGCATTTCATGGCTGCTTTGGCCATCTTGCAGGGAAAAGGAATCTTAAAGCCCACCACACACTGACATTTTCAAGAAATGTTAAAGTGCTCCAAGAATGAGGCAGAAAAATGGAAGCCTTGTTTTGCCAAGGAAGATGTTTTCTGAGAAACTGGCGGATGGATTTTGTCACAGCACTAATGCTCAGCTGCCCACAGAGATTTTTATGGGACACAAAAGTGGTGCCAGATTTAGGGTGGTGCGGGAAGTTCCCTCACCCAGGGTGCCGAACCAAGGGGCCCCAAAATTGAGAAGATCCGAAATTGAGAAGATCCATTGGGGGACACCAAATTCTGGCCTCGCATAGGGCGCCATATTGCAAAAGATAACCAAAGTCTGCCCTGACAGAATGGCACACGCAGTCTTTGAATTTGCAGCACCTTCACCTTTTCTACATATAATTTGTGCACGCGTTTCCATCTCTGTGTGCCTGAACAAATCATGCCTTCTAGGCTATCACTTGATTTTTCATCACTTCATGAGTGGAATGTATGACCTGGCCCTCTTGAAAAACATAATATCAGAGATGATGAGAGGTAAAGGGGAAGTTCCCTTTGTGGTGAAGTTCTGGTCACACAGGCAACTTACTATTTCACCCTGAAATCATCAATTGAAAAAAATGCACGTGTGAACTAGCCCCAAGAGAGAGATTTTCCTTCTCCCCCCACAACTAATGTAAACCAGATTTTTCACACATCCCTCATGCTAACTTGCCAGAATGGGGAAATGAAGTCCATGCGCTTTTGAAAGAGCTGATATTTTATTTTATTTTATTTGGACCATTTCCTTTGAGGAGGAGGCTTCCTACCCATACAACAGATCCACCCATGTGGCAATTATGCAAAAACCGTGGTTATCTGGATTGACCATGTCTGGCCGCTCTCCTATACAGCCCCTGCAGCCATATATAAATAGCTTGCCCTGTTTATCTGGAGTTTGGGTGCCCCTTAGGCCGTTCTGATAAATGAGGTCGTACAGTAATGGCCTCTTTATTTTGGACTGTACTCTCCTTTTGAAATAGATTTGTTAAAGAAGCCCCCCCCCCCCCGGGCCTGTAGGAAACTTACACCACCTCCATCTCTCTGTCCTTGATGATTTGCATAAGACTGGATTAAATGGTGCTGCAAGCGTCCCATCCCCCCCAAATGGCTGGTTTATTTACATCTGGGCCTTATTATTTCCTCCCTTTATTGGAAACAATTAACCAGAGGTTGGGAAGCCTGCTGCACCTTGCTCTTTAAGTTACCAAGAAAAATAAAAGCAGAACAGTGCGAGTGTTTGCGCTTGTGTGCATGTATATAAATCTATCTACTGTATATATCTATATAGATACATAACACAGCCCCTCCACACACAACCCGGTGCTTTTTTGTAGTGTGTGTGTGTGTATGTCAGGGCGGGAGGCTAGCATTCCCCCTATATTCTCAAAAAGAGACGAGCCGGGGCCGTGTTAGCACCTAACCATCCAGGATTGCAACATGCCACTCTAAGAACGATTAAGCTTCCTTTAGTGCCGCGGTGACATCACTCATGGCTCAAAGCTGCTCCTACTCAGGAGTATTAGAATGCATTTCATGCTTGGCTTACTCAAAACTGCAGAGCTCAAATTTACACCTTATTTGATGTTCTTCTGCCTGCTGTTAATTGGTAAAGGGATCTTTGACCCTTTTGATCTCTCTTACAATCCTCTAAATGCCCAGGTCTGCTAAACTGTTCAGCAGGAGATACTCAGCAGTTGCCCAGTAATATAAAGTCTTTCTCTCTCTCTCTCTTTCTTCTCTCCCCGCCCCCCCCCCCACTCCCCGTTTGGCTTTCCTGCCTTTGGTTTACATCCAAGTTGCACAGAAATAAGAGATGACAGTTGTTACAGATATGCCGGTTTAATTACTTGTCAGCTTAGAGCCGATATCTCGGCTAGCCAACGTCGAAAGCTTAACTTTCTTCTAGTAGCTTATAGCATGACCAACTGCTAGTGCTTTAGTATTTACCCATAAAACTCTGGATACATTTAAGATAAAATAATAATAATAAAATAAACAGCCCTTTTGATCTCTTAGAAAAAGTGATCATCTTCTCCCGCTCTTGATTTTGCACAGATCTTTGTGTCACTTAAAACGAGGCAGTCATATTGCTACTGAAGTGGAAATCAGACTTATTTTTGTGATTACACATTTATAATTGCTTTGGGAAGGTTTAGTGCCTTTTTGTTGTTATTTGAGCAATGAAACATCGGGATTCATATCGGTTATGGAGTAACAGGAAAATAAACATTACATTATTTTAAAATACAATTTCCTTCTCTTCTTCCTTGCACATCTAATTTCCCATGTCCTATACACCCCAAGACAGCTCTTCATATTTAAATATAGGACAAAATAATGATGACAACAAGATTTGTTTGTGTATTAGCAAGCTGAAAAACCATGACTGCAAACACTCAATGCATTCAAAGAATATTTAAATAACATTTCTCTTGCTCCCCCAATCCTGGGAACTGTAGTTTATCCCTCATAGAGCTGCAATTCATAGCACCATTAACAAACTGGCCTTTTCAGGATTCTTTGGGGCTGGGAATCAGCTTTAAATGTGCTTTAAATTTAAATGTGTACAAAACCTTACAGAGAACTTCCCTTTACAGCACATGTAGAATCCACCTTCTTGACTGTTGGACCCACTATTGGTCTCATCTGTTCAATCCGCTGGAGTCTGTCTTCACATACAGGCAAAGTCCCTAATTCACCAAGGGTTTAAGACAGAGGTCCCCAAACTAAGGCCCGGGGGCCGGATGTGGCCCAATCGCCTTCTAAATCTGGCCCTTGGATGGTCCGGGAATCAGCATGTTTTTACATGAGTAGAATGTGTCCTTTTATTTAAAATGCATCTCTGGGTTATTTGTGGGGCCTGCCTGGTGTTTTTACATGAGTAGAATGTGTGCTTTTATTTAAAATGCACCTCTGGGTTATTTGTGGGGCCTGCCTGGTGTTTTCACATTAGTAGAATGTGTCCTTTTATTTAAAATGCACCTCTGGGTTATTTGTGGGGCCTGCCTGGTGTTTTTACATGAGTAGAATGTGTGCTTTTATTTAAAATGCATCTCTGGGTTATTCGTGGGGCATAGAAATTCGTTCATTTTTCCCCTTCAAAATATAGTCTGGCCCTCCACAAGGTCTGAGGGACAGTGGACTGGCTCCCTGCTGAAAAAGTTTGCTGGCCCCTGGTTTAAGACCTATTGGCTACCCCCCATCTGGTTTAGCCAGCCAGTCAAAGCAGTTTCCTGTGGTGCTGCATGTTGACAGCTTCTAGGAGCCACAGCGAGAGCTGAGTGCAGGGTGGTGACCAAAGGTGGACAAACTACCCCAGAAGGAATAATAATAATAATAATAATAATAATAATAATAATAATAATAATTTATTATTTGTACCCTGCCCATCTGGCTGGGTTTCCCAGCCACTCTGGGCGGCTTCCAAAAAAGATTAAAAATACATTAAAATGTCACACATTAAAAACTTCCCTAAACAGGGCTGCCTTCAGATGCCTTCTAAATGTCAGGTAGTTGTTTATCTCTTTGACATCTGGTGGGAGGGAATTCCACAGGGCGGGTGCCACTACTGAGAAGGCCCTCTGCCTGGTTCCCTGCAACTTGGCTTCTCACAGTAAGGGAACCACCAGAAGGCCCTCGGTGCTGGACCTCAGTGTCCGGGCAGAAAGATGGGGGTGGAGAGGCTCCTTCAGGTATACTGGGCCGAGGCCGTTTAGGGCTTTAAAGGTCAGCACCAACACTTTGAATTGTGCTCGGAAACGTGCCCCCCCCCACCAGAACTAGTATCCACCCCCTAACACCCCATACACCCCTCAGATTGCTCTGTTATCCTTATAATTCACATAATAAAGTGATCTTTCTGAAGGTGCCAAATGTGGTGAATCTACAAGTTACCTGTAATTTGGGTCACACGTAACATCAAGTTATTTCACTTGATTACTGTATACAGTGATACCTCGCAAGACGAAATTAATTCGTTCCACGAGTCGTTTCGTGTTGCGGTAATTTCGTCTTGTGAAGCACGGTTTCCCATAGGAATGCATTGAAATTTAATTGATGTGTTCCTATGGGCAAAAAAAAGTCAGAACAAAGTCAACCCTCAGCCTGATCGGGACATAAGAACGCGAGGGGGGCGTGAGGCACCACTGCCCTCCGGGGTTCCTGCAGGTCCATCCCGTGGCACGCTCGCTTCCCCTTCCCCCAGCTCGCCCTCCAGCCTCACGTCCAGCGCCGACTCACCCGCTGAGCCCAGGAGCAGCCACAGCAGCCACATTGCCCCCAAGCGCCATGGCTGCTCCGGAAAGTTTTAAGGCTCTGCCGAGCGCCTCCGCCTCTCAGCCCAAGCCCAGCCCAGGCCCAGGCGGCTGTGCAGGCAGGGAGGGGGAAGCAGGAGGGCGGCCATGGAGAGGCTCCCTCCCTCCTTCCCCAGCAGCCGGACCCTCGCACCCAACCAGACAGACAGCCTGCCTGCCGTCTATGCCCTCGCTCTCCCATTCGCGCGCAGCCTCTGGAGCGCAGGGTGGTGAGGCTACTTCGTCTTGTGAAGCACGGCCATAGAACAATTCGTCCTGCGAGTCTCCCAAAAAATCGCAAGGCGCTTTCATCTTGCGAGTTTTTCGTTGGGCAAGGCATTCGTCTTGTGAGGTACCACTGTACTTGAACTCATTTATTCTCTTTCTCTCTCTCTCTCTCTCTCTCTCTCTCTCTCTCTCTCTCTCTCTCTCTCTCTCTCTCACACACACACACACACACACACACACACACACACATCCTTCCAAGAAGTTTAAGGCAGTAGACTTTGCACGGAAGCATCCAACTCAACACTTGCACTAAACTCATTTCACAAAGGATCACACCGTCTATCGAACAACAATGTTGACAACAAACTGCACAGACTTTCTCTGGCCCAGCTGAACTGCAGTGTCACAAAACATTTCACCTATGGAACAAGGTAAGCGACTTTAATTTAGTGCTACACTGGACACAGCCTAGTGTATTTGGGGTGATCACCAACCCTTAACAGCCAAGTTATGACATTCCTGACTCAATTTGAACTTGGGTCACCCCACTTTTAGCCCAGCACTCTGATGGCTGCAAAAGAAGCGTGTGTATGTGTCATCACATATGAAAACCCATAGACAGAATATCTCAAAAGCCAGAAAACTGCGGATTTCCCATGAACTGCTGGTTGAAAGCCTTTGCACAAGACTCATCTCTCCCCCCTCCTCCCAAAAAATAATGTTGTGAACTTGCTTTCTAAAAAAAAACAACAACCCTGGAAATGTATAGGAATGCAAGCCTTCATGTAGATCTGAGATTTGGTGTAATTAGCAAGTTAATGCACTGGATAAACACCCTGGAAATAGATAAAGGCATTTAAATAAAGACATTTCAATTACTATTTTTTAAACAAAAATATTAGTTGGTGAAGAAGAAGCAGGATTATTTGATAGCGCTTCTGTACTTTAGGCAGATCAAATGTTTGTGGCATCTATTAAACTCCTCCAGCATCTCCTTCCAAACTTTTTGTGGGTGTTTTTTGTTTTGTTTTTACTGTTTAACCCAGGCTCTCTTACCCACCCAGATACATAGTTTCCATTGAAGTGAAACAGATTATTGGTTACTATAGTTTCCCTATTGCATGATACGTGCTGTAGAAAACCCAGTACAATAGGTTTAAAAGTTCAGTTAGAACAAATAAGTCAGTGTAGTGAGGAATGAGAGAAAAGGTACCTGAGCTTGTCTCTTTGATGTTTCCTTTATGTTGTGTGATAGAAGGGGAATTAGTGGTGGGTTAATTGTTTGGTACTTAAGGCTCTGTCTCTCTCATTTGCCACAGAGTGAAATATGTTGCAATGAAGGCCATGGGTATAATTTAATTCAACCTCCTTTGCCTCCTCCCCGCTGGCCAGATTTAATGGATAACTGTCTACTACATAAAAATAAGTAAAAACCTTGCATTTTGCATATTGATCACTCTAGTAATTTGGGTCAAATGGCTTTTTCAGGCTGAGAAATATGGTGGCAGAGGTTGGTTTCCATATCCTCTGGGTGGAGCTCAGGCAGAATCTACTGGCATCATTGAGCCTGAGATACAGATAATTTGCATTAAGGAAACTGGAAACAAGAAAACCCCGGGAACCAAACTTTCTGAACATAACCAGCAAAAACCGGAAGGCCAGCCCACAAAATGTTAACAAGGACTGACAATGCAGTGCGGATTTCTGCAATGACTTTTTGTGCCTCTCAAAGCTGTGCTTCCCCTTATCGTTTCCCCCGTAGTCGGGCTCAGATATCAGAAACGAGACTAGATGGAAGTAAAGAGGACTACGAGGAAGTAAATGGCAGGTGGGGAAAGTTTCAACACTCCTCACCCACGAGCACATTTAACTCTTAAAACTGGATCACAATACACACACAAACCCCACCTGAGTGCCGGGGATAGATTGGAACTTGTCACTATCACTTAATATGCGGTCCTAAAGGTTAAATGTCATCAGGTCTTCCAAAAAGTGAAACCTGATCTGCAGACTGTTTTTTGACATTGCTGAAGGTTTTGTCTTGATTACTTTCAATAAAATCCAAAGTAAGGATGACTGCCTTGGCTCACTAAGCAACCAGGTTTTATCACTAATTACAATCCTTTATTACCAGTAGTTTAATAGGTTTATGATAGGTCGTAAAACAATTCAGCATGGGAGTACATAAAAGGAACGGGTTATACGGCTGTGACATCTTAATGTCAATTCACTGTAATCATTTTATGATCTTTAATGGGCATGTTCCCCCCCCTCCTTCTTCAGTAAAATACGTTTGCATGCCTTTACATGGGATATATAGTCACTGACTATGGGAGGCAGAGAGAAACCACATAAATATACAGTAAAATACTTAATGAGGCATTTTAGAAACTTCTAATGTCAAAGGTATGTAGACTGTATCACACATGTGAAGACTCATTATGGGTAATTATAATAAAATGGTAAGTGCTACAATCATTCTAACCTTGAAGGCATAATAAAGGGTGCCTGTGTTTGCTTTCCTTGCCTCCACTTCGAAGATGTTTTCCTCATTAATTTTTTGCTTCGTGTTACCACAATTGCTTTATGTAAGGAAGGGTGAAATCTTGGTGCATTTGCTGCCTCACCATTTGGGGCAGTCTTAAGCTTCTGAGCTTGAGTCTAGTTAATGATGGGTTCAGGTCAAAGTTTTTGAGCTTTTTTTTAGGGAAGCGGGAAGCCCATTTCTTGGGTGCTCAGGTCAAAGTTTTTGAGCTTTTTTTTTTTTTAGGAAGGAAAGCCCTGTTATGTGGACTTCTTTTAGGGAAGTGGGAAGTCCCATTTTGGGGGGGGGGTGAAGGGTCAAAATGTTGAATTTTTTTAGGGGAGCCAAAGTTGTTCAGCTTCTTTGGAGGGGGCCACTGATCTACCAGTGATCTACCACAGACGTCCAGTGATCTACCGGTAGATCACGATCTACCTGTTGGACGTGCCTGACCTAAATGAAGTGTGCATGCACACGAAAGCTCATACCTATGACAAACTTAGTTGGTCTCTAAGGTGCTACTGCAATTTTTTTTTGTTAAAATCAGCATAAAGCCACCAGAACAAGCCACTAAGTTAAACAGTATCAGAAGGGCCACCTCTTCTTCCCACATACACCTGACCAAGTCCTGAATCATCTCCAAGCGCCCTCCCAAGGGATGGGTAGCCACATATGAAACAAAATCAGTAATGTTTTGAGGGGCCACCTCTTCTTCCCATATACACCTGACCTTTAGAGGCTAAGATGCAGAAAAGATTGAATATGGAAACTAAGTGCTTAAAGTATAAAGACATTTTGGTGGAGGAAGGAGAGTATATTAAATTAAAATCTTATGAAATGCTGAAGAACAATGTAAACGATTGGTTACAAATCATGAAATTAATGAAGTGTATAAAATGGATAAAAAAGTTGGTTTTCAAATGAAAAAGTCTAAACTGGAGACGGAATTGTTAGAAACAAAAACAAAACATCTCTCAGAAATGTATAATTTATTGTTGGAATGGCATACGGAAGATGAACAAACGAAATCAGTAATGATTAGAAGGGCCACCTCTTCTTCCCATATACACCTGACCAAGTCCTGAATCATCTCCAAGCGCCCTCCCAAGGGATGGGTAGCCACATATGAAAGAGCCTTCTCATGCTTTCCCTGGAGAAGTTCACCGGCACCCACTTTAGTCTTCTTCTTCTTCTTCTTCTTCTTCTTCTTCTTCTTCTTCTTCTTCTTCTTCTTCTTCTTCTTCTTCTTCTTCTTCCTCCTTTTTATTTTCAAATGGCTTTCAAAATCTATTTCCATCACTATACTGTGCCGTAACAGAGTTTTAACTCTGTGGAATTGAAAAGATTTGGTATTCATTGGTATGTACTTGATGTGATTTTTTAGACTGCTGGAGAAAATAAGAAGTACTTTTGCTTGACACCTAGAACAAAGTAGGCACCAGGTGGGCTTCTCTTGAATAAATTCTACAAACAGAAATGCCATCATTTAAAATGATGTTTCCTTAGTCACCACTCACCTTGCCTCTAATAGCAGGGGGACCTGAAGAAGACCATTGGCAGAAGGCCTTGACATTCCAGCAGGTTACATGGAAACAGGCATTTCTTAGTTACCTGCAACCCAAGCAGTTTCAACTTCTAAACATCAGCATCAGCACCTCGCAACAGGGTCTAATTATTTGCACTGTAGTGTCATTTATTTTCTTCTTGAAAATACAGTTCTTTCTTCGCAGCAATTGTGGAGTTCCTATTAAGTTTTCTACTGATTATGGACAAAGGACCCAAAAATTGAACAGTTTAAAATATTAATGGATAATAATGGATAACTTTTGTTTGTTTAGTCGTTTAGTCGTGTCCGACTCTTCATGACCCCATGCACCATAGCATGCCAGGCACTCCTGTCTTCTACTGCCCCCCGCAGTTTGGTCAAACTCATGTTTGTAGCTTCGAGAACACTGTCCAACCATCTCGTCCTCTGTCGTCCCCTTCTCCTAGTGCCCTCAATCTTTCCCAACATCAGGGTCTTTTCCAGGGAGTCTTCTCTTCTCATGAGGTGGCCAAAGTATTGGAGCCTCAGCTTCACGATCTGTCCTTCCAGTGAGCACTCTGGGTTGATTTCCTGAGTGGATAACTACACACAAACTATTTCCTGCCTCCTTCATACCCACCTGTTTGTTTATTTCATAAAACTTATAGGAAGAAGTAGTAGAAAAACATAATCAAAGTGGTGTTATAAGACATTTAAAAAGCAACAAGCTTCACAAACATATAGACATAACATTTTGAAACAACTTATTTTTGTATTCAAAACTGTACCATGAAGATGCCTGCCTGATGTCAATAGGAATGAAATATGAAACACATCAGATGCCATTCAGATTATTCCAAGCTACTTGTCTAACAAAGACGCAGATACTTTTTTCATTCCCACTAATGCAGCAGACATTCCACATCAAATATGCCACACTTGGACACCTACTTCATACATTCTTCTGTGGTTAGGTCTATTCCAGGATTATTATTTCTAATTTTTTTGTAACAGCCTTGTTCATTCTTTCTGTATAACAGAAGGAAGGAGACTTGTGTCCCTCCTAGCAACAATTTGAATCCTGAACTTCTGTCACTGATTATACAGAAATCAGAAGCAGATTTCAGCACATGCCTCCCTGATGGGCAACTTTTCAACCCACCCTGCTTTCATGAGGTCAGAAGATTATCAATGGTTTCTGGATGAAAATATCTGAAAAAGCAGAGAGAGAGTATCCCTGAAGGAACATTTGCCTACAACTACTAATCCCTCTGTGCAACATGCAGCCACAGGAGATTTTGCTAGGGGCATTGCAAAACGTTTGCCTGAGCCTGTCTCAAATATGAACTCCTAAGGCTCTGTAACACTGCTCTGATGTCTCTGCAGTGTGCCTCACTGCAGTTCAGTGGGATTTATTACCAAGTAAGTAAGTACAAGATTGCAGCCAAAGAGCCTCAAAAAAACACAAAAAGCTTTTAAGATCCTTCCCCAAACCAGCTCTGACAGATGGATGGTCCAAAGAAGAAAAAATGAAGGAGGAATTCATTGAGTCCACTTTTCTCAGTCGACTGACTCCTGAACCTGCTTGTGGACCGAATCACAACTCCCAGTCAGGCGATACACATCTTAGGATTTGGCGATGCATTTTCAGTGTGCAAAAAGCACACACAAAATGTGTGTTTTGCGTAACAGATGTGCACAAAATGCTCATTTTACTGATGAATGCCTAACGTAAAAAGTTTATTTTAAAAAGTTCATACGGCTTAAATGCAGACTTTTCATGTGTACAATTGAGCACCAATGAGACTGAAATAGGACAGAGATATCCCTATTCCCAGGGAAATGATTTTTCCTGTTCTCCCTTTTCTATCACTGTGCCAGGCTTTTAGAGCAGTCTCCCTTGGAAATTGTAGTCCTTCCAAGGGACACTGCAATGCCCAAGGAACTCTGAAAAGTAGAAGGTAGGGGGTCCTTTGAGGATATTGGCTCATTGCTGGGTCAGTCCAGGGGGAGACTGGGCTGCTCACCCACAGCTAGATATGACTGTGTTCTAGAGCAGGAGTGGACAGACTTCAGACTTGCAAGATCTTGTTCACCATTTCTTACTGGAAGCACGAGAACGATCACCAGGTAGAGCCTGCTGCAAAATCATGCCTCAAGGGAGCAGACATGTGTTTTGGCTTAGGGGCGGGGTGCTTTTGACCACATGCTCAGCCCAGTAATTTGTTTTCAAGTCCCCAAACCCCGCTCACATTTTCATGCAAAAAACCCACCCTTGGTTCTTCCCCACCCCAAGCTCTCTTTATTACAGTAATCTAATTTATTGTGTTAAAAGCCTTTCCATTGTTATCATTAAGCAATCATGAGTCTGGTGCAAATCACCCAGAGATTTAAAAGTAGGTCGGAATCTACCTACTTCTCATTAACGTTCATGCAGGTCAATTATGAGGAGCAGGTGTTCTCCCCCTTAGAAAATACCTGCACCCTTGGTCTCCTCGGCAAAGTGCAGAGGACATTCCATCACGGATGAGCAGGAGTTCTGCACGAGTTCATTTGAAATGCGATCCCTGAAGGCAGAAAAGGTTTGAAAACTACTTTATTAGTGGACTGTTCCCATTCATTTCAATGCAGTATCTCAGGAGGACGTCCTGGAGGATTGTGTCCAGGGAACGGAACACAGGCCTTCACTGCCTTTCATAATTATATGCTAATCTCACCTCACTGTATTATAGCAGGGTATGTAGAGAATTTAAGGGGAAATATTATCCCCAGCATCAATCTTGTTGGATATGTTCAGGTCTTATTCAGGCTATTAGTTACTCCAGTTAGTGCTGGTTTAATTGGCATTCAGCCCCTTAAATTTCTAAATCTCTATTTAATTGATTTTTTTAGGCTTACCAGGATAACGTTTTGTATTCCTGTCAACGATTTTTATTTCATTGCAATCAGCACCATGAAGCCACATTCAAAAGTCCATTACTTTATTCTGTACTACTAATAGCACAATATTATGGTTTTCTATGATGTGTAATTGAGCTGAATTTAGCACTTATTGTAGGTTTGTGTCACTAGCTGCTAATTACATTAATAATCCTATGCAGAGCTTTACAACAGCTTTACTTTGATTGAGTGTGATCTTTTGCTTACACCTTAATGTATACTGCATACTAAATTAAAACATTTATGTGCTCCAGCCATGATGTGGAAAGATTTCAAGGCTTCTGCTTGCATGCATATGTGTATACACACACACGTCTAATTTTTTAGAATCTAATTATTCACATTATGATGAAACTACACTGCATAGCTTGAGCTAGATCAGGGAGTCCATGTGTAAAATGGGAGCAACAGTGACTACCGTCACAAAAGTCCTGCAACATAGAATTAGATTAAGAAATGTCGCTCGTATTCTTTAAAAAAAATGTGATTGATTTATCATCTGCATGCCGACCTAGGTATTCTAGGGACTATTGCTACAATTCTATGCCTGTTCATTTGGAAGCTAGCTCTGCTAAACTCAGTATGAGCTGACTCACCTCATCAGCTGTATGAGGGGCAGGAGAGCCAGTGTCCTGTTGCAGGATAGGAAGAAGAAGAAGAAGAAGAAGAAGAAGAAGAAGAAGAAGAAGAAGAAGAAGAAGAAGAAGAAGAAGAAGAAGAGTTTGGATTTGATATCCCGCCTTTCACTCCCCTTAAGGAGTCTCAAAGCGGCTAACATTCTCCTTTCCCTTCCTCCCCCACAACAAACACTCTGTGAGGTGAGTGGGGTTGAGAGACTTCAAAGAAGTGTGACTAGCCAAAGGTCACCCAGCAGCTGCATGTGGAGGAGCAGGGACGCGAACCCGGTTCACCAGATTATGAGTCTACCGCTCTTAACCACTACACCACACTGGCTCAGGGCAACTTCAGACGCTTCTCTGTCTGAGTCTGTGCTCACACTGTGGCTCTCAGCCTCTAACCCTGTCCTGGAAGGTCCTCCTTCTCCTGCCTCCCCTTGATCGCTTAAACCCCCTGCTCCTAGCACCTCTCAGCTTGTCCCTTCTGCAGACTGATGTTCAGTGTCCCACCACCATGATCCAGGATTTAAGTCATTGTCTTCTGTGCCCTCCCGGGGGGGCTCTCGAGCAGGCAGTTCCCACCTCTCTGCCTCATCCAGCCAATCCCTGACACCAGGTTTTCTGTGGCTACTTGTTGGTAGCTGGATTCAAGCATCAGTCAGCAATTTAAAAAATGGTGTCAGTAAAGTTAACTCTTTATTCAAAGAAGCCAAAAGAGTGCAGACCTAGGGATCCCAGCAACTTATTCCAGTAGGTCTTGCTTGCTCCAATGAGGCAGTTGCAGGGGCTGAAGATCTCTGCCTTCTCTAAGGTTCTTTCTCTCCAGGGTCTTTCCCCACGCAGCCTCAGGTTGCATCTGTGCACAGCCATCCTCTGCTCTGCCTGCTTCATTATTATTATTTTAAAATATATTTATTGTTTTTCAACATAACATAAGAAACAAAACATAACACATAACAGAAAAAGAACAAAAACATAGTGAAACAGAACAAAAAAACATAACAATACATTACAACAAAAAATACAATAATTTCAATCTATTTTATCTCCAATAGCTTTGTCGACTTCCTCCGTTCTCTCCCAACTGCGTTTCTATATCTCACTTCTTTAGCACTCTCCAAATCTTCTTTCCCTTCTTTTTCATAATTATCTAAACCAAATAATATTCTTAATACCTTACCAATATACCACCGGTAAATCTTTTATACTTATCTAAAACAAAATATATATGTTCTAATTAAATCTTAAAAATACATCAACATTAATAATCACTTAAGTAAATCTTACTACATAATACACTTATCTAACTCTCTTTTGCAACCTCCTTCTACTTCCAAATCCTTTACTAAATACCACTAATCTTGCAATGCTTCTCTAAATAAACTTTAAATTTCTTCCAATCTTCTTCCACCGATTCTTCCCTCTGATCTCGGAGTCTCCCAGCCAGCTCAGACAGTTCCATAAATTCTATCGGCTTCATCTGCCATTCATCCACCGTCGGTATGTCTTCAGTTTTCCAATTCCTTGCTAATACAATACTAGCTGCTGTTGTGCCTGTTTCATTACTCCGTGTGTTCTAGAGAAACACACAGCAGGTAGCCAACAAAAGAAGAGTGGCAAATAATATTGATGGACTACGTCGAGCTGGCAAGACTTACAGGGAAAATTCGAAACCAGCGGGACCAGACTTTCCTAAAGGACTGGAAGAAATTCATGTTGCATTTGAAAGACAACTGTAATCATTTAACATCGCTTGTAGGGTTGCAAGAAATTTTGTAAGGAGGACTATCCAAATTACTGTGCGAAGTATTAAGATTAGCTGGCATAAGATTGGATTTAAAACAATAAGCATAGTAAATCAATGCATAATTAGAAAGGAATTCAGAAAACCATTAGAAGGGGTTGAGGGAAGTCCTAGGCTATGGCAGCCAACGATTTGTTATGTTGTGTTGGAGATGTTGTGTTGGGAAACTTGTGTAAAATTCAATAAAAATAATATTTTAAAAAAGAAACACGCAGCAGGTTGCAGCAGGAGAGTGAGACTCCCTGGATTCTTCTGCCTCATCGCTGCCTCTGCTTCTGCCTCCGAGTTGGAACTGTTCTCTGCCACAGCCTCTTCCTGCTCACTAAACCCTGTTACCTCTTCTGCTTCTGACACCTCCTCCTCCCAGGCTGTTCCTCCTTCTTCCTCTGACTGCTCATCATCATCCCATCGTGATTCCCCTGGCACTGAGCCTTCTTCCCCTGGGGATTCCCTTGGATGTTCCCCGGCTGGTGCCTCACACTCCTCCTCTGCATCCAGCCAGTCCATGACACTACTTTACAAAGGTAAGAATCCAATCCATTGTCCCAGCCAGTTTTTGCCCGTGACTCTAGCCTGGGGTCTGTGGAAGGTTGCCTACCAGAGAAAGAGCTGGAAAAGGTCCCCCTCCTCTGATTCAGCTGATTAACTTTAGCTAAATATTCCAATCAAAGTGCAAATTCTTAAAGGAAGACAGCAAAATTGTCACTTGAAATCCAACAAGGGTGATGCAATTGTGTCTGGAGTCAGTGACGTGACGGGTCACCTGTGTGGGATTGAGGAAGCAGGGTGTGTATGTGTGCTTGGAACGAATCCCACCCCGAAACAGGTGATTGGTACTGTCAGATCTGACACATCAGCCATCTGCTTTCAGAACTGAGGCGGGTAGGGAGGAGGTCCTCTTGTGTCACAGGGAACATACAGCCCATTCTGGGCAAGGGACCCTGGCTGAGGGCCAACATCTTTGAACCGCTCCCTGCAACTTGACATCCCCTGGACCAATTTGTCTCCCTGACTTATCCAAACAGCTGGGAATCAAGCATTTGTGCAGAAGGAGCTGGAACAGCAATAGCTCGCTTTTTTAAATAAATAAATAAAAGGAAAGAAATAAGAAAGGAAAAGAAAAGAAAAGGGAAAAGACAGGAGTTTGAAAAGAACCGTGTAGAATTCAGCCGCAGCCGGCAGCGGAGAGAAATTTCTGTCACAACGCTATGATAAATGAAAGGGCTCTTACAGCTCGGCGATTTGTTTAGACCTCTTGTTTCGGCTACAACTCTGCTGCACAAAACTAGCATTGAAGTCTCTCTCGTTCAAACATAACATAACCTGACAATGATCAGCCCACTGGGCTTTTCTTAAGAGAAGGCCATATTGTTCAGCTCGGGGAAAGTGCTCTAGCCGTAGATGTCCTGAGACATGAAGGAAAAGCACAGCGTGCGGAAGACTTTCCAGTACATTAGTAGTATATGAAAGGAACTGACCACTTGTACATTAATATTGCCTTGTCCCAAGGAGTGACATATGGAAAAGCGTTGCAGAATAGACAGCTCGTTTCCTCTGCCCTTGTTTTGACAATCAGTGGTCTGAGGTGGAGGGGAGACAGAGAGGGGAAGAGACACTAGCATTCATAGTAAGTCTGTGGTATAAGTGGTGCAGAACTGGCTTGATAAGTTTGCACTTCAAATGGATCGGGTTTCTCTTTTTCCCCTCCCGCCCCTGTGTGCTAAATTTAAAGCACCTCCTGCGTGTTTACTTTGGGAATGGTTGTGACATTCAACATTCTGTACACTAGCCAAACCCATTAATACCGAGCAGGTTTCTGCTAATGGCTTTCGAGTGCTCTTATTTTTGTGACTGCTGTCAATTTATTATTATTATTATTATTATTATTATTATTATTATTATTATTTAAATAATAATAATAATAATTGTTGAGATCTGCAATTCCAAGGCACTGAAATGCATGTGCTACAAACATTTTACATGATGGACATCAGTAGCAGTAATAATAATAAGAGCAATAATGAGCAGCACGCTTTGCTGGCCATTTCAATAGGAGAGGATCGAACATGGCACTTAATGGTCAGGATTGTGATCCTAAATAAAAACAACTTAAAAATAAGAAGCATGGGTGAATGAACACATGAGTATATAGCATTCTCTCTCATTGAAGATAAGCCTCTGGAATTAGTGGGCAAAACCTAGGAAGTTCTCCTGTGACTCCACAGTTCCCCACCTTTTTAGGAGGTATCATTCCCCAAGGTCTGGTGTAGCTGGCTTTTGATGTGGTGTTAAGTTGTGATGAAGCTGGGATTTCAACAATGGACATAATCCAAGTTTAAAGTCCTACTGTGCCACTTCAACAATTCAATGAGGTGCCTTCAACAATTCAATGAGGCCTCCTCAGGAGAACATCCCAGGGAGATGGCACCCTTTTCAGTTTGAGAAATTTCAGTTTGATTCACTAGTGAATTACATAGCAATGATCTGACTAAGATTACGTTCTTTCAATGGGAAATATGCAGATATATGTTTCATTTTCCCTTCGGAATTAACGAGATGTAAAAGGTCCTCACTCTGTTCGACTCATGCCCAATATCTGTTAGACTCCTACCCCAAAAAGCCCCAAACAACTCCCAAATCTTAAAAGAAAGAAGAAAAATGGGATGTTGGCTACTGAGCTAAGTCCCAGCGTGTCCAACCGGGTCTTATGGGTTCCCGCATTTACTTAAACATAATCTTAGTTGTATAAATATGAATGCTTTTGGGGGTTTTTTTAGTCCCAGAGGAAGTTTTATGTACTGCTAGTGGTCTGTTCAACAGACTGGATAAGAATATGAGAGTCACGGACAGACCTTTCATACCCTAATGTCATGCTGTCCTTCCAAGTCTTGTGGTTGAGGGGTTGGAGAGAGGAAATAACTTTATTGAGCACTAGTGTCATTCA
Organism: Zootoca vivipara; assembly: GCF_965207765.1. Lineage (NCBI taxonomy): Eukaryota > Metazoa > Chordata > Lepidosauria > Squamata > Lacertidae > Zootoca > Zootoca vivipara. The sequence goes on along the minus strand of NC_142591.1, from coordinate 8,791,240 downwards.
GCCCGTTAAGTAACTGGGCGCTAGCCAGGCGGGAATGGAGGGGAAGCCCTGGGACATGAAGATCGGCGGCCGCTGCTTGCCGGGGCTTGTCAACCCCGGCAAACAGTGCCCGCCGATCTTCAGCTCTGTCCCCCGATGTGCTAGGGCTTGGGGAAGCAGGCAGGCTTCCCAGGCTGTTGCCGTCTCCCTGCCTGCTTCCCCAAGCCAAAGCGCGCGGGGGAAAGAACCGAATTGCGGTGCGGGCTTTTCACCGTTTTATGGCGAAAAGCCCCCACCACGCCACAATTTGGCTCGGGGACTGGCTTGGCGGCGGCGGAAAGAAGGGGAGGAATTCCTTCCCGCTGCCGCCAAGCAAGTCCCCGAGCCAAAGTGCGGCGTGGTTAGTGCTTTTCGCCGTTTGCCTCCCCCTTGGCTCCAGGGGGAGCAGCCGGGAGCGGTGGATGGCGGCCGCAGGTAAACGATGGGGGGGGAAGAGAGTGTGCATGCGTGCAGTCTCTGCGTCCAATCCCTGTGTCCGTTGGGCACATGCACAGTAGCACAGACACAGGGACACAGGGACTGGACACAGAGACACAGGGACTTTATTATATAGGATTATGGGGACCTCTCCACATTCAGATATTGTGGTCTTATGCTGGAAAGAATCGCACTCACTGCTGCTGTTATTCACCCACTAGATCACCAAATGCAATCAAACTTACATTAAAAGAGCCAGTCCTTTAAAGGATAGTCACACCAGCCGTGCAAGGCCAAAAGTACCAGCTTCTTATAATTCACAGATTGCAAGCATTGCTTCCAGTTTTGAGCTCTCTATGAACATATGCTTCCCTTTCCTCTGATCTCTAGAAAGCACTAAAGAAGGGAGGCAGGAGAAGACGCATGTCTTTGCCAACATGTCCCTGAGCGGGTGCCTTAAATTCATGGATGATTTGCCCTGCAGTCTGAGCTGTTCAATCTGTTTCCAACCACCCTATTACAGTGGAAAGTCAACAAAAGTTTCCGTGCCATTTCTGGTTTTTCCCTAGTGTCCTGAAACCACTTAAATGATTCCCACTGAAGCTGATAATGAGGAACTTGGATTTTCTTTTGTGAATTTACATGCAGATTGCTTGCGATGCCAGGAATTTGATTGCTACTATGCATAGAAACAGCCTGGAAAAAAACAACCCCTTTGTTTGCCTTAGTGCTAACTCAGACATCGATACAATCCTGACAGCTTAGCTACAGGTTGTAGCTAAGTAACAGTGCAAAAGCTTACAAATGAATGTCATTTAAGTTCAATATCAGCTTTGGGAAATATTTGCCAAACAAGCACTCTTGCCCATGTTTGTAAGTAGTGAATACATATATAGCTGTTCCTGAAGAATATGTGGGGTCAGGGTGAAAGGTTTTCAGTTTAATTTCTTCCAGGAATGATCACATTAGAGAAGTTATTCTCAGCTAGTAGTGAGTTGAGTATGTCATCGGATCTTAACAGTGCTTAGTTTGTTTTTAAAGTTGCTATTTTGTTAATATTACTTTAGTGATTACAGTATAAATGTTGTATTAATTTGTTAACCATGCAATGTAACATTTGATGTATTTCTCAGTTGCTGCTTTTTAAATAGGGTTTTATAGATTGTAATTCTTTTATTTATGCGTTGTTAATAATTTTATATGATTTGTACTGTAATAATAATAATAATAATAATAATAATTTATCAATATGCCACCCATCTGACTGGGTTACCCCAGGCACTCTCTACTTGTGATGTTCTACGATGTTGTGCTATTGTTATTTGTTGTTTGGCATAGAAATATGATTGATTGATCAATCAATCAATCAGAATCCAAGAGGTCAGTTTCCAGTGCTGAATTATACTAAAGGTACATTTAGCCCAGCTTTTGCATTCAGCAGTGGTCATTCACAAACCTCTGGCAACTCACAAAGAGGCCCTGGAGTTTGATGTCTAGCCCAGTAGTTTTTTTTATCCCTGGTATCCAGTACATACTTAGAAGTATACAACTTCTGGATGTTTAACTTCTGTTTCATGGTTGACGATAGATGAGCGAGAGGCAGTGTGGTGCAATGCTTAGAATGTTCAACCAGGGCTCAGAAAACCTGGGTTCAATTCCTAACTGCCATGAAGCTCACTGGGCAGCGCTTGGCTCATAAACTCTTTCTCTCTCGGCCTCACTTACCTCACAGGGGTGTTGGGAAAATAAAAGGACAGGGAATATCCATTTATGTTGCCTTATTTTCCATAGCAGTTACACGTAAACAACTTTGAAAGCAAAATAATAAAATTCCTTCAGTAGCACCTTAAACACCTTTTTTTTTTGCTTCGACTCAGACCAACACAGCTACCTACCTGTAACTAGAACTTTGAAAGCAGTTTGCTAGAGGTGAGCTGAAGCCATCGCTTTTATTTTGGTTTCACTTTCATTATTCCATATATCCTTAATCAGCACTTCTATAACACACCCAAACAAAAGGCAGGGAGTTTCAGAGTACTGTACTATTTTATCCTAGCCTGTTATTTCTGAGTTGAATATTAATCGTTGCATTACTTTCTTAGTCTATCCTAAGTGGCCATATCTGTTTGCCTTTGCAAGAATTATTTCCCTTTAGTTAAGCTACTTTGCTAAATTGGGATGTGAATATTGTTCCCCCCCCCATTAAGAACCCAAACTGGGTTCTATTCATGTGCCAAAACAATTTAAAATCTTCTAGAATGTATGAGTTTTGAGCAGTTCTCATTTTGATGGGCCTGGCACTGGATAATTCCCCAGATGATTGTGCCCTGAAATATCATGGCTCTTATTATTCTTCCTCATAAAAACAACAACATGGGAACTGGACCCTTATGGGATGCAGTCTCAACTTAATCTGGAGCGCCAATGTAAATAAGAGGTTATATGCATGGTGGAGGCGAGGAACATGCATTAATCCTCCATCATACAAATTGAGTTAGAACTCTGCGGAGTGTATGAACTTGGACATACAAGTGTAGCAAAAAACAAACAAAACTAATATAACTAATATAATATAAACAAAACACCTTCCCCCCCGCCTCCATAGCACTTCCAGCAACCCTCTTTCACTTACAGAACACTTGAACTGAAAGGCAATTGTCCACATTTCTTGATACACCATTTCAATATAACAACACTTCCCAAAATTCCCTGAATGACTGCACGTAGAATGGTTATAATGATGGATTTTAACTTAAAAGGCCAATGTTTCCTGAATGAGCAGCCTGGGATTTAAATAGAAAGGGGGGGGGGAACCTGGTGCAACTTGGAGATACAAATTGTGAGGTTGGTGTTTATGACTCTTGCTAGGGAAGATAGACATAGAGTTCACTCTATGCCATTCTAGCCCTGCCGCCCAACACATCAACATTGGGGGCAGGTGGTGGGGAGGATTACAACCTAAATCACATGATTGATACCACCCAATCAGGGTTCTCATAGTGAACAGCAGAGTTTTACTAGTGCTGAAGGCAAATGTAGTGTTCAGTGGTACCTCGGTTTACAAACACAATTGGTTCCGGAAGTCTGTACTTAACCTGAAGCGAACTTTCCAATTGAAAGTAATGGAAAGTGGATTAATCTGTTCCAGCTTCCCAGAAGGTATAACCCAAACAATCATTAACCCTTTTGTCGGCTGCTCTCGCACAGGGAAGCTTCCAGAAGCTTCCAGAACCCTCTTGAATGAATTGGAATAGGAAATATATCTACACATTAGATCCATAATTTCTGCACTAAGAAATGCAAACTGACAGCCCCTACCTCTCTACACATGGGAGTTTAACTCTCCCATGTTCAGGCCTGAAGACGGCATTCATTAAATACATACACACACATTGGGGGCTGTGCTTTAACAGGCTCCTCAGACCAGCATAAACGTATATGTGTCCATGAGTTTACTTGCCACGTGTGCTGCACACTAATAATAATAATAATAATAATAATAATAATAATAATAATAATATATTATTTATACCCCGCCCATCTGGCCGGGTTCCCCGAGCCACTCTGGGCGGCTTCCGACAAAATATTAAAATACAGAAATTGATCAAACATTAAAAGCTTCCCTAAACAGATTCCCTTGAGATGCCTTCTAAAGGTCTGGTAATTGTTGTTCTCTTTGATCTCTGGTGGGAGGGCATTCCACAGGGTGGGTGCCACCACCGAGAAGGCCCTCTGCCTGGTTCCCTGAAACTTGGCTTCTCGCAATGAGGGAACCGCCAGAAGGCCCTCGGTGCTGGACCTCAGTGTCCGGGCAGAACGATGGGGGTGGAGACGCTCCTTCAGGTATACTGGACCAAGGCCGTTTAGGGCTTTAAAGGTCAGCACCAACACTTTGAATTGTGCTCGGAAACATACTGGGAGCCAATGTAGCTTTTTCAGGACCGGTGTTATGTGGTCTCGGCGGCCGCTCGCAGTCACCAGTCTAGCTGCCGCATTCTGGATTAGTTGTAGTTTCTGGGTCACCTTCAAAGGTAGCCCCACGTAGAGCGCATTGCAGTAGTCCAAGTGGGAGATAACTAGAGCATGCACCACTCTGGCGAGACAGTCTGCAGTCAGGTAGGGTCTCAGCCTGCGTACCAGATGGAGCTGATAAACAGCTGCCCTGGATACAGAATTGACCTGTGCCTCCATGGACAGCTGCGAGTCTTTGGACTCCCAGGCTGCGCACCTGGTCATTCAGGGGCACAGTTACCCCATTCAGGACCAGGGAGTCGCCCACACCTGCCCGCCTCCTGCCCCCCACAAACAGTACTTGCATCATGTACATGCAGCAACCACACCTTCTCTAGTAAAAAGGTGCAAGCAAGGCCATGTAGGACCAGGGCTTTAGAGCTCATTCTGAAGGCAGTGAATCAAGTGAGCATCTTCAGCAAAGGCTGCAGCGCAGCACAACCTGATTATTCTTGTTAAAATGACTTATGATGCTAAAAGGGAGATATTACCCAAAGGAAAATGAGAAAGATCAGCTGGATCCCCTGCTCCTAATGTGCAATATTTTCTTCATTACGCTGGAACCCATTTAACAGCAGAGCAGTGAATCAGTTTGTTGAGCAAAGCTATTCAGTGGTCAAATGTACATTGTCAGAGAGTTCATGAAAAAGTCATTAGCTTGCCTCCCCTCCTCTTTCACTGTCAGGCAGAATCATGTCATAAATATAGTGACTTGTCGAGCAAGATATCAATCTATCTAGGTATCACCCACTTCCTGTCTCAGGCCATATGTTTCTGTTATTTATGTCAAGAAAATAGCATTTACACAACCGCTGCTAGTTGTTTACAGAAGTTTAACTCCTGTGATATAGTCCCGCTTGTGTTGCATGCTTTTAACCCATAGATAATACATGAGCTTGTACATTTTAAAATATGCTACCGCATGCACAATAGAATAAACACAGAACAGAACTGACAGCACCATCTGCCAAACACGGTGGATGTCAAGGGACTGGTCTCTGCACAGTATTCTGCTTCTTTGCCCTTTGAGATTATGATGTTTGAAAGGCATAAATAACCTATTTTTTTCCACTTTTATTGATTATTCAAATCCTTAAAAAATAGTCTCACAAAGAAACGGAAGCATGTTTTTGGCTTTCTTTTATCAAAGCGGGTGAAGTCTTGCTGTGAAGGAGCATGTGTTAAAATCTGCCGAATTACTCCTTGATTTCATAACTATGAAGAACTCTATCTCCATAGACAGCTGTTAAGGAATGGGTGGAGAGATGCATGAGCATATGCCATGCTCTAAACTTTGGGATAACTATTCTTTTTCTTTTCTTTTACTAAGGCTGTGACAAATGCGTGCAAATAAACATTTTATTATTCTTCTTATCGGTGTGAAGATTGCGCTGCTTCCCTTCCACTCACATTTTGAAGGCCGTTTGAGACTGTTGATCAGTTAGATTAGAAGCTCTTTTCGTGCCTTTGCTGTTGTTGTTTTTGTAATGGCCTTCACTATGTGATTCCAGCTAACAAGAGTGGCATAGGGACAATGTCACCGAGCCAATTCAGGGTGAGGTGGACTGTACAGTTCACAACCTTAATTGACTTCACCATTAAAGTATATTACCGCTCAGATATGGCGATTTGACAATGGCAAAGTATCAATTCAGAGTAAGGGCAGAGCACCGCCTTTACTCTGAATGAGTAAGGGTGGACATAGCAAATAGTCATTCATCACAACTACAGAATTGATGAAAGATACAGACATACACAACTGGCATCAGAGAATAGGTCAACCACATCAGGTAGATCTGGCGACCAAGCAATGATGAGGCCTGGTAGGTCTACACCTCTGTTGTCTGTCTGTTGGTAGTTCCTTCCACTCACTACTGAAGCATTCAATTATTTCCCTAGCTCCCTTTATCCTCTCCATGTGGGAATGTTCAGGGATACAGGAGAGGATATATTGTTTGATTATATCCTTTCCAACTTGTGTTAACAAGTTCTACGATTTGGCAGAGTAACACCCCCCTTTTTAAACTTGCACAGTGGATGTGTTTGCGCAGGCTTGCTAAAGCCTCTAAAATAAGTTCCCTTCGTAATTTCCCCTTTAGTCCCTCATCAAAAGATAGACACAACACAGTCTTCTATAAAAGCATAAAAAGAGTTTACTCACTCACATTCTGTTCACAAATGGATCCCAGAAGGCAGGCTTAAGTTAGAAAAGTAATATACTCCTGGAAACTATCCCAAAAGGAGATAGTCCTTTTGTCCTCTCTTGGCTGGAAGCCAAGAAAGCATCTTAGGCTAAGCAGATGTTGCTTCTTTGACGAATGTGGTCAGAAAGAGAAAGATGGCGGACCAGTCCTGCTCTTTTGTTACCTGGGCAGGTGAGGTCACGCCCACCTCTAGTCACATGCATAGCTGCCAAGTCTGGATCGTAAAGATCCGGGATCGGCAGCACGCGCATAACCGGAAGTTGCGTGACGCAACTTCCGGTGGCGCTTCGCCCTTCTATGGGCACCAGAAAATGGCGGCGCCAGCACCGGAAGTCGCTTCCGCGCATGACCGGAAACACGTAAAAGCGACTTCCGACGCCGGCGCCGCCATTTTCTGATGCCCATAGAAGGGCAAACCGCAACCGGAAGTTGCGTCACGCAACTTCCGGTCATGCGCGGAAGCGACTTCCGACGCCGGCGCCGCCATTTTCTGGTGCCCATAGAAGGGCAAAGCGGCACCAGGAAAATGGCCGCCGGGAAGAAGCAAATTAAAGGGACAATGCCGGGATTTTCCGCCAAACGGGAGACCGCCGGGAAACGGTAAGAAAAAAGGGGTTTTCCCGGCGGATACGGGATACTTGGCAGCTATGCACATGCAGAGGAAGTCTGTCCCAGCCTAGGAGAAACAGGATGTTCCGACTGGCTGGTGCAGACGTCCACTCTAGGGATGTTGTACTTGACTGCTCATGTTTCACATCCCACACTAGTGGCACAAAGCAGCTCTTCCTTGACACGTTTGTGCTAGATATACCTTAGCAGCTTGAAATGCAGTGAGGCTGTCCCCCACCCCACCCCCACTCTGTGTTACAAGTTGCTTTCTCAGATTGCTGTATGAACCAGCCACTGGGCCGGGGATGTCTTTGCCCCATGTCCACTACTTTATTTATTCTCCTGCACCAAATTCCAATTCGCTAAAGCCGTTATCTGTGCATGCACTGTCATGCAGTTGTCATTAAAGATAAATATTAAAGCAAACATTTTAAAAGTATTTTTTATTAAAGATTTCTTGATTTACAAAGGTATATGCAGCGCCTCTCTCTCTTATATTATTACATGTATTGTTTTTGTAAATCACTTTCATTAGTTGAGACTTTGGGGTCCTATTTAATCACCTGTCCACAAAATCTAGAGAAATGTGAGGTTTGGCTCTATTTTTTAAAAAAAGAATTTATTTTTGAAAATATTATTAATCCATGGTGGCAGCCCCCCCCCCCAAAAGAATATTTTAAACAAGCTTCCAAAGTTTTTCAAAATTTTGAAATCGAAGCCTTGCAGCGCTTCCTTTGGCAAGACAGTACATGTTAAAAAAAAAAAAGCCAAAAGAGGCTTTCAATACTATGAAGATAACAAATATTAACAATAAATTGCTCCTTATGTCCCAGCACAGTTTTGCACTAGCACTAAATTTAACATTAAACAAGCAAAATGCTCATTACCACATCACTGCAGACTGCAGCATGGCAGAAGAAAGGTGAATTGCTCATTCACAACTCTCTGCATTTCATTTATTCACACACTGCCCAAAACGCCCCTCAGAGTAATTTACAGTAGAATAGGCTAAAATACATACAAATAATAACATGGAGTAAATGGAAGAGCATCAGGCAAAACAAAATTGCAGCATTAAGCACAAAAAAACAGTCATTGCCAATAAAACTATCTGATAATAAAAGTGTCCTAGAAACAAAGGCTTTAGTTTGCTGGCTAAATATAGAAAGGGAAGCAGCTAGTCCTGCTTCTGCTGGAAACATGTTCCAAAGACCGAGTACCACAACTGAAAAGGCCCTCTCTGGATGTTTCCATGACACCTCAAAAAGTTGGGGCGTTGGTTAACAGGCCAACTTCCACACTTCCTCAGACACACAAATGAGTATATGAGAGGAATACAGTCATACATTGGGTTGCGATCGCTGTGCATTGCGCATTTTCGGGTTATGGATGCGCTGAACCCACAAGTACAGGAATGGGTTACTTCCGGGTTTCGGCGCTCGCGCATGCGCAAAAGCACTAAATTGCGCTTTGCGCAAGTGCAGAAGCGCCGAATCGTGTCACGCACGTGTGCAGATGTGGCACTGCGGGTTGCGAATGCAGCGGGTTGCGAATGTGCCTCCCGCACAGATCATGTTCACAACCCGAGGTTCCACTGTACGGGAGTCCATTTCCTAAAGTTACTTCTCCTGATTGAAATATTTCTCATATGCCACCAGCTATCAATCTTCACATTGTTCAGAATGAGATGGTATAAACATGAACTGTATTTATATTTACAAAAAAAGAAAATGCCTACATATTTCCTCTCCAATGTGCGAGTCTACCAAAGGCAGGTAGAGTTCTCAGGTTTTCAGCAATTTTAACTGCAGCTTAAAGCCCAGAACATTCAGATGTGATAATGCTTACTTCTAAACTATGAATGCTTTGCCTGATGATTACCTGCGTATTAATCTACCCATGAAGGAGAAGGAAAAGGCATGGTGCTTTTCTGTTCTGACTTCTGTTCCTCACTGCCAGCCTTGTTTCAGTTCTGCTTAGCCATAAAGAATTATCTTTCACATCTGCAGTAAGTCCAAAGCATGTAGCTCAGCTCTGAAAATAAAAATTACACCTGTATTCCTGCATGCATCCAGCTATGGGACTTGGAGTCATTCTCACAAGTAGCAAAAACCTATTTCTGAACCTATTAGGCTGCAGGACAGGTCTCCCATGGTGCAATGCTCTCCCCCCAAAAAGATTCCTAGGCACAGATAATGGTCATGCTGGAGAGAAAGCTGTAATAAAACCCTTGTCCCTAAATTTTTGGCTGCACAAGTGATGCAGCCATGACCACAATAGTAGATTTAGCATGCATCCAAGACAGATGTTGCCTGAGTTCCTCTCTGCCCCCCTACCATCAAGAGTAAGGGCAATTTAATAAAATATGTGTCCCCTTTACCCTTGAAATAGTTTGATTTCCCCTTTAGTGTCAGTGTAAGGATGCCAAATCTGATTGACACTGCTACATTAATACATACTCTCCAACATTTCTCCAAGGAAAATAGGGGTGCCCTATTAAACCACAGAGTCTAGGGCTTGCTGATCAGAAGATTGGCGGTTCGAATCCCTGCAACGGGGTGAGCTCCCGTTGCTCGGTCCCAGCTCCTGCCCACCTAGCAGTTCAAAAGCACATCAAAGTGCAAGTAGATAAATACCTTCCAGCGGGAAGGTAAACGGCGTTTCCGTGTGCTGCTCTGGTTCGCCAGAAGCAGCTTTGTCATGTTGGCCACATGACCCAGAAGCTGTCTGCGGATAAACGTCGGCTCCTCCGGCCTATAGAGCGAGATGAGCGCCGCAACCTCAGAGTCGGACACGACTGGACCTGATGGTCAGGGGCCCCTTTACCTTTATTCCATAATAGTAGTAATATTTTTATTATTTATACCCCACCCATCTGACTGGGTTGCCCCAGCCACTCTGGGTGGCTTCCAACATATATAAAAACATAATAAAACATTAAACAACAAAATACTTCTCTATACAGGGCTGTCTTCAGATGTCTTCTAAAGGTTGTATCATCTCCTTGGCTTGGGGGTTGCATAACTCCACACCCTCCGATATTTCTCCAAAGAAAATAAGGACATCCTACTATTAGGTCCCTAAGGAAAAGGGAAACATTTAGGGATCAAATCAGGAACAGCTTTTTAAAATCTGGGAATGTCCTTGGAAAATAGAGATACTTGGAGGGTCTGCTATCATGGCCATAGTGTGATTTTGAGGAAGGAGAAACCCTGCTTAATAAAACAAAAAATGGCATCGGAAGAGCTCTTGAGTGAACAGTAAGTCAAGAGCCATGAGCAACTATGCTATGGGGAGTCCTGTGGGGAACATTTCAGGGTCCCTCAAACCCCCGCCCCTTTTATTGGCAAAAATGAATGTTGGAGAATGTTCATGCTACAAAACCAAGTAGATGCTTTTGAAAAGTTCTTGCGGTCGCACCCATTTCTGGTCACCAATTTCCCCATTAAATGCATGCGGTCCAAACTTTGCTTGCTTGCCATATGCCTGGTTGAATAACCAACCTACCACCTGCCACACCAGGTCAATGTTCTCCTTTCGGGATTACTTGACATTTCACTGTTTCCCCCCGTATCCATTTTAAATAAAAGTGAGAAACCGGCAAAGTGTAGCTCTTATGCTGCAGTATTCTGCATAGTGCATAGCATTTGAGTCGAATTGCTGACCTCGGATTATTTGACGCGTTGCTGTTTGCAGTGTAAAGATTTCTTTTCCTTTTTTTAATGGGCATTTTGTATATAGCTTCAAGGTAAAGTTAATATTTTCGTTGTTGTCTTCCTGCATGTTTATTTAACTGCCATGTTGTCATGAAATGAGTTTGTTATTAATGTCGCAATTTCATCAGCAGCCCACATCATCATCTCCTCTTTTGTCAAGGAATAGATCGGAATGATTTTTCATACATTGGTGAACTCGGCTTTGAAGGCTTTAAATACATTTGCTGGCAAGGCACTGTGGTAGATGCATGGGGGACAGGGAGGGGGGGTGTCAGCTTTTAATTGTAACTGTCTTGCAGAATGGTGTTGTTTTAATATCCTGTATAGATTTTTATGTAATACACTTACTTGCAGGCAGCCTGAAGCAAGAATCAATTCTGTGAAGGATTCTTCTTTTGTTAAAAGCCAATCTTGTTTTAATGATGCATGAAGAAATACGTCGGCATTGACATTTTTCTGTCAGGTTTCTTTTGAAAAATCAATTAAGATAATACTGCTTTGACCTAGTTATCTAGTTAATGCTTATTAGGAATGTAATATGATTTACTGTCAGCATAATAATTTTTTTGTATCTTATCCCATTAGCTTGTGCATATTTCAAAGTGTATTACACAATGGTCACTTCTTAAAATGTAATGTAGCAGAATACATTAATTAGATTGACTGAGATCATTAGAAAGACACCATCTCATTGGGTTCGTGTCTCAAATTTGTATATCATCTCTATCAAGGCAATTCTTTCTTTCTTTGATTATTTTTTAGAACTGCTTCATTGACTGATAGGTAAGATTAGTAGATTAAAACCCTTTCCAATAATTAAAAAGTGTTGGTCAGGAAGGGGGAAAAATGTTTTTGGTACCAGAACTTCCAAAAGATGGCAGGTGCCATCGTAGAACAGGCCTCTCGACTTCTTTGCCATGGAACAGAGAATGCCTCTTCTAAGATGGTGCCTTCAGCGGCATGTCTCATATAATCATAAAGCATAATACATGGTTTGCTTCAAAACTTAAGTTTTATTCCTGTGCCACTGTCAAACTATAGAGGCTTTCATATGTTATTATTGAATGTATGGTAGTACAGTAGACCCTAACCCACCCTGGCCAGAAAGATTGTTCCTGCTCAGTTTCTTCACTATCTAATTTTATATGGTATTCCTATTTTTCTGGTATGGTTATATTTTAACGTTTTTATTGTACGCTGCCAAAAGAGCTCCAGTTATTGGGTGGCATATAAATGTCTTGAATGGATGGGTGGATGAACGGATATGCAAATGTATTTATTTTTACATCAATTGATTAATTAAATTATGACTGCTGAAAAGGGCCAGATTTAGGTTTGAGGAGGCCCTAAGCTACTGAAGGTAATGGGGCCCTTTATATGTCTAGCTGTCCTTTGTCAACAACAAATTGTCACTGTTTTTTTGTGTTGGATAGATGCTATACGGTAATTTATGGACCTGGTGGGTATCTAAATCCATTTGCACATAACGAAATATGTATTTTATCAAAGTAATTGTTGAAGTGAAATACAAATAGGAAGAAGTATATTAATATTGAAATACAATTAAGAAGAAGTATATTTTGGGGTCCCCCAAGAGAGTGGGGCCCTAAGCTATAGCTTGTTTAGCTTAAATGTAAATCCGGGCTCTGGCGTGCTCTGGTTCATGGGGTCACGAAGAGTTGGACACGACTAAACGACTAAACAACAACAAATCCGGCACTGCTGTTGAACCTCTTGGTTGGCCTCTGCACAGAGTTCAGTCACGACTTGCAGCTATGGAGGGACATGCTGGTCTTGGACTTCCTCAAGTGGGAATGGACCTCCTGATTATTGAGAGAGACATGGATGACAACAGTGCCTGGACAGGCTACCTGAGTCAGCATCCACCTTATCTCTGGCCCAAGAGCCCCCACATCTCCACCATGGCCCATCACCTGAGGACCCCACCCAGCACAGCTTTGGGCCACACTGCCTTAACAACAGGCATTATGTGTATTTAATGAGCTCAACAGAGTGAAAGATTATGAGGCATGGAGGCGTAAAGCATGTGTCTATGAACTTAACAGTAGTTAGCTTTTTGGGGTGGAGGCTGATACTGTATTTTGTTTTATAGATAATAAATGCTGTATTGATTCATTAATCACATAATATGACTTTTACTGTAATTGTGATGTTTAGCTTACTTTTTAGTTGCTGTTAAAGGTGTTTTTAGTTGTTGTTAAAATGTTTTTTAAAATGATTTGTTAATTATTTTATATGATTTACAGTGGTACCTCTACTTACGAATTTAATGCGTTCCGAACACACATTTGTAAGACGAAAAAAATTGTAAGTCGAATCCCATAGGAATGCATTGGGAGAAAAAATTCGTAAGTCAAAGCAACCCTATCTAACAATTCGTAAGTAGAAAAAATCCTATCTAAACCGCATCCAAAATGGTGGACTGAGCTCCATTTGTAAGTAGAAAAATTCGTAAGTAGAGTTATTTGTAAGTAGAGGTACCACTGTATATGGTATTTATATTTATATTTATATTTATATTTATATTTATATGGTATTTCTTATGTTCTATTATGTTTTATTATGTTATTGTTATTTATTATTTGTAAGCCACTTTGAGATGTGTTTGAATGAAAAGTGGTATACAAATACTATAAAATAAATAAAAAATAAAATCAGTAGAATCCTAGGCATGTTTACTCAGAGGTAAGTCCCATGGAGTTAAATGGAACTCACTCCCAAGGAAGTGTGTACAGTCTAACGCTGCAGGAATTTTTTGTTGGATGGCATCCCTATCTCTTTCTCCCCCACCCCAAAATGTTCCTATTGGTGAGACACTACTTAACAATCTATTCCAGAGGAATTGTGTATTTTTGTTAATAATTTCTTGGTTTTGATATATTAATTAATGGGTGATTGTGAAAGGAAAACAGAGAGAATCCAACTCATATCCCCAAAGAAGTGAAAAATGAGTGCAGAAAAATTCATGAGAGCAAATGAAATAACTCAAAATAGCAAATTATTGATATATGTCCTCTTCTGTGTCTGTGTATTAGTTACACTTAGCAGAAAGTTCAATAATGGAATTTCCTCAATGAATCATTTTTTGTTTTTGTTTTTTACAAACATCCTTCAAATAATGGATTGATTTTCAGACACGGGCAGAGCAATCCTATACTCAGATTATGCCAGGAACTGAGAATTGCTCCCTCTGCACTGGTGCAGCAACTGCCATGCCTAGTGGGTGCTCAGCCTGGAATGGGAGCGAGGAGACACAAAAGCAGCAAATAATAAAAATGTGAAACACAGCCGCAGCATCTCTCCAAGACCTGGAGGATACTCCAAGACCTATTGAGGATTGAGTTAGTGACAGTGGTCATGCATAACACAAGCATGAAGGAAGTCAACATGTACAAGCCAACTTGGAGTATGTTTCCAGTATGTTTTCGAGCACAAAGTGTTGGTGCTGGCCTTTAAAGCCCTAAACAGCCTCAGCCCAGTATACCTGAAGGAGCGTCTCCACCCCCATCGTCCAGCCCGGACACTGAGGTTATCTTCTGGTGGTTTCCTCACTGCGAGAAGTGAGGTTAGAGGGAACCAGGCAGAGGGCCTTCTCTGTAGTGGCGCCCGCCCTGTGGAACGCCCTCCCACCAGATGTCAAGGAAATAAACAACTATCTGACTTTTAGATGACATCTGAAGCAACCCTGTTTGATGTTTTAATATTCTGTTGGGAGCCGCCCAGAGCGGCTAGAGAAACCCAGCCAGATGGGCGGGGTATAAATATCATTATTATTAAATCCAGCAGAACACACCACATGTCCAACATACATAGGAAACTGGGCAGAGCATACTGCCCTGGGTGGAGGTCCAAGCAGGATGTTCGAGAGGGTTGATGTACTCAGTGGCGGAGAGCAGGCGCGCTGCCCCCAGGGACATGGTGCGCGTTCTGGGGGTGGGGTGCACATTTTGGGGGTGGGGCAGGCAGCTGCGATGGCGCCCCTGGGATCGCGCAGCCCGGGGCGCCCCGCTCCCACCGCCCCTATCTTCCTACGCCTCTGGATGTACTATCACACCAGAAGGCCAAGACACCAAGAGAACCATGAGACACTTGTCAGGAGTATGGGCAGGAGTCAGGCTCTGGGGCCTGTAGTGCTTTGCAGGACTGGGGCCTGCCTCAGCTTGTGCTGGAGAAGCAAGGAGTGGCCACTCAGGTGAAGACCTCAGCTTGTGCTGGAGAGGCAAGGAGTGGTCACTCAGGTGAGGTCACTTGATACCTCACTGCACCTGGTGGCAGGAGCTGGGAGGGATAAAAGCTTCAGCTCTTCGCCACAGCAACGTTATCCCTGCCTGGTTGCCTCTGGCCTCTCGCTCCTTGGACCCTTGCCTTGATCCTCGACCGTTGGACTTTTGCCTTGCCAACGTCTTGCTCCTTGACTCCCAGACCTTCACCTCTGCCTTGCTCCTTGACCCTGCGACTGCCTGCTGCTGGACCCTCAGCCCTGCACCTGTTCCTGCTTCTACATCACCATCTTGCCTCTGGTCCTGACGTCCTCAGTCAGGGCTTCAACCGCCCGCCGACCGGACCGTGACAACACTCATCTATGCCCTGCCTGCCTCCCTCCTATGATGCTATGCTCTGGGTAGGAGCGAGGGCAGTGAAGCCTTCTGCCCAGAGACATGTGGCATACAAGTAAGGGTGGGAGGCAGGAAGACATGGCAGGGGTGGGCCCTGCAGCTGTTTGTAATATTGGGAAGCCCAGTCCTCGTGTACGTTCCAGTTCACCTCTTGCACCATGATGTCTTTGGGTGCCCACTCATGACCTCTTTTTCTCCCCATAGCTGCCACAGTGATCAAAGTTGCAGAGCTCCCCACTGCTGTAGCTCGCTAGAGGCCAGCTGTTTTCCCCATCCCATTTTTCAACGGTCTACCTGATGCAGCAAAAAACAGGGATATGTTTTGAAAGGCACAAGGGCTTTCCAGAAGCTAAGGTTGGGAAGAGGATTCACAGATCTAAGAACAGTCAAATAACCATCAATTCATTGGTTATTCAATTAATTAATTACTTGTGAAGGTTTGACACGAAACCCATGGGCTTACCGGTAGGTGTTCACCTCTGCGCATTCAATGTTCAGCACACCTGAACATGCCTTTAGAGAAGTTGGAACTTGAAAGGGGTCACATCCCAGCTTAGAGCATTGCATTTTGTCATCAGTTGTTACCGGATGCATCTGTTGGCAAGTTAGATAAGATGGCACAGAAAATGATGAAACTTTGGGTGTATACGGCACAGTACTTTCTTGAGCGGACTGGGCTTGGAAAGTTCAGTGCGGCCTGCACATGGTGTGTTGCCCACTGCATTCTGGTTTGGTAGTGGCCCAGAGGTTCTCTTCAGTTTCACAGTCAGTACCTAGGTCCGTTGAGGGTGGAGTTGCAAGACCATAGGGCACCCAATAGCTCTTGGCCCTGCATGAAAAAAATGGCAC
This sequence comes from Zootoca vivipara, assembly GCF_965207765.1. Taxonomy (NCBI): domain Eukaryota; kingdom Metazoa; phylum Chordata; class Lepidosauria; order Squamata; family Lacertidae; genus Zootoca; species Zootoca vivipara. The sequence goes on along the minus strand of NC_142591.1, from coordinate 8,774,758 downwards.
TGTGGGCCAAGGTTACTGAACTAGAAAACACACAATGTTTTGTACTCAAACAGAAGCTGGCTTCTGAGTAAGCATGTTTCAAATCAACTCAGTTTAAACTGAAGCGCTTCATTTTAACTAGTCTGTGGATTAGGCTCTGAAAGTCATTTTAACCCTAAAACAAAAGCTAAACTCAATGGTATTTGGCGGGGGGTATTTCTGTGAACAGAGAACACAAAGCAGATGCAACACCATATATTATGCAAATCAAGAGGAAAACCATCTCCATCACCACCAAGAAACATCTCACAGCTCTTGATGAGTTCATTTTTAATGAGCATTTTAATTTCACATCATTCGTTTCTTCTCTGATGCACTCAAATTGCCCATTCAAATGCTTTCCAGCAGGTATATATCTCCAGAAATTCGCCACATGTGCATTTGTACTTAACAAAAGTGGCCATGTTATACAGCTCAAGATGATGAATTTAGGCTGGTATCTTCCAAAAACAGTTAATCTCCTGGCTGGAACCAATTAATCAAAACAGGAAATCAATGCAGACATGTGCATTTACATACTGATATCCCAGGATCATTCCTCCCTTTCACAAATTGTTTTGTCAGCCAAGGCCCCAATCCAGCTAAAGTTAGTTGTAACTAATAAGTTGCATTGAAACCAATGGGACAAATTAATCAGGACTGACTTAAATTCCATTGCTTTCAATGGAATACAGCAGTGACTTATTTTAGCTGGATTGTGGTGTAAAGGTCTAAAACTTTATCTTCAGAACATTACCAAGCTTTTCCTTTTAGGGGCAAACTTAGAGGCATGCAACCCCAACTCCCAATTTTTATTGAAACGTTTATTTTAGAATTTGCTGTTTAATAGATATTTGTAATGACGGTTGGATACAAATAAAAATGATAGACTAAAATTGTTTTTGATACTCTCGGGTATCTCAGATATCCAAAATCTGCCGGAAAAAATGCTTTTAGTAAAAAGATTAATCCAAGGTATAAAAACAGTACACGTAACATTGCATTTTATGTTGTTGTTTTTTAATCAGTTGCAGATTCCTCACGTAATATCCAGTGGTGGTAAATCATACAGAACAGATTGACTAATCATTCCACACGAATTTCTAAGATATATATGGAATAATAATAATAATTTTTCTGAATTCAAAATCCCTCAAGTTTGTGGTTTTTGTCCGAGGAGGAAATTTGCCTAACATAATATTTGGCGGCTCTGCTATCTATATTGTTCTTAATTCTGGGTCCTAAAAACATCAGCGATGAGAACCCTGAAACAATTCCCTGTAACAAAGGCCTAGATTTCAATAAGCCTGTCTCTCTGGCTGTTCCACTTTCAACTGCAGGTGAAGATTTACAGGACTGATGCAAAGGCAATTCCTTCCACGCAGAAAACTAAATGGCAGGGAGAAAGCTTCTCCTCAGCTTTGCACAGAGTTTTCTACATGGAGAGAATCTGTTGCATGGAGGAGAATTTGAGTATGTCACCGGCATCCGATACTGGCATAGCTTACATAAAGGTTTACCACCTCCGTGAGACCTTGGCCTAAAGGATGGCTTCAGAGATATATGTTTCCAGTTATTTCTAATAATGTGTACACTTAATTGCACCCTTGAGAAGGAGCCAGATAGGAATCAAATAGGATGACACAAACCCATACCCTAAATTTGCTGTTATGCCTAGTGAGTTCCGTTGATTTCAGTGGAACAGACTTCCCAGTTCACGCAAGCAGGAAAAGACACCTTGAACCTCCAAGAAACTTCCCCATTTCCCCAGAATAAAGATCTCAGATTTCTAAGTCAATTAATCAATTTATTTGATTAATCACCTGGTGGTTAGAGATAAAGAATTAGGAATACTCCCAAATCTTCAGTATAGATGCCTCAGGGATCTCGAAGAAAATATAGTTGAACATGCCATTTAATAAACACACATAGAAATCATTGCTGAAGCCTTGAAGTCATAGCTGGAGTGAGAGGTCAAAGGTCATCTTTCATATTTTCTTCTCCATTCCCTATTAAAGTATGGCCCCAGAAGCAAAATAACCTTACACACACACACACACACACACACACACACACACACACACACACACACACACCGGAACCTGCATTTCCACCAATTAAAATCTGCTGCCACATTAAATGGAACCCCATGAATAGTCACAGACCCACCGATTAAAAATGGTCTTTGGTTGATTAATATACCGATTAAACCACTTAATGGTTCTGGCCCTATTGATCTCCTGGCATGCCTGGGGCTCATGCATCTCTTCAAAGGGATGTTGTGTTAGGTTCCCCCCTTCTGATGTTTCACAGGACGTACAAGAAGAATGTGGATGCAATCTTATGCCCACTTACCTCAGAGTAATGAGCACTGGACTCAGTGGGACTTACCTCTGAAGCAGGCTTGCGTAGGATCGCACTGTTAAATCTGGATTAATGCTTCGTGCCTTGCTTTTTATGCTACCTGAAACTGCCCTTCCAAGAGAAGATGTTCAGGCCCGAGGTCCAAATGGTGGCATATTGAAATACTAAGAAATAGTTAATATGATGAGCAAGATCTCAAATTCTTTAGGATAAATGGACCTTGCACAGAGTACCATAATAAAAAAGAGAGAGGTTGCAGCAGGAGTGTGTGTATGTGAGAAAGAGAAAGAGAGAGAAAGAAAGAAAGAGAGGATGTCAGGATATCGAATTTGCAGATTACCGTTGTTTATAAGCTACAAAGGAGGCAGAGAGAAAAAGAACAGCCCGATGCTATCAGTTATTCATATTTGCATATAAACTCTGGTATTAGGATTCATTTTTTTAAAAAGCATGTCATTTTTTTTAGCTCCTAATTAATTGCATTGACAGCGTTCTGTGCAGAGTTTGGTTCTTTTTCTTCTGTCTCTCTCTCCCCCCCCCCCCACTTCGCCCCCTGTTTAAAAAAAAAAGAGAGATGCTGTTGTGGGCTGAGGTTTTTAATTATATGAAATATGAATCACGGGATTGAAATTGGAAATTTTAAATTATTGTTTAATGATCACTGATCAAATGCGTAATCGAGATAAAGAAAATTAGGATGGCAGACAGCGACATCCCCATTTGAATTTTACATTATTAGTCTTCTACCTAACTAGGCACTTTTCCTGAATCTCTGAAATGTATCCCCCCTCCTTCTTCTTCTTTTTTTTTTTTTGCCTTTTAACTATACTTGCAGTTGCTATAGTGATGGTATAATTTCGTAATGGTCTGAAAATGACACTGGGATAGATACTGACAGATAGGAATTAATTCGCTAACAAGTAATTATGTCGCGAAATGTTGACTGCCACGCAGAAGGTGCACTGTGACACATTTACTGTTTTCCAGCGATGGCAGCAACATTAGCGTTGGTCATTAGTGGTAGACATCTCGGCACAGTGTTGCATACAGGCTTATATGCAGACCTATTTAGTTACCTGTGTGACAGCCTTGTTCAGGACACCAGAAACAGCTGTCCTAGCCTGTATGAGCCAAAATAATTAGGCCTGTCATCTTCCCGCTCTGATTTTCCCTTCAACCTGTTCCACAAAATGCAAATATTTTGCTTTCATTGTCACATTCACCTTGACATGGATATTGCTTTGGCGCATAACTGGATGAGATGACTCGGAATTTGCATTGTTCATTCTAATAAATTTGCTTCCCACCCACCCCCCCTCCACCGCATGGCAGGGCCCATCAGATAAAGTCTCCCAGAGTGTCATCAATCACCATCGCTGACAGACGGCTTTTGCCTTCATTTGTTACATACGAGAACATGCTTAATTATTTGTCCTGTAATTAGTTGAGAAAATGTCAGGAAATGTCAACTCTCTGTTCACTCTGGAAGGCCTCCGCTTGAAAGCCGCAATGACTGAAGTGTCATTAAGGCTGCCTAACAAGACGAGGATCAGCTGGGGAAAAGTGAAAAGCTTCTAAAAAAAGTAATCATGGCGAGTTAAGGAAAACCGCATATCGGCACCAATAATAAGATGTGAATCCTATTAGGAAACAGTTCTATTTTTTTCAAGTATTTTCCCTCTCTCCGTCCCGTTCTCTCCCCCCCCCCCCAATAAATATAGGGACAAAAGAACAAACTCAACAACGAACAGGCGTAGTGAGTTAGTATAATTTCCATCTCGTATTCATTGACATTCCCTAAGCCAATCATACTTACTTTATTATTTCAGGTCGTATCTAATATTTAGTCTTCAGATTTGAGGCACATTCTTTTTTACATCCACCCAGCAGTGTAATATGCAATGGATATGCAGAAGGTAAATATTATTTTTACATTCATTGAGCAGAAGGGAAAAGATTAACTGGATGTGAAATTTTGGTTTCGGAACTTAGAGCTGGCAAGAACAATGGGCTTTGCTTCTTAATCATTTTTTTTAAAAAAAAGACCCACAAACCATGTTGAGCAGAATTTATACTGACTAGAATGATAACGCTGTATAGATTTTTGGTATTTATGTTGACTAAGACAGAGATGTTTGACTTTGGGTGGTGAAATTTCAAGAGGCCACTTGCAAGTTCGTACCGAACCAAGGAAAAAAATGTATCAAGAAGAATCAACTACATAGTTGCTCGTCTTTCTGCATACTGCTGCAGACAATGATTTTTGTAGGTACCTAAGATTTAGAAACAGATCTTAGTCTTCAAGGGATCTCACTGATAGTAATTCTAAAAACAAAGCAGCCCTTGTCTGTTGTGGACATGTATTGTGTGTTGGGGGTTTCTTTGTGTACATTTTTTTTGTCTATAATAATGTTATTAACATTAGGAACAGTTAATCTTTAAAACACATTTTGTCTTTAATTCCTGCCCAATATTACTGAATGAGTCACCACCCATCGTTTACGTCGCCGTCCAAAGGACTATTCATGAAGGAATCCTTTTCTAACTTAATTACCTCCATTATTTCATCTTTCATTGCCAATAAGCACATTATTGCTCTGTCTCTTTAGTAAGGATAATTAAGATAGTGTTCTGGCCTTTTACAATTTACTAGTTGTCACAGGTATGGCTAAGCTAATTATCAAATGGTTAAAAATTTATTCTGGATTGAGTATTACAAGTGTATCGCATGGGCAGATTGCTTGCTAGGCTAATTCAATTAAAGATACGCAGCACCCAGACTATGGGCATCGAGCATCATTTGGGAAGTGCGGTATATTACGGAAATGTAAAACCAAGCTGATCATTAAAATGCCTTTCTGTGCATATCAGATGTTTAACAGACATATTCAATTCTAAATTATGAATTTAAGATGGGGAGGGAGAAAATTATTGAACAGACTCCCATTCCTTTACCCTTTTTCGATATCAGAACAGATGTACACAAGGAAAGCAAACAGGCTGTGCTTAATGATGTGTTAGATTCCCTTCATTCTTCGTATTTTTATTATTATTATTATTATTCAAGATGATAAAAATTACTCCACCAAGCTGCTCTTTAAACCTTTCCATACTGGACTTCAGTCTTCAGCCCGCTCCCCCCAAATTATTTTGTATCACAATTCAAAATAATGAGGCATTATTTCCTGGAAGGGGGGGAATAGTCCCTCAGGATTGACAGCTTATGAAGATTTAGTAACCCTTTTATCCTCTAAGAAAGATAGTCTCTTCAAAGTGCAGGAGGTGGTTCTTATGGGAAACATTTCGATAATGCGCCACAATCAATTGAGTACAATAAAAATGTTTATTCCTATAACATAACATTGCACTGCATTAGTCCACAGCCTACTAGATAAGTACCATATCTTAAGTGTTTGAAAATATGATGAGAATTACCCTTTTCATTCAGACATTGGGTGTTATCAATGCAGGAATATATTTAGAGGCTGATAGAAACAGATTCTCCCTCTGTTTAGGCCTCTGTTGCCACTTTTTGCTCTAAAACTAGAAAAGAGAAATATTTCACTGCCACAATGCTTTAAAAAGAAATGCAGCCCTTTTGGCGTACGCTATGCAAAACTGGCCTTTAATTTGAGAAGATGGCCACAACTGCAGCCTAAGGGTACAGAGCCCTGGGAACATCTCTTGCATGCGCCCCATTGATGGGAAGGTGAGATGTGCAAGAACACTCACATAGTTTTGAGCAGCCCCCTTTCGTTTCAGCGGGGCAGGCATAGAGACCTGCTTTGTGGCTTGTGCCCTAAATGTCTGTGATATGATGCCTTACTGCAGTAAGGAGAATCTGTCCCTTGATAGTTGGCATTCCTGTGAATCAATTCCGAATTAGCTTGCAGTAATAAACCTTCTGTAGGCATGCATTCGTGGCCTAGTTGTGCTTATATATACATGAAAAGCTTTCTCCTATAACCTTGATAATTGCTACAATTATTCACCCTCCGCCCTTAAAAAAAGCGGGGGGAAGACGCTTGGATTTATTTACAGAAAGCCACAAGGAGATTGTATCCCAAGACTCCAAGCAATTCACACTCCTTCAGTATGGTGAAGAACCCAGAACTAAGGCAAGGCATTCACAAGCATGGAACCACCCTCCCATGATGAATCCAGGCCCAGCATCAGGTTTAGGAACAATGGAGCTTAGTGCTAGGTTATAGGTTATCCACTCAAGGTGAACCAGTGTAAATACGCAGGAATAACTTCACGTATTCTCTCCTAGGTGCTGCGTGACACCACAGAAAACACAGCTGCTCTCTGGCAATTACAAGCTGTCTTCATTTAGCAAGTGAATGGAAATGGCTCACCCCCAACAGTCCTACATGTAACAGAGAAGACCAACTCCGAAATGCCGCTTCCAGGATGAAAGGTGAAACCTGACCCTGCGGAAGTGTGCCACAGACTTTCATGAGCTAGAAATTCACCCTGTGCCCCTATCCATAATCTTTTAAACAGAAATCACTTATACCCAGTGCTCAGAAGCGACTTGTGATTTACTACAAGCAACACTAGCTGAAATGAATATTCAGGAATGTTCAACGAAAATTTGCCCAGACTTCCCAGGATCAACAGTTAGATTTTGATTATGGAATTTCAGAGTCAAAATTAGAGATGTGACGCTTTGTGTTTGTTAGCGTCTACCCCTTGATTGTTTTGGCAGGGCATCACAAATGTGGGTACCTCTTAAGCTGTCAGATATCAATTACTGTCAAATGCTAAATCCTATTATGTGTCCAATATCAAATAAGTCTAATTCTTAAGCACAAATGCTGTCAAACATCAAAGACTGAAGTCAAATATAATAGGATGCTGAGCATAGGTATCAAATATGGGCAGAATAGTCAGCAGTTCAAGGAATATCTAAAGCATATTCAACATCAAAATTCTTAAGAAGAGAGTTCTGATAAGATTGGGTGTGGGGTTCATTTGAGCTCTTTATTTGGCCGGATTTTTTTTTTTAGCTTTCCCCAAGTATCTGTATGAAACAGGGCATGGTTTCAACAATAGTTACTTATGAATACCTCTCATAGTGTCAACTCCCTTCTGTAAAAGCAAGGCACAATTTTGAATGCAGAGCAAGATTCATTTGAAATAACAAGCATGGTTTCTGTCTAGATAGGGTGGCATTTAAAAGAGGGCAGCCTGCATCTACCTAAGAATTCTGTCTTTCTTATTTATTTATTTACAGTGCACTTATTTTAGAAACCGGCTGATGCGCTGGAAGGCGCTCGCGTGCACTCTCTTCGGAATTAGCATATTTAAGCACCCATAATAAATTGGGAATTCTCACAGGTTGATAAGATGGTTTTTAAACTCCATTATGGGCAAATAACAATGGAATAAGCTTGAAACAATATATTTAAGACGAAGAGAAGGGGGGGGGACAAAGATGTTAGGTCAGACAATATCTCAAATAACATTTGGAAAAGACTGCCAATTGTTTGGGTAACTGTACAATGCCAAAGCCTCTTATAACATTGTTAAGTCTTTATTCAGAAATACATTATCATGCATATTTCATAGCAGGGATTACTAAGACAGAATTGTGTGTCATTTTTGTTGTATGTCTTTATAATTACACCTTGAAGCCACAACTAGATTTTTTTTCTCTTTACTACATATTCATGAAAAGCGGACTTGTAATTTGATAAAGGGTAGCTTGTGTTCTCGACTCCATTCAAACAGCATCATGAAGCAGAATTAAAGCAGGCATCTGTGTTCTCCCGGCATTAATCTCTTCAAGCACATTCCAGCTGCTATGATGTGCAGGGAGGAGATAAGTCCTAAACGGACTAAAGCTAAGCAAGCCAGACAACTCTATTATTGGCTTCATAATTGCTTAATTAAACTTTTGTCACTAATCATTATGAGGGCAATAGAGCTGTTATACTGGCTTCTGTTAAGCAAAAATCAATAAACTGTTGGAGTTAATTTCGCCGTATTTTTTGTCCTGCAAATGGAATTCATTGCTGCCGGTTAGTGATCTGTGGTTCTGGCGCTCGACTGATATGAGCAGCCATCACCATCTGAATTGAGGGTATTCAGTAGCACATGAATATGAACAAATGGCAAGCATAAATCTTTTGCATGAAGTACACCTTCTATCCCTTTATTATGGAACAATTGACCCATCTAAAATGAATTCTAATGCCAGGAAAGCGTTTAGATTTAAATTACACCATGGTCTTCTGGACCTGAAAGATGACGGCATAAAAAAGATTAATATGCTAATTATTTTTCTCCTTATTTTTCCCCCCTTCGACATCTATGGTGGGGTATTGTGAAGCGTGTAAATAAGATGACTGTTTTGTCAAGAAATGGCTCTGAGGCATACTATATTCCATTGCAATTTAATTTGTTTATTCAAACCTTCACTCCGGATTTTAACTGGTTTTGCAATAACACTTTATTTTTTCACATAATGTTTTTTCCCCCTTCACAGAGAATACCTTGAATAAGAAAGGCATGTTTTGTGCAGCAAAATAGATTTAATGATATTATGAATGATGGTACTCTTAACTAAGGCATGCATTTATAAATTCCTGTCAAACTTTTTTCTCCCTTCAAGGTTTTTGCTCAGCCTGGCCTAGGTTGCAACAGAGCTTGCCCCCTCCACCCCACCACAAAATGATACGGGGTTTTGAGAGGAAGAAAGGAAAGAATGGAGGGCAGAAGAAAGCAAAATTACTTCACAATACCCACTTGAAATAAAACAGCAGATATGTTAAGCTGTGATTGTTCTGTGTCTGGCATACTTCATTCTTTCTCTTCCAGACTGTCGCTGAACATAACATAACATAACCCACTGCAATGGGATGCAGAATGAGATATTTGGGGGAAGCAATTCAGTACTAAACTAAACCAGTGGGATTTACTTAAATATTAGGTACCGGTGATATTACAATTGTGGCCTCGTAACAAATATGCAGCAGAAAACGGCTGTGGCCTTCTGACTAATTGTGGAATTGATCTGCAAAGCTTACATGCCTGAAGTGAAACACTGCTTCAATCCTATAACGTAACTCTTAGTTTTCTTTATTGCAGTGATATAAAGCACAACGTCACCAAGCAGTTTTGTATGTTGCATCCTCAGTGCAGAAGAGGAAAGCTAAGCAGCTACACAGGTGTTCTGGGTATGTGTCAGAGCAGGTGTGGACCATGGATCAGGATGAGTGAAGTAATTGGTCAATGAAGATATATCGTATGTATTAAGGGGAGGGGATGACAGAGAAGCAAAAAATGTTTTAAAATAAACAAACCCAACCAGCCAGAGGAATTTTGGCACAGCTTGAAGACTTGATTTATTTTGGGCTGTGTAACTGGGATTCCCATGTGCAGATCTCTGCTCAAGGGACTTTCATGCTAGAAGAAGCAGGGGGAAATTAACTTTGCCAATTCACCCATCCCCTTGCAGCCACCTGTACTACCTGAATAATTCTGGGAGGCTGAGGAACCCCCTGGAACAGTATAAGGCAGCTTTCCCAGGTCTGGTGCTATCTAGATGTTGTTGGATGCCATAACATAGTCTCAGCCCATGTGGCCAATGGTCAGGAATGCTGGGAGTTGTAGTCCAAAATGTCTGCCCTTCTCTGTGTGCCCCCTTTGACGGAGGTGTGGAGAGTGGCAGCACGAGAACAAGCCTTCTCAGTAATAATCCTGTTTGTGGAATGCACTCCCCAAGAAGGCCTGCCCAGTGCCATCATTATCTGTTTTTAGGTGCCAGGTAAAAACTTTTTTATTCATTCGGGCTTTTGCAACTTAATTCTCTGTTGTTGTTTTTTCATATTGTTATATTTTAGGTTATTTTTCCTCTTGTTTTCATATCTGTTTTTCGTGTTCATAAGTTCATTTGATACCATTTTAAAAAGCAATATGTCAAACTATCTTGCACAAATAACATTCAGAATGGCACGGCTTGTTTCTTTTGCCCCCTTTAGATTTGTCTTTTGTCTTTTGTTTTATATCAGGCATCCCCAAACTTCGGCCCTCCAGATGTTTTGGACTACAATTCCCACCATCCCTGACCACTAGTCCTCTTAGCTAGGGATCATGGGAGTTGTAGGCCAAAACATCTGGAGGGCCACAGTTTGGGGATGCCTATTTTATATGAAGTGTTTCAAAATTGGCACACTACAGTGGTACTTCAGGTTACAAACACTTCAGGTTACAAACGCTTCAGGTTACAAACTCCGCTAACCCAGAAATAGTACCTCAGGTTAAGAACTTTGCTTCAGGATGAGAACAGAAATCGTGCTCTGGCGGTGCAGTGGCAGCAGGAGGCCCCATTAGCTAAAGTGGTGCTTCAGGTTAAGACCAGTTTCAGGTTAACAACGGACCTCCGTAAATAATTAAGTTCTTAACCAGAGGTACCACTGTATTAATTCCCTGTTAACAGTTTTGGACTGTCTTTAAGATTTATTTGGAAAAGAATTATAAGATTAAAAACAGATAAGAAGGGAAGGGAAGGGGAAGTACAAAGAGGCTGAAGAAGCATTTAGATTTAGTAAGGAGGGAATAAGTTTAAATGTAAAATAATTATTAAGATTTCTAGATCCAAATGATACTTTGAAATATTGGGAATGTGTGGTTAAAATGGATCAAGAAAAATATGTATAATAAGTATATTAGAAGAAGAAATGGGTTAAGCAGTAGAGAGTGCTACAATAGAGATAAATAGAAATGTGGAAGGGGGGAAGGAGGAAGTCAACAGAGCAAGAAATATATTTGATAAATGTTAAAGAAATGTTTTTTTTTCCTCCTGTTTTTTGTATTTTTTGTATTTTTTGTATTTGTTATAAAATCAATAAAAAATATTTTTTTCAAAAAAACAGTTTTGGACTGTCAAAAAGGGACAAGCTTTCCTATTTAACTTTTTCTGATGTCAGCAATAGACCTCTCCACTTCAGGGCTTATTTCTTTCTTTGCAACAAGCATTCACTGTTTTATGTTTTTCTGTTACAATTCTGTTACAACGGGCATTTGCCCATTCCTGGGGAACTACAACTGTGCAGGAGTGAGAAAAGGGTTAATAGGCTGACCAATAAGAAGCCGGAGGCGGAGCTTAGGGGCTTAAAAAACCCAGCCCTGAAGCAGTAGGGGGAGTTGAGAAAGAGTAGGGAGGCAGTTGGGAGTGGTGGTTTGATGTGTGGGACCTGCTGGTGGTGAGGTAGAGTAGTTAGAGTGAGATTCAGACAAGGTTAAGACTGAGAAAACTGTGTAACAGTGTAACCAATACCTGAAGCTTGTTGGTGTTTAAAATAAGCACTTGTTTCCTTGTTTAACTTAAAATCCTGACTGTGACTCAGTGATTTACCAGGAGGATCCTGGTTGGTGGCATCAGAGCCATGGTGGCACAGGGTCAATGACTGGGGACCCTATGTGAACATCACACATGGAAACCAAGGCACTCCAGTCAGAGGTGGCCCTAGAGTTTGGGGGGCCCTGGGCAAGAAATAAATTTGTGACCCCTTAAATGTGACCCCTTAAATGGGGACCCAGGTGGTGCTGTGGGTTAAACCATTGAGCCTAAGGCTTGCTGATCAGAAGGTCGGCGGTTCGAATCCCTGTGACGGGGTGAGCTCCCGTTGCTCGCTCCCAGCTCCTGCCAACCTAGCAGTTCGGAAGCACGTCAAAATGCAAGTAGATAAATAGGTACCGCTACAGCGGAAAGGTAAACGGCGTTTCCGTGTGCTGCTCTGGTTCGCCAGAAGTGGCTTTGTCATGCTGGCCACATGACCTGGAAGCTATACGCCGGCTCCCTCGGCCAATAATGCGAGATGAGCACGCAACCCCAGAGTCGGTCACGACTGGACCTAATGGTCGGGGGTCCCTTTACCTTTACCTTTAAATGTATGGAAACAAATCAGGCATAACATATAACTTAATTCTTATGTATACACAAAGCTGCAATACAAGTATAGAAAAATGAATCATAGAATCATAGAATTGTAGATTTGGAAGAGACCACAAGGGCCATCCAGTCCAACCCCCTGCCGAGCAGGAAACACCATCAAAGCATTCTTGACATATGCCTGTCAAGCCTCTGCTTAAAGACTTCCAAAGAAGGAGACTCCACCACACTTCCTTGGTAGCATAATCATAATACATCTAGTATTGTGGTCAATTTTTATTACAACTGGAGTGAAGAATATTACTTAATATGTTACATCAACTCTAGAGCAGAAATGCAAGTCAGAAACAAAAAGAAACATGCTATTAGCACCATATGTGATGCTAGCACAGGTAAACAGAAAAAGACCTGCACTAAAATAGCAAATTGCATGATACCACAGTGGGAGGAACAAATGGTGAATTCGTGATTGACAACTGACGAATAACAACTTCGGAAACCCAGCCAGATGGGCGGGGTATAAGTAATAAATTATTATTATAAATAATGGTATAGTGATTTATCATATAAGAATCAATTATCTAGTATGCTATTTAAATAAGTGAACTTTTAAAAGGAATTTTGGAAGTAAAGTCCTCAGTCAAATCACTGTAATCCAAACCTCTCCCAATTTTATGTTCAGGTGAAATCAGTGCTAATCCTAGCAGGTGTTATTGCAACACAGAAGAATGCAGATAATGTTTTTATTAATTTCAGCTTTGAATATGACATCTGAACAGATGTGGCAGTTACAGGTACAGTGAAAACTACTCCACATAAAATGGAGTAAACATATGGAATAGTGCTGTTATTAATCAATTGAAGGGCTGTCAAAGCTATGCATTTGTCTTGAGGTTGATGATAGAGCCTAATGCAATTCTCGATCACAGTTATCCACCACCAGATTTGTAATGGTGTAAATGGTGCAATTGCATCAGTTTCCATGCCTGCAGGAGAGCCAAGACTCATAGCTTCATTAAAAAATAAAAGTAAGCAACTAGCTCTACTAGAAGGAAAGTTGTGGAGCAAAATCTGCAAGGACTCTTCTAAGCGATTTATATGAATCCCCGGAGTCCTAAAAAGCTGCTGTTTCCACTTCTTTTTAATGCACTTTTCTTTCCAGCTTCTGTTTTATTTTCTAGTACTTGGAACCTCCTAGATTTCCCCTTCCCCTTTCCTTTCTTCCTAACAATCAAGGTGCATCTTTCTTCTGGTGATATTATCTGAGATATGATATTCCCTGGATAGGGTTGCCATATCCCCAAAAGTGAACATCCAGACAAAGTTGTTGTGCTTTTTTTTTTAAAAAAAGCAACAACTTATGGCAACCCTACGAAATCCCTCATTTTAAAACAGCGGTCACTACTAGGATCTTCATAGACCCCTTTCCTCCTTCTTCTCCAGCCCTCTCAAAAGCTTTCAGCCAGATGATGTCCGACAAAATGGAGGAGGCAGTTGTATAGGCTGGAACCCAGAACTGCCTCCACGGCCGAACAAACCTCAGCCTCTTTTGGCCCTCAGCGATGGCTTCTCGGATGCTGAGCATGAAGGGCCGGGTTGTTAAGCTGGTATAGGATTTCAGGCTTGGCCTTCTTGTGACGATGGAGTAGAAGGTTCAGGGTGAGGGAGTCAGTATGTAAAACGAAAATCATCAAAGTGGTTTGGCCTCAACCTTTCACTTCTGATGTAATTCTGTGGCAACACTTGAAAAGAAGAAGAAGAAGAAGAAGAAGAAGAAGAAGAAGAAGAAGAAGAAGAAGAAGAAGAAGAAGAAGAAGAAGAAGAAGAAGAAGAAGAAGAAGAGTTTGGATTTGATATCCCGCTTTATCACTACCCGAAGGAGTCTCAAAGCGGCTAACATTCTCCTTTCCCCTCTTCCTCCACAACTCCACAACAAACACTCTGTGAGGTGGGTGGGGCTGAGAGACTTCAGAGAAGTGTGACTAGCCCAAGGTCACCCAGCAGCTGCATGTGGAGGAGCGGAGACGTGAACCCAGTTCCCCAGATTACGAGTCTACCGCTCTTAACCATTACACCACACTGGCTCTCCACACTGAAAAGATGTGTACCCGTTACCCAAAGAAGTAACTCTACATCTACCTGTGACCCATTGGCCGTACTGCGTAGGGTGATGAGAGTCCAACAACATCCAGGGGACCAGTGACATAACAAATGCCTCCACATGGAATTTAAGCTGTGATGGACCGAGCATAGCTGCCAAGTTATCCCTTTTTTTAAAAGGGATTTTCCCTTATGCTGAATAGGCTTCCTCGCGAGAAAAGGGAAAACTTGGCAGCTATGGGACCGAGGCTGCTAAAGTTATTGGTTTCATCTCAGCTGCATGAAGATCAATCCTGCTAAGAATTCACAGAGAACCCTTGACCTGCTACCACCAATTCTAAGTTGGTGCCATGTCTTAAAGAGGATAGTATGCTACTTGCGTGTTCAGACCCAGAGACCCCCCCCCTTAAATAAATACACATTTGACTCAAATTTTAGTTTTGGTTTTTGGCAGAATTTAGGCCACAACTTTATTGATTACAGAAAAGTGAGTGGTTGCATAGGCTCTGGTTCGACTAGCTCCCTGACCCAGAGCTCCATCATAGGTCAGCCAAGGGTGAACACCTGAGGCAGGTGGAAAGCCCGGGAACAGACTCTGTTCACTCCCCAGATGCTCCCCTAGACTCAGGCATGGGCACAACCCCCTCTCGGGGTTGACCAAACCAAGTCAAGTCCCTGGATTCCTTTAACGGAATACCCTTCACATAGGGATGGCAAGACCGTTCTCCCATCCCTATCACCTGAACCAGTGCCTATGCACAACCTTGTTTTTTTTTAAAAAAGATGTTTATTGCAGATTTTCTTATGCGCAACCTTACAAGTTGTGACGAATTGCTACGTGGCAGGCAAAACCCAAATGGCACCAGCCAATCAGCCAAGTGGGGAAAATTCCTGCCGTGCCCCTGTCCCAACGACAGGTGACACACGACGGCATAGCAAGGTCAATTGCAAAATGCCCTAAAATTAGGGAGAGGTGAAAGAGGAAGCTCTGGGACACATGCATAGGTTTATATACCGTAGGTCCCTAGATCCATTTACACTGCACCCATTGGCCAGATAACACCCAGCATCGACGGACCTACCAGTCAGGTGTTGTGGTTATCCAATAGACCCACCCACAACCAGGCAGGGGCGCAGCAAGGGAGGGGAGATAGGGGTGGGGCGCCCTGGACTCCACTCTGCGGGGGGCAGTGCCCCCTCCCCATCCCCGGTGAGGGGATGAAGCCGCTGCAGCTGCTAGTGGAGGATCCCGGGGGCAGCATCCCCGCACGGTGTTGAGGCTTGCCAGTGGCTCTGCTGCATAGCACGCATGTGCGGAGCCGCCGTGCACAGCGCATGCATAACGCTTCCTGTGCATGCGTCCCACATGTGTGCTGTGTGGGGTGACGCCCCACCCACGGGTGCACGCCCACGGTGCCTCCCCTGGCTCCGAAAAGTCTTCGTCCGCCACTGCAACCTGGAGGTCAGTCTCCAGGTCTCACCGCAACGCGTGCCCTCTTTTAGGGAGGGCATGATTTACTTGACGAAATGCTTCTGGTGGTTGCGAGGTTCTCTCTCCCCAACCCGCAAGAAATATTGTCTTTTGCATATTCACTGAACTATGTTTTCAGGACTGACCGCCTGGTGCTCACTGTCGTGCCATGTGACCATCTCGAAGGTAAGAAAAGAGCTTCTGAAGAACCCCAGTGGCGAGAACAGAGACAAAGGCCTTGGTCTAGAGACTGGGAACCTGCGAGGGGCAGGGCCCACATTGAGCATTATTAATCGGCAGAGCTTTACTCATCATATGTAGCTCAGTTTGAGGAGGAAGGAGCTTTTGAAATGCTGAGTCCTGCCAATGCCTTTCCTGGCTTAGAGAGACTTGGGGAGACCTGCGGCTCTTTGCATCTGCTTTGTAAGGCATAGCAGGCTAATAGTCAAATTATGTTTGCCATATGCTCATTGCAAGTTTTGAATTCATGCTAGCTAGCACAGTCTCCCTCCCTCCCTCCCTCCCAAAGAAATCAATTCAACATGTTTTGAATATGCAAGGATGCAAATAAATAATTATTATAATATTGACTACTACTAATAATAATAATAACAGACACAAAGTAAAGCATAATATTTATATGAAATAATGTAAGAGTTTCTGAGCTAGGAGCACCTGAAATGTGACTGACAACTTCTTCTGTTTATCTGCTTTATTTATTTGTTAAATTTGCACACTGCTCTTCAACTGAAGATCTTAGGGTTTCGCAGCATGAAAATACAAAACACATACAGTCATACCTTATGATCCGTCTGCTGCGGGTTGCGTCTTTTCAGGTTATAAACATGACGCGCCGAACCCGGAAGTCCCGGAACGGGTTACTTCCAGGTTCGGCGTGAACATAAACTGCGCACATGCGCAGAAGCGTTAAATTGCACTTTGCACATGCACAGAAGCACCACATTGCATCACGTGCATGCGCAGATGCAGTGCTTCAGGATGCGGCCTTTTCATGTTGCGAACGGGCCTCCGGAATGGATCCTGTTTGCAACAAGAGGTACCACTGTAACATAAACATAAACAAAACATCTTCTTGGCATTCCTTCCATTTCCCCCAGTACATGCAAACTCCATCAGCTTCCAATTTAGATTAGAGATTAAACTGTAGTTTCTAAGTGGTATGTTAGAGGAACATATGTTTTGTCTCATTTTTCTCTCTGGTCAAACTGCTGCTGTTGGTAGGGATGCCTTAGGAATCACAGAACCATAGAATTGCACTTGGGAGCACAAGGGTGATCCGGTCCAACCCTCTGCAATGCATGAATCTTTTGCCCAGTGTGGGTCTCGAACCCATAACCCTGAGATTAAGATTAAGGGTCTTGTGTTCTACTGACTGAGCTATCCCAGAGGCTGACTGAACTTTCAAATGGCCCTTGATATTAATTTGTGGATTCTGATGCACTCACAGTTCCAGGGCCGTCTTGAGCAGATCGCGCGCCCTGGTGCTGAGGGGCGGAGATCGCTCCGCCGCCCGCCCCGCCCTCGCAGGGCGCAATTGGTTTCCGCGCGGCTTTGCCGCGTGGCACCCTCCTTGCCAGGCCGGTGCCCAGCTTACCAGCCCCGCGCCATGGTGCACTGCGCCACCGGGGGTCTATGAAGAGCCGGCCCTGCACAGTTCCTCTTGCATCAGATTAACCCGTATATTGAAGTCACACTTCTTTTCAGCTGCTCATTTAGCATTGTTTTGCTTAGTGTTTTTTTTTAAAAAAGAAAAGTCCAGGAATTATAAGCAAAATAAATAATGCAAATATATGTTGCGGTTTGGTTATCAATATAATTTGGGCTTCTGTCCAAGATTGGGGGGTTATTCTTTTCTTTAATATTAAATTCATTAATTCTTTGAGGGGCTCTAATATAATTTCTTGTAATTCTTTATAATATTCTATTGGTAGCCCGTCTGGGCCAGGTGTTTTTCCTTTTTTCATAGCCTTAATTGTTTCCATTATTTCTAAAGTTGATATTTCTTTGTTTAAATGGACCAATTTTTCGATTGGAATTTGTGGTAGATATTGATTTAAAAAATCATCAATTTCCTGGTTGGGGATCTCTTCTCTTTGATATAATATTTCGTAATTTTTTTGGAAAACTTTCATAATTTCTTCTGTTTTATTTAAAAAAATTCCCTTCTGACTTAATTCTATTGATTATTTTTTTTCATTTTGTTTCTTCTTTATTTGACAAATCAATAATTTATTTGGTTTATTTACCCATTTGAAGTTTTTATATTTCCAGAATTGTATTTGTTGTTCAATTTCTTGGTCAATTATTTTTTCAAATTCCAATCTTAATATCTTGAGTTCTTGTTCTACCTTTTTCGTATAACTTTTATATAATATTTTTTCTTTTATCCTTATTTCCTGTAACACACATACATTTCCATAGATGTGGTGCATAGGATCGTGTTGCTTGAGTGAGCAACCAAGTTTCATAGAATCATAGAGTTGGAAGAGACCACAAGGGCCATCCAGTCCAAACCCCTGCCAAGCAGGAAACACCACCAAAGCATTCCTGACAAGTGGCTGTCAAGCCTCCGCTTAAATACCTCCAAAAAAGGAGACTCCACCACACTCCTTGGCAGCAAGTTCCACTGTCGAACAGCTCTTACTGTCAGGAAGTTCGTCTTCCTTCACTGTGATTAGCCTGCCATATGCACAATTTCAAAGCATATGGGGAAATTAGAGTTGTCATATTTTGAAGAGCAAAAAAGAGGACACGTTTGCAGACTTCTGCTTTTAACTATGGATTGCCATGATGACTCTCATTTTATATACCTATTAAAAAAGTACATGTCCTGGGAAAAGGACATATAGCAACTGTAGGGAAAATGCAGTTTGCTGCCATGCTAGGGTTTGTGTTTTTTTTTTTGCTCAAAACATTATAACACACACATACCATCAATAAGAATATATTTTAAAGAATTAAACATCACCTGCTGATGTTAAATTCCTAAAATATATTGGTGATGGGCGTGGAGCAGAAGAGTTCCTGTGGTTGGAAGAACAAAAGCCAGAATGCACTCATTGCACTTTGTACAGAATGCGTACATTACATGTGCAGAGTGTGTACATTGCATTGTGCACACATTATATGTGCACAACATGCAAAGGTGCAATTGTAAGCACTTTAAAAATGCATTTTTAGCAGAGCCAGAGGGGGAGAAAAAACACCTCAAGTTAATCCAAGACCATGGAGTGAGAACAATCCTTGTTTTAGAATGGTTCATCCCCTATCTGTTGGGCTTTGAAAGCTCCATCTGGTACGCAGGCTGAGAACCCACCTGCCTGCAGACTGTCTCGCCAGAGTGGTGCATGCTCTGGTTATCTCCCGCTTGGATTGCTGCAATGCGCTCTACGTGGGGCTACCTTTGAAGGTAACCCGGAAACTACAACTAATCCAGAATGCGGCAGCTAGACTGGTGACTGGGAGCGGCCGCTGAGACCACATAACACCAGTCCTGGGAGATCTACACTGGCTCCCAGTACGTTTCCGAGCACAATTCAAAGTTTTGGTGTTGACCTTTAAAGCCCTAAACGGCCTTGGTCCTGTATACCTGAATCCACCCCCACCACCCAGCCCGGACATTGAGATCCAGCGCCAAGGGCCTTCTGGCGGTTCCCTCATTGCGAGAAGTGAGGTTACAGGGAACTAGACAGAGGGCCTTCTCGGTAGCGGCACCCGCCCTGTGGAATGCCCTTCCATCAGATGTCAAGGAAATAAGCAGCTATCCTAATTTTAAAAGACATCTGAAGGCAGCCCTGTTTAGGGAAGCTTTTAATATTTAATGCTGTATTGTTTTAATATTTAATTGGGAGCTGCCCAGAGTGGCTGGGGCATAAATTATTATTATTATTATTATTATTATTATTATTATTATTATTATTATTATTATCTGCAAAAACCTGTTCAGAGCAAGTAGTAATAATAATGATAAATACTTCCAAATGTTCAAAGTGCTTCACATGGATTCTTACAACAACCCTGTAAGGTTGATACTGACCTTATGGCAGGTGTGCAGGGTCTGTAACTGAGAGAGTGTAACTTGCCTGGGGTCACCTGTTGGGTTCCTAGCAGTGATATACTTTGACCAGCCACAAGAACACATCAGTTCTTAGCAGTATATACACCATAGGTAATGACACTTCTCTATGACTATTGTTGACACTCTGAATAGATGACTGTAGCCTGACTCCATCCTTAGAACGTTATAACAATTTGCTGATATAAATCAGTTCAGGAATTATTTGAAAGATGATTTCACTCACTTATCCAGCTCTTATTGAATCTCATTCTACTGAAAGATGCAATTTGGGATTGGACCCTAATTCACTCATCCACGTGCTGAACTGGCAGCAATAGCACCATTTTAAAATGTTTGAGGCGGGTATGTATATTACGGTAATATTTTGACAAAAGTGGAAGCCAAATCCCTCTTTCCGCATAAATGAAATCTTTATTTTGTTAATCATATTAACATATATGTGTGGGTGTGTATAGTGATTACCCCAATCCCAAAAGGGATCCAGAAAAAGCTTGAGATTACATTAGATGAATCCTTCCTTGCTTTTTGTCTTGATGGGGTTAATGTCAACTTTTCTTTGTCAGTTGCTTAAATTCTTAAACATTTTTAATACTAGACTTTTAGTGCTTGATAAACAGAATTATTTATGGTACTGTGCTATACTATACTATATGTTTTCCTTTGACCTGTTCTGTCCTTGTTATGTATTATTGTCATTTGACTAATAAATCCTTTTTAAAATATATATTTTATTTGATTTATTTGATTTTCAGTTTTATACATTTCAATCATTTTACAATCATTTTAACATTTCTTCCTGCAGTTCCTTAAGTTTATTTTTGATATCTTCTGCATATCCAAATTAACTTAATTGCTCATTTATTCATTTACTCATTACTCATATATACTCATATAAAACTGCAGGTTATTACAATAATCCTGCCAGTGGTCTTATCTGTTTACAGTTTGTAAATATTCAATAAACCATTTCCAATTTTTTTAATATCTTGATTTCTTGTTTTTTCACCATTTCTGCATATTCCATAATTTTTTGTATCCATTCTTCTTTTGCTGGGACTTCTTCTTTCCATTTTAGGGCAAGTAACATCCTTGCCACTTGAGTCGCATAGGTGAATAAATTTCTAGACATTTTGGGTAGTTCTGTTCCTATAATTCACAAATGAAAGCTTCTGGGTTTTTTGTTTTTTTTACAAACGTTGTTTTAAACATATTTTTCCATTCATTATATATCATTTCCCAGTAAGCTTTAATCTTACTACAAGACCACATATGATAAAAAAAGAACCTCAATGGACTAATAAATCATGACTGAGGATGAGAAACATGAATGCAATAAGGCCCTGGTTTTTGTGCTTCCATGGTATCTGTCTAACCCCAACACGATTCTGGCGGACAAGTCAGGGTGCATAGGTGAATTGAGATTTTTTAATTTGGGCCTTCTCTGCCCACTCTTAAGAAGAACATCACACATGCTTATGAGCTCAGCTGTGAGCCACAAAGTCCACACTATTTTTATTTTACAGAAAACCTTATTTTTCTTTCTATGGTTTGGTTGTCTTGCACCCAAGATTTCTTTCAATGTTTCATCAATATTACACACAACCTTACATTTTATATTGAATGTGCTTTAGAATTTGCTGCCTTGCCCAGCGCTTCTAATATTGGATGGTTTTAGCTTACTCAGGAATCAAAAGTTCTGTGTCTCTTTTGTAGGAAATGTATACTTTTTTGTGCATTCTGCAATCACATTCCAGTGCAATTAAAGGTGAAGGTAAAGGGACCCCTGACCATTAGGTCCAGTCGCGGACGACTCTGGGGTTGCGGTGCTCATCTCGCTTTATTGGCCGAGGGAGCGGGCGTACAGCTTCCAGGTCATGTGGCCAGCATGACTAAGCCACTTCTGGAGAACCAGAGGAGCGCACGGAAACGCCGTTTACCTTCCCGCTGGAGCGGTGCCTATTTATCTACTTGCATTTTGACGTGCTTTTGAACTGCTAGGTTGGCAGGAGCTGGGACCAAGCAATGGGAGCTTCCCCCGTCGTGGGGATTCGAACCACTGACCTTCTGATCGGCAAGCCCTAGGCTCTGTGGTTTAACCCGCAGTGCCACCCGCATCACCAGTGCAATTAGGTAAACATTAAGAAAACTTCTACAAGCATTACTGGATTTGGATTGGAGCAAGAATTCTTAATCTCAGTATTTAATCTCAGTACTTCAATCATAAATCAGGTCCTCCCTAACAAGAGGGCACGTGTTGCGGTGGGACCTGACAACTAAACCCTGTGTTGTGGGTGGGAACATTGGAGCGGCCACAACACCCTATTGGTGGTCCCTCGATCTTGGGAGCAATTGGGCCTAAGGGACGCCAGTCAAAGCGATCGAGGGACCACTATTTAACCCGATGCATGTGTCCCTGAGCTTCCTCTTTCGGGCTCAGTGCATCGGAACACCCGCCCGTCTCTCCTTATATTTAGCGCTTGCGCTTGACCTTGCTATGCCTTCGTGTGTCGTCTGTCGTTGGGACAGGGGCACAGCAGGAATTTTGGGTTTCACCTGCCGCGTAGCAAACTGTCACAACTTGTAAGGTTGCGGATAGGCTCTGATTCAGATGGATAGGGGTGGCAGGATGCCTAGCCATCCCTATGCGTTGGGTATTCCTTTAAGAAGGAATCCACAGACTCATGGCTGATCTTCCCTGTGCGGGGTTGTGCCTAGAGTCCAGGGCTCATCTGGGTGGAGGCCTAGTAGGGCTCCTGCTTGGCACTGTCCCAGGTGTTCACCCTAGGCTGACTTATGGTTGGTGCCCAGAGTCTGCGCTGCCTGCAGGTAGCTAGTCGAACCAGAGCCTATGCAACCACTCACTTGATTTTAATCAATAAAGTTGTGGCCTAAATTCTGCCAAAAACTAAACCAAAATTTGAGTCTTGTCTGAATTTATTTTGGGGGCTGGTTAAAAGGTCTACACACAAAAAAATCTGGCCACTGAATTCTGCACAAGATGAGGTTTCCGAGACATATTCAGAGGCAGCCCCATGTGCAACACACTGCAGTAATCTAACCTAGACGTTATCAGAGCATAGGTAACAGATGTTCGACTATACCTGTCCAGTTAGGGGCACAGCTGGGCCACCAGCCAAAGCTGTTAGAATCATAGAATCATAGAGTTGGAAGAGACCACAAGGGCCATCCAGTCCAACCCCCTGCCAAGCAGGAAACACCATCAAAGCATTCTTGCCATATGCCTGTCAAGCCTCTGCTTAAAGACCTCCAAAGAAGGAGACTCCACCACACTCCTTGGTAGCAAATTCCACTGCCGAACAGCTCTTACTGTCAGGAAGTTCTTCCTAATGTTTAGGTGGAATCTTCTTTCTTGTAGTTTGAATCCATTGCTCCGTGTCCGCTTCTCTGGAGCAGCAGAAAACAACCTTTCTCCCTCCTCTATATGACATCCTTTTATATATTTGAACATGGCTATCATATCACCCCTTAACCTTCTCTTCTCCGGGCTAAACATACCCAGCTCCCTAAGCCGTTCCTCATAAGGCATCGTTTCCAGGCCTTTGACCATTTTCGTTGCCCTCCTCTGGACACGTTCCAGCTTTTCAATATCCCTCTTGAACTGTGGTGCCCAGAACTGAACACAGTACTCCAGGTGAGGTCTGACCAGAGCAGAATACAGTGGTACTATTACTTCCCTTGATCTAGATGCTATACTCCTATTGATGCAGCCCAGAATTGCATTGGCTTTTTTAGCTGCTGCATCACACTGCTGACTCATGTCAAGTTTGTGGTCTACCAAGACTCCTAGATCCTTTTCACATGTACTGCTCTCAAGCCAGGTGTCACCCATCCTGTATTTGTGCCTTTCATTTTTTTTGCCCAAGTGTAGTACTTTACATTTCTCCTTGTTAAAATTCATCTTTTTGGAAGGCACTCTGCACCACCAAGGCTGCCTGAGCTATTGGTAGCAGTATGATGCCTCTGGATTGGCCAGGCCTGGTGCAAATATTGGAAGACTGGTCTTCACTGCACAACAGAGTAAGGATGGAGGAAGAATCTGCTTGGTCTGCTTTTCTCAGATTGACCCAATTCAGCCATCTCAAACTTGCTTGTGGATCGGAACACAACTCCGATTGCATTAGGGGCTTCTCCAGCTCTTGCGATGCTGTTTCATAAGAAGGACACAAATTGTTTTTTATAGTTAAAAACTCGTATAAAATGTCTATTTTACAGAGAAATGAAGCAAAAAAAAAAGCATTGAAAAGTGAATATTTTGAGGAAACGGGTATGATAATGTGTACAGTTTAAATGGAAACTTTTAAGGCATTATTTCAAAAGCTCCACAAAAAGCTAGACAGACTGGACTTATGATTGTATACTAGTGGAAATGAAATGAGAAAAATTTAGGATGAGCCTCCTTACAACAGAATGATTTGTTGTTGTTGTTTAGTCGTTTAGTCGTGTCCGACTCTTCGTGACCCCATGGACCATAGCATGCCAGGCACTCCTGTCTTCCACTGCCTCCCGCAGTTTGGTCAAACTCATGTTCGTAGCTTCGAGAACACTGTCTAACCATCTCGTCCTCTGTCGTCCCCTTCTCCTTCATGGATCAATGCCTTGTCGTGGCGAAGGGGCTTGAATAACTCAGAGAAGTTATGAGCTATGCCATGCAGGGCCACCCAAGATGGACAGGTCATAGTGGAGAGTTTTGACTAAACGTGATCCACCTGGAGAAGGAACTGGCAAGCCACTTCAGTATCCCTGCCAAGAAAACTCCATGGACAAAGACAACAACAGAATGATATTTTATATCTATTGTTCAGGAGCCAGCTTCCGGAACTATGGGCTGTAGGAATGCTCCATCCCTGGGTTGTAGACACCCCTGCCCTCCACTACCACAAACACAAAGTGAGGCCTAGAGTTAACTACAGCCTTGGCATCTAGTAGCAATGAGACAGAGTGAAGTCAACCATATTACGGTTCTTTTTTCTAAACTCTGGGAAGAAACTGAATCGGTTGCCATTTTATCCTCGGTCCTGTTTTTAACTGATAGATAAGTTAGATTAGATATGTCTGAGAGCATATTGTTGCTTGCCTGAAGCACCCGGAATTGGGAGGGTGTTAAATCCAAACACATGCAGCGCATAGCCATATTTTGCAACCTTTCCTTTAGTCGAAACACGGTTTGTTCTTTGCCTAAAATCATTCTGAATTAAAAGCAGCAACGCGGAACAAAGTGCGAGATACTGGGGGGCGCGTAAAAGCAGGGGGTGGAGCTGCCGAGTGCCGCACTGGGGAAGAAAACAACACCCAATGCAATGGGATGTTCTTGTTGTTTGTTGTCATTATTTGTTCCTGATTGACTGAGAGTCGCTATCTTGAATATTAAGTTATCTGATTTCTGCAGCCAGCTTCCCAGCTTTGCTCAATCCTTAGCTGGGGGAAGCTCACACAGCGAGGGCGGCATGACAGGCCATTCTCAGCTGCTCCTAGTCCCCAGTAATTAGCCTGCTATGGCAGCTACCTCTTGTGGTTTTGCCTGCGAGAGACATTTGACACAGCCGACATCAGAGGGATTTTTCAGGAGGCTCTTGTGGAGACCGAATGGCTCTTAATTAACCACTTAGGTATCCTCCTTCACTCTCCTGCCTGGCACTTTCCAAATGGTAGGGGTTGTACTGCGGA
Source organism: Zootoca vivipara (assembly GCF_965207765.1). Taxonomy (NCBI): domain Eukaryota; kingdom Metazoa; phylum Chordata; class Lepidosauria; order Squamata; family Lacertidae; genus Zootoca; species Zootoca vivipara. Next base: position 8,749,120 of record NC_142591.1, on the reverse strand, counting down.
TCTAAACACCGGGGAAGAGCGCTATCAAAAGATCTTGTAAATGAAGGCTTGTGTAAATTATTTTTAATGATTCCCTCCTGGCACATCATTATGTTTGTAGTTACACACAGCCACTTCAGAGATGGCTCCTCTTCCGTGAGGTCAGCTGCAGGACCACCATAACTAGCTCCAGTCAGTAAATGGCTTATTAATTAGCACCGTGATTGTACATTGCTAAGAGCTCTGATGTATGGAGCTGGAATTGTAATTGCGTAGGATCGAAATAATAAGCCATCTCAGGGCTCCTTATGCAAATTGCCACATTATGAAATCATTACCTATCTAAACACTGAGTTTTAATAAGAATTACAATGATGAATTTTATGATAATTGACACTCATAATTTAATCTCGAGGATTTTTTTTTATCGTTTTGATGGTTAAAAGTGTGTTTCTAATTAAATGTTGCTTAAAATGCAAAAGGGTTATTTAACAATTCTATTCAGTCCCCTTAGTTCAAATCAGGTTATTCACTTTGGTCATAGAGAATAGGCTGTCTTAGTAATAGGTATGCGATATTATGTATCACTTGTAGAGTAAGATGTTTTATCTTTTCTTTTTCATATATATATATATATATATATATATATATATATATATATATATATATGATTTTGATATTGCCAGCTATGAAAAAGAAGAGACTATATGTGTCACCGGGTATGACTTCCCATAATAATAATAAAAATATGACTCAGAGCGAAGTAGTAAAACCAGAAGCTGATCATGCATACATATGAGATTTTGTGGGGGCTGTGGGGGACTTGTTTAGAATTCAAGGTATTATCGGCCAGCTCCTTGTCGTCTGTTGGCAATCGCAATCCACCTCCAATTAAAGTCCATCATAAACTCGGAGTCTCTCAAAATGATAAACTGCACTGTAGAAATTAAAGATAAAATAAGTAAAATAAAATGGATTATATTTATGTGCCAGCAATTGTAGACGTAAAAAAATGAATATGGGAATCATATAATCCATGTTCTGCTTAAGCCGAACTAATATTTCTATGCCTCTATGAAGTGTCTTATGATTTGCCTATGGGGAACTATACCCCCGAAGCAACCTCAGGGTTATAGCCTTGGTCAGGGGTGCCAACTGGAATAAAATATTGAGGGGGGCCAGGTAATCCCCCCCTCTGCATAATCGATCACATGACACAGCACATACACACCATTTGAATGGCAATGCCCACCAACTGGGGGGGGGGAGCTCAAATATTTTGTGGGGGCAAGGCTGAAGGGGCCTCGGCCCCTAGGAGTTGGCTCCTATGCAGGGCCGGCCCTACAGCCAGGCTGGGTGGCGCAGGGCACCACGGCGCCGGCCCGCCAGGGGGGCACCACGAGCTGCGCCCGCCCGCTGGCTGGCCGGTCTGCCTGCGCAGCTGCGCCCACGGCAACCGTGCTGTGCCTGCCCGCCTGCCGCGCAGCAGCGCCTGTGGCAGCTGTGCTGTGCCCGCCCACTGCGCTGGGAAACGGGGCGTGGGGCGCCGGAGGGATCCGTCGCACCACGGCACCAGGGGCGTCCAAGACGGCCTTGCTCCTATGGTCCTGGTCTGAACCAAGAGTCCACAAGCATCCAGATATACTTGCTAGAGAAGCAGTCTCTTCATCTGCTGCTCCCGTCCTAAGACCCAGTTTCTTGTCATTGATGAGGAGAGAAGCCAAATAAAAAAGGAGAACCTGGATGGTTAAGTCCAGCCAAAGGTGACTATGGGGTGTGGTGCTCATCTTGCTTTCAGGCCTCGGGAGCCAGCGTTTGTCCGCAGACAGCTTTCCGGGTCACGTGGCCACCATGACTTCTGGCACAACGGGACACTGTGATGAAACCCAGACCACATGGAAACGCTGTTTACCTTCCTGCCACAGTGGTACCTGTTTATCTACTTGCACTGGTGTGCTTTCGAACTGCTCGGTCGCCAGAAGCTGGGACAGAGCAACGGGAGCTCCCTCCATCGCATGGATTCGAACCGCCGACCTTCTGAACGGCAAGTCCAAGAGGCTCAATGGTTTAGACCACAGCGCCACCTGCACCTCTAGAAGCCAAATAGTGGGGGGAGCCCACTAATGGAAGAGATTACTCCACAGAGTTCAGGTGACTTGCTCAGGGCAGCTTACCTCAAAACCATGATACATTATGACTCAATAAAACCACAATACTAGAATGAGAAGGATGAAATGTTATGGTCTGTCAGAGGGCGTCCCACTGGTCCCAGGAGCCATAGGATACTGTGGACCTTCTCCTTCGCTGACAGTAAGGAAGGCCTACCAACCGGCAGAATGCTCTGAAATGTCAGGTGCAGTGGGTTCTTTTGTCGCATTGACATTCTGGTCAAATTCTGTGCATTCAAGGTCAGAGCCATCTTTGCCTCAAGCAGCAAAATGTCTTGGGATGGCTCTGTGAACAGAGATGGAGCCCTGCTGATTGAGTTCCTCAGTGACTGAGGCCCACTGCACAGCTAGCGAAAGCTCTGCTACTGTGGCTGTGCTTCTGGCTGTGCTCCATGGGTGGTAAGGGGGAAACTGGTGCATCCTGGTGCTATGTCAGGGGTAGATCAGGAGAAACTTTGGATGTGCTGGGCCAAAGTCCTCAGAAACACTCCGGGAATGGGGGTGGGGACTAAGCCAGCCCAGCTGCTCTCAAGGAGGGGGTAGTGTGGCCACCTCCCCACTGATGCCCTATTTCAGAAGAACTGCCAACTAGTTACAACTGCAGTTGGAGGATACTGAGTATACAGAGCCATTTAAATCTGGGCACAAACCTGGTTATGGGACTGAAAGATGATTGGTTGTCCTAATCATAGCTGCCAAGTACCCCGTTTTCCCCAAGAAACCCCCGTTTTTACTTACCTTTTCCCGGTAGTCCCCCGTATCACTCCGTCTCCCGTTTTTCTCCGTTATTTTCTCCTGTCGGCGGCCATTTTTTTTCTTTCCAATTTGCCCTTCTATGGGCACCAAAAATGGCCACCGCCGGCTTCAAAAGTCGCATCTACGCATGTCTGGAAGTGCATAGAAGCGACTTCCAGTGTCGGCCATTTTTGGTGCCCATAGATGGGCGCAGCGACACCGGAAGTTGCGTCGACGTACTTGCTGACATGCGTACAAGCGACTTTCGAAGCCGGCGACGGCCATTTTTGGTGCCCATAGAAGGGCAAAGCGACACCGGAAGTTACGTCGATGCAACTTCCGGTGTCACACGGCTGCCGGTCCCGGATTCTGCAGTCCGGGACTTGGAAGGTAAGGTCCTAATGGATAACCTGAATTGAGAGAAGGAATTGCGAAGTCCAACTTTCTTCTTCTCAATCTCTCTATGGTATGGTTGTCATATTTTGAAGAGCAAAAAAGAAAAAGAAAAAAAAAGAGGACACGTGCCGACTTCTACTTTTAGCTATGGATCACTATGACGACTCTCATTTTACATATCCATGGGAAAGAGGGTGTGTCCTGGAAAAAGAGGACATATGGGAACCCTGACAGGCTTTTGACCATGGCATTCTGCTAGTGGGATAGGTACGGGAGGCACCATGCTGCAGTGGTTTCAATTCTACCTATGGGTTCAAGTTCAGCATTTGTGCAATGTGGTGCTACAAAGTACTATTTAATCTCCCTTCAGCATCTATATGAAGCTGTTGTGAGCCATCATTAAGCAATTTGGAGCAAGGTGCCTTCAGTTTGCTGATGACGCCCAAGTCCATTTCTCCGTAGCTGAGAAACAAGTGTGGCTGTGCAAGGCCTGGACCAGTGACTGGATGAGGGTCAATAGACTGGCAAGGCGGAGAGTCTGTAGGTGAGTGGTACCCAGGTCTGGGAGTTAGGCCAGCTGCCTGTTCTGGATGGGGCTGTGCTCCCTTTGAAGGTGCAGACATGCAGTACTGGGGTGCTCCTAAATTCCATCACTGTCACTGGAGATCCAAATGACCTCAGAGCCTAAGAGTGCCTTGTATGAAGCCAGGCTGGTACAACAGCCACAGCTATTCCTGTACCAAGATAGTTTAACCACAGTGGTCCAGGCACTAGTGGCGGCTCTTAAATATTGATCTGGAAGCTGCAGCAGCTCATCTTCTGACAGGTACAGGGCACTGACAGCATACAGCACACACACTTAAAGATCTGCAACAGCTATCAAGATGCTACTGGGTCAAGTTTAAGGTTTTGTTATCAGTGTACAAGGCTCTAAATAAGTTGAGACCATCTTGAGATCCTTCTTGGTCTCAAATGCTCTTGCTGGACAACTGTGCAGGAGTTGACAGCAAGAGAGGTACTGGTGAGTGTTGTGTGATGTCTGCTCCTTGACTACCAGGAGTAGGATATTCAATGTAGCAGCATCTTAATGTGCAATTCCCACCATATGCATTTAATACATGTATGTGGCCTAGGCTCTGATTAAGATCTCATTAATGTTGGAGATTTCTTCCCTGTAGTATACCCATGTAGTGATGGCCAATTCTTCTCTCCTCCACTTAAACATTTCAAGGTGACTTCCAGTGTCATGAATGAGCCAGCTCCCAGGGAAGGTTTGCAGCCAGCTCCCAGGGAAAGGTTGCTGCCAACTGAAGAAAGCAGCCAGGAATAAAAAGGGTTAACTGTCATGCAGGATGAGCATCAACTAGTGCCCACCCACCCCGCCCCTTGGAATGCCAGCTGATAAGGGAATGGCGGAGAGCAAGCTAGAATGCAGTCAAAGCTCTCCGGAAGCATAAACAGGCAGGAAAGAGTTAAAAGACAGCCACTCAGAGAATGGGAAAGAGGAGGGAACTAACCCATTCAGTCCGAGGTCTCTACGAATGGGAGGGTTGCAAGATAGGAAGCAAAACAAAAGGCGTACAAAGCAAGAGTTCAGTTGCTTCTGGTCATGCCGGAAGCAGTCTTCAGAAGGGTCATCTTGATTGATGAGCGTGGAGGCTGTGTTAAAGCTGTCCAGAGCTACCTGTTTGTTTTGCCAATAAATCATCCTTTTTTATTAACTATGCTCATTGTGTTATCAAGCTGGGGACTGGACTCCCGACATCCACCCTGGCTCAGCTCTAGTGGCACAAAGGTGCATGTGTCTAGTTATGTGGCAGAATTATATCTTCAGCTGTTGCCCATTTCTTTCAAAGTGATTCACATGCCTCCATCCCCCTTCCACCACAACGACTCAAAACTGTGTGGTGGGTTTGGGGTGATGGCCTGCTGGCGAGATGGCTTCAGCAGTAGGGACCCAATACACAACCTTGCAAACGGTTTCGTCCTCTTTTGCAAAGGGGTGGGGAATTGCAAAAATAGGGCAATGGTGAAAGGCGACAACCCTTGTTTTGACTCAGTGCTTTGTTTGTCCCACAGAGCAATTAATGGGGCATACTCTGGTTATCAAAGAGAGAGGTTGTGTGAAAGGTGGCAGAACACTTATGATGCCAATCTAATACTGCGAATATGATATAGCTATATCTATACTGCAAGCTTTGCACATACATTAGCTTGTGATTACCTAAATGAATTGGACTACATTTCTAAATCTACATTTAAATGAATCAGGGGAATACAATGTTTATACAGATGGGGCAGTTACATGATTGGGAACAGGCCAAATAGTAGAAGAATGCTGTACTTTGAGAGTCCATCAGTTTGTTAATGAAGCAAACCAGTAAGCTAGCCATAGAATTTGTGTTTTTACTAAGATAAATAGTCATACACAAAAAAGCAATGTGCATCGTTACTTCATTTTAAAAAGTAATTTCGTAGTTTATGGATAGTGAAGTCCCAAATTCATTACAGCTCATATATACTTAAAATTCTGAACCCATTGTTGGGAAATTCTCAATAATGTAGTAGGCTAGTGCAGAACTTCAGTGGAAATCTGTCCTAAAATAGGAAACAGAGTCCTAAAGTAGGTAAACGGTGTTTCCGTGCGCTGCTCTGGTTTCAGTGTTCCGCTGCGCCAGAGGCGGCTTAGTCATGCTGGCCACATGACCCGGAAAAACTGTCTGCGGACAAATGCCAGCTCCCTAGGCCTGTAAAGTGAGATGAGCGCCACAACCCCAGAGTCGTCTGCGACTCGACGTAACTGTCAGGGGTCCTTTATCTTTACCTTTTTTCCCCCCACAGACAAGTCTCTAGCCATTTTCTCAGTGCACACTCATGCACTCTAGCCTCTATTTTGAGAAAGGCTGAGCAAGATGAAGGTCTCAGGAATTTCCCACCAATGTAAACAGAGAAAACTGTGCATTACAGCATGACAAGATTTACCAACTGAAAGGCTCTCCTCCCCAAAGTCATTTTGATCTGTGTCTGGTACAAATGTTTTTATGACATTAGAAGGCATTACTTTGGATGGCAAGTAGAAAGTGCTGCCGCTAAGTTTGGACTCAGATGTGGAAAAATCTGGTTGCGTTTTAATGTGGCAGAGCGAAATTTTAAAACCAAACGCAGACAAGGATGAAACTGTCTCCTCGGTGTTTTTGCTGCTTGACATCCTATTCTATAGGCATGACATGATAAAGTCCTTTTACAATCTCTTAAACATTCCTTTGTGAGTTTTGGTATGTTGAATGGCATGGAATGCAATCAACATCTGCTAATTTTTGTCCTTTAAATGTACTATCAAAACACACAAGCACGAAGTTTTATTTGTACGGCTGAAAGAAGACCGGTGACTGATCATCCATCATCTTCCTGTCATATTTTTATATGTTGTCTATCCAATCCCCTGGACAATCTGGGAAGAGTAAAGCAAAACTCTGCGCTAAGTTATTGGCCAGCTGCTCATGCGTCCAGCTGAAGAGGTCATTGTGCTTTCTTTCTCTTGAATTTAGCAGCAGTTGCTCTGTGGAAGCCAAACATAACACACCCTGGATGTCCCAGGAAGATTGTAGTTGAAGTACCATGTCTAAACCCTCTAACAGGCATTTTTCTACCACAAAAATATTATACGGCAGCACTCTGTCGTGAGGAAACGAGGGATCAGTTAAACAATTTGCAAAACAGCTATAAATCTCGGAGCATGTTACGCTCTCACTGCCCTGAATAGCACAAAGAAAAAATGTGGGGTTTTCCCCCCTAAGTTAATTATGCTAAAGGATAAGGAATAAATAATTGACAAATTATAAGGCATACAATTCATGTGTTGAAACGATTCATATTTCCATTGTGCAAAATCCAAGCATTCCCATTACAGTCATACCTCGGTTTAAGTACGCCTCGGTTTGAGTATTTTCAGTTTAAGTACTCCACAGACCTGTCTGGAACGGATTAATCCACTTTCCATTACTTTCAATGGGAAAGTTCGCTTCAGGTTAAGTACGCTTTAGTTTAAGTACTCCACGGACCGTCTGGAATGGATTAATCCACTTTCCATGACTTTCAATGGGAAAGTTCGCTTCAGGTTAAGTGTACGCTTCAGGTTAAGTACAGACTTTCGGAACCAATTGTGTCTGTAAACCGAGGTACCACTATATACAACACCCAAGTCCTCCCCCCAAACCTGGTTCATAACTTCAAAGTAAATTGGTTGGCGGCGAGAGCCAGCTTACATCAAGTCTGCACAACTTGTGGCCCAATGCGTTGAATGATAGTTGTCCACCAGGGCTTGTTTTTATGTTTACCTTGCTCTGCATTTGTCAAGCAGATCACAATACAAGTTTGGGAAGTTATACAGTACATAACTTGACAGGCTAGAGGTTGTATAAACTGAATTTAGGCTAGGATTACATGGTTTTGAAGAGGCTTCCTTGCAGGTCTTCTTCTCATTAAGCCAGTGCTGTAGATGGCTACTGTTGGATTACAGCAATATCCGCTTCTCCATTGTCTGGAATATTGAAGCCAAATAAATCCTATTGCTAAGGATAGGAAACTTAATAATAATCCTGTAGAAAGCATGAGCTTCAGCACAGCAGGTGAGCATGTGACCCCCAAAGGGGGTCAACGGCTTGCCCTTTGCCCTCTACAGGTTTGGATGCCTCTTGAGATACCATTGCCTGTACCAACGAAAGAAGAGTGGCAGATGAAAATGATGGATTTTGCGGAACTGGCGAAGCTGATGGGAAAAATCTGAAACCAGCACAATCAAGTATTCCAAAAATACTGGAGTAAATTTATAAAATATTTGAAAGACCATTGTAAGAAATTCTGGTAACAACATTAGTAGGGTTATCTGAAGACTTGTAATGATTTTTTTAAAAACCTTTCTACATTTGTTTAAACTTTGAGGTATTTTGTAATGAGTTATATCAGAATTGGAAAATATATAAAATGCTGTGATATAAAGGTTACTCCTGAAAGCCAAGAGGTGGGAGGGAAAGAAGTCGACAGGCTCTAAAGAGCCAAAGAAGTAAAGTGGATTATATATGTGTGATTATATATGTTTAAATGGAAAATTAATAAAAAATATTTTAAAAAAGAGAGATACCGTCACCAAATTTTACATGGGTGTTCCCGAGGTGGGGACCGCTGTCTTTCTCAACATTTGGACAGTGGCTGCCATTTTGAATCAAGGTGGCTTACCCAAATGTCCCTTTGGCTTAACTTCACCCCCTTTTTGGCATACTGTAAGTTCAGCCACATTTCATGATAGTGTCACCAAACTCAACACAAAGGTTCTCAAAGTGGAAATGCTGGTCTACATCCATGTTTGGGTGCTAGGCACCATTTTGAATTCAGATGACAGATTGCAGTGTGACTTGGGTGTGACTTCACCCAATATTTGGCATACGTTCAGCCTCCTCTCAAGATATCACCACCAAATTCAGCACAAGGCTTCCCAAGGTGGGGGGAGGTGGACTTGATTGCCATTTTGATTATTGTAATTCGCTCTACGCGGGGCTGCCCTTGAAACTGACCCAGAAACTCCAGCGGGTGCAGAATGCCGCGGCGAGGCTCCTTACGGGGTCCCGGCTGCGGGATCATATTCATCCAGTGCTTTACCAACTGCACTGGCTCCCGGTGGAGTACAGGATCAGGTTCAAGGTGCTGGTTTTGACCTTTAAAGCCTTATGCGGCTTAGGACCCTCGTACCTACGGGACCGCCTCTCCCGGTATGACCCACAGAGGACATTACGGTCCACAAATAATAACATATTGGAGATCCCGAGTCACAAGGTGGCTAGGCTGGCCTCGACCAGGACCAGGGCCTTCTCAGTACTGGCCCCGACCTGGTGGAACGCTCTGTCCCAGGAGACTAGGGCCCTGCGGGATTTGTCATCTTTTCGTAGGGCCTGCAAGACAGAGCTGTTTCGTTTGGCCTTCGGACTGACGCAGTCTGACCCCACGGTTACCCTCCCCTAAGGTTTTATTTATAATGGTTTTATCTTATTCATAGATTTTTAATTTTAAAATTGAATTTTAACATTGTATTATTCTGTTGTTTTAACTGAATTGTTTCTTTTATATTTGTGTTGATATTATTTGTTGTTAGCCGCCCTGAGCCCGGTCTCGACTGGGAAGGGCGGGGTATAAATAAAAATTATTATTATTATTATTATTATTATTTTGGATTGGGTTGTGGACCAAGATGTCACTTCGGCATGACCTTGCCCCCTTTTTGGCATAGGTTTGGCTGCCTCCCAATATATTGTTGCCAATCTTGGCACGAGGGTTCCCAGGATGGGCACGGGGTGTATGTGTGTGATTCTGCATCAATGTTTGTATGTTGGGCACTTTTTTTTTATTTAAGATGGTAGACCAAAACATGACTTTGGCATAACTTCACTGATTTTTGGCATGGCAGATGACACTATCCATTTAGAAGTCACACTATTTATTGGTTTATTATTGGTTTATTGGTTTATTATTTATTGGTTTCTAAGGCTTTAGCGTGGCTCTTTTGCTATCTGCTACCTGATTGGCTATATGCCAGCATATCTCAGTGCCTGCCTTGCTTTTGTATCTCAAGCTACATATTGGGTGATGATGTCCTATTGTGGTGAAAGATCCCACCCCCCAAGGAAGCAAGGCAGGTGAGGTGTTGCAACACTACAGAGATGTTTAGGTGAACAACTTCCTCCAACAAAGGTGAGGTGCTTTGCTATCATGGAGGAAAGAGTCTTCGTGCAAAGCTGCAACATTTTCCTTTTTAAAAAAGAAGAAGACGAGTCAGAAGGGATGGAGTCAACTTTCTGTTGTACCATGCATTTTTTAATTTTTTATTTACAAAAGAAATTCCATATTCTGCAAGAGGGAAAATATAGGTAAGTTTTAGGGGTCTTGCTCAATTCTGTTGGATATGTCACGTGTGCAGCTTCTCAGCTACCTTGTTTTTATGGAGGAATGGGGGGAAAAATGTGATGAAGCATCTCATTGTTAAAGTAAGCCAGTAGTAAGGGAAAGACAAATTAGTGGGCAACTTGGTCTAAGAATAACCCATAGTGCAATATTCAACTGAGGAGTATTGCAGTGGGGCAGGGCTGTTGTTTCTAGCAACTCATTCATCAGCCCATTTTTTCCCTCCACCAAAGGAGTAATTACAAGCATTTGAATAGACAGAATGAAATTAGCAGGGAAGGCCTTTGAAGTTGAAAGGGTGGAGAAAGTGTCAATATTCCACTGAATATTGACAGTATGTCAGAGCTGGCCCACAGGCAGCTTAGCAAGCAGAATGCTGAAAATACAGATCTTGGCAAGATTGGGACTGGAGCTGGAATGGGACAAAGAGGCAGATTCTGTAGGAGATATCAACCAGTCATTGGTTAGTGGGGCTGTAGAAATGTATTAAATCGGGTCCTCCCTAACAGAGGGCACGTGTTGCGGTGGGACCCGGCAATCAGGCTTGTGTTGAGGGTGGGATCATTGGAGCAGCCACAACACCATATTGGTGGTCCCTCGAACCTGGGAGCAATTGGGCTAGCAGGACGCCAGTCAAAGTAGTTCGAGGGACCATTACTTAAGCACGGCACGTGGCCCTGAGCTTCCTCTTTCGGGCTTCAGTGCATTGGAACACCTGCCCACCTCTCCCTATATTTTGCGATTGACCTTGCTATGCCATTGTGTGTCGGCTGTCGTTGGGACAGGGGCACAGCAGGAATTCCCGCCCCCCTTGGCTGATTGGCTGGTGCCATTTGGGTTTTGCCTGCCGCGTAGCAAATCGTCACAACTTGTAAGGTTGCGGATAGGCTCTGGTTCTTGTGGATAGGGGTGGCAGGATGCCTAGCCATCCCTATGTGTTGGGTATTCCTTTAAGAAGGAATGGTTGGTCTTCCCCATGCGGGGTTGTGCCCTGAGCCTGAGTTCAGGGCTCATCTGAGTGGAGGCGTGGCAGACACCTCTGTCTGCCTCTGTCCCAGGTGTTCACCCTAGGCTGACTTATGGTTGGTGCCCAGAGTCAGCTCTGCCTGCAAGGCTGCAGGTAGCTAGTCGAACCAGAGCCTATGCAACCACTCTCTTGATTTGTAATCAATAGTTGTGGCCTAAATTCTGCCAAAAACCAAACCAAAAATATGAGTCCTATCTGAATTTATTTCTAGGCCTGGTTAAAGGGTTTCCACACACAAAAGAATGGTGGTTTGGAGATAGAGCCAGTCACAGGCCAGAGTCTGGAACTCTTGAAAGATCTACATTGGCTCTCAGTATGTTTCCGAGCACAATTCAAAGTGTTGGTGCTGACCTTTAAAGCCCTAAATGGCCTTGGTCCAGTATACCTGAAGGAGCATCTCCACCTCCATCATTCTGCCCGGACACTGAGGTCCAGCACCGAGGGCCTTCTGGCGGTTCCCTCGTTGCGAGAAGCCAAGTTGCAGGGAACTAGGCAGAGGGCCTTCTCGGTGGTGGCGCCTGCCCTGTGGAACGCCCTCCCAACAGATGTCAAAGAGGAAAACAACTACCAGACTTTTAGAAGACATCTGAAGGCAGCCCTGTTCAGGGAGGCTTTTAATGTTTAATAGATTGCTGTGTTTTATTTTTCTGTTGGAAGCCGCCCAGAGTGGCTGGGGAAACCCAGCCAGATGGGTGGGGCATAAATAATAAATTATTGTTGTTATCATTATTATTATTGAAATGAGGAAGCTGCTGGCAGGCAAGAAAGTTGGAGGTCGGAGAAGAAAAGAAGGAGCAAGGGCTGTGAGAAAATATCCAGGCAGGTTAGCATGCATAGATAAGGCAAGGACAAGACTGTTGAGGCCTTGTCAATAGGTGCCAAATATCCCCACCACCATTTTTATTATTTAAAGCATTTTTACCCTCCTTTTCAAATCAAACAAGGCTCCCAGAGTGGCTGACAAATGTCAAATATGGCTGCCCCTGCCCTCAGGCTTACAATCTGAAAGACACAACACAAAAAGTGATTAGGAGACAGCTGTTAAAGGAGCAAACCCAGACACTATTTCTTAGGTTTTTCTTAATCCTACTTCTGAGGGACCATTCATCCCCCACAAAAGTGGGTGGTGGGTGGGAAATATTTGGCAAACTTTGGAGGCAGGGACTGGAAGCATTTCACAGTCATTTCAGCCTTACCTTTTATATGAGGTGGCCAAGGGTTCCTTGAGGGCATAACTGCCAAGTCTCCCGTTTTCCCCGGGAAATCCCTGTTTTCCCAGCTGTTCCTAGCTGAAAAAACGGATTTTTTTGTTTTCCCCCGGTTTATTCTGGCGCGACGGCCATTTTGGAACTGGGCAAAGCAGCACCAAAAGTCACTTCTGAGCATGCTCCGCCCAGTTCCAAAATGGCGGCAGTGCTACTTCCGGTCTGCTATTTCTGGCCCGGTCCCTTATTTCTCTGACAGCAACTTGGCAGGTATGCTTGAGGGTGGGAATACTTGCTGACTCTGCAGGCAGCCATCTTTGTTCTTAAGAACATACCTGGGATACAGCATTGTTCTCAGAGGCCTTGTGGCCCAAGGACATGGTTAGGCTGCTGCAAGCAGCCAAGTCCCCCCTGCCAAAGAGGTGGCAGTACTGTTTTAATTTCTTTAAAGGAAGCAAAAGAGAAGCAAATCCCTCACCCATTTTTTGCCATCCCCTGAAAATGACTCCAGCTATTGGGCAGGCAGGCTGGTGGAGCATGATCACCCAACCTGCTGAAAATTTCAAAATCCAGGCGGGGCAGAGATTTGGGGCCACAACTAATGCATTTATTGCCTGACCATATCAAGTGGTATACCGTAGCAGTGTGCAGGCAGGAGGCTTTTAATTTGAGGCTTGCCGGATTCTGACCAGGTATTGCAGGGCTTGTTGTTGTTGTTTAGTCGTTTGGTCGTGTCCGACTCTTCGTGACCCCATGGACCATAGCACGCCAGGCACTCCTGTCTTGCACTGCCTCCCGCAGTTTGGTCAAACTCATGTTCGTAGCTTCGAGAACACTGTCCAACCATCTTGTCCTCTGTCGTCCCCTTCTCCTAGTGCCCTCAATCTTTCCCAACATCAGGGTCTTTTCCAGGGATTCTTCTCTTCTCATGAGGTGGCCAAAGTATTGGAGCCTCAGCTTCACGATCTGTCCTTCCAGTGAGCACTCAGGGCTGATTTCCTTCAGAATGGATAGGTTTGATCTTCTTGCAGTCCATGGGACTCTCAAGAGTCTCTTCCAGCACCATAATTCAAAAGCATCAATTCTTCGGCGATCAGCCTTCTTTATTGCAGGGCTACACAGATATATATTCGTAACAGAGCATGCTTGCTGCCTCATCTCCAGATCCTCTCACCTCCGGTCAGTGACATCAGCACTTGGGTTCTCTCAGGCACCCCAAGTTCCTAAGGCTTCATCTTCCATCTTTGTTTCTGCTTCAGACACTCACAGGAGCATGAACCCCAACTGAGAGGGCTCTATTTTTTTCCAACCAGCATCCCTCTCCAGCTGATCATATCAGAACTGGGTGGAATGCCTCCTGTCTTCCAAAAAGAAATCAGGCCATGACCCTGGTCCAATGGTATGAGCCAGTGTTTCCATTGACTGACACATTCAATCTCACCTGTTTTCAATCCACCGTGTTGACACATAAAGATAGAAACCTCGGTCCTGGAGCTACCTTTGTTTTAACACAATATGACAGTTCAGCTGTCAGCCACCTTGTGTATATGAAGCCCAATGTATAGTTTATATACCAGGCATAGGCAAACTCCGGCCCTCCAGATGTTTTTGAACTACAATTCCCATGACCCCTAGCTTACAGGACCAGTGGTCAGGGATGATGGGAATTTTAGTCTCAAAACATCTGGAGGGCTGGAGTTTGCCTATGGCTGTCATATACAGTTAAATCTTTATATAGATATAAACTGCCCCGGTCTCTGCATTGATCCTTTGAGTCCCTTCTTTGTGTGCCTCTTCCATGAGTGGCCCAGAGGGTGGCAACATGAGAACCGGCCTTTTCTGCAGTAGCTCCTTGTCTGTAGAATGCTCTCCCCAGGAAGGCTCGCCTGGCACCTTCATTATATATATATTTTAGGCACCAGGCAAAAACGACCTTCTTCAACCAGGCCTTTGGTTGATTAAATATTCTCCAGCCTTTTAAATGTGTCTGTGGGAAGTGGGGATTATTGTTTTGTTGTTTTGGTTTAATCATTTACTTGTGTTTTCTCTTATATTTTATTCTATGTACTGCTCCGAGATCTTTTGATGGAGGGCGGTATATAAATTTTATTAATTAATTAAATAAAAATAATAAAAATAAATACAATCGTGTGAATTCCCTTCTGCATTCCACAAAACTTTACCAGGGTGCATGGCTGGGGATCTCCTCGTGGTCATTATTATTATTTCCATTCATCAGACAAGAGGACTGAAGGTGAGAGAATCTAAAGTTACATAGGGATATAATGGCTGTGTTGAGATTCAAACTACGGGCTTTGTGATTCAGTCCGTTAATCTGCCGTCCTATCCTTACCTTGAAGTAAACACTATTGAACTCAATGGAACTTGCTTCTGAGTAAACATATATAGGCCTGCACTGTTAACTACTATAGTAGATCAGCTCCATTTAAATCATATTCCAAAAGATAATGAAAACTATGCTGACTAACTTAGCATTAAAAAAAGAAGAAGGTTTGTGCTAATCTTCCCTACCCTTTGCTGTTCAGAAGAGCTCTCTGACCCCCCCCCCCGCCCCATTTATAAGAACAGCAATAGAATACTTTTTTTCATTGTGTAACAAAAATCAAATTAAAATAAAATCTGGGTTATTCTGACTCATTTGGATTTTTGATGCAGCTATATTTTTATCTCGCCATTAGATTACATCATGAAAGACATCTTATATTGTTTTGCCCATGGTTAGAAATTATGTCTGCTTAATCAATTCCATTATGCATTCAACCATCCATGACACATCAAAGGCTAAAAAGATATTTTGGGAAAAAAAGAGAACAGAAAAAGAGAACAACTTTACTTGCTAAAAATGATTTCCCTTCAGATCAAGATGCAGAGCACAAAATATTAATCCTTTTAAATAAATATCAAGACTCCCCAAATAATATGAATAATTGGCAGGTCCTGGTGCCCACTGCCCAGTTCCCAACAGCTGGTTACACTGGCGCGCGGCACCTTCTCAGCAGCCTTTGAGATAATGACTTGGGCATCTGCCGATGAGTGCTTGCAACTGCCCACAGAATTTACAACTCACAAGTGGGATACAGAGGCTCCGACAGAACTTTTTTTATGCAAGGTCTTTGAAATTTATTAATGTAATGCAAACACAAGCCTTCCAACCCATTAAATTGTTGATGTTATGCGAATCCACTCTGGAATTGCAGATCCTCATTAACATTATTTGCATGTTAATCTGCATCTTTTTAATTAGTGATATTATTTATGCACATAATTTTCGCCTACTGGTGCCAAGGCTGAAGCGCATTAATTAATCTACTGAGATGCCAAACTGTTTATTTTTCTCCCATACTTTTATTTGTTTACATGGTGTTTTGGATTCAGGGAAAAATAAATAAATAAAATAAAAAAGAAGCCTGAAGAATAAAAGCAGAAAGACAAGATTAACTAAAAGCTCTTTTTGTTTTCATAATTTAAATTGTAATATTAGCCAAATGTTGTGTTTCTTCCCTCAGAGATCGGTTATTCAGTTACATTACCTTGATGTATTATTAAAATTTATAATGGACTCTGGAGGCTTTTTTTTAGTTCTCTCCTTCATTTACAGAATATACTCAATGTTATTTTAATCTTCCTACAACGCTGCCATGCATAGGCAATGATCGGTTTTCCCTTGTGTCTCTCTAGTGCTGCTCCACTTTGCACAACTGATAAACATTTAAATAAGCCTTTTCAAAAAAAAAAAGTAAAAAGAAAAAAGAAAAGAAAAAGAGGGGGGAAGAATATCATACAAAAATTATTAACCCTTTAATTGAGTAAGACATTGCTTAGCAATATCTCTTCTCTCTAACTAGGTCAATTGGAACATTTATTTTGATCAACAGTGCTGAAATGGTTCCATCTCCTGTACAGAGACACATTAACAATGCTGCAGATAGAATTTCGTACTTCCCACTCCAAGGGCAAGTCTTTCCAAGAGATAGATTCCTTCTGAGGAAAGTGTACTGGGCAAAGATGGGTAAGAAATAAGCAACTTTTTAAGAGCAGTGAAGCCGGCTTGGAAGCTCCATCACAAATGTTCAGTATGGCCTCGGTCCAGTTTACCTGAAGGAGCGTCTCCACCTCCATCGTTCTGCCCGGACACTGAGGTCCAGTGCTGAGGGCCTTCTGGCGGTTCCCTTGTTGTGAGAAGCCAAGTTGCAGGGAACCAGGCAGAGGGACTTCTTGGTAGTGGCGCCCACCCTGTGGAACGCCCTCCCATCAGATTTCAAAGAGAAAAACAACTACCAGATTTTTAGAAGACATCTGAAGGCAGCCCTGTTTAGGGAGGCTTTTAATGTTTAATATTGTATTTTATTTTTCTGTTGGAAGCCGCCCAGAGTGGCTGGGGAAGCCCAGCCAGATCGGCGGGATATAAATAAATTATTATTATTATTATTATTATTATTATTATTATTATTATTATTATGAACGTATCATTTTTTCTTCCCCGATGAGCCCTGAAAAACCTTTTCAGCTGGTTTGTATCACAGTTCAGTTTGAGCTGGCCTTGGAGAGTGCCAACTGCCTAGCTTTCTGCGTCGTCGCTAGCATGCTTTTTTCTACACCCTCTCATATTTCCTTCAAATTCTTCTCAAAACCCACCTTTCCCACAAAACCTTTAGCATAACCACCAATAGCTCTCACCCTTATTATAACTATGCTGATAGCTAAGCAGATGTTACAGTAATTAGGGCTGCCATACATCTGGATTTTTCTGGACATTACTGGGATTTCAAAGGCAGAATTGACGGCCAGGGGGGATTTCCAAAAGGTGGCACTTTGTCCTGGATCTTAGGCAAGTCAATCCAAAAATTGTGGTTTTTTGGCGTTTCAATTTTGGGCGTGTCTTGGTTTTTACTTTTTGAACAGATTTTTTACACCTGCCTCCGCTTCTGTATTCTTCCTCCTAAGAACATGGCAAGCTGCCTTATACTGAGGCTGCATTCATTATTCCACATTCCACATTCCCTACCTTTTATTATCATATTTTAGATGGTCTTTTATTATCATATTTTAGATGGTCTTTCACTCCTGGAATCTAGAAGACGGTTCATGTTCATTTCCATGTTAACTGTTTCAAGAAAAGGATATATGTTTCTATACTCTTTAACTCAGAAAAGTCAGCTGGAGTTTTGTGTTATAATTTCCCCACAGTTTTCATGATCATACTGACACCATCCATGGGATGAAACCTAGCGAAGTATCCCACCATTCAGTTATTTTGCACCATTTAAAAATTAGGAGACATGGTGGTGTATATTGATCAAAAAGCCACATCGGGTACTTCAGTGTAACAGGAACGTTAGCAATCAGGACAGAAGTGCTAGCATTATAATCAGTAAAACCAACACAACAAACCTCACATCTGAATGCAACCTGAATCCGACCCTTGGTCCATCTCGTTCAGTATTGCAGCCGCCAGGGTGCAAAGATCTTCCCAGTGTGCCCCCAAATTAACTTTTATTCAGCTTTTTTGGGGAGGGGGGAAGCCAAAGTTGTTGAGACCTTTTTTTTAGGGGAGAAATCGCTCATTTGTTACAATGACGCAGAGGGAAAAAAAACTGCTTTTGTTTCCTGACTCATCAGGAATATTTGACACTACAGAGTAACAGAGCGACGGAGGGGGGGGAGGGACTTTTGCTCCATTGCTTTTCACTGCTGCCGATCAAAAAGGAACGGTATGTATACAGTAGGTATACATTCGGCGGCACCCCAGAATTCGGTGCCCAGGTGCCCCGCACCCCTTGCACCCCCAGGTAAATATGGCCCCGATTGTCTGCACCAACTGGTGTTGGCTCCCTATAATTTCTGGCAGGGCATCTCTCCCAGTCCCTGGACCTGGGACCATCTACATGCAAAGCAGAAGTTCTGCCATTGAGCTACATCCTCTGTTCTTCCTGCATCAAATTTTAGATTGTAAGCACATTGGTGTCTCTTATGTCAAAAGCCCATTGAGCGTGACACGTATCCACACGGTTCTAACTACCACGTGGAACAAACCACACAATCAATTGACATGGCCAATGCGCTCACAAACTTCATTTGTCTGCATTTCCCCAGACATAAGAGCAGTAGCGTCCTTGGGGAGTGTTGCTTAACCTAGCTTCCCAAGATGGCAACCACTGCCAGCAACCAAAAGTGACATAAGGGAGGGGAAAATATGGCAGAGAGGTCAATGCAGTGCAAGGGCAGCCACAAAGCCAATTTGTTATTTCCATTGTTGCAACCATACTGTGCCCCTTTTGGTTACTGACAGCATTGAAAAGCAGGTGAGCAACGTGGAACGTTGCTGCAGTCAAACCAACAATTCATATTTCGCCAAATAGGAACACGGAGGGGCTGAAGCTCACAGGGCTTTCCTGTAAAAATTGCTAGAGAGAACTTTGTGAGATCACTTCCTTTGTCTGCCTTGGCTGGAAACTGTAACACTGCCTACTTCCTTCCTGCCTGGGGATCTCTCTGTTTTCTTTGACATGCTTCCAAGCTCACCACCATGCATGTTAAACACCATTTTGAACTTAGATGTTTTACTTTTGTAACTTAGATACAGTAGTAGATATAAACCTGCCTTCATTTTGCTACAGTAACTGCTGCTTCAGTGCCTAGATTAGTTTGCAGATTTTGTGCAAGACTGTGCCCGCTTTTACCTCATTTGGTGATGTGTTTCCTATTTTGGGGCTATGCCCAAACACATGGTGGGATTATTCTTCTAAGTGATGTGCATTTATATTTCAGGAACTGTGCACATGCAGTTGGCAACTAAACACACATACACACACAAATAACAAATAATATTGTGGGCGTTATTCGACATTTCTGTAGTCCTTTGCAGTGTGCTGGTATACCACTCATTTCTCACTTAGCCTGGCTAAGGCATATTTGTGAGGCAACTTCCAGTCAGAGACAGTGAATCCCTTGCTTGGCATTTTGGGGTTAGATCTTTGGGTTAGACCTCACAGTCTGCAAGTCAGGAGACTTCATGGTGCAGGAGACTTGGAGGTAAGGCACTGGAGACTGTCTCAGGTCTCTGGCACTTTGCAAAGTGAATAAACCAAAAAAATAAACCACACATATAGCCCAAGAACAATTATAACCTCAAGCAATCTGTAATGTATACAGAGCAGGCTATATAAAACACACACACACACACACACACACACACAATTCTATATGCCTTTGAAAATTTATCGTAGTACAGGCTGAGTGTCTCTTTCATGCTATATGTCTTCTCATCTCATATTGCATTTCTTAGCAAGCAGAGCTGCAACCCCAGTCTGATTATACCCTCCATTGTCTTTAATAATATCACATTTTTGCTGAATATTCACACATCAGTGGGGAAAATGGCAGCCTTTTCAGAAATATGTCTAGGAAAGAACTCAGCTGTCTAACCCAGAGGCTTTTATTTCCTCTCACAAATGCACCGGGTCAATCTTCATATGCAGTTAAACCACATGCTATTCAGTATATAGGATGGCATCATTTCACACGGCAGGAGGAGAAACTCATGTTTCTCAATTCACAATATACCTGCTCATGGGAAGGTAGCATAACATCAGGAATCAGGCTCTGTCCTAAACTACCCTCTTTTCTATGTGCAGTTGTCATTGCTGTTAAAACATTCAGGGAGGAGTTGACCATATTTTGACTTCCTTGCAATTGTATAGGTCTCTCTATTATACAGGGATGCCGGACCTGTGATCCTCCAGATCTTGTTGAACTCCAGCTCCCATAAGCCGCTGTCAACATGAGCAATGCTCAGAGATTATGGGAGGTGTAGTCCAACAACATCTGGATGGCTATAGGTACCTGTTCTCTGAGACAGATATAAGATAAAAGGAAGACTCCCAAAGCATTTTTCAGTTCCACTACAATCCTGATTTCCCAACGAAACTATAAGAGCAAAGCAGAGAATCAAAGGTTGAAGCAAGTCCACCTCTTGAATCGCCAACTCCCTTTATCCCTTGGCCCTCTAGTTCTCCAGATGGAGAACCACGTGCACCACAGCTGGTTACCTGAGATGGAAGCAGTGCAGCCTCTTTTCAGGTTAGGCCTTTGCATGCCGGATGACTTGTCAAATTTCTCCAGTCAGAGGAGGAGCAGGGTGGGAAGAGGCACGGCTAGCAGCTGGAAGCATCATTCGTTTCCCTGGCATGCTCTTCTGTCAGTTCCATAATTGCAAACCTGGGAAGAACCCACCATGAGCCCTCTTTTAATTTTACATCTGTCGTCACCCATAATTTATCTGCATATTTTAGGGGGGCTCCTCTCACCTTCTCCCTCCCCTCCCCATTTCACTGTCTTCATGGCTCATTGGCAAGAATCCTTCACTGCATTAAAAAAAAGAAAATGTTTTTGTTTAACGCAGCCATTATTTCAAGCTACATGCCCCACCCCCAGCCAACTAACCAAGTTGAATTTGAGGCTGCGCTCTTTGGATTTCCAAACGAAACCATTTTTCCAGCTTTTATCCCTCAGCCAAATGAACAGTCTGTCCTGAACTTAATAAACTTTGAACTTTTGCCTGCTAGCCACAACTGGCAAGTGCTAATTTGTTCTCTGTTCATGTACATTGGAAGATAGGCATACTGTAACCTTATCTGCAAATGAAAATGCTTGTTTTTTCATGTTCTACCACAGGATATTCCTGGGAGCTACTGAAAATGTTGTTCTGCTTGACATTTTTTAAAATATGGTTTGGATGTAGTTGAATGGCTCCTAAATTATGTTGTAACTTTTCTGCCAATAGAACAAGCATGAACAGGGGCCAGGATCCAAATATATTAACTTACTCTGGCACAAACCATCTCTGAGAAACCCGAGACAAGTTGTAAACCACATTATTGACTCTGGGAGCAAATTATTCCTTCCCCCGCCCCACCTTGCCGCCAATCCAAGCATATTTACAATGGGATAGGGAGCTTTATAGAGGAAGGAAAAACAGAATTGAAAATAGTTAGCTGGAATCATTTGAACAAATCAAATATCGTAATAAATAAAACCTAGCTCCCCCCAACACACCCTATTGAGTCCTGACAGGCACTAACTTGACTAAGCTAGCTGAAAGACATTGTTGCACCTATGCCCAATCAATGCCATCTAGTACTTCTGCCTGTGTAATTCCAGTAATACTCAACTTAGGGCTGCGCCCCTGGCTGCACCATGGGCCAACTCCACTGCCATTTTCCCCCACATTAACTTCCTAGAGTTTTTCCCCTCCTAAAGGTAAAGGTAAAGGGACCCCTGACCATTAGGTCCAGTCGTGACTGACTCTGGGGTTGCGCGCTCATCTCGCATTATTGGCCGAGGGAGCCGGTGTATAGCTTCCAGGTCATGTGGCCAGCATGACAAAGCTGCTTCTGGCAAACCAGAGCAGCACATGGAAACGCCGTTTACCTTCCCGCTGTAGCGGTTCCTATTTATCTACTTGCATTTTGACGTGCTTTCAGACTGCTAGGTTGGCAGGAGCTGGGACCAAGCAACGGGAGCTCACCCCGTCACAGGGATTCGAACCGCCGACCTTCTGATCAGCAAGCCCTAGGCTCAGTGGTTTAACCACAGCGCCACCTGAGTCCCTCACAGCGCCACCTGGGTCCCTAACCCCATGCAAATGCTAAGCCCGCTTTCCACCTTCCCAACTCCATTCCTGAAGTTCCGGTGTACAGGCATACCTTGGTTTAAGTACTTTCAGTTTAAGTACTCTGTGGACCTGTGTGGAACGGATTAATCCACTTTCCATTACTTTCAATGGGAAAGTTTGCTTCAGGTTAAGTACGCTTCAGGTTAAGTACAGACTTCCGGAACCAAATGTGTACTTAAACCGAAGTACCACTGTATATTATTTCTATTTAAATGATGATAAATATTTATAAATGCATGCACATTAATTAGGTAAAGGGTAAAGGGGCCCCTGACCATCAGGTCCAGTCGTGTCCGACTCTGGGGTTGCGGCGCTCATCTCGCTCTATAGGCCGAGGGAGCCAGCGTTTGTCCGCAGACAGCTTCCGGGTCATGTGGCCAGCATGACAAAGCTGCTTCTGGCGAACCAGAGCAGCGCACAGAAACGCCATTTACCTTCTCGCCGGAGCGGTCCCTATTTATCTACTTGCACTTTGATGTGCTTTCGAACTGCTAGGTGGGCAGGAGCTGGGACCGAGCAACGGGAGCTCACCCCGTTTTAGGGATTCGAACCACCGACCTTCTGATCAGCAAGCCCTAGACTCTGTGGTTTAACCCACAGCGCCACTGGGTCCCTTACATTAATCGCATTAATTAGTATATGCAAATTTTATGCAAATCAGTGCCCTTTCCCACAGCGTATTTCCTCCTCTTTGGAAAAGTGTAAATGGCCACTCTAACTCCAAGTCTGGACCTTTTCTGGTCCTGATGTTAAGTAACTGTAGGATGGTTCTCCTAATGCCTTTGCTCTGACCTTCCCTCCCTCTCTCTGCCCCCACCCCAGTCACCCCAAAGGCTCTCCCTTGCATATAAGGAAAATGGGGACAGATGAAAGACACAGAAGCAGTACACCTGTTTGTTCTCCCTTCAACTATTTTTCAAGCAATTAATGAGTACTTCCACTTCTTCAAGCCAGAGTATTTGTTTCTCGGACTATAAAACGGAATATTATAGATATGACTGCACTCATTTATTACTGTTTTAGGATCTATAAATCTTTGCTAAGCATTTGTACGGCATCCTGCATTTATTAAGATCTTCTATTTGATTAAGTTGCTTGTGATATATGATCAATTGCGGGTGACATGGTGAGTTGAGGAGCCACAGTTGAGCCACGACACTTGCACTCTCTGTGTTAGTTTACAACCTTTTTAATTATGAGTCGGCTCTAAAATACTTACACAATACTCTTAAATATAGCCGAACCTTTCTGTTTAATTTCATTTCCCTGTTAGTGGTTGGAGGCCATCCAGCAAAGCACTTCAGTAAATCCAATGAAGTATAGAGGATAATTAATATTAAACTCCATAATGACAGTAAACTAGTCTTTATTAAAGGAAGCCCATAAAGGCATGTTAATTTGCCTGTTGGCGTCAATATTTTCAGGAAATTAAATAAAAGCAACTGAATAGGATGCCTGAAAATGCTGCAGTGTTAATTTTTATTAATTGTATATATTTTATAATAGGAATACAATTAACACAGCAGAGGACAGTACAAAAAACTTGTTGGCTAGAAAAGATTATGGAAGGTAACACATGCAGAGTAGCTGGGCCAAAGCTGTGTATATATAGCCCTTGTTAAAGAAGGTGCAATGGTACCATTCATCTGTTTTGAAAGAAGGAGGAGATCAAATCTTGCCATTGCTTCTTCTACGCAATTTATTACTAGAATTTTGGAGGGTCTCCAAATTATAGCGTGTGGAGGTCCCCCAAACCACCCCTCAAATAACTCACACCATAGACAGAATTAATGGTTTAATGGTTTTTGGCATGAATTTGGCCACAACTTTTATTGAAATACAAATATAAAATAAGTGAGTGGTTGCGTAGGCATTGGATCTCCAACTGTCACACAAGGACAGAAATAAACTTGCCTTGTCAACAAAGGGAAACCCTACAGGGAGAGACAGGGAGCCGGGTGCATTGGCCCTCCCCTCTCCCCTCAGGCTCCCAGGGGCCCATACACGTTCCTGGACCCCGACCGGGGTTATGGACACTGCATAGAGCTCCTGCATTCCCCAACACACAGGCATTAATTTAAGGGGCCAACACAGTCAACAAGACCACATATACAACCAATAACCAATGCCTAACCGCCAACCTTACAAGTTGTGACTATTTGCTATGGAGTAGGCAAAAACCAGATGGCACCAGCCAATCAGCCAAATGGAAAAATTCCTACCAGGCCCCTGAATACAGGCGACCCCATGAGAGGCACAGCAATGTCAACACAGAGGCCTAAAAAACAGTGGAGGGAGGGTGGGGATCCGAAAACGCAGCCAAAGAGAAAGTGAAACCTCTCTCTTTGGCTTATGTACCCAGGGGGCTGACCCTTCAACTTGCAACATATAAATTTGCCCAACAACAGCCAGGGACCTATCAAATGGTGACCACTCATGCCCCCACCTTTGCAACTCAGGAGTGGTTTGTTAAGCCCCCACCGCAAATCGTGCTCACCATGATGGTGAACCCGCATTACTCTGGGAGTATCCAACAACATTTCTGGCTAATGCAAGGATTAGTGCTATTGCAAGGGGTCCCCCCCCCTCCCCACATGTGTGTCCTACACTACCCCAAATATGCTCTGAAGGGTTGGTGGAATGCCCAGAACAGATTTAAGGCATGCACAGGAGTGGAGGAGATCATTCGTTGTGCAAGGATAAATTGACTACAGGAGTTCATTATCCATATACTTGAAATATATTTAAGTCTAGACTTGGACATAGTATTCAGGGCCGTCTTGAGCAGATCGCGCGCCCTGGTGCTGAGGGGCGGAGATCGCTCCGCCGCCCGCCCCGCCCTTGCAGGGCGCAATTGGTTTCTGCGCGGCTTCGCCGCGCGGCACCCTCCTTGCCAGGCCGGCGCCCAGCTTACCAGCCCCCCCGCGCCATGGTGCACTGCGCCACCGGGGGGCTACGAAGAGCCGGCCCTGATAGTATTACATAATTTATTAACAGAATCCTTCTAGGAATTTATCAGAGAATGGCCTAACAATTCAGGTTTAATTAATTTTATACTTGGGGATGGTTGGATGGTGTCTTGTACGCCTCCTTCTGACAGCTCCTGCAGCCAAGCTGGTGCTAAATGTATTGCTTTCCTTTCCTTTGGGCCACATCAGTGAGGCTGATATGATATATGATATGATATGATATGAGTCTTGCCATCTGGGCAGCCCAGGACCTCCATACACCACATTGCCCAGGCCTGTGCCCCAGGCATAGGTGCCAAGTTCTGGATTGAAAAATCCGGGATCAGCAGTGCCGCGGCACCGGAAGTCGCTTCTACGCACTTCTGCACATGCGTAGAAGTGACTTCTGATGCCGCTGTGCCCATCTCCAAAATGTCTGCAGCGCCAGAAGTCACTTCTACGCACTTCCAGAAGTGCGTAGAAGCGACTTCCACTGCCGGCGTGGCACCAGAAGAACATGGCCGCCAGCAGGAGCTCCGTAATCCGGGGGAATATGGGGTATTTTGCCATTTGGGACACCTGCGGGAAACGGTAAGAAAATGTGAGGGTTTCCTGGGGAAAACGGGGTACTTGGCAGCTATGGCCCTAGGGAGGCCACTTCAGTGCTGCTAACACAGCAAAAACAATGTGGGATCCAGCAGTTATGAGTTACCAGTCTCTGCAGCCATGGCAGGCGCTGGGATTCTCCAGTGGTTTAACTTCACTTCCATTGTCTCTTGAGACAGACTGATGTCAAGAACAGCAAAAACTTGAAGACTCAGCAATATTTGCAAACCTTTAGGGGGCAATCATGTGGCGAGATCTGCTGAGATGAGCAGTTTAGGATGTAGATGATTTCATGTTCGGCCAACGTTATGTCCCTAGTCCTAATGCAGCCAAAGATAAACCATTTTAAATTTGAGCTCAGGCAGTACTCAGTCAGCTGAGCAGAAGATAGCAGAGCTGAGGCCAGTGAAATCAACCAAAAGTTTTCAGGGACTGTGGGAGGGACGGGACTAGAGAACTGGGAGACTTACGTTGCATCCTAAGCCCATTCAGCTTGGCCATTTGACCTGGCAACAGCCAAACCATTAAAGGCTTGTTTTCCCTCTGCCAGGCTTAAGAAGGGCAGCCGGAGACTGCAGCAAAGCATAATTTGAATTTGGTGCAACTTCACACTGGCTTAGCTTCAGGGCCAGATTTAGGTTTGATGAGGCCCTAAGCTACTGAAGGTAATGGGGCCCTTTATATGTCCAGCTGTCCTTTGTCAACAACAAATTGTCACAGTTTTTTGGGTCAAATATCTGCTATATGCATAGCTGCCAAGTTATCCCTTTTTTTAAGGGATTTTCCCTTATGCTGAATAGGCTTCCTCGCGAGAAAAGGGAAAACTTGGCAGCTATGGCTATATGGTAATTTATGGACGTAAGAGGTATCTAAAGCCATTTGTATACAACAAAATATGCATTTTATCAAAGTAATTGATATAGAAATGAGCAAAGCAGTGATATTTTAGGGAGCAGGCTAGCAGGCAGGGCCCATTACTTACATCGCGGGAGCCTACACAACACAAAACACTGTTGATATATGTAAGGTTAATTTTATTTGTTTTTATCTTATATTTTGGAAATGAACATCCAGGTTTTTTTCCTTTAATTTTTTTTGGGGCCCCCAAGAGAGTGGAGCCCTAAGCTATAGCTTAGCACTGCTGAGTTTACATCAGCTTGCTTTACGCCAGATTCTTTTGCATACCGGTAGTAGTATCGCTCTTTTAAAAAGATTGTTTGCAATGGTTTTGTTGGGTCAGAAAATGTTACAGCTACATTGTCAGTGTAAAAAGAGATTTTATATTTTCTTTTCCTAGATATAACCCCCCAAATTTCATTATCTCCTCTAATTACCATTGCTAAGGGCTCTATACAAAGTGTGAACATTATCAGAGATCAGTGATATCCTTGCTACATCCCTCTTCCTACTACAAAGTAATCTGAGTATGGCTGATTTATCATCATTCCAGCAGATGGTGTTATATAAATTGAAGGAGGGTCAATTAATAAAGTTTGGGACAACATGAACTCCCCCCCCCCGGAATTGTCTGTGTTACGTATGACTATTACAATGCTATACATAATAGGACTCGCACCTACAAGTAACTAATATGCCTGCTGAACATCTATTTCAAGTGTGTGCCTTGTGCATGTTTGTTCCTTGGCTCCAGAGGCTGTAGAAATATATGTATATGCCGTGCAAGCATTGTTACAATGGAGTTTTCATCTTAAAATTTGAAGTGAATTTGGGTAATGACTTTCTCTGTAGGTTTCTTCTTTTATAGATTTAATGTCCAAGAAGCCAACAGTACAATGGCATAAATTTTGCACCCTATTGACGTTTGAGAAATATTTATCAGCTGAAGTGGAAAATGACCCTCTTAAAGATTCCTTGTGTGCTAGTTTGGAATATTAGTATTAATGAGACCACAACTTTTTTTTAATTAGACACTGTCATGCAAATTAGAGTTTGTGGAAATTTTTAATGGTTTTTTTATTATCAATTGAGTATCTGTTACAAGTTATTCCCCTGCTGACTGAAAGAGCTAACATAAAATGCATCAGGGTCCTTGAATAAAAAAAGAAGTCCCTTGATTTAGAGCAATGCCTGGATCTGAATTTTCAACACTGGTCTCCCCCCCCCTCCCAGTTATTCAGTACACCCAAACTGTAAGATCCACCTAGCATTCTTTATGCCCATCCACTTGCATAATAGAACAGGTAAATTATGGGGTCAACACTGATGGGAGGCAATATGGAGAAATGAACCTCTCTCAACCTCCCAAGTCAGGCAATCAAGCAAATTAATGCGTAAACACTTGGATTTTGTTTAACAATATGTGATCTTTGTTGGACTAGTCATTTGACTAGTATTTTGTGATCAATCAAATAGCAAACTGTACTAAGACTTGGCCAGTTATTTTCTCATTGTATTGGGGTGCAAATGACAAACCTCTGATTTAAACGATTGGATCTCCCTTTTAATGCATCTGTGGCTCATCACTTAAAACACAAACCCAGCAGCATGATATTTCAAAAAAGCACCATAAATTAAGCATTCTTCTCCATCACAACTTCTCCACCCAGAGATAAATCTCTGAAAACTCAGAAAATGAATGGTGGGTACAAAAAAAGAAAATGAACTCTTTGCAATCAGCTTATTTTTCAAGATGCTGTCAATGTTATTAGTTCATTAATAATGCATTTTTTTGTTGTCAAAATTTATCAGCATTGTAGTTCTTCCCTAAATAGAGTTCATTATAAATCACTTCACAACAGTACCTTGTTTTGCAAGGACTAAAGCAACCCAACCACTCACTGTCAACTGGAATTAACAGTCAGGAAAGTCCTGTCTTCTGGATAGGGAAATAGGTAAATTAGCTTATGGAAATCTGTTTTAAAGTATCAGCATGCATTTGTTGACATAAGAAAATGAACAATGTGTATTCAGGCAGAGAGATTAAAGTTACTGGAAACATTTCCTAATTGTTCTTGTTGGCTAATAAGGAAGGGATGTTTGAGCAATGTCAACTTTCTTTAAAAAAAATCTCAGTCAGGGCTTGTATCATATGTAAAATAGATATTTTGTGAAGGCCCTCGTAAGAAATCACAATTGTTTAAATCAAACTTTACGACTGTAACAATATGTTAATCCGATTTTAGGCCATTTAAAATCCTATTGTTTACCAGAACCAATAAAGTTCAATTTCCATATTATGTTTATTTATGTTGAAGGGGAGGAAGAAATTCAGTGATAGAGATCCCTACTGCTAGAACAGATGGGCATCTTCAGTGTTGTTAGACAGGTCTGGCTATTTCCCCCACAGTTATTCTTTGATTTTGAGTCCATTAAACACACACACACACACGCACACACACACACACACACAAACAGACAGCCTATGGAAAAGAACTGTGCATAACCTATGCAGCTGGGGAATTTTGCCTGAAAATAAAGTAATTTCCCACCCTGTTTGATTTCAGCAGCTGGGGAAAAATGGCAATCCACAACTAATTAATATCTCAGTCAGCATGTGGGTGGATATGGGCAATTCTAGGCATTACTAATACTTCTTGGCTTCTTGTAAGAGCAGGAAGCGAATATACTGCTGTTAGATATATTTATATTAAATATATTTTATCCTACCCTTCATCCAAGAAGCTGAGAGTGGCATACATGCCATTGTCTCATTTTATCTTGACAACAGCCCTGTGAGATGGTTAAAAGAAGGTAAAGGGACCCCTGACAGTTAAGTCCAGTGGTGAATGACTCTGGGGTTGTGGCGCTCATCTCGCTTTACTGGCCGAGGGAGCTGACGTTTGTCTGCAGACAGTTTTACCGTGTCATGTGGCCAGCATGACTAAGCCACTTCTGGTGAACCAGAGCAGCACATGGAAATGCTGTTTACCTTCCTGCTGGAGTGGTACCTATTTACAGTATCTACTTGCACTTTGACATGCTTTCGAACTGCTAGGTGGGCAGGAGCTGGGACCGAGCAACGGGAGCTCACCCCATTGCGGGGATTCGAACTGCCGACCTTCCAATCCTGTATACCTGAAGAAGCTTCTCCATCCCCATCATTCAGCCTGGACACCTTCTGGTGTTTCCCTCATTGTGAGAGGTGAGGTTACAGGGAACCAGACAGAGGGCCTTCTTGGTAGTGGCGCCTACCCTGTGGAACACCCTCCCATCAGATGTCAAGGAAATAAACAACTATCTGATACCTATCAAGACACCTGAAGGCAGCCCTGTTTTGGGAAGTGTTTAATATTTAATGCTGTATTGTTTTTAACACTTGATTAGGAGCCGCCCAGAGTGGCTGGGGAAACTCAGCCAGATGGGCAGGGTATAAATATTATTATTATTATTATTATTATTATTATTATTATTATTACTACTACTACTTCTTTTTGTGGCCTTACTCCCGACTTGTTCTTTAGTCCTGCCTTCTGGTTTGCTCTCCAAACCTCCTTTGTCTTGGACCCAGCTCCTCTCCTTCCCTAGATCACTGCCTACAGCCCAGCCCTGACAGCATTGTAATTTCCATTTAAAAAAATAAATCCAAATGAAATCTTGCATTTAACTAGAGCATAAATATTAAATTCTACATACATTTTCTCTCAAAATACACATTTCTGAATATATCATTTTTGAGTTAATAACTGGGAAGTGTGAAAGCCAGTGAAACACTAACAACACAATCCGAACCCTGTCTACACAGATGTAAATCATACTGAATTCATTGGGGCTTACTCCCAAGCTTGTGTGGTTAGGAGTACAGCCTTAGTTCAGATCTGCGCATTATACCAGGAGGTGCAGAGCAGGCCAGTCCATATTGGAAGCTGCAAATATCAAATTCCTCAAGCATCTATATTCTGAACAAATATGTATATGATGTACGTATGCAATTTTTTTTTTATTTGGGGTTTTACTTTATATTTTAGTATAGTTGGTTACAGCCTGTAACCAAAGTAACCCACTTACAGTGCAATTCTATGCATATTTACTCAGAAGTAAGCCCCACTGTGTTTAATGCAATTTTACTCACTTGCAAATGTGCTTACGATTGCAGCCTTATTTACTTCTTAGATTATGATAATGATAGCAATGAGGGTTTTGTTTTGTTTTTGGTATTTTTTGAAGCATAGTATTAACCAAACTTGCAAACAGGTCTCTTATACTGAAGGGTTAATCACAGGTAGTTTCCATATAAGATCGTGCAAGAAAAGGGGTTGAGCATTGAAAGCTGCCTTTGATTTGCGAAACAAGAACACAGTAGCCTGTTGTGCCACACTGGGATCTGAGGACTGTCACTTTTTTGCCGTTGTCAGTGGACTTCTGAAGAGCTGGAAGCCTGTCAAATACTCTTTTCTGTCACAAAGTGAAAAGGAAATGAACCTTTGGATCTGGAAATCCATCTTTGACCAGGAAACACAGGCTTGCTTATGACAATTGCTTCTCTGCCTGACTGTATCGTGTTTCCCTTGTATAGCGGAAGAGTCTTTTTTTTTATCTGTATCAATCAAAGTAAAATTGCCCTTGTGCTACTGGTGTGTATGACAAGACTGTGGAGTTGGGAACATGCCTGACATCCCAGTTGGTTTCCAAGGCAAGTAGAATGTGAAGAAGCAAAGTGTTTCTGACCAGAA
Organism: Zootoca vivipara; assembly: GCF_965207765.1. Classification (NCBI taxonomy): domain Eukaryota; kingdom Metazoa; phylum Chordata; class Lepidosauria; order Squamata; family Lacertidae; genus Zootoca; species Zootoca vivipara. The sequence goes on along the minus strand of NC_142591.1, from coordinate 8,717,781 downwards.
ATGTATCCTTTCTTCTCCATCATCTTGGGGCCGGTTGTAATAGCATTTAACAGCTGTGCAAAAGATGCGGGCGAGAAAGCATTCAATGTGACTATTTCTTCCATGGAAATTTATCATTTTGTCTATGCCCTAGGATATTCGTCTTGAAGTGGAGGTTAGGATCGGTTACTCCATTGCAAAACTGATCATAGAGAGGACGCATCCTGTTGTGGTCCAGCTGTGATCAGGATATGGTGATGGTCCAACAGTAGGTAGCAGATACCAAGATCCTTCCAGCTAGCCCAGACAGAGTCAGCACCTAGGACAGCTCCCAATGTAAAACTCCCAAGAGAGCTGTCTGTTGCAAATAAGACTTGGTTCCTGGTGGAGGAAAGTTTCATGGATGAACTGAATGACTATTTGCAGAGCACTTTTTGCAACATAATCTAGTAGTGCAAGGCATGAAACAGCCTAAAGCTCTGAAGAAAAGTCATTCTGGGTCCTCTGTCTCCTGGGGAGAGTACATTGTTGTATCCTACAAAAGCCACCTGCCACCATACCAGTGTTGAAAGAAGTTATGGGAAAGTGGCAACCATATTACTATGAAGGTCTATAAACCAGCTTTTCATGCATTGCCTTAAAGGCGCAGTGGAAATCAGCTGGACTATGTTGTGCAGGATATTGGGCTGAATTATGTCTGTGACCTTGTCTGACCTTAAAATTTGCCAGTCTTTTAATAGTAAATGACAGCCTCTCATCTGACCATGTTAGCTTAGGACTCAGGAGTGCTTGGTCAGTACCTGGCCTTACAGCCTCGAGCTAGCCCCAAGGAGTTTACAACCAGGAGAAAGAAACACACAAGGCACGTGAAATCAGAAAGCATGCTAAGGCGCATATCCAAGAAGTAGAGGAATAAAACTTACAGTTTTTGTGCATGTCAGTGGCTACAATTCTTATCCCGTTTATTTTGGCACAGTTCTACTGAACTTCATAGGAACATCTAAAGCAATTGGGACTTAGAATTGCAACGTCCCGTGCTTTTATCATTTCACTAGCTAAAAATCAGGATATTTTTTTAAATTTTATTTTAGAATATTGCTGCAAAAGCTGCATGCCAAAATCAGAATAATAATGGAAAGGCAATGCAAATTGTATGCTATGCAATATATATTCCAGTCAAAAGAGAGAGATCAATACAAATATTTCTGTTATGGCAACACTAGATTTAATTGCTGCTCTTGCTGTAACTGCTTTTCACTGCTCTTCCCATCAGCCCCTAGCCAGTGAAGGTTGCCAAAGACTGACTTAGATGAAATGCAGGTTATATTTATTGTACTTTTCTTGTACTTTTCCTGTATTTATTGTACTTTTCTTTTTGTATAAATCTGTTCACAACTTTAGTCTTTGGACTGTAAAGTGGTATATAAACAAAGCAATGAAAGAATTTTTAATAATAATAATAATAATAATAATAATAATAAATTTCCTACTGAAAATATAAGAACATGCAACAGCTGCCTTTCTGTCTCCCTGACAAAGATGTAAAGTATTACATTCCCCTTAACAGCAATCTCTTAAATTGCAGGCAAGCTTCTCCAATTGCCTTTAATTTGAGACTCTGACAACGTAAAGACAAGAGAGCGACGAACAGCAGCACATCAGATATCAAAGAATTGTGTCTAATTTTCCCTGCTAATGCATTGTATCTGCAGAAGTGATATTAAAGGTAATTCGGCACATCATGTCTCGAAACCAGACACCGAGAGGGGACGATGAGCAAATTGAAACTTCTTGTGGGAAAGAATTTGAGAAAATCCTTGCATTCCTCGGTGCATTCACATGAAATTGATAAGTCTCCTGTAAATCACTTTAGTGACTTTGGAGAAAAAACTTAGATACGGGAATGATATTGTAAAAAGGGTATCATAAATAAGAAGCAGGAACAGTGCTCTGAAAAAAACAAGTCGCTTGATGTTTCAGTCTTTCAAGAGAATAATATGCTGGCTATAGGAAGCAGTTATTGCCTAATTATCTGCTTAAAAGCTTAGGGCTGATCCAAATGTCCCACAAACACAACAAACTCAGCTTGGGAACCATCAGCTAAAGCCTTCTTCTTTTCTTCTTCCCAGGCACTTTTTCCCTGCTGGGGTTCCCAGTCATCTGTGGGAGACATGGCTAGTGGGGAACAGTTAGAATCATAGAATCACAGGTGACCCCGAGGCTCATCTGGTCCAACCCCCTACAATCAGCGGTGGAGGAAGCCGCTTGGGCGCCTGGGGCGGGGCAAGCCATGCATAGGGGCGGGGCTCACCGCAGGGCCTCCAGAGTCTGCCTGCCTCCTACCACTCAGCCGCCCTACAGCTGGGGGGGCCGCGGGGCAGTGGGCGGACCGTTTGGGCAGCATGGAACCTGCGTGTGCCCAAGCAACCGCATCTCTCCCAGGAGAGACGTGTGGCTCGGGTGCGCTGCAGGCCCTGCAGCAAGTGCCAGCCGGCATTTTGTCACCCCCGCTCAGGGGTGACATCTGTGGTGGCCCGCCACCACCACACACCCCTTCCTCTTACTGTGCCTACAATGCAGGAATCTCAGGAATCATACATGACAGGTGGCCATCCAACCTCTCCTTAAAAACCTTCAAGGAGGGAGAGTCCACCACTTCTCATCAGTCTGCCCCACTGTGGCTGCTTCCTTATACATCATGTTTCCTCTCCCTACCACTCACTAGCTCTGCAGCAGCGAAGGGCTCCCAGCCCATTTCACTAGATCCGTATCATCTCTCTTATTTATTTTTAATTTGAAGGAGCATCTCCCCCCCCCATCATTCTGCTCGGACACGCAAGTCCAGCTCTGAGGCTCTTCTGGCAGTTCCCTCACTGTGAGAAGCAAAGTTACAGGGAACCAGGCAGAGGGCCTTCTCGGTCGTGGCGCTCGCCCTGTGGAACGCCCTCCCATCAGATGTCAAGGAAATAAACAACTATCTGACTTTTAGAAGACATCTGAAGGCAGCCCTGTTTAGGGAAGTTTTTAATGACTGATGTTTTAATGTATTTTTAATCTTTGTTGGAAGCCGCCCAGCAGGGCCGTCTTAAGCCCATCCAGCGCCCTGGCGCTAGGTCCCTCCAGTGCCCCCCTCCAGAGCCTCTCCAAGGGCCCGGGAGTGCCAAGCGGACCGCGGCAGCAGCGGGAGGCCACCTCCGAGGACTCCACGCTGCGCCTCCTTCTCATTTCCCCAGCGCTGGGTTCCGCTCAGTCAAGCTTCGCCACCAGCGCGCGCACCACGGGACCAGCAAGAGCTGCTTGGGCGCTGTGCCCGCGCTGGTGGCAAAGCTCGACTGAGCGGAACCCAGCGCTGGGGAAATGAGAAGGAGGCGCAGCGCGGAGTCCTTGGAGAAGGAGCGCAGTCCTGGACAGATCGCCGGAACCCTGCGCTCACTTAGCGCCCTTCCAGCGCCCTCCAGCGCCCGGCACCGGGGTTCTCCGCGCCACTAGCCTCTATGGCTAGGATGGACCTGCCGCCCAGAGTGGCTGGGGAAGCCCTGTCAGATGGGCAGGGCATAAATAATAATAATAATATATTATTATTGTTGTTATTTATTTATTTATTTATTTATTTATTTATTTATTTATCACCATCTCTCTGTCTGCGCCCCCCCCCCCCCGTCCTGATTACAATACAATAATGGACTTGTGGCACCTGAAAGAGAAACAACTTTTTATAAGGCATTAGCTTTTCCTGGATGCATCTGATGAAGTGGGCTCTAACCCATGAAACCTTAAGCCATAGTAACATTTGTTGGGTTTGCTGAAACAGACGAATATGGTTACCCCTCAGCAACAACAGTGGACAAACACAGCTTAGGCATCATTTCAGTTCTCGGCTATTTTGTTCCTTTGTTTAAAGCCTGCGGGGGGGGGGGGGGGAGAGATTTCCCTGGTGCTAAAAACAAAGTAATGTGGGTGCCAGGTGAATCTCCCTGGGAGAATAATACATTAACCATGCCTGCTTTCCTCAGGTTATGCATAAGGTCAATGCAGCTAAGCAGCACAAACTATATAATGTGAACATTTTTTATGCAGTGTGAATAGATATTGCTTTAAACAGATTGTGTTCCCCACTATCATTTTTGCCAATGATGCACAACATCCATTTTAAACCATCTTTTTTTGGGGGGGGGGGTTCAAGATCTGCCCATCATAAAAAGGTGCCCATCATAGGAGAAGGGGACACACAGATGATTGAGAGCTGATCCACAAATGCAGAAAAACGATGTGATACAGATTTCCTGATTTTATACTGTCTGCTTCCATTTACATAAGGGTTTATTTGGGAGTCGGAGTATATTTTATTTTTTCTAGCCGGGCAAAAATAGCACTGCAGCAAAAAAGTGAGATTACAACCCTACACCCAGACTTGCCTATGCAGAAAGATCTGAGTAATGGAAAAGAGCCAGATTTGTGATCCGCTACCCACCTTCATCTTGGAATGGTGCAATCCTATGAACATTGCATCCCACGATTTGTCTGAATATGCAGATGAACCCAAAGAAAATCAAATACAAAGACAGAACATAGCTTCAATATCTAGTACTATGAAGTTGTCTCAGAGACACAATGTTGGCTTGGTACTAACATTGTCATCTTTTTGGCACGAGGCAAAGACATATTTATTCTCTTAGGCGTTTGCAAACAACAATGGCCCAGCTTTTGTTCATTCTTCTGTTGGGTGGAGAGAAAGGTTTTGTTTTTAAGTGATCTTTTGGATGAACATTTGTTGTTGTTGTACATATACTGTTTTAATGCATATTTTTGTCATAACTTGCATTTTGCTTTTTCTGTAAGTCATGTTGGACCAAAGGTTGTGGCAAGGGATGAATAATAAACTAAACTAAATGCTTTAAAAGTGCAATATAGGCATTTTTCTTTTGCCAAACCAACCTCTCTCCCAGAGCTTCAGCTCCTTGGGCATAATATTGAGTACAATGAGTTGACTCACAAGGCTGTTGTCAGGATGAATTTGGTGCAAAATTTAAAGTGCTGTGCAGTGAAATCCTATACATATCCACTCCGAGATAAGCACTGGGGTGTATGGGGTGTTAGGGGAGGGGTAGTATCTCTGGTGTGGGGGGGACATTGTGCTCCATCTGGTGTAGTTTGTCCCCCTTTGGTCCCCACCCTGCACTCACAGCTATGGCCATAGCTGCCAAGTTATCCCTTTTTTTAAGGGATTTTCCCTTATGCTGAATAGGCTTCCTCGCAAGAAAAGGGAAAACTTGGCAGCTATGGCTATGGCTCCTAGAAGCTGCCAGCATGCAATGCAACAGCGGCCACACTGGGAGACTGCTTCGACTGGCTGTCTAAACCAGGTGAGGGTAGCCAATGGGTCTCAAACCTTCAGCAAGTTAGGGACTGTCCCTACCTGGAAAGACAGGCTCTGGTGGATTGAGTGGACAAGACTGTGAGAGCCAGTGTGGTGCAGTGGTTAAGAGCGGTAGACTCGTAATCTGGGGAACCGGGTTCGCGTCTCCGCTCCTCCACATGCAGCTGCTGGGTGACCTTGGGCTAGTCACACTTCTCTGAAGTCTCTCAGCCCCACCCACCTCACAGAGTGTTTGTTGTGGGGGAGGAAGGGAAAGGAGAATGTTAGCCGCTTTGAGACTCCTTCGGGTAGTGATAAAGTGGGATATCAAATCCAAACTCTTCTTCTTCAGTAGTTGGTTCAGTGGTCAAGAAGGCAGTTACTGCATGTGTTGTCAAGGGAAATGAGAGGCACATGGGGATCGCCATCATCATTTTTAATTTGTATATCATCTTTCTAGCTTACAATACTCAAGGCGGTTTACAAGCTGAAGAAACAAAAAAATGTACATCTTATAACAATCTATTGCAATACAAAAATGTGATAATAAAACAAAACTTTAAAATAAGCAACCTACATCAAAAAGTAACGTTGTTATTTTATACTATTCTAATAATGGTTGAATATCAACATATAAAAGTTAAACAGAAATCCACCCAACAGTTAGAATAAATAATTTCTAAACTATAATCAATAAAACAACGGCAAGTCACAGGACATAAAATAATACAATACAAATTGAGACTAGAGGGTGGAGCAAGGCAGGTGGAAGGAGGCCTTGCCTGACGAAGTCTCTCCCCTCACTGTTCTTCCTCCAGGCACAGCTTCCTTATGAGGAGTCCCAGGGCCAGGGGGTGGCTCATCAGCTTGGGAAGGTAGCTCATCTAGGAGAAGAAAAACTGGTCCTAAATCACCCTTGCCTTGTGGCTATACTCATTCATGAGATTGGCTTTGGGAGGCAACAGCAAGAAAAAATCCATACCTGCCTTGCAGAACATTTTCAGGAGGGGGGGGGAGAAAGGCTGAGGAGCCCTATACAAATCTGGGGTGCCTAAGATGGTTGGATGGTGCCTTGTATGCCTCTTTCTGGTAACTCCTGTAGCCAAGTTGGTGCCGAATGTATTGCTCTGCTTTCCTTTGGACCACATCAGCGAGGGCGAGAGTAGGTCTTATCATCTGGGCAGTCCAGGTTCACCGTACACACTGCCCAGGCTTGTGTCCTGGGGAGGTCAAATTGGGTGCTCCTAACTGCAACCTTAATCATATAATGTAGAATGCCAATTATTTATGATCACAGAGATTGACAGTTTTTAGTTGTCCTTCTGTACTTTTAAAAGCAGCCTGACATGCAGAAATTAAGCGGGTGACACTTCTTCTAGCACGGAGGTGATGAAAGGAACAAAAACAGGGCCAGTAAGAAGGAAGTTGGCAGCGTCATCATCCCAACTTGAAAACTCATTTCTTGCCTACAGAAACATAACTAGAAATAGGGAGGGAGAACTGTAAAATTGTCTTTGTCCAGCCTGGTACTATCTTGAACAGCTGTGCACTTGAGGTAAGAGAGTAGATTAGTCTTGCATGATAATCATCATTTAGAAGAAATATACTGTCACCTGTTTCGGAAGAGTGAGGAAGTGAATATGAAAATTAGGAAAGCTACAAACTCAACATGCCTCTAACATTAACTGAGGATCTTACAGTGGGAAGGGAAGCAAAGCAGTTGGCTGTGAGCCAAATGAAGACACAGGCACGAACTTTTGGTAAAAATGCATTAAGGGTCAGACAAAGAGGCTTCTCTTCTCTCTGCGGTCCATCCTCTGAGGTTTGAACAAGTGTAGTTGGTGCATAGACCATACAAGCATGGATTGATTTTCTCCACAGGCCGATATCCAGTCAAAGGTGAGTGTTCACTGATTTCAATAGGAGAATTAAGCATATGCACTGTAATTTCCTCTATTAAAGTCAATGGAACTTAATAGTACATATTGCCCTTTATATATATAAACGAGTCTTCATTTGATCATTATGTAGATTAAACACACTTGTTAATGTGTGGCTTCTCTTGTGTTTGGTCTGGAAACTGCACTTAGTGCAGAATTCTGCAGCAAGGTTGTTGACAGACATGGGACCCTGTCAGTATATAATAGCCCTGCTCAGAGGTTTGCACCAACTCCCCAGGTGTTACTATTAGTATATAAAAGCCTTTACAGCTTGGGACCAGTTTACCTGAAGGACTCCCTTACCCCATATATGCCCACTTCAACGCATTGTTCTGTGGTACTGCCACTATTACGAATGCCACATAATATTCATTCCACATGTAAAAAGAATAGATCTTTTAGTGTGGTAGCACCACACTATTAAAAAAATGATTTAAGAAAGCCTACCCAGAATGTGTTTTAATCTGCAACTTTAGCTTAAGTGCTGTTTTTCGTTCTGTTTTGATTTTTTTTAAAAAAAAAATGTTTTAACTCTGACTTCTACTCGTAATTTTACTGTCTTATGTTCTTTGAATGTATAGGTCTTACCTACAGTTAAGTGGCATGTAAATTTTGTCAAAAGAAATTAAATTAAATGAGATAAATAATTTGGACTTAAATGAGATAAATAATTTGGGAAAATACAGATGAGCAGATCTGCTGGTTTCAGTTTCTCTCATTTTCTCCATTTTCAGACCTTGTTCAGTTCACTATATTTCCACCTTGGCTTCAAAATTTGTCTTCATTAAAATTCATCAGCATTTTGCGCCTGCTGCCCCTAAGGTATACATTTTTGTATGCAGTTTTCCCTCATACATACATTTGTTTGCAAGCAATTTTCCCGAATATAACACATTCCAGTGTTTTCTACCCTTAAATAACTGCACTTTTGTTCAAATGTTTCCTCCAATATACACATTTTTGGGAGGTTGGAGAAGTGCATTGTCAACTGGGAGAAGTGCAAATTTCAAAGGATACCTGTGTTTGGGTTTGCGAATTGTTTGCGAAAGTGCAAATTTGGTATTTAGTATTAAAAATGCGAACCAGACTGAATTTCCCTCCTATGCTTACCTGAGAGTAAAAGCCACTGAACTCAATGGAATTTCCTTCTGAGTAGATGTGCGTGGGATTGCTCTTTTAGAGGTTTACTGTGATTAAAAAGGGCAACTACTTGCCTACATAATAGGATCAATATATCTGCTTCAGAGTGCTGACTAAGGCTTAATTCATACAAACAGCAGGCAAAGTGGTAAAATGATTTCTGGGCGATGCTACTTCGGAGTGCAAGTGGGGAATTGCATGACTGATAGCGTGTCCAGGTTAAAAAGAAATCCAGCTTTCTATGTTCAGAGAAGATGTCACAGAGAAGAGTCGCAGCCTAGTCTTCTGCCTTATGCAATCATTTTGTTTGTGCTTGAAATTTCTATCAGAGAAGCATTCAAGAATGCAGCATGCTTCCACCCCCACCAACTGGAAATGGTACAGTTTAGGATCTCTTCTATTATTTTGTGAACTAGGTTAAGACACAAGGAGCCAAACATATGTGAGATGGCGTCTACGTCATCCTTTCCCCCCTCCTAACGGCAGGAGTCAAGGCAGCTTTTGCCTCTAAAAGTTTGTAATATCTACCATACAGTATGTGGCCAAAGTCACATGGCATTCAATAATTAGAGCGTAATATTTACCATGTCAGGATGGGTAACACATTACCAAGCAACTAATCCTGGCCATACATCAAACCTTTCACTTGCATGAATCTTATAGCTTAACATGCATTTTCGATTGTGTGCGTGATTAATATCCCTGAGCAGAACACAGACAAGAGTGAAGCACTCTGAGTTGGTATCTTTCTTGGGTTTAAATTGATTTTATGTATGTGTTGTTGCTTTAAACTTTCTATATTTATAATTGCTTTATATATGTGATTACACTGTAAATTGCTTGGGGTGGTGGTGGCATGGGAAGCGTTGTTGATTTAATAATCATCACCATCAACAACAACAACATTTTTAAATGGACAGAAGATTTGAGTGGCTGCATGGTTGGTTACAATCTTTAATATTAGAAGGTGAGCAATGGGTAGCTCTGTTGAATAGAGTGTGGTGCTGATAACACAAAGATTGCAGGTTTGATCCTGGGAAGGGACAGTTCAATATTCCTGCATTGTGGGGAGTTGGACTAGATTTTCCTCAGGGTCCCTTCCAACTCTACAGTTCTATGTATTCCTAAGTACTATTCTATTTGCTCCAATGGAGGGTTTTCTATTGTTGTTGTTGTTTAGCCATTTAGTCGTGTCCGACTCTGCGTGACCCCATAGACCAGAGCACTCCAGGCACTCCTGTCTTCCACTGCCTCCTGCAGTTTGGTCAGACTCATGTTCGTAGCTTCGAGAACACTGTCCAACCATCTCATCCTCTGTCGTCCCCTTCTCCTAGTGCCCTCCATCTTTCCCAACATCAGGGTCTTTTCCAGGGAGTCTTCTCTTCTCATGAGGTGGCCAAAGTATTGGAGCCTCAGCTTCACGATCTGTCCTTCCAGTGAGCACTCAGGGCTGATTTCCTTCAGAATGGATAGGTTTGATCTTCTTGCAGTCCATGGGACTCTCAAGAGAAAAGCAATGACAAACCTAGACAGCATCTTACAAAGCAGAGACATCACCTTGCTGACAAAGGTCCGTATAGTTAAAGCTATGGTTTTCCCAGTAGTGATGTATGGAAGTGAGAGCTGGACCATAAAGAAGGCTGATCGCCGAAGAATTGATGCTTTTGAGGGTTTTTATATGTCTCAACAAATAGAATATATGGGTGGTAGCCAACTACATATTTACCCCGAGTAGACCTATTAAAACAAATGGACAGTCGTGTACATGGATTTCAATGTGTCTACTCTCAGTAAAATCCATTTGAATGTCATTTGTGATAAATGCAACAGGCCAGGTCCACATGACTGGCGCAAGGGATCTCACTGTCCAGGCCAAGTGCTCAAATTGTTGTGGCTTGTGGAGTATCTTTACTTCTGGCATCCCATAATATCTCTCTCTCTCTCTCTCTCTCTCTCTCTCTCTCTGTGTGTGTGTGGCCAGGGGGGTTATCCTCACAACCTCATGATATGAACTAGGAGTTGTAAGGAAGCGGGAGGTGGCCGGACAGACACATAATGGTTCCCTAGTTCTCAGGCTTTGTGACCAAACAATTCTTGATGGATCTGGGGCAGGAAACTGTGTGCTGCCAATTCCAACCACTTCCTGCTTCCAGTCACAATATCTGAGGTATGGCCTAGTCAATTCCAGGCACCAGATAGAAGTTGTGAGGCGCTCCCTCTTCCACAACGTACCATACAATTCGAGGAGGTAAGTAAGTGCAGGAGTATGTCCCTACATTTCTAAGATAACACATATAAAGGCTGGATCAATCCCATTCAAGAAATGAATTCTATCCCAGAAAGCAACTGTGAGGATCCACAAATGTCAGTCCCCCCCCACCTTTATGACACGTTACCACATCCACATTTATTAATTACACAGTGCTTTCAATGTGTCTCTCAAAATTCCCCATCTGACTTCCCATGTCAAGGGAAGATCTAATTGGATTTTTAATCCTTAGCCATTCATGCAATGCACTTCATAGAACATTGAGATGAAAACTGAAAAGTTCTTTCGGCTGCCTTATTATACCTCCCCATTTCCCCCCCCCTGTAACCTGAATCAGTAGGAAAAATAATGGAGTAATGTATAGATGTTACATGAAAACAATGTGCACCTTTCTTTAAACCAAATCCAATGCCTGAGCTTTGATGCGGCTTTCAAATAATGGAGTGCCATGGGCTATTTATTCCCCTAATTTCTATGGCTCAATACAGATCTTGTCTCTTCTGTTTGTTGCAGCTAATTGCCTCAAGTCCTAATAAGTTAGTGATGATGTATGCTGAGCATAGGGACCCCAGCCAACAAAAATACTACGTCACCCCAGAATTGGAGAGGCAGTTAAAAAAAAACCAACAACTGCAAAAGCTTCTGATTGTGTCATTCACAACGCATTGGTTCCTTCAGTTGAATCTAGTAATTGAAAAGAGATCAGGGGAGAAGATAATGGATGGTTAAGTTACACGCACAAATTTTCTGCTTAACTATTTCAGAGGTGAATGGCTGGGCTATAGGTTACAGTTGCCACCAGCTTTGGCATCCCTGCGGCAGTTTCTCTCCACCCAGCCATAATGTCTCCAAGGTTCTACCACCTGATCCAGTATCAGTGTGTAGCGAATATCCCTGTACACGCTGGTAGAGAATTAAACTTTTCTTTGTGTGTGTGTACACAGAGAGATTATCGCCGTGTGTTTAACAAAAAACGTATTTCAGCAATGAGAAATTCTTCCTTAGGCTCTTGATTATCGTCGCTTGAGCACACTCGGCGGAGGGGCAGAGGAGAATATGGTATTAAACCCTCTTGCTTTAGGTTTCGTTATTAATAAAAAATGCTGCTGCTTGATATGCAAGCACTTAACCATTGTTACTTAATGACTAATTCATTGAGCCAGCAAACCTGGCATAGCTGGAGGGAGATATAGGTCTCTGCGTTGTACCAGGGGTGGCGGGGGAACCTGCTGATGAAGATTAGGGGTGGAATCTACTGGGAAGTCTTCCTGCAAGAGCCCCCCCCTCCCGAATGAATGGGAGCTGTGCACCGATGGTTTTGCAGTGCCCATTCATTTCAGGGAAGGCCTTCCCAATGGATCTGGCCCTAGGTTTACCCTGAAACAAAGTACAGTGGTACTTACGAATTCAGTCCGTCAGTCAATGTTTATTACGGCAAACAGCTAGCATATTAAACCAGAGATTCTGCGTAATTCTCTACATAAACAATAAAAATGACTGATATGGGGTTTTAACAGTCAATATACTAATTGAATATACAATACTTAAAATACAGGTCCCAGCGGGATAAAACACCATAAAAGAATAAGAGATTTAACTAAGAACTGTAGCAGCAATATCATCATCGGAGAGTAGGACAAATTGTTATAATACGTTATTCAATAAAAGAGATTTACGTTTTTTAATAGCTAAGGTACAAAATTTGGCCACAGCGTAGGATACTGAGCTCAAAGAATCTTCCAGAAGGAATTTGCGTAATGTTTCGGGGGGGCGGGGGGGAATTCCAGATAATATTGCAAGGGTGTGAATTTTGATAATAGGGGTAAAATGAGTCGCGATCGTTCTTAATGCGTTCCGAACGCACATTCGTAAGTCGAAAAAAATTGTAAGTCGAATCCCATAGGAATGCATTGGGAGAAAAAAATTGTAAGCTGAAGCAACCCTACCTAAAAATTCGTAAGTAGAAAAAATCCTATCTAAACCGCATCCAAGATGGCAGACGGAGCTCCATTCGTAAGTACAAACATTCGTAAGCAGAGTTATTCATAAGTAAGTTATTCATAAGTAGAGGTACCACTGTATTATATGTGAATATATACTTCCCATGCAGGGCCAGATTTAGGTTTGATGAGGCCCTAAGCTACTGGAGGTAATGGGGCCCTTTATATGTCCAGCTGTCCTTTGTCAAAAACAAATTGTCGCGTTTTTTTGTGTTGAATATATGCTAGATGGTAATTTATGGACCTAATAGGTATCTAAAGCCATGTGCACATAACAAAATATGTATTTGATCAAAGTAATTGTTGAACTGAAATGCAATTAAGAAGTATATTAATAGTGAAATAAAACCCCATATATAGAAATGAGCAAACCAGTGATATTTTAGGGAACAGGCTAGCAGGCGTTCATCATAGGAGCCTACACAACACAAAACACAGTTGCTGTATGTAGGTTTTATTTTATTTGTTTTTTATCTTATATTTTGGAAATGTACACCCAGGTTTTTTTCCTTTAAATTTTTTGGGGGGGCTATAGCTTGTTTAGCTTATATGTAAATCCAGCGCTGGTCCCGTTTCACTTTCTCCTCATTCAGAACAGATATGTGGCATTTATTACTTCCATTGTTTTTATGGTATTGTGTTCAATATGTATTGCACAATGCTTAAGGACAAGTTGGCAGTATAATATGCTATCAAGGAAGATATAAAAAAGAAATACAGGCTGCTTACAAGAGTCTCAAATGCCTGAGAAGTTGTGTTCTCTCTCCCGCTTCTGTACGGTCTTTTAACCTGTTCCTTGGACTGTACTTTTTTTTTACCCTTTGTTTAAGCCATGCTGAAGTATTCAAGTTATTTCTTTTTTTCTCTTTTTTTCCCTGGGAAAAATAAATAAATAAAAGCATGAATTATTTATACGCAGCAATTATTTATTATCATTTATGCAAAGCGTGCCGTATTATGCATGCATAGGCGAATTTAATCACTCTTAACCCGCAATGTCTTTAGGGGCGACTCTGTGATAGGCAAAAGGTTACTTATATTTACTATTGTCGACAAATACGTAAGTGCTCGGAACTTTCATATTGAATTTGCAAATTGACCTTCTGTCAGTTTAGGTAAGGCAAGAAACAGCAACTGTTTCAACACTGTTTCAACACGTACTACTCAGCTAAAGTAATTAACATGCAATCAGTGTGATCTGGTTCAGAGGATATCAGCCGCAACATTAGTTGGAGGAAGCTACCAGTACTATATATATATATATATATATATATATATATATATATATATATATATACACACATATACATTTGTCTCTCCTGAAGCAAATGTTTTTGTGCTGCCACATTGATAATAATATAAGAAATCATCCTATGCTGTTACCTTAAAGTTCAGAAATTAAAGTTTAGGAATGTTCTGTCACAGTTGTGATTGTATTTTGCCATCACTGGGAGCCCCCTTGAGGCCTACATGCACAAGATTTAAAATAATCAAATAAAATAAAAGTCAGAAAGAATGTTTTTCTTTTTCTTTTTTAGAACAGCAAGTCATTTCTATATCCTCTCTCCCCCCCCCCCCCACGAAAAATGGCTTTCCTGAGCAATAGTTACACAGGAGCCAATAAAGCAAACTTCTTCCCGACACCTATTTGCGCATTTGGAAATTACAAATCAAGGAACATTTTTGTTTGTTATCCGATTCAGTTCTCCAAAGTACCATTTCTGTGCACCTCTGATCATCTCCCTCTCCTGAACCACTTTGCCAGCATAGCTGCAGTGATGTTGTTAGAAGCTGACAAGGCAAAGGAGGGACTAGACTGGGTTTGGAGACTGTGGGGATGTTTACCTGACTTGTCACCTGTGCCACTGCAGTTTGGGTTGCCTTGGGCAAAATAAAGTGAGTAAAAAAAATTTTTTTAAAAGGAAAACAATATTGGTATCTGATGCTCTTGTAGGTTTGTTTGCGACACACCAGCCTGATTGCTCCTTGCCCTTTCTCCCTGTCCTTCCCAGTAAGTCACAACAGCACCAGTGACAGGAGTTTAGATAAGTACTATTGTCTCACCCAGCAGCCACTACAGGGCTACAATCTGCAAACTCGGTCAACCATTTATTATACAGTACTCAAGTTCATTTGCCCTTAGCACTACGCCGACTACAAACCTCAAGTGTTTAAAGTCAGTCTGGAACTGCTTAGGTCGTAAGGACTAGTATCGCTTGATTTCACTTGTGGGAGTTTACAGGGTTGCGAATGGAGCATTTTGGGGGCAGAGCCTGAAACAAACAAATGAAGCAGAGAAAAGGGGCTTACCAAAGTGTCAGGGAATAGGGAACGTAGCTTTCTCCCACTTGCTTTCCTAACTTTTAGGGACGCGGGTGGCACTGTGGTCTAAACCACTGAGCCTCTTGGGCTTGCCAGTCGGATGGCCGGTGGTTCGAATCCCCACGACGGAGTAATCTCCTGTTGCTCTGTCCCAGCTCCTGCCAACCTAGCAGTTTGAAAGCACACCAATGCGAGTAGATAAATAGGTACCACTGCAGCGGGAAGGTAAACGGCGTTTATGTGTGCTCTGGTTTCCGTCACGATGTCCCGTTGTGCCAGAAGCGGTTTAGTCATGCTGGCCACGTGGCCTGGAAAGCTGTCTGTGGACAAATGCCAGCTCCCTCGGCCTGAAAGCAAGATGAGCGCCACAACCCCATAGTCACCTTTGACTGGACTTAACCGTCCAGGGGTTCTTTGCCATTGCCTTTACCTTTTTCTAACTTTTAAAAGCTGAGAATTCTGGCAGCATGGGCATGTTGGCATCCTTCTCTGGGAAGGAACAAAAGCAGGAAGTGGCCAGAACATTGCTGATCCAGCAGATCCAGCACCTTTGAAAAGCTGCAAAAGGAAGGGAGAAAGAGGTAGGAACCCCCTCCCCTGAAACTATAGCAGGGGTCAACCAGGGGCTTCCAAAATTGCACTGAGATGGGTGCTCCCAGTTTGTCCATCTCACTTTAATCCAACACTCAACCTGGCCAGTGATAATGGCACGTTGTGTTTGGTTGGGCAGGCTACCAGTTGTGCTGGCCTACCATGGGTGGTGATAAGGGAAATTGGATTCTTTTACCAGATTTACCTGCCGTATGGTATTCATCACAAGTGGATGGCAAAATAGCTAACTAGCTAAATAACCATCTGGTCCAGGAGAAAAGGCAATTCCTGTGAATTGACTCGTGATTATTATTACGTGTTAAAAGATGGGTTAGGGGAGGAATTAATTTGGCTCACGTTTTAATGCAAACCTCCCCAATTTGCGCTTTTCCAATGCATGAAACAAAAACACAGGGATTATTTGAAATTTGCACTTTTCTGAATTTAGTGATACAGTTCTCCATCAACAACCATAAATGCATAGAAAAAATGAATCTTATTAGGTGCAAAGATGCATCATATTTGGGTTTGCACAAATGTGTAAACTAGAGTAATGTACACTAGGAATGTTACATAAGAACATAAGAATTTGAGAGCCATAACGTAAAAATGTGGGATGCGGGCGGCACTGTGGTCTAAACCACGAAATCTCTTGGGATTGCTGGTCAGTAGGTCGGCAGTTCAAATTCGCTTGTCGGGGTATGTTCCTGTTTCTTTGTCCCAGCTCCTGCCAACCTAGCAGTTCGAAAGCATGCCAGTGCAGGTAGATAAATAGGTACTGCTGTGGCGGGAAGGTAAACAGCATTTCCATGAACTCTGTTTTCCGTCACAGTGTTCCATTGCACCAGAAGCGGTTTAGTCATGCTGGCCACAAGACCCAGAAAGCTGTCTGTGGACAATCGCCGGCTCCCTCAGCCTGAAAGCGAAATAATAATAATAATAATAATAATAATAATAATAATAATAATAATAATATTTATACCCCACCCATCTGGCTGGGCCTCCCCAGCCTCTCTGGGCAACTTCCAACAGATTAAAATACAATAATCTATTAAACATTAAAAGCTTCCCTAAACAGGGCTGCCTTCAGATGTCTTCTAAAAGTCTGGTAGTTGTTTTTCTCTTTGACATCTGATGGGAGGGCGTTCCACAGGATGGGCGCCACTACCGAGAAGGCCCTCTGCCTGGTTCTCTGTAGCTTTTCTTCTTGCAGTGAGGGAACCGCCAGAAGGCCCTCGGCACTGGACTCAGTGTCTGGGCAGAACGATGGGGGTGGAGACGCTCCTTCAGGTACAGTGGTACCTCGGTTTACAAACACAATTGGTTCCAAAAGTCTGTACTTAACCTGAAGCGTACTTAACCTGAAGCGAACTTTCCCATTGAAAGTAATGGAAAGTGGATTAATCCATTCCAGATGATCCGTGGAGTACTTAAACTGAAGCGTACTTAACCTGAAGCAAACTTTCCCATTGAAAGTAATGGAAAGTGGATGAATCCATTCCAGACGGGTCTGCGGAGTACTCAACCTGAAGCGTACTTAACCCAAAGTATGAGTGTAATTGGTTCCGGAAGTCCGTACTTAACCTGAAGCGAACTTTCCCATTGAAAGTAATGGAAAGTGGATTAATCCGTTCCAGACAGGTCCACTGAGTACTTAAACTGAAAATACTCAAACCGAGGCGTACTTAAACCGAGGTATGACTGTATACTGGACCAAGGCCATTTAGGGCTTTAAAGGTCAGCACCAACACTTTGAATTGTGCTCGAAAATGTACTGGGAGCCAATGTAGGTCTTTCAAGACCGGTGTATGAGCGCCACAACCCCATAGTCGCCTTTGACTGGACTTAACATCCGGGGGTCCTTTATCTTAATGGTTAGAGTGTAGGACTACGACCTGAGACACCAGTGTTTGAATCCTCACTCACTGGGTGACCTTGGGCCAGCTACTGACTTTCACCCTAACCTACTTCACTGGGTGGGTATGAGGATAAAATGCAGAGGGGAGCACCAGGCATACCACCTTGAGCTCTTTGGAGGGAAAAAGGTGGTATATAAAGGTAATAAATAAATATGTAATAAATAAAGATCAAGCCAGTGGCCCATCTAGTCCATCATCCTGTTCTCACAGTGGCCAATCAGATGCCATAAAGTACATGTGTATTTTTGTGCATATATTAAAAAAAAATGTATCACAAAATGTCACAGAAGTAGGCAAACTGTGGTTTTCGTAAGAGGCTACTTGCATGAGGTGCTGTAACTATTCAGATTCCCTTCTGACATTTTATCCGAGGGGACCCAGGTGGCGCTGTGAGTTAAACCACTGAGCCTAGGGCTTGCTGATCAGAATGTCAGCGGTTCGAATCCCTGTGACGGGGTGAGCTCTCATTGATTGGTCCCAGCTCCTGCCAACCTAGCAGTTCGAAAGCACGTCAAAATGCAAGTAGATAAATAGGAACCGCTACAGCGGGAAGGTAAACGGCGTTTCCGTGTGCTGCTCTGGTTTGCCAGAAGTGGCTTTGTCATGCTGGCACATGACTTGGAAGCTATACGCCGGCTCCCTCGGCCAATAATGCGAGATGAGCGTGCAACCCCAGAGTCGGTCACGACTGGACCTAATGGTCAGGGGTCCCTTTACCTTTTACTTGCATGAGGTGCTGTAACTATTCAGATTCCCTTCTGACATTTTATCCATGTTGCCTGCGTTGGGAAAGTCAAACAAAATGTTATTGTCTGTGCAGCGGACAGGTACAATTCTTGAATGCTTGTTTTGTGAAAAAGAGCAAAATCCCAACACAACTGCTTTCCACTTTGGTATATTCTCAGTGGACAGATGTAGAACAAGTATCCTGGCATCTTCTCAAACTGGAGAATGTTGGAAAAACAGTTACGAAATAGCTTACCATATGGATATAGATATATATATGCACACACAAGGCTACCCTATAATCATATAGACATACAGTGAGATCCTTTCCCTGAATCTTAAAGTAATTTAAAAGGATTATAAGCATGCAGGGCCTCCGTTGGTTCCTCAGAGGGTTAGTGTCCATCCTGTTTGTCACTGTTTCCTGCCTAATCCTACCTAATGAGGGTTTATGTTAACATGGCTAAGCACTCGCAGATATGTGCTACCAAGCCAGCTAATCTTAGAGAGGACATGCCGTTCAAATGTCACTGCCATTGGCTATCTGGCTTTAAGACACCGATGACTGTGAGGGATCTGTGCGGAAACAGGCCTTTTATTTCTGACTCCCCACACACTATTGCTCCAAGTTTGGGACACTTAACTACAAGAAGGAGGTGCCACGTGGCTTTCACAGGTGTGTTTTGCTCTGCCTGAGCTCTGTTCTCCTCACCAGGTTGGATCGCAAGTTGTACCCCCCCCCCCCCGTTCAAAAGCACAGACATCTCAAGCAGTATAGCATAGATCGGAATCCTTCTCGTCTGTGGCACATCCTTCCTTTTTCTTTAAGTTGGCATTGTTGCACGGTGGCTCACGAGTGAAAGGGTCTGTTTGGCTTTCGCAGATCTAATGGTAATGTTTTCAAGCCTGATGCCCATTTGAGGCACTGGGCCACAGCGGTAAAATAATAATAATAATGATATAAAAATGCATTTCCACATTGTAAGCAAAAGAAATGGAGAATCCCTAATTATGGTTTACAGTGCCTGTTAGAGAAGTATTTTCTTATACACACACATACATATCCTGACTGTGACATTACAGAAAGAGCGGGGTTGGGGCAATATTTTTCCCACTCTGCCGTAGATGTTATATCTTTAGACTTGTTTTCCAAGTGATCAGTGGAGTTGGCTTGAACCAATTTTGGCTCCTCTAGCAGCCCCCCCCCAGCCCCCGTGGTATCTCATCACCACCACCACATCATCAATTTCGACATGAATATGCAATTATTATTTTTATAAATGCATCATATTTCATATTTAGATACCTTTTCATAAATATATCGAAAAAGTATCTATCACAAAATATGTACTTGATATGTATTTTATATCAGGATATGCAAGGGACTTTTTGAGTCAGCATTTGCTCTGTTCCAGCTCCTGCCAACCTAGCAGTTCGAAAGCACGCAGTTCGAAAGCACGCCGGTGCAAGTAGATAAATAGGTACCGCTCCGGTGGGAAGGTAAATGGTGTTTCCATGCGCTGCTCTGGTTTCGCCAGAAGCGGCTTAGTCATGCTGAGCCACATGACCTGGAAAAACTGTCTGCGGACAAACGCCGGCTCCCTTGGCCAGTAAAGTGAGACGAGTGCTGCAACCCTAGAGTCGTCTGTGACTGGACTTAACTGCCAGGGGTCCTTTACCTTGAGATCCTTTTTAAAGAGAAAGTTGGGGGGAGTTCCCATTCAAATCCTATATCCCAAATATGTGCATGCATGTAGCAACTAGGGTTCAGGTGCTTAACTTTACTAAAATAATAAAAAAGACACATCAATCAAGTGGAGAGGGGACAAAATCCGAATTCCTTTTTGCAATTTGCTAACAAAGATACATGCACAGCCTTGACAGCATGTAGAGCCTTTGGATCCTCTGTTTTCCTGTCACTGCTGCTTCCCAGATGGATAAGAGTTAAATGGATCTGTGGAGATCCCATGGACGAAAGATCATTATAAAAGGAGTTATTACCAGATCAGCCTGCAGGTCAAATCACAACACACTGTTCATTTTTAAAATAAATTGTTAAAGAAATGTCATCAAACCGGTTAAAGGACACCACTTTTTGGATCTCCGCGTGAAAGCAGAATGATGATCGCTCTGTCCCTGTAAGTTACTTTCTGCGCCGAACGTTATTGCCACGCTACTGTGAGACGGACCATTTTGGAAACATTAACATAACGCCATCCCCCTTGGACCGTTTCAGTACTGCAGAATATTTCACGCACATCCAACAGGACAAAGTATTAGTTTCTCCGTCTGGCACCTAAACACACTTGCAATTTGCATCCTTTTCTCTCACCTCTCATCAGCGTGGAATTTTAACACCTTTTTTCATTTATTTATCAGATGCCTTTTGAGCTCTGCTTTAATGGTGCCCTTGGGTTCGAAAGCACAAACTTTTTATGCTCTCTTAGAACCTATTTCTATGTGTTGTGGAAATGTCAAGGGTATAAGGCATAGCTACCCTTTTTTGTACTGGGGTCTCTTTTGTTTTGTCAGACCATACTTGGTATAAATTTTTTATCGTTCCCTGAGGAACAGGGTTGCTTCTAACTAAACAAACAAAACCTTGATGTAACATCATTCCGGCGTTCTGACTGGTTTGACACTCTCTTTCCCAATTGTGCTTAAGCAGCTGCTGACAATTTTGTGATGTGGAAACTCTCTTCCATCCCCTCCCCAAGCCCACCTCTTTCAGTGGAACATTTGTTTCCTACGCTGTTTTCATTCTTGCTACTATAGCTGTGTTTATTTCATTGATACCCCTGCTCTGGCAGTTTGGAAGGGTTCAAGTCCTGCACTCCACCCAACAGACTCAAAGGACACAACACTTGAGTTCTTGCAGCTAACCTGTCACTTTTAGGTAGCACCACAGACTCACCTCCTTGCTAGTCTTTTTCCTATCCTCCTCCAGCTCGGTGCCATGTTGGGGATCTAGATATAGCAGCTATGCAGATGAGCTCACAATGTGGCCCTGTTTTTAATTAGAAGACATCCAAGAGTACCCTACTAGCTAATATAACCTTGCTAGCCACTGAAATGCAGAATCAGGGATGACTTTATTTCACTTTCTACTTTACATAATCCCAGAACGACAATGAAACAGCAGGCAAGGGATCAGGAGGTGATTAGTTAGGCTCACAGTTGGTGCGCATGGGGAAATATTTGTTATGTGAGTCTTCTAAAGTCAATGGTGTATCCCTACGTTGTATGAAGTTTTGCGTTTAAGTGTTATTCGCAACAATAACCTTTTAGATGCTACCCAGAGCTTTCTCCTGAGGGGAAAAAAAATCGCCCTGCTTCCTTTGCTCTGGGACAATGAATATTAAAATAAGAATAGGCTGAGAAAGGGCTCTACATGACCTAACTTTAATTGCTTTCATTGGTGAGATGGAATCATGAGAAGTCAGAACTGAGTTCCTAAAAAGAAAGGCGATTTCACCCCCACTTACATCAGCTTGCAGAACAGGACTCAAGTTTGCTTGGAGCAGGCATCCCCAAACTGTGGCCCTCCAGATGTTTTGGCCTACAACTCCCATGATCCCTAGCTAAGAGGACCAGTGGTCAGAGATTATGGGAATTGTAGTTCAAAACATCTGGGTGGCCGAAGTTTGGGGATGCCTGGCTTGGAGTATAATCCAGAGGCTCTTTCTCCTGAACTCCTGATCTGTAAACTGTGTTGAGTCCCATCAATGAAATATGTGGCCTCTAATTTAAAATAATAATAATAATAATAATAATAATAATAATAATAATAATAATAATATATCAGAGGTGTGAGGGCAACTGCAACAGCAACGGTACTCCATTCTCATTGGACTGGCCATCAGTTCGTCCACCCCCAAATTACCTGGATTCAGCATCATTCTGTGGCCATTTTATTTCTTTGTGGGGGAAGGGAGGGTGTAAGAGCCTAAGAAGCACCTCACTGGATCAGGCCAAATGTCCATCTGCTCTCGCTTCCTGTTTTCACAGTGCCCAATCAGAGGCCTTTGGGAGAGTGTGCAATAGAACTCTCTCCACTCGTGTTCGCCAGCCACAGGTCTTCAGAGGCATGCTAGCGGTATCTCTGATACTGGAGGTAGCAGACAGCCCCCATGACTAGTAGCTATTGATGGCCCTGCCTTCCACAAATTTTTCTAATCCCCTATTATAGTAGCCTGAGTCGGTGACCATTGCTACATGGCAACCATTGATGCTGCCATGCACAAACACACACACCGCGGGGGCAGGAGCTTCAGCAAGATTGTAAATAAAAAGGAGGAGGAGGTAGGAAGGAGGAGGGTCATGGTGATGATGAGTCAATGAAAAGAATCAAAGAGATGAAAGCAAGCGGCTCAGCCAGGAGACTCTTAACCATGGGTAGGCAAACTAAGGCCCGGGGGCCAGATCTGGCCCAATCGCCTTCTAAATCCGGCCCCCGGACAGTCCAGGAATCAGCGTGTTTTTACATGAGTAGAATGTGTACTTTTATTTAAAATCTATCTCTGCGTTATTTGTGGGGCTTGCCGATCACTTCAGACAGGGCTCCCTCCACATGCCTCTTCCTCCTGGCAGGTGTCTATGATGAGAGAGGTAAAGGTAAAGGGACCCCTGAGCATTAGGTCCAGTCGTGACCGACTCTGGGGTTGCGCACTCATCTTGCATTATTGGCCGAGGGAGCCGGCGTATAGCTTCCAGGTCATGTGGCCAGCATGACAAAGCCGCTTCTGGCAAACCAGAGCAGCGCACGGAAACGCCGTTTACCTTCCCGCCGGAGCAGTCCCTATTTATCTACTTGCACTTTGACGTGCTTTTGAACTGCTAGGTTGGCAGGAGCTGGGACCAAGCAACGGGAGCTCACCCCGTCACAGGGATTCGAACCGCCGACCTTCTGATCAGCAAGCCCTAGGCTCAGTGGTTTAACCACAGCGCCACCTGGGTCCCTATGATGAGAGAGAGGGGGGGAATTTATTTAACTTCTTAACTACTGTTTGTTTCAACAGTAAAGCCTGGAATTTACAAGCATGTGTCCATTTCTATGAGTGCTTGCCCCACACGTTATTTCTATTAGGAATGCCAATTTTGCCGCAAATGCAAAACTAGTTTAGGAGAAAGAAAAAACTGGGTTTTATCTGAGAACAATTTGCACTCATGAAAACAACTGACGGGGTGGGTGACGATGACGGCAAGATCCATCCCAGATAATGAGATTAATGGGGGAAGGGGAGATTTGTTTGTTTGCATGTGACTTACTTTGCTTTTTCCATATTCATCCGTTTCATGCCCCTAGATGTTTACTGAGTGATGGCACCGGACACCCTTTCCCTGTTTGCACTGTTTTGGAAGAATGCTGCCCTTATCAGAAAACCTTTAATCCTCACAACTCTTAGCATTTATAGCAAAGAGTGTCCATTTGGAAAGCCATTTCAGCTCACTCTGAGGCCACCAGCCCTGTTCTCTGGTATTTATGAGAATACAGGTGGTGCCCACACAGTATATTATTTATAACAGGCATTTTGTTAAATTAATATATTTTCATAGAATCATAGAGTTGGAAGGCACCCCAAGGGTCATCTAGTCTAACAACAACAACAACAACAACAACAACAACAACAACACAGGAATCTCAACTAAAGCATACAACCTCTGCTTAAACACCTCCAAGGAAGGAGAGTTCACAACCTCCTGAGGGAGTCCGTTCCACTGTCTAACAGCTCTTACTGTCAGAAAGTTCTTCCTGATGTTTTAAAACATTTTAGAGATTTATATTGTTATCGTTAATTATTTCAAACTTAAAAATAAAATTTGCTGTTAAGCACTTCATTCCCCATTTCATGTTATCTAGAAGCATGTTTCAATAACAAAAACCATATAAAGCAAAATAACTTGATTTTCATTGGCTTTATTTGGGGTGGAGTGGAAATAAGGAAAGAAAGACTTTTGTAAAACAAAAGAAGGAAGATTCCCCCCCTCCCGGTGTGTGTTTGTGTGTTTAGGTGTGTCTTATCCTAAAGGATGCCTATAAAGTTGCTGAGGGCAGCCATGGTTTAAAAACCTGTGGATACAACAGCAATTACAAGAGCTGTAATAGCCATTTCTCTGTGGCCTCATGCTGTCTCTGCTCCATAATTAACTTGTCTCCATATCTGACAGTATTTTGTGTAGAAAAAACAACAACAAGCAAACTTCCATTGGGGGAATTCCTACATGCAAATAGCTGGCTTCCACTTTACCCAACACATTGTAAGAATGTTTTCCTCATTAAAATAACAAGAATTTTAATCACATGTGTTATTGCCTAGGCTACAAAAATGTTAAAGGGGACTTGTATTACAAACAGCACAAATAAGGAACTGTCTCATTTAAAATGAAGAACTTGGCTAACCAAGACTTTGTAGTGTGTGCGTGTGTGTGTGCGTGTATCTTTTTCTCTTTTTGGTAGCAATATTACCGTATGCATGAGACATCCAAAAGTACGTTTTGTGTCCTCTTTGGGTATCATTAGTTCATTTTAAAGCCTGCTTAGGGCAGACAACAGGATGGGTTTATTTAAAAGCTGGGATGGGGAGGGCTCTGAGACTATGATGAGGGGGTGGCAGTTAAATGATACTCTATGCTCAGGGTACAAAATTGCACAAAACAGGTTTAAGAGTCACAACATAAAAATATTCTTGAAATGTAAAAAACATCTATTAAATCCAGTGCTGCAGATTGTCACATGTCATTAATCCAGAAACAGCTTTAGATGATCAACTAAAAGCTCTACTGATGCAGAAGTAATAATGTACAAATTTGTCATTTTACAAACTCATGTAGATGAAATTATCGGTGTACAACTCCCATCGCCAACATGTTTGCGCCGGGGAAACTTCATTTGTCAATGCATTTAATCTTGCTAGTCTTTATCAGCAGTGCAAAATTAGCTGTGGGGATGAAACGAATCCAAATAGAGGAGGGTTTCTTTTCCTGCAGCATTTTTTTTTCCTCGCAGGTAAATAAATACATTATTAACTGCTGCATCGAATACATTAAATAAATAAAAGGTAAAGGGACCCGTGACCATTAGGTCCAGTCGTGACCGACTCTGGTGTTGCGGCACTCATCTCGTGTTATTGGCCAAGGGAGCCGGCGTACAGCTTCCAGGTCATCTGGCCAGCATGACAAAGCCACTTCTGGTGAACCAGAGCAGCACATGGAAACACTGTTTACCTTCCCACTTGGAGTGGTACCTATTTATCTACTTGCACTTTGACGTGCTTTCGAACTGCTAGGTTGGCAGGAGCTGGGACCAGGCAACGGGAGCTCACCCCGTCGCAGGGATTCGAACTGCTGACCTTCTGATCAGCAAGCCCTAGGCTCTGTGGTTTAACCCACGGCGCCACCTGCATCCCCTATTAAATAAATAAATGCAGTTAAATAATCTGTTATATTATTGTCCATTAAGGATGATATGCAGAATTCAAAATGGATGAAATATCTCTTTCTTAAGAAGCAAGGATATAAGACATCCAGGATATAGGACATGCTCCAAGTTACTTGATCATTCTCTGTAGTACAGGCTGATTTGAAGCCTTCCTGTTAACATCAAAAAGTCATATGGCAAAGTGAACTTCCAACCTAAATAATAAGATGACACAAAATATGAAGCTTATCCTGAGTGATGCCACTTGTCTACTGCAGGCTTCCTCAAACTCGACCCTCCAGATGTTTTTGGCCTACAACTCCCATGATCCCTAGCAAGCAGGATCAGTGGTCAGGGATGATGGGATTTGCAGTCTCAAAACATCTGGAGGGCTGAGTTTGAGGAAGCCTGATCTACTGCATACAGTCCATCTATCCATGTCTACTACGAAGTCCAGCTTTCCCATCATCCTTGACCATTGGTCATGATGGCTGGGGTTGATGGGAGTTGGAGGTCACCAGGTTTGGGGAAGCAGCAAAATAAAGACTAGCTAAATAGAAAACAGCAAGTTTAAATCACATTGTTCTGGAAGAGCCAGGATGCAGTGTCGGAGCCTGGTAGGCCTCACTGGAGATGGCATTGCACAGGACTAGCACCACAACTGAAAAGGCCCTGCTTCCCAGAGATATCCACTGAACCTCAGTCAGCCAGGGCACACAGAGCAGGGCCTCAGGTGTCAAACAATGTACACAAGGAAGGCTACAGGAATGAATAGTTGTTGAATAATAATAAAAATAATTTATTATTTATACCCCGCCCATCTGTCTGGGTTTCCCCAGCCACTCTGGGCGGCTTCCAACAGAATATTAAAAATAGAATCAAACATTAAAAACATCCCTAAACAGGGCTGCCTTCAGATGTCTTCTAAAAGTCAGATAGTTGTTTATTTCCTTGACATCTGATGGGAGGGCATTCCACAGGGCAGACGCCACAACCGAGAAGGCCTTCTGCCCATACCTGCCAAGTTCCTGCCGGAAAAATAAAGGATCGGACCGGAAGTAGCAGACCGGAAGTCGCGCTGCCGCCATTTTGGAACTGGGCAGAGCAGCATCAAAAGTAGCTTCTGAGCATGCTCCGCCCAGTTCCAAAATGGCCACCGCGCCAGAATAAACCGGGGAAAAACAAAAAAATCTGTTTTTTTTTCAGTTGGGAACAGCCGAAAAAATGGGGGTTTCCCAGGGAATACAGGAGACTTGGCAGCTATGCTTCTGCCTGGTTCCCTTTAACCTCACTTGCAGTGAAGGAACCGCCAGAAGGCCCTCGGAGCTGGACCTCTACCACCACATTGCTCCTACATCTTTCAATCTGTGCAAACCGCCAACAATAAATCCGTCACTTGAATAATAGAGTCATGCACATCCAGGGGTGACTTATCCACGTAAACGAACCGTCAATAGAACTTTTCATATCACCCAGTGTGCTTTTTTACAGGCATCAGTTCACATATTCACCAGTCAGTCATTTAGTTAGTTATGTACAGTAATTAAGTAATGTTGAATCCTGAAGGCATTGCAACTCTCAATAATAGCTTATGGGCAAGGGGGCGAAGCAAAGGAAGGCCGTTTGTGCCCTTCTCAGAAGCATCTGCTTGGCCACTGTGTAGGAAACATGT
Source organism: Zootoca vivipara (assembly GCF_965207765.1). Taxonomy (NCBI): domain Eukaryota; kingdom Metazoa; phylum Chordata; class Lepidosauria; order Squamata; family Lacertidae; genus Zootoca; species Zootoca vivipara. Next base: position 8,690,450 of record NC_142591.1, on the reverse strand, counting down.
TTAGTGGTATGATATTTTGAAATGCACCAGTGGGCTCTGCCTCAGGAAGTCACAAGCTAAATCTGCAGGTGCCGCCACAGTCTTAAAATTTATTTGCCCATATTGTTTCCCCCACCTTAAAGTTACCCATGGCAGTTAGATGCAATGAGAGGTTCTTTATAACCAATCAACCAGCCTCCCCCCCCCGCCCCGCCCCACCATTATTTAAGAAAAGTAAAACTGCTGTATTCTTCCTTTGCACTAAGATCTTCTCTCCATCATTAACATGACCTTTGCCAGCAGGGGAGGAAAATGCTGAGTCCCACCCAACAAGCAATTGATGAGAAAGTAGAATCTTCCGTTCTGCCAATTACAGATAGTAATTGCTATGTAATGAAGTTAATGTTTTGTAGAATTTATAACCTGATATTAATGGAGGCTCTGTTCTATCCTCTGTCTTTCTACTTCATTTTCACCCAGCTTCTTCACAACAAAAGAAACAGGACAATATGGGAAGGCTCATTAATTCTATTCCGTTTTGATTTCCCACCCCCTTCTTCCCTCCCCGCACCCCAGTTCCCCAGGAGGTTAAACAAGAGCGATGTCATCAGGTCTTTCCATAAAGTCTGGTTCACGTGAGGGTGAAAGTTTGCCTCTACAGAGAAGCGACCACTGTATAAATACGCTCCTTTCACTTTCAATTCAGGCCGTTTTAATAGCAGGGCCATTTTATGGCTTTCTTGATCACCAATTACACCACCAAGAACAATGGTCCCAGAGCTTAAATAAGCTGGCCTCAAATTTGCCAATGTGTTTCGTAGCAACACTTTCTTTGAAAGTAAGAATAGCCTCATTACAAGGATGAAGATGGATCAGGGCTTCGAAAAAGCTCTTAACCCCAGGACAATATGCTAACCTAACTGCAACCGTCCCCCCGCCCGGCATCCCTCCCTCCCACCAATTCCTACTGTATTATTCTGACCCCAGGCTGCCCCCTTAACACTGTGTCTGACCTTTGCATTCTAAAAGGAACCACATAGGCCTCTGCTATCTTTAATGTCACTGCAGAATTTGGGAGGGTGTCTTTGACTTCGCTGACAATGGGATCTAGGAAAAATAAATCATAAGGCCGCAGTGCCACAAGCTGAGGAATTCCAGAGTAACTAGAAAGCATTTCCATGTTAATCTGTTTCTCTCTTAATGGACGACGGAAGCATTTAAATCAGGAAGTGCCACCTCCTATATCTTCTTGCTTAGGAAGTACAAGCTGGACGAGGATACGACACAAAGCTGATTAGATACCAATCCCTACCAAGGACTGAGAGAGCAGGTCCTGTTTTAATAGGTGAACAACACACAAATGTATCATTAAACTGCTGTAGTAAATAAAGTTGTTTGGCAGAAAAATCAGGAAGCCATGCTAACTAGGAATGGACAAATCTACGATGTCCCCATAAACATTCGCATGCATTTTTGTGCCCATGTGAACTTTTTTTTGTTCACAAATATGGAATTAGATATAGATGTGTTTTTGTGCTGAGAATTGCATCACAACATTTGGAAAGATAGCTGTGATTTGGCTTCCTTATAGGAAGATTTTCATTAAAATGCAAACTGGATGGACTTGTTCCCCCATTGATAAGACCCACACAAGTTAGGCTTCCACCAACCTTGGGCTGTTTAACTCACTTCATGCCACCAAGGCTGAAGAAATGCCCTGCATGGCAACAGCAGAAGGAGTAGGTCCTCAGCAAGGAGGGCTGAATCAGAGGGGATAGGGATGGAGGAGGAATTCCATTCAGTATACAGTTAAAGCTAAATCTAGCAAATTCAAACTGCCCGAAACAATATGCAAGCTGGAACACAGCTATCTGTCGCTACTTGCACTTATTTGACTATTGTGGTGTAGTTGTCTGACCAATCCATGTGTACAAAATCACAATTATTGAGGAGAAGTGCATTAAAAAATGAAAATCATAGAGTCATAGAACTGTAGAGTGGGAAGATACTAATGAAAATAACATAAAAATGACTTTCTAAAATGGTATAGAACTCCGGCCCAGCTAGCTAATATGATACCAGGATTGAACCCTAACTGCTGGCACTGTGAACAAGCCAAGGGATGGTTCTCCCATATGTATTGGGAATGCCCAGAGGTAAGGGGATTTTGGAATAAAATCCTTAAGGTTATTAATGAAGTTTTTAAAGTGAAGTTACCTATAGACTTCAATCTTATGACAAGGAAACACGGCCATAGAGAAAGGTGACCAGCACACCTTCAAAGCAATGATACTAGCAGGAAAGGCAACAATAGCTTTAGGTTGGAAAGATAGAGAAAAATGGACAGTAGAGGTCTGGACTAATTATTTGTTTGAATTTATTCAGTCAGAATTGTGGCAGTAACGTCACAGGAAATAACATGGAGGGCCAAGTCTACTATTATAAGGACCAGATGGAACCCCTATCTTCAATGGATAACAACTACTGGATCAGAAGACATTCAGTGGATATTAAAGACATTGTGCCCGTGGCTGAGGACAACTGTTTGAACCCTCCCAATTGATTATGTGTGGGTGAGGGGGTGGGAAGGGAAAGGAAAAATGGTACGGGAAATTAAAATTTGGAAGGAGAGAATATAATGTATGTAAAAATTCTCGTACTTTAATAAAAATCTTTTTTTAAAAAATGAATTATATCTCTGAAAATTGCAAAAAAGTACATTAGTCAAATTTGTTTATTGATGGGGAAAATTCACACTGAAACGCGGATATACACGATGCAGCAATTGTATCGTCTTTGTAAAAAATAAAAAAAGCAGTGTTCTGGTTGTGAGCGAGATGTGGCACACAGCCAGTAATTTATTGTTCATGTATGTACATATTAATAACTATCAATGCTCGCTGGCAAACTTAAGATGCGTGGCTCTGCCATCCAGCACAATGAATCATACCCAGGATTTAACTCATAATTATTTCTGCAAACAAGATAGCTTAATATTAATAAAGAGATGATCAAAAGCAGATAAAACAATGCCCAATGGAGAATTTAGATCAGTCTTTCCCAACCTGGTGCCCATCAGTTCTAGCCAGTATATCCCTACTGCCTGGGACTGGTTGGAGTTGTAGACAAACAACATCTCACTGACACGTGGCTGCCTTGGATTTTCAGACTTCCTGCAAACCATCCTTGTAAACAGTTAATTCCAGCCATTAAGGTGACTTTGGACAGTGTGCTCATCCTTGCTACGCAGAGAGCTTGATCCACAAACTCATTCCCCCATTTATCAGTCATTATCTACAGACCTGCTGTTTCAGGAGGAATTTTGGACATAAATCTGATGTGCACATCTAAATTCACATCCAAATGCAGGTCAGACTGTGGCTGCTAACTGTCCACCTTGAATTGCTTTCGATGGGATGCATTGAAAAGTGCATCTCTACCCAGATTTGGGGGACGCGGGTGGCACTGTGGGTTAAACCACAGAGCCTAGGGCTTGCCTATCATTAGGTCAGCGGCTCAAATCCCCACGACGTGGTGAGCTCTCATTGCTCAGTCCCAGCTCCTGCCAACCTAGCAGTTCAAAAGCACGTCAAAGTGCAAGTAGATACAGCGGGAAGGTAAACAGTGTTTCCGTGTGCTACTCTGGTTCGCCAGAAGTGGCTTTGTCATGCTGGCCACATGACCTGGAAGCTGTACGCCGGCTCCCTCGGCCAATAACACGAGATGCTGCAACCCCAGAGTCGGTCACAACTGGACCTAATGGTCAGGGGTCCCTTTTACCCAGATTTGGGGGCAACTATTCATGCATAACTGCTTTTTAAATTTGCAACTGGAATGGATTAGGTTAGTACAGTACATGTAGGTTGCAATTTATCTGGAAGTAAATCCCATTGAACTCATAAACTTGTTTCTAGGGTGACATGCATAGGATTGCATAGTTTGTATAGGACATTATATCCTATGGTTCACCACCACCCCATTACAATTTTCTTAACTCTTATCCAGGACTTTCCCCCCAAAATTTTGGATGACATCCCTTTTTGTTTGGGTTATAATTGTAAGAATATAATGATCTTTTTTTATTGCATATGGAATGATAAACCACATGGGTGTCAGTTTGCCCTTACATCCACATTTAAAGAAAAACACTCACAAGGTATCTACTTGTGTATGTCTCTTGTATCTTGAGCTCATTTCATCATAAATCTTTTCATTTCTCCAAATTCACAGTCACAGAGGGGTTTATAGATCTTTGACACCCGGACTGGCAGCTTGATCTGAAAAAATGTCTATGTTAACAAGAACTAGTTGGAGCTGAATGTTGTTGAAGGATTCTAACCTAGGACTGGCTAAGATTGCTGAAACAATAAACCCCTTTATATACAGTTCACCTTAGGAGAGATTTAGCAATGTTGTGATTTACGAAGGGCAGGCATCAACAATTCAGTAAGTGAAAGCATTTATACCTAATAGCTACTTTTCAGTGTAGTTTATAGTGGAAAGTAATGTTGCATTTCGCTGTGCCTGGGAGATGACTTTACTGAAGATTAGTTATACTTGCTGATGACTTCAAACTTCAGCAGGCTGAACTGTATCTCTACGCTTATCTGTACTTAACCTTATGTGCCCTTTTGCTGCTATCTGGGGTGTGCTTTTGGCAGAAAAACAGGACGCTGTCTAACCACACAATCATTTCCCATTGAAAATGAAACATGAAACTAGGCTGAGGCGCACACTTCACAGGGGCACATGAAGCAAACGTCCTTTATCTGCTATGTCCAAAAATCAAGGCCACCCATTGGTATGGGGAGATGGGTCACTACTGGCAATGCAAAGAAACAAAATAAAGAACATGGAATTTCAGCTTTTAACCATCTAGTTTTCCATGGCATCTGACTATTTGGAATAGAGCTGCCACCTCCATTTTGCCAAAAGCAGAACCTGGCACACCCTTTCGACATCCTTTCCTAGATTTTGGCAGACTCCTTTCTGTATGACATCAGTAGTTATTTCCCCCCAAAAAAGACTTAATTAAATGGTGCTTACACAGGTTGTCTGAGTTAGCAGTAATACCTTAGCAGGGAACCAGGAACTGAAACCTCATTAAAGAGATACTTTGTGCAATGGGGATTTAGAACTATTGCTGTTTTGGTGCTAAAGTAGCCCATTCTCCCAGGCAGATTCATATTAGACTAAGAGAACGGCAGGCAGCATATTTGCTAAACAAGCCCACTGGGAAAATAACCTTCTCTGTGGCTAAATTCCTCTTCCTGGCGCTCAAGTGTCAGAAACGTATAATCGAATGTCTTGATGTGGGTTACCTGCAGGAGGTTTAGTAGCGCGGTCATACCCCATTTATGTATCCCGCTGATGCCCTCAGTTTTATATATTTATATTTTTATGTATCCCTCTGATGTCTTCAGTTTTATATTTTTTATATTTTTATGTATCCCCCTGATGCCTTCAGTTTTATATGTTTATCTTTGTATTGAGAAATGTTTTTGTTCTGACTATCGGTCGAATAAAGTATATTGATTGATTGATATTAGGCCCAGGTGTGTCTGTCCATCTTGGTTTCTCTCGGTTTCTCCTTTTTCCAATCTTAAGTCCAGTTCTTCACATTTCCACTTTGCTTTTTTTTAAAAAAATGCCCTCATGAACATGAACCAGCATTTTATTGTGAATTTCTCCAAATAAAGCATTTTGCATGCAACTTTGTGAATGCAACATTTTTGCAAAGCATCCTTCTCTAATATATAAGGCATTTTGGTGTGTTGTTTCTAATAATATATGCTTTTTAAAGAAACACTTTATCCTAGTATATGCATGTCTGTACAGATTGTCTGGCTGGAGAACTGCATTTCAAAATTCAGGGAAGTGTGGATTTTGAAGGTTAGCTGCATTTGGGGTTGGCTAATTGGGTTTAGAAAAAGTTCTGATTGGGTAGGTTCACCTTTAAATGCAAAGTGAATCCAATTTCTACCCCATCCTTACTTCACAGCACACACATATGCACATGCTTTGAAATAATGTGTGAGTAGTTCTAGGTTAGCGCTTACTGTGACATGCACTGCATGTCCTCCCCCACCATAGCTGCCAAGTTTTCCTTTTTCTCGCGAGGAAGCCTATTCAGCATAAGGGAAAATCCCTTAAAAAAAGGGATAACTTGGCAGCTATGTCCCCCACTATCCCCCACTATCTGTATATCAAGTTGTCATGGGGTGAGAAGGGATGCTATGAATGTACATTGTTACACATGTAGCAATCCTCCATGTGACAGGAGGCAAACCTGTCCTATTGGAGATTGATATTAGAACAACAAAGGATAGGGTGCAAGGGATGCATACTTGTTAATTATTGGACTATGCTAAGGACTTAAATGGGATGTGGGTGGTCTAAACCACTGAGCCTCTTAGGCTTGCCAATCAGAAGGTCAGCGGTTCAAATTCCTGCGATGGGGTGAGCTCCCATTGCTCTGTCCCAGCTCCTGCCCACCTAGCAGTTCGAAAGCACGCCAGTGCAAGTAGATAAATAGGTACCGCTCCGGTGGGAAGGTAAATGGCATTTAGGTGCACTGCTCTGGTTTTGGTGTTCCGCTGTGCCAGAAGCGGCTTAGTCATGCTGGCCACATGATCCAGAAAAACTGTCTGGAGAGTGGACAAACGCCGGCTCCCTCGTCCTGTAAAGTGAGATGAGCGCTGCAACCCCAGAGTCATCTGCAACTGGACATAACTATCAGGGGTCCTTTACCTTTTCCTTTTTAAGGACTTAATAAGACTGGACTGCATTGCTAGTTTGTTTTAAGAGCACTGTGTCCCTTTGTATTTTGCAACATTTATTTTGTAACTGGTTTAAGACTGTTTACAGTAAAGCTTTCCTTGTGGTGGAGATCACATTCATTTCTACTCTGCACAAGGTCCAGACCAGGGATTCCATTGCAACAACTCTAACACTATCGTGATGGCGTATCACTTCTAACAAACAGCAAGTCCTTTCATTTGAGCAAAACCTCAGATATTCCTTTTGAATATCTTTGTGGTACTCTCAATAATCACTGCTCCTTTGAGGAGGAAGAACTCACGGAACTCTAGCTCAAGTATCTCTCCCCCAGTTGCTGTCTCCCCAAAGGTCAAAAGTTAGAAGATAACCTTCTTCAGCTGTTCAAGAAGCACAACATGGAATGCTCCATCAGATACCTCCGTGGTACTGTACAGTGTTTTGGTACAGTTATGCCCACAATGGATGACAGATTCATGACTCATTGGGCATTTACCAAGTAATCAGAATCCAAGCCCCATTAAACTGAATCTGAAATGAACTTGCTCCAAACATTTCTTCTCTGTGTACTTTGATGTTAAATATTCTTTAGGTAACCAGTCTTGTTGGCTTTCATGAGCGGCTTAGTGAAAATGTTTGCAATTCACCATGGTTTATTTTTATTTTATTGTTGCATTTTAGTAGTACGGTTGCTTTGCCGTGAACAACAACAACAACGGTGATAATACTTACTTATCAAACCTTTATTAGGCATTTTGCAAATAAAACCATAAAAGAGAAAATAACATATAAAAGCCTTGAAATATATATTAAAAAGGCAGCAGTTGGCTACATATATATAAAAAATCTGTGTTTTTCCTTGATAACCTGCTCCTTGGAGGACTGCTACCAAAAACTCGGCTACCCCCGCCGTTACCCTTTGGTCAACATCAGATAGGCAGAATCCCACACTTTCACCTTGCTGGGGTTCCAGACCACCCAAAAGAGGGGACAGCACACATTGACGGAGCGTACTGTACAATGGGCAATGAAAGAGAATATGCTCTACAGTGTCCGGGACATTCATAGAACATCTGCAGAATCTCTTGTTTCTAGGAATGTTTTGATATCTTCCCCTGACAAATGCCAAGGGAAAAACATTCAAACGGGCCAGCATAAAAGCCCCTACGTTGGGCTGGGATTATTAACTTAGTGACGTAATTGGCTCTGCTATCTAAGATATTTAAATCATAGAATATAGGGGAGCAAATTTTGTTTACAGCTGCCATAATATTTTGTCTCTCGACATCCTTTAGTCTAGTTAGGATATTATGGGAAATGTATTGCTCGTTAGAATTGTACAGGGGCTCCAGCTCGATGCCTAAAGATTCAATCTTTTTTTCAAGGTACAGATACCATCTTGATTTATAGGCGTCTTTGAGCAAATCGGCGAGCAGACTTGATGGGGAGCAGCGAAAATGGCAGCGTAACCAGTATTTTATTGAGGTGGTCCAAGCCCAATATTCCATTGGGTGATAATAATAATGTTGTATTATGCTTTCTTAGGCAAATTGCACAGAAATATATCAGGTGATAATTTTTTACAAGCTACTTCTCTGGCCTATGTAGAAGCAGGATTAAAAGGCTACAGATAAGCTTAGGTAACAGATATTTGAAGCACTGGAATTCTTAGGTCCTCATCTCACAAGTTTCCAAGGTGGTGTAGTTTTAGATGTGCATGGTACAGGGCCATTATTAGGTTTGATGAGGCCCTAAGCTACTAAAGATAATGGGGCCCTTTATATGTCCAGCTGTCCTTTGTCAACGACAAATTGTCACTGTTTTTTGTGTGTGTTGAATATATGCTATACTGTAATTTATGGACCTAATAGGTCCATGTACAACACAAAACACTGTTGCTGTATGTCGGTTTTATTTTGTTTGTTTTTTATCTCATACATCCAGGGTTTTTCCTTTAACTTTTTTTGGGGGGGGGGGCAAGAGAGTGGGGCCCTAAGCTATAGCTTGTTTAGCTCATATGTAAATCCAGCACTGGCATGGTAGGAAAGGTCACTGCAATTTAAATATGACAGACATATTTGGAAAAAAGAAACACAATGTGGGGTGCTATTTTAATATGCAATGCACAGAAACCTGGAGGGCCAAACATTGTGAACAGGTACTATTGGGCTGGTATAGAAAGGACCTACCTCACATCAAACTATAGCAGTGGTTGTGGGAATATAGATTTAAACTGAGGGAATAAGGCGTAGTTCAGACATCAGGGTTTTGTTTTTTTAATCCATTGGTGACCATCAGGAAACATTTACAATCCTACAAGCTAGTTCTCTGTTATTCACCCACAGCATCTCATTAGACAGGTATACTACCTCTGAACACGGGTGCTTCATTTAGCTGTCATGACCAATAGATCTGTCCTCCAAATTCCAACCAATTCACAACTCTGCTCTCTTTGATTTTTTGCTAACAGAGGGTGTTAATAAGAGTGGGGTGGGGATTTGCCCCAGGTATTGAATAAACTATTTTTTTAAAAAAATATAATTTAAATGAATAATGTTAATCAGAACATAACAATTTACATTCCATTTCCTTTGCCCTTTACAAAAAAGAAACATCTGGCAAGTTAAAGTGGATAAGAAGTATACACAGTCTGCAGCGCATGGTGCGCTCCGGGTAATAATATACTGCAGCAAGCAGTCATATGATGCAAAACACCTGCAGTACACAAACACAAATTAGCAGAAGCTGACCTAAACAATAATGATCTTATTACCTATCAGAGAGCCCTAATTTAAGGGTACTCCAATTAGAGTTAACCTAAAAGGTTAGCGGCTTTCAACTCTATTGCCTTTGTGATCATGCTGTCAGAGCTATTGTGGCATCATGGAAATTAAATGCACCATAAAGACACAGCTAATTATCGCTGAACTTGTCACTTCCCGTGTAGGAAAGTGTAATGCTTTCAAGACAATATTTGTGACCTGTTGTCTGACAACACTGTCTCTTGTTGACCTGTGGCTCGAATTCTGCCTTTTCCAGCTTCGCATCTGACTAGGTGGTTGCCACCTTGGTCTAACTAAGAGAGAATACAGTGTGTGTTATTTAAAGATTAACGGAGGAGATCAAGAATTCATAAAGGTACAACTGGTTTGTTTTGTTTTGGATGCATCTGATCTGAATCTTCTTCTTCTTCTTTGCAGATGTAGTGGCTGAAGTAAAAAGCACAGAAGAAGAAAACTGGGGGAAGAATGTCAAATGCAATGTGTGTGTGTGTGCGCGCACACACACACTTCCAGCTACAATTCCTGCTGTGTTACTATTGGGGTGGGGAAGCTAACATTTGCTACAATATACAGTATGCACAAGTATATCATGCATGCGCATTAAAGGTGCCGTTCCAAAAAAAAAGAGAGCAAAGTTCTATAATCTTCCTCTCTCCAATTCGAGCAGAATTTTAGCACTTCCCCCTACAGTTTCAAGGAGCATCTCCTGCAGCAAATTTATTAAGGGAGAAGAGAGAAGTGTTACACAGTTGTAAACCAAATACCGACGTGACGTTTAAGCACATCGCTTTAATACGCTGATCTTCCTGGAACAGAAGCCCATCTGCTCCCTTGACTTCCAAATGTGAAAATGTCTCGTTCTGTGGAATGACGGCAAATGATTAAGGTTACGGCAGCAGAACTGGGCAATTTGGGATTCATTCGAGAGCCGCTTAACCAGTTGGTTTTAAGTCCGTCAGATATGCCGATGATCTTATTAGCTTGTTTTGGGATGACAGCTCTAGAATAACCCACAGGGTGTTATGCGAGTTAATTCTAGATAATTTAAGGCCTGAGATATAAAAGAGAGCCTCCCAAAGCACTTTAACAAAACACATGGAACGTAATGCGGCACCTTATCTGCAAGGGAGATTTTGATATTTAGGAAATTCTCAGAGTGAGCCATCTCCTTTTCATACTTAATAAATATCTCCCCCGTTGGCTGCAGTGGATGATAAAAGTTGTAATACCTCTAAATGGTTAATCCCAGGATCAGACCTCTCAAGTGCTTTATGCCATGAGGTTCGGAGCAAGGAAAGCTGCGGCTAGCATCAGGACGCATTTCATATATAATATAACACACAAATTCTCCTTTTTTTTTATTTGGCTTTCTGCTATATCTTAAATGTTTTATTTTTCAGGGGAGAGATAAGGCCTGGTTCTTCACATAAAACTACAGCATATCCATTACTTAGTCTCTCTCTCTCTCTCTCTCCCCCCCCCCACCTCTGCTACAGGAAAAAAGGTCCTCTCTGAGTCTCTGTGCACAGATGTCTCCGATTAAATTGTATCTCACAGTCCTAACAGTGTTGAGTACTAGATGAACTGCCAGAAAGGCCGTAGGCAAGATCTAAATTGCTTTGGTTTCAGTACACAGTGAATTTGGCTCAGACAAGCTGAATCAGTACATTAAATGCGAATCCCTCGCAGATTTGAAAGCAGCCTTTAGCACAATTATTGACTGTGAGTGATGATTATGTCTAATTGAAGGAGACTTCTGCTACCTGTAGCTCAGTTGGAGTCCACGGGAGCCACGGCGAGGCTCTGCATCTTAATTCAATGTTCCAGCTTGGAGAGAAGCAATTGAGCCTAAATCCAGAAATGTATACACATGGTCGATAAACTTTAATAAACTTTAAAGCTTCAGTAACTAGGCTGACTGTATACAATTCAGGGGTGGCTTTCCCCCCCTCCCCTTTCCTTTTGTTTTAATCCAGGGAAGGAAAAGGACTAATGAGGGGCGTTCGGCTGCAGTAATGTATTAGTTCGTCTCATGCAGAGTCCCTATCAAGCCACGGGAAAATATATTGTTTCATGCTTGTCTTTGGTACAACTCATAAATCTGCCATTCTGTACACCATATTAATGCCCGACAGGTGGGAGATTACCAGTGCCGAGGAGGTGGGGAGCAGCTTTCAGCAAATTTGCAGGAAATCTTTGTGCAGGAAATAAATCTACTGGACAATGTTGGGTGCATGGAAGTCTTGCTATCCTCCACCCCCAACTAAGGAAATGAATATTAATAGGTTCTGTCAACACACATTTTGACAACACAGTTGAATTCAATCACACAGGGGTGGTTTTTTTTAAAGGGTGGGGGCTTGTCTAAAATGCCTTAATATCTTCCCCTAAAGGAATTTATTTTACTTGGTCAACAAAAGTGTGGGGTTCTTCCCTCCCCCAAAACTGCTGGGGGCAGTCAATGATGCAGAGTGGTGGCAGGCAAATGTACAATGTGACAGAGGTGGCAACTTGAAAAAAAAATATGGGGGTGTGTGACAAGTAAGCTCTGCCCTGCATAATCGATCACATGACAGAGTGCATGGACACTATTTGAATTGAATTCAAAGCAGGGCCGTCTTACCCATAGGCGCTAGAGGTGCGGGGCACCCGGGCTCTCAGGGGCACCAGGCCGAGAGTCCGGGGCCTGAGAGTTGAGTCCAGGGAAGAGCCCGTCCATTGGTTGGAGCACCATGGTGGGCTCTTCTGCTGCGGGAGGCTCTGTGCTGTGAGCTTGGGGGTGCCCAAGCCAGCGAGACGCTGAGGCGGCCAGCTGGCTCTACCCTCCTACATGCCTGGGACTGGGCAACCTGGGATGGGGGGGGGGACTTGCTGGGCGGATCTTGTACCCCGCCATCGCATATGCTTAAGACAGCCCTGATTCAAGCATTTTAGGAGGGGGTGAAGACTCTTCGGCCCTGAGGAGGTGGCTTCTATGTAATGTGATGAGATTAGGGCATGAGGTAAGTTTTACCACACTTTGAAGAAGAAGGAGAATAAGGGAAGGATATACCCAATGGATGCCAATTTCCCAAGTGTTTCTGGCAAAATGTAGCTCTGCGCTTAAGTTGTGTCCATTTCTTTTTTCTTTCTAAATAAGAATCCACAGCTTCTTCCAATCCACCCTCCTTGTAACACACTGGATCTTTTCTAGCCACACGATAACACATCAGTTTCTCCTGGTCATTGTTCACACAGCAGGGCTAGCGTCCCAGGGGGGCGACGTACACAGCGAGTGTCCCGGGGAGAGGGGCGGCAATGTCACCCCCCCTCAAGGATGACACCCAGGGCAGCCCGCACCCCCCTTCCTCTGCCAGTGGATTGAGTGGGATTTTGACAATTGTAGGAAAATAAACTGTGGCATAGCCTCGATATGATAGAGGTACTGTTAGAATAGAAATCTATTCTGGGTCTAGGAGTGTTTCCTAGTTTGGACAGAGTTATACTCCCTTTGGAAGATCAGGTTTATAGTCTGTGGGTTCTTCTTAAGTTTGCATTGCTTCTGGAAGTTACTGTTTACATTTCCGAGCACAATTCAAAGTGTTGGTGCTGACCTTTAGAGTTCTAAACAGCCTCGGCCCAGTATACCTGAAGGAACGTCTCCACCCCCATCATTCAGTCCAGACTGAATGGTCCAGCACTGAGGGCCTTCTGGCGGTTCCCTCCCTGTGAGAAGTGAGGTAACAGGGAACCAGGCAGAGGGCCTTCTCAGTAGTGGCACCCGCCCTGTGGAATGCCCTCCCATCAGATGCCAAGGAAATAAACAACTACCTGAATCTGAAGGCAGTCCTGTTTGGGAAAGTTTTAAATGTCTGATATTTTATTGTTTTTAATATTCTGTTGGCAGCTGCTCAGGGGGGCTGGGGTATAAATATATTATTATTATTATTATTATTATTATTATTATTATTATTATTACAGTACCTTTGCGCAGGTTCACTCACCTAGTTCCTTTTTCTGGAAAAAGCAGATCCTGTCATAGTTACAAATGACTTGGTCACATCCAAGTTGGGTTACTGGTCTATGAGGGGTCACTCTTGAAATGTATTCAGATACTTCCGCTAGTGCAAAACGTGGCAACCAGGATGTTCACTGGGGTCCACTTCACGAAGCACATAATTCTGGTATTGTGCAAGATGCAGTGGCTTCCCATTTGCTCACAGAAATTTCATCAAATATTCAGAAAAGTGCACAATCTGATTGATAGCTTTGGATATAAATCCAGGACCAGTGAATGAGATCAGTTCACCTCCAAATACGGACCAAATGAAATTCCCCTCCATCAAACAGTTGGGTGCTGGGCTTTTTCACGAGGGGTGCCAAGGCTGTTGAAACCATGCCGTTCCTCTGGCTTGTTCTCTTTCAGTCCTTAGATCAGGCACCCCCAAACTTGGCCCTCCAGATGTTTTGGGACTACAACTCCCATCATCCCTGGCTAACAGGACCAGTGGTCAGGGATGATGGGAATTGTAGTCCAAAAACATCTGGAGGGCCGAGTTTGGGTCAATGCAGTATTGTTTTTAATATTTGGTTGGAAGCCGCCCCAAGTGACTGGGGAAACCCAGCCAGATGGGTGGGGTATAAAGAATAAATTAGTATTATATTATTATGGGGATGTCTGCCTTAGATGAATGGTCAGTACCAAGGGTGTCGGCTCCTGGGAACCGAGGCACTATGGGCCCCCTGATCTTTTTTTGAGGGAGCTGGGCCCCCTCAGTGTTCAGAGAACCTTGCATGTGGTCTCTGGCCAGTATATTCTTATTTTGGCAGAGTTTGGGGTTCTTGTAACATGTTGTAACAATTGGTTTACTGTTGTTTCCATGGTTTGGGTGTGTGGGTATGTGTGTGTGTGTGTGTGCGTGTGTGTGTGTGTGTGTGTGTGTGTGTGAGAGAGAGAGAGAGAGAGAGAGAGAGAGAGAGAGAGAGAGAGAGAGAGAGAATTTGTTGCATAAGTTTTTTCATCTTTACTGTAAGCCGTCTTGGGTGCTCTTGTACCTGAAAGGCAGGATGTAAGCCTTCGAAATAAAAAAAAAAAGTGATACCCAATAGGCAATGTTAACATGGATTTTCATATGCAATTTTATTTTAAAACTTTTTTTTTTAACTGCTGATCTTATTTATATTTTAGGTTACCATGCTTTAAACTTTTCCCAGTAATTTAAGTGTGTGTGTGTGTGTGTGTGTGTGCGCACACACACACACACACACACACACACACACACACACACTGCTTGGGGGTCTTTACGATGAAGCAGGATACAAATTCTGTTAAATAATTTTGAAAACAATTCAGATTGGAAGCAGCCCAAACAGGATGAACATCTAAAGTCAGATCAGTTGAACCCCAACCAGCAACACCTTTCTCTGGACTGTATTAAGTTCCATCTTGTTTACTCACATATATAATCACCAGCCCCACTTCTCAGTTAGCTATAAGGTTGGATAAGCTTGGCACTCATTGGCCATGGCTTGCAAGGATTATTTGAAATTGTAAAATAATTGGGCAGTGTGGGGGGACTTACTCTCACTTGTCTGTAAAAGAATTTAGGCCCACTACCACCACTGTGAAATTTCCAGAAATTTCTCCCACTCCGTTCCAAATTGGGCAGGATTTTCTTTCCATCCTCTCTCCCCACGAACGATTGAAATTGGCTCAACCGAAAATATTGGCTCAGCTATTTCAACCATGTTGCCTCCACTTGCATGCTACAAAGGCCATAGCCCAGTGTAAAGTACTTCCCGCAGCAATGCCATAGCTGCCCTGTGAGTGATTATTTCCAGAATTAATCCGAAATAACAAACGCAGGAGATATTATTCTCTTACGCTAATTGTTACTTGGCCTAAATCAGCCAAGAGAATTCTCCTCCTTTAAAAAGAAACAAAAGTAATATCACCTTTCACAAACTATTCTAGCGTAGTTCAGCTATATCTGGAGAAAGCTGAGCACCATCACAAGCTGTTTTTTATGTTATTCCTCCCCATGAAAATGTGTCAGTTCAGTAAGCAGTCCCCCATTTGATAAAGGTTTTATGGGAAGTATTATGAGCTCTTTCATTTGAGCAAAGAGAAATGAATCACTGTTTTCTCCCTCTTTTCTCAGTGGCATCCAGGCTACCTTACGCTTGCACATTATGCAAACTTCAAGAAAGAGGCAGCGAGCATGTCAGGGAAACAGCCGGGATAACTCCGGAGCGCTGCAGTTTGCGGCAGCCTCTTTAATTTCGAGACAGGCACATTAGCCTGGATGTTAGCTTCCTTCCCCTTAATTGGATTGCTTGCATAAATTGCAATACAAGGCGATCATGCGCTGGCTACTTTGGGGCAAACAAACAAACAAATTCCAATCAGCCACGTTGAAGGAACCGTATGCATTTCATACAGAGAAAGGGGACGGGGGTGGAAATAATAATTTGACGACGATGATAAGGTGAGGCAGGGTAAAAGCTGATATTCTCCCTTTATAACAGATAGCCCCAAGTTGTAGAGGCCATTATACCATGCATTTTCAGAGCAAATGAACTTGACAGATGGCTGTGTCACCTAAACCCCTACCTACCAACTTGATTATGCAGAAAACAATACAATAGAAAAGAAATCATTACTGAAGGAACCTGGTTAGTCCACAGAGGGCTGAGCGATGCAGAAGAACAAAATTACAGTTGTGGAATTGAACAGCAAGAATGCATTTAACATAAAGTGGGTTACAGCGAGGCAATCAGTCATGGCTACGGCTATTGTCTGGGCTTGCTTGCATGCAATATGAAGTAATCTGTCATCTCCCACTGAATTGGTGTTTAGTTTATAGGAGAAAACTACAAAGGTTTAGCTAGGGCATGTTTCAGTAGCCTTAAGTAGCTCAATGGAATGAAATCGGGGAGAATTCAGGGTATCTTTTGGAGTCTTGTGGCATTTTTGTGAGTGCTTTATCATTATAATATCCAACATATGGATGGTCAGCTTATGGCCTACAGATATTGCACTCAAAGGAAGTTTACCTGGCTTGGGCACTACCCGATTTCATCATCATCATAGACTTTCATTGCGCTAGCCATAGGCCATGGCATCATTCAGAAAAATAACAAAAGGGAAAACAGCAATAGCCATAAAAATCATCAGGCACCACACATACAATATAAACCACGGTCACAACTACTAAGATGGTTTGTTGCCTAAAATAGAATAGCAAAAGATTCTCTAGTAAAATGTGCCAAATTAAATATCTGAATCCCCTTTGCAGTTGACCACTATTTTATCTAGTTCTTTCCTCCTGATCTTCTTAGCTGCCAACACATAGAGTGCTACTTTATAAGTTACAAAGTCATCAGAATCGCTCAGCAGCCATTTCACCCTTTCCACCCTATTCAGGCGAGTTTCATTCGGAAACAGGTTTTTTATGAATTGTTTTCTTGGGCACTGCAATAAATAGTGGCACAGGTCCTCCACACAGGATTGCCCACACAGACAAAGTCTCTCTTCATAATGTACTTTGCCGTAGCGTCCATCCAACACTGCCGAGGGCATTGATTGGAATTGTAATTCTGTGAAAGTGATTCTAAGCACAGTAAGTGGGACCTTTGACAGGTAACTGGCCTGGGTATCAGGGCCGGCCCTACGGCAAGGCTGGGTGGCACAGGGAGCCAGGGCGCCGGGCTTTCAGGGGGTGCGCCGCGCTGCTGAGCTTGCAGCAGCTGCGCTGCACCCTGCGCCCGCCATACAGCCATGCTTGGAAACAGGGGGGGGGGGCGCTGGAGGGATCTTCGCACCACGGCGCCAGGGCACCAGATATGCTTGAGACAGCCCTGATGGGTATGCTCCATTTTAATAAGTGGAAACAATGGTGAACTCTTGGTAGAAGCCATCATGGTTAGATCCCTTTCTGCATCAGACCTAAATAGACAATCTCTTAAGTGCCTCTTATCCATCTTCATAGTCGCATGAAACTCTTGTAATTGGTATTGGGACAAGAGACGTTGGATACCATCCTTCCAACATTTACTACCCGATTTTGTTTGATGAAAAGTTCAAATTTCATGCCAGGAGTGGATGTCAAGCTGCAAGAGGTATAGACACACACCCACCCCATATTTAAAATCTATTTTAATAATGTTTATTGGGTTTTTTCCTCTAACAAAGTTCCTTGGTAAAACCTGGGGAAATGGCAGGGATGAAAGATGAGGGGGGATGAGTACTAAACAGAGTTCACTTCTATTAGCTTCCTTGTTGTTGTTGTTTAGTCATTTAGTCGTGTCCGACTCTTCGTGACCCCATGGACCATAGCACATCAGGCACTCCTGTCTTCCACTGCCTCCTAGCTCCAGTTTAATCAGTCTGATAGAGGCCCAAGATCATGTAGTTTTACACAGTTCTGCTTTAGTTCTGCAAATAGGAGTCCATGTGTCTAGATATTTTTCCTTCCTGTTGTCTTTACCAGAAGGCACAGAGAGCACAGAAAACTTAGACCAGGCATCCCCAAACTTCGGCCCTCCAGATGTTTTGGACTACAGTTCCCATCTTCCCCGACCGCTGGTCCTGTTAGCTAGGGATCATGGGAGTTGTAGGCCAAAACATCTGGAGGGCCGCAGTTTGGGGATGCCTGACTTAGACAGTTCATGGTAGCAACCTTTTTTTCCCTCAAGAGAGCAAAGAAAAATGAAGGTGCAACATTTTAAATCGGGTTGAAATGCTTGCAACATACATTCAGTGCCCTGGCAAAATAAAAATAAAAATGCATTGGTGCATTGAAGTTGTGACACCACCACTACCACACTTGAAATGGTACATTGGGTCAGGGGTTTGATATTTCTGATCTATCTAGCACCATAACTGGGATGTTGAGCTGTTAACTGGCTACTGTGAAGGGCTTGACAATGCGTAAAATTGTAGGTACTCTGTTTATTTTGTCGTAAACACCCCCCCCCCGAAAGAGTAAAATGGAGGAAAGGGTGTTTAAAATGGCCAAGGTGGTCCAAGATCAGGAATCCAAAGAAATCACCAATTCTCAGGAGACATATCTCTTCTGGGACCTTATCCTGGAAATTGTCCAATCCTTTCCAGAGTTTGGCATGCCCATCTCTCCATAAGATCAGGTTAGAAGTTTGTAAAATGTTGTACCAATGCAAGTCTAATTAAAAGTGGGGAAATTAGCCAAGACAACCTCTCCCCCCCCCCCCGGAAATGAATGAGAGCAATCCTCCTGAGAGTACCTCATTTCAGTAGGATTGCACAGAAAAACCTTTGGTGGATTGTATCCTTACTATTGTTCCCCAGCCCTGTCCCTTGAAATGTGGCAGTTTAGAAATCAGAGATACTAAAACCATAAGCCTGTATATCCAACAAACTTTAAGTCTCATTGATTTCAGGAGGTGCGATTTAAGCTCACACTTAACTCCTCCATTTATATCAATGTGAATCCAGCAGGCTTCACTTTCACCCCGAGTCTTTATAAAGCATGACCTATGACTCACTTAGCAAGTCTAGAAAAGTGCCCTTGTTTGCAATATACCACCATAAAGCACTTCTCCCAGAAAACAAAGTTACAGTGGCAATGGGGTATTTTTTGGTTGTAAGCAACATTCATTTGTCACTGTTGCATCTAGCTGCTCTATGTATAGCTGACTGCAGAAGTTTTATTAATTGTGTGTCTCCCCCGACCCAAACATCAGCGAAATTGTTGAGAGCCTGGAAATGGCCTTAATAATCAATTCATAAATCCACACTTCTGTTGCCCACGTGTGAGTGCAAGATATATTAACAGTTACGTTGTAGCAGATATGCACAAATGTTTTGAATCAATTGATAAAGACCATGGGTCTGATCCAGTTTTCAATATGAGCTTCTAGTGGAAGCCCCAGATACTGAGGTCCATAGAGTATTCATGAGACATTTCCTCCATTCTCATGGAATCGTAGAATTGCAGAGTTGGAAAGGACCATCCAAGTGGGGCTCAGTTTGGATTCGAACCCTGGTCTCCCAGATTCTAGTCCAACATTATGAATCAATTTAGAATCCCCCCCCCTCTGATCATTTGCACATGCTTCTCACAAATGCTGGCCTATTTGTGGCTGTGAGTTAGGGCAGGGGCTATCTGCACCACTAGGCCAAATTGCCTGAGATCCCCCGAGACTAGAATTGGTTCTGGCCATCAGGGTTGTATTTGGATCAAATCACATGGGAGAAACTCTTGCATTATTCACTGCTTAAACCACACTAGCTAACATATACAAAGCAGGACTTCCCAGACATTATTTGCTGCGGTATGGTGAACAATTAAAATATCAAAATGATGTGGATCTATTTACTTGAAAATTTCTTTTGTAATGAAAACAACTGGTTACTTATAGCTTGTTCCATCAAAGGTAAATTCATAAAATAGATGCTGAAAGTTGTACGCAGCAATATATGTATCAATGGAAAAAGAGTGTGAGAGAGAGACATAAGTTATTTGGTGAAAGGCAAGGCAGTCTTAAAAGCTGACCAGGAGGATGGAATTTCTGGCCAAGTATCACCCAACAAAGGAAGAGGATGTTCATGCGTGATGGTCAACAAAACTGGCTATGTCTACCTAGTCCCATAATACAGACACTCACCATCAGAACCTTTCCATTGAGAATAGTTACCAGTGAGAAGGACTCTTAAGACTGTTCTGTCACTTACTTGAATTCTATATTGATCCAATTTACTTTCCTTCTTGAAATCCCTTCTTCTTCTTCTTCTTCTTCTTCTTCTTCTTCTTCTTCTTCTTCTTCTTCTTCTTCTTCTTCTTCTTCTTCTTCTCCTCCTCCTCCTCCTCCTCCTCCTCCTCCTCCTCCTCCTCCTCCTCCTCCTCCTCCAACCTTCTCCTTCTTCTTCTTAAAAGGAAATAAATATATTTCCTGAACGATGCTCCAAGAAAGGCAGTTATAAGCCTCAGAGAGATAGAGAAGCTAAGATACTTGTCTATAATGCAGGAAATTTAGACATATTTCATACAATAACTCAGTGAGATAGCCATTAATGCAGTGCGTCCCAGAGAAGTCTTTATAGTAAGGGTTTACTGGGTAAATATTGAAGATCAGAAATTGAAACCCATTCAGTTCAGTCCTGATGTGAATACAACTTTTGTACTGAAAATTAAACAATAATCCTAACATTTTTTTCTGAGAACAAATCCTTTCAGTGAGTTTTTTTTTAAGTGTTCCATGTACAACACACATGAATCAACCACACATGAAACTTTATTGAAGAACTGTACTGTATGATTTTAAAATCCCCCAGTTGTGCTAAATACAGTGATTACTCCAAATTACTGCCTACTTACCATGACTACATAATGCAGAAGCGCATGGCAAAAACTCAAAATAAGCAGAGGAAGGAGATTAGCTTTCTGCCAAACAAAGCCACTGCTGTGATCATGAAATTACTAACCCTTGTGGCATTTTGTCTATAACTCTAGGAGGACGTGTCAATAGCAAACATCAAAATTCATGTTGAGATTGCTGCTAGCCACCTCTAAGAGAGCTGTGCCCCTCTCCTCTCATTCCCATGTGCTGTGAAAATTGCTAATAGCCAATTCACTCAGAGCCCTTGTAAATTTGGTATTTAGCTTTGGAAGCTTGAGGACAAACATTGCAGGCAGAGTTGCTCCAAGTTTCTTCTGCAGACAATGAATTCTATGCGGACCACAGTGCTCTCCAAGGTCAAATATTGGAAATAATAAAAGCCACATTTTTCCGGCTAAGAATAATATTTTGAGGTCACCTGAATCAACTGGGTGCTGCACACAAATCAAAATAAAGACAGAGGACCTTTATTCAGGTTTACAGCTCTAATGGTGCATGTCCTATACATACCTACTGAGATTTAAGTCCAATTGATTTCAGTGGCGATCAGTTGCAGCCAGCAGGAGAGGATACAACAGCATTGCTTACCTGGCTTTCTAACATGGAGGTCACTGCCAGTAACCAAGGGAGAGGAATGAGGTGGTGAGGAGGTTGCATTGAGAGTGATGGATTATCTACTGATGACACTTATGTCCAGGTTAAGTGGCCATAGGATTGCAACCCAAAAGTCCAGATGCACAAAGGAAGGAGAAGGAAGAGACAGGGGGTGTTTGACAGAACCAGAAGTAAGAGTGGCAACAGCATATAAATTCAGCTGATGCTGGTATTGGCATCTGAGCATCAAATTGTATGGTAACTTCCAAAGCAACTGGAAACCAGTGTTTTGTTTTCACATAAAAAGGCTTATTTAAAAGAAACATTACAGGGCACATATAGTACAAATAGGGATAGAAGAGAGCGGCCCTTTAGTGTGCTCAAAGGTACCAATCCATACCCCAGTCCATCATGCGCTGTTATCCAAAGCTGCTAATGGCACCAGGTTGTTCAGGGTGGCAAAAACAAAAGGTGATTGCCATGAAAAAAATTCCTTCAGTAGCACCTTAAAGACCAACTAAGTTTTTATTTTGGTATGAGCTTTCGTGTGCATGCACACTTCTTCAGAAACACTTGAAACAGAAGAGTCAGACCCTTATGTATATACAGAGGGTGGTGGGGGTGGGTGGGAATGGGTGATGGGCTGATGGGAGTGGTAAACCTGTAGATGGCTGTTAACAACTGCTGATGACTGCTGATGACTGAGGCGCTAAAGAAAGCTTGATCATGCATAATGAGATAAGAATCCTATGTCTTTGTTCATCCCAGGTGGCTCCATGGTTTTAAGCTTGGTAATGAGTTCCAATTCCAATTCAGCAACTTCTCTTGCCAGTCTGTTTCATAAATTTTTCTGTAATAAAACAGCTGCTTTGAGATCTTGTATAGAATGTCCTGGGGGATTGAAGTGTTCTCCTACTGGTTTCTCTGTCTTGTGGTTCCTGATGTCAGATTTATGTCCATTTATCCTTTGGCATAGAGAGCTGAAGGTGCCATCTACAGGTTTACCACTCCCATCAGCCCATCTCCCATTCCCACTCACCACCACCACCCTCTGTACTGTACCACCCCCACCACATAAGGGTCTGACTCTTCTGTTTCAAGTGTATCTGAAGAAGTGTGCATGCACACGAAAGCTCATACCAAAATAAAAACTTAGTTGGTCTTTAAGGTGCCACTGAAGGAATTTTTTTATTTTGCTTCGACTCAGACCAACACGGCTACCTACCTGTAACTGATTGCAATGAGTCGGAGCTTCAGGATTTCTTTAATAAATAAAGTGTGTGGAATACTGGAAGACTGAAGTTCCTGAATGGTGAATTTCTGCAGTAACAGAAATGTTCAAGGGCTCCGAGACAGACTGCAGAATTTGCCAGTTTCCGTGGACTTGCTGTTAAAATGAAAATCCCTTTAACATGCCCCACGGCCAGCACTAGGACCCAGTTGGCGTGGCACCCCCAGCTGCAGCAGTGGCCCAGGTTGGTTTCCCATATCCTTTAGACAACTTGTAATACAATCACACAGATTGGCTTCTGACACAGCTAATGCTGCCCTGCTGTTCGCATTAAGATTTATTGCTGCTTTGCAATTTCCCTGATGTACAATAGCAGCAGGCCAAAACTAACACGCATGTTAGCAGGCTTACCGAGTGTTTGGGGGAAAGCCTTTTGGAACAGTCACTGGACCTTTGCCATGTTAGGCGGCCACTCGGGTTACTTTAATGTAGGGCACAGAAAGGGTATACAAACACCCCTCGTGGCTCACTTCCAAAAGAGCCGTCTGCTGATCACGCCCTGAAGACCATGCCCTTTGCCTGTACTGAACACACCTATTGAAAGGAAGTTGGTTAAAGCATAACTGACCTAGTCGTCATAGCATTTTCACCAACATTTTAAAGCTGAAAATACAGTTTCAAGTGTATCTTCATGTGAAACTCCCAGACTTGGGTAATATGGTGCCCTGTGTGAGGCCAAAATTTGACACACGTGTACCCCAGCTCTTGCACTGCCTTCCCAAAACTGGGTAAGAGAGGTGGAGGGCTTTGGGATGGAAGTGCGAGGCTCGGGCTGGGTCACAGAGCCCTCACATCACCTTTCAAAGCTGGGAAAGTGGTAACGAAGTTTTGGGAAGAGGGAGGACTTTAGGAGCGCTTCTACCCCCTTCGCCTCTTGGCTCAGTGCATGCGCAATGCTCACATAGCTCTAAATCTGACCCTGCCCTGACACTCCTATTCTCTCTCAGAGGATCACTGCACATCCAACCCACCATTACACACAGA
The DNA here is from genome assembly GCF_965207765.1 of Zootoca vivipara. Lineage (NCBI taxonomy): Eukaryota > Metazoa > Chordata > Lepidosauria > Squamata > Lacertidae > Zootoca > Zootoca vivipara. The sequence continues at coordinate 8,666,684 of NC_142591.1, read as the reverse complement.
CATGGGCTCTTCTTCATCAGCTTTCTGCCGTATCCATTTGTGGTAGGCTCTATTGCCATGCAGGACGCAGTTTTCTATGCATGGAGATATCCAAATAGATACGGTAGCTTGAAACAGAATGTGGCTCAAGCACATCCTTGCATCTATGCTTGCACCATGTTGTTGTTGTTGTTGTTGTTGTTGTTTTGTTCTTTAGTCGTGTCCAACTCTTCGTGACCCGATGCACCAGAGCATGCCAGGCACTCCTGTCTTCCACTGCCTCCCACAGTTTGGTCAAACTCATGTTGGTAGCTTCAAGAACACTGTCCAACAATCTCGTCCTCTGTCGTCCCCTTCTCCTAGTGCCCTCAATCTCTCCCAACATCAGGGTCTTTTCCAATGAGGCTTCTTTTCTCATGAGGTGGTCAAAGTATTGGAGCCTCAGCTTCAGGATCTGTCTTTCCAGTGAACACTCAGGGCTGATTTCCTTCAGAGTAGATACGGTAGATTTGATCTTTTTGCAGTCCATGGGACTCTCAAGAGTCTCCTCCAGCACCATAATTCAAAAGCATCCATTCTTCGGAGATCAGCCTTCTTTATGGTCCAGCTCTCACTTCCATACATCGCTACTGGGATCTCCTTCATGGATCAATGACTTGTCATGGTGAAGGGGCTTGAATAACTCACAGAAGCTATGAGCTATGCCATGCAGAGCCACCCAAGATGGACAGGTCATAGTGGAGAGTTTTTACTAAATGTGATCCACCTGTAGCAGGAACTGGCAAGCCACTCCAGTATCCCTGCCCAGAAAACTCCATGGACAAAAACAACTTGCACCATACTCACACCTATAGAAGGCTAGTTTGGGACACATTCCATCTAGGGAATTCCAAAATGCATGCACGGAGAAATGTGTCTGTGCTAAGTCTCTCTGCAAATACCTGAAATGGACTGTGAAGCCCATTCCAGGTTCTACAACCCACTGCAGAGTTTGGGCGAAGCAGAATACATCCACGTCTAGTTCTAGTAAAACTTTCTAGAGTGAAACAAGGAGGTTTTACTCATCCCTGCTCAAATTATGGTGGGTGATAGATATCCAATTTGATCATGTTCAGAGCAGACCCATTGCTATCAGTGGACTTAAGTTGTCCATTTCCATTTAAGTAGTCTGCTTGTTTGTTTGTTAATCTGAAAAATGAATCTAATAACTAAATAGGCCTCCACTTCCAGGGGAAGATAGGGCTTCTGTTTGACCAATCTGAACTGTGGGATAACTAGATGTGTTTGGAACTTAAATAAACAATACAAGTCACGGGTGCATGCCTCAGAGATCAAAACCAGATGTGAGCCTCAAGTTCCTCCATGGGTCAGTTCACACTAACAGCAGCTCTCAAGTGAGTGCGTCTGGAGCTTGTAGACTCATATCTGAGTCGTGCTCAGACTAATCTATTAGGACAGAACTGAAAGATCTACCTGGAGTCAGTGTACTTTGTGGAATTGCGGTGCCTCCCCCCAAAAGAAGAAGGGTTACCAAGTTGCTCAAATCATATGCTCAAATCAGGTGGAAGCATGAGTTTTTGTAAGTGATGCTTTCACCTGTGAGCATGGCATCCAAGCACACACAAAGCACCCTGATCCCTAGGTAGGTAAGGCTGCAAAGTCACCTGAGGTTCTAGACTTTGAGACTCAGGTAATGTTGCCTGAGAGCATAACATGGGTGTTTGTTGGGTGGCGGAAGGCAGAGCCTGATGTAACTTTGTGGGGTTTTTCCAAAGGTAAAAAAGGTAAAGGTAAAGGGACCCCTGGCCATTAGGTCCAGTCGTGACCGACTCTGGGGTTGCGCGCTCATCTCGCATTATTGGCCGAGGGAGCCGGCGTATAGCTTCCAGGTCATGTGGCCAGCATGACAAAGCCGCTTCTGGCCCGTTTACCTTCCCGCTGTAGCGGATCCTATTTATCTACTTGCACTTTGATGTGCTTTCGAACTGCTAGGTTGGCAGGAGCTGGGACCGAGCAACGGGAGCTCACCCCGTCACAGGGATTCGAACCGCCGACCTTCTGATCAGCAAGCCCTAGGCTCAGTGGTTTAACCCACAGCGCCACCTGGGTCCCAAAGACTGCGCACAAAAATGTTCATGTTAGATGTTAGTGGAAATAATATCCAAAAATGCATTCTATTAAGGAAAATTGCTTTGCAAAGATTAGACAGAACCAGGCAGAGGGCCTTCTCGGTAGTGGCGCCCGCCCTGTGGAATGCCCTCCCATCAGATGTCAAGGAAATAAGCAGCTATCTGACTTTTAGAAGACATCTGAAGGCAGCCTTGTTTAGGGAAGTTTTTAATGTTTGATGTTTTATCGTGTTTTTCATATTCTATTGGGAGCCCCACAGAGCGGCTGCGGAAACCCAGCCAGATGGGCAGGGTATAAATAATATTATTATTTTTTATTATTAGGCAAGCATATGTACAGTGGTACCTCGGTTTACAAACACAATTGGTTCCGGAAGTCTGTACTTAACTTGAAGCGTACTTAACCCGAAGCGAACTTTCCCATTGAAAGTAATAGAAAGTGGATTAATCTGTTCCAGACGGGTCTGTGGAGTACTCAACCTGAAGCGTATTTAATCCGAAGTATGAGTGTAATTGGTTCCGGAAGTCTGTACTTAACCTGAAGCGTACTTAACCTGAAGCGAACTTTCCCATTGAAAGTAATGGAAAGTGGATTAATCCGTTCCAGAAGGTCCGTGGAGTACTTAAACTGAAGCGTACTTAACCTGAAGCAAACTTTCCCATTGAAAGTAATAGAAAGTGGATTAATCTGTTCCAGACGGGTCTGTGGAGTACTCAACCTGAAGCGTATTTAATCCGAAGTATGAGTGTAATTGGTTCCGGAAGTCTGTACTTAACCTGAAGCGTACTTAACCTGAAGCGAACTTTCCCATTGAAAGTAATGGAAAGTGGATTAATCCGTTCCAGAAGGTCCGTGGAGTACTCAACCTGAAGCGTATTTAATCCGAAGTATGAGTGTAATTGGTTCCGGAAGTCCGTACTTAACCTGAAGCGTACTTAACCTGAAGCAAACTTTCCCATTGAAAGTAATGGATTAATCCATTCCAGACAGGTCCGTGGAGTACTTAAACTGAAAATACTCAAACCGAGGCGTACTTAAACCGAGGTATGACTGTATATCAGGAGAAATGCACACTAAAGTGCTGGTGAATTTTCCTGAGGACACACATCACAAACTGATGCAGAAATGTGGTGAACTGAACTTAAGAATGGAAAGATGAGAAACTGAATGAAGCCAAAATCGACAGATTCATTTATTCCTATCTCGTTGCCAGGGGTTCACAAAATAAATTACCGGGATGCCCTGTTCTGGTACCTTGACCTGTGTGGTTCTCTCGCATGAAAAGAGATATAAAGATACTGGAAAAGTGGGTGAGAGGACAAGTTTGACCATCTAGAATGGGCAAGGAGGCTGGTGGTGATTCTAATTCCTTACACTGCAATTTTAACTTCATCCCTTGGAGAAGTTGAGAAGGGGGCTAAAACCCTGGGACCTTGGCAACACTAGGCTCATAGGTGTGATGCCGCTCTGCAATGGATTGTCTCTTTCTGTGCTTCTAAGTGTCCTCGTGGATGAACACCGTACATTCCATCTGCAGTCACCAAGAGGGTTTTATGCAATAGATCTCCCAACAAAAACACTGGGGGTAATGAATGCATTTCAGGGCAGAAGCGGTCTTGTTTTCATTCTCAACAAAGATCTGAAATTAGTACTCATATTTGCCTTGTAATATAGTAACACTGCTTTCCAAACAACTAAAACACAGAAGAAATTCAGCTGTGTTGGCAATACTGAAATCCTTTTATTATTGTTGGACTCAATTGTAAAAATTAGGCCAGATACGCAAATTACCAGTGCTAAACATAGTACAATGGCTGTCTGTAAAACTCTGAACAAACCACAATAGACAGTCTTTTATTTGCTCAATACTTGCTGCCTTTGATTCATAATAAATTTCATAAAATATTTCCATCTTTACATAGAATTAAATGAATATGGGTTTACCATAATCAGGGGCAGATGAAAATTCATATAACATGTTTGTCTTCATCAACAGTGTGGCACATGCTATTATAAAATAATATCCCACATTTCTGGAAGTTGATTGTTTTATTGTATGGTTTTTTATTGTGATGTATTGTTCCTTTTTCTGATTTTATGGTTTGCTTTATGTTCATAAAATTTGTTAGACAATGTTTATGCGACAAAAGACTAATGAGCAAAATAAAAATATGTCTGTAAAATATTATATATTTATATGTACATTTTTATATGTAAGTAAAATTTTATACATAGCACCACTTTCCTTCACTTAAGAGTCATGCAACAGGTACTGCTATCGGAATTTCCCCCCAAAAATAATTTTTATTGGGTTTTACATTTTTGTCGCAATCACATCAAAACAACTAAAAACAAATTAAATTCCCAGCTCCACCCCCCCGCCCCCCCATGACTTCCCTCAACTTCCCCTTCTGGTTTTTGGCATATTGACTTCTCCTGCTTTATTTTGCTTTTATATTATATTCTTTAAATTAAATGTTTTTTATGTTTTTATCATTTTAACATCACCTTTGTAATTTCTGTATTAATTTTGTGAATTGTAAGTGTTTCTTCAAAACCTGCTAGTGAGTCCATTTCTTTACATTGTTTCTGTAAATACAACATATATAGTTACCAGACTTCTTTAAATTCTCTACAGTGGTACCTCGGGTTAAGAACTTAATTCGTTCTGGAGGTCCGTTCTTAACCTGAAACGGTTCTTAACCTGAGGTACCACTTTAGCTAATGGGGCCTCCTGCTGCCGTCGGAGCACAATTTCTGTTCTCATCCTGAAGCAAAGTTCTTAACCTGGGGTACTATTTCTGGGTTAGCGGAGTCTGTAACCTGAAGCGTCTGTAACCCAAGTTACCACTGTATTGTCTTTCTTTATCTTTAAGTTTTCCGATTAATTTTGCCATTTCAACATATTCCATCAGTTTTTCTTGCCATTGTTCTTGACTTTGCTGAATTATGCTCCATTGGCAAAAGGTCTTCTTTCTCTCTCCACAGTAATCTGAAATTATTCCATGGTCACTGATCTTTCTGAAATTTTTTAGTAACAGCACAGAATCATTTGCCAGTTGACTCCCTCTCCACTTAAGATTGCTCTGGAATAGCTCAATCCTATAGCTTCTTACCTAGGAGTAATCCCCATTGAATTTATCTGAGTACCTTCTTTGTGTGCCTCCTCCACTTAGAGGTCTGGAGATAGGCAACACAAGAAAGGGCCTTTTTTGTGGTGATTCTCCACTTACAGAATGCTCTCCCCAGGGAGCCTGACCTGGCACCTTCATAACATATTTTTAGGCACCAAGCTAAAACATTTCTCTTTAACCAGCCCTTTGCCTGATTAACATTCTAATTCCTTCTATATGTGTTTGTGGGGGTTATTGGTTTGTTTTTGTTTTTATTATGCATTTTATGTTCTCATTTTTTATGTTGTGGTGAGTAAAGTACATGCTTAAGCAACAACACATTTATTCACTCAACCACCATTCTCAAAGTATGATAGACCACACACAGATCTACTGAGTTCATCTTACTGTGGAAATGTTCAGGGAGGCAGGAGAGGATATATTGTTTAATTACATCCTTCCCAACTTGTGTTAACAAGTTCTATAATTTAGCAGAATAATATTCCCCTTTTTAAACTTATACAGCAGATAACGTCTTTGCCAGGCTTGTTTAAGCCTCTAAAATAAGTCTCCTGGTAATTCCCCTTTATTCCCTCATAAAAGATTAGGCACAACACAGTCTTGTATAAAAGTATAAAAGAGTTTACTCACACACATTCTGTTCACAGATGGATCCCAGAAGGCAGACTTAGGTTGCAAAATACATACACCTGCAATCTATCCCATAAGGAGATAGTTCCTTTGTCCTCCCTTTTTAAAAAAAAAATATTTTTATTAATTTTCCAATTAAAACCAATTATATCACATTCAATATTTCAAATTATACACATATATATATATCAATCAAACCGAATGTTATGCCAAATCATCTAAAGAATTTTTTATTTGGGTTCCCATGCTTCAAGAAATTGGGAATTCCTCGCAACTGTCCACTGCCGTCTTTTTTCTAAAGTTCAAATCGTCCTCCAAGTTCATAATAATCCAGATCTTCCCCTTACAGTCACATAGATGTTTTCCACTTTCATCCGATTGTTTCCCAGCTGCTGAGATAAATATCAAACAAAGTTTCACAGATGTTCTTTCTCCTGTGTGAGTTAATCAGTCCAGCCTCCCCATAAATCTTCTTAATGGAGCTCCCTGTTGCGTCGAAGCAGCTCGAGCAGCGCCATCTTAAAAAGCTCAAATCACTTTCGTTTTCTCTCATAGCCATGAAGATTTACGATCATTATAGAATTTACAGCTTTTCCAGGCAGGAGACCCAAACATCAAACCATAAACTCTTGGTAAATTAATGGATCTCCTTGCCCTATAGCTGAACTTAGCTTCAGGTCGCTGCTCCAATTTAAAGTGCGTCACAGCTCATAAATCCTCCGAACGCGTCCAGAACTCCTTCCGTCCGACTAGGGGGGGGGGGCTTTTCTCATCGGCAACTCCACATCTTTAAAAAATATGCTCAGTAACAACAGTTATAAAGTTCAACTCACACAGTCTTTTACTTCTCTTTCACTCCAAACAAGCCAGGACATCGCGTCCGGGAAGGTACGAGGCAACAATATGAAGAAAAAAATAAAAACTCACTTCCCTTATCGCTCCGTCCCCATCAATCCTTCTTCCAGATGCAGTACAGTCTTTGACTCCTCTCCCTCAGCAGCATAAATTTCTCAGCAGTAAACAGCGCTTCTTCCCCTCCTTCTGAAGTATGTCCATAGATTTAAGCCTAATTATCTTCTTTAACCATGGAAATCCCCGCCATGCAGATTAGCGTCCGGGAGTCCTGGCCCTCGTAAGTGCTCAGCCCAAGCTCCCCCCACTCCAAAAACAGTCGGAGTGGGTCTGGGGGCATCGCGGGCCAGCGGCCCCTCTCCGTAACCCCCGGAGAGGGTAGGGGGTTGCCATTTACTCCCCTAGCAACCGCCAAATTCCTTACGAAGGTCAGAGAGATGGAAAACAGGTCCGCCATTCCTGCAGGCGGAAACCGGAACCGCAGTTCCTTTGTCCTCTCTTGGCTGCAAGCATCTCAGACTAAGAAGATGTTGCTTCTTCAAGGAATGGAGTCAAAGAGAGAGATGGCTGCCTCTCCTGAGGTATTTTGTTACCTGCACAGGTGAGGCCACGTCCACCTCTGGTCACATGCAAATTCCTATGCCCCACAAATAACCCAGAGATGCATTTTAAAAGAAATGCACACATTCTACTCATGAAAAACACCAGACAGGCCCCACAAATAATCCAGAGATGCATTTTAAATAAAAGGACATATTCTACTCAAGTAAAAACATGCTGATTCCTGGACCATCCTGCTCAAATCAGGTGGAAGCATGATATATTCACTGGATTTAGAAGGTGATTGGGCCCCTGGGCCTTAGTTTGCCTACCCATGCCACCAGAATACATGGAGGTGCCTCCTCTCAACAAGCAAATGCCTTGGATTCTAGTTACAGGTAGGTAGCCGTGTTGGTCTGAGTCGAAGCAAAATAAAAAAATTCCTTCAGTAGCACCTTAAAGACCAACTAAGTTTTTATTTAGGTATGAGCTTTCGTGTGCATGCACACTTCTTCAGAAAGCTCATACCTAAATAAAAACTTAGTTGGTCTTTAAGGTGCTACTGAAGGATTTTTTTATTTTGCCTTGGATTCTGTAACACTTGTGTCTCTGCACTGACCGCTTGTGTATGTTTGTTTTCTGCTTCCTTCAGAACCAAGTGCCTGCAATTCTTGCACATGGACAGTAGGAGCATCAGTCTGGCTATGTGCTATAAATGGGCAACCTCTTGAGAGACAACCGCAGGCTAGGAAAGTGGTCCCTTGCTCCTGAACTGGGTCGTGCATATGTGTGACCCTGACTCCTACAGGATTGTCATCACCCTGCCACACTGGCAAAGAATCTGCAGCTGAAAATGAGAGGTGCTGATTTGACACTTGCAAAAAAGAACGCCAAACAAGGTAAGGGGTTTCATCTCAGCCTTAAGGAAAATGCAGTTTGGCTTTGAAAGGGCTCTCCCTTCATATGACTTTTCTGCAAGAGAGCGAACATGATGCCTCTTTTGCCGGCGAGACCTAGACTTGACCTGTCCATACAGCTATGCAAATAGTCACCCAAATTTCCCATCCCAAGTTGAGCACACTCTTTAACGGGCTGCTATTAGAGCCATCATGTCACCGAAGCAGTCAAGGGATAATGAAAGGCTGCTTGTGTTGCCGCCCGCCTGCTGCTCTGTTTCGAAGAAAATGGGCTCTTGAAAAAGGAAATGTCACACCATGGTGTGAAGATAAACAGAGGTATATCTTTGGAGTAGAAGGCAGAGCCTGTGGAAAGAGGCCCTGTAAATGACTTTGATTCCCCCTGGTGTGATGAATCATGGAGTCGCAAATCCTTTTTAGCTAATTGCTATCAGCTTGTGAGATTCCACCCCCACCCCCCACCCTTCCATGTTCAATATCAATTTTCAGGGCCAAGGGAGATAACACCTCTCCCCTGAGTCCACTGGCGACTCACCAATAATACATAAAACACACACACACACCCTGAACTAGCACCACTTAGCAATCGAAAGAGGGAAGTCATCTAATATGCAGCTGCCCCTGTTAACTAAAAGGAACAATATTAGGAAGAAATACAAGACATAACCAGGCTCTCCAGTGCTAAAATGCCCGTGACCTTCCTGTGAAAGCTGTCCCTTCTTTGTAAATTCATTGATAGCTCAGCCAGGAGGCACAAAAAAGAGATGCTCATACGCAGAAATACTGGGAAAGGTCTTTTGAAGGGCATGATGTTGTATTTGCAGCCTAATCTTATCAGACCCTCCATCAGCACATGCATATATACAGAGAGGCATGAGTACTTGAATTGGCTGAATCAGCTAAAGAACTTTGGACCTTGGCCACAGTTACATTTCCTCCACTCTTTCCAGGCATGGTCCATACTTAAAAGCTCAATGCCGAATTGACGTTTGTTCCAATTGAGCTTTAAAGAGTGGGTTTCAGCAGGGAACGCTCAGGGCAAGAACAATGCTCGGACACTGAGCTTTTGAGCATTGACCGGTGCCTGGAAAGAGCAGGGCAAAAGGTCAGTGTGGCTAAGCCCTTACACTGCCATTAGTTCCACTCTACAATATATCAATTGTTGAGATGTGCTGGATTTCCTGCATCTTCCTCTGTACAATCCTGCGGCATTTTTCAGAGCAACGCATCAGGCTTGCAGTGCTTCTGAAGTTGTGCTGCTCAATGTCAGAGCCATGTATTGTGTTTTATACTGTCCCTCCCCCTTTGTCAGTCTCAAGCAGGAGATCTAGCGCCCGGTAGGCCACCACACAAAGATGGCAAGATGTGTTTGGTTTGGTGGGTCGCAAGATGTGCAGAGTTCATTTAGTGACTTCCCCTCTGGTGACTGCTCTAGCTGGAGGGTGAGAAATTCATCACAGTGATGCTAATAATCTTGTCAAATATAGCATCTAGACTGGCTGTAACCTTTTGGTAAACCTGCTTAGCTACCAGTTGTTTTTGCACTTTTAAATCCATCCATTTTAAGACAATCACCACCAGCCACATAGGGCTTACTTTTTCCAGCCACGGGCATCAGCGGAAAAGACAGTGTTGTGCCATAGCTTAAGCAGACCATAGGCCTTGGGAGAAATTCTGTTCTGAAGAGTATATCAGAGTTTTGAGGTCTAGAGCTTTTACATTTATTCAGATTTGTTTTAAGAGACAGATTAAATATGGCTCCAAGTGCTTCTCCTTTAGAGGTTAACCTAGGGACAGTCACTAGCCAGTCTTGTACTAAGAACATATCTGAACAGGTGGTTTTGGGTAGCCAGTCTTGTACTAGGAACATATCTGAGGTGGTTTTGGGTTGCCTTGATAAAGGTTTGAAGAGTCATAGACACTTACAGTGGGAAGAACCTTGGAGGTTACTTGTCTAAATCCTTCACTCAGTATAAGAACTGTACTTCTGGTCGCAGATGCAGAATTCTTGTCTACAGGTGGGACTTTCTGGAAATATTGATGTTGAGCTTATCCACATGGATTTTGACAGGATTTCTTCTTGATTTCAACAAGACGTCTGCTGTTGTTTTACCACAAACACTAAAAATATTAACAATGTCCACACATTATATTCACTGTTATATGTACAGTATGCTATTTTGTACAGTGCTCTTTTGTTTTGGTAAAAAAATCGGTGCCAGTGCTCTTGATACAAGTGCCATGGGCAGCAAAAAAGAGAGAGGTGCTTATGCATTATACCCGTAAGTACTGTCACACACCAAAAAGCCCAGAATATATGTCTATTATTTGCATATGCTCTCCAGGTTTCCTAAAACAAACAGCAACAATCCGTACAAATGAATAAAAATGTGTATGTACTGATAGTTACAAAACTGTATTGCAGAAGTATAGTACTGCGTAGGGTGTGACTATTTCATACACGTTCAAGTACTGTACTACCAACTTTACTGTATGCTTGTGAAACATGCACCACTTCCAAACACCGTCTCCAACTCCTCAAAAGATCCATCAAAGGTGTCTCCGAAAATTTTTACACATCACTTGGGAAGACAGGCGAACTGTTACCAGTATGCTGGAAGAAGCAAAGATCACCAGTGTTGAAGCAATGATTCTTCAACATCAACTTTGTTGGACTGGTCATGTTGTGCGGATGCCAGATATTCGTCTTCCAAAGCAACTATTCTATTCCGAACTTAAAAATGGAAAGTGTAATGCTGGTGGCCAACAAAAGAGGTTTAAAGATTCTCTGAAGGCGAATCTTTAAAAAATGTAGTGTAAACACCAACAATTGGGAAACACTTGTCTGTGAGTGCTCCAGTTGGAGAACAGCCTTTACCAAAGGTGTCATGGGCTTTGAAGACACTCGAACTCAGGACGCAAGGGAGAAACATGCTAAGAGGATGGCAAGCTTAGCAAATCCACACTGTGACCAACTCCTGTCCAGTAACTAATGTTCCCACTGTGGAAGGACGTGTGGATCCAGAATTGGCCTCCTCGGTCACTTACGGACTCATTGTTAAAACCGTGTTTATGGAAGACAATCTTACTTGGCTACGAGTGATTGCCGAAGAAGAAGAATGTTCCTTCGTATAATATTGTGTATAAGTTGGGCTTTATTTAAAAACAATGCATAAGTGGCTTAAACAAGAGATACTTGACATGGTCCAATGTAGGCAAGCAGTAATAGTAAAAAAAATAAAAAAATAAACAAAATATTTGGTCTGAACCATCATAGATATTTCTTATAACCCAAGAAGGAAGGAGTCCATTAGTAGTGGCTGGTTTCTTAATAGCCTTTTTATATGGCCTAGTCATTCCTCTTAAAAGGAAACACTTGCAGTTAATGCTGGAGAAATGTGAGAGGCAGCAGATCAATGAGGAATTCTGAAATTGTGAAAATCAACAGAGAGGAAAGGGACTCTAGGAACAACTCCTGAGTTTCCGAGTAACATCATGTCCAGTGGCTCACTTGTGTTAATGTAGGGCTTGCTAATGCGCCTACAGGTGTGCTAAGAGGATGTGTCAGAATAAAAGCAGCTCTTTGCTTGAGCTCAGAAAGGAAATTGATGTTTACTCTTGTCTGGGGTTTTTTAGGCTATAAATCTGATGAGGAAGCTCTAGTGTCCTGGAGAATATCGAGACACAGCTGCCTATCCAGTTCATCAGTGCACAGGCCAAAAATCCATGGCATCTTTAAAAAGAAATTGGGTGCAGAGCAGCAATGAGAGTGATTCATACACATCCTGGTGCAGCCAGTGTCCAGATTTGTACTGAAGGAGACTTTCACTGTGGATGAGGAGCCACACACACAAATAGACACAGCTACCCCCATGGTCTGCCCCACTGCCAGTCCCTTCAGATGAACATCTGCATTCCATGGGGTTTATCATTGCCATCACCTGTGCCGTGTGAGGCATCCACTCATTCTTATCTCTGTGGTAAGACCCTGCATCAGTTTTTGCTACCCTATTTCAGCCATCAAATGTGTAAGAATAAAGAGGCCTTGGATTTCTTTCATATACTCTAAAAATAGGACCATTAACCCACTTCTTCAAGGAAATCAATCAAGATCTTGGGGCTATCACCAAGAAGGCCATGCCCATCTGAGCAACCATCCTAGAACCTTTGATGGATGGAATGTTGGACATAGCCTAATTTGAATATTTGAATGAGAAGGAGCATGCAGGAACAGACCATCTCTGAGACCTGGAGTCCCAGTTTATATAGCCAGCCATCCCTTGCCTATAGGAATATATGGGCCCTTGTAATTTAAAAGGTATAGATTTGACTGTAAGAGACATAGGGGTATGCTTAACTGCAGCCAAACTGTCCAGAAGATGAGACACCCTGCTCACTGAGGATATTGTGAATCTGTGGTTTCCCCACCTTGTCCAAAAATCAGATCTTTGTTGTAACAGATAAGGGTAACAGGTATGATATGTCACAATGATAACTGTACATACGATGAACAGGCCCGCCTAGAGATGTCTGTGCTTTTGAATGGGGAACAAGATGTGTGATGAGGTCTATTGTTGCAGACAACAGGTGTGAAATGCACAACAGTGATTCAGATCTGTACTGCAAAACAGCATCTCCTCTTTTGTGGGCGAGGGCCCTAAAAACACAACGCCAGCATTTGGGGAAGGCGAAAATATATCTGTGGAAATAATAAAGGGACGGCTTTTGCTAATCCCTGATATTTATTCCCTTAGCAGTGAATAAACTGAGCCAACCTCCCATTTATGCTGCTGTCAGGGAGCCCCTGGGGCATAGTTGGACTGTGCAGGATCAGGCCACCAGACTGTGAATTTAATGGGAGGCTGCTAAATGAGGCTGTTTCTAAAAACAAAAATAAAATAAATGGCATTCTTTTCTTCCTCAGGGAGATCTAGAGGCAGTGGTTTTTGCCTTTGAACATCCTCAAGTCAACCATCAAGAAAAGGTGATGAAGGTTAGGGAGGCTCCCCTGACATTTGGAGCCCTGGCATCAGCCTTTGCAATTATGGGCCACCTTTCTAGCAGATGGTAATTGAAAAGTGCGACCCACATGGGCTCCAGTCAATAATGGCGTCAGCATACAAATGACACTTAGCTTCCCTCACTCGCCATCCTCTGTTCTCCCTCTTCACCTTTTATCCTTCTCAGCATCGTGACTTAATCCACTCTAATGAGGTGAGCTTTATTGCCAAAAAGACAGCAGCTACCATAGCGCTTTCTCTTTCCCGGCACCACGGGGTTTGCGAGGAAGTCAAAATAAAAGAAGTGACTTTGTAAGTCTTCCAGGAAGGAGGACAATGTAGGCTTTGAAAAGTTACTGCGCAGCCTTTTCAACTGTGGGCTGCTATTTTTTCCTCCCTCCATCCCTGCCCAGGAACACTTTCAGGCTTGGTAAGATGCAGCCATCATTAAGGCAACATCAAGTCAAGGTATTGACTTTATTGTTGCACAGGCTTCACCTGGCTTGAAGGCCATTACTGCCAGCCACATGTCACTCTTTACGAACAGTAGGCAACGGCCGATATCAGGAAGTGTGTGAATTTCATTTACTCCCCCCACCCAAGTTTCTCTGGTCACAGTAGACTGTTTAAAGGTAGCCAAATGGCATGATTTCACACACAAACACACACAGGAAGTATTGCAAAAGGGGAGTGGTGGGTATTTTAAATTTATTTATTTTTTTGCTTTATTGAGGATTCCCCCACCCAACCTTTTGGCAGTCACTCTCAGTCAATATAGAAAACTCAGTCTATTCACATGTATGGCAGAGTCTACTTCGCTGCTGTGCTTTTGTCATTATATTTCCTTCTTTAATTGTTTGTTTGTTTGTTTTTTAAAAGTTATTTATGCTTTTCAGATTTATACATTTCACTAATTTTACAATTATTTTAACATTTCAAAACTTGACTTCTTTCCCCCTCTTTCTGCGATTCCTTATATTTATTTTTAATATCTTCTGTATATCCAAATTAACTTAATTTGCTCCTTTATTCATCTACTTTAAATATATACGCTTTCAAAACTGCAGGTTATTACGGCTTCCGGTTCAGCGCCAGCGCCGTCCAGCGGAGTCCGTCTCGAGCTCCGAGGCGACCCGACTCTGCAGGGGGGGGAGCAGCGGGAGCGCCGCTGCACCCCATAGAACCCCAAATTGAGCATTTTGGGGGCAGAATTAGCCCAGCAGCGCCCCAATCCTGACTCCCCAACTCTCCGGTAGGCTCTAATAAGAGCTCCGGAGTGAGAAGGGTTGCAGTCGCATGGGCCATTTTGGAGCGCCATCGCTACCCTTGCAGGGAGAAGCTCCGTGCCGGAGGCGGAGAACGCTGGATTTTTCTAAAGAAGGATTTGGCAAATCGAGAGACCGTGAGTAAAAAAAAGACTTAAAGATTTAAAATTGGACTTAAAATTTGGAACAGGGGTGAGATTTAAAAAACGGAAGCCGATCTCCCCCCTACTGATTCAAAGAGGAAGCAGCTTAAGGAAGACTCCCGGTGCCGGGGCAAAGAACTTTACCACTTGAATATTTCCAAAAACTGACTTAAGATTCTTCCCCAGAGGCAGGGTAAAGGGGGAGAACATTTTTAGACTGTAAGAACCCTGCAAGCATATGTAATTGAAGTAGAGACCCTCTCCATACCCTGAAAATTGGCCCCCGAACAGGACAGCGAGTGGAAAACAATGGGGTGAGGGAAAGGAAGGAACTGACTTTTAAAGACTTTCGGTTTGATATTTGAGGGCTGAACGCAGCCTTTTGGAAATAATTAAAAAGTTGAAGATAAAATACATGGAATATAATGCATCCAGTTTGGACTATATGGAATAATTATAACTTGTAACCACTTCCTGCTTCCCAAGTTTTGCTCTGACCTTGAAAAGCTAGAAAAATGTCAACAAAAGATTACACACCTGGCTTCCAGGAGAAAGTTTTCAGACTCTTGTGGGAAATAAAAATTAGTATGCATAAGACTCAACAACAATTGGAAGGAATAAACCAAGATGTACAGAAAGACGAGACCCTTCAAGAAATGGTCCAAGAGGATAAAAAGACTGATGATTCGAACTACAATAAAACCGAAGAAAATGGGGATGGAACACAGGATTTGGAAAAGAACAAAGATATAGCCGAGAGTTGGAATACCCCTCCTTTCGAGGGGGAGAAGCAAGAATTTTTGAAGAGACAGAAAACCCACAAGAAAAGCATCCTGCAAAGAAGAAGGGACTTCTGGGGGGAGGAGAATAGAGAAGCCTGAATCATCTTTGGATGATTTTTGGTAAAGTTTAAATAGTTGGGTGGACACTCACCTGCTCTCTTCTTACCCTAGGACCCCTCGGTGGCAGGGGGGGTTGCCGGGGTGAGGAGGGAGGGGTGGGGATAAGCCCAATTATAAAATGCACCACCATCGACTGCGCACTGTTCATGGGAATACCTTGTGGCAGGAGGGATCTCGTGGAGGGTGGGTTAGAAGAAGGTGGAAATTATGTTACCTAATTGTATATGTGTCTTTGTTTTGTTAACATGTAAAATTAATAAAAATTATTATAAAAACAAAAACAAAACTGCAGGTTATTACAATAATCCTGCCAATGTTCTTATCTGTTTACAATTTATCTGTAAATATTCAATAAACCATTTCCATTCTTTTATAAAAAGTTTGTTATCTTGATTTCTTATTCTTCTGGTAAGTTTCGCCATTTCTGCATATTCCATAAGTTGTTGTATCCATTCTTCTTTTGCTGGGACTTCTGCTCGTTTCCATTTGTGGCGAGTAGCATTCTTGATGCTTGTAGTAGCATACATGAATATGTATATTCAGGCAGTTCTGTCCCTATACAGCGGACCCTCGAGTTATGTACCGCTCTAGATACGTAATTTTCGGGTTACGAACACAGCAAACCAGGAAGTGTATACTTCCAGGCTACACTGCACGCACATGCACAGAAGCGCTCTATCACACTCCGTGCGTGCGCAGAAGCAACACCTCCATTTACAGACTTTTCAGGTTAAGTACGGACCCCTGGAACGAAATTAATTCGTATCCGGAGGATCCACAAAAGAAAAGCTTCTGGATTATTATTTTTTACAAACTTTATTTTAAACATCCTTTTCAATTCATTATATATCACTTCCCAGTAAGCTTTAACCTTACTACAAGACCACCACATATGATAAAAAGAACCTTCTTTGCGTGGATAGGTGGAGTCCCCCCCAACCCCAGGCAACTTCTGAGCAGAATAATGACTCAAGACAACGTGCTATGGGATTAAAATTGGCCACAACTTTATCAAGTTTCAGACATAGGGAGACCTTGGCTAAGGCATTGGGCATTTATCCTTCCCAGTCCCCAGCCGGGGATCTGGGACACTTCAGGGTTATCCAGAATGTGTGGGGATTGGGCTGGCTATGGAGAACATAGGTTCAAGCAGAGAGCCCCCCCCCCCGTTCACCGCTGTTGGAAGGGAGAGCAATGACAACCTCTCGGTTTATGGTCAATGCCTCCCTTCAAGACCCCTTTAATGGGGAACCCTGGTATCACCGCCGCAAAGGGGACGTGGGACAGCGCTTCACGCCCCCCCTCCAATTTAGGAAGATAGACTAAAGGATTCCGCCCAAGGCCCGAAACCACAAAAGTTGTGATATTTTGCTATGGGGAAGGCAAAACTTGCCAAGGCAGGAAAATTTCTTTCCGGCCCTTAAACAGCAACCTTGACATAGCAGCACCTGCGTACCTGTGGAGAAGAGGTTAACCTGCACAAGAAGATTTAACTGAGGGAGGAGAGGGTGGGAGAAGCTCTGGAGCCGACTGCCGCTTCGCAGGTAAGATTCACCTTCTGTTGTGTGGGCAGCGTGATTCCTCCCCTTACCTGGCCAATCCCCTGGCAACGCCTCCCCAGGTGGGATTGGGCGGTTGACTGAGGTAGGCGGAGACCCCAAGTATCCGGACTGGGGAGGATGAAGCCAGTCCAAACTACCAGGAGCTGCACTGGGATCCAGGGGGCTGCACGCGGCCATGCAAAAGTCTGATGTGGGAAGCGGTCATTATCAGCCTTCTGATCCTAAATCAGCTGTTCCTTCAGATAACAAACACACAACAGTACAGGATTCTGTAGCAAGAGCAGTGGCAGTGGTAGATAGTGGCTAGATGTGGTTGGGGGAAATGTGTTATGGAAAGAATGAATGTGGTTTGGAATCCTAGGATGTCACCACTGCAGGCAGTTTTTTCAGTTAGGTCTGTTACCAAGTATAGAGAGTAAGAGAGTGAGTTTTACTGTGTGTTTGTTTTATACTGCTATGTGCCTCAGAATAAGTCTGTGAAATCCCATAAGTCTGCCAGTTTCATGTGTATGTGACGTGTGTGTTTTCAGTGCTTTTTTCTGGGGGGGGGAACGCAGGGGTACTCATACCCCTAAACATTTTGTGAATCGAACGGGAGAAGAAACTAAAATTTTTAACAAAATAAAAAAATTCCTTCCAGTAAATATGCACCTTAGAGACCAACTACGTTTGTCATTGGTATGAGCTTTTGTGCGCATATTGATCCAGATGGTTGATCCATATTGCTTTCAGACTGATTGACGTCAACGCAACTCTCTGAATCTGAAATTAGAGGGGGAAAGCTTGAGAACGGCTGTCCTATTGCATTTAATCTGACATCATGCTGGTAATATTCCTTCCATCGTAACAGTTATAAAAGCCCTCAAGCAACCTGCCCCGTCTTTGCAGCAGGTTGGCAGTCCTCTCGCTAACGATATGGCAGTCCTCTCGCTAACGAAGTTAGGCCTTAACAACATGATGAAAGGGCCTATGCAATTTTGTGAGGAAAACTTCCTGAAAATCAACTGTTCCAAAACAAAAATCATACCCTTTGGTACGCTTAAACCGAGTCCTTCGTGGAATCTCGAGGGCAACACCATCGGACAATGACCCGTATTTAAATACTTGGGCATTACTTTCCATCATAGACTATCGTGGTCAGCCCATCTAAATGTGATCACTTTGGCCGGCCGCCGAACGGTGGAGGCGCTGGTAAAAATTTTCTATGCCAAAGGAGGCCAGCTGGTGGCACCAATCAGAAAGGTCTATATCAGTAAAATCCCTCCAATGCTGCTATACGGGGCGGAAATATGGGGGTGGAATTTGAAAGCACTCCAATGCCTGGAGACCCTGCAAAACCACCTAGCAAGAAAGATCTTGGGCCTCCCTAACGGGACCATATCCGCACAACTAAGAATGGAACTGGGACTGCCATCTATCGTTGCAAGAGCCCACATCAGGATAATCACTTACTATAAATCTCTTGCAGAAGCTCCAAATGGGGCTGCTGATTCTTCTAGACTTGTCAGCCGCCTTCAACATCGTCGATTATGAGCTTTTAGACCACCGCCTTGCCGACGTGGGGATTCAAGGCACAGTCCAACAATGGCTGCGTTCCTTTATCTCAGGTCGGGGACAGAGGGTGGCGCAAGGGAGGGGGTTGTCACTGCGGCACTCCTTGGTGTGTGGAGTCACACAAGGTGCAATCCTTTCCCCGATGCTTTTTAATATCTTCATGCGCCCCCTTGCCCAGATTGTCCGGAGTTTTGGGCTGGGTTGCCATCAATATGCTGATGACACCCAGATTTATCTGTTGATGGATGGCCGTCCTGCCTCGGCCCCGGACACACTGACCAAGTGCTTGGAAGCTGTGGCTGGATGGCTACGTGGGAGTCGGCTGAAGCTAAATCCTTTGAAGACACTTGGACACAGTCTCCCTCCCCATAGTGGGGCGTATTGCAGTGTGGTGTAGTGGTTAAGAGCGGTAGACTCGTAATCTGGGGAACCGGGTTCGAGTCTCCACTCCTCCACAAGCAGCTGCTGGGTGACCTTGGGCTAGTCACACTTCTCTGAAGTCTCTCAGCCCCACCCACCTCACAGGGTGTCTGTTGTGGGGGAGGAGGGGAAAGGAGATTGTTAGCCGCTTTGAGACTCCTTCGGGTAGTGATAAAGCGGGATATCAAATCCAAACTACTCTTCTTCTTCTTCTTCTTCTTCTTCTTCTTCTTCTTCTTCTTCTTCTTCTTCTTCTTCTTCTTCTTCTTCTTCTTTATAAAATTATAATTTTAGTACTTATGTCTAAATTTGCATCAACACATTTTAATTAGCATATGGAAATTTTATGAAAATCTATGCCTGGGGGGGGTGCATTCACCCTTCTTTTGATGAAGTATACTAGATGTCATGCTAACAAAGTGACAATTACCAGACAAGACCCTCCTTGGCTAGGAGACATAAAGGAGAGCTATTACATGACCGCCCATGTCTTAGGACAAGCTTACAAGAGATAGTCCCTTCTTGGCGGTGAGGCCAAAATGGTTACATTCTTAAATGGCTCTACTATCAATATGTTTCTCCTAATGTGAAAACAAAGCACTCATTCAACATGTTACCCACCCAACCCATTTTAAGGCTCTTATGCCTGTGATGAAACCCTTGTCCCATA
The DNA here is from genome assembly GCF_965207765.1 of Zootoca vivipara. NCBI lineage: Eukaryota > Metazoa > Chordata > Lepidosauria > Squamata > Lacertidae > Zootoca > Zootoca vivipara. The sequence goes on along the minus strand of NC_142591.1, from coordinate 8,646,986 downwards.
CAAAATAAACAAAAAGAAGTGTGTAAGTGTGTGTGTGTGTGTACCCTGACTAATCAATCAGCTCAACATAAAACAAATAAGGGGGGAAATTAAAATAAAAGTGAAGGTAGCAGACTCAAATAAACTTTGTGATAATTCAATACATGCCCAAAATCTAATAGCTACGTTCCCCTCACAGAGCTGCAAGCCCCAGAGTTCCCTAGGAAGAGGAACTAACCTCTCCGCTCCCTTCATAAACTCCAGTTCCCAGGATTTTAGAGGGGGAATTCATGACTGTGTAAATATGTGTGATATTGCTTTAAATGTGTAGAATATTGGGTAAGAAGGATGAAGACACAGCTCTCAAAACAACCAGCTCTTTATTCTAGCTCTGAGTCCAGACTGAACAGTACCTTAGCCAACTGGCTTATACAGTGGTACCTCGGTTTATGAACACAATTGGTTCCGGAAGTCTGATCATAAACTGAAGCGTTCATAAACTGAAGCGAACTTTCCCATTGAAAGTAATGGAAAGTGGATTAATCCGTTCCAGACGGGTCCGCGGAGTACTCAACCTGATTTGAGAGGGATTTTAGAGGCGGAATTCATGACTGTGTAAATAGGTATGATACGGCTTTAAATGTATGGTGCAGATGGGCCCTAAAACCACAAGGAGATTAACATCTGGATCAGAGAGGGGAAGGCAGAGGGCAAGGAAGACCTTACATAGGAATGAATGGATTATGAAGTCACAGAATCAAAGAATCATAGAGCTAGAAGGGAATAGAGGGTCATCTAGGCCAACAGCCTGCAATGCAAGGGCTCGAACCCATGACCCTGACCTGAAAATGAAAGCTATGGTAGGAACTGCGGACAGCCAGAAGCGAAGTTGAATGAAATGCCAAGGCAAAGAGTTGGGCGAGAGATCTGGCAGTGGTGCCTTTTGCTTCCTCTTTCTGGGAACACCCTCCTGAGTCACCCTGAGAGCAAACGGGTTGCTGTGAGTGTGGCTGTTAGAAGAGCAGAAAGGAAGGGCCCCCTTCTCAATCCTCAATACAAAATGGCTTGACCCAAGAGAGAAAGCAAACTGGGAACAAAGCAAAGAGGACCTCCAGACCAGCGTTAGTCGTGGGTGAGATTCAGCCACATCCCAGCAGATCCCGGTTGTGTAGTCAAGGGCACAACAAACCCACTCCACCCAAAAGAATTGACTTTTTACACTAAGAGATGAAAAAGTGCACGGGAAAGTGTGGGATAATGACAGCTTGAAGCAACATCGCTCACATGCACTGCATACATTTAAGCACATGGCCTCCTCCACAGAACTAGAGAACTGTAGTTTACCCCTCATAGTGCTACCGTTCCTAGGACCCTTAACAGGGCCGTCTTGAGCAGATCGCGCGCCCTGGTGCTGAGGGGCAGAGATCGCTCCGCCGCCCGCCCCGCCCTCGCAGGGCGCAATTGGTCTCCGCACGGCTTCGCAGCGCGGCGCCCTCCTTCGCCGCGCGGTGCCCTCCTTGCCAGGCCGGCGCCCGGCTTACCAGCCCCGCGCCATGGTGCACTGTGCCACCGGGGGTCTACGAAGAGCAGGCCCTGACCCTTAACAAACTACAGATTTGTTTGTGAGATTGTCTTCCCTCATACATGCCCTCTCGGACTGCTTTGGTCTGTGGAACTGGGACTGTGACAAGCGCCACATAATACCCATTCTGCATCTGTAAGAAACGGATCTTTTAATGTGGTGGCCCCTACACTTTGGAACTCCCTGCCAATTGATATCCTGCAGGCAGCTTCACTGTACTCTTTTTGGTACCGACTTAGATCATTTTTGCTTATAAGCCTACTTCTCTGTCTGAAATACTGATGTGTTTTTAGTTTACTGGTTTTAATTTTCTGAACGTTTTAATTGGTTTTACTAATAATTTTATTGTTGTATTCATTTTTAAACTCCCGAGGGGTTTTTGTCTTTTTTTTTAAGCAGCATATAAACTTTATGAAATGCATATATGCATAGATAAATTTATGGTGTAGATGCAGCTGCCTTCTAAACTCCCTGGAAAACAAATCAGAATAAGTGTGCAATCAAACAAGTTGCTCAAGACTTTAAGACTCCTTTATTTTCCAAGGGGCGATGGTTGTAGCCCCAACTTAAGGCTTCTTGATTTTTGAATGGGTGATGGTAGTAGATTGTAGTGATTGTAGATAATTGGGACTGCAATAATTTGGCTTTATTTTTTAATTCCTTATCCTTTGGATTTTTGTTTAATAGCTTCTCATTTAGTTCTATCTCTTTCTGTATCTGTTTTAACTTAAACTCCTTCGCTCTTTTCTGTATTATGTTCTGTTGGATGTACAAGCCCCTTATATATGCTTTCCCCGCACCCCAAACCGTTCTTATATAAATATCTTGAGTCATATTTATTTCAAAATATTCCTTCATTCTTTTTTGTGCCTCTTTTACTATTTTTTCGTCATTAAATAACCACTCATTCATCCTCCAACTGTTATTCCTTCTTTTATTCCATGCTTTTTCACTTTCCTCCCAAGCCACTGAACAGCTTTTCAGCCCTGTCCAGGTTCTGAGAGACTTTGTGAATGATCTTTTCAAGTACTTTCTTCTGGTTATTTAGTTCTTCGATTTCATTCTGCAGGTCCTGCAGCCAGTCAATCACATGATTCAGATCTGCTCGCATTGTACTGAGCTCCTGTAATCATATCAAATATATTTTCACCACATTGTCAGGATGAACAGTCCAGTGAAACAATAATTTGGCAAGAACCACCCTTTCCTTTCTTATTCCAGGTACTGCCACTGAGTGTGCCTTGATTGGAATTGATTGAGGGCCCTCTCGGTGGCAGTTCCGCACCTGTCAAATGCACTCCCTTGTGCAACGGGAACATGGTCACCCACCCAGTGAGTTTTAAAACTCAATAAGGGTTTCAACCCTGGTCTCCCCAGGCCTAAGGTTCAACTGCATCATACTCACTCACTTGTGACCCCACAAAAGGAGGGCATTTTCAGCCTAATATTACTTTTAACTGGGGTAAATAGCAACCCTGGGGAGGCAGATCAGAACTGTGCAGGGGGGGTTGAATTCCCCCAGGAACATCATGTGTGAACATCCCCTCTTAATTGCCACTCTTTAGTTCAAAACCAACTGTGGAAGGGCACATCATGTGCTGACAGTGCAGCCCTGTGCGTCTTTTTTTAAGTCTTCTGGGGTTCCACGGGGCTTACTCTCAGGTAAGGTGGCAGCGCAGAGGATGGAGAGGGGCCACCATGCTGCACAGCACAATTACCTGAATACCCTGGGCAAGAGCTGCCACTTCATTGGCTTCCTTTTCATCTGCACCCACAAGCTGCTCCTTGGCATCAGAAACCTCAATGGTTTCTTTTTCTAAGAGGGTCACGGTTTTCTCCATTTCTGCGGAGGTCTGAATCTGTTCCAGATGAAGAGCTGTCAGCTCCATTGGCATCACTGCAACCTAAAGAGGACAACCAAGAAAGAGGGATAATCAAGATATTAATTCCTTACTGTTCCAATCTTCAGTTCCCCACATTTCATAATCAATTTCAGATACAGAAAAAAAGTTAAGAAAATGCATCAACATTTTAGTGGGCAATTAGGTACCAGAATCTGCCAGTGATTTTGCTTTCTAACTAATCAGGAACTGTAGTTTGTTAAGGGTGCTGGGAATTGTAGCTCTGAAAGATACAGATCCCACGATTCTTTGGAGGAAGTCATGTGCTTAAAATATATGGTGTGTATACAGCCATTGTCTTTGAACAGCCCTGTTAATAATACTGAGCTTGCAATCAATACAAGCAGATAATGAAACAGTTACAAGTTCCCATATAATCTACCTGTTTAAACACAACCAGAGACATGGGCTCCTTGCTAAGCTGCTCAAACTCCTCCTCTTCCGTCCCCCTAGCTTTCTCTCCTCCCAAGCCACTGTTTAGCTTTTCAGCCCCCTCTGGCTTCAGATAGCATACCTCAGGGTTATTCCCGTGTTCTTTCTTCTGGGTAATCCCCTTCTTGTGTTCTGATTGGACCTTGAGAAAGGAGGTATTTGCCGGGTTCAGCATATCGGGAGCCAAAAGGGCATCTTCCAGGACTGGCATTGCCTCAGCAAGGTCCCCCTCGCACTGCTCCTGTAATCATATCAAATATATTTTCACCACATTGTCAGGATGAAGAGTCCAGTGAAACGATAACTTGGCAAGAACCCCCCTTTCCTTTCTTATTCCAGGTACTGCCACTGAGTGTGCCTTGATTGGAATTGATTGAGGGCCCTCTCGGTGGCAGTTCCGCACCTGTCAAATGCACTCCCTTGTGCAACGGGAACATGGTCACCCAGTGAGTTTTAAAACTCAGTAGGGGTTTCAACCCTGGTCTCCCCTGGCCTAAGGCTCAACTGCATCATACTCACTCACTTGTGACCCCACAAAAGGAGGGCATTTTCAGCCCAATATTACTTTTAACTCTGGGGTAAATAGCAACCCTGGGGAGGCAGATCAGAACTGTGCAGGGGGGGTTGAATTCCCCCAGGAACATCATGTGTGAACATCCCCTCTTAATCGCCACTCTTTAGTTCAAAACCAACTGTGGAAGGGCACATCATGTGCTGACAGTGCAGCCCTGTGGGTCTTTTTTCAGTCTTCTGGGGTTCAATGGGGCTTACTCTCAGGTAAGGTGGCAGAGCAGAGGATGGAGAGGGGCCACCATGCTGCACAGCACAATTACCTGAATAACCTTGGCAAGAGCTGCCACTTCATTGGCTTCCTTTTCATGTGCACCCACTAGCTGCTCCTTGGCATCAGAAACCTCAATGGTTTCTTTTTCTAAGAGGGTCACCGTTTTCTCCATTTCTGCGGAGGTCTGAATCTGTTCCGGATGAAGAGCTGTCAGCTCCATTGGCATCACTGCAACCTAAAGAGGAGAACCAAGAAAGAGGGATGATCAAGATATTAATTCCTTACTGTTCCAATCTTCAGTTCCCCACATTTCATAATCAATTTCAGATACAGGAAAAACCCATGACAAAAATGCATCAACATTTTAGTGGGCAATTGGGTACCAGAATCTGCCAGTGATTTTGCTTTCTAAGGAACTGTAGTTTGTTAAGGGTGCTGGGAATTGTAGCTCTGAAAGATACAGTTCCCAGGATTCTTTGGAGGAAGTCATGAGCTTTAAACATATGGTATGTATACAGCCATTGTCTTTGAACAGCCCTGTTAATAATACTGAGCTTGCAATCAATACAAGCAGATAATGAAAACAGTTACAAGTTCCCATATAATCTACCTGTTTAAACACAACCAAAGACATGGGCGCCTTGCTGACCTGCTCAAACTCCTCCAAGCTGTATTCCACATGAAATCCATTGAGTAAAAACTTGAAATTCCCTGAGTTCTCAATAATGTTCTTTCCCAGTCTCATGTTCTCTACACCTTGCTGTTTAAAAGTTGCCACTAGCAGCACTGGCTCTGAGTAGGCACCCATCTCTTCCCCGCCGATGTCAAGTAAGACTAGGATTCCAAACTGGATGGCGTTCTCCAAAGTTCTTACAAAAATGGAGTCAGACAACTTGGTAATGACGAGCTTATTGCCCTTTTCCATATTTTGGACCCACTTGCTGGCTTGCCCTTGAGGATCAATCATATCGGGAGCCAAAAGGGCAGTTTTCAGGGCTGGCATTGCCTCGGCAAGGTCCCCCTCGCACTGCTCCTGTAATCATATCAAATATATTTTCACCATATTGTCAGGATGAACAGTCCAGTGAAACGATAATTTGGCAAGAACCCCCCTTTCCTTTCTTATTCCAGGTACTGCCACTGAGTGTGCCTTGATTGGAATTGATTGAGGGCCCTCTCGGTGGCAGTTCCGCACCTGTCAAATGCACTCCCTTGTGCAACGGGAACATGGTCACCCACCCAGTGAGTTTTAAAACTCAGTAGGGATTTCAACCCTGGTCTCCCCTGGCCTAAGGCTCAACTGCATCATACTCACTCACTTGTGACCCCACAAAAGGAGGGCATTTTCAGCCCAATATTACTTTTAACTCTGGGGTATATAGCAACCCTGGGGAGGCAGATCAGAACTGTGCAGGGGGGGTTGAATCCCCCCAGGAACATCATGTGTGAACATCCCCTCTTAATCACCACTCTTTAGTTCAAAACCAACTGTGGAAGGGCACATCATGTGCTGACAGTGCAGCCCTGTGGGTCTTTTTTCAGTCTTCTTGGCTTCCATGGGGCTTACTCTCAGGTAAGGTGGCAGAGCAGAGGATGGAGAGGGGCCACCATGCTGCACAGCACAATTACCTGAAAAACCTTGGCAAGAGCTGCCACTTCATTGGCTTCCTTTTCATCTGCACCCACTAGCTGCTCCTTGGCATAAGAAACCTCAATGGTTTCCTTTTCTAAGAGGGTCACCGTTTTCTCCATTTCTGCCAAGGTCTGAATCTGTTCCGGATGAAGAGCTGTCAGCTCCATTGGCATCACTGCAACCTAAAGAGGAGAACCAAGAAAGAGGGATAATCAAGATATTAATTCCTTACTGTTCCAATCTTCAGTTCCCCACATTTCATAATCAATTTCAGATACAGGAGGGGGAAAACCCATGACAAAAATGCATCAACATTTTAGTGGGCAATTGGGTACCAGAATCTGCCAGTGATTTTGCTTTCTAACTAATCAGGAACTGTAGTTTGTTAAGGGTTCTGGGAATTGTAGCTCTGAAAGATACAGTTCCCAGGATTCTTTGCAGGAAGTCATGAGCTTTAAACATATGGTATGTATACAGCCATTGTCTTTGAACAGCCCTGTTAATAATACTGAGCTTGCAATCAATACAAGCAGATAATGAAAACAGTTACAAGTTCCCATATAATCTACCTGTTTAAACACAACCAGAGACATGGGCGCATGTCTGACCTGCTCAAACTCCTCCTCTTCCGTCCCCCTAGCTTTCTCTCCTCCCAAGCCATTGTTCAGTATTTCAGCCCCCTCTGGCTTCAGATAGCATACCTCAGGGTTATTCCAGTGTTCTTTCTTCTGGGTAATCCCCTTCTTGCGTTCTGATTGGACCTTGAGAAAGGAGGTATTTGCCGGGTTCAGCATATCGGGGGCCAAAAGGGCAGTTTTCAGGGCTGGCATTGCCTCGGCAAGGTCCCCCTCGCACTGCTCCTGTAATCATATCAAATATATTTTCACCATATTGTCAGGATGAACAGTCCAGTGAAACGATAATTTGGCAAGAACCCCCCTTTCCTTTCTTATTCCAGGTACTGCCACTGAGTGTGCCTTGATTGGAATTGATTGAGGGCCCTCTCGGTGGCAGTTCCGCACCTGTCAAATGCACTCCCTTGTGCAACGGGAACATGGTCACCCACCCAGTGAGTTTTAAAACTCAGTAGGGATTTCAACCCTGGTCTCCCCTGGCCTAAGGCTCAACTGCATCATACTCACTCACTTGTGACCCCACAAAAGGAGGGCATTTTCAGCCCAATATTACTTTTAACTCTGGGGTATATAGCAACCCTGGGGAGGCAGATCAGAACTGTGCAGGGGGGGTTGAATCCCCCCAGGAACATCATGTGTGAACATCCCCTCTTAATCACCACTCTTTAGTTCAAAACCAACTGTGGAAGGGCACATCATGTGCTGACAGTGCAGCCCTGTGGGTCTTTTTTCAGTCTTCTTGGCTTCCATGGGGCTTACTCTCAGGTAAGGTGGCAGAGCAGAGGATGGAGAGGGGCCACCATGCTGCACAGCACAATTACCTGAAAAACCTTGGCAAGAGCTGCCACTTCATTGGCTTCCTTTTCATCTGCACCCACTAGCTGCTCCTTGGCATAAGAAACCTCAATGGTTTCCTTTTCTAAGAGGGTCACCGTTTTCTCCATTTCTGCCGAGGTCTGAATCTGTTCCGGATGAAGAGCTGTCAGCTCCATTGGCATCACTGCAACCTAAAGAGGAGAACCAAGAAAGAGGGATAATCAAGATATTAATTCCTTACTGTTCCAATCTTCAGTTCCCCACATTTCATAATCAATTTCAGATATAGGAGGGGGAAAACCCATGACAAAAATGCATCAACATTTTAGTGGGCAATTGGGTACCAGAATCTGCCAGTGATTTTGCTTTCTAACTAATCAGGAACTGTAGTTTGTTAAGGGTGCTGGGAATTGTAGCTCTGAAAGATACAGTTCCCAGGATTCTTTGGAGGAAGTCATGAGCTTTAAACATATGGTATGTATACAGCCATTGTCTTTGAACAGCCCTGTTAATAATACTGAGCTTGCAATCAATACAAGCAGATAATGAAAACAGTTACAAGTTCCCATATAATCTACCTGTTTAAACACAACCAGAGACATGGGCTCCTTGCTGAGCTGCTCAAACTCCTCCTCTTCCGCCCCCCTAGCTTTCTCTCCTCCCAAGCCACTGTTTAGCTTTTCAGCCCCCTCTGGCTTCAGATAGCATACCTCAGGGTTATTCCCGTGTTCTTTCTTCTGGGTAATCCCCTTCTTGCGTTCTGATTGGACCTTGAGAAAGGAGGTATTTGCCGGGTTCAGCATATCGGGGGCCAAAAGGGCAGTTTTCAGGGCTGGCCTTGCCTCGGCAAGGTCCCCCTCGCACTGCTCCTGTAATTATATCAAATATATTCTTACCTATTCATCTACTTGCACTTTGACATGCTTTTGAACTGCTAGGTTGGCAGGAGCAGGGACCGAGCAACAGGAGCTCACCCCGTCGCAGGGATTCGAACTGCCAACCGTCTTCTCGGCAAGCCCTAGGCTAGTCACATTTTTTTCTTACCTCAGCATGCTTGGTGCCAGAAATTGACACCAAGAGAATTATCCAGAAAATAGACATCGTAATCTATGAAAAAAGAAAAGCATATGAATATTGTTTTTAGACATATTTTAAATCCCAGAACATTTTCCCGCCCAGTCTGTTCACCTAACAACTTACATCTTCACAGCTGATCAGCTCAAGCTGAAATGCCCTCTGTGCACCAGAAAACCTCAATATATACGTAACATTGGTTTGTGATGTAAACTCACCCCCCTTTCTTGAATCATTATGCCAAGATGGGAAAAGTTAAAATTGTCACTGCTAGGCAAACTTTCAGTGATAAAAAAGGGTATTTTGCCTAGAATGATATTTTTATTTCAAATAATACCTGTTGTGACTGATTTACTATTTAAAGAATGGCAAAATGGGTTTATCTAAGTGTTATGGCAATGAAGAAAACCACAAGTTAAAATGAAAGTACTGCAAGATGTAAAGGAAAGGGGAGGATTGGAACTGCCTGATTAGAATTTGTATTTTTCCACCTATTGCTTAGTGTGGATGAAGAAGTGAGTGATCCTAAGACAGGCATCCCCCGACTTCGGCCCTCCAGATGTTTTGAATCAATCCCCATCATCCCTGACCACTGGTCCTGTTAACTAGGGATCATGGGAGTTGTAAGCCAAAACATCTGGAGGGCCGCAGTTTGGGGATGCCTGTCCTAAGAAATAGGAGGATTTCGGAATAAGAAGATCATGATTTAAGGTTTGGATGACATGGATATCTGTGGTATGACAAGGTCAAAGTGAATGTGGACTTTAACAATCATTTTGTGAGATGCACTATATTGAGAATCTGGAGTAGATATAAACCTAGGTTGTAGGTGAAGATACCCTTATGGACTTCAATGCAAGACGCACTTCATACGGAAAGAGGTGACAGGTAAAGAGAAATGGTTAGTCTAGGGAGGCCAGATGACTTCACCTATTGCAGCTTTCCTTCTATAGGTTTGTTAGATTTGTGCATTGCTTCCCACTAAGAAAGTGCCAATACAGTCCAGCTGTTCTTCTGGTTTGTGCCAGAGCATTCCTACATCCCACTCTTCCTGAATTCTGAGTGAACTCGAAGAATTCCAGAACAAAAAATTCAAGAACAGTAGCACATGTGCTATACTACAGTTTTAAGTTTCCCCAGTTCATTCCTTTTCATACACATATCAGTGTGTTCTGCAGTTTCAGCTGGACGCAGCTCAACATGGGCTTCCTCAATGACACTTCCCTATCTTTCTAGGGCACAAATGAGTTGGGGGAACTAAAGCAGTTGCTCCCAAAGGCTTATGGCGCAACAAGGTGGAGGTGGGCAAACGGGAAGATGAAGCTCACAGGATCCTTTGCTGCTGCTCCTCACTCTCCAGGACTTTCTGCCTGAGGCAGTTCCCTCATGCTGCCTCGTACATGGCCAGCTCTTCCAGGACAGGTGGCCAGACTACCATCACAAAGCTAGCGTGACCATGGGACCCTCAATGACTGCTGTTCTGATGGGTCTAGAAGTGGTTCTCCTAGAGGGGCACAGCTGTAACACTGGCTTCCCGCAGGGGTATCTCTGCCATTCACCAGGAGGGAGAGAGGGAGGTGGCGAGGAGATTGGCGCAGTGCAAGGGGAATGTTAGAAGTGCTGGGCTGAGCGCCCTGCTGCACCTACACCCCCCTGATCTCCACGCTGCCTCCCAGTCCCCGTGCCCTGTCCCCCTGGGAACTATTGTTACAGCTCCACTCCACTGGGTTGGTTATTGGCTGTATACAGTTACATAAGCATTGGATAGAGTGTAGGTTGGTCATGTATTCTGCTATACAGAGGACAGTCCCCGTTCGGAACAGCTGTCCAGTACAAGTTCAATTTCAGTTTAAATAACCCTGAAAAGGAGAACAGGTTTGTCCCATCGAAAGGTAGCACCTGAACAGCAGAGTGAGCATGCACAAAGGACACTTGGACACAGTCTCCCTCCCCATCGTGGGGTGTAATGCATTCTTTATAAAATTATAATTTTAGTACTGATGTCTAAATTTGCATCTACACATATTAATTAGCAGGTGAAAATGAAAGCTATGGTAGGAACTGGGGACAGCCAGAAGCAAAGGTGAATGAAATGCCAAGGCAAAGAGTTGGGCGAGAGATCTGGCAGTGGTGCCTTTCGCTTCCTCTTTCTGGGAACACCCTCCTGAGTCACCCTGAGAGCAAACGGATTGCTGTGAGTGTGGCTGTTAGAGCAGGGGAATCCTCAATACAAAATGGCTCGACCCAAGAGAGAAAGCAAACTGGGAGCAAAGCAACGAGGACCTCCAGACGCTGGTCTGGGTGGGATTCAGCCACATCCCAGCAAATCCTGGTTGTGCAGTCCAAGGCGATTGGGAGGCCTTGAACAACAAACCCACTCCTCCCAAAAGAATGGACTTTTTACAAAATATTCCCCCTCTGGGGAAAGCTGATAGTTTTCCAGGACTTCTACATCTATACAATAAGCAATCGGAAAGAACAGAGAGCTGGAGAAGCCTGTCCTCGTCGTCTGTTACTCTCCTACCATAGTTACATTCGCCTAGGAATACAGTGGTACCTCGGTTTATGAACACAATTGGTTCCGGAAGTCTGTTCATAAACTGAAGCGTTCATAAACTGAAGCGAACTTTCCCATTGAAAGTAATGGAACGTGGATTAATCCGTTCCAGACGGTCCGCGGAGTAACCGTTCATAAACTGAAGCGAACTTTTCCATTGAAAGTAATGGAAAGTGGATTAATCCGTTCCAGACGGGTCCGTGAAGTACTTAAACTGAAGCGTTCATAAACTGAAACATGGGTGTAATTGGTTCCGGAAGTCTGTTCATAAACTGAAGCGTTCATAAACTGAAGCGAACTTTCCCATTAAAAGTAATTGAAAGTGAATTAATCCGTTCCAGATGGGTCCGCGGTGTTCATAAACCGAAAATTCATAAACCGAGGTGTTCATAAACCGAGGTTCCACTGTAGAAACAACGCATTGGAATGAAAATGGAAAGATGTTTATGGAGAATGCAGATACCTTCTGTTTAAAACAGAAGACTAAATAAGACTCCTCACAAGGTGACCGGAGCCCACATACAGCAGGCTCAGGGGGAATTGGAACCTACAGGTGGGACACATTTAATAAGCAGCCATATGTTAGCTGGCCTTGCCTTACTAGGGATGGTGGAGTTTTGTCACAAATCCCAATATACTATGGGGTTTGTGAGGGCGTTTAGTGACAGGGCTGAGGTGGGGGTTGTGAGAGGGCTGAAGTGGGGTTTGTGACTCAAACCCTTAGGATGAGTCCCCAGTAGCATTTCATCTTTCAGCCTTGGAGATGTTAGCAGTCATGGAACTGGACAATAGCCCTTTAAAGAACACAGCCAGCTCCTCCGCAAAGGCAGGGCTAATTGCAGGACCGGGTTTGCCAACCTCAACCTCTTTGCTGAGACAACATCCACCCATTAACCACAGTCAAGAGAAAACGGCAGCCACTGGAGGTCACAGGACCTGTCCGTGGTCCTGATAGGGCTTGCCTAAATCTGGGTGTATATTTAATTTTTATTTATTTCACAAGATCTATATACCACTTGACTGCAAGAAAACCTCAAAGCAGTTTACAAAAAGAGTAAAACCATAAAATCATCTAAAAAAGGGAAACAGATATTGAGAACATTGAAAAACAAATTCAATGATGGGGGAAGCAAATATGTATGTTAAGATTCCACATTTATGGATGTGTTTTTAGCTGACCAACCAAAAAGAGTACAGTGAAGGTACCTGCTTGGGAGTTCCATCTGAAAATATCAATTTCTAACAAATGCGGATCAAGTATTATGTGGCGCTTGTAACAGTGCCAGTTCCACAGATCAAAGCATTTGCATGGGCATATATAGGATAAGGCGATCTCACAAGTAAACTAGGGACAAGCTGTCAAGGGCTTTATATTCTAACATGTATATTTGACCTTGGCCCTGAACTTTATACTGCTACGGAGCCCGACTTTACCTGCATGGCCCTGTTGTTCACTGTGAGATTATCTGACATGGCCACACTGGGAAGAGATATTTACCTAATATTGCCTTTTGTAAAAAAAAAGAAAAAGAAAAAAAGCCTCCTGCCACTTTCTCTGTGGCCCCAGGGGATCAGAACTTTCATTGCACCCCTTTCCTGATCAGCAAAAGAGGATGTCTGGAGCCCAGGAAATGAGATTTCTACTGCATCCATGTAGACTGATTAATAGATACTGAATTCTTGCCTGAACTTGTCATCAGTACTCTCAGGTAGTATGACCTCTTCACAGATTTCTTTTTCCCTGAAGCAGACATCCAGCTGGTTGCGAGATGGCAGTTCTGCAGCACAACCCAAGTCCCATCCAAGATAGCCTGATTAACCATCTTTGCTGTGATTGGGTCTTGGCCAAGTGAAATAGTCTGGATGCTTTCCATGCCTAGTGTCAAATATTTAAATAGAAATTGTTTTAATAAACGTGCAGGGTTTTAGTGTCAGGAACGCTATTCAAGGAACCCAAACCAAATCATCTCATTTAAAGTAACTGTCACCTTTAGAAGACATCTGAAGGCAGCCCTGTATCGAGAAGCTTTTTAATATGCAATGTTTTATTATGTTTCTATATATGTTGGAAGCTGCCCATGGTAGCACCAAGTCAGATGGGTGGGGTACAAAGAATATAGACTCAGATATTATATGGAATTAAAATTAGGCCACAACTTTATTAAACTTCCGAATGTAGGAAGACCTTGGCTTAGGCCTTGGGCGTGTATCCCTTCCAGCCCCCCAGCTGGGGGGAGGTGGAGCTCATCAATTTAAATGGGATACGGGGCTGCTCAGCGAGACTGCAAGTGTAGCAGGCAGCCAGGCCCATATCCTCGCACGCAGAGTAGTTCACTGATGACCTTTTAGTGTATGGCCAGTGACACCAATATATATAACCCCTTTAACTGGAAAGCCAGTGTGGTGTAATGGTTAAGAGCGGTAGACTCGTAATCTGGGGAACCGGGTTCGCGTCTCCGCTCCTCCACATGCAGCTGCTGGGTGACCTTGGGATAGTCACACTTCTTTGAAGTCTCTCAGCCCCACTCACCTCACAGAGTGTTTATTGTGGGGGAGGAAGGGAAAGGAGATTGTTAGCCGCTTTGAGACTCCTTCAGGTAGTGATAAAGCGGGATATCAAATCCAAACTCTTCTTCTTCTTCTTCTTCTTCTTTATAAAATTATAATTTTAGTACTTATGTCTAAATTTGCATCAACACATTTTAATTAGCATATGGACATTTTATGAAAATCTATGCCTGGGGTGTGTGTGCATTCACCCTTCTTTTGATGAAGTATACTAGATGTCATGCTAACAAAGTGACAATTACCAGACAAGACCCTCCTTGGCTAGGAGACATAAAGGAGAGCTATTACATGACCGCCCATGTCTTAGGACAAGCTTACAAGAGATAGTCCCTTCTTGGCGGTGAGGCCAAAATGGTTACATTCTTAAACGGCTCTACTATCAATATGTTTTTCCCAATGTGAAAACAAAGCACTCATTCAACATGTTACCCACCCAACCCATTTTAAGGCTCTTATGCCTGTGATGAAACCCTTGTCCCATACAAAATAAACAAAAAGAAGAGTGTGTTTGCGTGTGTGTACCCTGACTAATCAATCAGCTCAACATAAAACAAATAAGGGGGGAAATTAAAATAAAAGTGAAGGTAGCAGACTCAAATAAACTTTGTGATAATTCAATACATGCCCAAAATCTAATAGCTACGTTCCCCTCACAGAGCTGCAAGCCCCAGAGTTCCCTAGGAAGAGGAACTAACCTCTCCGCTCCCTTCATAAACTCCAGTTCCAAGGATTTTAGAGGGGGAATTCATGACTGTGTAAATAAGTATGATATTGCTTTAAATGTATGGTGCAGATGGGCCCTGAAACCACAAGGAGATTAACAACTGGATCACAGAGGGGAAGGCAGAGGGCAAGGAAGACCTTACATAGGAATGAATGGATTATGAAGTCACAGAATCAAAGAATCATAGAGCTAGAATGGAATAGAGGGTCATCTAGTTCAACAGCCTGCAATGCAAGGGCTCGAACCGTCCCTGAAGATAACAATACATCCTTGGTGGGTCAGTGTGCCGAATTCTTGGCAAGCATGCCTCTTCCGTCCCCCTAGCTTTCTCTCCTCCCAAGCCACTGTTCAGCTTTTCAGCCCTCTCCGGCTTCAGAGAGCATATGTCAGTGTTGTTCCCGTGTTCTTTCTTCCGGGTATTCATTTCTTCAAATTCATCCTTCAGGTCCTGGAAGTGGTCAATCACCTTCTTGCATTCTGCTTGCTTTGTATTGAGCTTCTTCCTTCGCACAGGGAGAAAACCTTCAGCTTCTCTGATTGGTTCCTGTTTTGGGGCCACCACCGTTGTGACACGGTCGTGCTCTTCCATGGCCCTCACCCCTTGGCACAAGCCTTCATAGGCGGATGATACAGGGAGGCCTGGAGCACGGGGGCCAGTGACCCAATAACCTTTTAAGCTCCCCTCTCTGTCAGTGCTGGATGAGGTGGACGTACCTGAGGAACTGAAAGTGGACGACGACTCTCTGCCGGATTTGCGACCCCTCCTCCTGGATCTATGAGGTCTCCGTCCCCGCCGATGTGACCTGCATGACTCAGGGCTCACGGATCTATCAGATGAACCACCGCAGGGAGACCCACCTCTGCGTTTTGCGATAGGTGATCGCGATCTGTCTTTGTGTTTTTCTCGGGGAGCATGAGTCTTTCCTTTGCGCCTCAAGAACCTCCAAGCGGCGTCTTAGTTGGGCAATCGTCCTATCCCTGTGGTCCCTAGCAGCCAAACGTGGTGAGCATTCACTGGAGGAGGAACAGACAAAGGAGGGAACGGGAGAGGGGCTCACCTGTCACCTTGATGTGGATGCCGTCTGTTTAACTGAGCGGCCTCTGGAGGCTGAAGATTTGCCAGACGCAGGATGTCGAATTGCCGCCCATGCCTTCCTCTTTGAAGCGGCCTGCGGCGGCCTGAAATGCTTGTTCCTAGTGGAGTGAGCCCCTCCCCTGCCTGCCTGCCTCCGCTAGGCCAGCCACATTAGGCGCACACTTTACGGTGCCCCGCGAGTGCAGGGTGGTGAAACGACCACCCACTGACCGGATTTCTTAGCAGGAGGCATGATGTATAAATTGGTATGTGTGTAAAGGGGACTAACTGAGTGGTGTAAAACTGTGTGATAAATGAATAAGGTCAAAAAGTGAAACCACTGAGCCACTAACAATGTCGCTAAATTATGCTACAAAATAAAACAAACAAGGAGTTAGAATGCTCCTAAATTCTTGGACGTTCAATGTGGCAGGACCTCTCAATGAAACAGCATGCCACCCCACTTGAAACAAAGTATCGACGGTCAAACGTTCATTCAAACGCTATCTGCAGCGAAGCTGAAAATATGGTCCCACAGACGGCCTGGTGAAAAATTGCGCAAATACCATGCGCCGGGAATAGCACCCCAACAGTGGCTGCCCAGGAACAATTGGAGGCTTCACTAGGCCTCACTAGGCCACAGCCCTCTCACTGCAGTCTAGCATCCGCCAGGGAACAATTGGAGGCTTCACTAGGCCTCACTAGGCCACAGCCCTCTCAGTGCAGTCCAGCATCCACCAGGGAACAATTGGAGGCTATACTAGGCCTCACTAGGCCACATGCCCCCCACTGCAATCCAGGGGCTGCAAGGGAACAAAGGGAGGCTTCACTAGGCCTCACTAGGCCGCAGCCCTCTCACTGCAGTCCAGCATCCGCCAGGGAACAATTAGAGGCTTCACTAGGCCTCACTAGGCCGCAGGCCCCCCACTGCAATCCAGCGGCTGGCAGAGAACCAAGGAAGGCCCAATAGGCCTCACCAGCAGTGAGCAACGGGGTGGGGTGGGGGAATTAGTAACAAAGAGCTGTGCAAGGCAGCTTGGCTCCATGGCAGGAAGCATAGGGGAGAAGGAAACATGGAAAAGGAAATGGGGCTCCAAGTACTCGCCACTCTGTCCCACAAAGCACAAGTCAGCAAATCTTCTATTTTCCCTGAATCTCCAGAGCCGACTGCCTGGCTATTGTCGGCTCCACCCCCTATTTATAAATGGGGCTGGCCCCACCTCCCAGCAAGAAACTTGATTACTGAGGCTGGCCGTGAACCTCCCAAAATTAACACTGAGAGGCAAGACAGCCCCTGTTTGCCAGGAAGCTCCCTGGGAACTGAAGCACCACCCGCAATCCCGCAAAGGGCACCCACAATGTAAAGTGGGAGTGCTCATTTTGCATACATAGCAACTTCATTGTTAAGATTGGGAAAGTGCAAAGGATTCCCTTTTGCACAAGTCCTCCCTCCAGGATCTATCCCAAACCCTCCCCAAATCTGCTCCAAAGGGTTGGAGGAACATATTTAGGGGGAGTTCCATTGCACAAGCAGAAATCCTTGTACTGAGACAATGGCTTAGTTGGATACAGCTCATTATTTCCCCCCCACCCCCATTCATAATTCAATGGCAGAACACGTGGCTTTACACTTTAGTCCCTGGCATCTCCAACACCTGAAACCCTGGAGAGCTGCTGCCAGTCAGTGCAGACAGCGCTAAGTTAGATGGACCAAGGACAGCTTCCTATTTTGCTAACCATGGAGGTTTTTTGCATGGACAGGGGGAGTCTCCCAAACCCTAGGTGACCCCCAAGCGGAATAATGAATCAAGGCAACTTGATATGGGATTAAAATTGGCCACAACTTTATTAAGTTTCAGACCTTGGCTCAGGCATTGGGCATTTATCCTTCCCAGCCCCCAGCCGGGGATCTGGGAGACTTCAGGGTTATCCAGAATGTGTGGGGATTGGGCTGGCTCTGGAGAACATAGGTTCAAGCAGAGAGCCCGCCCCCCGTTCACCGCTGTTGGAAGGGAGAGCAATGACAACCTCTCAGCGTATGGCCAATGCCTCCCTTCAAGACCCCTTTAACGGGGAACCCTGGTATCACCGCCGCAAAGGGGACGTGGGACAGCGCTTCACGCCCCCCCTCCAATTTAGGAAGATAGACTAAAGGATTCCGCCCAAGGCCCGAAACCACAAAAGTTGTGATATTTTGCTATGGGGAAGGCAAAACTTGCCAATGCAGGAAAATTCCTTTCCGGCCCTTCAACAGCAACCATGACATAGCAGCACCCGCATACCTGTGGAGAAGAGGTTAACCTGCAAAAGAAAGCTTAACTGGGGGAGGGCAGGGTGGGAGAAGCTCTGGAGCCGACTGCCGCTTCGCAGGTAAGATTCACCTTCTGTTGTGTGGGCAGGGTGGCCGCTCCCCCTACCTGGCCGATCCCCTGGCAACGCCTCCCTAGGCGGGATTGGGCGATTGGCTGAGGTGGGTGGAGACCTCCAGGTATCCAGCCTGCGGAGGGCGAAGTCAGCCCGTACTACCGGGAGCCGCACAGGGATCTGGGGGGCTGCGCGCGACCAGGCAAAAATCACACCCCCATTTGATGTGGGGAGCGGTCATTCTCTTCACATCTCCAACACTTATTTGATTTAGATTTATACATTTTTTCCCCATTTACTCAGTGTTAGATACCATCGATATATCATTTTCATATAATTTTCTCTCAGACCATAACATGATGTAAACTTTATATCCATATTCCACTATCATTCGTTTGTCAATATATTTCAAGGCAGGTCTGTGCACGGATTGCAAGTTGGTGTACTCAGCTGCACACTATGTGTGCCACCCGCCCACCTCACCACTGCAATTTTGAGGGTTAAAGATTGCACATTAAAAGGCAACAAATGGTGCAATGGGCACATGCAAGCTGCACATATCAGTAGTACTGTAGTTGCCAACCTTTTCAGAACCAGGACCTACTTTCACTCTGGCCTGAAACATGGTTGCTATTTGAACCTCTGCCTTGTTTATTTGTATCATTTATGTTTTTCTCCTCTTCTCCACATTTCCTATATCCCCTCCCCCCTCTTTCTGCCTTGCCCCTAAACTTCTAGGGCAACCCACCTTAAGTGGAAGCACTACACAGTGGACTTTTGCAGAGCAATGACTTACCGGTAGATCTTATGGCAAAGGTACGTCCATGAAGGGAAGGGCTGCAGTGTTGTGGCGTCATATGTGCTTCGTGTGCAGAGGATTCCAAGTTCAATCCCTGGCATCTCCAGTTGAAAGGGCCAGGGAGCAGGCAGAAAATAAAACCTGCATCAGAGCTGCAGTGTTGCCAATTAATGTGGACCAAATTGGACTCAATGGATAAATAGTCCAACCCAGTGCTTTTTGGGGGCTGCAGGTGCCAGCACAAAATGGCTGCCAGCAAACAAAAATACAGTAGATGGTGGTACTTTGTTGTTTGGGGCGATTTTCAAAGCTCAAACAACAACAACTTTGGCCAAAGAAAAAGCTCAACAAAATGGCAACTATGGGGTTGTGGCACTCATCTCACTTTTAGGCCGAGGGAACTGGATGTTTGTCCACAGACAGGTTTCCGGGCCATGTGGCCAGCAGGACTAAACCACTTCTGGCAAAACCAGAGCACACAGAAATGCCGTTTACCTTCCCGCCACAGCAGTACCTATTTATCGACTTGCACTGGCATGCTTTCAAACTGGTAGGTCAGCAGGAGCTGGGACAGAGCAACGGGAGCTCACTCCGTCGGGGATTCACCACCGACCTTCTGATTGGCAAGCCCAAGAGGCTCAGTGGTCTAGACAAAAGCGCCACCCTTATCCCATTGGTAACCCTATTATGGACACAAACCACCTGAGCTATATATAGTCTAGGCAAAGGTAAAGGGACCCCTGACAGTTAAGTCCAGTCACAAATGACTCTGGGGTTGCGGCGCTCATCTCACTTTACAGGCCGGGGGAGCCGGCGTTTGTCCGCTTTGCAGAGTTTTTCCAGGTCATGTGGCCGGCATGACTAAGCTGCTTCTGGTGCAATGGAACACAGGCACCAAAGCAGTGCACGGAAATGCTCTTTACCTTTCCGCTAGAGCAGTACCTATTAATCTACTTGCGCTTTTTGGCGTGCATTCAAACCGCTAGGTTGGCAGGAGCTGGGACCGAGCAACGGGAGCTCACCCCGTCGCAGGGATTCAAACCACTGACCTTTTGATTGGGAAGCCCAAGGCTCAGTGGTTTAGACCACAGCGCCACCCCCGTCCTGTCTAGGTAAGCACTCTCAAATCTAGTGCTCTCCAGATGTTTTGATACTATAACTCCCATCAACTCCAGCCATCATGGAGAGGTCCAGGTTGCTGAAGGCTGGCCTACACAGGCAAGCCCTGGAAAATCCATCCGTTAAAACTTTATTCAGATCTGTGCAGCACTCATTGGAAATAAATAAATATTTGTTTCAATGTTTCTTCCTAGTGGATCATGCCCAGTATTCCTACTTAGTAGGGTTGTGCTGAAGCAACTCATTTTTAAAAAAATGCAAACATTCTTGGCAGCGCCAAAAAAATGGCGTCTCCTTTTCAATAATTTATTAGCACTCTTTGAAAAATGTTCACATGCAGTATAATCCTATGCACGTTTACTAAGAAATCAGTCTCACTATGTTCAACAGGGTTTTCCCCCCAGGTAAATCATGGGCATATTTGATTCCAGCCCTATTTGTTTCAATGGCTATCATTTGCTGTCTGTTATGTTTTCACAGAGCCATACCTGATTGGCTATGGGGCATTATTACATCATCCTGTTCACTAGGCAGCGATTGGTGGGATGATTCAGGTGGCTAACCCAGGGAGAAGGAAGTAGCAACAGCCAGAGGAAATAATAGTGCTAAATGAGATAAAAGCTGAATATTCACTGGACATGTTTTAGGGAGAACAATCCCTCTCACCATAATATATCTAGTTTTGATATTAAAAAAACTAAAGTGGGAAATACTTGGTACAATTTGTTAGTGTTAGCATTTGTTAGTTGATAATAAATACAGAATTAGCCACTTACATTTTCAAAGTGAAAAGAGCAAGATAAAAGTGAAAGACAATGAGAAGGCTTTCTGGGGGATTACAGAGAGTGATCTTAAGACACTGTATACACAACCAAGAAAAACAGAGAGAATCCTACCTCTTATACTCCTTGGACCTCCCTTCCTTTTCTTCAGCTCTAATCTGATTTTTGCCAGATCCTTTTGATCTCCCAGAGGCAAGCAAGCAAGGTCCACCACTACAGATGGAGTAAATATGGAGATTAGCCTCTTCTCGTACTGCATTAGCTCCTAATACCTGATTAAGCCCCCGAATCAGGCAATTGTCTCAGCTTTGGCTATCAGAGAGGCAGAGCACAGAAGGGGGCAGGATGAAGGCCGATTTTGTAATGGATCCTTATTTTATCCCAGTGCTCTAAGAAGATTAGGCCTGGGGGTGTCATATTAGCCATGATCTCTGGGCCTCTGGTTGTCTCTTGCAGTTTTCAAACGCCTCGGCTTCAGCCTTAGAACAAACAGCCCGCTTGGACTCTGGGCCCCATGTTGTGGCATGAATAATTGCACACAGCAAAGTGTCTCTGAAGCTCACCAAACACTACACAAATTCACCAGTTTCTGCCGTTGACAAAAAGAGTGACTTGCGGCAAAAAAACAACAACACCCAAATCTTTGTGAAATTTAGGATGAAATTGCATTTGTCCATAGCACTGGACTAGGAACTGTGCACAGATTACACTACCACAGCCAACAATTTGTATTGTTATTGTTATTGACATCCCCACTTTCCTACCCACCGCAGTCGTATCGTGAGCCAGCTTAGTTAGGTTGAGAGTAAATGGCCAGCCTTGGCCACCTGATAAACTTTTTAAAAATGCTTTATTAATATTAAAACAAAGAAACATACAGAAGAATTATCCATAAAGGCAAAAAAGAGAAAATAAAACTTCTTCTTCTTAAGTTTCTATAGACTTCCTGTCACCCCATCAACTTCCCTATCTACCACTTGTTCTATCTAACGCACTGTGTATTTCTGTTTTCTGTCGTTAAATTTCGCCAAAATTATGAAATCTCCTAATTATTCACCATACCGCAAAAGTCATTAAAAGGCTGCCACAGACCTCATGTTATCACAATAATCGTTTAAATATTTTTGATACATATCCCATTTCTTAATAGATGTTTGATTGGTCTGACCTCTCAGTCTTTCTGTTAATTTTGCCATCTCCGCGTATTCCAGCATTTTATTTTGCCACTCCAGCTTTGTCGATGTTTTCTCTCCTTTCCAATTCATAGCTATTAATACTTTTGCCACTACGGCCACCTGATAAACTTCAGGGCTATGGAAAGATTAGGACCCAGATCTTCTTAGTGCACTACACTGACCCCTAACAAAAAAAAAACTGCTAGTCTGTATGAAACACAGGGAAAAGTTGCACAGTCCCTGTGATATTTTTTTTAATCCCCCTGCCCTGTCACTCACTGCCCAGAACATATTGAGAGGTTATTTCTGTACATTTCCAGTCAACCTGGATCAAACTTACCAAAATCCAGCTTTCACAGCTCCAAGCACTACCCCTTCTGTGCCCAGCAATCCCCAGGACCGATCATGCGGCCAGTAGAAGTGATAGCACTTCATACTGAATGTAAGATAACCCATACCAAATCAGCAGTTTCATTATAAACCTGGTCTTTTAACTCACCACAAATTCTTTGAGTTTTCACAAAATACTTACCAGATATTTAGTATTGTTACTTGCCCACCTAATGAGGTTTTATCTGAGTACTTAACATCTAAAGTTTGGGTGAACAATGTAATTAATAGGTGGAAATCTGCTATGGGGTGTAACTGGGTGAAGTGGCATCAAAACTGGCTATAAAATACAGTGGTATCTCTGGTTAAGAACTTAATTCGCT
This sequence comes from Zootoca vivipara, assembly GCF_965207765.1. Classification (NCBI taxonomy): domain Eukaryota; kingdom Metazoa; phylum Chordata; class Lepidosauria; order Squamata; family Lacertidae; genus Zootoca; species Zootoca vivipara. The sequence continues at coordinate 8,624,274 of NC_142591.1, read as the reverse complement.
CTGGAGGTCCGTTCTTAACCTGAAACTATTCTTAACCTGAGGTACCACTTTAGCTAATGGGGCCTCCCACTGATGCCCTGCCGCCGGCATTCAATTTCTGTTCTCATCCTGGAGCAAAGTTCTCAACCCGAGGTACTACTTCCGGGTTAGTGGAGTCCGTAACCCGAAGTGTTTGTGACCTGAGGTGTTGGTAACCCGAGGTATGCACTGTACAACACTTCAACTGGACTCCTGTTATAGGAAAAAGGATAGAACTGATGCACAATTATGTGTTCTTAATATAAAATAGGGACCCAGGTGGCTCTGTGGGCTAAACCACTGAGCCTAGGGCTTGCTGATCAGAAGGTCGGCGGCTCGAATCCCTGTGACGGGGTGAGCTCCTGTTGCTCGGTCCCAGCTCCTGCCAACCTAGCAGTTCGAAAGCACATCAAAATGCAAGTAGATAAATAGGAACCGCTACAGTGGGAAGGTAAACGGCGTTTCCGTGCGCTGCTCTGGTTTGCCAGAAGCGGCTTTGTCATGCTGGCCACATGACCTGGAAGCTATACGCTGGCTCCCTCGGCCAATAATGCGAGATGAGCGCGCAACCCCAGAGTCGGTCACGACTGCACCTAATGGTCAGAGGTCCCTTTACCTTTACCTTTAATATAAAATAAACCTAGCTACGATGCTTTGCCAGATTCCTTATACAGTAATCTACATACTCATATGTGAATATTTGATCTATTTCTGTTGCTGGTTGGGGAGATGTACCTATGCTTAACTATCACATCAATCTTTGTGATACTGACATTACAAGTCATTACTTAATTATTTCCAGAAGCTGATTGTTCCCAAACGCAGTATGAAATGTTTCGTTATCACATTATAAAGGTAGGGTGTGTGTGAGAGCGAGAGCGAGAGAGTGCGCGATCAAATGTCACCGCTTTTCAGTAACCTGATCCAGTAATTTCTAAAGCTTTTAAAATTAAAAACCCGTCATAATACCAATTCATATCTAACTGATCTCCAAGGACCAATTTCTGCGCGGAGTGTCTTGCCAAGAGGCTACGTAGTACGCCAGTCTAGGGAATTGGCTTGAGCAGTGCTATGTGCATCAGTGTAGCAGAAGGCGACACCTTCTTGCTTGCCCACTTTCCAAGAAGCCCTCCCCTTCCTTCCCACTGGCTGTGGCTTTGTGTTAGCCCCTGCGCCTACTATGAGGCAAGGGAACCACAGGAGGCTGGAGCAGCCCCTTTCACAAACTGAAGCCTGCATTTGTGTTATAATTCATCCCTTCTGTAACTCTTGCTCTCGTTGGCCTCCCCTTCTCTCAGTTGATTCCCCACTGAGATTCTAAGCTCTTTGGGACAGAGGCTTACATTTTATTCCGCTTATGTTCCCCTGCAAACCCCCATATATATTGGTGACAAAATGATGCCATCCCCATGTCACTGATAATGCTATCAAGGAGCAAACAATATTCATTTTCTCAACTACTTTACAAAATAAGCAATGTATTTAAAATTAACTGTTTGGTCCTAGAGAAACAAAAACAAAAAAAAAGATCTTTGGATAGGCTTCAAAGTAATGTGGCATAAGCTAGTCAAGCAAGCTAGCGTAGAGAAAGGAGAGAAAGAAAAAGAAGAGATAAGATTAATATGAAGTTTCTCATTTGTATTTTTACATGATTGATTATAATCAACAAAGCAATCTCATCAGAGCAAAGTCTGTTTTAATTCTTACCGTAAACCGGCATTTGTTTAGTGGATTTCCCCTAGAATACTTATAATGGCAAAGCAGAAATCTATTTTTCTTCTATAAAAGCAAAAGCTGCTTGAATGAATTAATAAGTACTGATAAAAACGAAAGCAAACAAACCATCCTCAGCCCACATCCTTTAAGAAATGGGTGTGCTTTGTTTTAAAATAATAAGATATTCTCAGACAGTTGGGGGGGGGGGACAAATCTCCAAATCATTGATTGAGGCAAAGTGGAATGTCGTCTAGGGCACATCACTTCCTACAGGAATTAGGACAAGTGTGCGCTAAAGCATAAACAAACAATGTAAAAAGAAGAAGAAGCAAAGCCAAAACAAATAGCAACATCAATCTGCAGTGCTGATAATCTGGTACCCAAATTCAGCAGGCATCTGCATAGTTATAACCTCCTAAATCGGAAACCGTGAGTTGTATCTGAGTACATCGTGCTCAGAGGATACTCACTGAAATTAGTGAAGTTTGTCTTAAGCAGGGGCGTAGGAAGGGAGGGGCGATGGGGGCACTCCGGCCCGGGCAGCACGATCCCGAGGGCGCCATCGCGGCTGCCCCCCCCGGCTGTGCTGAGCGCCCCGCCCACACAGGCGGCAGTCCCTGCCCCCAGAGCACGTGCCACGCCCCCAGAATGTGCACCAACCCCACCCTGTTTGCTCTCCGCCCCCAGTGCTGGAGCATGAAGCTCCGCCACTGGTCTTAAGTCCATTGATTTCAATGGATCTACTCTGAATATGATTTAGTAAGATACAACCACATGTGTATAGAAGGGTGCCACATCATCTGTTTCTGATATGGGGTCTCTGTATCCAGAGCTGCAGGGCTACATGTAATGTTCTTGGTACAGGGATGGGCCAAAATGAAATGTGTAGGACTGCATCAAGACCAGGCATCCCCAAACTGCGGCCCTCCAGATGTTTTGGCCTACAACTCCCATGATTCCTAGCTAACAGGACCAGTGGTCGGGGAAGATGGGAATTGTAGTCCAAAACATCTGGAGGGCCGAAGTTTAGGGATGCCTGATCTAGACCTCTTTCTCTCTTCCTCTCCCATCAGAAGGGAAACTGGAATTCACATCTCTCATTGCACCACGAAAGGTAAACCAAAGGTATATTCTGGCGTAGAAGATGACTGGGCATATAAGACGACCCCCAACTTTTCCAGTTAAAATATAGAGTTTGGGATATACTCACCGTATAAGAAATACGACCCAGCGTATAAGACGACCCCCGACTTTTGACAAGATTTACCTGGGTTAAAAAGTAGTCTCATACGCAGGAATATACAGTAGTAACTACACATTCCAAGTGATCTGTTGTCTCCCATCAAGCTTTTCCCAGCTGTTATCTGGACACGATGACATGATCCTTGTGGAAGTGGATTCTCTAAAGTGTGGACTCTTTCCATCGTTCCTTCGGCAAACATTATTCCAATTTGGGGATCATAAAGGATCCAGCAGGATCAAATTGTTTTGCCAAAAATGCAACCCTGCTGGATCTATTGATGGAACTGTGCAGTGTTGAAATGAACAGGACTATCCTAAAAGATAAGTAGCTTGAAGACAAATAATTGACCTATAGTATTCTGTGACCTAAATACAGGGAATTGGGGATAGGGGATGAGGATAATGCTTTCTTTTGGATTACTTTGAATACATATGGGGTACGTGTGTGTATATCTACATATATACACACACATCTTCATGTCTTTTATGTACTAACATTGCCTTGACTTAAATGTTATTTGCACATAAATTAACAGAACAGTGTGAGCAGGACTGACATTATGTTAATAGATCGATATTAGTTATACCAGGGAAGAAATAGCAAAGTTTGAGAGTTGTACAAATGCACAGTAAATCTTTCTTAACACCATTATTATTTGTAAATTGCTTAAATGGATATTAGAATTTAGCAGCTGCCAAGTTAAAGATTAATATTTCCAATAAAACCCTGGTTCTACAAGAGATATTAGAGTATCTTCCACTGGTTCCCCCCCCTCTTTTCTTCATGTGAGAAATAGAACATACATTACTCAACGGAGCAACTAAAACTTGTTTAAAGGAGAGATAAGGTAATTTCAGGGAATAATCTTGTTCACATTTTGACAGCTGCTGCAATTATTTGTCCTGCTATCATCACACTGACATTTTTATGAACTATTCTGTCCAAATTTGTTTTAATGTATGATTTAGTTCATTTGTTCAATGGAGTTGTTTAGAAGATAAAGAGAGAGCACGAAAAGAGAAATTCCTATGCAGAAGCAGACTAATACTAATGGGTATTGAAGTGCCATTAGGCAAAACTGCTCCCATAAGCAGTCCTTGATCTCTGTGAATATTGATTCTTTTAATTAAAAGAGATCACTTGGGGGAGGGGAGTCTAGGAGGTAAAAAATACTTGACAAGGCACCTTATGTAGATCTTTATGGACTGTCAATGAGAAAACGGTTTGAGATGTCAATTATTTCGGGCTGGAGCAATTCCAAATATGCTTCATTTATGGAGTCTTCCAATTGGACTCTTCAGATTTTGAATGTGAGATGTTGCTCTGTTCTTCTTTCCCATGAAATCTGCATGCGACATTCAACAAGTTGTGTCATTTTTCGCTGTTGCCCTGTGCACATTTGCTTGGGAGGAAGCCTTTCTGGGTACCTAAATGGGATCTCGCTCTGGTTTCAGTGTCACTCCTTCTAATGGTACCCCCCATGCTAACAGAAATGGAACCAAAAATAAGGGCCAGTGGAAAAGCCCAATGAGGACTGAGCATCCTCATTGTGCACTAGATGCCACGGACTGTTGGCTGTTAATTGGAAAAGGAAAATGGAAGGGGTAGGAGCTCAACATCAAAAAAACCAAGATCATGGCCACTGGTCCCATCACCTCCTGGCAAATAGAAGGGGAAGAAATGGAGGCAGTGAGAGATTTTACTTTCTTGGGCTCCTTGATCACTGCAGATGGTGACAGCAGTCACAAAATTAAAAGACACCTGCTTCTTGGGAGAAAAGCAATGACAAACCTAGACAGCATCTTAAAAAGCAGAGACATCACCTTGCCGACAAAGGTCCGTATAGTTAAAGCTATGGTTTTCCCAGTAGTGATGTATGGAAGTGAGAGCTGGACCATAAAGAAGGCTGATCGCTGAAGAATTGATGCTTTTGAATTGTGGTGCTGGAGGAGACTCTTGAGAGTCCCATGGACTGCAAGAAGATCAAACCTATCCATTCTGAAGGAAATCAGCCCTGAGTGCTCACTGGAAGGACAGATTGTGAAGCTGAGGCTCCAATACTTTGGCCACCTCATGAGAAGAGAAGAATCCTTGGAAAACGCCCTGATGTTGGGAAAGATGGAGGGCACAAGGAGAAGGGGACGACAGAGGACGAGATGGTTGGACAGTGTTCTCAAAGCTAAGAACATGAGTTTGACCAAACTGCGGGATGCAGTGGAAGACAGGAGTGCCTGGCGTGCTCTGGTCCATGGGGTCACGAAGAGTCGGACACGACTAAATGACTAAACAACAGCAACAGGACGAATTGCCTTGCATGACCCCCAAAGAACTGATAGTATTTTTGAAGAAGGTGTGGCTGTCTGGACCATTCCTGTTTAGGGACTTGAGGATATACTACAACTTTTATATACTGCAGCATTTCCCACCGTTCTTGTTGACTTTCCTTGCCCTGATCCATTAGCGCTGATCCATTATATGTCCTGGATTCTTTCTCTGGGTAAACATACATAGAATTGGGATGTTTCGTTTGTTGCCATTTCTTGATTATTTTGGCAGACATCAAATATGAGCTTGTAAGCTGTCAGCTGTCAAACAGTATTATATACTAACTTCTATTGAATATCACCACTCCAATATGGCCAGGTGCTGAATACAGTTGCACACCAATAATCAAATATGACATAAATGCCAGTTATCAAATATTGCCAAGTACCCCTTGTCATATCTCAAATATTGGAATAAAAGATGATAGGCTATCAAACATGCTGTCAGATACTATGTGTCATTGCATGTCAGCTATACAGTGTTGCCACCCTCTAAAATCTTTGCTTGTTAGCTGTTAAATTCTGTCAAATACTGTTACATGTCAATTATCAATTAAACATGTCATATTATTTAAGCAAAATATTGTGAGATGTCAAGCACATATATTGAATATTCAGGGCTTATTAAAGTAATATTCATCACCAGAATTTTAGAGAGAGTTTTAAGGATAAATTTGGGGAGCAAATGAATTTCAGCTTTAATTTGGGCTTGTGGGTAGTTTTGTGGAGGGAGGGGTAATGCCCGAGATTGTAGAATTAAATGCTTAGTGGATGTTATGGCTCCAGCTTTAACAATAAAGCACGATGATGACTTTTCGTGTAAAGGATAATGTTCAAAGCTGACAGTTTAATGCTAAAAAGCAATTTACACTCTTGAATCTGTTTAACTTTTGCCATAAAAGGAAAGATACAACATGATGCATGATTTTCTCTCTCTTTCTTGAGAAACATGGTTGCAACTTAAGCAGAACCTGATCAATTCTGAGTGGGATCCAGTGGCAGGACATGTGCAATACCCCTTGTCTGCTGTCCACATGTGTTAGAGACCCAGGTCTGTGCATTTATCTACATCACTGGCAAAAACAAAACAAAACAAAACCTACCTGTAGGATCAGTGTGGAATAGTTAGTGCCAGTGACGTTTCCTGGTGCTTTATCTTTCCACTGAATTTTTTTGTTTGTTTGTTTTTGTTTTAAAGTCAATTAGTAACCATCAATAGATCCCAATAGCACATTCAATATTAGGGAAACCTGGCAGGTTCAGAGTGTTTAGCTTTGTGTACTAAATGCAAGCAAATTAGCCACCCTAAATTAGAACACTCACGAAAGCATCAGAAAAGTTTCCAAGGGCACAAATCGAAAAATTCCCAGTGCAAATTGTCCTGTACCAGGGGTTCCCAAACTAAGGCCCAAGGGCCAGATGCGGCCCAATCGCCTTCTAAATCCGGCCTGTGGACGGTCTGGGAATCAGCATGTTTTTACATGAGTAGAATATGCCCTTTTATTTAAAATGCATCTCTGGATTATTTGCAGGGCCTGCCTGGTGTTTTTACATGAGTAGAATGTGTCCTTTTATTTAAAATGCATCTCTGGGTTATTTGTGGGGCATAGGAATTCGTTTTTTTATTTATTTATTTTCAAAATATAGTCTGCCCCCCCAACAAGGTCTGAGGGACAGTGGACTGGCCCCCTGCTGAAAAAGTTTGCTGACCCCTGTCCTGCGCAAATGTCCTAAAGCAGGCATCCCCAAACTGCGGCCCTCCAGATATTTTGGCCTACAACTCCCATGATCCCTAGCTAACAGGACCAGTGGTCAGGGATGATGGGAATTGTAGTCCAAAACATCTGGAGGGCTGAAGTTTGGGGATGCCTGTCCTAAAGCAAACACCAGTAAGTGTGTTTTCTTGTATTCTCTCCCCCCCCCCCCGCGCGCACACGATGATTCCCCCCCTCTGAAAACTCACATCACTGGTCAGTTCATATATAGATCATTCCCATTTATCTTATTCTGAATGTCCATTTAGAAAAGGTGAGCAGGAACTGCATGGACCTCGCCACTGTCTCACTCCTGACACTCTACTACAACCCTGCTGCCACGCGATCCGCTACTGCTCTGAATTCTACTTAGGAGTGCATTCTGTGAAGGTTCAGCAACATAACTGGGTCACTTCAGACTGCTCCCTACCAAGGACTCTGTGGAATCTAAGGGAGTTCTGCGATGGGTTATGAGAGACATGAGCAATCTAGCATGTATTGTGCAACGTTCAGGGCTTCCTGTGGTTTTAAGAGAAGACGATATTGGCAGCATTGTCCATCCCTGGTTGTCAGAAATTGTTTCAGGGTTAGAGCCTATATAGGGTGAGGAAGGTACTGCCAGGAGTACAAAATATTTAAGCATTCAATGGCATAACTACTCTGGGGCCAGTTCCCAGTGCCAGGGTGTCCTCAGTCAAGAAAAGAGAATTACAAAGCTGGAAATTTTGGGATCGTTCGGTTCCCCTTACCCACATAGGCTTTGGTTTAGACAGCAGACCAGTCCACCACCCCCCCCAACTTTATAAATTAGGCAGATAAATGTGGGTGGTTCAGTCATTTTCAGACCATACCACTTTTGCACAAGTTCATCCATAGATCCATTCCATACATGTATTTTTTTATTTAAAAACCCATACAAAACTGGCATTTGAATATGAATTTGTGAGTGCATTTTCTCTCAAAACTCATATTTTAAAAGGCGTTTTATCTATTTAAAAATATGTATTTTTATACTTGTTTTTAATCTAAGAACCACATTGTAGTAGCACTTGAGAAAATGCAAGGTCCAAGGGATGACTGTTCTAATCCACACATTAAGACCAGGTGGTGGGGAGGTGAGCTTGTATCAGAATTGCCAAAGAACAAATCCCTTCAGTCATCATCAGAATACGCAACTATGGCTACCCCCTGAGAGCATGTGACTTGCCAGAATGCACCCACTGAGCTTTACAGCTCATTCAAGATTTGCATTGAGGATCCTCCAGTTTGCTGCAAAAATATATATATGAAAAAAATGAGGGCTCATGGAAGTGAAAAGTGAGGCCAACTGTATTCAGTGGGGTTTACTTCCAAGTAAGTATTCAACTTTCCTTCAGTAGATCTACTTAAAAGAAGGCTGTGATGCAAGGGCATCCAGTGAAGTCAATGGTCAGTTGACTACTGAGTAAGAGAGAATATAAATTTCATCTATTGTTTCCACAATGCTATTCAGGCTTTGTCCTCCAGGCTTGGGAGATCGGTTTCAAAGATCAAGCCCTAATCTCCAGTACGGCATTGCTTGATTTCACCAAGGAATCACTCTCCTACTTAACTTATCACAGCTTTGGTAAGCCCCATTGTTTGGGAAATCCAGTACTTTTGAAGCCTCGACTTAGGTGGCAAGCGATCAGCTAATATTTGTTGGTGTTTGGAAAGCGCTGGGGATACAGCTCAGTAGAGAAGCAGCGTTGGGACATTAGCATATTGATTAACGAGCCCGAAATGAAAAGCATGGAAAGAATGTGAAGGAAGCCAATTGGATAGGTGAGAGCAAACACAAGGGGGGGGGAAGCATCCCATAGGATTTTTAAATTTCCGAATCATTGTATGTGTGGCAGGGAAATCCTTCCTTGTCCTATCCCTCCATTCATAATTTTAACCTATAAAAAGGTGTGTGGAGCAAGCACATCCATGTTAAGCCTTTAGGCAGTTTTTTTATATATAAAAAAATGACTTCAGTATTAATTAATTGCAATACGTATTACATTTCAATAGGCAGGAATTGTGACCATTTATCTATGTTGTACAGCCAAACTATTCAAAACCAATACAATATGGTGAGAATAATGAGCACATATTTACAGCTCCCCTAAGCTACTTGCTTTAGTCTGTGTGTGGCTGAATATATATGAACATAGGGTAAAGCCTTATACTAGATCAGATTCTGCTCCAATATTATCTACTACTATGGGATACCCAGGGGACCCAGGTGGCGCTGTGGTTAAACCACTGAGCCTAGGGCTTGCTGATCAGAAGGTCGGCGGTTCGAATCCCTGTGACGGGGTGAGCTCCCATTGCTTGGTCCCAGCTCCTGCCAACCTAGCAGTTCGAATGCATGTCAAAAATGCAAGTAGATAAATAGGAAGGTAAACGGCGCTTCCATGTGCTGCTCTGGTTTTCCAGAAGCAGCTTTGTCATGCTGGCCACATGACCTGGAAGCTATACGCCGGCTCCCTCGGCCAATAATGTGAGATGAGCGCGCAACCCCAGAGTCGGTCACGACTGGACCTAATGGTCCCTTTACCCTTTACCTTTACCTAGATCAGATTCTGCTCCAATATTATCTACTACTATTATCAGTGGTAGCTTTCCAAGGTACCATGGAGGAATCTTTCCCAGAAACCGTTACCTGAGATTGGAGACACCAGGGACTGAAATTGAGGCTGCCTTCAGGTAAGCAGTGGATCCCAGAGGGGGCGCTACCACTCCCTGGAGAGCGATGGTAATGCCTAGGGGGGTGCTATGGGGCAAGGGGGTAGCAGGGAGCTGCTGCAAGTGTAAATGACTGCCAGGCTTTGAAAAGCTGGCCTTGCTGGTTCAATTTCATCAGTTTTGTTGAATTAATTAAACAAAATAGTTTTAATTGGATTTTGTTTACATGTAACTATTATTAATAATAATAATAATAATAATAATAATAATAATAATAATACCCCGTCCATCTGGCTGGGTTCCCCCAGCCACTCTGAGCAGCTCCCAACAAAATATTATTAATAATAAAATAATAATAAAGTGATAAAACATCAAACATTAAAAACTTCCCTAAACAAGGCTGCCTTCAGATGTCTTCTAAAAGTCAGATAGTTGTTTATTTCCTTGGCATCTGATGGGAGGGCGTTCCACATTTTTTCGTGCATTTTTTGTAAGTTTTGAATTTTATTGTGCTTATCATGTTCCTCGGTGGGTTGTGAAAACTGCTGCTCTGAACAGGCCTTTTTAGAGGATAGGGGGCAATGGGGACGAGTTTTTGGAACCAAGCAGGTGGCAGCCCAAAAAGATTTGGGAAACGCTGAGGCAAAGGATATGCTTTTATCACTGGGTATGACTTCTTTAATTAGAATGAATGAATGAAATTTGTATACTGCCCTTCACCTGAAGATCTCAGGGTGATTCACAGCATAAAATACAGAATAAAACCACAAACTACATAATAAAAACAAGAACAAAACAAACCAATAACCCCTCCCCTCCCACAAACACATTTAAAAGAACATGGATTGATAATCAGCCAATGGCCTGGTTTTACCTGCTGCCTAAATATGTATAATGAAATTCCTTCAGTAGCACCTTAAAGACCAACTAAGTTTATATTTTGGTATGAGCTTTCGTGTGCATGCACACTTCTTCAGATACACTAGAAAGTAGTCTAGTGTATCTGAAGAAGTGTGCATGCACACGAAAGCTCATACCAAAATATAAACTTAGTTGGTCTTTAAGGTGCTACTGAAGGAATTTTTTTATTTTGCTTCGACTCAGACCAACACGGCTACCTACCTGTATGTATAATGAAGGCACTGAATGAACCTTCCTGGGGACAGCATTCCACAAATGAGGAGCCACCACAGAGGAGGTCTGTTCTCGTGTTGCCACCCTCTGGTGGAGGAGGCACCCGAGAAAGGGCTTTGGGTGATGATCTCAGGTCTGAGTAGCTTCATTTGGGAAGGGGCGGTCCCTGAGCCATCCAAGGCTTTATCGTTCAAAACTACCGTAGCACTTTGAGTTGGGCCTAGAAACTGATTGCAGAACATCCAAGTCTCCCTGTTTACCAGAGACAGTCCCCTTACAGAAGCCATTCTGGTTTCTGATATGATCCTGGAATGTCCCGCTTTTCCTCAGGATGTCCCTATTTTCATCGGAGAATTGTTGGTGGGTATGGATTTATGTGACACACACACACACACCCCGAGCCAAGGAGATAAGTACGGTAACTATACAACCTTTGGAAGACATTTGAAGGTAGTCATGTATAGGGAAGTTTTTAATGTTTAATGTTTTATTATGATATGTTGGAAGCTGTCCACAGTGGCTGGGTCAACCCAGTCAGATGGGCAGGGTATAAATAATAAAATCATTATTATTATGGAATAGGACATCCTTGGCGACCCAGGTGGTGCTGTGGTTAAACCAATGAGCCTAGGGCTTGCTGATCAGAAGGTCGGCGGTTCGAATCCCTGTGACGGGGTGAGCTCCCGTTGCTTGGTCCCAGCTCCTGCCAACCTAGCAGTTCGAAAGCACGTCAAAATGCAAGTAGATAAATAGGAACCGCTACAGCGGGAAGGTAAACGGCGTTTCCATGTGCTGCTCTGGTTTGCCAGAAGCGGCTTTGTCATGCTGGCCACATGACCTGGAAGCTATACGCCGGCTCCCTCGGCCAATAATGCGAGATGAGCGCGCAACCCCAGAGTCGGTCACGACTGGACCTAATGGTCAGGGGTCCCTTTACCTTTACCTTTTAGGACATCCTTATTGTCATCAGAGAAATGTTAGAGGGTTTTCTCTTCAGCATTCTCCAAAAGCTGTGTAATGAGGTTTCCAGATGCATCTCTGTGGGGGAGGCAGTTCCTTGCCCGCACAAGGGCATCACCACTTTGAATCCACCTTGTACAGGAACGCTTCACAAAGAGTGGGGACAGATTATGGCTGGAATCCCAAATGTACCTAAAACGGAAGAAAGTCCCCATTTATGTTGATGGGACTCGTTTCTGAGAAACGTGTTTGGGCTGTAGGCATTTGAGTCTCGGAAGGCTACATTGCAAACACCAATAATTATGACAAAGACAATCCTTCGCCGTAATGAGCTCTCATTACTGTCCTGACTGGAACCCATCACAGAAGGAGAAGGAAAGAAAACAGAGCTGCTCTTTGAATCCAGGTGCACCCTTCAGGGCAGGATTGAGACATGATGGCAAAGGCATGGAGGGGGGGTGAGGCAGAGGGGGGCTAGGCAGTCAGAGCTTTCCCTGATGTTTGCCTGGGCTATGCTTAGGTATGTCATTCCAGTATTACTTAAGCATGTTAGGTATATATCAAATATTAGCAGCAAGGGAGGATGGCATCTGCATAATGCCTTAACAGTGTCCTTTTAAGTTTCTCCAAAAAAAGAAAGAAAACCACCTTCTAGAACTGCAAACCTGTCAAGGAATGGCTGGCTGACTGCCGAAAAAGTTTTATGCACTGTCCATTTGCTGTTGCTAATCTCACCCTAGGCTGGATTAATTAGACGTATCTCAAGGAGAAGGGATCTAACTAGGGGAATCGAATGGCAGAAGTGTCTGTGTGTAAGCCTGAGCGCCAAGTGGGTGGAAGCATAGGATAAAGGACGTGAGGTTGCTGTGAGGAAGAGAAACTCAGGGTCCACCTCCTCTCCTCTGTAATGTGAAGTGATGGAGACTTCTCTAAGGTGGCCATGTGTCCTACTTTATAGAGAACAGTTCTCTGTTTGAAGGTGTTCACTATTGGAGGGCTGTACAATCCAGATAGAGACGCGGGTGGCACTGTGGTCTAAACCACTGAGCCTCTTGGGCTTGCTGATCAGAAGGTCGGCAATTCGAATCTGTGTGACAGGGTGAGATCCCATTGCTCTGTCCCAGCTCTTGCCAACCTAGCAGTTTGAAAGCACGCCAGTGCAAGTAGATAAATAGGTACCTCTGCAGCGGGAAGGTAAATGGGATTGCACTTTCAGGCCGAAGGAGCCGGCGTTTGTCCACAGACAGCTTTCCAGGTCAAGTGACCAGTATGACTAAACTGCTTCTGGCACAACGGAAGACTGTGATAGAAACCAGAGCGCACGGAAACACCATTTACCTTCCCGCCGGTGTGGTACCTATTTATCTACTTGCACTGGCATGCTTTCAAACTGCTAGGTTGACTGCAGCTGGGACAGAGCAACGGGAGCTCGCTCTGCAGGGATTCAAACCGCCGACCTTCCAATTGGCAAGCCCAAGTGGCTCTGTGGTTTAGACCACAGCGCCATTCATCTAGTCAGTACTCTCAACTCTGTGTGCTCTTTCACATCACTTGCTACCTGAATCATTTTAGGGCAGATCCTGCACATTGATTCTGGGACCTTTTGCATCATGCACCATTGTTCTATAAAGACCAAGCTCTCTAAAGAAACGAGCCCTGGTCTGATTCCCTTTTCCCTTTTCGCTTTTGTTCCCTACCCCTTTATTTTTTTTATCCCTCTGTGGAATTTAGACATCTCCTGCAAGGTTGCTTCCTTGCCTCTACTTGGTTAAGATTGTCTCCGGTTCCCCTGAGTATTGCTCAAGTAAAAGGCTCTAAATAAATGTGAACACAAGAAAGCCTGTCCTTACAGGCGATCTTTCTGCATATGGTGTTATCATGCATGTATTCCATTGCTGGACAAATTAGTTCTCCCTGACAAATTAATACCCCCAAACATCATAAAGCTTTACGACTACTTCATTGTTTAGTTAATTCTGTCACTTGGTGGCCATACGGTGCATTTTAAAAGGGAGGGGGGAAACCACCCTTATACAAACTGTCATATTTCTGAAGCATGGGAAATTATACAACCCTAATTTCAGCACATTACTTGGCAATTACACTAAGTAATAATAATAATCTTACGAACCAAAGGATTATCAAATATAATAGCCCCATATGCTCACCTGAGTGCATGTTAGAACTTAGCAAAAAATGGTGGTAGGGTCAGATCTTGCCCTCGCATTAAGCAGAGGTAGGCTATGGCCTCAAGCAGCTAATACTGGATATCGTGAAAGGGCAGAAAATTATTAATTGTTTAATTTATTATTGTTATATTTATGCTGCTGAGGTTTGTGAAAATGTATCTGTAGAAATTTATATCTGATAGAACTGTGAGTTAACTTTTGTTTTTAATTGTGAAAACATAACTGTGGAAAACTAATAAAAATTTATTTACAAAAAAATAAAAATAAACAGGGCGGGAGGGAGGGAAAGGATGTACACACAATGGCAGGCCATGTCATGCATTGTGCCATAGGCCTGAGGGGAGTGTTGAAACATACACCCACCCCACAGTTACGAAGAACCTTTTCTGGGGTACAAACCAGGTCATAGTGAATAAACTATGAAAATAATATTTGGGGTAGAGCATTGAATCCATTTCTACCATGCCTAGAAGCATTTTGTTTTTGTTTTGTTTTTGTTTTTTTTAATTATGGGATGAAGAAATAGTTACATAGCTGTAACAAAGCAAGCAGTGTCCTGCAATACTCTCAACTTTGACTAGGCTTTACCAGTCTCTGTGTTTGAACCAAAGAACACAATACAACTCCTACAACTGGTGTCTGCATAATATATGCCCATACCCAAACCGCTGGTGAGCAAGCAGAGAAAATAAGAATGGGGAGAAGGAGAAAACCCAACATAAAGGATGATAATTTCAGCATTCAAAGCACAAGAGAATTGCCTTGGCTGTGATAACCAAAGGAAAGTGAAGAAACAGAATCTCAAAGCAATGTACTATATAGCCAGAGGTGTCAGCAGTAATATCATTTGACTCAAGCTTGACAATTTTAGTGAAGTGGCCAGTTTTCTCTCTAAACTTCCACCTTCCTACATTTTTTCCGATGCAATGCTTATTCTGTTTTATTACACCGACCGCCAGTGCGTCTGTATGTGTCTCCTTCTCTTTAGTTACTTTTATGGTTATGATCGGAGTGTAATGCATTTTTTCCTCAATGTTCTCCACGTAATGATCCCTGTCTCCCACTGAGTCCCACAGTGTAAATGAGATGTGACAATGCTGCAGTGCGGTAGTGTTTAAATTGAAACGTCGTAAGGAAAAGCCACCCGCTCCAGGCCATTGATGTTACAATGCAGTGGCTCAGAGAGTTATGTGAACGACTTACATTGTTTACTACTCAGAGATAAAGCTAATCTTCGAGTGAGTGAAAAAGTAGGAGTGAATGACTGGCTTTAAAAAGAAAATTAACCACGATAGGAAGGAAATTTCAGGTTTTACACACTGGAAGGCAATCAGTGTGTTTGTGTGTGCACATGCACATGCACACAAACACACACACACACACACACACACAGAGAGAGAATATTATCTTATAAGAGTTGTGACTCATCACATTGTTTGGGAAAGCAAAAGATTATCTGCAGAACTTGTTATTCTAAAAGAAAAAAATATCTATCTATCTATCTATCTATCTATCTATCTATCATCTATCATCTGTCTGTCTGTCTATCTATCTATCTATCTATCTATCTATCTATCTATCTATCTCTGCCTATCTATAGATCTATCATCTATCAGCCTATAGAGAACTCAGGTGCTGATGTCATGATTGTTGTCAGAATGGCACCACTGGAAATAAGATGAAACTATCAGTATTAACACCAAGATTTGCAAAAGTGCATTAAAAAAAATCACACCTTCCAAAAAAAAAGCAATAATTATGCTAGTCCACTGCAACTAAGCAATGTTGAGCAGGCATGGAATATAGAGTGACAGCAGGCAGGAAAAACTAAAGGGGGAATTGCAATGGAGTGGCCTTCTTAGAAGGACAGCTTGCAGGAACCCTGAAAAGAATTACTCAGTGCTTTTTTCTGGGGGTACGCGGGGGTATGCATACCCTTAAACATTTTGTGAATCTAAATTTGGCCTCATTGAGGGGCAGTACTGTATTTCAATATGTGTAGGAAAATGAGAGTACCCCTAAACATTTTTAAGGGGGAGGGAGCACTGGAATTACTCATTTTAGGAAAGAGAATGGGCTGGAAATTATTTTATTTTATTTTTTGCAGGTCTCACTTATCATTACAAGCTATAGTTTGTTTAGGTTATATGTCAATCCGGCACTGTTATCAGGGCAGTGCACAACAGTGAAACATGGTTCAAAACAGTACAAAATGATCATTAAGATGTCTAGGCAGCTTCCTGTGTTTCTGTGAGAACAGGGCACCCTATGACTAAAGGTGAAGGTAAAGGGACCCCTGACCATTAGGTCCAGTTGCGGACAACTCTGGGGTTGCAGCACTCATCTCACTTTACTTGCTGAGGGAGCCGGCGTACAGCTTCCGGGTCATGTGGCCAGCATGACTAAGCCACTTCTGGCGAACCAGAGCAGTGCCGACCTTCTGATCGGCAAGCCCTAGGCCAGGGGTCAGCAACCTTTTTCAGCCGTGGGCTGGTCCACCATCCCTCAGACCATGTGGTTGGCCGGGGGGGGGGAGAAATGAACGAATCCCTATGCCCCGCAAATAACCCAGAGATGCATTTTAAATAAAAGCACACAGTCTACTCATGTAAAAACACGCTGATTCCCGGACCATCCATGGGCCAAATTGAGAAGGCGATTGGGCCGCATCTGGCCCCCGGGCCTTAGGTTGCCTACCCCTTCCCTAGGCTCTGTGGTTTAGACCACAGTGCCACCCGCTTCCCTATCCTATGACTAAAAAAGGTAAAGGGACCCCTGACCATTAGGTCCAGTCATGACCGACTGTGGGGTTGCGTGCTCATCTCGCATTATTGGCCGAGGGAGCTGGCATATAGCTTCCAGGTCATGTGGCCAGCATGACAAAGCCACTTCTGGCGAACCAGAGCAGCACACGGAAACGCCGTTTACCTTCCCGCTGTAGCGGTTCATATTTATCTACTCGCAATTTGAGGTGCTTTCGAACTGCTAGGTTGGCAGGAGCTGGGACCAAGCAACGGGAGCTCACCCCGTCACAGGGAATTCGAACCGCCAACCTACTGATCAGCAAGCCCTAGGCTCTGTGGTTTAACCCACAGCACCACCTGGGTCCCTATCCTATGACTAATTTCCAATATATCCCCTAAAAAGCTATCTGCAGAAGGCTGGGGAGATGGCCTGGAATTGTATATAGTATGGTGGCTGGGGGGGCTGCGGCCAGAGAAAATGAAAACGGGCGCCCACCCACCCACCTCATGAGCAAGTGGTTCATATAAGTGCATGCATACCCATTCCAGATTTTCTGCACCGTTGAGGATTTTGCTCTTCATACAGTTCTGTATGGTGTTTTTTTTTCCCCCTTCGACATGAACAGTTATAAACACTGCATTAATAAATAAATAAAAACCCTGTCATGCCGGCGAAAGTTTTCTATTAACAGTTAACATGCTTAAAAATAACGAATCTCCGTTGCACTGGGCGATCAGTCATTTTGCTCCTTTTATCCTGCAAACCCTTGTGGGATTGGCTCTGGTGGTAGTTCATAATGATGAACTCCATAGGAGAACGGTTGCCAGTGCCCACCTGTTTTCTTGCCCAACCAGCGCCTGGGAGAAATTCTTCAATTTAGCAAACAAACTTAAGCCGTTATTAGAAATGACAGGGGAACCTGATGAAATTGTACTTTCAATTGGAAAACAAAATTGCAATCAGGCCGACATGATTTCCTCGTGGCCGGACCACGCTAATGCCGAGCGGCGAAACACGGGCAAATGTATTTAAAAGTCATAATGGAGTATTACCCGTGCTGCCTTCTCCTTTTACTGGCCCTTATTAATATAAAAAAAAACTTCAATTTGCATGTAAATGTGGTCAACTTTCATATCATCAAAATACATGAGGCCCGGGAAAGTAATGAATTGAAGTTTGATGCAGCAATTACTGACGTTTATAAAGAATTTTAAAGAGGTCATTCTAGCCTGGGCTGAGAAAATGAGGAAATCAACAGGGAATAGCGTCGATATAGCAACAGTGGGGGTGGAAGTCAGTCCCAGGTGTTGCAAGGCCAGAGGATGATTAATAGAGAGGGAGTAAGAAAGCACTCACCCAGAAGAACTGGGCTGGACCTGAGGCTCAATAACAGAGCTTTCATGAAAAGGTTCTTGCTGGGTTCGCTCTCGAAATGCCTCGGAAATGTGATCCGGGGGGAATAAAAGGAGCAAGTGTTTATGAGCGAGAGCTGCGCTGAAGGTTTAATTGGGCTCCACATCCTTTCAGCTCCCTTCAGTACTTGATATGCAGTTTAACCTTTCTCCCCCTCCCCAATCCTCTCTCTCTCTCCGCTGAAGCGATCCCCCCCCCACAACCTCTCAAAGTCAGTACCTGAGTGCGGCTGGGATTTTAATAAGGCACAGTGTCCTGATGGTGGCTTGTTGGCAAAACATTGACTTGGTTGCTAAATGGAGTTAAGCGGCTGCATTGTGGCACCGCGATGGTGATTTGTAACTACTATCCGCCCTCTTCCGTGCCACGTACACACGGAACCAATATAAGCAGGTCTTATATCTATATAGTACTCGTACAGTTAAGCGTCAAACATCTGCAAAGCTAGGTGGTCCCTTGGTGATGCAAAGTCTCCATCGCCTCCTCATTCCAGCCTCATTGTATCTAGATAGATAGGCAAGATATAGATTGGCTGATACATAGATATGTAGTCATAGCAACTGTTGAGCTTTAGAATGTTCGAAGTGCTTCACATAAGGTAAAGGTAAAGGGGGGCCCTGACCATCAGGTCCAGTCGTGTCCGACTCTGGGGTTGCGGCGCTCATCTCGCTCTATAGGCCAAGGGAGCCGGCGTTTGTCCACAGACAGCTTCTGGGTCATGTGGCCAGCATGACAAAGCTGCTTCTGGCGAACCAGAGCAGTGCACGGAAACGCCGTTTACCTTCCCGCCGGAGCGGTCCCTATTTATCTACTTGCACTTTGATGTGCTTTCGAACTGCTAGGTGGGCAGGAGCTGGGACCGAGCAACGGGAGCTCACCCCGTTGCAGGGATTCGAACCGCTGACCTTCTGATCAGCAAGCCCTAGACTCTGTGGTTTAACCCACAGTGCCACCTGGGTCCTAAATGGCTTCACATAAATGTTCTTACAAATCTGTGCAACAATCCTGTAAGGTAGGCCACCGTATTAGGGGCAAAGTGGGGCGCTGAGTCTAGGAGATACTGGCCCAACTCAGATACTGAGTTCATGACAGAATCAAGATTTAAACAAGAGATTAACCGATTCAGAAAGTCAGCTTGTGGCATCCTTGAGCGCTTTAGAGAGATCTTTTTAATTTTCTGCTATACTCCCCCCCCCCAAAGTGTTGCTCCAGATGGGGGTGGAGGATAAATTTCCAAAACAATACATGGACTAAAACACAGCATGGAGAAGGAGAAAGAAATGCAGGAACAAGTGTTAGTGCTTTCTCCAGGACATGAAAGAATGTCTGCACATGCATGAACCCAAAAGGCAGCTGGGTTTGAGCAGCTGGTCTGATAAGGGCTGTCTGCACATTTGCAGAACCTCATTTAACATTCTGTGCTGGAGAACATCTGCAGAAAATGGTACTTGCTTCATAGCACAACCAAGCCTTACAAGGTGGGCATATTCAAAATATGTTGAACAACATTAAAGCTGTATCATTCATTTCCGAATCCATGACTCGTTTTCCAGGGACAAATACCTGACTTCCCTCTTCCAAGCCTAGGGAATGACTTACCGGTAATTCCAATATGGGGTTGTTAACATCTTAAAATAATAAATAACAAGGATCTGTTTCAAAGATTCCTTTTCCATTTTTCATCAAGAGCACAAACCTCAAAGAGCTAGATTCCTTAAAACTGCTCATTCTGCTCAATGATCACTGAGGTCAATCAATGTGAAAGATCAAAATTGGAGTAAATAACGGGACAGAAATCAATTCAACTGAAGAGCTAGCTAGATTAATTTGGAAGATGGTTGGGTATCCTTAATTCTTTCTGCTTCTGTTTCTTGCTTTGTTGCTGCTGGTGGTTTCTAAGATTAATTTTCTATTACTCCATTTCAAGTAAGTCTCTGGCTTAGTTAAATATTTTCAGTTACCTTAATTAAAACAAACAGATAAGCAATTGCATAGATAATTCAGCAAATTAAATCAGAAGCACGTAGAATAGTTTGGCTCAGTAGTAGCAAGTGAACAACTAGTTAGCATTCGAAAATGTTGATAGAATGTTGTTGTTGTCAGATTCCTTTATCATGGGTGTGTTTTTATGTTTCAGAAAATTGTGTGCCCCCTCACAGCAAGATCATGGGCAAATTGAAAGCTAAGCATCTCTGCACCCTCTGTTTCATTTCTAGCCCTACAGTTTATTTCTTCCCCTCGAGGGATGGCAAGCTAAATCAATGCTTATATTTCTCCAGCCTGTGAGACCCGGTCTAAGCATTTGCAACTTTCACTAATCGGAATGGTAAGTGATAAAAGGGCAGCTTTTCATATGAGAGAAAAGTCTGAGTAGGGTAAGTCAAGGTTCTTTATGTGATTCTGATATTTAGCTGCAGGGGGGATTTTTCCCATGTCTTGAGAATTTTTTCCTATATCTGAAGAACAAATCATAATTTTCACAAATCCATAAAGAAGCACCCAGCAAAATAAGAAGCGGAAATAAAGGGGATTCCACATCATTTTTCCTGGTATGGAGCTGAAATTTTATTCATTTTTATTTCTTTAACAAAAATTATATACCGTTTTATTTGGGGGGGGATGTCTCTAAGTGGTTTACAAAAAATGCAGCAATCCTGTCGCCGTAAATAGTGCAAGCCTATAAATGGGGCAATCCCGAACATGTCTACCCCTTGAGTTAAAGGTATACTATTAGAATTATTTTATATTTATTGGGTCATATCCAAATGGTTTCCCTCCATTGACAGAAGACTCTGGCTCAGCAGAGACTTCATAAACAGAAAGGAGATTGAGGCAATCTTCCACAATTCCACCTTCCCCTGTAAGCCCCTGCTTCCCCAATCTGCTTTGGAGGGATGGGGAAGCCTTTGGAACAATGTGGCGGGTTCTGGGGAGGGGGCTGCAAGAAGGAGGCATCACCAACCATCACCCTGGTCCCTACTCTGCCAGTGGAAGGATCCAAATGATCAGAAAGCCTTCCAGCAGTGGACAGACACCAGTTGCATACAACGCATCCTGTATGTCTGTTCGACAGGTGTAAATTTTAAACTTCTAAAACTGGACGAACTTGACTGTTAATAAATCCAGGGAGAGCTAATATATTGCACTCAACAGAGGCAAAATGGTTTATTTTGGCTTTCTCTGTGGGAGCAACACCTGGCTAAGAGTTTTCAATAAGATTTATAGTTGGCACTAGACCTGGTTCAGACAGTCAGAAGGCTCCACGCAACCATCTGCGAGAATGTCCTGGGTCATTGGCAGGCTCACTAACCAGCAGGGATTTCCTGCTTCAGGCACCAAAAAATCCAAGGCTCTTCCTGCCCTTAAGTATGGGTGAAAATGTGCATCTTGAATTGTGTGCAGGAGATGAAAAGAATCCAACTACTCTGAGAAGGATCATAATGCCGTGATGAACAGGCAGAATAAGGTAGACAGGTAGCTAAAGCCTTGTCTGCCATTTTTCTTCTTTTAGGATTAAAAGCATTTGGCTTTTTCCACAGAAGTGAAGAATTATGGATGAACTGTAATTATGAATAAGACCCATTCTTGGGGGAATTAAAAATAACCGAACACAAAACTACACAAAGGACAGATTACCTTCCTGGTTTCCAAGGCATTTTGCTTTCTTAAAAAGATGTTTGCAGCATGTTTTAACATATCTCTTCTCAGTCATCAAACGTACACCAAAAGCTTCTGTATACCAAATTTTCAGCTCCCCAACACATAATTAAAGGGTTTCCCCATTAATTATTTGCTTTGTGTTTCAAACTAGGTGCATGCATATAAACAAATGTTCCAAAGCAAAATATTAGGGGGCCACACCTCAAATAATAAATTCTTTCATGCTCAGAATACCGGTTTCCAAAATTATCTGCTGTGTTCAGTTGTATAACTCCCAAACATTTCAGCGAGTGTGTACAGGAATACGTACTAGAACCCAGGGTCACCCATTGGAATTTATTGGCAGTAGCCAGGACCAACCAAGCAGTGTGTCACAAACTGCATTTTAGCATATGCAATTAACCACCTTGAGATGTGATGGCCGCTGGCTTAGGATAGACCTGTTGATTGAGTACTGTACAGTGGTACCTCGGTTTAAGAACCATTTGGTTTACAAACTCTGCAAAACCGGAAATAGTGTCTTGGTTTGAGAACTTTACCTCGGTCTAAGAACGGAATCTGAACGGTGGAAGGGCACCGGCGGCGGGAGGCCTCATTAGGGAAAGCGCACCTCAGTTTAAGAACAGTTTTGGTTTAAGAACGGACTTCCAGAACGGATTACGTTCGTAAACTGAGGTACCACTGTACCTGCCTCTCAATAGGTAAAGGTAAAGGGGCCCCTGACCATCAGGCCCAGTCGTGTCCGACTCTGGTCTATAGACCGAGGGAGCCGGCGTTTGTCCGCAGACAGCTTCCAGGTCATGTGGCCAGCATGACAAAACTGCCTCTGGCGAACCAGAGCAGCGCGCGGAAACGCCGTTTACCTTCCCGCCGGAGTGGTCCCTATTTATCTACTTGCACTTTGGTGTGCTTTCGAACTGCTAGGTGGGCAGGAGCTGGGACCGAGCAACGGGAGCTCACCCCGTTGCAGGGATTCGAACCGCCGACCTTCTGATCAGCAAGCCCTAGACTCTGTGGTTTAGACCACAGTGCCACCTGGGTTCATAAACAGAGGTGCCACTGTACCTGCCTCTCAATAGCTGACAGCAAAGATAATGTCATGGAATATCCATGTCTAGAACCAGTGCAGTGCTCTGGTTAGAGTGCCAGACTAGAACCCGGGAGACCAGGGTTCAAATCCCAATTTATCCATGAAGCTCACTGGGTGACCATGCGCTACTCACTGCCCCTCTGCCTAACCTACCTCACAGGGTTGTTTTGGGGATTATATGAGGAAGGGGAGAACAAATGTACACCACCTTGAGTTTCTTGGAGAAAAGGTAGGATATCAATACAACAAATAAATGATTGAGGCAGTGTGCTTCTGATTACCCTTGCTAAGCTGTGGTTGGTACCCAGGGCATCTTTGGCTTCATGCCCTGTTTGTGGACTTCCTGGAGGCATCAGGCTGACCCCTTCTGAGGCTGGTAGAGGCAACACACATAGACAGGAAGCTACACAGATTTGGGTACATAGAGCTATGTTGCTGAAGGCACTGCAAATGCGCAAATTAACATTTTCACAAAGGCTACCAAATATCGTTCCAAAGAGAGGACATTTCAAGGCGCTATCACAGAGAGTCGTTTCAAATCAGTTGCAGAATAAATGTATTCGGGATTCCATCCTCAGACATACACAATAAGTAGTTGAACAGGTCAATTTCAAGGGCTGCTGTGCTGCTCAGGCTATCCCATTGCACTCCCAACCATTTGTCACTCTGCTCACAGCATCAAAACAAAGGCAAAATTGGCGTCCCTAGACTAGGGTCTGGCCGGCAGCTCTGTCGCCCACCCACGATTCACCCATCTTTGAATAGGCTCGTGCTGCCACTTCAGTGGCGCACTTCATCGCTGCCGAAGATGATCCATGGGATCAGGTTGCCAGACATATTAATGACAAATGTTGGACATGGCTAACTTAAAAGAAGAGAGTCTCCTTTCAGAGCTTAACCTTAACCAGTCTTGACATCAGTCAATTCTTTTTCTTCCCCTTTTTTTTTTAAAAAAGCAAGATGTAGCTGACCTTGCAGGTCTGTATCAGTTCATCGCTGTTGGCATCTACATTTTACAGCTCTTGACAACTTGCAGGTCTCACAAGGCCACTTTTAACATTTCATCCACCTTCTAGAAACTGACTCGTGCTACCCGGTCACACAGGTACTGAAATACATTGCTCGGCATGCATGCCAACTGTACCACTTGGTCTCTTTGGCATCCGGCTTCCACATTTACTCCAAATAAGTGCTTGATTCTTTGTCCAAAAGACCCTTCCAAAAGCGATAAAGGATTGGTATGGCTTCGCAAGAGGCATTATCATGCTGGCTGTGTTCTGCCTGCACAGCTGGAGGCAGCAAAGGTTCCAAATACCAATTGCTGGAGACCACAGGAGGGGAGATGGGCTCTTGTGCTCAGATCCTGCTTGCTGGTTTCCCACATGCATCTGGTTGGCCACTGTGGGAGCAGGATGCTGGACTAGATGGGCCATTGGCCTGATCCAGCAGGTTCTTCTTATGCTCATACTCATAGTATCATAGAATTGTAGAGTTGGAAGGGACCCTGAGGGTCGTCTAGTTCAACCCTCTCACCTAAAGCAGATGGACACCCAACCTCTGCTTAAAAACCTCCAAGGAAGGAGAGTCCTCGACCTTCCAAGCAAGTCCATTCCACTGTCAAACAGCTCTTACCACCAGAATGTTCTTCCTGATACTTAGTGGGAACCTCCTTTCTTATAACTTGAAGCCATTGGTTTGGGTCCTACCCTCTGGGACAGAAGAAGACAAGCTTGCTCCATCTTCCATGTGACAGCCCTTTGGATATTTGAAGGTGGCTGTTGTATCTCCTTACAGGTAGGTAGCCGTGTTGGTCTGAGTCGAAACAAAATAAAAAAATTCCTTCAGTAGCACCTTAAAGACCAACTAAGTTTTTATTTTGGTATGAGTTTTCGTGTGTTCGTGTGCTCATACCAAAATAAAAACTTAGTTGGTCTTTGAGGTGCTACTGAAGGAATTTTTTTTATTTTGTTTCGACTCAGACCAACACGGCTACCTACCTGTCACTAGAACTATGGAAGGCACCACATTGAGCCGCATGAAATGGAAGTCCATCAAGCTCAGGTATCTGATGAAGTGTGCTTGCACACGAAAGCTCATACCAAAATAAAAATTTAGTTGGTCTTTAAGGTGCTATTGAAGGAATTTTTTTATTTTGTTGTATCTCCTGTCAGTCTTGTCTTTTCTGGGCTAAACATACCCAACTCCCTCAACTATTCCTTATAAGTCTTGGTTCCCAAACCCTTACAAACACTCATCATTGTTGTTGTTTTTATTTATATGCATGCAACACCTGCAACACAAATTTCTCTGGGTAGCTTATAAAAAAATAAGTGGAAGGTAACTGAACGAAAAGTTAAACATGAAATAATTAAAAGGGGGGGCACATAAGTACATCATCAGAACTTGCTGCACTCCCTTAATTAAAAATAATAAAAATTAAACAACAGAAACCTGGGTTAAAGGTAAAGGTAAAGGGACCCCTGACCATTAGGTCCAGTCGTGACCGACTCTGGGGTTGCGCGCTCATCTCGCATTATTGGCCGAGGGAGCCAGCGTATAGCTTCCAGGTCATGTGGCCAGCATGACAAAGCCGCTTCTGGCGAACCAGAGCAGCACATGGAAATGCCGTTTACCTTCCCGCTGTAGCGGTTCCTATTTATCTACTTGCATTTTGAGGTGCTTTCGAACTGCTAGGTTGGCAGGAGCTGGGACCAAGCAACGGGAGCTCACCCCGTCACAGGGATTCGAACCGCCGACCTTCTGATCAGCAAGCCCTAGGCTCAGTGGTTTAACCACAGCACCACCTACTTTAGTTATTTAAACAGCCTGGGTGAACAGAAAAATCTTTATGTAGCACTAGGAAGACCACAGAGAAGATGCTAGGGGAGTCTCCCTGAGAAGCCTTATCCATAATCTGAATGCCACTACGAGGAAGGCCCTCTTCCTGGAGGTTGCCCACCTCACTTTATTTGGAGTGAAGGAGATTGAACACAGCAAGGTTTTGTGTTCTTCTCTTGCCTCACTTTTGGCCAAACAGGTTTTGCAGGTACTGAAGCACCATAAATGTCTTCAAATGTTTGGACACAGGTGGTTGGCCACAACAATACCCATATCCTGAATCACATCACACTGACATAATCTCTCTGTGGCTCCAGTGAGTACTTTTTTAAAAAGCTAAAACAGTCAGTAGAGCATGAGTCACTTGATCTGAGGATCATGAGTTCAAGCACTTCAGGGAGTTGGACTAGATGACCCTCATGGTCCCTTCCAGCTTTATAATTCTATGATTCTATGAATTCTAGCCAAATGCGATGAGTTGGTGACCAACCAACAGTGTTTGAATACAGAACTGATTGAACACCCATGGAGATAGTGTTCTCCAGTGCTAAATTTCTGGGGGGACACGGGGGAGGTGCATACCCCTAAACATTTTGTGAATCCAAGTTTGGCCTCATTGAGGGGCAGTACTTCAATATGAGCAGGAAAATGAGAGTACCTCTAAACATTTTTTTAAAGGAAAAAAAAGCACTGGTGTTCTCCCTTCCTTCCCTCAACCTTTCGTTCACTCTGTCCTCCTGCCCCTAGAGGCCCCTCCCTTCCGTTATACGTTTTCCTAGTCCTTGGACAGCCATCCATTCTTCCTTCTTCTCCATATTACCTAATGGGTTCTTGGTTTGCCACTATGGTTCACTGTTTCAAACAAAGAAGAAAATAATTACTTTCCTGCATCAGATCAAGGCCAATCGAGGTTCCCTATTACCCCATGGCGGCCAACCGGATGTCTCTTGGAGCTTCTGAACTCCTGCTGCTTTTGTGGATTGCTCACTTTCTGCTCTCCAAGGAGTTCTTCTCAGTGGATGTGATGGATTGGGCGACATACCTCAGAGCCAAGGAGCGCCGGTGATCTCAGCAAGAGGGCGGCGAGAGAGGAGCAGTGGAAGAGTTGGAAACAATTCTCAAGCTTTCTTAAACTTGTTTGGTTCTATAGCATATGATGTGACTGGATGGGCAAATATCCGTCTAGACAGCAGATTAGAGTTTAATTAGGTTTCTGATCGTTTCGACAACACAGGCAGAAGACTGTATTTAGAGGCTTTTGCCACCTTCAATGCAGGCTTATTTGTGTCTTGTTCATTTACAGCATGTGCTTCTTCTGTTACCACGCCCAGAAACCTGATTTCTGTATTTAGAGAAGTAATTTGCTGGTGACTTTTGTTTGTGGGTTTGCTTACCCATGGCTCCTTGATTTTTAAAGGAGGGAGTGCTGAGCTCTTTCACTATATATATGAGCTAACGAGGGACAAAGCTTCAACTCACACAGCCCTCTGCAAAGCTGACAAGACGGAGGCTAGCCATGCTGCTCCTTGAAGCTGGTGGGGTCCAAGCAATTCATTTGTGGGTGATCTGTCAGTGGTCTTTGTCCTTTCTTCCTGCTCCCCGATCTTCCTAACTGCCCCCCTCCAATTCCTTTGTCAAGAAGTTGAACGTTAAACTCACTTTGCAGGACATATCAGTGCTCTGAGCTGAGCAAACTCTAGTAAGGAAGAACTTGGATATCTAGAGGCTTACACTACAGAATCAATGGTGCTTGTTTATTCCAGTCTTCCACATACAACCATTTTGTGCTTGGTATCATGGCAAGTCTTTATATAGTCACAGGCTAACCGACTGCTACCAATCTGCATAATTTGCCACCAGCTGTTGGCTGAGCTGCTGTGATGTCATGGAAGGATGAGGGACATTTTAACCATTGAGGACAACAATTAGAGGCTCTGTGTGACCAGAAGACAAAAAAAAAACACCACAGCAGGCTTAGACAGTTTAGTGGTAAGAGAACGAGCAGTGGGCCCTAGTTTAAATTTAGCCAGTGTAGTGCAGGTCTTGGAAGACCAGGGTTCAAATCCCTGTTCTGTCGAGCACAGGCACTGAACCCAAACAAGGAAAGATCTTATCCTTACCCTGTCTATTATCATTAGAGACAGGTTGACTGTCCTGTTGGCTGGAAATATATCTCAACAACAGAAGCTGGCAGTAGCACTATGTCATTGTCTAGAGTTCTTTGAGGGTCTTGGCATCTTTTGCTTTTGGTTTGACTTCCTGGATACACCTGAAGAGAGAGAAAGAAAGTTGCCCTGATACTCTGATTTTAAACTACCACCAGAAGTTTCCCATGTCTGGATGTCTCCCTCTACCACAGGGGTGCAGAAGCTGTAGCCATCCAGAAGTTCTGCAACCACAAGTCCTGTCACTCAATGGTGGCTGGGGCTGATGGGACAACATTTAGAGGGCCACATGTCCCCCCACCTCTTATTTCCACATGCATGGTCAATAAAGAACTTTCATATCTCAATGTAGCATGTTCATGTCTTCTTATAGCGCTTATAGCTTTATGGAAGTGGGTCGATGGCAACTTACAAGTGTCAGGAGCAATGCTTCAACACCTTCTACATGTGCTGCATCAGAAAGATTTGGGGCATTTTATGGCAGGACAGAGTTTCAAACAAAGATGTGGTCTCTCAATGCAATCTGGGGCTGCCTTAACTTCCTTCCTTCAGCCCAATCCCAGGTTTACCCAAATCAGTCTGATTCAGTTTGGGATCAGGGATTTGACCAGATCCCAACCCTAGTATTTTAAAACTGCTTTCCGGTTGGACCTCACAAAGTGCTTTAAATTAAATTATTCCAACAATAAAGGTAAAAGGTAAAGGGACCCCTGACCATTAGGTCCAGTCGTGACCGACTCTGGGGTTGCGCGCTCATCTCACATTATTGGCTGAGGGAGCCAGCGTATAGCTTCCAGGTCATGTGGCCAACATGACAAAGCCGCTTCTGGCAAACCAGAGCAGCACATGGAAACGCCGTTTACCTTCCTGCTGTAGCAGTTTCTATTTATCTACTTGCATTTTGACGTGCTTTCGAACTGCTAAGTTGGCAGGAGCTGGGACCGAGCAACGGGAGCTCACCCCGTTGCAGGGATTCGAACCGCCGACCTTTTGATCAGCAAGCCCTAGGCTCAGTGGTTTAACCACAGCGCCACCTGGGTCCCAAGGTATTCCAACAATAGACGTCATATACGTCATATATATATATACACACACACACACACACACACACACACACACACACACACACGTGAACCAGCATGTCCTGTTGGATTCAATATTCAATAGATTTAGCAATTTTTAAAAAGTATGATAGAAGAATAGAGAATAAGAAAAAATATAAAATAAATGTATGGTGGGAGAGGGGAAGCATTCACAGACAAACCTTCTTCGTTCCTCCTGTCTCTCATTCTTTGATTTAGTACCACAGAAGTTCAGCCATTGATGCGACAACTCTCCTTTTGATTAGCTGAGCCAGCAATGCACTGCACTGTCATTCTGCCTATGGAGAATTAAATTTGAGCTCACGAGAACAGGTTTGTTTTGTTCTAAATTAGTTTTTGTTTTGTCTCCTATACACATACTCGCCTCGTAGCTGTGCTGATGACATCAAGTGGAATTATGGTGGAATTCAAAGGTGTTTCACAGCCTCTGACAGTAGCAGCAGTGGCGGTTGCTTAATTTTTAATCTGATGAGCTGTGTGCTACTAATGTAATGTGCTTGTACGTCTTCGAGTGTTTGTGTATCGTTGCAAAAAAAAAAATACTGCAAGAACCCTGAAGGTGGAAAAAGAGAAAATAGATCAAAAGCAGAACCAGAAATCACAATGAGCACGCCTTCATCTAATGAACCTTCTTTACGAAACAATTGAACCCGTGGTTGTGTTTCTGCAACCATAACCAACTCTGACCAGTTGGCACTAAGCCAGGTAATCATGAAAATGATAATCTCTTCTGACAGTGAAAACCAAATTGTAATGTTATTAATCCTAGGTGACTGTGAAAGGGCATGTACATGTTGGAATTAAGAGCTAACTACGATGGCTGCATTGCGATTCTAACT
Source organism: Zootoca vivipara (assembly GCF_965207765.1). NCBI lineage: Eukaryota > Metazoa > Chordata > Lepidosauria > Squamata > Lacertidae > Zootoca > Zootoca vivipara. Next base: position 8,594,392 of record NC_142591.1, on the reverse strand, counting down.
CACAAAATTCTAACTCATGTCTGGACAGAGGAACTTAATCATGAAGAAGATTATACATACCATGTCTCTTTGCATGAGGATAATGGATTCTCTGAATTCACATGGCTCATAGCTATTTTATGCCGGGCTGAGAGAAAAGGGCATCATCCCCCAGGTGAAGAAGCAGGATTGGTCTGTAGAAGTTACAAGATTAAATCCTATCCATTCACACTCCCATTTCGGTACTGAACAAAACAATAATATTGTTCACTTATACAGGTTACCATATCAAAGACCAGTCTCCCCCAGATGGCATACCTGAATCCATTGGTTTAGGTCCTCCTATCCTCCAGAGCAGGAGAAAGTAATCTTGTTCCATTTCCCATGTGACAGTCCTTAAGATACAATAAGGACTGTTGTAGTAACTGTAGGAGAAGAATTCCATGTTACAGAGCTGGGTCTTGGGAAATGAAAAGTGGCAAGAAAAATTATATCTTCTATCAGATATTCAACAGGATTGAATGAATATACTTTTAATGATGCACACATGCATTTGCTATGATAATAACATCTGTTCTTCAGAACAGTAAAAATATGGGAGAATAATCTCAGAATGTGTTAATTAGATTCTGTTGCATGTTTTATTTTTCCTGTTCCCGCCAACCATTTTTGTAATTTGGAAAAATTGAATAACAATAGTTTTAGAAAAGAATTAGAATCTGTTGTTTGGGTGGAGATTTATGGGGATACGCGGGTGGCACTGTAACTGGGAAAAAGCTGTAACTGAACTAGTATATTTTTGTAGTAATATATACTCTTTGAGGCATTCCCATATGACGTCAGTTGAAGTATTACTGTCTGGAAATGTTCCCCTACTGGGTCCATCAGTCTCTGTGTTTACATTATTACTTATATCCACACAACAAACACGTTTTAGAAAGCCTGTAGAATATGAAATAGAAGCTTAGTTTTTCAAGTTGATATTGAATTTTTTAATTTTATTTTAAGCAGCAAAATAATAATTTTTCCCTCTCTTTGAGAATATAATTTCTATTCATTTATTTCAGCAGAACTCCATCTTCAATTTATGAAACCTGGATGTTAACATTTAATGCTACCAACGAGGTAAGCTGGTTTTTCTTGTCAAGTTCAGTGCGCACACACATCAATTTTACCCCTTTTCAAGTAAAATGTGTGCCACACTATGCCAGGAAGATATATTAGCACAGTATGTTTAATTGGTAAGAAATGATAAGTGGAACAGTGGCCCTGCAGGGATCATGGCCTCGGTCCAGTATACCTGAAGGAGCGTCTCCACCCCCATCGTTCTGCCCGGACACTGAGGTCCAGCGCTGAGGGCCGTCTGGCGGTTCCCTCACTGCGAGAAGCCAAGTTGCAGGGAACTAGGCAGAGGGCCTTCTCGGTGGTGGCGCCTGCCCTGTGGAACGCCCTCCCATCAGATGTCAAAGAGAAAAACAACTACCAGACTTTTAGAAGACATCTGAAGGCAGCCCTGTTTAGGGAGGCTTTAATGTTTAATAGATCACTGTGTTGTATTTTTCTGTTGGAAGCCGCCCAGAGTGGCTGTGGAAACCCAGTCAGATGGGCGGGGTATATATAATAAATTATTATTATTATTATTTTGAATATGCTGCCAGAATAATTGTCCCTGTCTAGGTATGGGCTGGCAATACATGGAAACAGCTTCCCACAAGCATATCTCTTAAAAATGTAAACAGGTGGGAAATGCTCCTGATCTCGCAAACCTGAGAAAGAACAAAATACCTGCCAGCAGGCCTGGGACTTCCCACAAATCTAGCTTGCCGAAGTTCCAAGCATAGACAGGCTGGAAGAAAATTTATGTGTGATCAGCTGTTTGGGAGGGGAGCTGAATTCTGTCCCCCTCTCTTCTCCCTTCCAAGCAGCTATTTGGCATAACTGATGCCAAATCGTGTCACTGGATTAGGACTAATGTACTGCGGTATAATTACAGCATCCCCATGTTTGTGTGTGTACCCAGAAGTCAGTCCCCCTGTGTTCCATGATGCTCACTCCCAGATAAAGTCTGCATAGGATTTCAGCTGTAGTCCTTTTTCATATTTAATAAAGAACTTTATTTTTCAATTAAATCCATGTGGTTCTGGTGTGGTTTTTGTAGCCTCCACGGCTTTTTTCTGATACTGTATGTCTCTTTCAAATCTTCGTTGCCCATATAAAAATCTTCCCACAATATTTACTGCTGTTTCTATGAGTGCTTTTGGCATCAGGTGTGCTGAACTGAAAATATTGTAATAGATTGGGCTGACATTATACGATTTAAGGTCCCAGTACTTCAGCAGAATTGCTGCCCAACTTTCCATATTCAGAAAATATATCTATATTTTATCTTCTGGGTTTATTGTATCCATTTTAGTACTTTAACCTTTGTCATTTGACTCCATTAAACTCCATGGCTTCTTCAACTGTTTCTGAGGGAAGAGATTTCTTACCTAGGACGCTGAACATTTTATAGCGTTCTGTAATTGTAGCATTTCATTTAAGGGTCTTATAAGCAACACATAAGTCTGCCATAACTGAGACTTTTTCAGCTGTTTGAATTAATGCAAATTCTGTTACCATTATATTTTATAAACAGGGCATAAAAGAGTGTTCCAAGTGAAACAGAAGCGGAGAACTCTGCGATCATGCAATTTCCTCAGATTTATTGCCTGTGAGTCTCTGTGTAAATCCTAGCAATTTCACAAATTGGAAATGGCTCCACCACATTGTCTTCTGTATTTATAAAGGGGTTCATAATTACCGACATTCTTTTTCAGAGCCCTTTAGATATAGGCAGCTCTTATTTATTACATGCTTGCTTTTTAAAATACATTTTGCACTGAATATGTATCAGTTTGCCTTAGTCAATGTTAAGATTCATTTTGCCATGTGTCAGTGTGATTATCCAGCAGATAAACAGCATTGTGAATAAAAGCCTTTATATACTCCCCGTTCCTCTCAAATTGAGCTCATTGAAGCTGGTCTTCAGAAAGAGGAAAAGAGGGGGAAATCAAAACATCACATGGTTGGATAGCCTGTTTAAGAGGTTTTGCTGAGATGGAAACTAAGGGTGCATTGAATATTTGTGCATTTCATTATGGGGAGCAGAACAAACATTTGGTGGTATTTCCAAAATCCTTCCTCCTTGCTCATCTTGTTCACTGTCTGGATTGCCTCCTGATCTGCAACATCTTTGCCCAATAGACTTCTATTTAGTGGCATTTACCAGTATATATTTTTCTTTCTAAGGAGGTGATCCCAACCAGTCAAGGATCTCATAGCAAATGTGGTGATGTTAAGATGACATCTCAAAGGGAGTTAACCCACTCCAGCCTGTCTCTCACACAAGTTCTAGCCACCATTTTTCTATATGTATCTTCATTTATCCAAAATTTATCTTCAGAAATCAAAACATATGTATAAAGTTAATAGAGTGCTATAAAAAAATTAAATCATAAAGAAAGCAAAGGAGGGAGGAAATTAAAAGAAAAGAGAGGTTTCCACTTTTCTATCTGCCAATTATTCAAAATATTAAACCTTCACACTCCAGAAATATCCAGCTTTTTTCCCATTCTGCTAGATGATAATCCCATATTTTCTTCCCAGGCACCCAGAATTCACAAACACATTCTTTATTATGGTCCAAAGACCCGCAAAAACAATTTCAAGAGCAAAGTACAACAGAAATATGGAAAAGCCTAGGCAGTCACTCAGAATTCAACTTTTCTCACTTAGGAAGTCCAATGTAGCAATTCATTTATGTATTGTTATCTTCAAATGTCTAAAACAACCTTTTTCCAGTTACTTGTGGCAAAACTTCTGATACATTTTGATGGAAGTAAGAAACAGTGTTTCTGTAAATAATTAAACTATCAGAGGAACTTCCCAGGGCTGATTCCATATTTTTTGGGTACTCTGGACTCCTTGCTATAGAATTGCCCCTTATTTATTGAGGGGAGGGCAAAGTGAAAATATGGCTGGTGAGGGTAGAGGGAAACAGACGACACAACAACAGGTAAGTCATCTGTAGTGCATGCTCACTTGATTCAGGGCCTGCTCATCTTGTAGTCATTGAAAGTCCACGTTAACAGCATAGCTCAAAGAAAGATAGATGCTTTAGAGCAGGCACCCCCAAACTGTGGCCCTCCAGATGTTTTGGCCTGCAACTCCCATGATCCCTAGCTAACAGAACCAGTAGTCAGGGAAGATGGGAATTGTAGTCCAAAACATCTGGAGGACCGAAGTTTGGGGATGCCTGCTTTAGAGAACTATCACAATTGTTATGATATCAGGAGCCATTATGCCAACCCCATGCTCAACTCAAACCTACTTGCATGCTAAGAAAGCAAGGGATCCCACGTAATATGATGAACATTTTACTAAAGGTAAAGGGACCCCTGACCATAAGGTCCAGTCATGACCGACTCTGGGGTTGCGCGCTCATCTTGCATTATTGGCCGAGGGAGCCGGCGTATAGCTTCCAGGTCATGTGGCCAGCATGACAAAGCCACTTCTGGCGAACCAGAGCAGCCGTTTACCTTCCCGTGGCTGTAGCGGTTCCTATTTATCTACTTGCATTTTGACATGCTTTCGAACTGCTAGGTTGGCAGGAGCTGGGACCGAGCAACGGGAGCTCACCCCGTCACAGGGATTCAAACCGCTGACCTTCTGATCAGCAAGCCCTGGGCTCTGTGGTTTAACCCACAGCGACACCTGGGTCCCCAAACATTTTACTAGTCTAGTGTTTATATCTAAATTCTCTCTCTTGCTCTCTTGTTTGTTTGTTTGTTTGTTTGTTTGTGTGTTTGTTTGTTTTCTGTACTTGCCTTCCACCCCAAAATCACAGGGCAGTTTACAATACAAAAGCACAAAAATGAATTTTGTAATAACAAAAACCAATTACCCCCTCCCAGTTTAAAAGGCCACAGGTTGTTTAATTAGCCAAAGGCCTGAGAACTGTTTTTGCTTGGTGCCTAAAGATATGTAATGAAAGCACCAGGCAAGCCTCCCTGTGGAGAGCATTCCACAAATGGGGAGCCACCACAGAAAAGGCCCCTCCTCGTGTTCTCATCCTCTGGATCTCTCGTGAAGGACGCACACAAAGAATGGACTCAGTTGCTGATCGCAGAGTTTAGGTCAGTTCATATGGGGAGAGGTGATCCCTTAACCTATTTGTTGCTGAGCTGCAAGTAGCCATTCTTGATCAAAGCAGCTCAAAAAAAGGAAACTTTAATGTAAAATTGTCAAATTACAACTACGGCAGGACCAAACGTTAGGCAGAATGGGAGACCACCTCAGGCACTAGCACTGCTAGGAATCTAATCTTCTTCTTATAATGAATTATTGCTGTTGTGAATGGTCATGTATTTATTTGCATAAAACTAAGCTTAAAACTAGTTGTCATACATCGTCCTTTTGGCAGTTCAGTTCCATCAGATCTCACAGTTGACAGTTTTTCTCTCTGTGCAGGCATTTATAAATACTTCTGCAACATCTGATGGAGACTCTAGGCCAGGCATCCCCAAACTGCAGCCCTCCAGATGTTTTGGCCTACAACTCCCATGATCCCTAGCTAACAGGACCAGTGGTCGGGGAAGATGGGAATTGTAGTCCAAAACATCTGGAGGGCCGAAGTTTGGGGATGCCTGCTATAGGCAATGAAACCTTACTTCATAATACATTTTCAGGCACCATAGGACTATTGTTGCCACAGTCTAGCTCAGGGGTCAGCAAACTTTTTCAGCAGGGGGCCGGTCCACTGTCCCTCAGACCTTGTGGGGGGCCGGACTATATTTTGAAAAAAAAAATGAACGAAATCCTATGCCCCACAAATAACTCAGAGATGCATTTTAAATAAAAGGACACATTCTACTCATGTAGAAACACCAGGCAGGCCCCACAAATAACCCAGAGATGCATTTTAAATAAAAGGACACATTCTACTCATTTAAAAACATGCTGATTCCCAGACCGTCCGTGGGCCGGATTTAGAAGGTGATTGGGCCGCATTCGGCCCCCAGGCCTTAGTTTGCGGACCCCTGGTCTAGCTTCTTCCCTGTTTGGGCCCTTCTATGTGCAGTAAAGACTTCAGTTGCTAATGACGTTCTGTTCACACTCAATGAACTCTGATTATTTCTCCCTCTGTGAATTCTTTTGTGTGAAGCAAGTTTTCTACTCCCACTGCAGCTCTTTTCCATGGTGTGGGTCCTCTGTATAAACTGTAATTGCAAAACGGAAACCTATTCTCATTTGCGATGAATCTTTCTTATACTTAAGGTGAAATTCGGTTGATCAAATTCAGCATTTGTGCCAGAAGAGCTTCAGTGTCTTCTCCCCCATCTGCCACTGCCACCTTATTCTTCAGAGATCTCCCAGATTCAGCACAACATATTGGTATTCCTCAATAAGCAAGCAGGTATGAGAACATTAATTCTTATCTCTGGATCTGCTGCAGGTGTTGTGCAGGGAGAGTCCCAGAGTGGCGGGAACAGGTTCTTAAATAGGGAGACATAAAGACTCACTTGACTTGCAAAAATAAAAAGGAGTGTATAGACACCAGCCTGTCACTCAAGGCAAACTACAAGACACGGGGAACTACGCTTGCAGGATGTGTTTTAAATAAGCAGCTAAGTTCTGTGCTTTTAGGGCATTGAAATCTCTTCAGAGTTTCAGTAAAAGTAAGAAACAGTTTGACTGACTTTAGCTGAAGTCTTGGTGTTGCTTGCTCGGAATAGCAATGAAACATGTCAAAGGCCAGTCATTCCTAGAGCTCGAGCTACTATGCTATTCTTGCACACCGATTTCCAAGCTGCACTTTGAAACCTATATGGAAGCCAGCAACCTTGATCCATTCGAGGAACCATTGTTGTACAGACCCTGGAGGCTGAAGGGAAGATCATTACACATATTGCTCGTCTGCTGACTTAAGCAGAATGAAATTATCTGGCTTTTCAAGGCAACAAGAGCTCCATTTTGTAGTCAAGGCCTGAGGCACCGTGATCCACAAACCTCCTTTCTCTAAACCACAGTTATTATCAATGCCAATAGTAAATGCATAGCAATGCCACCTTTTAAAATGCTCTAATAACAATTAATAATAATAATAATAATTCTAAAAATCTGGAGAAGCCACAGTATATTAGCAGTGAGTACTTGACAAGCAGGTGGTCTATGAGGAGATAAGAGAGAGAGAGAGATCAGTTTAGCTAAATTTGAAGGTGGTCCCATATATAAATAGAACATTGAAGTTGGAATATAACACTCTGAACCTGCCTAGCTGGATATATTACAGCATTAAGATTTTATTATGTTTAGAAGGGGGGGGGAGGCATGCAATGTATACTGTTTTGCCAGGAGGAGAAACTTCATTGCTTCATGCTTGGTTTGGTACTGAGGAAAGGGTCGTCTTTGCAAACTTTTTTTCCTTGTTGGGAACAATATTCTCTGAGGGACTTGGTGGTGGCCGTGGCTGCTATTGTTATTTATTGAATTTCACCATAAGTTCCCAAGGCAGATTATAATATAAAAATGTTAACATCACTATGCCTTTAAAGCACATTCAAAATGCATTTTCATTCTCTAAGACTTCTGGGAAATGTAGTTTGTTAAAGGTTGCTGAAAATTTTAACTCTATGAGGGGTAAACTACGGTGCCCAGTATTATTTGAGGGAAAGAATGTGCTTCAAATGTGTTTTAAAGGTATTGTGTGTACTCAGCCTTAGTTAGCTGGAACATGTGCAGAGGAGGGCCAGCCATCAAGATGATCAAGGGTCTGCAAACCAAGCCTCATGAGGAACGGTCGAAGGAGCTGGGTACGTTGGAAAAGAGGAAACTGAGAAGAAATATCTTCAAATATCTCAAGGGCTGCCACATGGAAGATGGAGCAAGGTTGTTTTCTCCTTCTCCAGAAGTAGGACTCTGACCAATGGATCCAAGTTGCAAGAAAGGAGATTCCAACTTAACATCACAAAGAACTTTCTGACAGTAAGACCTGTTTGACAGTGGAACACACTCCCTTGGGAGGTTGTGGGTCGTCTTTCCTTAGAGGTTTTTACGCAGAGGTTAGATGGTCATCTGCTATGGATGCTTTGCCTGAGATTCCTGCATTGCAAATGACACTTCATGCTGCACCGGATTTGGCTCAATGGCAGTCCATCTTGGACACAATTTGGAATAGGAGTAATATATGTCGGCATAGCTTCCTCCAACTTTTTATATTTTAGATTGCTCAGTTGCAAGCTTACTGTATTTCTCATTTTTTTTCAAATGGCCGATTCATGAGAATCACCAAACTTTAAAAATGGCAAGTGACAATCTGAGAGCTGTAGGCATAATCATGCTCAACTACGGAGTAATTCCTTCAGTAATTCCGTTTGGTATGAGCTTTCGTGTGCATGCACACTTCTTCAGATACACTTGAAACAGAAGAGTCAGACCCTTATGTATATACAGAGGGTGGTGGGGGTGGGTGGGAATGGGTGATGGGCTGATGGGAGTGGTAAACCTGTAGATGGCTGTTAACGACTGCTGATGACTGCTGATGACTGAGGCGCTAAAGAAAGCTTGATCATGCATAATGAGATAAGAATCCTATGTCTTTGTTCATCCCAGGTGGCTCCATGGTTTTAAGCTTGGTAATGAGTTCCAATTCAGCAACTTCTCTTTCCAGTCTGTTCCTGAATTTTTTTCTGTAATAAAACAGCTGCTTTGAGATCTTGTATAGAATGTCCTGGTAGATTGAAGTGTTCTCCTACTGGTTTCTCTGTCTTGTGGTTCCTTTCTTTAGCGCCTCAGCCCTTGCTTTTTCCCCTCAGGACCAATTGCAGTCATCAGCAGTCGTTAACAGCCATCTACAGGTTTACCACTCCCATCAGCCCATCACCCATTCCCACCCACCCCCACCACCCTCTGTATATACATAAGGGTCTGACTCTTCTGTTTCAAGTGTATCTGAAGAAGTGTGCATGCACACGAAAGCTCATACCAAAATAAAAACTTAGTTGGTCTTTAAGGTGCTACTGAAGGAATTTTTTTATTTTGCTTCGACTCAGACCAACACGGCTACCTACCTGTGTACAGAGTAATTGAGCAGGATAGCAATGTAGGGAAGACGTATTTTTCCTGCCAACGCACCAAGCTATGAAAAGCTTCTGTTAAGACTTAAGTGTGCTTTGAGCTTCTACTCCAGAAAAAATGACTCTTCAAAATCTATTGTGTGCTAACTTCTTGGTACTGGGAACGTAACAACAGAGCAATGCTACTGAAGTGAAGCACTATGTTTACGAAGGTAATCAATAGCATGATTAACTTGGTAAAGTAGAAGGCTGATCAATCTTATTATTGATCAGTTTAACAAATGCATTAGAGTGTCTGTGTAGTATGGCTACATGTGTCAATGGCAGGCTACATGTGCATTGAACTAGTCAAATTGTCTTGCTATAGATGCACATAGTATTGAACAGAACAAGAGCCAAAAGCATCAGAATTTTGTTCGTTTACTTGTTTGTTTGTTTTGTTTAAACATTTCCATTATGTCATTCATTGTCAGTTTTCAAGGTGGTTTCGAACATTGGAAGTAAAAGTTGGCTCAGCATTCCTTCAGTTTATCTGTTCACGCAGCAATTATTGCATATTTTTGCACAGCAAGCAGCACACTGTTCCACAGCAGTCAAGAGTTTGTAGATCACCTAGTCTCTTGAGTGGATGTTGTTGTTGATGATATGTTATTGAAGTACATCATACTCAAATGAGAACCACTGAAATCATGGGCTTAGGAAAGTCATGAATAACTTACGTCCATGGTTCCAATGGTCTGCTCTGTTAGAGTTTTTGCAAGCGGAATCCCTGATCTGGACCGTGTGCAGAGTAGAAATGAATTTGCTCTCAACCACAAGAATGAGTTTCAAAGCTGTACTGGAAACAGTCTTAAACTAGTTACAAATAAGCAGTGGCAAAAATACAAAGTAACACATTGTTGTTGTTGTTGTTTAGTCGTTTAGTCGTGTCCGACTCTTCGTGACCCCATGGACCAGAGCACGCCAGGCACTCCTGTCTTGCACTGCCTCCCGCAGTTTGGTCAAACTCGTGTTCGTAGCTTCGAGAACACTGTCCAACCATCTTGCCTCTGTCGTCCCCTTCTCCTAGTGCCCTCAATCTTTCCCAACATCAGGGTCTTTTCCAAGGATTCTTCTCTTCTCATGAGGTGGCCAAAGTATTGGAGCCTCAGCTTCACGATCTGTCCTTCCAGGGAGCACTCAGGGCTGATTTCCTTAAGAATGGATAGGTTTGATCTTCTAGCAGTCCATGGGACTCTCAAGAGTCTCCTCCAGCACCATAATTCAAAAGCATCAATTCTTTGGCGATCAGCCTTCTTTATGGTCCAGCTCTCACTTCCATACATCACTACTGGGAAAACCATAGCTTTAACTATACGGACCTTTGTCGGCAAGGTGATGTCTCTGCTTTTTAAGATGCTGTCTAGGTTTGTCATTGCTTTTCTCCCAAGAAGCAGGCGTCTTTTAATTTCGTGACTGCTGTCACCATCTGTAGTGATCAAGGAGCCCAAGAAAGTAAAATCTCTCACTGCCTCCATTTCTTCCCCTTCTATTTGCCAGGAGGTGATGGGACCAGTGGCCATGATCTTGGTTTTTTTGATGTTGAGCTTCAGACCATATTTTGCGCTCTCCTCTTTCACCCTCATTAAAAGGTTCTTTAATTCCTCCTCGCTTTCTGCCATCAAGGTTGTGTCATCTGCATATCTGAGGTTGTTGATAAATAAGCAGGGAGACAATATACAACCTTGTCGTACTCCTTTCCCAATTTTGATACTCTTAAACAAACTAGCATTGCAATCCCATCTTCTTTTTAGTCTTTAATACAGTTCAATAAACTTTCATTTCTCTGGTCCCAGAGCAAAAGATCTTAAGCAATTTGCTTGTTCACCATCACAGAGATTGGCCACTACAGTCACTATTGCTTCTGCTGGCTCCATTGCTGGCGAAGACAATGAGTTCTCAGGTTTCATCTTCCTGCTATGAGAAATTTCTGCTTGGCTTTCCAGTGATGAGTCAGCAATTACCCTAAAGACTTAAACAGAAACATCCAGCATTTTCTGCTACATTCGCTAGAGTGAAACCTCCTGCCTAATGCAAACTTCTCTACAGTGGAACCTCGGTTTATGAACACCTCGGTTTATGAATTTTCGGTTTATGAACGCCGCGGACCCATCTGGAACGGATTAATTCCTTTTCCATTACTTTCAATGGGAAAGTTCGCTTCAGTTTATGAACGCTTCAGTTTATGAACAGACTTCTGGAACCAATTACACCCATGCTTCAGTTTATGAACGCTTCAGTTTAAGTACTCCGCGAACCCGTCTGGAACGGATTAATCCACCTTCCATTACTTTCAATGGGAAAGTTCGCTTCAGTTTATGAACGCCTCAGTTTATGAACAGACTTCTGGAACCAATTGTGTTCATAAACCGAGGTACCACTGTACTTTGAAAATGCTAACTTTTCCATAAGTTTTTTCCCCAGACTTTAATTCATATAAACATTACATTTTATGTATATTAAACTAATATCTTTAACACATTCTGAGTATTACTTACTTGGATACCATTTATGATAATGAAGATGCACTTCCTCTCTATTGCCAACACATTAAGACAAAAATGGTATGACGTTATTTTCAGGGAACATGCTGTTAGGAACACAATATTAAATAATCACTGAAGATTTTAAAGGAACGTACACATCTATTTACTCTGTTTTGAATATATTCTTACATAAGAATCCAGGGTGATGTACAAAAACTCAGTTAAACATTAAAAATACAAAACTATTCCATTTAAAATTGCATATTATCGATCCATCACTAAGGTACAGCAGTGAAAAGCATCACATTGATACTGAACACCCCTACCGGTATCTGTTCCAAAGGCCTGGATAAAGAAAATGCCTTCAAAAGATGCTGAAATATCAACACTGAGGAGGACAACCACAGGGGAAGGGAACCACAGGTGTGGTGCCACCACTAAGGAGGCCCCTTTCTTCAGCAGTGTACAAAAGGTTGTGCCCATTGGCAAAATCATGAGCAGGACATCTCCAGCACATGTTAAAGCCTGGGAAATCAGATATCAGAAAATATACTTCTTCAAGTATTTGAGAGCAAGTCATTCTAGTCTTTATACATCCATGTCAAAACCTTGAATTTTGCTCAGAAATGGTGACTGGAGTTCTCCCCATTTGTATCCAGAATAGAATCATAGAGTTGGAAGATACCACAAGGGCCATCCAGTCCAACCCCCTGCCAAGCAGGAAACATCATCAAAGCATTCCTGACATATGGCTGTCAAGCCTCTGCTTAAAGACCTCTAAAGAAGGAGAGTCCACCACACTCCTTGGCAGCAAATTCCACTGTCAAACAGCTCTTACTGTCAGGAAGTTCTTCCTACTGTTTAGGTGGAATCTTCTTTCTTGTAGTTTGAATCCACTGCTCCGTGTCCGCTTCTCTGGAGCCGCAGAAAACAACCTTTCTCCCTCCTCTATATGACATCCTTTTATATATTTGAACATGGCTATCATATCACCCCTTAACCTTCTCTTCTCCAGGCTAAACATACCCAGCTCCCTAAGCCGTTCCTCATAAGGCATCGTTTCCAGGCCTTTGACCATTTTGGTTGCCCTCCTCTGGACACGTTCCAACTTGTCAGTATAGATTCTACTGATGAGAGATACAGTTGGACTGTGGAAGCATTGAAGTTATATGTTTAATGTACATAAAATGTTGGGGAGCCTATTGCAGAGGGCTGGTGTTTTTTCACTCTAGAGTAGGGCAGGCTGAGTCTTGTGACTAGCTCACAAGGTATTTTTTCCCCTAACTCATGTAACCTGAGCTTCTCTGCTATTATCAACAGGGAAGCTACTGTTGTGTTGGTTCTTTGGGTGGTGTCTGTCTGTGTGTGTTACAGCAGCAAAGAGACACACAAGCTATTTTTGCTTTCCAGCTGTGTTAACTAACTCTGGGATCAGGGGAAGAGATTTCCTGGACTTTAGGAGACTGACACCCTATACTAATATGCAATGTGGCATTTTGTTGTTTTGCAACAGTTAATGTTTGTAACGAAATGTTTAAAAACCAAGTTCTGCAAGTAAAGCTTTAAAAGTTATTTCTTGCGGTGAAGAGGATTCATTTCGACACGAGAGTCAGTTCAGAGACTTTCCATTGGCATTTTATATTCTAACAGGAAGTTCTGGAGCAAAAGGGGTTGGAAAACAAAAGAGAGGAAAACAGAGTAAGCCGTCATTAGAAAATTGCTGGAAGGAATAGAATAGGACAAGGATAGGCCAGAATAAAATAAGAACAGCAGAGGCACAAATGAACAAAACAAACGAGGAATTAGAAATACTGAAAGCATTTTGGAAATCTGACAGAGATGAGACAACTCCTGATCAATAAGTGTCGGGACAACAAAATATTAACAGAAAGGCACAAAGGAAACTGGATTGCTCAGTGCATATTTCCTTTGGTTTTCTCAAAAATTCTAAATTGTGATGAGATGGTTATTGACACCAATGTTGGCAATAAATGGGGGGGGGGAGTGGTAGTCATAGTCACATTATCTATCTAACCATTTGGTACATATTCAGGCCACCAAGCCTTCCTGTTTTGAGAGGTTTCTGCCATATCCATTCTCTCCTCTTCCTCCCCACCTGCCTGCCTCTCTTTCTCCCACGGTGGGTACACTTTTACAATCTAGCAACTCAAATGACAGGCAATCCAGTCAGGCCTTAGTTTAAAGCCACAGCAAGGCTTCAGTCGGCTCTGCCATATGTATCAAGCAGAGTTTCTCTCCTCCACCCCACGCTCATCAAAGCATTAGCAGGAACATTTGTCAAATTCTCTCATTTTGAATTTTAAAAGCATGGAAACTCATCTGTTTTCAAGCACCACCCCTCGACGCAGACGTTTGATCTAGCAATCCCCTTTGAGAAAACCTTGAAGTCAGGTGATTTTCTGTCATATTAAGGAAGGGCAAATATGCTAGCCACCTTCAATAAAGTAAAAGAGGGGAGTAACAGGCCCATTAGTTTACCTTTGATCACAATTAACATTACCCTTCTCCATTACCATTATCATTTATGAAGATTGTAAGGCTTCACTTTCAGTATGTCTATACTAGGAAAGGCAGTACAGTACATTTGAGTTCTGGCACCAAAAAAGTTTGGGTTCCTGCATTATGGGGGTTGGACTAGATGACCCTCATGGTCCCTTCAGCCTTGCAGCATACTATGTGAGACTTACCAAAAAAAGAAGAAGCAAGAAGACAATGATCCCATTGATCCCTCAACATCCCAGAGGCTTCATAGCATGTGGAGTGAGGCCATTGATATGTTGAGTTCTCAAAGTCAGAGGTGCAGGTAAGTTGTTTAAAGTCTAGGCTTAACAGCCTTTTAATAGTGATGTGTAATGTTTTGCTTACTTCAAAATGTGATCAGCCCTGCAGTGTTTTACTACTCTCCTACTCATTCAGCTGAGTGAGGCATGCCCTAATATGCACCACGGATCAAAATACTGATCAGAAATCATATTAAACCTAGACAATTTGGGTTCCATTTCAGGCAGGACTTCACACAAAAACAGAACCCCAATTTCTGGCATTAATGTGGACACTCTGAGTGACTCAGACAATGGAAATCCATTTTAAAGTAAAGGCATGGTTTAGAGCCATGGATAGGAACATCTCTGCATATACCACAAGCAGGACTTTTCTCCTCCAGCCCATCTTTATCAAAACAATACTTGGAACATTTGTCAGATTCTGTCGTTATGAATTTTAAAGCAGAGAAACTCATTTGTTTTCAAGCACAACTTCTTGGCCTAGACTGTTACTCAATACAACCATTTCTTTCCAGCTGCAGGAATGGAAATCCTTAATCCTGCATTTTATTTTCAGGTTAAAAAACTAAAACTAACTATTATGGTACAATTCAGCCAATGTTAAACACTTAACTGTTTATTATTAATATTATTATTCCTACAATGGAGATTTGAACATTGCTTCATTCTCTCATTGAACTCAGCAGGATGGGAGAGTACTAAACTTGGATGAGATTGTGCTCCTCAATTTTATTTCCATATTTATTTTGAAATTATTCAACTTGCTCCCCCTCCCCCCCCCACCGTTAAATGAAACACACAAAATGCCATGTAATCCTCCCCTGCCCAAGAAGGAAATGAAATGCTTGATTAGAAAGAAATCTTTAATTAAAGTATAAACAAGGAAATGGCTTTAACATTAAGATTTAAGGGGTGTCCTAATAAACACCTGTATGCCTTCGCCAGGCAGTTAAATTTAAATGAAGGAAGTTGGGGCAAAGGGGTTGTTTGGCGCAATATGGCCTTGGCTCAATCTCTTAACCAAACGTAAGCCTTAAAATGGGCGGAGAGAAATCCGACACAGGGATCACCCTGTAGAACTATGCCTGACTCTCTCTAAATAAATGCAGTTTGCCTCGTCGCTTAATCAATGCATCATCATCCTGCACAACTGTACCCTAGGAATGTAATGAATTCAGTTCTCTATTGATATTATTGCGTTGGTCCATAGGCCAGGGCCCTCGCTCCCCCTCTCCCCCTTTCCAGAGGGCATGAGCAAACTTGCCCCCCTGTTATGTTATTTTCTGCGAGGCTTTCTTGCCCTCCCTGACTTCCAATGATCAATACACTTTGTTGTGGGCTGGGAGGTGGAGGCGGACGGGGAGGAGAAAGAGACGAGAGAATGGCCAACTCTGGTGAGGCCTGCTCAGCCGAAAACCTCCCATGAATAAAGCACTTAAGATGTAGACTGTATAATTAAGTGAGGAGCTGCACTCCAGTCTCCCGTTGCACGGAGG
Source organism: Zootoca vivipara (assembly GCF_965207765.1). Lineage (NCBI taxonomy): Eukaryota > Metazoa > Chordata > Lepidosauria > Squamata > Lacertidae > Zootoca > Zootoca vivipara. Next base: position 8,578,475 of record NC_142591.1, on the reverse strand, counting down.
CGGGTTATTAAGATGAGCGAAACACGCTATCATTATCCGGTAAAGAGTACGATGATTGGCTGCTCTGTGTCAGGCCTCTGGTGGCTGGCTTTGTCACAAATGCGGAAAGGAGAGTTCACTTTCTGTCAAAACTGGCTTTGCCAAATGTTATCATTTTAAAGGCCGTGAAAGAGAGGGAGCTGGGCCTAGGGGTATACACAGCCCCATATGCTGGTGACAGAGATACAAGTGTAATTCTAGACTATTAGAGTGACATATAAGATCGTCTCTGCCCCAGAACATGAGACAGCTGAGGGGATTATGCAGGACAGGCTGTCATGCAATAAAATTTTCAGAAATCTGTTAACCCCAGCTCAGACCCAGTGAATATTTTATTGCTGAACACTGTGGAAAAGGGATATTTATTAACTATAGAAAGGTATAGCCAAGAGGCTGGGTGGATGGAAGGTTACAGAGAGCCAAGCTCACTTGATATTGTACGGCGGAAGGAGCAGAATGACAATGGAGTGTGTGTGTGGAGAATATCTCTTCAATGTGTCAGGGAATATTTGCATCGGAGGCAAAAATCACTCATAATAAATAGGTGACATTGGAATCCAAATGGGAGGAGGGAGGCCATTTGCTCTTAAGGCAAAGTGGCATTCAGTAGTAGAGTCCATACGCCTTCAGACATGCAATGTATTTGACCAAAACCACAGCAGCTTCAGGAGATGTTCAGGCAAACCCAGGATGTGCTCATTTGGTGGCGGTGACTTTATGTGAACTGAGGCTGTGGAACTCTTCAATATCAGAGAAAAAGAACTGGCTTGATTGTCGCTCTCACCTACTGTTCTTTTGCAGCATCACTATATCAAAAAGATTTTGTTGTGTGCCAACCTGTAACTAAACTCATACAAATCAGGGCTGCACCAAATATTATCCAGCTATGTATTTTATGCCCCACACACACACCCGCCCCCGGGGCAGTGGTCTACACTAGTAATTTTCTCTCCAAAAATGGCTGGTGACATTATTACTATTATTATAAGTCTGCTGGCTGTTGCTGCTTTCATAACTCACTCTCCAAGGCTGCTTCAGCTTCTTCCTCCTTCCGAGTGAGTGATCCCACATAGCCAGAGAGGTGATGTCACAGTCCTTTGTTGCTTGTCAGAGCTGGCTACCTGATGACATCAGCGAGGGCAAGTAAGGAGAAATCAGAGTGAACAGCAACGGTTTCCTAAAGCAGATTAAAATAAACAACTGAAATTTTATATCTCTCTCTCTTTTTTTGGCAGTCCCAAGCATGTTCTTTTTTTTTTCTTCTTAAGGAAGTAGTTTTGACCAAGCCCGGATAAATTAATGTAATTGAAATTCTGAACAATAAATAACTATATTATAGCTTCACTATGCATAATATGAGAATGCAGAACAAATGAGCATAGCTGCCAAGTTTTCCCTTTTCTCGCGAGGAAGCCTATTCAGCATAATGGAAAATCCTTTTAAAAAAGGGATAACTTGGCAGCTATGCAAATGAGCACAACGTTGATTCTTTTATTCTTGACTGTATTTTTTGTTTTTGTATTTCTGTTTGTATAGTTCAATACACAGCTTTATGTTTCCTGCTGAAATACATTGTTTAGCTTTTAAAAAAATGCTCCGTTTCCTATTTTTTAAAAATGCATAATTTCAATCCTTTCTCAGGCTGCAGAATAAGACAAATTAATATCCCCCTTTAAAGAAACTATCCGCACATATGTCATTAGCAACATTTATTCTCTGGTGTTTTTTTTTTAAGTCGATACATTTCCCGTTGCACAGTTTTAACGCAAGTGGCTACAATTACATGTGATCGCATTCAGCCAACAATGTCACAGAGGTCAGCAGAGAAAAATAACATGATATGCTATTTCAAAACTGCCAACATCTGAACGTGGAGACTAGGGTGTAAGAGGAGCCCGGGGGGGGGGCACTTGGAGAACAAAAGCAGCCCTTCTGCTAATTGACTGAAAAATTAGCCAGGTTCCCCTGTGGGAAGCACACAAGACTACAGCAGATGGAGGCGGCTTGGACACCGTGGTGCAGAAAACTCCTCGAAAGCCTGCTGTGAATCTGCCCGCAATTATGGGTCACAACACTTTCCCTTGTTTAACAGAGCACAAGGAGCAAGGCAAACAGAGGGGTAGCCAAATGGGAAAGGTGATAACCTATTAAAAATCAGGCAGTTAATCTCTTATTTTAACTGCGAAATAACTGGAATTCCTCGAAGGCCTGAGATCCATGTGTTGTTTTACAGACAATAGTCAAGCCACCTCGGAGCCATTTATTTCAATAGTCTGGGACCACTGATGCTTGCTGCTGCTGTCTTTTATTTACTGTAGGATTGACAGCCCATATTACCATAAAGACTGCATGAGGAGATACAGAAATGGCCCAGCGCAGAAAGCAAGCTCCCACACAGTAGCATTATCGTTTTAATCAACGCCAATACACTAATAAAAAAATCTGTGTGTAACTTTTATGTTGGTAGGGATCATACCTAGATTCCCACTTTTAAATTCAAATGTAGGCTACACAGTGCAATCCTAGGCTTGTTGGGTTTACTTCCAGGTAAAACATGCATAGGGTTGTTTCGTTAATCTTTGAATAAATCACCGCAGTGTGCTCCAGGAAATGCTTCCCCGGGACTATTGTTCCAAAGCTGCCTTGAAAACGTTTGAAAGCCTGGGACCGCACTGGTGTGGCCCATATTTCAGGGCCCCACACCCACCTTGATCTAGGCAACATGGCAAAATTACTGGAGCCACAACAGAATAACTTCTGCACTATGGTCAAAAGGGGCTTTACGTTTCAGAAGCCTGCCGTTCTTTGCTCTGTTACTGTGTCTCAGTCCTCGACCTTCACTTCAAAGTGAAGAGAATGGACCCACAAGGAACTCCCATATCCAAACTTGTAAAAATGGGGGTGGTTAATATGTCCTTCTGTGTGTGAGAAATCCACACGTCTGCCAAAACCGTTGAGGCAGATTATATTTATGTTTCTCATGAGTAGCTGGCATGTGGCTATAAACCCCACTGTATGTGGTTTATGGAAATGATTTGTGAGGACATACTTTTGATACCAAACTGCCATTCGTGATAGCCTGTTCCACATGCTCAAGATTGTTTCCATGGCATGCATTCCAGTAACACTGACTATGAGTGCAGTTGTGGAAATGGTTGCCAGATTCTGTCAGGACTCTGCTGGCAGCGAAGTTTGTCTCCCTTGACTGCAAAGTAGCTGAAAACAGGACATGAGCAGTACATGTGCAAGCTGCTGCACAGCTTAGTATAAGGCTGGATCTCCGTAACGTGGGCAGCAGATGGCAGAAAGCTGAGATGGTAGAATAGGCAGTACCACTTCAGATTGTGGTACTTCGAATGCTCCCCAAGGTGAAAGGCTCCCTGCAAGTAGACAACCAGCCCAGCAGGGAGACATCTAGAATCTTTTTTCCTGATATCTTAATTTCCTCTTTTCAGGAAGCATTTTCTACTTGCAGCCTAAAGTGGTACCTCGGGTTACGAACAGTCCTGCTTACGAACGCTTCAGGTTACGAACTCCACAGACCCGGAAGTAGGTGTCCCACGTTGCAAACTTTGCCCCGGGATACGAACACAATCTGCTTCCGGGGACGTGGGAGGCCTATGTAGGGAATGCGTGCCTCGGGTTAAGAATGGACTTCCAGAACGAATTAAGTTCGTAACCCGAGGTACCACTGTACAGCCCATTCTGCCACCATGTTTCTGCTTCATACAAAACTTCATATTCCCGGAAAGCATTTGTGATGTCACAGGCAATTGTGGCCTCATCTGGCCTATACACTGAACACACTGTTATACCACTTTACACAGTGGTAGCATCTCCACAAGAATCCTGTAGTTGAAGAGTGCTGAGAGTTGTTAGAAGACCCCTGCTTCTGTCACAAACCTACAATCAGTCCCTCTTCCCAGGGAACTTTGAAAACTGTTGTTATGCGAGGGGAATAGGGGTCTCCCGGCAACTCTCTGCAGTGGCAGAGTAAGAGGGGTGCAGTGGAGGTGGTCCACCCCGGGTGTCATCCCTCGGGGGGGGGGGGTGACATTCAGCACGCCAACGACTCCCAAGCCTACCCCGAGCCGTCAGGGGAAGGGGGGAGCTGTGCTGCTTTGCCGGTGGCATTCCGCCCTTCCCCCTTCGTTTTGACAGCTGGGGGGGGGGCTTGGTAGTCGTGGGCGAGTGGCACACCAAATGTCTGCCATCAGCAGCTCGCTCTGCCCCCATGGGCGGCTCGCTCCACCCACCGGCTTGCAGGGCGCATGAGCTGCTCCGTGCACTCGAGCGGCTATCCCATACCTGGGAGGGCACCCTCCACCCCCTGCCCCCCTTGGGAGCATGCCTGCCCTGGACAGCGTGGGCATATGCTCCACCACTGACTATCTGCACCCTTAAAGGTAAAGGGACCACTGACCATTAGGTCCAGTCGTGACCGACTCTGGGGTTGCGCGCTCATCTCGCATTATTGGCCGAGAGAGCCGGCGTATAGCTTCCAGGTCATGTGGCCAGCATGACAAAGCCGCTTCTGGCAAACCAGAGCAGCGCATGGAAACGCCGTTTACCTTCCCGCTGTAGTGGTTCCTATTTATCTACTTGCATTTTGACGTGCTTGCGAACTGCTAGGTTGGCAGGAGCTGGGACCAAGCAACGGGAGCTCACCCCGTCACAGGGATTCGAACTGCCGACCTTCTGATCAGCAAGCCCTAGGCTCAGTGGTTTAACCCACAGCGCCACCTGGGTCCCTATCTGCACCCTTAAGAAGTTGCACTTCCAATGATTCTTTGGGGGAAGCCGTGGCTATTTAAAGTGGCATGATAACTCTTTAAATGTGTAGTGCAGATGGGGCCTGAGTGGAGCAGAGATAAGTAATCATTGAATCATAGAAGTGTTGTAGAGTTGGGAGAGACCCAGCGGATCATTTAATCCATACACACCCCTGCAATGCAGGAATATGCATCTGGCCCACACGGGGATCAAACCCATGACCTTGGCATTTTCAGCACCGCGCTGTAACCAACTGAGCTGCCTTCATGACTTCCAGTGGCAGCCTTGTGTTCTTTGTGAAATGCAGTTGTGCTCTCCTTGCCCAATGCTGGCAAAGCTGCAATTGTTTGGAATGCTCTTTCAAAGTGTTTCCAGCACACAGCCCTCCTTTTATTTGTGTTTTATGAGAAGTGTGTTGGTTTCAAAAGAGCACAGTTCTCAGAGACATCAAAATTGAATTTTCGGCAATTTCTTCAGGCAAGCTAGAATGATAGGACATAAGAAGGGGGCCCTAGTGAGAATACTGCTGAGTGTCAGGAAAGATCCACAAAGCATGAACACAAGATTTATATTGTCAAAGCTCTGCAGAAAAGGGAAAAAAAATCGGCAAAGTATCAGCATTATATAGTGGCAGGATATTTTCTTTTTTGTTGCTTTTAATTGTCAATGGTATGTGTCACTGCAATGATGTTATGAAATGAATGTGAAATTATTCCTCAGTGTGTTTAACCGCAGGCTCCTCTTTTAAAACAACAACAAAAAATGCATTTCCCCTTTTGTTTTCTCTTTGTATAAAGGATGTGAGCTGGCTGAGTGGGATCAATGAAGCAAGTTGTAAATGAAGAAATGTATGAAAGGGAAATTGTAATTAGTGTACACACACACAAAAGACAATGCATCCACTGCAGAGCACAATTGCTGCTGTGCTATACTGTTTTAGGGTAGTGATGTGGAATCAAGGTTATGAGTGAATATCATTGCTAAGCCAAACCAGGAGCTCACTGGTGTTTTGTGTTGTCCTGTGGAGTTCTTGCTGTATTGGTTGTTGTGGGCTGGGTAGGGTGGCCCAGCAAATAAACACCCTCTAAGCTCCATAGAGGGATCCAGGTGGCGCTGTGGGCTAAACCACTGAGCCTAGGGCTTGCTGATCAGAAGGTCGGCGGTTCGAATCCCTGTGACGGGGTGAGCTCCCGTTGCTTGGTCCCAGCTCCTGCCAACCTAGCAGTTCGAAAGCACGTCAAAATGCAAGTAGATAAATAGGAACCGCTACAGTGGGAAGGTAAACGGCGTTTCCGTGCGCTGCTCTGGTTTGCCAGAAGCGGCTTTGTCATGCTGGCCACATGACCTGGAAGCTATACGCCGGCTCCCTTGGCCAATAATGAGAGATGAGCGCGCAAGCCCAGAGTTGGTCACGACTGGACCTAATGGTCAGGGGTCCCTTTACCTTTACCTAAGCTCCATAGATGGGTTCACGCATACGTGTCTCCAGTGGGAATATGCCATCACAGGTTGAACTTTTGTGTCATTCATAGAGGGGCTAGGAGAACAGGCTGGGTAGTACCCCCAGGAGGAAATCCCAGACTTGATTCTCTGTTCTGCCGTTAACTCACTAGGTGACTTTAAGAGAGCTATGGTTTTCTGTTTCCCTGTCTGTGATATGGGGATAACAATACTGATATGTTTACAAGGATTATAGAGATAATGTCCACAGTGTATTCTGAAACACTGCAAATCACTACTTAAGCGCTAAGGGTGGCTGTTGCTACTGCTATTATGAGTATATTGCCTAAGATATGATGGTTTTAATTAAAGGGAGCCAGTTCACACATGCAGGTGTTAGTCGTCCAACAATGAGACGTTGATGGAATGATGCCAACTCAGGTGTGGACCTGCCCTGTATCAAACAATCACATGTAAGATATAATTAGCAGATAACCATTTGGGCTTGTTTTGAATAAAGTAAAGCAAACCTAATTTGCTAGTCAAATAGATTGTGTGATTTATTACATTAAACTGGACTTCATATTGCTTGTAATTTGTAGTATAGGCATCTAACAGAAATTGAGTATCGATCATCGTAACAGAAAGGTTGCATAAGTAGTAACATGACTCCAAATAGGAGATCATCTTTCCCTCATGCAACACTTTCGAAAGGTGTGCAAGTTATGTGTGAAACCATCACATGACAAATTCTCTGCAAATGCAGGGCTATCAGGGTGTATTACCATCTTTGGGGATAAATGAACCTAAGTTAGTCATTGCTATTAATTTCAATTTCTATTAATTCTCATGAGCAGATCCAGCTCCACAATAATCTTCACATCATATCCAACAGCTACATTATCTCGATCCTTCAGAAGATGTTTCCAAGGCCAACATCAGGAGTTGGCATTGCTGGGTAACTATTAGCAGGGTAGGGACACCAACCTGGGCTACATCAGGATAGCACGGAGAGAGGTTTAGGGATGTGCTTCTCAGCTAGCTTGATCTTGCCACCAAGATCATCATTTGAACACTGGGATCCTTAAGGCTTTAACCTGCCTCTCTCCCAGTGATCCCAGTGCATATGTTGGGTGTGTGTCCACGTATATGTCTGTGCGTAGGGATGCGTGAGTATGTGCACTGAGTGTGTGTGGTGTCTGCTTATGGCTCCGCACACCACCAAAGAAGCAGCCACATCTGTTGCTAACCATGCAAATTAGCACAGGACCTCCAGACACCCATCCACCAGTGGTTTTCAGCCTTTTTTATTTTCCTCTGCTCTCTGGTGTATGGAGGGTTCAAATGGGTTCTCCTCAGCTGAAGAGTGTGCATAGGAACAATTATGTCAACAGCCCAATTCACCTCCATTGTACCCTTCAATCTGTTTCTGATATTCAGATTCAAGTTGTGGGATATTTCAGTCAAACATAGCTATGCATGACTCAGTTAGGTCATGCCCCCTCTTCTCCATGAGGGAGGAAGTAAAACCTTCTCTACCTGTTCCCCCCTCTCTGCGCCATGTAACTGACCAAGGAAGATATGCCTAAGCAAGCTCCAATCTCAGAGCATGTGTTTGAAGCTAGCTTTCCATATTGTCTACCCACCCGTATTCCGCTTGTGTTCTCCTTGCTGCTGCTTGCATAAATGCTTGAATCTGACCTTTGGAATGTTTTGTAAGTAAAGCATTTTAAACTTACTTAACAGTTTGTGGTGTGTTCATTGCAAGAGGGGTAGGAAGGGGGGACTGTTTTGCAAGCAGAATAAATGGGATACTGTGCTGCTTGACTTTGTGAGTTTAAACTGTGCTACTGCGGTCTGTCTCCTGCTAAAGAGTGAATTTAGCCCCACATTTTCAATCCATGCACCCGACTGATTCTTTTGCTATTTAGCCCACATACGTAGGTCACAGAGATTCCTATTTCCCTCCCACATTGGTACTTCTACTTAGGTAGCCAAAACAGTACCACCATCCAAACACAAAGAGAAAGCATCCATGCTCGGGGGGGGGGGTCCTGAGATTTCTAGAATTAAAATAAAATTAGAATGGTTTTTTTTAAAAGAAAAAATGTGTTTGCACAGGTAGAGTGGGAAAGAGCTAGAAGAGAACACAGGTACCACCACCTGTCTTCAGGTGAGGAGATTTTCCCACCGTGAGCCCTCTCCCACCTGAGAAGGGAAAAT